>NC_045711.1:11787950-13105089 GCF_009834535.1 Camelus ferus | reverse complement strand
GCAGAGAAGATGAGCACTACAAGGAACACAGGAGCCACTCGAGGGAGTATAACAAAGGCTGGGGTTGGACGGGGGCGGGGGGTCTGGGCATCACTGAGGAGGTGACATTTATGTTGAAATCTGAGGGATGGGGAAGTGTCAGCCAGGTAAAGAGAGTGAGGAGGAGCCTTCCTAGAGGTGGGCACAGCACAGGGGAAGAGCTGAAGTCAGAGGGCAGCTTGGAGTGGTCAGACAATCATAGTAGTCCACGCTTTTGGATCACTCACTATGTGTTTTACAGGTGTTGGTACTCATGCCCACAATGCTAGTCAAATAAGGTACTGTTGTCAGTCACATTTTACAAAGGAGGACACTGAGGCACAGAGAGGTTAAGTAATTGTCCCAAAGTCCCACAGCTGCAAAGTGACAGAGCCAGTATTTGGACCCAGGTCTGACTCTGAAGACTGTAACCTTTTTTTTTTAAAAAGTAATTTCCCCCCAGCTTTATTGAGATAGAATTGACATACAGCATCGTGTGAGTTTAAGGTGCACCGAGTAACGATGTGACGCATGCTATGCTTATCACAATCAGGTGGCCTAGGCTCCCTTTTCTCCACACCCTCCCCGCTAGTTACCTCTTGTCTCTTTGACAACAGCCATTCTGACAGGTACAAGGGGACATCTCACTGTGGTTTTCATTTGCATTTGCCTGAGAATTAGGAATGTTAACCATCTTTTCATATACCTGTTGGTCATGTATGTGTCTTCTTTGGAGAAATGTCTATTCAAGTCTTCCACCCATTTAAAAAAAATCTGATGGTTTGGTTTTTGCTATTGAGTTGCATAGTTCCTTGTCTGTTTTGGATATTAGCCCATTTTCAGATGGGTGATTTGCAAATATTTTTGCCTATTTTATTGCCTTTTATTTTTTTGATTGTTTCTTTTGCTGTGCTTTTTAAGTGTGATGTAGTCCCACTTGTTGATTTTTGCTTTCATTGCTTATGATTTGCATGTCATATCTAAAAATCCATCCAAAATTTTCCAAATATCCAAGACTGATATCGAGGAGATTTTTCCCTTATGTTTCCTTCTAGGAATTGTATGGTTTCAGGTCTTATGTTTAAGTCCTTAATCCATTTAGAGTTAATGTTTGTATGTTCTGTAAGATAGGAGTCCAATTTCATTCTTTTGCTTGTGTTGCATCCAGTTTTCCTGCACTATTTATTGAAGAAACTGTCCTTTCCCTATTGTTTATTCTTGGCTCTCATCAATTGACCATATATGTGGGGGGTTATTTCTGGAGCTTCTATTCTGTTCCATTCATCAATGTGTCTGTTCTTATGCCAGTACCATACTGTTTTGATTACTACAGCTTTGTAATATAGTTTGAGATCAGGACGTGTGATGCCTCCAGCTTCCTTCTTTCTCAAGATTGCTTCAGCAATTCAGGGTTTTTTTGTGGGTTCATAAGAATTTTAGTATTGTTTTTTTCTATTTCTGTGGAAAATGCCATTGGAATTTTGATAGAGATTGCATTGAATCTATAGATGCCTTTGCGTATTATGGACTTTTAAACCATATTAACTCTTCTGATCCATGAACATAGGATATCTTTCCATTTATTTGTGTCTTCCTCAATTTATTTCATCATTATCTTAAAGTTTTTGGTATATAGATCTTTCACCTCCTTGGTTAAATTTATTCCTAACTTATTGTTTTTGGTGCTATTGTAAATGGGACTGAGTTATTTCTTTTTCAGATAGTTTATTGTTAGCATATAGGAACACAACTCGATTTTGTATCCTGAAACTTTACTGAATTCATTTGTTAGTTCCAACAGTTTTCCAGTGGAGTCTGGGATTTTCTATATACACAATCATGCAATCAACAAACAGAGATAATTTTACTCTTTTTCCTTTCTGATTTGAGTGCCCTTTATTTTGTTTTAATTGCCTAAATGCCCTGGCTGGACTTCCAGTATTATATTAAATAGGAGGGCTAAGAGTGGACACCCTTGTCTCATTCCTGATCTTAGAAACCTTCTGATCTTTAACTGATGAGTAAAAAAATATGGGCTTTATTATGTTGAGGTGTGTTCCTTTGATACCCAATTTGTTTAGAGTTTTCATCATGAAACAATGTTGAATTTTGTCAGATGCTTTTTTTGCACCAATTGAAATGATCATGTGGTTTCTGTCTTTCATTCTGTTAATGTGGTCCACCACATCGATTGGTTTGCATGTGTTAAACCATCCTTGCATCCCAGGGATGAATCCCATTTGATCATGGTGTGTAATCTTTGTATTTCTGTGCAGTTGAATTTGGTTTGCTGGTGTTCTGTTAAGGGTGCTTGTACCTGTGTTCATCAGGGATACCGGGCTACTTTCCCTTCTTGACGTATCCCCATCTGGCTTTGGTATTAAGGCAATGCTGACCTCATGAGACGAGTTTGGGAGTACTCTCTCTTCTTCAGTTTTTTGAAAGAGTGTGAGGAGAACCAGCATTAATTCTTCCTTAAATATTTGGTAGAATTCACCCACAAAGCCATCTGACCCTAGGCTTTTATTTGTTGGGAGGTTTTCAATTACTGCATCAATCTCCTTACTCATTATTGGTCTGTTCAGATTTTCTGCTTCTTCATGATTCAGACTTGGAAGGTTGTATGTCTCTAGAAATTTATTCATGAATTATAGGGTGTCCAATATGTTGGTGCATAATTGTTCCTAGTAGTCGCTTATAGTCTTTGTATTTCTGTAGTATCAATTGTAATGTCTCATCTTTCATTTATTATTTTGTTTGAGTCCTCGCTCTTTTTCCCTTGGTAAGTCTAGCTAAGCAATCTTGTTCATTTTTTTAAAAAACCAACTCTGAGTTTTGTCGATCTTCTCTACTGTTTGCCTATCATTTATTTTATTTATCTCTGCTCTGATTTTCGTTGTTTCCTTCCTTCTGCTAACTTTGGTGCTTAGTTTGTAGAATTACTCTGTGTATTTGAGATTTTTTTAAACGTAGGCATTTATCACTATAAACTTTGCTCTTAGCACTGCTTTGGCTGCAACCTGTCTGTTTTGGTATGTTGTCTTTCCACTTTCATTTGTCTCAAGATATTTTTTATTTCCCTTTTGGTTTTATTATGACACATCAATTGTTTAGGAGTGCATTAATTTCCACATATTTGTGAGTTTTCCAATTCTCCTCCTGTTATTAATGCCTAGTTTCATACTATTGTGGTTGGAAAAGATACTTGGTTTATCAGTCTTTTAAAGTTTCCTAGGACATGTTTTGTGACATAACATATGATCTAAGCTGAGGAATGTTCCATGTGTACTTGGAAAAAATTTATATTCTGCTTTTAGGTGGAAAGTTCTATATATGACTGTTAGGTCTGTTTGGTCTAAAGTATAGCTCAAGTCCAATGTTTCCTTATTGATTTTCTGTCCGGATGAGCTATTCATTGTTCAAAGCGGAGTACTGAAGTCTGCTACTAGTGTTGTATCGTTTTCTATTACTCCTTTCAGATCTGTTAATATTTGCTTAATATATTCAGGTGCTCTGATGTTGGCTGCACTATGTTTACAATTGTTATATCCTCCTGATGAACTGACTTCTTTATTATTAATAATGACTTTCTTTGTCTCTTGTTACAGTTTTTGTCATCAGACATCAATAAGCACGGTTACCCCTGCTCTCTTTTGGTTTCCATCTGCATGATGTATCTTTCTCCATCCCTTCACTTTGAGCCTTATGTGTTCTTGAAGCAGAAGTGTCACTTGTAGGCAGCATACAGTTGAGTCTTATTTTTTTTTAATCTATTCAGCCACTTTACCCCTTTTGATTAGATAATTTAATCCATACATATTTTTAAATATATATTTTTATTGAAGTATAGTTAGTCTACAATGTTGTGTCAATTTCTGATGTGCAGCATAATGCTTCAGTCATACATGAACATACACATATTCATTTTCATATTTTTTCACAATTTAAGTTACTACAATATATTGAATATAGTTCCCTGTGATATATAGTATGAATTTGTTGTTTATCTGTTACATATATATTAGTTAGTATCTGCAAATCTCGAATTCCCAATTTATCCCTTCCCACCCACTTCCCCCGCTGGTAACCGTAAGTTTGTTTTCTTTGTCTGGGAGTCTGTTTCTGTTTTGTAAATAAGTTTGTCTTTTTTTTTTTTTTTTTTTAGATGCCACATGTAAGTGATATCATATGGGATTTTTCTGGTTTGATCATTTTGTTTTGTATTAGTTTGGTTTCTTTTTGATTTTTGTGACTCTACTGTATGCTTTTCATTTGTGGTTACCCTGTTTTTCAAGTATGTTAACTCCTTACTATATCTGTTTGCTTTAGACTGGTAGTCATGTAGGCTCAAAACACATCCTAAAAAGGATGAAGAAGAAAAAAAAAGAGACCAAAAAATCTGTATTTTCTTGCTCCCATCTCCTACCTTTCATGAATTTGATGTCCTTTTTTTTTTTTTTAATCTTCATGTTTATTCTCTTGCAACTCATTGTAGTTATCATATTTCCAGTTATGGTTTTCTCATTTCTATAGCTTCCTGCTTTTTTTTTTTTTTAGTGTAGACGTTTCAATATTTCTTTTAGGATAGGTTTAGTATTGCTGAATTCTTTAAGTTTTTGCTTGCCTGTGAAATTCTCTCTCTCCTTCTACTCAAAAGGATAGTCTTGCCAGATAAGAGCATCCTAGGTTGCAGCTTTTTGTCATTCAGGACTTTGAATATATCTTGACACTCCCTTCTGGCCAGCAGAATTTGTTACCGGATTTTGTGAGACAACTCCTGTATTTTGAAGCAAGAGACATTCTGCCAGAGTTCAGTAGGTGTTCTGTGCGATTCAGTGGGTCTGTAGGTGTAATTCTTGGTGTATTTGTGGGAGAGAGCGAGCTGTGAGTCTCTCTACTCCACTATCTTGGCACCACCCCTAATCCATTTATATTTAAAGTAATCATTGATAGGTAAGGACTTCTATTGCCATCTTATTAATTGCTTTCTGGCTGTTTTGTAGTTCTTTTGTTCCTCCTCTCTTACTGTCTTCCTTTGAATTGATGATTTTCTATAGTATATTTTGATTTCCTTTTCTTTGTCTTATTTGTATCTACTATAGATTTGTTTTTGTGGTTACCTTGAGGCTTACTTGAAACATCTAATAGCATAAAAGTCTATGTTAAGCTGTTAACTAACCCTCTAAATGCATACAAAACTCTACCCTTTTCTGTCCACCATATTTTATGTTTTTGATGTCATAACTTACATTTTTTAATATTCAGTATTCATTAACAAATTATTGTAGCCATAGTTGTTTTAAAAACTTTTATCCTTTAACCTTTATATTAGAGTTAAGTGGTGAACACACCACCACGTTACAGTATTGGAGTGTTCTAAATCTGACGATATACCTACTTTTACCAGTGTATTATATATTTTCACATATTTTCATGTTACCAATTAGTGTCCTTTTGTTTCAGCCTAAATAACTCTACTTTAGCATTTCTTGTAAGGCAACTAGCGGTGATGAACTCCCTAAGTTTTTGTTTTTGGGGGAAAGTCTTCATCTTGACTCTATCAGCTTTGAAATCATTTGAGCAGCAGTGTGAGTAGTTCCGGAGCAGACCCCAGGCAACCTGCATGAGAAACCCTAGCCCCGCCACATACTTAACATGTGAATTTAGACAAGTTATTTAGCCTCTGTGCCTCCATTTCTGCATCTCCAAAGTGGAGACACTAACAGTACTGACTTTTTTAGGCTGTTATGTGGATTAAATGACATGCTACATGGAAAGCACTTAGAAGGCTACTTGCCCTCCTTCGATCTCACCGCAGGCCACCCCTGTGAGCACTGCCCCACCCCACCCCCGCCACAGGAGGCAAGATGGCACGGCCTGCGCAGCTGGCGCTGGAGCCAGAGTCTGCCATATTCCTTTGGGTTCTTTCTGGCCCTGATGGCCTGGAGTCAGGACTATGGTTATAGCCAAGAACCTAGACCCGGGCAGCCCTGAATGGCACCCACTGCGTTGGCGGACCCCTCTGAGTGCTGGCTGGCAGGTGGCTCATCCCCAGGAAACCTGTTTGTGTGTTACAGACGATTACACCAAGAGTTACACTGTCAGCAGAATGTACCTGTGAGCATCTGGAGGTGGGTTCTGAGATGTGAGATCTGAGGTCACCAGAGAAAAAGGCAGGAGACTCTGTCATGGGTGGTTTATTCTTCCTCAGCTAGAGGCCTAAACTCTTCTTTTTAAAATACCAGCACCCCCTAGTGGGAGTGAGTCTGCATTCACACTTCAGGGTTCTTAAACTAGAACTGTTGAATTTAGAGGGGAAAAATACACATCTTAATTTTCACTCACCTCCCACTGAAACTGAGCATTTCTCTTAATAAAGGATGTATGCAACAAACCACAGAAGTGCTAACAAACAGAACCTGTGACATTGTCACCAATAAATTAACGGGTATTTTTATATCACATTATAGTTGTTGCAGATAACTTGAAATATATTTACATTTATCACTACTTTGAAAAGATGCCAGCCATTAGCTCTGCCCCTGGAGTATGTTATTTAGCACATTAATAAAGAACACATACGTTACCAGATTTCCAGTTTGCTTTTTATTTATATTAAAGCTGTAATAAAATATAACTGTTTTCTTTTGAGTCCTATGTATTTTACTCTATGCATTGAAAACATTATTCTGAAATAAGATCCATAGGTATCATTGGGCTGCCAAAGGGGTCTGTGACATAAAAATGGCTAAGGACTCTGTCTTTAGAAGGGGCTGGTTTAATCACATCCTCTCCTGCTGCTGAGGTGGGCGCTGCTGACTTACGGTGCATGCACGTACAGGATGCAAAACGGCCAGGATCAAGGAGCGAGGGGGTGAGGGGCGAGAAGCGGGGAGGAGAGTTACAATTACAGTGTTTTTTTGCCTTAGACTGATGCACAGCTGACAGTGCTTTGAGTTAAGACATCAGAATTTGGAATCTCCAAATCCTGCTGGTGTCAGTGCATGGGGGTGGCAGTGGGGATCCTCTTAGGTGCCAGCAAACGCTGATGATTTAGAAAAACCTATGATAATATGGTGAGACAGAGCTGAGTCTAACAGAACTAGGCAGAATTAATTGCCTTCAGGAGAGAAAACGGCTTCTAGATCTAAGAAGTGTGTAACACTGTTGGCATATGTCAATATAAAGACAAAAGACATCTACTTTTAAAGATCATTAAAAACCTTTTTTATTGTGAAATGCAACATATATCAGGAGGACATACAGCATACGTGCCTAGAGTAATAAATAATTATAAAATGTGTAACTACAGCCAAGAGATTATATATCATCCCCCACCCCACCCCAGAAGCCTGCCATGGGCTTCTCTTTGATCATAAACCTCTCTGTTCCCTCGATGTAACCACCATCCCCACTTTTGTGGTTTTAATTTGCTGATTACTAATAAGATTGTGCCTCTTCTCCTATGTTTATTGGCTATGCTTTTTTTCTATGCAATGCAAGTTCATGTCTTTTGCCCATTGTCAATGCAGATATTTAACTGAGAGTCAGCTGCTTTTCTTGAATAAATGTACCCGATTGCTGCAATCTGAGAATTAGCCTTTGGTTAATTTCTAGAGCTCTGAAAAAGTTGATTTTGATAGTTTGTTTTTGTTTTTGTTTTTGTTTGCCAATGTTCTCAATGCTTCATGGAGCAAATTTTTGGAGGTCTTTACTGTTTTAGAAGTGCTTCTTCAGGATCGCATTGAATCTTATAGATCAGTTTGGAACTGTTTGTAATACTTTTTATCTGTGAAAGTGGAGTAGCTTGCCAATTACTTAGGCCTTCTTAAGGCCTTCTTTTATTTTTTAAAATATGTCTTTTGTTAGTTGCTGGTATACAGCAACACAATCCATTTCTATACAGTGATCCCACAGCCAGGCACCTTATTAACATTTATTCTCATCTCCATTAATTTCTCTGTCTTCTTTTTCATTTTCTACGTTGACAATCGTATAATCTTCAATAACGACCATTTGTTTCTTCCTTTGTGGTGCCTTCCCACTGTGCTGTTGTTGTCACCCTAATATCTCTGCATCTAGATTCACAAACAAGCTTGGCCTACAATTTTCCTTTTTTCTCCTCTCTGTTGAATTTGGATTATCAAGGTTATGGTGCCCTTGTAAGATGATGTGGGACTATTCCTTCTTCTTAAATTGTCTGAAACGGTGAGTACACAATTGGAACAAACTGTTTCTTGGAAGTTTGCTAGAACTCACCTGCAAAATGGCCCAAGTTTGGGACTCTCTTTGTGAAAAGATGTAAAATTACTGATTCAGTATTTTAATAAGTTATGGAATTGTAGGCATTCTGTTTCTTCTTGAGTTGGTTTTATTCAGCTATGTTTTCCAGGGGGAAAAAATTCCCCATTTCATCTAAGTTTTAAAGGCATAAGCATAAAGTTGTTGAACAATCGTATTATATTATTATCTGTAATTGCATCTCCTTTTTCATCCCTAACATTATTCACTTGTGCTTTCTATTTCTTATCTACCTTGCCAGATATGTGCTTGTCTTTTCAAAGAACCATCTTTTGGTTTTGTTTGTTTCTCTCTGTTGAGTATCTGTTTCCTATTTCATTGATTTTGGCTCTTGTTTTTACGATCTCCTTTTTTTGGTGCAGGGTGGGGACTTACTCTGTTGTTCTTTTTCTAACTTCTTAAATTAGACACTTAGCTAATTAATTTCAGCCTTTCTTCTTTTTCAGATTAGCATTTAAGAGGCTATTAATTTCCTTCAATTTACTGCTTTTACTGTAGCCCACAAGTTTTGATATGCAATATTTTTATTATTATTCAGTTCTAAATATTAAAAAAAATTTTTTTCCAGCATGATTTCTTTTTCCTGACCAAAAGGTTATTCAGAAATGTCAAGTTTTATGGTAATTTTGGATGTTGACATCTAACTTAATGGCACTGTGGTCTGGGAATGTGGTCTGCATGACATCAATTCTTTGAGATTTGCAAAGACACACTTTGTGGTCTCGCATGTGATAATTTCGGTCATTGCTGCACGTGTGCTTGAGAAGAATGTTGTTTTTTTTTTAAATGAGTGGTGGCAGGGTTCTGTGTTCATCAAATCTGTTTGATCAGATCTTCTACAGTTTTACTACATTTTATCTTTTGAAGTAGAAATAACTCAGAGAGACTTGAAGTCTTCCACGATGACACTGCTTTTCTCAATTTCTGCACGTAGTTCAAGTAATTATTGCTTTATATATAGATTTTTAGATTTTTAAAATTAGTTTTGTCTAGATTTAGGTTTATCTGGTGGTGAAAGAAACCACCAGAATGTATCTCTGCATGATGACCATCTCTACCTCTAACAATCCTTAAATCTATTTAATCTGAAATATAAACAACTAACCACCTTCATATTAGTTAGTATTTGCTTGGTGTTTCTTTTTAACATCCTTTTACTTTCAACCTTGGTGTGTTCATCCCTCAGATATACTGCTGATAAACTGCAAGTAACTGGATTTTATTTGTTTCATCCAATCCAGCAGTCTCAGGCTGTCCAAAGTCAGTTTGTTTCATTGACATTCATTATGATAATTGACATCTTTTGGCTTGTTTCCTTAGCTTGCTATTTGTCTTTTTTTTTTCTTTCTATGTTTCTCTTTTTTCCTCCTTTCTTGCTGTTTTTTTGTGGTGTGTGTGAGTTTTTCTTTTAATATGTTCATCTGGGAGCTTTCCTTTTATTGGTTTTTAGCTTGACTTTGTATTTCAATTGTTTGCTGTTAGATTTTTATCCAGTATTTCCGTACTATTAAGAAGGGAGGAACTATTTCCTTTATCAGTACTCTCTGCCATCTTATCTAGAAGCCTAAGTATGTATATGCACGCGCGCGCACACACACACACACACACACACACACACACACACACTCTCACCCACTTTCCCCCCCCATATACAAGAATTTTTGTGAGACTGGTTCCCAGAAATGTAATCTCCAGGTCAAAAAGTTATATACTATTTTGAAACTACACTTTAAACTTAATATTTCAAGGATACCTTTCCATGTCATTAGTCTTCTATAATACTATTATTTAATTGCTCATAATATTTTACTATTGTAAGATTAGCCATATTTTAAAACTAATTCCCTATTTTAAACACTAATTTTGCTTATAATTTATCACTGCTTAGAATTATAAGCAAACTGGTGATTAATATTCTTGGGCATACCAGAATGATTTCTTTTTTTCCCCCAAATTCCTAGAAGTAGAATTACTGGATACTCTTTGGAGTCCATGTATTTTAATATGTTTCCATACACAACACCAAATTTATACTCACAGTAAGTGTTTATGAGAATTTGGGGTCTCCAAATGTTTGAAAACTCTGGGTAATATAATTTCTCTTATCTTTGCCTGGTTGTCAGATGGAAGTTTATATCTCATTGTTTAAATTTACATTTTTTTCCTTATAAAGTTAAACATTTTAACATGCTTATGGTTACTTGTGTATCTTTGGTGAATTGTCTGCTTATCTGCTCAGACCAGTTCTCTTGGGGGCATGTAATTTTTTTAATGTAAAAAATATATTTTACATTAAGGATGGTATCCTTTATTATTTGTTGCAACCATTTCTTCCTAGTATACCATCTGCCTTTCAATTTAGCGTCTACAGTGATTTTTCATGTACAGAAGTTAATTTACTTTTCTATATTCAAATCGATCTTTTCCTTCATAATTTCTGATTTTGATGTCATGCTTCAAAAGGCCAGCTACAATTCCAACATTTTATACACATTTCCTTTTCTTAAAATTTTTTTTGGGGGGGATGGAGGTAGTTAGGTTTATTCATTTATTTATTTTTACAGGAGGTACTGGGGACTGGACCGAGGACCTCATGCATGTTGAGCATGTGCTCTACCACTTGAGCTATACTCTCCCCCTACATTTCCTTTTTTCCTTCTGGACTTCTCTTGTTTTAATTTTTACATACAGATCTTTAATTAGTTGGGGGCGTTTAAGGTTTGAGGTAGAAACCACACTTGTGTTTTCTTTTTTCTCCTAATGGTTACTGAGTTGTCCTAGCCCGTTCACTTGACAATTGACTCTATCTTCTTTATCATATATTAAATTCATTCAGATCCTTGTGTTTGTTTCTGACAGAGCAATGTGGCCCCGCGGAGCTGACCACTTCCTACACAGGTACTACAGTGTTTTCACTCTGTGGCTGCATTTCATACCTCAGATGGCAACTTCTCCCTCATGACTAAACTTGTGAAGGAATCTCCTGGCTCTTCTCACACAATTCTTTTTCATAATAAAATGTAAAATCGTTTTGTCAATCTCCTCCTCTCCCTACCAATCCCAGAACATAAAATGTTTTTCTATTATTTAAGGCTTCTTTTGTACCCCATAATAAAGTTTACAGTTTTTTTGTAGAGGGGGGGAGGTAGTCAGATTTATTTATTTTTGGAGGAGGTACTGGTGATTGAACCCAGGACCTTGTGCATGAGCTCTACCACTTGAGCTATACCCTCCTCCCTATAAAGTTTATAGTTTAAAAAAAAAACAGTTTTGAGATGTAATTCACATACCATACAGTTCACCCATCTAAAGTGTACAATTAAAATGGCTTTTAGTATATTCAGAGTTGTGCAATCATCAGTCGATTTTTAAACATTTTTTCCACCCCAAGGAAGAAATCTTATACCCACTAGCATTCAATCCCCATTTTCCTCCAACATCCCCGTGCTAGGCAACCACCACCTACTTTTTGTCTCTATGGAGTTGCCTACTCTGAATATTTCATAGAAATGGAATCATAGAGTGTACGGTCCTTTGTAATTGGCTTCTTTCACTTAGCGTGATGTGTTTTCAAGTTTCATACAGGTTGTAGCATGTGTCAGTAACTCATTTCTCTTTATGGTCAAATAATATCCACTGTATGAATATACAACGTTTTATTTATGCATTTATCCATTGATGGACATTTGTGTTGTGTCTACCTCTTGGCCAGCGAGCAACGCTGCTATGGGGATTTGTGCGTACGGTTTGTGTGCACATATGGTTTCACTTCCCTTTGGTATATACCCAGGAGTGGAATTGCTGGATCACAGGGTAACTCTATGTTTAACCTTTTGAGGAACCTCCAGACTGTTTCCCAAAGCATCTGCACCATTTTGCATTCCCACCAGCAGTGTATGTATGGGGGCTCCAAATTCTCCACATTCCTGTCAACACTTGTTACGGTCTTTTTGATGAGCGTGAAGTGGTTTTGATTTGCCTTTCTCTGATGGCTAATGATGTTGAGCATTTTTGCACATACTTGTTGGCCATTTCTATATTCTTTTTGGACATACCTACTTATGTCCTTTGCCCATTTTTCAATTGGCTTGTTTGTCTTTTTATTATTGATTTATAGTTCTTTATACATACTCTAGATTAAAATTCCTTCTCATATATATGATTTGCAATTTTTTCCTCCTATTCTGTGGGTTGTCTTTTGTTTCTAATGGTGTTCCGAAAGCCCAAAAGTTTTAAATTTTGATGATGTCTACCGTATCTATTTTTTTCTTTTGTTGTTTGTTGCTTTTGATGTCATATCTGAAAAAAAACACTGCCTGATCCAAGGTCATGAAGATTTACACCTATGTTTCCTTCTAAGAGTTTTATAGTTTTAACAATTACATTTAGGTCTTTGACTCCTTTGGAGTTAATTTCCACGTGTTAGTGTGAAGTAGGGATTCGGTTTCTTCCTTTTTCTTTTTTTGATATGGATATCCAATTGCCTCAGCGTGATTTCTGAAAAAGCAATTCCTTCCCTGTTTGAATTGTCCTGGCGCCTTGATCAAAAATCAATTGATCGTAAACATGAGAGTTTGTTTCTGGACTCTCAATTGTATTCCGTTCATCTATAAATCTATCTGTAGCTTTGTGGTAAGTTTTGAAATCAGGGAATTTGAGTCCCCCAGCTTTGTTCTCCTCTTTCAAGATTGTTTTGGCTATTCTGGGTCCCTTGAATGTCCTATTCTCAGGCATTTTTGTTGCTGGAATGAGCTCTCTTTTCTATTTGGTCACTGCTGTGTTTAGAAAACTATTGAATCTCATGTTTATTTTTGTGTCCAGCTATTTTACTGTAATCTCTCATGAGTTCTAAACATTCCTTCTTGGCTAGGGTTTCTCAGGTAGACAATCATATCTTTTACAAGTAATGGTAAGTTTGACTCTTTCCAAATTTACGTCTCATTTATTTTTCTTCTCTTATTGTTTTCCCTTGTATTTCAGAATATGTCACACTATTCACAGTGTGACATCCTTGTTTTGTTTCTTCTTTTCATAGAAATGCCTCTGTTATTAAGGACTATATTATCTATTCCAGGTCATCACTAGGTATCACCTTGTCTCTTGACTTGAGATCAATACATTTACCATCTTGACAAAGCCTTTTTATTCCCAGTCACTAAGAATGTTCATCAGGGTACCTCTTATTAGGGTAATTATATGGTGTTTCTCCCATGTCCTATTCATATGATGAACAACATTAATAAACTTTTAACTTTGACCCGCCCCCCTCCCCCCTTTCCGTAAACTCTGTCTCCTGAGCCAGTGGGAACAAATTAGCTCACATTAACAGGAATAACTCTGGTCTCCCTGGTGCAGCTCCCACCTGTATAATATAGAACAGATGTCACAAACTGAAAGTCAGAAGGTCATGTCTCGTTTGGTCTGCAAGGGGATTTAAAATACTGTTTTGAATTAGTTTCCAGTGTTTAAAAATCAGGAGATTTCGGATTAAGAGTTCTAATTTTTGGCTTCTCCTTACAAATTATAAAAGCTGACCACATCAGTCCTGCATTCCCACAAGGTCACAGTGAGCTGAAGCGGCACCCTCTGAGGGGTGGGGGGCGGGCTTTAGAGGTCTCCTCATTTGCATCCTTTCCACACCCTCTTGTCTCCATACTCTACTGTTCTCAGACATCGAGGTCAGGGGTCAGTTGCCAGTTTTTGTATTTGTGCAGCTGTTTTTCTTATGGAATTAGGTGAAAGGGAAGTATGTTTTGTAATCATGTCTCTAGCAAGTGTGGGAAAAGAAAGAAGCCAAGAGGCAGAGGTGCTTCAGAAGCGATGGGAGTGTGTGTACTTCTCAGTGGACGAAGAATATTCCTACCTGTTTAACACACCATGTGGGCCTGTGGATGATGTGGGAGAGGGGCAGGGACACGTGAAACATTATTATCCTTCTGAAAGTCCGAACTATACAAAAAGCACTCGGAGAACTGCTTTTCTCACACCCTCTCTATCCCCATCCCTGTTTCCCCATTCTTTCTACCCTATTCCCACCCACCCTCTGTGGTAACCAACCAGATTCATGTGTTGTTCATCCTTCCTGGATGTCTTTTTGCACAAACAGCAGATGCCTGCAGATATTTCCAAATCCTCTACTCTCTCACTCCACTCTTTACTGCAGTATTTTTTTTTTCAAGTATAGTACAATTTTGTCCTTTCAAGCTAGATAGAAGTCGTCCATGTAACTATCAGGGGATGGAGCCTCCTTCCCAACGTTTGATGTCATCGGTCTTAATTTTAGCTATTCTAATTGCTGTAAAGTGTTAACTCCTGGCTTTAATTTGCATTTCCCCAATGACTTACGAAGCTGGGCACCTTTTCATGTACTTATTGGCCATTCATATGTCTTCTTCTTTTGTGAAGTGTGTGTTCAAGTCTTTTGCTCATTTTAAAATTAGACTGTCTTTTTTTATTCTTGAGTTGTAAGAGTTCTTTACATGTTCCAGATATGTTACTTGTACAGTGAGGTTTCTAGTGTTGAATCTTGGTAGACAGTAAAACTGAGAGAGAGAAGGCAAGCGAAGGAGTTTGGGAGAAGATGAGGAATTCACTTCAGGACAGGGAGTGATGAAGGTGCCTTTGGATTATCCAGATAATATTCAGTAAGCACTTGGAATTCTAGATTCAGAGCTCAAGAGAGAAGTCTGGGCCAGGGATTTGGAAGGGGTCGGTCCGACAGGGATGGATGAAATTGCCCATAAGAACAGAAGCAGCCTTATAGGAAACCTCCTGTATTATAATGTTTCAGAAAGAAGAAAAGGAAGCCAGAAAAGAAAAGTTGCTCAGAGGTGGAGGAGAAGACAAGGGGGGAATTTTCAAGGAAGGGTAGCATCAAATGTTGCAGTGAGGTTAAGAAAATGAGATGACTGGATGTGTCATTTGGAGTTTCCTTGGTGACTTTTTCAGAGCTCTGAGGAATAAATGTCAGATGAGGAAATGGAGACAGGGGTAGGCTCCTCTTTGTAACCATCAGGCAATGAAAGGAGGGGAGAGGATACAAACATATATTTTTAATCGAAGCAACAACAGAGCTATATAAAGTGGTACATAATCAGGTGCCACAAGAGTGACAGGCATCTTGATTCCTACCAGCTGCTTTGGGGAGGTTGGAAGTAGAAAAGGGGGAAGAATGCGCCTGGGAAGCTGTAGTTCTAAGCTCTGGCCAACAGGAGTCAGGTGCTGATCAGATCTGTTGGTTAGTGACCTGCCCTCTTGGGACAGGGAGACACAGATGGAGCTGAGTGGGAGGGTGGGGGGATACCACGAAAGCTCAACATCTGGGTCACACCTGCTGGTGGAGAAAGAGAATGCCCACCTCTGAGAGGATGCGAGATGGGGCCGAGTGGGCTTCACGGGGTGCCCAGCTTCCTGGTAGTGAATTCTTAATGGGCAACTCTGTTTCAGCTTTCCTCCGTCTTCAGTTTTAGGAACACCAAGGGCATGTTAGAAGTCAAGGATGCCATAACGTCTCCAGCACGTTCTTTAGCTTTCAAAGTGCTCTTAGAATCCACCACGCCACTCCGGCACACACTCTGTCATTCCTGCTACTCAGTTCCAGGGCGGTTCTACCCCTTCCTCCCTCCCTGGCCACTTCTGGGCTGTCTTCATCTGCCCTCTTTCTCCTTTTTGTGGTGGAAAGTTAAGGAATGGGGAGACCAGAGTCCTTGCCCACCCTTCTCAAGTTATATGACTGTGGGCAGGCCTTCTCACAGGCTTTGTGGCTCTGGCTCCTTATCTGTAAAACTGTGGGTGCGGGGGTCCGGGTGGCAGACGAGGAGTAATAGTACTAGACGGTTCTGAGCGCCTCCCATCTCTAACTATAGGCTGGAACCAGTCCTCCGTGTTCACCCAAGGGTACTTTCTGTTTTTACGCCTTTGGGGAAGTTGCTTTTTTCTTGGTATCTGGCGAGTCAGGAAAAGAAAACTCATTGGGGTTCATGTCTCTCAAAGCCTCAGGTAGGGCTGTGGCTTTCAACCAACAATAACGGCCGACCTTGCGGCCGACTTTAAAGGCCTCTAACAGATACTGTGACACAGAGTCCCATTCGAGAGTGGAGGTGGGAATGCCAGCTTTACCCTGTTAACTCTGAAGTAAACCGCTGTTCTTTCGTTGCAAGCGCCGCCCGCACGGCAGCCAACCTTCTTGTTTCCACTTCGTAGTGAGGAAACGGAGGCACAGGGAAATGCTGCGCCTTCCGGGACGCCAGGAAGACTTCGCCCAGCTCTGGGTGAAGCGGCGTCGGCCGCGTGGCCCGTGCGGGGAGAGGCGGCGGCGAGCAGAGGGCCTCGACTCTGGACACGCCCCCGCCCCGCCCTGGGGAGCTGAGGAGAGGCTGAGCCACAGCCGCTGGTGACGCCAGGTGGGAAGTCAGGCCAGAGGCTGGAGCAGCAGGGCCGAAAGCCTGGATTGGCCGGTATTTCTAGGAAGGTTTCCGCCGAAGGGTGAGGGTCCCGGCGCCCGTCTGCACAGCAGGGCTGCAGGCATCTTAAAGGTTAAGAGCACCCAAAGAAAATAGAAGTAGGAGGAGGAAGTGGGGCGCTGGGTCGCAGTGAGAGAAGGAAGCAGCTAGTCGGAGCTTCCCCTTTCTCCTCCTTCCCCGAAGCCCCCACCCCAGCCCCTCGCCTGCTCCGCCCACCCAACCCGCCCGCTCAAAGCCGCGCTTCCGCTCCCCGGGCCGAGCCTCACCTTGCTCCTGGGGGGTCGCTGGTGCTCCGTGCTGGCGTCCCTCCGGCCGTGGCCACCCCGGGCCGGGGCTTGTTCCCTCCGAGGCGGACAGGTTCAGAGCTGGGGGTTGCTTCTCAGACGCGCTGCCGGCTCGGGCCAGACTCGGAGGATGCGTGGGGCAGGCTGGCGCCTCGCGAACGCCGCCCCGCCACCAGGTGGCGCGAGAGGCCGGCTGGACGGCCAGCCCCGCCCCGGCCCCGCTCCGAGCAGGCTCCGCCCCGGCGTGGCCCCGCCCCCAGCCCGCCGTCGGAGCCGAGCCGGGATAGATGCTGGTACGCTGGGTGCGCGGCTCCAGCTCCCGCGCTGCGGTCCCGACCGTACCCGGAGTCTCAGGGAGTCGCCGCTGGAGAGGGGCTCGGCGCCCGGCGGGGACTGCAGGTGTGTGGCCGGGGTGCGGGGGCACGGAGGGCAGGCGTAGGGGCTAGAGGCAGAGCCGGAGCTGGCCGGGGACCGTCCGGGAGCTCTGAGAGGAGCCGCTGCAGCGGGGTGGGCTGGACATCCTGCTGTCTTCCAGCTGCGTGGTAGGGTCCACTGCCGGGGGACGTGGTCCACACACACGCATTCCCAATAATCCCAGAGACAGAAGGGCGTCGGGGGGCCTTCCATAGTTATTTACGTGGCCACTGCTGGAAGCCTCTGTGCGGTCCGAGTGTGGCCGCAGCCTCCTGCTGCCTCTTTCAAGGCCGCCCTGTGTTGTGGAGTCGAGGGGTCTGCTCTGCGGCCCAGGAGCTCCCTCAGTGAGTTTTGGCGTGGCGGGGGGGGGGGGGGGGAGCGGTTTAGCCATCAGGACCTCTAGCGAGCGTGGGCCCCCAGACAGTGGCTGCCCTTCTAGAGAACCGCACGCTCAGTGCTGTCAGAGGATCCGTGTTTACACCCGGGGTGTCTCTGCGTGTGTGCATGTGTGTGCGCCTGCGCCTGCGTGCTGGCCCATCCCAGGCCTGGGGTAAATAAGTAAGAAGTTCAGGTCAGTAGGAGGAAGGAGATTGTTCAGAAGGAAAAGGAAGACGAGATGAAAGCAGCAGGATGTGGTATCAAGTGAGTTACAAGCCTCTTGCAGAGAGGAGAGGTGGGTTTAGTTGAAATGAAGGCCAGAAGTAGGCCAGGTCTGCCTCCAAGGTCTCGCCTGGATCCCCTCCCCTTCCTCCCTCCCTGGATCTATCTTCTCATCCACACCTTCCTTCCTCCTGGCCTGGGGCCACCCAGCAAGGCACTGGTTCCCAGAGCTTCTTAAAACCCACATTCTCCAGGTACCCCCTTACAGCACAGCTTTCCAGGGGTGGGGCCTGGAATCTGCATTTTTTAAAAAATTGAATAAGCTCCTTAAGGGATGACACTGGAGCTGTTGCTTGGGAACCCGCGTGATGAGGAGGGAGGCCTGAGTCCCAGCCGGGCCCAGCTGGGTGACCATCAGTATCTTCTTCCCTCTCCCAGCCTGCTTCCCTATCTGTTAAATGGGCCCTAAAAGCGACCCCAGAGGGAAAATCAAATGAGAAAAGTGTGAGGAGAGCAATTCGGGAAGAATCGAGTGGAAGCTGTTTAGGGGTCCCTGGAGGGGTAGTGATGGAGAGACTCCACAGTGGAGGCTGCAGAGGAGGGTGTCCGTTGGAGGCTGCTCCGCAGTCCCAGGTTGGTCGTTGATCATGGGCCTTCTGGCTGAGCAGCGGGAGAGAGATCCCCAGTTGCCTTTTGGCCTGGGCAGCCCAGAGCTGGAGGCCCCAGCTTGGATTCAGACGTGCCTTCAAGTCATGTGCTGACTTGGTCTTCCTTCGGAGAAGCTCACCTTAAGGGGCTGAGCTGGCCAGCCTGGTGGGACCTCTGTGAAGCAGAAGACTTGTTTGGCTCAGCTGTTTGGGGGCTGGAAGCCTGGATCAGGTTCTTAAGAGAGGAAGCTTCCAGAGGGACAGGATAGAGTGATCACCAGCAGTTCAAGGGGTATTAAGTTTGATTTTTGAACCTCTAGCATAGATGCAGAAGAGAGGGGCATGTGGTAGGAAAGACTACATCTGACTTCTGCCCAAAGGGAAGACACCCATACCAAACATATGTTACATATCAGGGCATTCCTTGAAGATATATGTATTTTCACATTTTAACAACTCTGAAATCAAGTTGCATCTCACTGTTGTAATAGGCAGTGATATTTCTTTCTCAGTGGTGCACAAAATGATGGTGCATCTTACAGTTCATGGCATCTTATTCAATTCTGTTCTACAGAATGGATGTTTTACAAACGTGGGGGATGCTTTAGATGTACACAGAATTATGTCATTCTCGTTAGTGAATTTGCACACATCGCTTTTTCCAGTAGCTTTACCTTCTGAACACCGGAATTTTTCATTGTATCCAGTTTTAAAGGAAGTCTTTGTCAAATGTGTTGCTTGCCACTATAAATATGGCACATGGTGTATGATTCAACAATTTCTTGAAACTATCAAATGATTCTGCCTGCTGCTTGGTACCTTGAGTCTGCTCAGGACAAAATCTCTTCCATCTTTCTTTCTGTCCTTTTCCCCGTTAGCTGTCATTTCATGGTGTTGGGCAGCGGGCTAAGCACTTCATCTCCTTTCATCTTCGCAGCCACACGCTGAGGTTGCTACAGCTGTGATCCACGTTTCACGTAAGGGGAAACCGAGGGCCGAGACGACACTGCTCGGAGCGCCGGAGCTTGGCTGACTCTGGCCTCTGCTGTTGACCAGAGAGGACCCAGCCTGGGTAGCAGCCTGCCTGTATCTGTGGGTGTGGAGCGCATGGCTTGTGGGGCTTGACGTTGGGGGCCTGCACTGTGGCCGTCCTTAGGTCTTTCCCGTTTGCTTCTAGGCTAGTGGCTGGGAGGTTCTGGATAGTTGAGGTTATCAGCTACGTGGCTTCCAGATAAGTGAGATATAGCTGTAGCAAGGTGCACTGGACAGGAGGGTGGGGGCTGATGAGTAGGAAGAAGTAGGTGACTGGTGGCACAGAGCAGACGCAGGGTCCTTCCTGAGTCTCCTGGATCTGCCAGAGGGAGTACTAGGTTTTGAACTTTAGAGTTGGCCTCAGTGGGAGATGCCTGCCTCCTGCCTCCAGCTTCCAGCCTTCCCCAGCTCCCAGCGCAGCCTCTCTCCTGCCACCAAGGTGATGTAAGACAACGAATCTGAGCAAGTCACTTTCCAGCTGCAAACCCTTCAGAGCTTCCATTGCCCTCTGGAGAAGGTCCATACTCCTCAGCATGGCTAGCAAGACCTCGTCCCCCAGTCCCAGGCCACCCCGCCTGCTTCTGCTCCTAAAGCTCGGGCAAACCTCTGTGCCTTTGCACATGCTGTTCCTTCTCCCCGCAATGCCCTTCCCTTCCTCTACCTGCCCAGGGACTGTGAATTCATCCTTGGATGCCCAGCTGCAACCGTATCATCTCTGAAGTCTTTACATCTCTCCCAAGCCCCTCAGTACTGGCCACCCTGTCCTTCTGTCCTTACCACGCCTTTCAGGTCCTACCAGAGCACCACCACTCTGGCCTGTAAGGTCTGACCGGTGAGCAGAGCCACCTCATGCTCAGTGCACCT
Source organism: Camelus ferus (assembly GCF_009834535.1). NCBI lineage: Eukaryota > Metazoa > Chordata > Mammalia > Artiodactyla > Camelidae > Camelus > Camelus ferus. Next base: position 13,084,467 of record NC_045711.1, on the reverse strand, counting down.
GTTCAGCTGTGACCTTGAAACTTCCCAGGATCTCATAGGCAAGAAATCCATGCACACCCGCAGTGGAGGCTGCTGAGTGCAGGGTGGTGTCAGGGGCAGGAGGGTGGGGTCAGGAGGGAGTGGTGCACTTTTCATTTTCATGTCCTCCAGAGTCCCGCCACTGTTGTTGTTGACCTAGGCAAATGAGTCTGTGTGGTTTCCTTGTGGAGGGGCAGGGCTGGGGTGTGACAGCTTCTGCCTCCCGTGGAGTCAGGGGGCCACTCCCAGCCCTGGGACCCTGGGTGAGTCCATGTGCATCTCTGGGTGTCAGTTTCCCCGTTTCCCTGGAAGCGTGCATTAGGCACTTTCCATGGCCCTTTCCTGACCCCCAGCATTCAGTTCTTTGGCTCAGCACCTCCGTACATGTGCCAGGCATGTGCTGGACTCTGAGGATCCTGAGCAAGACAGATCATGTTCCCGCCCTTGTGGAAATTAGTCTAGTGGGCAAGACACTAGGCACATATTGTTTAATTACGGTCGTGGAAACTGTGGGGTCCTGTGAGAGTATGAAAGGGAGCCTGAAATGGTTTGGGGGTTAAGGAGAGGCTTCCCTAAAGAAGTCACATTGGAGTTGAGACTTGAGAGATATAAAATTGAAGAATGTAGCAACACAAATAAAACACTGAGCAGACAGGTGCTAAGCGCTCTTGGGTGCACCCTCTCAGGTGTTCTTTTCAGAAACCCTGTGGAGTGTGGGGGCCTCCTCTCCTGTGAGAACCAGCTGAGAAGACTTTGGCATAGACCAGGCACTCATCCCCTGCCCCTCATCTCCTTCTTCCTTGCCCCCACCATACTCCAAGGTCCAGCCTTACTACATCAAGACCATCAGTGTTGGGGTGCCTCCCCTTTGCTTTGCACTGATCATCACCAGAGAGCATGTTCCGTTGCCGCGGCTGGGGCTCCTCGCAGGAGTCCCCTGCATTTGTGTTTTCACGCTGGTTGTCAAGGGCGAAGGGACACTCCGTCCACAGAAAACCACCACACTGTCTGCTGGGCCTTCATTATGTCCTTGGGAGCTGCTGTTCTTGCCGGGTGAAGCCACCCTGATTTTCTGTATCCTCTACGAAGTCACCCGGGCAGCACCCACAACCTTCTTCTTCATCCCAAGTTTTCTTCCCAGAACCGTGAGGTCTCTGCAGACGTATCTCTGGGTTTGGGGTCTGAGTATTTGTTCCTGAATGGCTTGGTGGTTTTGCTCTTGTCAGGCAATTCTGCCCACAGCCACTTCCACACAGCCTGGCTGAGGCCACCTACCTCCCGGTGCATCTTCTGGGTTAGATCACATCTACACCTACAGCTCTTATGGGAGAGTTTCAAACTCTTTCTTGATAATGGGCCACTTTGAAAAACTGATAAAGTGATAGATCATCTCCATCTTCCCCCACCCCCCCAAAAAGCTCACGCATGCATGCACACACACACTCTTTCTAAGTTTTGCATAAAACTTCGGGGTCTTTCTCAGACCTCTGCAGTCCATCAAGGAACCTGGTTAATAACCTCTGTTCTGGAAAACAGGACTTTGTCTACACCGATATCTTTGGCTAACCCCCAGCACAGCTCCACGCAGGAGCCAGCTGTTGTCAGAGACAAGCTGGGGGTGATGATAGGTACTGGACCCCTGCAGACTGCAGAGGGGGCCACCAGTGGCTCGCTGGTGAGATCTGGGGGCGCCAGGCCGGGGGGCCGAGCTCCCTGACCACTCACCCAGCCATCGCCATGCGCACACTTTCTGGGATTGTAATCAAGTCTTGAATTCAACCCATTTCCAAGGTGATTAAAGAGCATTACTTTGGCCTTCAAAGAAGCCCTCTGTTCTGCCCCCTAGCCAGGGGACTAGACTGAAGGCTGCGAATGAGACTCAGAGAAAGGGCACATTTGTAGCTCTTCGCACAGACAGAATCGGTCCGGGCAGCAGAGAGGCAGCTGCTGCTGGTGTTCGGGCCGCAGGTACTCTCCCCGCCTCCCGGCTCTCAGGGCCTGGCATGAGCCTGAGGCTTTGTTTCTCTGATGTGGTCACAGCTCTTTAGAGCCGATGCCTTGAAGTCAAGTACCACGTGTGAAAGAAGTTTTCTTTGATTCCTCATTTCTAAGGGTGTGTTAGGCATGACTGGAAGTGACGTTTGTCAATTACAGCTTGAAGCATCCACTGGGAAACTTGTACTCTTTCACCTTGAGCTAGATTTGCGTGGCATGTTAGCTCATTAACTTCCTTCCCTTGAGCCTTCCTTGCACGTCTGGAATAAACTCTGCTTGGTCGAGAGGTTTTGTTCTTGCAGTATAGTGCTTGGTTTGATCTGCTACCATTCTCTTTGGATTTTTGCGTCTATACTCCCAAGTAAGCCCAGCCTGTATTTTGCTTTTCTGTACTGCCGGAGATAGGTTGGGATGTGCTGGCTTTGCAACGTGATTTTGGAGGCATTTCAGCTCCTCCTGCACCCTGGGACAGCTTGTAGTGCAGGGAACGATCTGTTCCTCGGAAGTGGGAGAACGGCTCTGGTCTTTAGGTCTTCCACTGCCGGATGCTTGGTTCCCCACTCCCCAGGCCTTCCTCTCCCCTTCTCTCTTCTGCACACCTCGCAGGTGTACACCGATCACCTCAGTGCTCCCAAGCTGGGACCTGAGAGTCATCTTGGATTCTTGGCCTCAAACCAGTCAGCCACTCATTCCCATAAGTCCTGATGTTCTCCGCCCTTCGGCTGAGGGAAGGCCCTTCCCCCTCTGAGCTGCTGCCCGCCATCTGGAGTGTGATTCAACCCCCGGGCGCATTTATTGGGGACGCGGATAAACCACCTTACACCCAGAGAACGGGAACCCAGATAGCGATGGCATAATACAAATCACTCCGGAAGGAGAGGTGTTGTCCTCTAAGGGGAGGACGCAAGGGAGAAGTAATACCCATCTTCAGATGTTTGAAGGGCAGCATCCTTTGGAAAAGGTGAAGGCCTACCCTGTGGAGGTCGTTGTCCACGAAGGGAAAGGGACCCATAAAGGGAGATTGTAAGGAAACAGACCTCAGCTCAGCACAGGGAAGAGCTCAGAGAAATTCCGAACAGACTCACGATGGAATGGGTGTGGCCTTGCAGTAGTGAGTTCCCCATTGGGAGAAGCATTCAGGGAAAATGTATGTCAGATGTAGAAAGAAAAGCCATGAGAATGGAGACTGGGATCACTCCATTTCCGAGTCTCTAGTTCTCCAAATCGCAGTGGCTGTGTCTCACTGGCTGTATGAATGTTGGTTGTTCGGAGAACATAATTTGAATTTAAGAAATTCAGTCGCCTTGAATAAACAAATCCCAAAGCTGGGCAGTTCCCTTGCAAATCCCACAGGCTGACTTCACAGCCCATTCCCCCAAGGCAGGAGGAAACCACAGCCATCCCTGAGCCGCACCTGGACACTGGGATGCTGGGCCGCATTCCATGCTAGAGAAGGGGCTTTTGGGCGGGGGATCGTCTCTTGTTCTTGGCTCCTTCCAACACCTGGTGAAAGGGACTGCTTCGGAATCAGCTTCCTTGGGGGCTGTCCCAGATACGCTCTCGGGACCAACCCGCCCAACCTCCAGGGTTGAGCTGGGAATTAATGGCCTCTTGTTCTTGGGGTTTTTGAGCCAACATTTCATAGACCTTTGCATTTTGCATTCACTTCTGTATTGACATCTTGGGAGTTTCATTTTGAGAAAACCCAAAGCTCAGAGCTCTCCTTTGGCTTGTTATGGTGCTTAAGAGAACACAGGGGGCCGTGGTGTGACGTTCAGACTGCAGTGTGGGAATAGATGAGGTCTCTAGTCCGAGCTGTGCCCCGCTTACCTCCTCATCTCTCTGAGCCCGTTCCCTCCTGGATCAAATGGACTCTGTTATTCTGACATCCTGTGAGTTTTCAAAGTCTGCTCTCGGAGAGTGGACTTGCAGGGGCTGCTCTGATGGGCTGAGCAGAGAGGGGACCTACCCTTTCCCTCAGGGTGCCCAGAGACTAAAGTCCTTCCGGTCCCAATGGCCTCCCTCTGCCCAGGCTTCTATTGGACAGAGGGCTGGATGGCTTCCTCTGAGGTCATTGGTGGCTCTGTAATGACAGATTCCCACGGCCACCTCCCAATCGGCATCTCTCTTTGAAGTTTCTGTAGCATTTGATGCCCAGCACTCCTACAGCGAGCCTCTTCCCTTACCACGTCCGCCCCCTGGCTTTCCTCTGCAGGTCCCTCTTCTTGCCTGCCCTGGGTGTGTGGACCGCCCTCCCCTAAACCCTCGTCTCCAAGCCTATGCTGGTCATTTTCCCCATTTCGACTTCAACACAGGTCCAGAGCCGAACTCTTCATTGACAAAGTTGGCTCCTTCTACAGACTTCCCCATTCTGGGGTCTCCAGTGAAACCCAACTCCTTGGCCTTGAGACATCGCAGTCATCTCGAAGTCTTCCCTCCAGCTTCCTGTTCTCTGTGTCCAGCCCGCTTTGATGGTGCTGCCTCTCCCCCAGGGTTCTTGCTCCTCTCACTTCCCCATTGTCCCCCTTGCCACCCAGTTCAGCTTTCGTCACCATGTGCCTGATCATGGGCCTTCCAGGCCCGTCTCTTCCTTGCTTCCCCAGGAGATTCTTCTAATGAAAACCCCTCCGTCACCCAGCTATTGGTGCCTCCTGCCTCCTCGGGAAAGCCTAAGTCCCAGGTCTCAGGTTTCAAGGTCGAGTCCCACTCTTGGAGTCTTCGAGTCCTCACCCTCTCCTCCAGCCAGACTGCCTGACTCAGTTCCCCCGAGACCTAACGTGTGTTCTTGCCTCTCCCATCCCCTTCCTGATGAGGAGAACTTCACAACCATCTTGTTTAGAGCCGACTCCCCATCGCAGGGCCGGCGCCCCGGGGTGTGCAGTCACGTTTGGTGAACGCACGATTCTCTGTGTGGCCGCACAGAGGAGACCTGGGCTCAGCCTCGGTGGCTGATGACCTGGCGGGCTGGGCGACACCCCCATCTGAGATCTTCATGGGGTTTGGTCATCCTCCAGGGAGGCACCGTCCAGACACCTCACTGGATTCTGTGGGCATCCGAAGGGGCAGAAACATGCACCTTTGTCCTCCAGTACGGGCAGGACAGGGCCAACGTCCTGCTCTAAGCTGTTTCAAACCCCGGAGCCGCTGGCAAACTCCAGCTGCTGGGACCCTGGTCCTTGGGAATCCACATCCCAGCCTCCAGTTTCCTCAGATTTAAGGCAGCAGCTCTCCGAGTCTGAGAGCTAGGGAAGCCCTGGGGAACTGCCCACTAACAAGCCACTCCCAGGCTGATGACCCCGCCTTCACAGGAGCCTGGGGAAGTGTGTTTGCAACACGGTGTTTACCAGGCAGAGGGGCTTCCTGTCCCGCCTACCCGGCGACGGGCTGTGGGGCAATCAGGAGCTGTGTGTTCAGGGTGAGCGGGGCCCAGAAACGCTTGGAGGATTTCTGGGGCTTCTTCAGACATGCCAGGGGTTGCCTGACTGTGCTGACCCAAGGAAGCCAAGGGAGATGTAGAACTCAAATTTTTAAATTGGGAGAAAATGAAGGATACCTGATAGTTATCACTAATTTGCTTATTGCCCTTTACAGCTTCTCAAGCCTTGTGCACAAACGTGGCCCCGCTAGTCTAACGTGGGACTCTTTAGAGCAAAAAGGGACTCCCTTCTGTCACTCCCAAGCAGGGCGAGCAGAGATGAGGTTCTTTTTTTCCCTTTTCTTTCTTTTTCTAAGGGGAGTTATGCTTTGGAGAGGAAAGAAGGCTTTCTGGGGGATGGAGAGAGTAGCGGAAAGACGTCCCCAGGAGAGAGAACCTCCTATTCTGCTTCTGAGTTCATCCAGGACGGAGAGTGACATCCCTCTCCGTGCCTGCCTGAGAAATGGGCCGAGAGGCTGCCAGTGGCCCACCCACCAGCCTGGAACCACCGCCACTGCACCCGCAAGGACACAGGCTGGTGTCCAGGGCCCCTGGCTGTCTCTGGGCTTCAATACAAGGACTGGGAACGTGCCTTGGGCTGTCTTGGCACAAGGGCATACTCCATGTTCTCTCTCCAGTGAGTGAGTGATCCAGAGATGAGGGGCTCACCTCATCACATGACTTCTGACACCCTGATGTTGTTTCCTGTGCTGAGTTCCTTCTCTGAACCCATTAGAGAAAGGATGCAAAACTTGAGCTGCCCAGCCACAGGCCAGAGGTGCAAGAGATTCCTGTGCCAGTAACACATTAGCCCGAGGGTCATGGTGCGATAATATTGATTTGTGTAGAGAGGGTTACGGTAAAGTGCAAAGGAGGGTAAAAACAAGGGCATGGCCACTTAAGACTGTGATGATAAAACCTCCTACTTGAAAGTGGCAGAGGTTGGCTTGTGGGGTGGGGTTGAGGAAGGAGGTGAGAGGTCGCTCTGAGCAAGGACTAGCCTCGTGTGCATCAAAAAAACACATTTCTGAGCAAGCGAGGCTAAGGAGCTCAGGTCCAAGGCTTGCGAGCTGTTTGGGGGTTGGGAGAGGAGGTTGTTCTAGAAGGCATTGGAGTCAGCTAGAAAAACAAGATGGTGGGGACGGGTGGGAATTGACAGAAGCAAGCTCTCAATACTGGACCAAGGAGGGGATGCAGTGGATACAGAAGGAGGTGCCACTTCCAATTCTCCCACCCCTAGCCCAGGTGCCATCATAGTCCAACATTCTCTCTGAGATGGATGTAGTGGCTGATGATGCTCCTTCTTGGGGCCAAGCATCAACTCTCCTGGGTTCCCGTCAAGGCTCCTGTAGAGGGAATGTTGGCGCCATGGTCGGGTCCAGAGCTCGGTCCTCTCAGAGAGTCCCGTTTCCTTTCCTCCCCCAACCCATCCAGCTTTTTCAAAGATGGATTACTTCTCATTGACTGCGTTACTCCTGAGACCTGCTCAGTAAATGGAGGTGGGAACATTATTATATTTTTTTTTATAAAGACTTCATTTTTTAGAGCAATTTTAGGGTTACACCAAAATTGAGAGGAAGGTACAGAGATTTCCCAAACACCCCCTGCCCCACACACGTGCAGCCTCTCCCACTGTTAACATCACTCACCAGAATGGCACCTTTTTTTTTTTTTCAACAAAGGGCGAACCTACATCAGCACATCATAATCACCCAAAGTCCATAGTGTACCTTAGGGTTCATTCTTGGTATTTTACATCCTATGGATTTTAGAAATATATAATGACATATATCTGTCATTATAAGATTATACAGAGTATTGTCCGTGCCTGAAATTCCTCTGTGCTCTGTCTATTCAGCCCTCCCCTCCTCCCCGGAAATCATTGATCTTTGAGTTATCTCTGTAGTTGTGTTTCAGGGACATAATTTTTCCCTAAACATTTGATCTTGTTTAAGGAGGAAAAGTTTTATAATACTCATACTTTATTCTCAGGGTGCCTTCTTATCAACCATAAACAAATTCATTTACCAAAACAGTACCCTCTCACCTTGAATTGCTTCACTGCTAGCCAGTTAACCCAGTTGGCTCCGAAGAATGTCTGACCTTAAAATAACCCAGTCCCTGCTGCTGCTCCCTGAGGGTGGACTACACAGAGGTGGGCACACCATGGAGAAAATGTTTGCTGCTTCTTTGGAGGGTGACTTCAGCTTCTATGATGTGTCCCTTTACAAGGGAATTTTAGGTATACCATGTGGTCTCTAAGGTCAGACCGTGAAGCACAGACTACAGATTTGGGGAAAATCCCGCCACCTGTATCTAAATGGCACAGTCATGGACAAAGAAAAACATAATTTTGCTTCTTAGATAACTCAGTGTTGACTGAAATATTAGTTATTATTGGTTTGTTTGTTATTTCAGAGAGATCCAAAATGGTAGTGGCTTAAACGATAGAGCTTTATTTCTACTCCAAGTAACAGTTTGAGCATAAGTGGTCCAGGCTTTACATGACAACTTTGTAGGTCAGGAACCTGTGTTCCTTCTGTCTTGTTGCTTCGTCTTCCTCAACCTGTAGCTTTCATCTCATGGTGTGCAATGGCTGCTCTAGCAACTGCCATCACATCTGCATTCCAGCTAGCAAGAGGAGGAATGAGGAAGAAGAAGGCATGCTCATTCCTTTTAAAAGCATGATTTGGAAATCTCACTTATCATTGTCTACTTATAGTCCATTGGCCAGAATGTAGTCAGATGACCACTGAGCCATAAGAGAATGTGGGAAATGTAATCTAAATTTTCTAAAAATTATATTATTACAGAAGAAAGGCAAATGGGTATGAAAAGACATTTGTGAGTCTCATCCACATTTGAGCTTTACTAGTTTGAGATCTTTCTGAATCTTCACTGTCAAATAAAAGTTCTTTATCCTTCCCCTTGTGCAGTAGCCTACCTTCTAAGCCCAACTGAAAACCGCTAATAAAAACGTCATGCTAGTGGGGAGGGCATAGCTCAGTGGTAGAGTGTGTGCTTAGCATGCACGAAGTCCTAGGTTCAATCCCCAATACTGCCATTTAAAATTTTTTAAAATAAAATAAATAAATAAACCTAATTACCTCCCTCCCCAAAAAGGAAAAAAAAAAATTTTAATGACATGAGATACCAAAAGGTAGAATCAACACTAATGTCTCTCTGCAGATGAGTGGGTAAACAAAATGTGCCCTCTACATACAAAGGGATAGTATTTAGCCTCAAAAAGGCATGAAATTCTGGTAGATGCTACGGTAGGAATGAACTTCAAAGACATGATGCTAAGGGAAATAAGCCCGTCACAAAAGGACAGATATGTTATGATTCCACTTCTGTAAGGTCCCTAGAGTAGTCAAACTCATAGAGACCAAAAGCAGAATAGTGGTTACAGGGGCTGGGGGAAGAGTGAAGGGGGAAATTAGTGTTTAATGGGTATGGAATCAGTTTGGGGAGATGAAAAAGTTCTGGAGGTGATGATGGTGATGGTCACACAACAACGTGAATGTGCTTAATGCCATTGAGCTGTACGTTTTAAAAGGTTTAAGTGGTCGATTTTATGTTATTTATACTTCACTGCAATTTTTACAATGGTGTGGTCTAAAGGACCGGAAGCAGAGTTCTTTGGTATTTTAGGAGAAATGACCCCACAGATGAAGACCCTTGGTTCTGTTGGGTGAGCCAAGGTGAATTCAAGGTGGTTCGGCCAGTGGTGAATCCTTTTATCTGTCATCATTCTGCTCGCATTTTTCACACTGTCGTGAGCCTGCAGCAGCCCTGGCTAAAATTCAGATGTGCTGTTGTGCAGTTTCTTGTATTACCTGTTTAGTTAGTGAATCCATCCTAGCCCCTGGTGGTCCCCGATAAGGGCAGGTAGAAAACATTGTCAGGGACTGTAGTTTCCAGGGTTCTGCTTGGTTTGAGTTCCCCAGAATTGGGACAGCCTTGTCTAGTGTCTGTCCCTGTCTCTCTCTGTCTCACTCTCTGTCTTTCTCTTGTACATTTTTCATTTTCTCTGGTCCTTCAGAGATGATCAGTACCAGTTCCCTTTCACAACCTCAAGTTTCTGTATGACTCTGAGATGTATTTATACTCATCTGCAATCCTCCACTCGTTTGAAGCAGCATGCTCGCTGTTTGACTTCAGAGCCCCCTGCATTGGACCCTCCTCCTCCCCAGCACCCCCACCCCCACACTTAACCAGTGTGCTCATCTGAATTCCAAGGCCAGTGTACATTCACCCATTGAAAATTGGGCCGTAGCTCCACGTGGCCCTGGAGTAAATTGCTAAGCACTTGGCTGCAGCTCTCAGCCCGCCCGTGTCGTAATTTGCCCTCCAGGAAGGCCGAACGCCTGGTCCTTCGCTGCAGGACCCATGCTGTCTCACGCCTCTTGCCTCTGTCCGTTTTCCCACTCGCTGTGCCCGAACCCCGGGGCAGCTTCTCCCTCCTGTAGACTCATCTGGGGGGGGCCCTCTTAGAGGAGCTTTGCTAATTCACCTTGCCCCTCCTCCATCGCGCCAGTCCCTGGTCAACCTCCGCAGAGACGCCCCCCCCCCCCCTGTGGGTAGTATCTCACTGGAGGCTCCTTTGAATGGTGCTGCTCTGAGCTTTCTGGTGCACGTCCTCTGAGTATGTGCCTGGGAGTGGAGCTGCCATGTTGTGGGGCAGGCGCGGGTTGTGCTGTGGTGGGTAGTGCTAAATGGTTTCCCCCTTGGAAAGTTGCTGGACCAGTTCACACTCCGACCTGTAGCCGTGAAGGTTCTGGTGCTTCACGTCCTCACAAACAGTGTTTTCCATCTTTTTCGTTTTAGCCACTCTCGGGGTGGGGTGTCTAGTGGTCTCATATTGTGGTTTGAATTTGCATTTCCCGTATGACTGATGGAATTGAGCTTCTTGTCCTGTATGTTGGCCACTTGGAGATCCTCTCTAGGGAAGGGTCTAGTCAAGTCTTTTGCCCATTTTTCTATCCGGTTATCTGTCTTTTTTGTTTTTGTTGGTTCTACCATATTGCCTGGTGACCTTCAGGAACCCATCTTCCCCTCTGACCGTGAGGTCCTTGAGATTTCTGGACCCCCAGTGCCTATTAAATCCCTCAAATAATGGAGCCACAATACACGTTTGCTGTTGACCATCTTTCCAGTGGGATAACCATTCTCCTTGAGAAAAAAGATGGCGGAAATAGCCGTGGAGCAGTTCTTCTTTCTCTCGAGCACCTGTAATTATCACCCCTCTGTCCTGATTGGTGAGCCTAATCTCTCCAGGTTTAGGCTCTTAAAATAACTCTACAGGCCCTTTTTGATGTCTTTGGTGTTTTTCTTAAGCCTGTCTTTGGGACATGCTCACTCTTGCTCTTTTGTGTTCATTCTTACTTGAGGACCTCGCTTCCCTCTCTTACGGACACCCCAGAAAGTCACACTGGCGCTTTGACATTTCCCCTCTTTCCCCTTTCATGAAACTCTGTGACTTGCCCCTGGAATTTCATTTTCTGAGTTTTCTGTCCATGCTAAGCCATCCTCTCTGATTCCTGGCTTCTTAAAAGTCTGCTTCCTTAATGTCTAAGACGTGGGTCTGACCATGGCTCCCATTGTGTTCCACGATTAGTCCAAACTTCAAGATGATGTGGTCGTTGCCCCCTTGTTTTCCTCTCACTCCTATTTTACAAACCTCGCGTTATCCTTGGTCAGAATTAAAGACACAAGGTAGGATGGTCGTTTTCCTCATTGCCTCCTTGACCTTCCAAGAGATGAGATGATGAGAGGAGCGAGGCTTTCTCAGGTGGTCTGCCTGTGACCTAAGGAGACTTCTAGCTGCTTCCCAGGCCATCCCTAGCCTCGCTGCGGCTCAGCTCTGTGGTTCATGTGAGAGAAGCGGCATCTGCATCCCAGCCAGGCCAGGTGTGTGAGCCCACGTGCACCTCTCTTCTGTTTGCTTCCTTGAGACCTCTTTATGATTAGCTCATTCATTCATTATTCATTCGTTCTTCCAGCAAATATGTGCCAGGCACTTTTTCAGGCCCTTGTGGAGTGACATTCTAATGGGGCTGGAGGAGAGAGACAGACAGCAAGCACGATAAATAATAAGTAACGTGAATAGTCTGCCAGTTGGCGGTAAGGGAGGTGGAAAAATAAAACAGGAGGCGCCAGAGGTGGGGTTTGCCAGAAGTCCTCCTTAAGAGCATAAGATAAAGACTGGAAAGAGTGAGGGAGTGAGCCAAGCAGACGTCTGGGAGAAGAGCACTCCAGGCAGAGGGAGCAGCAGGTGTCAAGGTCCTGAGGCAGGAGTATGCCTTGTGTTGCTGTGATCGTTTTAGTCCGCAGTATGTGGCAACCTCCATGTTGGCACCAGCAAATCAGCGAAGCTCAGTGTCTGAAATGAAGGCCAGTGTGTCTACCACAGCATCCAGCAAAGTATCTTGTGGTCACATGCACTCAGTAAGAGAAGTTTTTATTTGAGTAAATGCATTTAGGTTGGACACCGCTAAGGGCCCTTTCACCTCTGAATTGCTGTGATTATCTTAGTTGCCGCCTGGTGGATGGCACCCGTCTCTGAGCCGCTTTCTTTTTTTCCTTTCATTTCTTTTTTTTACATGAGGGTACTGGGGCTTGAACCCAGGACCTTGTGCATACTGAGCATGCGCTCTACCACTGGGCTATAACCCCGCCCCCTGTGAGTAGCTTTCTTTCTAGCTGTCCTGAACACATGGTCCAGTGGCTTCTGGCCATGTAGCCTGCTCTCTCTCAGGGTGTGGGGCCTACACCGGATGTGTATGTTCCAGACACCATTGCTGTGTAACTGACTACCCCAGAATGTAGTGTTACAAGACTTACTGTTTTAGTACGCTTATGGATCCCGTCGGCTGGGAATTGGGGCAGGGCAGCACGGGGGCGGCCTGTCTGTGTTCAGTGACGTCTGAGGCCTCAGCGGGGAACACTGGAACAGCTGTGGACAGGAACTGCAAACCAGAGTGCCTGCAACTGGCCTCCCCACGTGGCTTGGGCTTCTTCACATCATGGCAACCTCCAGACACGTAGTCAGATTTCTTAGGCAATGACTCAGAGCTCTGAGTGCAAGTCTTCTAGCAAATGAGGCAGTGGCTGCAGCACCTTAATAGCACAGCGTGGGAAGCCACACAGCATCACCTCCACTGTCATCTCTCAGTTGAAGCAGTCACAAGCCCACCCAGGTTTGAGGGGAGGAGTCAGATCCCACCCCTTGATGGGGAAGTGGCAAGGCCTCAGTGCAGAGCTGGCCATGGGACGGGAGATGCTGTGACCGTCTTTGGAAAAATACAACCTCCCGATGTGCCTTCTATTTCTCCGGGGAGGAATTTTTCATTTTGTGTCATCAGTGGCCTGTGGTGGATTTTTGGGTGTCTGCTTGGTACCCCTTCCAGCATAAACTCCCAGGGTAAGATTGTCACTGGGACCAGTGGCCCTCCTCCTCCCACCGCTTGGCCCCCGAATGGGTGAGATCCCCGAGGCATGGGGACAGTGGGTACTCAGGCACAGAGCAGGTGCTCTGAGAGTATTCCCACTCCTGGGCATGGCAGACAATGTTGTGTAAATGTCAGTCTTTTGCTCGGTGTGATAATGGTCTCAGGTCAAGAAATGTCCTTGTCCCTAAGGGATGCATGCTAAAATATTAGCTTGAACCATATGAACTTGCTGCTTGTTTTTAATGTGATTCAATCTATTATTCAGAATTGATGTGTCATGAGGTCCACAACTTGCAACTTATTTTCAAATGGTTCAGCAAAATATATGTGTAGGCATGGTGTCGACCTGAGGACACAGTCTGCCCACTGGGGTAGCAGCCAAGTAGGAATGAGGCTAAAGGCAGATGGAGGCTGGGGTACTTCTGTCTCCCTTCTTCCATCCACAATACCTGCTCAGAGCCTGCGTCTAGGACCTGCCTCTTGTATTCCTGGCCGAGGTTCGGGCAGGAAGGGGCAAGATGTGGTACCTGGGGAGGCCGTGAGAGAGCAGATGGCCGAGGTGAGCTGGGTGGAGGAGACTGATCTTCTGCCTCAGTTCTGGGGTCTGCCCATCCCTCCAGGGGCTTTCAAAAGAGCCCAGGACCCTCTGCAGCAAGAGGGTGCGAAGCTGAGACTGGGTGGGGCAGGGGTGGCGGCCGGGGGCCCCACCCTCCGAGAGCCACTCGCTCCCTGGAGCCCCAGCCCCGCCTGATCGGAAATTCTCCACACTTCAGAAGGGCACGGGGCAGCCCATCCACAGGCATCCTCCGACAGTGCCCTCTAAGCAGGGCTTCCCTGTCTTCCAGGCAGGCCCCCTGGAGAGCTCCCTGCCCGCCTCAGCGTCCTCGAGCTGCAGACCTTTCGGGCGGCTCTGCCACATCCTGTGCCCGGGTACCGCTCTCGAAGCACAGGCCAGATGTGCAAATTCTGCGGCTGTGCCCAGGGCCGAGCGTGGTGCAGCTTGCTTTTCTTGGAAATCATTGGTGATTTGTTAGAAAAACAGGAAACATTGGGGCCGCTGGTGTACATTTTGCCTTTTTTGTTTTTGTTTTTGCGCTGCTTTCAACTGTCTCAGTCTCAGGACATCTTAAGGGTATTTCTCCTCTACTTAGTCCTTCAAGCCTCCTCCTTAACATTCCTCCACATCCCACGCATCCTCTGTCTCTCTCCCTTTGCCTTCTGCGGCCTCCCTCCACCCCATCACTGCTGCGGGGAGGGGGCAGGTCTAGGGAACCACGGACACAGGTGCCGCGTCTTGGTGATGTATGTAACTTCAGGGACATGTTTCTGGGGAGGGAGTGTCTGGCTTCCCTGCACCTGCTCTTCTCCTCCTACCTATTCCTCCACCTTTTTCACGGTGGTTGCACAGGAAGCAGGGAGGTCTCTGCCCACCGGGACCTGCAGCGGCTGGGGCAGCTGTCCTGCTGCTAACAAACCGGGGCGATGCAGCTGGAATGGGAAGTCCTTCGTCCCTCCTGGGTCAGACTAGAAGGGGGAGAACTTCTGGGTCCAACTCCAGCTCTGCCCCAAAGCATCCCCTCCCTGGCTGTGTCTCAGAAATGCAGGGGCAGGCGCTGTGGTCATTTTGTGCATTGAGCCTTGAGTAAAGCACCAGAAAGCCCTGCTGTTTCTTGGTATCCCATGGTGAGTTTCTTCCTGGGGCTCATCTTGTCAGGGGTGAGCTTTGAGCATGTCTGGTGGTTGGTTTGGGGGTGTACTCGAGCCTTCTTGCTTTCTGTCCCTCACCCCATAATGCACCACTATGGAGAGGCCTGACTCCCATTTTATGGATGAAGAAACTGAGGTCTTGAGAAGCTATATGGCTTCACCACCGTTCTCCGCTCCGCAGGCAGCCCCACGAGGCAAGGCCAGGGGCTCTCCGCACAGGGAGCCCCCCACCCTGGCTGGGCTTTGCCCTGGGTTCTCACTCAGCACCTGTGCACCATGCCTTCAGCGGGGGCCTCCCCCTCTCCCGGGGGAACCATAGCTAGGGGCTGCCCTTCTGAAGTCATCTGAGAAGTTTGATATGAGAGATCAGAAACTCCCCAAACCTCTACAACACCTCCCAGGGGTGTTGTTTGAAAAAGGCATTAAACTGTCCAGCGAGAGAGAAGAATAGTAAGTCAGAGACTAAGATGGGAACCAGCCTGAGAAACTGAAACACTGCTTAGGGAACTTCCCAGAAAAGGGGTGGATCTGAGGAATTCTGGGCTAGGGAAGGGGAGTGGGCAGGAGGGTGACCCTTCCTCACCCGGGGACTCCTGAACATCCAGAGACAACAGCAGGCTCTGGGAGGGGGTGGGGTGGGCACTTTCTCCTCTCCCGCCTGCACCCCCATTCCTCCTGGCCCCACAGCTTCTGGGGAGCAGAGACTCTCACCCAGGGGTCTGTGAACTTAGATGGGAAAGATGTGACATTTCTGTTGTCACTCACCTCTAACTGAAATTTAGTGTTTCCTGCCATTATGAATGTAGGCAACAAACCGGAGTCAGACTGGTAGCACCTGTGACTTGGCCACCAGGAGAAATCCAGATGTTTTCATATCACTTTGCAGTTGTTGTGGCACCTGAAACATCATTTTTGTTTTTTACCACTTCAAAGGGATACTAATGATTAGACCCACTGCTGGAGTTTGTTGTTCAATGTGTCATGAGAAGAACAGATACTACCATGTCACAAGTCTGATTACTAAAAACAGTTGATAATTACATTTCAGTGTAATTCATTTCCTTTAAAGTCCCATGTATTTTATTTGGTGCATTTAAAACTTTGTTCTGAAGGGGAGTCTGTAGACTTCTCCAGATTGCCAAGTGGATCTAGGGTATAACAAGGTTAAGACTTCCAATGCTGGAGCACTTAGGTAAAAAAAAATTTTACGTGTTACCTGACAGCTAAAGAGAGCTTTGGTATTAGGCAGACCTGAGTTGGTACCCTTGCTGTGGACCCTAGGAAACTGGCTTTATCTCTCAGAGCTTAGTTTCTTTATGTGTAGATGGAGGTAAAGAGGGTCTATCTTGAAGGACTGTTCCATGTGCAAGTTCCTGCCTGGTCTGGTGCCTGGCAGACAGTGGGAACCATGGTGGATAGTAGCTAGTGACAATGGCAGTGGTTTATACGAGCCCATAAGACTCAAGCAGGATTCATTTTTATTACAGAGGAAACTCCAAGATGGGTTCATTTCTTACTGTCCCTCATGCAGAAGGGAAAACTGTATACCTGGATAGTGACTCTCATCTTTTTCCTTTGCTCTGGACTGGGAGCAGGTAGCCCTCAGGTATCCGATATGAATCCTGGTCCATAAATTTAAGTATTTAAGAAATAACTGTGGTACATCCATACAATGAAATATTATTCAGTCACAAAGGGAATAAGCACTGTTACATGCAATAACGTAGATGCACCTAGAAAACGTGCTAAGTGAAAAAAGCCAGATGCCAAAGATCATCTATTATATGATTACACTTATATGAAATGTCTAGAATAAGGAAATTCATAGAAACAGAGAGTAGGTTAGGGGTTATGATGACGGGGGAGGGAGAATGGCGAGTGATTGCTAATACGTATGAGGTTTCTTTTTAAGGTGTTAGAAATGTTCTGGATTTAGATCATGCTGATAGTTGTACCAATCATGAATGTGCTAAAAACCACTGAAGTGTGCCCTTTAAAATGATGAATTTTATGTTATGTAAATTATATACTTTGACTAAGTGGGATTTATTCCTGGTATGCCAGCTGGTTCAACATGTGATAATCAGTTAATGTAATCCATTACATCTTCAGGCTAAAGAAAAATCATGTGATCATCAATAGATACAGAAAAAGTATTTGACAAAACCTAATGCCCATTCATAAGATCTCTTGGCATACTAGGAATAAAGGGAGAACTTCATCAACTAGATGAAGAATACCTACAAAAACCCTACAGCTGACATCGTACTTAATGGTGAAAAACTAGATGCTTTCTCCCCAAGATTAGGAATGAGGTAAGGTTGTCCTTTGTTATTCCTCCTTATTCAACATTGTACTAGAAGTCACAGCTAATACAATAATATAGCAAAAGGAAATAAAAGCTACACAGATTGGGAAGGAAGAAATAAAACTGTCTTTAAACAAAGGTGACATGATTGTGTAGAAAAAAATCCCAAAGAATTGACAAACTCTTAGAACTAATAAGCAATTATGGGAAGGTTGCAGGATACAGAATTTATTCAAATAAATCTATTGTTTTCCTATGTACCAGTAATGAGCTATTAGAATTTGAAATAAAAAATAAAACACTATTTACATTAGCACCAAAAACAAGAGAACTATTTAGGTATAAATCTAACAATATTTGCACAAGATCTATTTGAGGAAAACTACAAAACTCTAAAGAATGAAATAAAAGAGGATCTAAATAAATGGAAAGATATTCCATGTTCATGGATAAGCAGACTCAATACTGTTAATATGCCAGGTCTTCCCAATTGGATGTATAGATTTAATGCCATTCCAATTAAGATCCCAACAAATTACTTTGTATCAACAAACTGATTCTAAAGTTTATATGGAAAAGCAAAAGGCTCAGAATAGCCAACACAATACTGAAGAAAAAGAACAAAGTAGAAAAACTGAACTCCCTGACTAAAAGACTTATTAAACTCTAAAGCTACAATAATCAAAATAGAGTAATACAGGTGAAACAGTAAGAAAATAGATCAGTGGAACAGAATAGAAAGGCCAGAAGTAGACTCACACAAATATAACCAACTGATTTCTGACAAAGGAATAAAAGCAATTTGATGGAGAAAGGATAGTTTTTAAATAAATGGTGCTGGAACAACTGGACATCCACATTAAAAAAAATGAATCTATACACATATCTTAAACCTTTCCAAAAAAATTAACTCAAAATGGATCATACACCTAAAGGCAAAATGCAAAATATAAAACTAGATGACAAAGAAGAAAACCTAGATGACCTTGGGTTTGGCAATGAGTTTTTAGATATAATACCAAAATCATGATCCACACAAGATAAATTTGATGTCTTAGACTTCATTAAAATTAAAAACTTCTACTCTGTAAAAGACATTGGTAAGAGAATGAAGAGACAAGCCACAGATGGGGAGAAAATGTTTTGCAAAATGTTTATCTGATAAAAGACTTTTATCCAAAATACATAAAGAATTCTTAAAACTCAACAATGAGAAACAACCCACTTAAAAGGCAGGCAGAAGATCTGAACTGCTCACCAAAGAAGATAAACAGATGACAAGTATATAAAAAGATGCTCAACATCATATATTGTTAGGAAATTGGAAGTTAAAACAACAATGAGATACCACTGTGTACCTATTAGAATGGCTAAAATAAAAAAAAAATAAAAAAAAACTGGACAGCACCCGATGTTGACAAGGATGTGGAACAACAGGAACTCTGATTCATTTCTGGTAGGAATGCAAAATGGCACAGCTACTTTGAAAAACAGTCATTTTCTTAGAATGCTAAGAAATCCAACAATCATGCTTATAGATATTTTACCCAAATGAGTTGAAAACTTACGTCCACACAAAAACCTGCACATGAGTGTTTATAACAGCGTTATCCCGATTGCCAAACATTGGAAGCAACCAAGAATTCCTTCAGTGGGTGAATGTGTAGACAAACCAGGGTACAGCTATAAAATGGAATAGTATTTAGCCATAGAAAGAAATGAGGTATGAAGCCATAGAAAAAACAAGGAGGAACCTCAAATGCCTTTTACTGTGTAAAAGAAGCCAGTCGGAAAAATCTACATAATATATAATGCCAACGGCGCGACACTCTGGAAAAGGCAAAACTATAGAGACAGTAGAAAGATCAATGGTTGCCAGGGGTTGGAGAGAGGGGAAGGGGTGAATGGATAGAGCATCGGGGATTTTGAGGGCAGTGAAACTATTCTGTATGAAATTGTAATGGTGGATACAAGACATTGTGTGTTTGGCAAAACCCATAGAATGTAAAACCCAGAGAGTGAACCCTAATGTTCAGTGTGCGCTTTAGTTAATACTATCATACCAAAATAGGGTCATCAGTTGTAACAAATACACCACACTAATGGAAGATATTAATAATAGGGGAAACCCTGGGCGGGAGGGGGGAGGTGGGCAGAGGGAGTCTATGGGAACTCTCTGTACTTTCTGTTCAATTTTTCTGTAAACCTAAAGCTGCTCTAAGAATTAAAGTTTATAAAAAGAAGGAAAAAATCATTGCTTTATCTTCTTACTGCAAGTGAAATCCAGCTCTGAGCCCCGCCCATTGTGCCAGGAGCTGTCCAGGAGCTCAGACCTTCCTCAAGAAGGTTGCCTTATTAGCGGGGTCGGGGGACAGAGCCAGGGGAGGGAACAATATACAGAAAGAAAGAAGTTAACAGTACTGTCATTTGTCCTGTATTCATACTCTGTGGCCTTAGGAGCAGCTCCTGGAAAGCTTGGGCTCTGACCCGAATCTTTCTCTTTGGCCTCTGGCAGAGGAAATAGGGAGGAAGCAGGTCTCCCAGGCAACCTGACCACATCGTGGGTGGCCAGAATGACGCGATCAGCACCACCCTCCCAGGACTGACTCACTGGGAAGTTACAAGAGATGTGATTTCCCCTCAAGACCTGAGGAATACCCCCTATTGCTCGTAGGGTCACAGCATCACGGCTACACCTTTAGGTGGGGCTTTTGGGTTGCAACACATTTGCTCACTCACCTAACTGCCCAGGGAGACTCCGGCTGGGTCTTGCGCCAGGCGTTGGGGTTACAACCGTGTGCATGATGGATGGACCGCTGTCATCAGAGCTGAAATTCCAGTCGAGGAAACAGTTACAGCACAGACAAAGGGGAAGCAGAGAGGGTGGGGGTGGTTACCCCAAAGAAGTGACCTTGTAAACAGAAGACAGAAGAATATATATTAGGAGCCACATCAAAAGCAGGGGTGACAGTGGAAGTGTTTCCGGCAGAGGGAGCACAGGCAGGAAGAAGTTTCTTATGGAGACAGAAGGTGGAGGTATGATACTGGCTAGGGAGGAAGGGCCCAGACCTCTTGGGGTCTTGTCAGCAGGGTTAGGGGGTTAACTTTCTCCTAAGGCAACAAAACCATTAGAAAGCTTTAGGCAGCAGGGAGGGAATGACAATCAGATGCACTTTTTTGGGACAGTTCTGCAAAAAACAGTGCCTGTGCTATGATCCTGTGCAGATAAGAAGGTGCGTATGTGGGGGTATGTTTTGTTGGCATGTAAATGCATGAACAAGGCTGGAAAGATAACTGGACAGACTGAGGTGGAGAGGTTGTGTGTTTGAAAAGGGAAAGTGGAGTTCAGGTAAATGGTCATGCTAGGAAGAACTTTAAGGATTTATTCTATACACTTACGTATTGTGTGAGTCTACAGAAAACACTTTTGTTCGGGTGTGGTTTACATGCAGTGACATGCACACATTTTATTGTACAGTTTGATGAGTTATGGAAAATATGTACATCCGTGTAACCTGTATTCCTATCAAGACAGACAATATTTCCATCATCCCAGAAAGGTCTCCCGTGCCCATTCCTGGTCAGCTCGCTCTCTACCTTCCAGAGACAACTGCTATTTTGGTTTATTTCACCATAGATTAGTTTTGCCTGTCCTAGAATTTCTTATAAATGAAACCATAGAGTATTTGGGGTTTTTTTTGTGTGTGTCCAGCTTATTTGCATGACATGTTTTTCATATTCATCCATGTTACACACATTAGTGGTTTGCTCATTTTTATTCATTCCATCACCAAATAGTAATTTATTATACAAATATACCAAATATGTTTATCCATGCTAATGATGGGTTGGGTTGTTTCCAGTTTGAGGCTATTATGAATAAAGCTTCCATGAACATTTCTGTCACAAGTGTTTTTGTTGACATGAGTTTTCATTTATTTTGGGTAAAGAAGTGGAATTATTGGTCAGAATGGTAGGTATTTGTTAACTTTATGAAACTGCCAAGCTGATTTTCAGGCAGTTGCACCATTAAGGCAGGGTTTCCCCATATCCCTGCCAATTTGCTATTGTCAATCATTTTACTTTTAGGTATTCTAGCATCGTATAATCTCATTATGATTTTAAATCTGCATGTCCCTGATGACTAATGATGGTGAGCGTATGTTCATGTGTTTATTGACCATTTGGATATCTTTTGTGAAGTGTCTGTTCCGTTCTGGAACAGAAATCATTTATCAGATTGTGAATATTTTCTCCCAGGCTGTGGCCATTCTATAACTTTGTCATTTCAAAAAAAATTATATAAATGGAGTCACACAATAAGTAATCTTTTGGGATTGGCTTTTTGATGTAGCATAATTTTCTGGAGATTCATCCAGGTTGTTGTGTATACCAGTCATTGTTTCTTTTTTATTTCTGAATAGTATTTCATGGTATAGACATATCATCCTTTGTTTAACTGTTCACCCGCTAAAGGACATCTGGGTTGTTTCCAGTTTGGGGATATTATGAATAGAGCTGCTGTAAACACTCTTGTACAGGTTTTTGTGTGAACATACCTTTCATTTCTCTGAGATAAATGCCCAGGAATGCAGTTGGTAAGCCATATGTTAGTTCTAATGTCTGTATTCACTGCTATGAATTTCCCTCTCAGAACTGCTTTAGCTGTGTCCCACAAATTTTGATATGAGGTACGTCCATTTTCATTCTTTTCAGTATATTTTTGGATTTCCCTTGAGACGTCTTCTCTGACCTGTGGATGATTTAGATGTGTGTTTAGTTTCTAAGTGTTTGGAGACTTTCCTGGTGTATTTCTGTTAGTGCTTTCTGGTTTGGTTCCATTGTGGTGATAGTACGTACTCTGTATTATTTTGATTATTTTAAATGTGCTGAGGTTGGTCTTATGGCCCAGGATGTGGCTTATCTTGGCATATGTTCCATGGGTACTTGAAAAGAATGTATATTCTGCTCTTGTTGGGTAGAATATCCTATAAATTGACTAGATCCTGTTGGTTGATTGTGTTACGAAGTTTCTGTGTATTTGTTCTACCGATTGTTGACAGAGGGATGTTGATGTCTCTCGTGTACTTATCATCGTTCATTGAAGCATTTTTAATGATGGTTGCTTTAAATCTCTGGCAGATATTTTTAACATCTGTCATTTTGGTGTTGGCATCTGTTGATTGGCTTTTTTTCATCCAGTTAAAATCTCCCGTATTCTTGATATGACGAGTTATTTTCGATTGAAACCTGGACGTGTTGGGTATTTTGTAAAAAGAGTTATGAGGCTCTGGATCTCATTTAAACCTCTGTTTTGCTGGCTTTGTCTAACACAGCCCTGAAAGGGAGAGTGGGGGTCAGTGTTGCTGTCAGGTGAGGGTGGAAGCCCAGGTTCCATTCTCTGCTTCCACTGACACTGGGGAGATACTCCTTAATACTAGGAGGTAGGGTGGGAGTTCTTGCTTCCCACGAGGCCTCCACCAGAGCCTCCCTGGCAGGGAGGGACAAGAGTGCCTCACTGCTGCTCCACTGACACCACGGGGTAGAGGAAATGACCTCATTACTGCTGGGAGGAGTGAGAGCCCTGACTCCTTCACTAGGAGCCTCCCCTGTCATCACCCCAGAGTGGGGGGTGCTCTTTACCACCTGGTGGGGCTGGAGACCCAGGCTCCCCAGTGATCCCCACTGAGACTGCGGGTGGCAGGGGGCTTCTTACTGCCCGTGTTGATGAAAGGCCCGGCTCCCTACTTGGATTTCTCAGACACCAACCATGGTTGCGGGAGAGGTTGGAGAACCTCATCATCACCTGTTCAGAGTGAAGTCTAGGCTCCCCATCTGGTCTTGGCTAGTGGAGATGACTCCGTATTTTTTTCTGTGCTGTTTGGCTGGAGTAGGTGGTTATTGCCTAAAAGTTTTCTGTCTCGCTAGGCTGCCCCTTTCCTGGTCCTTTGGCTAAAGAGAGTAGGCTTTTCCTCACGCTCTCTCTGTCTCTGTCTCTGTCTCTCTCTTTTTGGTCCACACACATTGCTGTTTCCACATTACTGGCTCTTCAGCTCCAAGTCTGGGATATATAAGGCCAAGAGGAAACCCAGGGAACTTGCCACTCCTTGTTCACAAGGGCCCTAGCTGGGGACCTTCTCTCCTCCCTTCAGAATCTCTGTGTTAGTTCTGTCCGTCATGTCCAGGGTTTATCGCCGTACTTAGTGCAGGAAGAGGGAAAAGTACATCTACTCCACCTCCCCAGAACCATTGTCTATTTTTTAATATACTTAACACCTATTATTTGTGTGATAAAAATGCATGAAATATATATTACTATAAACATTTGTATAGAAAACATTATATCTAACCTTCCCTCTTGGAGGCAACCACTGTTAACACTTTGGCAGGTAACCATATAGAGTTGTTTTTATGTGTATATATAGATGTTTAAAAAAACACAATTAGGATCCTTTTGGTCACCACTGCCAGGAACTCGTACTATATAAAGAAAGAAAAGGAAGTTAGCAGAAGGATACTGGGGCATCTCATAAAGCCCAATACTTTTAAGCAAATCTTTAAGGAGTTGCTTCTCTGTCACCTTCTTTTCTCTCCTCAGCCTGTTCCAGGGGTTCTTCTCATTCTCTCCTTATTCTTCTAAGGTCACTAACAGTTTTCATGTTACCAAGTCCAGTGGCCACGTCTCTGCCCTCATTTCATGGATTTTGCCACAGCATTCCACACTGCCTCCTTGAAACTCTTGTTTTGAGTTTCCGTGACATCATATCCTCCTCCTGCTTCATGTGTTGCACCTTCTCAGTGTCCTTTTGCTGATTCTTCACGTGCCACCTCTTCACATAGGATGCTCTGGGGCTGAGCCCTCAGCTGCTTACTCTTTCTCTTCACAGTTTCTGGCTTCAGTGACCATCATACTCTATTAACTCCCAGGGTTAGAGCTGCAGCCCAGACCTCTCTCTCTCCATTGGGTCAAAGTGGGATACAACTTGGACAAAGCAGGACTCTTCTGTTTCCCTCCCAAATTGTCCTCTCCCCAAACTTCCCCATCTCAGTGACAGTGGGACCCACCAATCTTCATTAAAGCAGAAACCTAAAGGGAGTCAAATACCCAGAAAGGATGCACATCCACTCAGACGCCAAACTTTAATCAGCCATATTGCATAGAGATTTTGGCCTGAACCGAAGCCTGGATTTCCTGAATCCGTTTCCATCTGATTTAGTTATAATGCCAGCCCCTGTCAACATTGGTTTTCAGTTTGGATTGTGTGCGTATGTCTTCCTTTTTTGTAGGTCTCCGTGGGTATGTTTGATAAGAAGCTGGGAGAGACAGCATGAGTGCCTGCTGTCCGAACGTCTTAGCCAACAGCCCGTTAGCGTCCTGGAGAGTTCCAGACTGGGCTAAATGGGACGCTTGAAACTAGTGTCTGTTTCACTAGAAGTTGTAAAAGCCACTCTTGGTTAAGTGTCGGAAGAATGTCTCATTTTAGCTCTGTCCCAAAACCTTGAGGAGTCCTTCCCTTGTTAGAGAAGTTTCTCTTGCACTAATAAACCGTATTCATGAATGGGATCTAGAGAGAGAGAAGGCGAGAGATTGTTCTTATCGGATTGAGCGAGAGCTGAAAGAGAATGAAAAGGTAACCAGAGAGGGTGGATATGCTGGCGTCTGAGAGCAACTATCTGCTGTTGGATTAATGGAGAGAAGATGGGTGGTAAGTGGTTTTCACTCCGGGAGGGAAGAAAAGATGGTCGTGGGAAGAGATAATGAATCAGACGGTCTGTCCCAAGTTTATTCCGACGGTGAAGCGTCTGGAAGTCTCAGTGTTCCATATAATCTTCTTTGCCCAAAACTATGAACTATTCGCGTCTGTCTCACAAACTGGAAATGATTCTGCGGAAAGTGAGCAGCAGTAATGAATGCAATTTGTTACGACCACAGTCTTTTTCCAAATTCAAAAAAAAAAAAAAATCAGAAAGCTGCCAGTATATGTGTCATTGGCCTTTCTGGAGTTTCTCCATTTGCATTCATTGGCTGCTTTATTCCTCTGTGAGCATTTGCTGGCCAACAAGACAGGCTTTAAACTTGAAAGGCAGCAGGAGTAAACAGCCTCCAGTGCCAGGGGCCCATGGTTTAGCTCAGGGGCCCACAGAATTTGCTTGCTGCCTGGAGTTTATACCTTGGTAAATTCTTACAGTCTTTCTCCGGTTCCCCGTCTTGGCAGTAATTTCTGTTTGCCCGTCTCCAGCTCCATTATGATTTCCTGTATGTGCATAGAGAAGCTAAATGGTCTTGGTCATGCCAAGAAAGAATAGCTCACTTACCAGCTGAGAGAATACTCTGTGCCTCAGTCTCCTCATCTGTAAGGTGGGGAGAAGAGAGTGTCTACCTCATAGAAAGCACTAGAGACTGCCTGGCACATAGTAAGCCCTCAGTTAGCCTCAGTTTGCTGCTATGATTATAATCAGTGTACACAAAGGCAACATCATGCATCTCGTTGTCTTTCAGTACTCTTCCAGATGATTACCTGGGTAGAAGGGAGTCAGATGGACCTGGGTTCAAGTTCTGCCTGTGCTGTTTGCTAGTTGTACGAACTTGGGAAGGTCCTTTGGCCACCAGGAGCTGACCTTCCTCATCCTGTATGTTCAGAGCTTTATGGGGTTGTTCAGAGTAAATGAGATCTGTGCCTCAAGCCCTAAGCACAGTATCGGGCTCGGAGTCAGTGCTGCAGACGTGTCGGCATCCTTCTCCTCCCCTCCTCCGTTCCTCATCCCGTCTCTTCTTGGTCTTAACCACAGCTTGGTCTTCCTGGGCGCCGCTGTGGCCCTTCCTTGGTAAAGAAGAGTGTGAGTGAAGGTGGGAAGCAGGCAAAGGCTCATCTCTGCTCCTTTGGCGGTTCTCCCTTTCTGCACCCTCGACTTCATCCCATCCCTGCCCTCCCACGCCATCACCACCTACCTTTTCACATATCCTCCCTCTCTTGGCCCTCCCACTGCCCACACTCCACTGTTGCTACCATCGTAGACTCTCTTGTTAGCCAAGTGTCCCTCCGGGAATCTTACATCTTGAAAAATAAGCCAGGACAGAGGAAGTGAGCCACCCTAACCCATGGAGAATGAATCACCGACAATGAGAATTCAGGCAATTTTTGTGCAAGATGTCTTCCCTGGAAGCTTCAAATTGTAACACAGAGGCGAAACCACACACCCAGCCCTTTGGGTGTCTAGAACACAGCAGTGATGACTTCTGGTGAACACGGCAGAGGAGAGCACGTGCGCTTGGGGAGTCAGGCCAGCTTTGGATGTGCTTCCAGCTCAGGCTGTAGGAACTATGACCACAGGAATTTGGCCCAATAAATGGCTTACCCTCCCTCAGCTGCAGGAATTGTACGTGTCTGTGAGTGACATGGGGACAATTATGATCATTAAACTAGGCAGTCAAGTGGAAGTGCCCAGCATGGCACCTGACACGGAACAGCCGCTCTGTCATAGCCAGTCTGCCCTCTTTCCTTCCCTCCGGTTTTCTAGGCTGAAAGTCATAGGAAATTGACCTTCCTATGTGACATCACAAAGATGTCAATTAATTCTTCTTTTTTAAACTCTTTTTAAAAATCGTGGTAAAATACATACGACATAAAATTTACCACCTTAACTATTTTTAGTGTACAGTTCAGTAGTGTTAACTTTTTTCCCCATTGTTGTGCTACTGACCTACAGAACTCTTTTCATCTTGTAAAACTAAAACTCTGTACCCACTAAACTCCCCATTCCCCTTTCCCCAGCACCTGGCAGCCACCATTCAACTTTCTGTCTTTATGAATGTGACCACTCTAGGTACCTCCTATCAGCAGAATCCTGCAGTATTTGTCTTTTTGTGACTGGCTTGTTTCACTTAGCGTAATGTCCTCAAAATTCATCCACGTTGGAGCATGTGACAGAGCTTGCTTCTTTTTTAAGGCTGAATAATACCCCGTTGTGTGTGTAGACCACATTTTGTTTATCCATTCATCTATCGATGGACACTTGGGTTGCTTCTACATTCTGGCTCTTGTGACTAATGCTGTGTTGAACATGGGTGCACAAGAATCTGTTCAGGTCTCTGCTTTCAGTTCTTTTGGGCACACTCCGAGAAGCGGAATTGCTACATCATATGGTAATTCTACTTTTAATTTTTTGAGGAATCACCATGCCCTATAGTGGCTGCCCTATTTTGCATTCCCACCAACAGTACACAAGAGTTCCAATTTCTCCACATCCTCGCTAACACTTTTTTTGTTTTGGTTTGGTTTTCATACTAGCCATGCTAATGGGTGCGCGGTGGTACCTCATTGTGGTTTTGATTTGCATTTCCCAAGTGATTAGCGATGTTGAGCATCTTTTGTGTGCTTATTGGCCAATTGTATCACTTCTTTGGAGAAATGTTGATTCAAGTCCTCTGTCCATTTTTTAACTGATTTTTGTTGTTATTGAGTTGTAGGAGTTCTTTATATATTCTGGATATTAATTCTTTGTCAGATATATGAGTTGCAAATGTTGTCTCCCTTCCTGTAGGCTGCCTTTTCACTCTCTTGTTTCCTTTGATGCATAAAGTTTTAAATTTGGAGGTAGTCAAGTTTATCTGTTTTTTCGTTTGTTGCCTGTGCTTTGGTGTCTTTTCCCAGAAACCACTGACAAATCTAATGTGCTAAAGCTCTCCTGTTTTTTCTGAGTTTTGTAGTTTAAGCTCTTTACGATTAGGTCTGTGATTCATTTTGAATTAATTTTTAATGATACTGAATCTTCCTGTCTAACAACAAGGTGTGCATTTCCATTTATTTGCCTTCCTTTGTGTCTCTCAGAAGTTTTATTTCATTAAAATCTTGTATATTTTTAAAAGTTTATTTCTTCTTATTTTGTTCTTTCTGTTGCTGTTTTTGTCAGTCTTTTTTTCCAAGACAACTTCTGTGTTTCATTTGTATGACTGAACGGTATTAATTTCTATTTGAGTTGGTACCCAACCACCTTACCTAATTCTCTTGTCATAGCCATTTTTCAGTTGATTATTTTGGCTTTCTATAAGTATTTTGAGGTGAAAAAATTATAAATTATGCCAGTTCTATAATTGACAAAGCTATAATTCATAGCAAACCTCAATGAATGATATGTGACATATGAAGTCTCAGGAAGTACCTCACCCACACTTCCTGAAGTTACTCGAAATACCCCAGCTGAACAAGCAATGAATTAAAACGAAGAACTCACAAGTAAGGATGGCCTGGTACGAAACAAAACAGCAAGCAATGAAATAAAACAAACTTAAAGCCACTGTCCAGAAAAAACTGTCATTATCATAGTTACTACATTTACTGTAAATTTCAAAAATAATTAAGGAATTGTAATGTAATGCAAGAATATTTAATACAAATATGGATCTGTATTTTAAAAGAAAATATAATGTTACAACATTAAGATTGAGAGGCGCTAAATCACAGATTCAAAAATAATTTTTAAAAGTATATATGAATTTAGGTTTAGGTCCTTGCTAACAAATTTTAAAATCTGGCTAAAATGAATTAGATCATCAGAAAACCTAAGTTTACGAAGTTGATACGTAAAGAATTTGAATACCTAAAGAGCCCAAAAGCTCTGGAAGAAATTGGAGAAAGAATTCTAAAATTAACCTTGAGGAGAGGTGCTGAGGTCACTCACTGATGGGCAGCAGTGTCCGAGTCCCATCCAAGCCAGAGGGTACTGTGACTATACTGAGGTTCTAGGCTTAGATTCTAGTTCTAGATTTGCCACTTTCTAATCTGAGCAAGTCTCTTCACAGCCCGGAGCCTCCATCTTCCTATCTGTAGAATGGGAAAGTTGCATTAACTGGTCTCTAAGGTGCCTTCCTAGTCTTACAGTCTGGTGTATGTGTGTGTGTGTGGTGGGGATGTGGGGGTGTGTGTACTTCTGCTATGAAATAGAAAACGTTATTGTGTATCAGAATCATCCAGGGAGTGTTTAATTTCTTGGCTTAATCTCAAAGCCACTTAGAGTTGGGCAACCGAAATGTGTATGTTAAGAAAGCAAGCACCCTGACAGCTAATGATAGCATTTATTGAATACTTACTATGTGCCAGACACTGTTCTAAATATTTTCCATATACTATCCCATTATACCCAACCTTGAGCTCTCAGAGACCCCAAGAACATGCCTGGCATGCCCTATCCTTTTAGGGGACACTAAGTTGGTGATAGACACAAATGCATCAACAGCTTATGGTAACATTTGGTCATAGTGTTATCAAGAGGTCCCAGAATATATTAACTACTAACTTTTCCTAGTTTGCCATCAAAATATGGTTTAACTATTCTTGCAGAAAGCCCCGAGAGATCCTCTGAGAGCCCCAGAGATTCTCAGCCCCATTTTAGGAACATGGGGTTAGGGGATTTTGAGGTAGCCAGCTCTGTATTGGTTCTCCCACCAGTAATTGGAAATTGTGAAATTCACTAGATAGCAATGTAATCAAGTTCATGAAGGGCAGTGAGGCTTTGGATAGCCACCTGGAAAGGTATATAAAGGGTATGTAAGGCTAGGTGGCTCTGTAAAGGGTTATACACACCCAGGTATACCCTTCCCCAAGCTCCCCCTAATGTTAGCAATTCACATGACATGGTGCAGTTATCAAAACCAGGAAACGATCATCGATACAAGTTCTTATTTGGATTTTAGCCAGTTTCCCCCTAACATCCCTTTTCACTTCCAGAATCTAGTCTTAAGTTCCCACATTGCATTTAGTTTATGTGTCTCCTTAGTCTCCTTCGATCTATGACAGTTCCTCAGTCTTGCCTTGTATTTTGTGACCTTGACTCTTTGGTGAATGGCTGGTGAGTTACTTTATAGAATTTCTCTCAGTTGGGTTTTGAATGATTGCTCATGATTAGATCGTGTGGTTATGAACTTTTGGCCAGAATCTGCAGAGAAGTGATGTCATGTTCCTCTCAGTGCCTCCTATCAGGGGATTGTGATGTTGATACGTCTCATTATTGGTGATCTTAACTTTGGTCATGAGATTAAGGCAGTGCTGGATTTCTTCACTGTGAAATTATTGTTTTCTCCTTTGTAATTGATCAGTTTCTTGGGGGAAATACTCTGAGACTGTGCAAATAATCTTGTTTCATCTCCAGTTTTCACCCACAGATTTTAGCGTCCATTGGTGGATCTTGCCTGCAATAATTATTACTCTGGTGTTCGTCTAATGGCCATTTTGTATTTCTCTCGTTCCTCCCACATTTATAAATTGGAATTCTTTTCTAAAGAAGGCCTATCCCTTCTTCTCCGTTTATTTTTCTTACTTTATTATTTATGACATTAGTGTGGACTCATGGGTATTTATTTCATCCTATCAATTATAATCCAATGCTTCCATTATGTAGTTGTTCAGATTATCCCAGCTTTGGTCATTGGAAGCTCCTTTAAGCTGGCCCCTGTGTCCTTTTTGGCCTTCCCCAACCTTTTTCATGTATTGACTTAATTTCTGGCTCTACAAGATGCTCCAGGTCTGCAGGCTTATCTTCTGTATTTCCTGCCCCATTCCTAGAATCAACCATTTCTCTAAAGAGTCCTGGTTCCTTTGATTGGAGAGTGGTGTTTAGAAACCAAGGTCTGGGCACTACGTGTGCTCATTGTTACTGGGAAGTCATTGTTTCTAGGCTCTCTCAGTGGACTGAGCTAGAAAATACATGTTTGCATATTAATCCAAGTGAGAAACTGACTCTCATTATCTGTGATCTATTTACTTATTTGTTCAGTCCTAGCATTCACATGAAGAAGTTTCAGGATTTTTAACCCACACCCCTATGAGAAACAGATGTAGTAACTAGCACACAGTATTTGTATACGACTCATTTTGTCTTTAGCCTTGCAGTAGCTATCAAAATTCTATTTTCCAAAGTTACTCCAGTTAGTTCCCGCATTCCCCATTCCTTTCAATGTGAGTGTGCTAATCATTTATAGTCCAGGTAGGTTAATTTGTTATTGTGTATTTCCCACTTTTCTCCCTGCCCCCTACCCATATCCTGGTTTGATTTATTTATTTCATTTGGGGAATATAAACTATTGCCATGGCTCTAAGCATCAAAGCCACATGTAAAGGTGTCCCCAGAGAAGTGTTGCCTCCCCTTCCCACCCCCATCTCATTCCCTCATCCTTCCCACCCTGTCTCACCCCAGTCTCTTTGGTTTCTGGTGTATCCTTCCTGTATTGGAAACGAAATTTTTAAAAATCAGTTCACAGAAGAGGTTCTGCCCTACGAGGAGTTATGAGGAGGAAGGTGGTGGCAGAGAAGGGAGGTCAAGTCGCAGAGGACGCTGGGAAGGGGGAGGGGGAGGATGACCCAGGGCTGGAGCCGGTGGGGTCAGCGCAGGGCCCCATGCCCGGGTGCTTCTTTCATGTCCGCCTGTGGGACTAAGGCTCCAAAGCTTGGGCCTGGAATACTCCAGACCACCAGGGAAGCGGTGTAGGGTGCCACCAGAGCCTGGAAGCCCACGCTTTCCTCCCTCGGAGATGCGGGCCCTCCAGTTCTGCCATCCTGCACTGTTTGAGAAGTCCCCCAGGAAAAGAAGCTCTCCCCTGCCCGACATGGGGCTGTCCAGGAAGCTGGGCCCAGGCAGAGCCGGCCCCTTGGACTAGTCCTGCACGTGAGGGAAGACCACTGCTGTCTTGCATCATGGGGTCATGTCAGCATGTGAAGAGGCACCCCCTCTGTCCTCTGGACACCAGCCCCGGACCCGCTCCAGGCCTCACTGTCCTGTTCAGGGTCCCCAGTAAGGACTCATCCTTCCTGGCTCAGAAGAGGAACTTGGAGGCTGGGGTAGGGGGCAGGCCCGTTGCTGAGTGTTTCAACACCAGCCCTCTGTGGGGAGGGCAGGGCATTCCCATTCCCGGCAGCAGCTGCAGTTGCACAACCCGAGCTCCTCTTAGTCAGGTGGCAAGCGGAGTTCGAGAGGGGGATGCAGGGAAGCCAGGCCTTGCCTGTCAAGCCTTTGAAAACGGCATCATCCTTGGGGAGAGAGAGGTACGACCTCTTCCCCCTTCATCTCCACCCCAAAGCCACTGGGGTTCTGCTGACGAGTCACCAGAAGTGGCTGACGACTGACTCATCAAGCGGAAACGAGTGTGCTAGGGGGCCAGGCGGCAGGCCACAGTGTGCTGGATTAACCCCCAGGGCCGCTCAGCTAAGGGTCCCCGTCCAGGGTCCCATCCCTCGGCTCCCAGGGCCCAGCGCCTTGGGCAAGTCCTGCCTCTCAGGGAAAACTTGGGGCAAGCTCTCGATGGCCTCAGGATGCCAGGGAGGCTGGCACACCGGGAACTCTGCCCAGTGCCCTGAGGATAAGGTCTTGATTGTCTGCAATGAACAGCTGGGGACACTGAGGCCAGGAGACGGGAGAGATGCTTAGGGCCCAGAGAAGGGAAGACGCGTGGGCCTGCAGGCGTTGGTGGGGGTGCGGGAGCAGGCTCTGTGCTGGCTGCTCGCAGCCCCAGGACACCACTGCGGCAGAAGTGATGTCGGCTGAGGAGGTTCATTTGCATCTTGTCTTTGCATCAGTTACAGCGGGACTCAGTAGGGCGGTGACTCATTCCTGCCTCGTGACACAGACAACTCCTCCACGCAGCAGGGGCTGGGCGGAGGGATCTTTAAACCTAGTTCACAGGGTGCAGCCCTGGCTCCAAGCTAAAGGACACCAGGGCCCCTCGAGCCACCACGGTCGTCGCCTGGTCCAGCCTAGGTTGTTGCTTCTGTGAGCCCTGGTCCTCTCTCTGGAGGAGGCGGGGCCGCAGTGGGCAGCTGGTGTAGACGGACCTAGTGGGCTCAAGACTCCCAGCCACTGGGAGTGTAGGTCTCCTAAAGCAAGATAATGTTATAGCTCCTTGAGGCTTCCCCTGCTGGGATAGAAACATGAATTGGTTTTATTTTTCTTCCAGTAGCTGCATCTGACTGTGCTGAGGGGCAGTGTCCTACAGCGGTCAAGAGCCAGACTCCCTGGGTTGCCTCGTCCTAGTTGTGTGCCCGTAGGCCAGCTGCTTAACCTCTCTTGTGTCACAGAGTGCCTGTCTCTTCATCCTCCTCCCTCCAGCTTCCCCCAAAGGATGGTCCAGCCTTCAGCCTTTTATTACTAAGTGTCCCTTACTCTGCAGGGGGGCCCACCAGGGAAAATCTCATCAAAACAGCTCAAGTCCAATGAACCCGTGTGTGCTGCTTCCCGTGTGCACCCCCCACCCCCCGACCCTCCATTCCAGGGACATCACCGAAGTGAAGTGATGCTGGGTGGCTCACAAAGGGTTTCTGTTTCCCTCGGTGCCTGGTTCCTCCCTGGCTGGGGAAGTAGGTGGATTTGCCTACGGAGGCGTCCGGGAGCTGACTACTGGGTCCAGGGTAGGATTTCATAGCTTTTTGCATGTTGTTTGCATGGCTCAGCTCTGAGCTCTGTACTTCTGCTTGTGGTTTCCTGGTCCATCCTCAGGCCCATGGAGCTGGACGGACCACTTCCTCGGCTTCCTTCTACGAGCTAGCCTGACTGGCCAGCCGCAGGTTCTGCCTGGACGGGGTGAATGCCGCCAGATTTCTCAGGGCAAGAGCGATTGTGGCCAAGACTATAGCAGGAAAGCTTTCATGTCTTGAGAGCTTGCTCAGCACATCCACTGTGGTATTTAATCTTCCCAACAGCCCTATGGGGTTAGTACTGTCGCCAAGCCATTTTACAGAGGGGTAAACTGAGGTTCAGCAAACTTAAAGAAATGGCATGGCTAGCAAATACCAGAGTCAAGATTTGAATCTAAGTTTGTTGATGCCAGAAGCCAGGCTTATTCTCTGTGCTAGACTACCTGTCACAGCTTCCCGGGGGACTCAGGAGACCACACACATCCCTGTGAAGTTGGGCTGGTCCTGCTAGAGGCTCTCAGAATGTGGCCCTTGGCACAATTCCCCACCTGGTGCTAAAACCCCTTCTTAAAGCTCCTCCTCAGTGGCCCTCCAGCCTGAGCTAAGCACCTCGGTCTCTCCTCAGTAGGATGAGGAAGGGGGTTCTTTGGAAGACCACGCCCAGAGAGGTAGCATTGCTACTAAGCCTCTGAGAAAGCAAAGAAAGCTGGCCCAGGTGGAGGTGAGGGCAGAAAATGACCAGGTGCCTGTGG
Source organism: Camelus ferus (assembly GCF_009834535.1). NCBI lineage: Eukaryota > Metazoa > Chordata > Mammalia > Artiodactyla > Camelidae > Camelus > Camelus ferus. The sequence continues at coordinate 13,050,418 of NC_045711.1, read as the reverse complement.
CCTGGGCACCCACGCAGTGGCTGGGGCGAGGCGGGGTTGGGGGACTTGTGAAGGCAGCCCCCGCCCTGGAGCAGCCGGCACACTGAAGGGGATCTCTGCCCATCCCTGAGGGGTAGGGGACGCGGGCCTGGAAATTCAGAAAAAGTCCCCCAAGTGATTCTGATTTTTTCCCTTGGGGTCCTCCTGCCCCGCCCTGGGCACTCCCCAGGCTCTTGGAGACACTTGCTACTGCCCGCATCTCTCCACCCCCACCCCTGACCCCTCGCTACTCATAGCCTGTTCTCTTGGGCTGCAGGAGGGCTCTGTCCTGCTGCTCCAAGCAGCAACCCCAGGAGCCCAGGAGCCCAGGAGCCGTTCCAGCCATGGAGGCAGCCGGTACCTGGGCCATTGCAAGGCTGATAGCACTGGGCTGTGAGTGCCCGCTGTCTCTGCCATCTACCCTAGGCCACGTGCTTCTCGAACCTGAGGATCTCCAGGCTGACTGCTGTCTGTCCCCCACGCAGGCGATGACTCAGGATGCAGCCAGGGGCCACGACGTGCACGGAGGACCGCATCCAGCACGCCCTGGAGCGCTGCCTGCACGGGCTCAGCCTGAGCCGCCGCTCCACCTCCTGGTCAGGTAGGTCTGAGGGAGCTGGGGGGGCACATTTAGGACCCGAGGAAGTCTCGGGGGCTGCGGTGAGCACTGGACCAGGCACGGAACTGGCAGGACTCTGGTTCCAGCCCTGACTGACTTGAGCAAGCCCCGGGACCTCACCTGGGCAGGTGTGCAGCACAGCGCCTGATGGAGAGTGGCCCTCACCCTCCTCGGCAGCTGAACCTTGCTTCCTTAGTGTGTGCAAGAAACATAGGTCCCTGAAGAAGGTATTGGACCTGCTTAGAAAGGCCACAACTTCTGATTCCAAAATTGTAGCTGGGAATGTGTAGACAGCTCTCCCCAGAAGTCTCCTGCTCACCTGGTTTCTAGTTCCCTCCATGGCTCCATCCTCCTCTTCCCCACAGCACAATGGAGAATCTCAGCAGAACTTCAGGGCACAGGAGGCCTCCATGTTCCACGTTCCCAGGACGGAGGAATGGGGGTATCTATAGGCGGGGCCATGGTCTCTGCAGGTGGGGGCCGTGGTCTCTGAAGGCTGGTGCCAAACTGTAATAATTCCTTACACTCAAAGATTTTTCACATCTCACTTGTCTCCCTAACTACCCCATGAGATAGATACCCATGCTCCTTGGACATTCCTTTGTACCCCAGGACCTTTGCACTTGCTGCCTGGACTTCTCTAGGAACTGCACAGATCTGGCTCCTTCCCATTCAGGTCTCAGCTCAAATGTCACCTCCTTGGGGAGGCTTTCCTTGGAATTAAGCCCACCTGGCTTAAAACTGTTTCTCACCAGCTATATGGACTTGTGCAAGTCTCTTAACCTGGCAGGACTCACCTGCCTTGTCTGTAAAACAAGAATAATATCCGCAGGAACCACTTCCCGAGGGGAGGATGGGAGACCCAGTGGAGATGATGTAGGACAGTGCCGGCACCTCACAGGCGCACAGTAGGTGCTCAGGAAATGGCAGTTTTCTTCCTTGTGGCCTCCTACTCAGGTTTCAATGGGACCAAGCTTATAGAATTGAGGGGCCATCATTAAGTCAGAGAATATAAAAATATCTGTATTTTTGCACATTTTACAAAAACTTGTGACCATGTGGACACACTTCAGGACTTTGGAAGGATCCCGTTCACATGAATGGGCCACTTCTGCCCCTACTGTTCTCACTCCCCACCACACACACGTGCCTCTGAGACAGCCCCTTTTCATTTCGGAGGGTTTTGCTGACTGCAGGGAAGCAGAAACTGACAAAATAAGAAAGTCTGGGGAAGTCACAGAGTGACAGCTTTCGAAGTAGAGATGAATGGCGTTTCCCCTTCCTGGGCTCTCCTGGCCGGCAGTCCCGGGAGGTCCCACGGCTGCCCGAGACTCCGCCTCATGTCCCGGGTGGGATCACCTCGCCCGGGCTCCTGTCCTTATTCTTCTAGCGATCTCTGCCCCGTCCCCTTCCCTGCGAACCGTGGGAGCCCAGGGCAGGGATAAGTGTGGGGAAGCGGTGCTCTCCAGCGGTGCAGGGAGCAGAACCGTGGCCGGTTCCCGGGCCTGCAAGGGGGATCCCGGCCCGTCTCTGTGTCTCTTGAGCCTCCTGCCCATGTGGGAAGAAGAAACTTGTTAAGTCTCGATGGGGCGTAATAGGGTCAAGTGTGTTGATCCAGAATTTTCTGAGACTCTGACTTCAGAAAGGAAGGCCCCCAGAGCAGCCCCGGGGAGTTCCACTTCTCACCAGCCCCGCACAGGACCCCAGCCTCTCTCCCCCTTTGCAGCGGGGCTGTGTCTGAACTGCTGGAGCCTGCAGGAGCTGGTCAGCCGGGATCCGGGCCACTTCCTTATCCTCCTGGAGCAGATCCTGCAGAAAACCCGAGAGGTGAGGGCTGGCTCGGGGCTGAAGGGTGGGCTGGGATCGGCTTCACAGACGTGAGAAATAGGTCCCCACAGAACCTCAGATCTGGGGTGCCCGGACCACCGAGGGGCTTGGCGGAGGCACTGGAAGCCTGCGCCTTCTCTGCTTCAGTGAAGGACTGGGGGCCGGAGGAGGGGTGTGGTCCTTTCAATAAGAACACATGGTCCCTGAGCCAGGTCCCGAGTGTAAGCTGCTTCTTAAGACAGATGTTGCATGTGGGTCAAGGTATTGATTAGGAAGAAGGGAAGAAGCTCTGCTGAATTCCTTTCCTCCAAAAGATGCATCAGAACAAAGGCACGAAAGAGAAAACAGATTGGAGAGGTAAACTGAGACCTCTCCTCACCCGTCAGTCAGGCTTTTCTGACGTGGAAGAAAAGCTGATTTGGGCTGGGGTTCCAGAACGGTGTGAGTCCCTAAGGAGACTGGCTCTTTTATAAAGAACTTTCCTTCTTTAAGTTTTCTTTTTTTTTTTTTTTTTAATATGTGACTGATTTGGAAAACACGTGACTTTCTCAGCTGTCTCTTTACCCATAAGAAGAAGGTCTCGGTTTATCAAGACACCCAAGGTTCCAGTGCTGGCAGCACCATTTACCTGCTGCTCTTATACCCTGATCCCAAGCACTCAGAACTCAGCAGAGCGAGACCACCTCTGGATTGCTTAGCTTATAAACCCAATATAAAGGATCCACGACCGTGTAGCAACAGGGGAGGGTTTTGCGTAGAAGGGGTCGAGCAGCAGGTGTGCTGGACATGTGGTCTATTCAGGGTAAAGAGAAAGAGAACTCTAAATTTGATTCTGCTGAGGTCACCAGGCACAGCAGAGATGGTGGGGCCTTCTCTGCCTCTTCAACCCCTGTGAATTCCAGAATGGGCTGAGGGACCTTCACCACTTTTTCTAAATTGTTTATCTACATGCGTGTACATGGTGCTGTGGGTGCGCTCTATCAAAGAGACTGTTCACAGAAGAGTAAATAGAGCTTGTAAACAATATGGAAAATGTCACCTCAGTTATAATAAAATAAATGCAAATTAAAACCACCAGGACACAGCTTTTGCCTAGCAAATTCACAAAAACATTATAATAACAAATGCAGGGGAGGGTACAGTGAAACTGGTACTTTCATACGTACAGGGGATTATAAATGGCAGAATTCTTTCAGAAAGCAATTTGGCGATATGTTTCAAAGATCATAAATATATTAATAGTCTTTAATCCACTGATTCCACTTCTTGAACTCTATGCTGAATAAATAATTCAAATTACAGAAAAAGGAATGCGCACAAAGGTTTTCATTGCACAGGTACTTAAAATAGCAAGAAAATAATCTCAAGTATCTAAAATAAAGCTAATAAATTATGGAGATATACCAGAAATATTATTATACAGCTAATAAAAATGATGGATATTACCCAGGGGTAGAAACAAAATTGAATATATTAAAAACTTGCATCAGTAAAATGTATCAAATGGTTTAGGGGAAACTGATTAAACGTTTCAAAAAATATGAATTGAGATTCCCAATTCATATTCTATAGCAGATGGAATTCTAGGTGGATTAAAGATTTCAATTTAAGAAAATGAAGCTTTGAAGGAAAGGAGAAAATATTCGTGAATGTTTACATAACCCTTGCATGCAAAGCAAAAATTCATAACAGAAAAAGTTAGCACTTGTCATTTATGTACATCAAAAAATGCATAAAATTGAAAAACCAACAAAAACTGGAAAAAATATTTACAACACAAATAGCAAGTAAACGTATAACCAGGAGGGAAAAAAAGGTGGTCTTAGAGGTGATGTAGCAAAACAGAAATCTCTTTATAATAATTTTTGTTAAAAGAGGTTAGGGGTAAAAATGTGCCCACAGTGATTTACAACTTTGCAGAGAAAACACATAGGAAAGAAGGGTGTAAGAAGTACGTTGACACGTTGACTGTGTCTGGGTTTGGAAGAGGGATATTGTGGGGGGGGGGCTTAACTTCCATTTTCTACATTTTGGTCTTGTGATTACGTTCCTTTTTACTTTTAAAAAAAGCAAAGGAACAGAGAAGGAAGCACTGCTCTGTTGTGCACCCTGTGAGCCTCACGCCTCCTCTCCTGTTCTCGCCGCAGGTCCAGGAGAAGGGCACCTATGACCTCCTTGCCCCCCTGGCCCTGCTCTTCTATTCTACTGTCCTCTGTGTAAGTTCCAGACTGGCCCAGGCCGGGGGAGGCGGGCAGGAGGGAGGGCAGCCTCCGAGGAAGGGGGCACAGCCCTCACAGCTCTGAGGATAAACACACAGAGAGTGTCCAGCAAGGCGGGCGTCAGCTTTCTCACGGCTTCTGCTTAGCTGTCTTGAGAGGGCTCCAGTAACTCCACAGGATGCTACTGTGCCCAGCACAGCGGGGCATGGAGGGGAGGGAGTGCGGTCATAGTGTGCTCCCAAGCTACAAAAGAGATTCCATTAAGAGAGTCGATGTCCACCTCATCTTGTACCTCAGTGGCCAGTTTCACCCAGTGGGATCGCCCCTTGTTCATCAGACTGGAGGTACCAAAGGACTCCATGTACATTGAGTCAATCCACTTCAAAGAATAAGCATTTGCCTCTTGTGAGGGTGAAGGTGGTTTAGGCATTGCAGAGCAGTCCCCAGAATGAGTGGCAGCCATGACACCATTTAGGATGATCTCCAAATGACAGCTTTTCAGAGCGGTGCTCTGATGTGTGTGTTTGGTAAACTGTTATGCTTGGTACGTCCCTGGGCACCACTTTGTCTGTAACTCACTTCCTGTGGGTAACTTTCAATTCCACCTGCCCTCATCCTGGGACACGCTGCTGCCAGGAAATGTGTGCCCTTTGTAGAACATTCCAGAAAGCAGCAGGGTCTGCTCCGGAACATCAGTGAGCTTTCTCTCACCAGACCTCTCTGCTTGCCACTCCCTCTCCATCCCAGACACCACACTTCCCACCAGACTCAGATCTCCTTCTGAAAGCAGCCAGAACCTACCACCGGTTCCTGACCTGGCCTGTTCCTTACTGCAGCATCTGCCAGGAACTGCTCACCTTCATTGATGCTGAGCTGAAGGCCCCAGGTAAGTGTCGAGATGGCTGGCACCTGGGGCAGGGATGACGCGGTCAGGACATTTCCAGCTCTTCTGAAACTGGGCTCTGGGTACGACCCTCCTCACCTCGCATCCCTCAGCTCTTCTCTGCCCGTGGTCGGCTCCACAACCTTGGCGTCTTCTCTTCGTGGGGCTGTGGCACCGTGTGTGCACCAGCGTCAGGTGGCTGCAAGCAGCAAACACAGGCAGGAGCTCAAGGGGGGATCGTTAGGGGAAGCTGAGCCAGGCTTCGGGGCAAGAAGACCACACTTTGCAGCCTGGGTCCCTGCTCTGGTTAGCGCAGGGGGTCTCTGAGGCTGCCCGGGTCAGACAGAGAAGCCCCCTGCAATAATGACAAGAGGCCCTCCAAGCAGTCAGCTGACCTGTCTTCCTTTAACTAATCAGCTTATCTGTCTTCCCCCAGCCAGTCAACTGATCTGTCTTCCTTTAACCAATCAGCTAATCTGTCTTCCTCCAAGCAGTCAGCTGATCTGTCTTCCCCCAGCCAGTCAGCTGTCTGTTGTTACAGAGGAGCTGAGCAGACATGGGTTAGGGTTAGCCATCAGCGAAAGTCTGCCTATTACTTGCCCCGTACCTCCTGGTAGAGACTCAGGTGGAAGATTTGAGAAATCAGGCCCTGAGGAGAAGAGGTTGGACTAGGAAAGGTGTCGGGGCACATGGTGAATAGACAGGTCAGCCAGCCTAGCTTCCCAAGGCACCCTAAGCGAACAAGCCAATTTAAGGTTAATCTCCTTCATTCCCTTCCAACCTACTGACCCCCAAAACAAACAGGTCTAGATGCCTCTGGGCTTCTTGCTGGTAACCAGAATTCCTTTAGCAAGAATGCAAAGCTTTTCTTCATTTCTATAATTAGATAGAAAGGATTTAAAATGCAAATACCTTGGCAGGACCTTCAGTCTATAGCAAAGATCTAAATGCCCTTACTTTGAAATGGCTAAGGGAGATGCTGGCTTGGGGGAGAGTTGTCACCTGCGTGCAGGGAGACCGCTTCCCAATTTCAAGTGGAACCAGCTGGCTCTCACCAGCTGAATGCACGCTATGCCTTGAGATGTTTTTGTGGGCAGCTGAGCAGGAACTCTGCTCTGAGCAGCCCAGAGAACAGATGTGGAGCAGAAGGGCGGGCTGTGGAGAGGCTCAGACTCTGGGACGTGGGGTTCTCAGCTTGGGGAACAAGAGCCAGGCAGAGTAACGGCTGGAGATGGAAATGGAATGAGGGTCCTTGGACTCAGAGCAGGGAGGACTCCTGGAACTCTAGTCACTCACTGCTGAGCGTCTTCCTGTGGTTCTTGCCCCTGGGACCATGTGATGCCTCAGATGTGCTGGGGACCGAGAAGCAAATGCCTGAAGGGAGATGCTCAGCCCAGGCTGCCCGTGCTAGGAGCGTCTCCTCTTCCAGGGAAAGCCGAACCGAGATAGGAAACCATTAGCTCTTTCTCATGACAAAGAATCATTTTCAAATAATTAAAAAACCTAGCACTCATTCTGATGTGTAGTGAGCCTGTGTCAGAGACGCATCCAACTCGTTACTGAGGGAACCAGCAAGGCTGGAGAGCTGGTTTAAAGAAAGGTATGAGAAACTGAAATAAATTTCTCATATAAGCCACAATAAGATGGCAGGATTAGATACAAAGTTAGGTTAACATCACATTGGGGAATAAAACATCTATGAGGGGAAAAACCTTTAAAGTTACCTTGTGTACCGAACAAAAATTACTCACCTCACATCCACAAGTGAACCTCTGATTTCACAGAACATGAGCCCTCATTAATAGCAAACAGTAAATTAATCCAAATTACCTTCTTCTACGTACCCTTAAGTGGGCTAATTAGGAAGTGCTTTAGTGTTACTTTGTAAAGGCGCATGGTGATAGTTTTGCCTTACTGCTGAGTGGCTCCACCGCCAGTAACCCCAGCTCAAGGAGGCAATGGGAGGAAAGGGGTTGGGTGGCGTGGGTAGGATGGAGGCGGGGCAGTTAGCTCTGGAGGAGAGGCAGTGGCTGAATCACTTGGTGGTTACCAGTACTGGGTACTAGACCATCGTGGTTTCAAGTTTTGTGGCTGGGGAGCCTTTGGCAAGACATTTAACGTCATAGGAGCCTCAGTTTCCTTATCTGTGAAATGGGAGTACAATAATGTCTCTCTCTCTCTCTCTCTCTCTCTCTCAGAGCAGTGTGTGAGGATGAATGCTGGCCTACACTGATTTCCCATTGCTGGGGGCATTAGGGTTTGGGTGGTCTTAGCTTAACAGATGGGTCCTGGCAAGGCCACAGGGAGAAGACAATGAGGGACCTGGGGAGCTGGGCCCTCCACCCCTGGAGCCTTAGGGAGTCAGTTGCCATGGAGATGAGTGAAACAGTTTATCTTGCTTTGATGTGGCTGGGTGGCAGAGGAAGCGGGCAGGTTATCAAGCCTGCGGGCCTCCCCCTTCTTCCTGACTCCACTCCTAGTAGGGTTGCCTACTGCCTCCATCTGGGGGTGACAGGAAACCTCACGTCAGTGCTGCCGGGTCCTGCCCACCACAGCCCTCCTGGGTTCAGCCCACATGTTTGTTGAGTATTTACTCTGTGTCTGCACGGCTGTGCAGACCACAATCCTGGCCTGCAGAGAGCTGGTCTGTAATCCTGAGGGGCAAGAGTGGGCATCGTGGGTGTAAGTCACTGCAGTTTTCGAAGGACCCAAAGTCCTCCGAGTGCATCTCACCCAGACCACAGCCCTGGGGTGTGAGAGGGAAAAGCAACATTACTCCCATTTTGTGCGTGAGACAACCGAGGCCCAGCAAAGTGTGATGATTCTTGCCCAAGTTAAAGTCAAGTGTGAAAGAAGGAACATGGGCCTCGGGGTGACAAAGACCAATGCTGTGTCACTTACTAGCTGATGACCTTGGGTGGGTTATAAGGTCTCTGAGCCTCCTTGTCAAAAGTAGGACTGTGTTCACAGCAGCACTGTTTACAGTTGCCAAGACTTGGAAGCAACATAAGTACCCATCATAAGATGAATGGATAAAGAAGGTGTGGTTTATGTTTATATACAGTGAAATATTATTCAGCCATAAAAAAGAATGAAGTAATGCCATTTACAGCAACATGGATGGACCTAGGATCACACTAAGTGAAGTAAGTCAGACAGAGAAAAGCAAATATTATATGATATCACTTAATATGTGGAATCTTAAAAAATGATACAGATGAACTTATTTATAAAACAGAAACAGACTCATCGACATAGAAAACAAACTTATGGTTACCAAGGAGAAAGGGGCAGAGGGATAAATTAGGGGTTTGAGATGAACAGATACACACTATTATATATAAAATAGATAAACAACACGGTCCTACTGTGGAACACAGGGAACTATATTCAGTATCTTGTAACAACCTATAACAGAAAAGAATCTGAAAAAAATATATGTGTAACTGAATCACTTTGCTGTACCCCTGAAACTAACACAACATTGTAAATCAAGTATATTTCAATTTAAAAAGTAGGGGTGCCATTGTTGATGACGAGGATGGCGTTGGCGGTGATGGCTATGGTTGCATCACTGCTGAGGCTGGGTGTCATCTATCCTCAGATCATCCCCCTGGGTAATTCCCATCTTTCAGCTGATGAAACTGAAGGCCAGATAATTAAGTAGTTGGCCTGTGGTCACATAGCCAACAAGAGTTCTAACACTTGAACCCATGTCCATTTGATTCCAGAAGCCATATCGTTTGACTCCAAACATAACATTCTCATGTTTGCGTGAAGCTGTGTTTCTACCACGAGGCATAGGCAGGTGGTTGTGTGCGATGAGAGACTGTGGGCTGGCCGGCGCTCCCGGCCGGTGGGCAGCTTCTCCTGCCCCTTTTCCTTTCACTGAGCGCCTGCCCACCCTTTGACCTCCTTTCAAAGCAGGAACACACCTGGATTAATCAGTTTTGTCTCTCAACTGGTGGCAGGTGAATTCTGAATATTCTTCAGTGGCAGTAAGTTTCTCTTGGATGTGACTGATCAAAGAATTTGTATTTTATACATTTTATATGTGATTATGAATGAATGAAAGGTTTATACCCCCAATTCCTGCCGGCTCTTTAGAACCCAGGCTCCCTGAGCTGAGGGGCAGGAAGGGGTTGGTCAGGGGACCCTGGGAGGGAGGAACGCATCAGAGAAAGCCGGCTGCTGGGAGTGTTTGTGTCAGGGTACAGTGTGGTTCAGACTCAGACTCCAGACCAAGCTGACGTTCATTGTAGACACAGGAAGAGGAACAGCACTGTCTCCTGCTAGGTCTGGGCTTCCCCTGCCTCGTGTCAGCGCAGGCGACCCCGCGGAATGGTGGTGCTCGCCTTCTAAGGGGAAAACGTCAGGCAAACGGGGACAGTGCTGTTGCTGCCCGCCTTGTGGCTGCCCAGGCCCCGTCTCATGTCCTCAGCCCAAGCGTTCTGTAGGAGCGTCCTGAACCTGGTACCAGTTCCAGCTCCATGACACCAGTGGGGACTGTCACGCATCCTCTGTCTTCATAGTCAGCTGCTCTGTGCAGAATGGCCATTTCTAGTCACAACTTTAAAAAAGAGGAGGCAGGGAGGGTATAGCTCAGTGGTAGAGCACGTGCTTAGCATGCACAATGCATGAGGTCCTGGGTTCCATCCCTCGTCCCTCCATTAAAGTTAATAAATAGATAAACCTAATTACCTCCACCCCAAACAAATTAATACAACATTGTAAACCAACCATGCTTCAGTTAAAAAAGGAATATTTGTATTTTTAAAATAAAAAAATAAAGAGGGGAAGCACAGGTCGGTAAACAAGGCTCAGCTGCGAAGGGGCCCACGTGCCTGGATGAGGTATTTGAACCTCACTGTGGCCGCCCACCACCGGCTCCCACTGCCGGGACCCATCCCTCTCCTGCATGAGGTGGCCCTTTCGAATTTCTACTTATCAGGACCTGGCACAGAAACCCCTAGGCAGGTTTTTTGTTCAGCCCTTGGGCCAGCCTTGGTCTAAGAAAGATGGTCCCTAAACTAAGAAAGTTGTTCCTATCTACTGAGGTGCCCAGAGAAGAGGGGTGAAAGTCGAAGGGAGGAACGGGGCCATCACCCTGAGGCTCCCGAAAAGTGGAGGTCCGTTATCAGGAGAAGCCGAGGAGCGGGGGATTTGATGGCTGTCTTTGGGGGAGGGGTAGAGAGCTCCAGCTGATGCTCTGGGTGCCCCTTGGGAAATGCTGGAATCTGGACTGCTCAGCACCAGCCAGTCAGCTCTGGAAGCAGCTCCCTCTGGGTCCCCCACTCATGCAAAGAAATCAGGCAAACTGCAGCTCCCAGCTCTAATGACATCACAGCCCCGGAATGAGACCATTAAAGCGTCCTAAGATAAGCAGGTGGAGAAAAAAGGATGTTAGAGGATGTTCCTTGTTATGGAGACCAAAGGGGAAGAGGATGTTTTAAGGAGAAAGTTGTTTACAGTATCAAACACTCGAAAGAAAGGCAGTGCAAGGAGGAATTGGCTGAGGTGCTGAGCCCTGTGACCGGGAAGCTTTAAGCTTCCAGGGGCAGTGGGATTGGAGGCTGAGGCCTGCGTTTGGGAGGGAACCGGATGAGGAGGGAGAGTGATCACCACCTGCTGCCCCGGGAGGGGGTGTGGCCCCGGCCCGCCTGCCCATCAACGGGGGCAGAACTGAGGGGGTAGCGACTGGTCAGCAGGATGTGCATTCCCTGTTAAAACATTACATAGTATAAGGAAAGTGCAGAAAGGTCAAGAGAAGACTTTGCTGTCTGTGTGTTTTGGAGTCGGAGAGACTTGGGGGCAGGGGATGGGGGTGGGGGGGATGCACTCCTGCAGCCGTTTGTTGGGGGTTAAGGGGCCGTAGGGGACTTTTCTCTGTCATGCCTGCAAGTGGCCACCAGGTGGTGTCCTGAGCCCCGATAGTAATCACCACTGTTTCCAGGGACTTTCCTATCAAAGTAGACATCACATAAACTTCTAAACATGGGACGGTTCCCTAAGCGACACATCAAACAAAAGGCCCCAAATCAAAGCAACTCGGTCCTATGTTGGAATAGCATAAATTGGGAACTTGGAGCCATTTACTAAACAAAAATCCTGGCTCTTCTGTTTACAGCTGTCTCTAACCCCAGCGTTGGCATTGCTCTTCTCCGTGGGGCTGGCCTTCCTGCTCCCAGCTCACACCCAGTCCAGGTTGGCCAGCCCACCCTCCGGCAGGGGCCCCCATGACAATGTCCAGGCTCTAACAAGGAGGCTGCCTGCCCCGAGTCCCAGCCCTGGCTTGTGTTACCCTTGTCGTTGGGAAGAGTGAACTGTGGTTTCATCTCACCGTGGTTGACACAGAACTGAAGATGTCCTGGGAGGGGTCTGTTCTCCAGCTACAGGACTGAGTCAGGTTGCAGGGAGAAGGGGAGGACTCTGGCTCGTTGCTTCCCTGCACATTTGAATCCGAGGAGACGGAGAGGTGGATGAGGCCAGAGAGGAGGACCAGGATGGGGGCTGTGCTGCAGTGGCTCAGCCTGAAAGAGGGACAACGCCAGGCAGGCCCGGGGCCCCTGAGGGTCCCCGAGAGCATGTGCAAAGCAAGGCTGAGATGCTGAGAGGAAAGTAGGGTCGGCTGGTGCTGAGGCTGAGCTGAGGGGTGCCTGGCACACCCACTGTGGGAGGACACCTGGGATTGGGAACGGGCCGTAGTGACAGGAACCAGGACCAGCTGGGCAGCAGGAGACCCGGCCGCCTCGTGGGTCCTGTTCTTCTCCCAGGACGCCCTGCCCCATAGTCGCTGTGCAGTGAAGCTTTGCGGGACAGGTGGGGCCGAGATGAGGTCTGGGAATAGGGCTTATTAAAGGCCCTGGAGGCCACAGGTCTGATCAGCCCCTCCCCTGGTCCAGGAGCTCCCAGCCTGATTCTCCAGGGCCAGGCTCCTGCGAGGTGCAGGGCCATGACTGCTGAAGGAACAGGGTAACCCATGAACTGGCTTTTGTTGTTGTTGTTTTTGGCCACAGGAATCTCCTACCAGCGACTGGTGAGGGCTGAGCAGGGCCTGTCCACGAGGAGTCACCGCAGCTCCACTGTGTAAGTGCTCCTGGGGCGCGAGGAATGGGGGGTTGTGTGATGTTTTGTGCACAGGTTCATTTTTCTGGGTTAAAGTTCTTTTATCAGATTCCTAAATGGGTCTGAGACTTTAAAAACAAGCAAACAAAAACAGGTTAAAACCACCTGCCTTGATTGTGCCAGGTGCTGAGCACACATTACGTTACTTTACACCCCCCTTTTTCAGATGAGGAAACTGAAGGTCAGAGAGGCCAAGTAACTTCCCCAAGATCACACAGCTAGCAAGTGTCTGAACCAGGATTTGAGCCTCAGGTAGACTCAAAAGCCCAGGTTCATTCTATAACATCTTTCTGCCTGTTAGTAAAACAGCCTTTTCCAAACTGTTTCAACCAGGACCTACAATAAAGATGCATTTTATATAAAGGCCTGGTGTATATACACACACACAGAACTGAGACAAGTTTCAGGAAACGAAACTCACCCTCTCCCCGGGATGAGCTCTGACCTATTCTAGTCCATTTCATTTAAAAGACACTTCTGGTTGTTGGTCCTCAAAGTGGTTTCATTACGCACTCCTGGGTCCCTGCCTGCAGCTGGAAAAGCACCAGAGAGGAAGCCTCCGTTCTGAGGACCCTCCGGCAGCTCTCCCCGCCCATGGGTGGTGTTTCACCAAGACACTCGGGAGCCCAGAGACCCCCCCCCTCCTCCACCAGCTCAGAAGTTATAGTCGCCTCAGCCCCTCCCCAGCCTCAGCCCCAGTGATGCAGGGCACATTCACTGAGCAAGCTTTTGTTGAGTTCCTTCTTGGTAAAAACAAACAAAAAAGCCAGTGGCAGATTTTGAGAGAGACAAAAAGAACATTAAAAAAAAAAAAAAACCCTTAATGTTGGTTTAGTAAGTAAGTAAGTAAGTAAGTAAGTAAGTAAGTAAGTAAGTAGGATGGCACCAGGGTGCTGAGGTAGGTGGAGGGCAGGTGGTCACAAATATCTTCTAGGCACTTGCTGAGCCCTGGGCCCTGTCGTGAGCATCACTGCATCATTCAGCCCTTGTGTTAACCCTGTGAGGAAGGTCCAGGAACTGAGGCACAGAGAGGTTTGCAGAAAGAGCTTAGAGCTGAGAGACAGTCTCACTTTGATTATCTGTACTTGGGGACAAGCGTGCAGAGGAAGTGTGCAGGTGGGGAGGGCATGGGTGTGGCTGGCCTGGCCCTGTACACAGTGGAGCTCAATGCATGCCCTTGAGGGAATGACTACTGGTTGGTGAGGGAGGGGGGCTCAGTGAGGGACCCCTTGCATGAGCTGGCTCCTTTTTTCTTACAAGTAGAGAGATCAAAATGAGTTCCTTGCTAAACCATGGGGACTCTGACAGATTCTGGTCCCACTCCTGAGTCCTGACGCCAGGGCCAGCTCTGGGACGGCCATCCACAGACACTGGCAAGAGGGCCACCTGGCCGGTGCTTCCTTGCACTGGGTTTAAACGCAGCGCGGCTTTCTGAGGGCACGAGAGCAGGTGTGAGCGGCTCATACTAAGGCGCTTACAGGTGTAACCGAGCTGGCTGGAATGCCGTCGAGAAAAGCCATCTCAGGGGTCGGGTTGGGGTAGGTGATGTGAGAACAGCCATGTGTTAACTGTTAACTGAGTGGTCAACGCCTCGGCGTTCACGATTCTTTTCGCATTTGGATATGTTTGAAATTCTCCATGATGAGCACATTGGAACACTGGCATCAGGAGAGAGCCAAGGGTCCGGGGGAGGGGAGGCGGAGGTGACTGGACGCCCCCGGCCCGATGCTGGCCTGTGTGATGACTTTGGCAAGTTAGGAGGGGCTCCCCTGTGAGCAGAGGAGTCAGAGAAGCCCTTCCTACTGGCTCATGCTGCCCGCACCCCACCCCCGGCTTCAGGAGCAGGGCTCCGGCTGCGATTTCAGGCCGCACCGCGCGTGACAGCATGGGGCTGTGTTGCCACCCCCTCCCCAAAATGACCACCTAGCTTCAAGTCACCTCACCTGAAGGATGATCCTTTTTTGCATAATCTTGCATCTGTCCTGTAGGAAAAAAAAATGTTTTATATAAAAATTGAAGTAAAATTTATTCTTGAAAATTAAGTTCAATTTTTAAAAGGTCTTTGAAAACGAGAGCTGAAAACTACTAAGAAGTTGACCATAAGCTGTCCCCTTGGTACTGGGGGCTCGTAAGCCCCAGCCTCTCTCCTGGCCTCAGGCCCCACCTGGGCTGTGAGGAGGCCGGGGCCACCGGCTCTGTGGCCATCCCCTGCCCCCGGTGTCCACAGCCGGTCCTCTTGTCCCCAGCACCGTGCTGTTGCTGAACCCGGTGGAGGTGCAGGCCGAGTTCCTCGCCGTGGCCGACAAGCTGAGCTCGCCCAGGCACTCGCCGCACAGCACCTACACCACCCTCCTCCTGCACGCCTTCCAGGCCACCTTTGGGGCCCACTGCGACCTCCCAGGTCTGCACTGCAGGCTGCAGGTATGTGCCTGGGGCCCGGGGCTCAGCACTGCCTCTTTCCAGCCGAGAAGTCTTCTCCAGAAAGGCAGAGTCCCCTCTCTGCTCCCCCTCTGAGGCCTCTCACCATGAGTGACATGGTGGGGTGGGGACTGGAGGGCTGGCCTCATTGAGAAGGTTTCTGTTGTGCTGGGTCCTAACCTGGCTGGGTGGCACCCTGGACAGTGGGGCTGGACACAGAGCCTCAGGGCACGGCATGGGCTGGGTGGAGAGGAATGAGCTTCTGGCTGAAGCAGGAAGGCCAGGCATCCAGTTCCAGTTCTGTGACGGGTCAGCTGTGTAGCCCTGGACAGCCCCCTCCCCTCTCTGGGCACAGTGGTGAACAGAGGACCCTCCCAACTCTGCAGGGCTCTGGCTCTGGACCTTTCTGTTTCCAGAGAATAGGGGTGGAGCAGGAGGCCTGGCTCCCTGGTCAGCTGTGGGTAGAGGTGGGTGATGAGGCTGAGGAGGGACTGACCAAGAAGTCAGGCAGCCAAGCCATGGTTTGGGGTTTCAGTCCAAGACCCTGGCAGAGCTCGAGGACATCTTCACGGAGACCGCAGAGGCACAGGAGCTGGCATCTGGCATCGGGGATGCCTCTGAGGCCCGGCAGTGGCTCAGGACCAAGCTGCAGGCAGTGGGAGAAAAAGCCGGCTTCCCTGGTGTCTTAGGTGAGGCTCTGTGGATGAAGGGGGCCCGTTTACCCCTGGTGCATTCCAGCTTCCCAAGAGAGCTGCCGGGCTGGCCTGGTGGTTCTGTTCTACACAGTCATTCAGGGACTCAGATTCTCCGACACCTGGTTGCTCCACCGTCCCTGAGGGCTGGACTCCTGTCCACAGGGTCGGCGTTGGGCCACCATCATCACCACTGGGGCAGCTTGCGGGAGGAGGAAGAGAGAGTGCTGAGGGCCAGGGGCTTCATCTTCACAACGAAGATAACGCAAATGCTGCTCGTGGCATGTGTGCATGTACCCCTTTAAGCCACCTTAGTCACTGGGCCCACCTCGTCCCAGGGGGCCTGGGAAGCAACCTTTCAGTAAATCTGTTCTGGAAGAAGCGACCCCTGCCATTGTTCTTTCATCTGAACCCTGTAAAATAAGGCGCAGGGGCTGAGACTTGGCCACATTCACGCAGCTTAGGACAGGGCAGGGCATCTGCTCTGTGTGCTGGAAAGCTGCCCTCCGTCTGCGGGCCGGGCCTCCCAGCTTCCAGCTCAGCCCCAGCCCACCCGGCTGCACGTCCTGTGCTCCTGTGCCCGTCCTCTCCCAACTCTGGCCCCTCCTCCAGGACGAGGGGCCTGGGCTGGCCAATCTCAAGGCCCCTACTGGCCCTCACCTTCTGCTCCTCCTCCCCCATTCCTCCAGACCCTGCAAAGCCCGGCAGTCTCCGCACCATCCCCATCCCTGTCGCCAGGTGCTACACCTACAGCTGGAACCAGGACAGCTTCGGTAAGCAGCCCTCATGGTGCCCACCCCCTCGCCAGCCCCCACTCCAGGCAGGCTCTAAGCAGAGCAGGGGGCAGTGCTTTGAGTCCTGGGCTGGCCTGTCGGCACCCCCAGGGGTGTACAAGAGGGGCTTCAAGAGCCCAGACCCCCAGACGGTGCCTCCTCTTGCTTCCCCGCAGACATCCTGCAGGAAATCCTGCTGAAGGAACAGGAGCTGATCCAGCCAGGAATCCTGGGGGATGATGAGGAGGATGAGGACGAGGAGGAGGACGAGGAGGAGGAGGAGGAGGAGGACTTGGAAACCGACGGGCATTGTGCCGAAAGGGACTCACTGCTCTCCACCAGCTCGGCTGCCTCCCGCGACTCCACCCTGTCCCTCGCCTCGTCCCAGACCTCAGGACCCACCCTCTCCCGCCAGCTGCTGACCTCCTTTGTCTCGGGCCTCTCGGACGGCATGGACAGTGGCTACGTGGAGGACAGCGAGGAGAGCACCTTCGAGCGACCCAAAAGGCCTGGCAGCCGGGAGCGCCGGGGCCACCGCAGGCCTGGGCAGAAGTTCACGAGGATCTATAAACTGTTCAAGAGCACCAGCCAGCTGGTCCTGCGGAGGGACTCCCGGAGCCTGGAGGGCGGCTCGGACACCACCTTGCCCCTGCGGCGGGCCGGCAGCCTCTGCAGCCCGCTGGATGGCCTGGTGCCACCCCCGTCCAGGGCCCAGCGCTCCCGCTCCCTGCCCCAGCCCAAGCTCAGCCCCCAGCTGCCCAGCTGGCTCCTGGCCCCCGCCTCCCGCCACCAGCGCCGCCGCCCCTTCCTGAGTGGGGATGAGGACCCCAAGGCTTCCACACTACGTGTCGTGGTCTTTGGCTCCGATCGGATTTCGGGGAAGGTGGCTCGGGCGTACAGCAACCTGCGGTGAGAGCCGAAACGGGGGCATCACTGTGCCCCTGGCAGCAGGGTGGTGATGCCGGCGAAATCTGGGACCAAGGGGCTCCCTTCTCACTGTCTTCTCCTTAGCAGGCGGCTGGAGAACAATCGTCCGCTCCTCACCCGGTTCTTCAAGCTTCAGTTCTTCTACGTGCCCGTGAAGCGGACCCACGGGCCCGGCACCAGCACCAGCCCAGCCTCCCCCAGCCCTTCCCCGCTCCCCACAGACTCCCCGAGGCACCCCGGCCCTGCAGTACGTCCCCAGCCCTGGGCCCAGCAGGGTGGGGGAGTCGAGGAGCGGGTCTCAGTTACCTGAAGGGGGCTGGTTGAAAGTCACTGAAAGCAACCACCCGTGTTTAGGCGGTGCCTCCTCCTGCCTGGGCCTCGCTCCTGGGAGTGGTCCCTGCGCTGCACTTGGGAGGGGGCTGTTTTGCTCTGTGCCATGGACTGAGAGTAGCCAGACTTCTCCAAGGGCAGGGAGAAGCTCAGGGCGGGGCTGCAGGCACCACCCAGGGCCCTGGGGGCAGGCTGGCTGGCGCCCCAGGTGGCTGGGACTGACCCTTGCCCCTCGCCCAGGAGCCAGGCGCACCCCCCTGGGAGGAGAGCACCAACGACATCTCCCACTACCTCGGCATGCTCGACCCCTGGTATGAGCGCAACGTGCTGGGCCTCATGCACCTGCCCCCCGAGGTCCTGTGCCAGGTGAGTGGCCCCGTCCCCATGTGCGGGGAGGGGGCCCCCTGGCTGCAGGCGCCCCAGCCTTGCCTCGAAGGCCTGAGTTTGGGGGATCCAGCTCGAGGCCCCGGTGGAGGACCCGGGCTCACTTGGGAATGAGCAGGGAGAGTGTGTGGAAGCAGGACTGAGCTGAGCCCAGGGCTCCGGGGGTGAGGGCTGGGTCACCGCACTGACAGGGAGGGGCCCCAGAGGGGCCCAGGCATCTCAGGCTTCAGCCCTCTTCCTCAGCTCCCAGCTTTGTCCCCGTGCCAGTGAGGGTGGGCACGGAGGCTGGGCTGTGGGTCCTCCCCCGGCCATTCTGTTCCCTGCTCCCATCTCCCCAGCCCCCGACCTCTCTCCTCTCGGCGTGTGTGTGCCTGTCGTTCTTCTCTCATCTCTTCCTCTCTCATTCTCTGTCCACCTGTCCCTCTGCCTCGGGCTCCACCCCCACCCCCAGCAGTCTCTAAAGGCTGAGCCCCGGCCCCTGGAGGGCTCCCCAGCCCAGCTGCCCATCCTGGCGGACATGCTGCTCTACTACTGCCGCTTTGCGGCCCGGCCGGTGCTGCTGCAGGTCTATCAGACGGAGGTGAGGCCCGCCCCGCCGCTGCCCGCTCCCCGCGTGGCCTGCCCGCCGCCCTGCACTGGGGGCGCGGGGTGGGGGGCCTCGGGGGGCCTGCACTGATGCCCACACTCCTGCCCCCTCCAGTTGACCTTCATCACTGGGGAGAAGACAACGGAGATCTTCATCCATTCCCTGGAACTGGGTCACTCAGCGGCCACGCGCGCCATCAAGGCCTCAGGTGGGTGCTGCCTGAGCCGGTGGCTGAGGGGCTGGGGGTGTCACACTGGAGCGGGGTGTCCTGGGCTGGTGGGGCTAGAGGGAGCCAGGAGGAGTGACTCCTGGAGGCGGAGCTAGAGGGGGGTGGGCCAGGAGCTGGGGCCCTGGGGAGGGGAGTCCTGAGGACGGGGAGGCAGAGCCCAGGGTCTGTGAGGGGCCCAGGAAGGGAGAACGAGCAAAGGGTCTGTCTGTGTGTGGCACAGGTCCTGGCAGCAAGCGGCTGGGCATCGATGGTGACCGGGAGGCCATCCCTCTAACACTACAGATTATTTACAGCAAGGTAAGACGGGGGCTGGGGCCGCTCCTCCTGGGATCTGCTCCCTGTGCCTCCTCCCCAGAGCCAACGCCGTGTGTTCCTGGACCTGTCTTTAAGCTGGAAGGCCACAGCAGGCTCCCTGGGCTCTCCTGGGTGCTGAGAGAAAGCGGGGAAAGCAGTGGACCTTTCTCCCCGCCTCTGCCCCCCAAGCTACCCTCTTGCTGTGTTCTCCCTCCACTGGAATGTGCTCAGCCCTTCCAGTTAGTGCTCAGGCCCGGCCACAGGGCTTGGGGGTGAGAGTAGGGCAGAGGGAGGGACAGGCCAGGGGCTGCAGGGCTGCTGTGTCCAGCTGGGTGGGTGGGGTGCCCACGAGTATACCCAGGGTCCAAACCATGTCACGCTTACCCCCCAGATTGGGAGCCCTCCTGCCTTCTTTCCTTCCTTCTCTCCCTTCCTTCAGCAATTTGAAAGATTGTTTAGCACCTACCCCTGCCAGGTTCTGTGCTGGGCAAGGGGGACTGGCAGTAAGCAGTGGGAGCCAGGCCCGGGAGACAGACAATAAACTAGGAAACCAAAAATGCCCAAGGTCATATCAAAGAGTGGTGAGGGCTGAGGAGGCAATAAAAGGGCTGATGGGATAGTGATGGGGGGCTACTTTCCGTGTGGTGGCCAAGGAGGTGGGCGGGGGCTGACACTCACTGGGTGCCATGTGCCAGGCATTCGTTAAACACCTGCGTTGTCCTGGACGTTGTTCACAGCATAGGAGTATTCACAGGAGTGAGCAAAGCGCTTACCGTCCAGAGGGGTTAGATGACTCCACAGTGTCTGTGATTACCACTGTGACAGACAGATGAAGGAGAGGCCAGTGGTTCTGTGAGAATCCTTAAGGAGATTATCCAGCCCACTTAGGAAATTTAGACACGGCTTCCTTGAGGGCCGTTGAGTCTATGTTAGAAAGAAAACCAGGAGTTGGTTAGGTAAGAAAAGAGAGAGACTCGCTCTCCAGGCAGAGGAAACAAGCATGTGCAAAGGCCCTGCGGTGAGAGAGAACATGATGGTCAAAGGACACTGAAGGAGGGCCAAAGGGGCTGGAGCAGAGAGTGAGTTCAGACAAGATGATCAAGTAAGGATGAAGAAATTAGGAAGGCCAGAATTCCAAAGGCAAATTTCAGTGACAATTTTATCCTTGTCCTAAGAGCAATGTATACCTTATAAAGGGGCTCCAGTTTGGGGTGGGGCTGGGGATGGGTACCACATGATCAGAGCTGATGTTTGGAAGCTCCCTGTGGCAGCTGAGTGGAGAATATCGGAGGGGTCCCCAGGTGGGTATGGGGGAAGCCCAGCCGGAGGTTCCTGTGGTGGTCTGGGAAGACAGCCTGCACGGGGGCTGGCGCTGTGGGAGGCAGAAGGAGCGGGAGCCAGATGTGAACTGCAGGAGCAGCAGAGCTTAGGAGTGGATTAGAAAGGCAAGGCCCCCAACTCCTGGATTTCAGTCTTCTACGACCGGCAGTACCATTTTCTGCTTTCGAAGCCCAGGTCTGGTGTGGGAAAATCATGAGTGTAGGACATGGTGGGTTTGAGGTGCCCTTGAAAGAGAAGGAGAAATCAGAAAAGTTGGAGGACAAGCCTGAGCTCGGAGGTGAACTGTGAAGATGGGTGTGTAGGCAGTCACGGGAAAAGGGCCCTGGCTGAGGTTCCGTAATAGGGAAAGCAGGAATGAGAGAACGGAGGACCCGGGGCAGGTCCTGAGACCTGCGTCATGTGATGGGGGTGCAGAGGAGGGTGACTGCACAAAGCAGAGGACAGAGGTTGGTGGTGGGCTAACCAGGAGCGAGCCGCCACGGAAGCCCGGGAGAGGAGAGGAGTGAACAGAATGAAATTCTCCTGTGAGATCAAGAGAGCTGGGGCCTGAGAGATGCTCCTGGGTTTGGCAGCATGGGGTCCCTATGAAAGAGACGTTCAGACAGGGACCCAAAGAGGGAGTTCTGGTCTGGCTGTGCCTGGGACCCTGTGCCTGTGGGCCTGTCTGTTCCTCACTCCGGGCTCAGAAGATCCTCCAACCACACCCCCACCAAGATGCTCTCAGCTCTCGCACCCCATGACCCGGTCACAAGGCTGACCGTGCACCAAGCCAGTGACCTGGCACTCTTCCCTGGAGTCAGCAAGGTCTACATGGGGGTCCAGGGGCTCTCAGTGGAGAGGATGGCAGACTACGTGAACGAGAGAGGACTTCCTGGGACTGCAGGCAGCTCCCCGTCACTGGCGGGTCTGGAGCCTCCTCTTTGGAGAGAAGGCAGCAGGCATCGGGGGCCTGTGGCTGAGAGGGTCTGGCTTTCCTGCTTTTCCAGGGGGCCATCAGTGGACGGAGTCGCTGGAGTAACATGGAGAAGGTCTGTACCTCTGTGAACCTCAGCAAGGCCTGCCGGAAGCAGGAGGACCTAGGTGAGGGGGGCGGCTAGATGCGGGGTTGAGGGGAGTGGGGGGGCGGGGGCAGGGAGTGGTTCTGAGCCTGGCCTGCGTGGCCCCTGCCCTCCAGACTCCAGCATGGAGGCCCTAACGCTAAACCTGACAGAAGTGGTGAAAAGGCAGAACCCCAAATCCAAGAAGGGCTTCAACCAGGTAAGGGCTTCTGTCTCCTTCCCGCCACCTGCCTGGGAGACTTACCGGGTGTGTGCCTGCGTGTGTGTGTGTGTGTGCGCGCGCGTGTGTGTGTGTGTAACAGGGCGTGTCCAAGGGCTACGTGGGACACGTGAGTGGGAGGCGAGGCCAGTGAGGGACATGGTTGGGGTGAGCACACACGCAGAGTGCCGTGGGGGTCAGGGAGGAGGGGCTGCCCTGGTACCTGCAGAAAGGTTCCATGGTGGGTGCCAGGTGACCCCCTCCCCCCAAGTCCGAGGCAAAGCAGGCTCGGTGTCGGGGACCCCGGGGCTGTCACGGTGACGGCAGTGGGCCATGCAGGTTCTCCTCCCAGGACACTTGCTCCTTCTAGACTCAAGAAAGGACAGAGGCTGGAGAGGAGGGGGCCCTGGAGAGCTGCCAGCCAAACTCCCAACCCCACCCCTGGGGCCCAGTTGGGCGATTCCCAGGGAGGAAGCTGTTGAGGGCTGGCAGCTCTGGGGCCCGGGCTCCGGGGCTGACCTGGGCTTTCTGTCCAGATCAGCACATCGCAGATCAAGGTGGACAAGGTGCAGATTATCGGCTCGAACAGCTGCCCTTTTGCTGTGTGTCTGGACCAGGATGAGAGGAAAATCCTGCAGAGTGTGGTCAGGTAGGAAGGTGGTCCCAGGAGAGGGGTCTGTTTCTGCCCTACCCCCCATTCGGAGTCCTGGAAGGGGCTGGAGGGACTGGAGGCCTGCCCTGACGCCTGCCCTGCCCCACAGGTGTGAGGTCTCCCCCTGCTACAAGCCGGAGAAGAGCGGCCCCCGCCCCCCACCCCAGAGGCCCTCTTACCCGCCGCTGGCCCAGACAGCACCCGACCTCTGCTCCCTCCTCTGCCTGCCCATCATGACTTTCAGTGGAGCTCTGCCCTAGCGCAGCTGGCACCAGCCTGGACAGGAAGCCTGGGGGCAGCCTCCCCCGAGCCCCCTTCCCCAGGGACAGTGAGGGCCTCACTCCCTGTGGAGAACTGAGCAGCCCTGTGCTGGGCCAGGGTCCTGCTGTGGGCCCTGCAGAGGGCAGGGGGCAGAGGGTCGATGGGGCCTCAGGGCTCTGTTTGGGGAAGAAACTGGGCATTAGGGAGAAGGGCCTGGCCACACAGCCCCTCAGGTTCCTCACAGCAGAAAGGAGAGGGCCGGGTGAGCTGACCTCCAAAGACCCTGGCCTCTAGTGTGGTCTAGGCTCCTTTCTAGAAGAAAGATCTGAGGCTCTAGTGCTCTGGGGTGTGATCTAGGCGTCCTCTCCCAACCCTTGGCCAGGCCTGCCCCTTACTTCATCAGACTTGGAGAAACCTTTGTGTCTGGAGTTCAGTCCCCCCTACTCAGGGGTTCAGGTGGCAGAAATGTGGATGTGACTTTTCTGACAGTGCTGTCCCCCCCCCCCAGTCCCTCTCTGTCACACACACACACACACACACACACACACACACACTCACACACACACACACACTTTCTCTCTCTCAAGTTCCCTGGGTCTTCTGACAAACAGCACTAACACTTGACCTGTCTGCAGTCAGGACTTGGAACGGATTCTCTCTGAAGCCTCTTTCTGGATCGAGATCCTTGGGAGACAGGACAAGCTTAGATTCAGTGGCAGCTCAGTTACCTTCCAGCTAAGTGACCAGAAGGAAGTGAATTAGCTTCTGTGAGCCTCCCTCTCCTGAGCACTAAGATGGAGGTACGTAAGGCCTCCTTAAAGGGTTGAGACGAAATGGTCTGCCAAGCAGGTGCTCAGTAAAGCTTAGTGGCCTCGCCCTCTAAGCGCTGTCTAGGGGGTGGGGATGCTCTCACCGCTCTGGGTTGCTCTTTATTCCCTCCTTGGCCCCTGTGCCTTTCATTGCCATCTCACTCCTTGGGCTGCCCATCCCATGCGAAATCTTCCAGCCCAAAGGTTCACAGGCACCATCGCGCCTGGGCGAGTTCCCAGAGGAGTGGAGGATGGAGTGCTGACCTTGAGGAGCTTAGTGCCCGATTGGAGGAAAATGGGTGATAGAACATCAGAGCCAAAAATGTTAAACTGCCAAGTTGCAGTGGTTTGAGAAGCTGGAAGCAAAAATATGGGCTAGGGTGGTAGGGTGGAGGGCAGGGCTTGGGGCCGGGATTTGGACTGATAGACATGGAGAAAGTAACTGTGGAAGCAGACAGTTGTATCCTGCACAGAGCCCCTCCTTCCCCTCCTGCCCCTGCTCCTGCTCCTGCTTCATCTGCTCCAAAGGTTCTGGGCTCATAGGAGCCCATAAACCCCACCCCAGTGTGCTCATCACTTGAGAGAAGTGGACAGTCCGGCTCCGACCCTGTCCCGGCTACCTGTACTTGCTCCTGGCCGCAGAGAACAGTTGGCAATATCCCTTCGATATTTTTTGTTTCATGTGAGCAGGTTGTCCTACTACATGACCAACAGATGTTGAGAATAAAAAAAATGGAACTTAATGTTATTGTCAAATGAAACTTGATTCGTCTTGAAGTTTTTAATCTACAGTTATTTTGCTGCATGACAATGAGCTGCTGGCTGGATAGTTCACATATGGACTAAAACTACGGTCATTTGTTCTTGCTTGTACATCTACAGGACATCACTTGGTCTAGGTGGGGGTCAGTGGCTTGACTCCAAGCTGCAGGTTGGATTCAGGTCTTGTCTGTGGGTCCTTCAGGCACCTTGGGCCAGCATGTTAGCACAAGATGGATAAGCAGAGACCTCCTAGGGCCAGGGCCTGGAATTGGCACTGGATCTCTTCTGCCAATATTCAATTGGCCAAAATTGATGGACATCAACCCGTAGAATCAGTTAACTCAGGAAATCCCACACAGGATGGAAACAAAATTGCATGAGGAGAGCATATCACCTCTGATATTCTTCCCAGAACCCCATAACCCAGGACTAATCATGAGGAAAATACTGGACAAACCCAGATTATGGGACATAGTACAGGGTAATCTGACCAGTACTCCTCTAGGCAGCCAGTTTCGTGAAAAACAAGGAAGGACTGAAAAATCCACAGACCAAAGGAGACCAGGAAACTTGAAAATTAAGTATAGTGTGGGATCCTGAAACAGAAAGAGAGTCTTTATAGAAAAACTGGTGAAATCCCAATAAAGTCTGGAGTTTAGTTTAAACACACGCACACACACGCACACACACACACCTTATTGTCAAAGATCTGGGGGTAAAGGTAACAAGAAAATCTTAAAGACAGCCAGAGGAAAAATGTACATTTTATTTTCAAAGGATCAACAACTAAACTGAAAGCTTCCTTCTCAACAAAAACAATGGAAGTCAGAAGACTGAAATGACATCTTCAAAGGGCTGGGGGAAAAAAAACTATCTACCTAGGATTCTATACCTGGAATTGTCCAGTGATTTTTAAAAGATTATACACTGCTCACAAGAGACACTTTAAATATAAGAACACAGAAAGGCTGAAGGCAAAAGAATGGAAAGCATAACATCATGCAAACCTGTCTCAAAAAGCTGATGGTGTTACACTAATATCAGACAAAGATTTTAATGCAAGAAGCATTACAGAAGATAAAGGGACATTTTATAAAAATCAAAGAGTCAATCCAACAAAAAGATAGAAGCATAAATCTGTATGCACCCAATAACATAAATTTATAAAGCAAAAATTGATAATTAACATCTCCACAACCTAGTCTGGTGAAGGACTTTAACACACATCTCTCAGTAGCTGATAGAACAAATAGATTTAAAAAAATCTATAGAGTGAACCTAAAACTGCTCTAAAAAATAAAGTCTATTAATAAAAAAAACAGTAGAAAACAAAAGGGTCCTACTGTATAGCATAGAGAACTATATTCAATACCTTGTAATAACTTATAATGAAAAAGAATATGAGAAGAAATATATATGTATGGACACATGAATCTCTATGCTGTACACCAGAAATTAACACAATATTGTAAATCGACTATACTTCAATAAAAAAATTCAGTAGAGATGTAGAGAATCTGGACACTTCAATTAACAAATGATTGAAATCAAACAGTATATTCCCTGACTACAATGAAATTAAACTATCAATAAGGAGGATATTACTAGAAAATTCTAACTGCTTGGAAATTAGGTACTGTATCTTTAAATAATCCAGGGCTCAAAAAAGAAAGAAAAGTGGAAACTTGAAAATACATTGAACTGATTAATAATGAATATATGTTATTGAAACTAATGGGATGCTAAAGCGATGCTTAGGAGGAAATGTATTGCCATAAAAAAAAAAGCATATCTTAAAGCAAAAGCTAAAAACCAGTTATTTACATTAAAAGCTAGGGAAAGAATAGTTGATCAATCCTAAAGACAGTCAAAGGAAGGAAATAAGTGTAATAGCAGAACTCTATAAATTAGAAAACCAACATACTAGTTGATAAACCCCTAGCAAGACTGATGACAGAACAAATCATCAATATCATGAACGAAAAAGAGGACATTTCTACAGATCCTGCACACCAAAAAGCTAAGAAATGGATATTACAGATTCGCCAGTACACTTTGGCAATTTGGATAAAATGGAGATTTCTCAAAAATACAGTTTGCCAATCTGACAGAAGAGATGGATATCCCAAACAGGTTAACATATATTAAAGAAATTGAAACCATTATTTTCTTAACTAGACTGGCAACCATTTTTTACTGTCTCCATAGTTAACACATTTTCCAGAAAATCATATAGTTGGAACCATACAGTATGTAGCTTTTCTAGTTGGCTTCTTCCACTTAGCGATATGCATTGAAGATTCTTCTGTGTCATGACTTCATAGCTCATTTCTTTTTGTTGCTGAATGATACTTCATTTTATTGATGTACCACAGTTTGTTTGTTTATTCACCTACTGAAGGACGTCTTGTTTGATGCCAATTTTTGGCAGTTATGAATAAAGCTGCCCTAAACATTCATGTGCTGGGTTTTGTTTGGACATCCATATGTTTTCAACTCATTTGGGCAAATACCCAGGACCACAACTGCTCGATCATATGGTACAGGTATATTTAGCTGTTTCTGTTTTGTTTTTTAATGCACAGCTGTCTTCCAAAGTGGCTGTGCCCTTTTTCATTCTCACCAGCAATGAATGAGAGTTCCTGTAGCTCCATATCCTTATTAGCATTTGGTGGTGTCAGTGTTTTTGGACTTTTATCCATTCTAAAGGGTGTGTAGTGATATCTCATTATTGTTTTAATTTGTAATTCCCTAAAGACTATGATGTTGAGCATCTTTTCCTGTGTTTATTTGCCATATGTATATTTTCTTTGGTAAGGTGTCTGTTCAGATCTTTTGCCCACGTTCTAATTGGGTTGTTTGTTTTCTTATTGTTGAATTTTAAGAGTTTTTGGTACATTTTGGATACCAGTCCTTTATCAGATATGTGTTTTGCAAATATTTTCTCCCATGTGTGGCTTGTGTTTTCATAATCTTAACTATGACTTTTGCAGAGTAGATGGTCTTAATTTTAATGAAGTCCAATTTATCAGCTGGTTTTCCTCTGACAGCTTGGCGCTTGGTCTGTTAACATCCTCAGACCTCTTCATGTGGTCCCTGCCATCCAGGTCATGCCTCCACCAGAGAGACGGCTCTCCCACAACCCCTGGGGCAGGGAACACTAGAGCGCCCCTCTCCTCGCCCAGTCTGCTCGAAGAAGAGGCGTCAGAGAGGTTCCCAGCCCCTATAGCTTCACTCACATGGGAGAAGTGTGTGGACCCAGTCTGCTTGGTGCCTGCCTGGGGCTTCAGACTGCCCTTCCTCCACTGCCACGCCCACCACACCCTCCAGCACTGGGATGCTAGCTGCTGCCCTGGGAGGAGGGCTTCTCAGTTTTCTTGGGGAAAAGCTACTCCCTCCTTTACCCAAATCTCAAAATCCCTCCATTTACTTCTCCAACCCTTCCAGTACAATCAGAGTACAGGAAGCTGGCTCTCATGGGAAAGGGTGTCCTCTCCATCCCTCTGGGGCAAAGACAATCAGGTGGCAGGCTGTCCCCACTTGGTCACTTTGTTTCTCTCTGTCTCATGCAGCAGGTGGATCTGTGTCCTGGATCCGACCACAGCCCCCAGGATCTTGGTCTGCTTGGGCTGCTGTAACAAAATGCCATTGAGTGGGTGGTTTAAACAAGACATTTATTTCTTATAATTCTGGAGGCTGGCAAGTCCGGGGTCAAGGTGCTGACAGACACAGTGTCTGGTGAGAGCTCTCTTCCTGGGTTGCAGATGGCCATCTTCCCACTGTGTCTTCACAAGGTGGAGAGAGGAAGCTCTGGTCTCTCTTCCTCTTCTTATAAGGACACTAATCCCATTATGGGGGCTCCACCCTCATGGCTTCATCTAAACCTGATCACCTCCCAGAGGTCCCACTTCCTAATACCGTCACATTGGGAGTTCAGCATATGAAGTTGGGGAGGACACAGACATGCAGTCCATAAAACCTGGCAATTCTGAGTGTGGGGTCCCTGGGGAGGCAACTGTGGTCCCAGCAGCCACATGTGTGTGCCCTTCTTTGCACAGGCTGAGTGGGAAGAAACAGGGTTCACTTAGGGAATCTCAGAAATTGAGAGCTGGAAGGCTGAGCCCCGGTGTCACTGCAGCCGGACAGTGAATAAGGTGACACTGAATAAGGCAGCCGCAAACGCAAAACCGAGATATTAGCAAACACGTACGGTGCCCGGGCCCAGCACTGCTCATGCACTTTGCACACGCAAGTCATCTCACTGATGCCTCCAAACAGCCCCATTGTTACCGACCAGGGTTCCTGGATTCTTTAATCAATAGAAATTGGTAAGGGGCCAGTCGAGGAATTCAGGCAAGGCTTTACTGGGACTCGTGCAGGGGCCAGCTGGTCCCTTAAATGTGGTGAGGATAGGGGCGGATTGGTGGGTTGGGCCAGAGGGGTGGCTCTGGTGGTCGGCCCACCCCCTTGGTGGTGCTGTGTGCGGGGATCATGCCCAGTACCCTGCTTTTGCTCCTCGCACCTCAGAAGTGGCAGTTGGGTTTTGGCCTTTTTGTATTTCGTTCGTAATTTGCCCCAGCTGTGCATATGTCCAATTATTTTTAGTCCCTTACAGTTTCTTTGTATTCTGTTGCTCAAGGAGGCATTTGTCCTGGTACAAGCACTGCAGTAAAGGGCCCCAGATTGCAGGTCCCAGCCTGTCTCACCATCAGGTAGGTACTGTTGTGTCTCATTTTACAGATGGGGAAACTGAGACAGAGAGGCTAAGGAACTTGCCCAAGGTCACAGAGACAGAGACAATGGGAAGCCGGGACTCTAACCACTAAGCTGTGCTGCTCCTCGTCCCCCTCATGTGAGCTGTGGGGGAACTGAGGCCCAGAAGCGTAGAGTTCACACAGATCTGAGAGGGATGGCTTCGTTATAATGGAATTCTGGAGGAGCTCTGCCCTCCTCACACTCCCTGGGAATGGCAGGGGAGGTGGGGTGGAGACGTGGAAGGGGGTGGAGGAGGAGTGGAGAGGGTTGGCAGGGGAGTCAGAAAGGAAGCCCTCAGTGAATGAATGTCGCTCAGGCCCAAGAGCTGGCCCCAGGGGTCCCCTGAGACCTCTGGAGAGAGGGAAGTGGGAGGGAGGGGAGGGGAGCAGCCCTACCCCACCCCACCCCCTCCCTGCTCCCCACCCCTAACCCCCAAGGAAAGGGGCCTCTCATCACGGGGACCAGGGCCCTTCTCTGAGCAAAACTGTAGCTGCAGGTCTCTGAGGCCGGAACCAGGACTGTCTGGGGGAAAGCTGGAGAAAGCCAGTGAGGGCTTTGCAGACACACTGTCCAATCCCTTGGGTTACCGACGAGGAATAGGAGGGGGACCCTGACTTTCTTCTGATGCTGACGCATCATGTAGTCTTGCTGGGGAAAAGAGCTGCTCCTGGGAGACTGGTTGCACATGGGAAACTTGGCAACAACACAGCCTGGAGAACCCAGATTAACCAAACCCTAAGAAGAGCATCTGGAGGGAAGAGGCATCACTGGGATCAGAGGGGCAGTGCCACCGCCTTGATGATGATAAGGGTGGTGTTCTGGGAGCAGATGTGGGGGCCTCGGTCCTTCCTCTCCCTGCCTCCTCTCCACTCTCTTTTCCTGGCTGGCTACCAGCTCCTCAGCTCCTCCTTGCAGGGACAGCTCTGGGGCTGTCCACGGCCACCAAGCAGCCCCTTCCATGGCTGCCACACCCAAAGTGGTTGCAGAGAGAGCAGCTGATGATAAGAGGACCAATGTGGCCAGAAGAGGCTGATATCAACTCGTGATTTCCGATTCAGTTAGGCCAAAGCTGATAAGGAGGGGGAGCGCCCTCGATGGCCACACTGCGGGCTGAGCCCTGAACCTGCAGGCGCTGAGGTCTTGGTCCTTTATCCTGTCCTGGACTTACTCATTTCATTCATTCATTCCCTCATTCATTCATTCATTCATCCGGCCAGCCATTTGTTTTATTGAATGAGCCAAACCTTCTCTTAACATTCTCTTATCCTGTGATGGCTAGAATAATGAATCAGACCTAGCCTCTGCTTTCCCAGAACTGGCTGGGGGAGAGCAGAGAGATGAGGCAGGCATGTGACCGAAGAACTCAGCTACAAAGAGGCAGGAGAAAATGCGAGTCCAGTCACAGGAGTGGGACAGAAAAGAAGCAGATATGGGAGAAAAGCTGAACCACAGAGCAAATGATTTAAATTTCTGGACTTTTTTCTTTCTTCAAATGGCCTCTTCTTCAAAGTGAAGGATGCAGCAGACCCACTCAGCCCTTTCAGAGAAAGGTCACTGACTTCTCCTTTCGTTGCAAAGGAGAAGCCCAAGTGTCGGAAACCCAATGCAAACAGTCTTAATCAAAAAGGGAAGAGGGCGCGTTTACTGGATCACATGGTTCAACAGTTAAGAGTAGATCTAGCATCAGGGCTTCAGGTGCAGCTGAATCCAGGCTTTTGTGCTGTCAGCAATCCCCCTCTCTCCAGGGTCGTTTACCCATTAGGCCAAATCAGATGACGGCATGGAGTCTGTGAGTTCTTCAAAGGTCTAGAAATGTGTTAGTGGTTCCCCCAAGTATTGCTTGGCTTCAAAATGTGAGAAAAAGGAAGAATGTGACAAACTAGCAACTGTGGCACCTTGGAGGTGATCCGCTCCCTGGCACCAGCCTCCCCTAGTCCTCAAGGTCAGCAGATGCTTTTTTGCGTTCTCCGTCTGTGTTCTCTCTGCCGTCTTGGACACCGTTGACCGTCATGTCCTTGATGCTGCCCCCAACACCCCCCCCCCACCGCTTTCACGGCGCTCCACTTTTCCTCTGGCCTCCTTGACCTGTTTTTCCCTCTTTGGGACTGACTAGGGTGAGCAGGGAGGAAGGTTGGGAAGCGATCCCACCACACATGTGAAGGCCTGGAGCTGAGCGACAGCCTGGATCATTAAGGAAGTGCAGTCTTCAAGACTTCTGGGAGGCATCCAAGTGAGGGGATAAAGCCTGAGTTTGGGGATTAAGGAAGAACCAGATGGAGAAGGGCCTTGCAAGTCATGCTAAGGAGATTGGCCCTTGTCTTGAAGGTAATAGGGAGCTATTGAAGGTTGTAAGAAGAGTGTAATGTGATCAGATTGTGTTTCACTATCAGAAAGAGACCTTTGGCTGTGCGGCCGAGGCAGGGAGACGTTGGACAGTTGCAGTAATTTAGAAGAAAGACAGCGGTGGCTCCTGACAGCCCTGGGGATAGAAAAAAAGAGGGACGATCCATGAAACAGTAACAGGACTTGTTGCCATTTAGGTGTAACAGGTGAGGGAGAGGGAGGTGTAAAGGGTGACACCCGGGTTTCTGATTCTGAAATGAGGAGCAGAGAAGTGGGTTTGAGGGTATGAGGAGCTGGGTTTGTACATGTTGCGTTGGGGGAGCCTGTGGGCCATCCCAATGTCAGTGTCGGGGTCAAGGGTGGTTGGGAAGGAGGTCAGGGCTTCCTGCAGCATCAACACCAGAGGGGGTCGCAGTGGAGGTGCCACCTCCCACCCGATCAGAATAAAGAACCTCCAGTGAGCGTGGCTGACCACAGATGCTTCTCTAGAAATCAACCTCACAGCAGGATGTGTTCTGGGAGGAGCTTTGAGGGTCATGGGGAAGGGGAAGGAAGGGGAGGGGACAGAGCCAGGCCTGTGCAACACTGGGCTTTTCTCTGCAGAGCTGCAGGCTGCATACACCCGTCAGGGCTCCTCCAAGACACCGGATTATCTGGGGCTGGCGCCTCCCTGGGCAGGAGTGCAGGGAGCCGATTGCTAGAAGGACGTGGGGAGCTGAGCTGCAGCTGAGCCAAGGTAGGTACCTGCTGGGGTGGGGTCTGCAGGGAGGGAGCTGGGAGAGGCAGCTTCTGGGAGGAAGGATGCTGGAAGGCGAGCCCGCGAGGGGCTGAGACACCCCTGGTTCTTATGAACACACACCCATCCTTTCTGAGAAGGGTCGCCCAGATGTGGTGGCTACTAGGACCACTCTGCAAGTTTAGATTATTCAACCCATTTTCACAAGAAGAAAGGACACAGGACCCTGTGCAAAGACCTCTCCTTTCTTCTCGGGATCCTGTAAATGCCAATAATAACAGGACGAATTATTCATACCTGTTGCTACAGAATATATTCATTATCCCACGGGATCTTCACAGGCAATCGGAGGAAGGCGGCATGTGTGTTTTAATGCCCATTTTACATATCAGGAGACTGAGGCTTAGAGAGATGAAGTAACTCGCCAAAGATTGCAGAGCGGGTATGCAAGGCGTTGGGCTCAGAGTGAATCTTCTGGGTCCCCGTCTGTGCCCCTCCTGGGACATCATCTGTCCATCCCCCTCCAGGGGAAATTTGGTGACAGTCTTGCCGACTCTCTCCACACACATGAATCGAGCATCTTCTCCGTGTGCAGGCGGCGCCAGAGTCCGACCAAAGCTGTGTCTCCATCCTCAAGAAGCTGCCTGGCCAGTGAGGGGCTGAGACACGGCTACACGTGACTAACACAGAAAGTAACAGGTGCCGGGGCCGCAGGCATGGCGAGGCGTGTGTGCGAGCGGGGAGAGCACCCCAGGTGCTGGATCAGGGCGGGCTCTGCGGAAAGTGGCGCCTGGGCCTTGAGAGAGAGGGAGGGCTTGTGTGCGGAGAGGGGGCAACAGGCATCCCAGCGAGGGGGACCAAGTCTGCAAATCCAGACGAGGAAAGTGGGTGTGGACGTCGGGAAAGAGCAGCTGGAGATTCAGTTTGCAGCTAACGCGTGGGGTTTACGGAGGGCTCACCAGCGTGAGCTTGTCGCGTTTCTTTAGTTCTGTCTTTTGAATATCATCTCACTGAGTCCTCACTGTCATCCTCCGAGGTAGGTGCTGTTATTAGGTCTTCTTGAAAGATAGGGAAACTGAGGCACAAAGGATTTAAGTGACATGCTGCCATAGCAACAGAGAGCCTTGGAACCCAGGCGGTCCAGCACCAAATGCTACCTGCCCCTCCACTCTGCCCCATGGCCTCCCACCGGGCCTGCCAGTCTCCTCTGTCACCTCCTGGTGACCTGGTGGCCACCTGGTCCCTGGGCTTCCTGGTCTGTATCTAGGCCCTGTCAGAGTCTTCCCAGGCCCCCTACCCCGGGGAACAATGCTCTCCTCCCCCCTAGACTGGCTGTCTCCCATCCAGGTGTTTCCTGCCCGGCCAGCAGCAGACACAGCAGAGGAAGCGGGCCTGCCTGGTCCTCAGGGGACAGCTGGGAGCAGGGCCCTCACCTCCCCAGGCCCTTGGGAATCTGGAAACCCCAGTAGGCCTCAGGGGACAAGGGTTGAGGGGGACCCCTGGGGACCCTGAGCTCTGTGTTTCCACCCCCTCGTCCCCTCCCTGTGAGCCCACTAATCACGTGCTCTCAGCTGAAGCGCTGGCTGTGTGGTCTGGCAAGTCTGTCTCCACGGAGAGAAAAAATCAGAGTCCTGGAAATGGCATGTGTCCCCGACACTGTGGGCAGAGGCAGCACTGGTGGGAGGAGAAGGGTGTGGGTCGCCGTGGCAGGGGCCCTTCTCTCTGCGCCAGGGCAGCGGGCAGAGGACGGGGGCGGGGGGTGGAGGTGCAGGCCTGAGAAACTGCACGTCTTTCTTCCCAGGCTTTAGTCCAAGGGGTGGCCGTGGGGGGTCTGAGTGGTGGCTTCTTCTGCCTGAACAGTCCGGCCTAGGAGCCAGCAGTGGGGGCAGGGGGCTGGGGGGGGAGGGCAGGGGTTCATCCAAAGCTGGGATCTTCATGGAGAAACACTGACCCAGAGCCAGGCCTCCCCAGGCCCTCTAAACCCAGCTTTCTGCAGCCATTCCTCCAGCCGGGAAGCCTTCCCTGCGCTCAGACAGCACGGGCAGCAGTGTCTGTGAGCGGGGTCCCGTCTGCTGCTTCCTGCCGCGGGCCGGAGAGCCACCTCTGCGGTTCTGCGCCCGTCCTCAGGCCTGTCTTACCCCAAGGCAGCGACCAGCCGGGTGTTTGCACCCGCCCCGAGGACTGTTTGGTGCTAACGCTCTGTGTTAATGAAGGAATGTCCTGAGTCCCAGTTCATTCGTTCATCCATTCATTCTTTGTCTCTGGTCCTGTCTGTCTGTCAAGAGCTGTGAAGGGTCTGAGATTCTGCCCTATTCATAACTAACCAGTTAGTCGGCCCCAGTTTTAGGGACACTGGCAGAAAACACTGGACTCTGTAGAGTCAGAGACCAAAGTCTTTATTACTCACACAACGAGCAGCAGGAGCGTCCTGCCCCCAGGTCCCCTGGGAGCAGCGCGGAGGTGGCCCCAAGAGGATGCTGTGTGTCACAGCTGAGGACCCCTGTGCACAGGAAACCCCCAGTCTTCACGGTGGGCTGCCAGCAACCTGCCACTTCTGAAGGGAGACATTGCCTCTATTATTGTGGTTGGCAAGTAAATCCACCCCGCGGCAGGCACAAACCCATGGAGGATTGTCTGCCAGCACCTTCCCCCTGCCCCCTCGCCCACCGCCCCCTGCCGCACCGTCCTGGGAAAATGCCGGGCTCCATCCTCCTCAGCGCTTGGCTGGCTGTTCCCTTCGTTTGGAACGTGTTTCCTGCAGATAACGCCTTCCTTGCTCCCTTCCTCCTGATGGCTTCTACTTGGATATCACCTCCTTAGGGAGACCTTTTAAAACCACACCCCACCCCCAGTTCTGGAACCTCCCATTACCCTTCTGAGCCTTAGTCCCGCAGCACTGGTCAGCATCTAATGCCCAACTTAATTATGGCGTCTTTGGTTTTCCCTCCACCCTCACTACATACTCATGAGAGGGGAACCTACCTTAAGTTATTGCCACAGCCCCAGGACCTGGAACAGTGTCTAACACCAGAAGGGGCTCAGTAAATATTCATTGTGTGAATGAATGATTCCATCCCTTTATTTGGTCTTCAGCTGAAGACCTGGTTCTCTTACCTCGAGTCTGTAGGGCAGATAAGGCTCGGTAACTATTGAACAAATCAGACAAGGCGTGAACGGCCCAGGGAGTCAGGGGAGGGGGCGTCAGTGCGGTGACCGGGGAGCTCCTCCCAGGTTGTGGGGATTTGCCCCTTGGCCGATTTCTGTGTTGCCTGTACCCGCGGCTGGGAATCTTCCCGACTGGTGGCAGAAGCTGGTGTGTTTCTGTTCTGTGATGTCATATTCTTGCTGTGACCAGGGGAACTGGGAGAGGGCAGGGGCTTGTGAGCTGAGCTCTGATGTGCCATTTGCTTAATCAGTGGCACAGAAGCCACCGTCAGTCATCCACGATGGAACTGAGACAGATCCCCCGCACAGGTGGCAGAGGTGCCCGCCATGTGACGTGTGGCGCTGTGTGGCAGAACACAATGTCCTTCCCACTGTGTCTGGGTCCTCCTTCCCATGGTACTGCTGTCTCTACCAGTATTCTGAGCATCCACATCTCTGTTTCCTGTGCCATTTGCTGTAGCAACCATGCCAAACAGACTTATTTCTGCTCCCTCATTTGAGAGTGGCTTGGGGACAGGGACCCCATATTGTCTTCACACGAGCACCTGACAGTCACAACACAGAGCGTCAGGTGCTGTGCAGAAGCAGAGAGGTGGACCTTAAATGTTTGTCCAATGACTCACATGGCCCCACGGGGCAACCCCAGGGCCTGTAATTAACTCTCCTCTCTGAGAACTGAGACTTGAGCCACAGTGGACAGTCCCTGACTTACGATAGTTCGACTTAAAATTTTCTGACTTTACAATAGTGGAAAAGCAATGTGCATTCAGTAGAAACGTATTTCAAATTTTGAATTTGGATCTTTTCCCGGGCTCAAGATACAGTGTACTGTCCTCTCTCAGCGCTGGGCAGAGCAGCACTCGTTCAGCCACGCAGTCATGAGGGTCAACGACTAATACACTTACAGCTGTTCTGCACCCAACTGTTCTGTTTCTCACTTTCAGGACAGTATTCAATCCATTATGTGAGATCGTCAACACTTTACATCAAATAGGCTTTGTGTGAGATGATTTTGCCCACCTGTAGGCTCATGGAAGTGTTCTGAGCACGTTCAAGGTGGGCGAGGCTAAGCTGTGATGTTCCATAGGGCAGGTGTCGTCAGTGCATTTCTGACTTAGGATATTTTCAACGTATGATGGGTTTGTCGGGGTGGGACGCCATTGTAAGATGAGGAAGATCTGTATCTCTCGTGGGTTGCCAGCTTGTCTGCCTCCAAGAGCCCAGCAGGGAGCGTGAAGGATGCCACAGACTAGCTGACAGTGGTGGACCCAGCAGAAGTGGGGTGCATGGCCCTTCCGGGGGGCAGCTGCAGTCCAAGGCCCACTGACTGTTTCCGTGGGGAACTGTGGATCTGGCATTTCCAGATATTCTAGCTACTCGTTTTAAGTAAAAGCTGAGAATCTTGATTTTCATGTGAAATCTGACTTTTAAATGTGGGCTGTGGATTCCAACTTTCTATAACCGTGGCTTCTTCTGGGAAAGTAGGAACCTTGCTTCTCACTGTGTGGCCTGTGCACCTTCCAGACGTTTGCCCTGGGCACAGTGTTTAATGTGCGCGGTGGAGTCTAGCAGCATACCAGGCGGAGTATGTCTCTGGGCGCCCCGTGTGAATGTTACTGAACCAGGTTCGTTTGCCCGACGCCCAGCAAGCCAAGGCTTGCAGCAAAGAAAGGATTTATTCACAGGGCAGCTAAGGGAGGAGACAG
Organism: Camelus ferus; assembly: GCF_009834535.1. Taxonomy (NCBI): domain Eukaryota; kingdom Metazoa; phylum Chordata; class Mammalia; order Artiodactyla; family Camelidae; genus Camelus; species Camelus ferus. The sequence goes on along the minus strand of NC_045711.1, from coordinate 13,013,307 downwards.
GAGGACAAAATCTCAGCTCTGTGTCCCTGAAGGCGAGGGCCTCGGGGTATTTATGAGATAAAGATGGGGCATGAGGACCGTGGGGAAAGGTGAGTGGAAAGAAAAAGGTGAGGTAATCCTCATTCTGCACAGGTGCAACTAAGCTACAGGCTTCTTCACGCGACACGTGTTTGGAAAACGGCACCATTGGCATGTCCTGAGGGTGGAGGTTTTGGGCCTCTGATGTCAAATGGGCACCAGGTGGACACTCGCGCACCCCCGGAGGGAGAGTCCGTGGTCTCAGCCAGTCTTAAAGGGCTCGGGCCCAAACTGGATACAGCTGACTTCGAGTTCCTAAAAAGCAACTCAGGCAAAGATCTTATTGTTTAGGCTGTGGGAGGCTTGGAGGACACGCAAGTTTTTGTAAAAACAATGAAAGTGTGCCTGATCGGTGAAGGCCATTTAATTATTTATTAATGGCTAACTGCTAATTACCATGCACTTCACGAATCTGAGAAATCAGTGTGTTGTCAAGCTTGTTGTGGGCATCAGGGCCAGTGTGCCAATTGTGGGCCGAGAATGTGGCGAGTCAGGCCACACTGCAGTCAGTAAAAAGTCACAGGCCGGTAGACCCCCAGCTCCTGAGGGCAAGGACTGTGTCTCCTTTATTTATCTCTAAACACTCAGGCCTGGCACGATTTCTGCCATGTGGCCGGTGTTCCGTAGGTACTGTTGGATTTACTCAGTAATCAGTCACTCAAAGCACTGCCAGGAGCTGGAAGAGAGACAGAGGGCCTCGGAGCAACCCAAATAGATGTTCCACATCCGTGAGTGGGAGTTCATGCTCTTTTCTTAGCTCAGTTTCTCAGGCTTTGCCTCCATATTTTACATACAAGCAATGCCGTGGCTTCCCGGCCTTCTGCAGATTGACAGGTGGGTGCAAAATCAGAGACAGCATCAGGGCAGCCACCAACGCAGAGGAGACTTTGATCAACTTAGAAAGAAGCATCGCCTCTGAACAAACTCCAGGAAGCGCCTCTTCGGATGAATTAGCAAACCTTGCCCTCGCTGGCTGGGCAAATTACCAAGAGGCCAGTGAGGCGGTGGGCTGGACGGCAGCTCCATCCACCCACTGTGTGCAAGGTGCCACCCCCACTGCTGAAACAGGGGTTGTACCTGAGAACACAGGTGTCATTCAGGGTAGGATGGAGGCTCCCTTCACCTACCCACCACCCGTGGAGTCTTCACCGTGTTACGGCAGGGTATGTGTGGTCGGCTTCCATGAGATTCATCGAGAAACCCTCAGAGGCACGTTTGGGTGCTTAAACGGGCAAGCTTTATTTCCTGAGAAATTCATGTCATCCTGAGCAAATGAGATACTGGTGTGCTTTGCGAGTGACCTGGGTTCTGCTTGCTTCTGCTTCCTGTTTGGTGCAAGCCTGACCCCTGAGGGCTGTCCCCTGCACTGGTGTGGTCAGCAGCCCCAGAGGACAGGAACTAGATTACAGAGGTCCCTGCAGAGGGACAATAGGGTGGCACAGAGCATCCCTAGTACCTGTACGGATATATATATATATATATATATGAGCACTGAAAAAAATGTTTGATGAGTGAATGAGTGAGCGAATGAATGAATAGAAGAATAAATAAGGAGGCTTTCTGACAGTGATTGTTTAGCTCCTTAGAATTTTACTCTCAATTAAAAATCAGCCCAGACCACCCCCAGCTTTACACAGTAAGTCCTGACCCATACATTCCTCTTTTAATCTGTATCTTTGTGATTTCTTTTCCCTTGAGGCTGCTCGATGTTTATTATTAGCTGATTCCACCTGGACAGAAGCTGGCTTGTGTGTTCATTTTATTTTCCTAGGGCAAAGGGTGCTCTGTGAAGTCTGGAGCAGGGGACAAAGGGGTGTGGAGAGCAAGGTAGGTGGCTGTGACCGCACACCCCCGGTTGAGATCTGAGCTGTAGCCCCGATTCATCATTCATTGGACATATGACTTCAAATATTTCCCCAAAATATTTATGCACCGTCTACTGGGTGCCAATACTGCCCCAAACCCTGGGCATGCTGCAGTGAATAAGACACTCTGGAACCCAGTGTTTGTGGAGCCCACATTCTAATGAGGAGCCCAGAAAATGAATCATTACACGGGAAAATATCTGTGAATAAAAATTTCTGTGATGAATGCTGTGAATAAAATAAAAGAGTGTGGTAGAGCATGACAGGGAGGGCCATTGTAGAAAGACTGGGCTGGAAAGGCCTCTCTGAGGAGGTAACGTTTAAGATGAGACCGAATGTTGAGAAGGAGCTAGCTGTGAGGAAAGCTTGGGAGAAAAGTGTTCCAGGCAGAGGCATGCAAAGGCCCTGAGGCAGGGCTGAGCTTGGCAAACTGGAGAAACACAAAGAGCTGTGTGGTGAAACCTGGCAAGCCAGAGGGAGAGCAGGATGAGATGACGCTGGGGCCAGACCAGGCAAGGTTTAGGCCAGATGAGGGGTGTGGAGTTTATTGTAAGGTCTAAGAGAAGTCATTGGAGGGCTTTAATTGGGGGCTGGATTGTACGGGGAAAGAGGGGAAGCTGGGAGACCCACTGGGGGCACCGCCGTAATCTGAACAAGAGATGACGGTGGCTTGGGCCCAGTGGGGCTGTGGGGTTGGCCTAGGTAATGGAGAGGGCTTGGGAACATGATTTCCTGGGTCCCACTTCGGAAGCTCCTCTGGGCCTCCCTCCACCATTGGATTTGGGGTCAGGACCTGGATCGGCCCTGTCCCCACTGCTGAAGGCCCCAGGGTCTTCCTCTCACTGTCAAATTCTCATGTTTGGATTTTCATAGTTCATTCTGATTTCAGTGTCTACTCTTTCTGCGTGGTGCTTCTTGCATGTCCATCTCACAAACGGGAGGAGCCTGCAGCTCGGAGAGGCCCGCGACGGGCCGCACAGGCGGAGGGGCGGGGCCTGGGATTTAACCTGATTCTTCAGACCCCAGTCAGTTCCCCCAGCGGCTCAGCACGGTCAGCCTCACAGCACAGCAGTCCCGGGGACCCAGGAAGGGAGAGAGGAGCAATTATTTTAACAGTTTTATCATTACTGTTTTATCATCCCCACCCTCAAATATAAGGTACACACACAGTGCAATGCAATGGCTGTGTCTTTGAGTGGTGAGGTCACAGGGGTCTATTTTATTATGCTTTGCAGCTTACATATATGTCGGCTCTCTCTTGGGTGAGCCATCTGTCCCATAATAAAAATAAAGTCAAACATACTTGATACTGAGAAATCAGATGTAGAAATGTATGAAAATGGAAATGACCTGTAACCCCAATGCCTATGGGTAAGTGATACCACTTTTTATTTTTTTGTAGTTTAGTGTGTATCATTAAAAGATAAAGGACTCACAATACACAAATATGTACAAGTCAAACTGGGGAAATCTGATTAAAAAGTTACCGATGTCAATATCCTGGTTGTGGTATTTGCCCTGCAGTTTGGCAAGATGTTACCACGGTGGGGAGCTGGGTAAGGCACACGTGGGCTCCCTCCGTATTATTTCTTACAACTGCGTATGAATCTTTGATTATCTCAGTGTGGAAAGTTTAATTTAAAAAAAGATAACAGCTTTTTTTTTTCCCGAACAGAACTGCAATACTGTTACCTCCCTCCGCCCTAATTTCTGTGTTGAAATTCCCAGTTGTCTCGAATGCCGTAGTTTTTGGTAATGGTTTGAATTGAGATTGAAACAAGATTTTCACACGTCCACTTGGTTGATAATGTCTGTTAAGTCCGGTTAGTCAATAGCCGCCACCACCTCCGGTCATATAGTTTCCCATCTCCCTTCCCCACCATCGCCCCATCTTCCCTGCGATTTGTTAAAGAAAACAGTGTCCTGCAGAGTTTCTCAGAGCCTGGATTTGGCCTCCTGGTGGATGCGGCAGCATGTTCTGTATTTCCCATAAATTGGTAATTAGATATAGAGGCTTATTTGCTTCTCGAACATATAAAACACACACAAGTTTAAAAAAATTAAAATGGTAAAAAGGGTATACATCGAAATGTCACTTTTCCACATCAGTTCCTCAGGTGTTTTCCAAGAGGCAGTTGCGTCTTGTGTGTAAATGATCTGGTTTTACAAAGCTCTGAGAGCCCCATTGAACAAGCATTCCTTTTCTTATTAGTAAATTATAGAATTTGGTAAAAAAAAAAAATACAAAAAAAATTTAAGCACACAAGCATGTAATGCTGGTTACAAATGATGATGTAGGTTTCTCTCTTTTTTTAAATGCTTTTATTTTTTATTTTAAAATTTTGTATACAGTAAAAGTGAGTTTTTTGCTATACAGTTCTATGAGTTTTAACGCATGTATAGATTTTACCACAATCAGGATACAGAGCAGTGCCATCACCCCAAGAAGTTCCCTCTTGCCCCTCTGTAGTCAACCCCCTCCCCATCGCAAGCCTTTACAAACACTGACCTATTTTTCTGACCCTATTTTCCTCTTCTAGAATGTTGTAAAACTGGAAGCGTACAGCGTGTAATCTTCTGAGTCTGGCTTCTTTCGCTCAGCATCGTGTCTTTGAGGCTCACGCATGTCACTGAGTGAATCAATAGTTCATCTCTTTTTATTGCCGAGTATTCTGCCATATGAATATATTACAGTTTGCTTTTCCATTCACCTGTTGAAAGCATTGGATTGTTGCCAGTTCTGGGTAGAGAGGGTAGAACTCAGTGGTAGAGTGTGTGCTTAGCATGCAAGAGGTCCTGGGTTCAAGCCCCAGTACCTCCAGTTTGAAAAAAAAAGAAGAAAAGAAAAAGCTTAAAAAAAAACCCTAATTACCCCTCCCCCCTCCAAAAGACAATGTTTCCAGTTTGGGGCAGTTATGAGTAGAGATGCTATACGTATCGGTGGACAGGTTTTTGTGTAAATATACGTTTTCATTCCCCTAAGGCTAATATGCATTTTTGTTGTGCTTATTTGCCATCCACATCTTTTTTGATGAACTATTTGTTTAAATATCTTGTCCATTTGAAGGTATTATTTTCTTACTGCTGAGTTTTGAGAGTTCTTTATGTATCCAGGATACAAGTTCTTTGTCAGATGTGTGATTTGAGTATTTTCCCTAAGGCTCTAGTTTGTCTTTTCATTTTCTTAAAGGTATCTTTCACAAAGCAAAAGGTTTTAATTTTGGTGAAGTCAGTTTATCAATTTTTTCTTTTATAGATCATACTTTTGGTGTTATATCTAAGAACACTTTCCATAATGCAAGGTCACAGACATTTTCCTATGTTTTCATCTAAAAGGTTATTGTTTTACATTTTACATCCTGTGATACATTTTTAGTTCATTTTGGTTTAAGATGTGAGTTTAAGTCAAGTTTTTTTTTTTTGTATATTGATAATTAGTTGTTCCAGCATCATTTGTTGAAAAGACTAGCCTTTCTCCATTGACTTGGCTTTACAGCTTAGTCAAAAATTAATTAGCTGTGTCTGTATGGGTCTATTTCTAGACACTCTATTTTGCTCCATTGGTCTGCGTCTAATCTTTTTTTTGCAGGGGTTGCAGGGGGAGGTAACTAGGTTTTTATCGCTCTACCACTGAGCTATACCCTCCCTCCCCCCATGTCTAATCTTTTACTAATATAACTTGATAATAATTCTTAAAATAGGAATGTGACCCCTCAAATGTTTTTTTTTTTTCCAAAATTGTTGGGCTATTTATTCCACTTCCTTATACATTTTAGAAATCTACTTGTCTGTATCTACAAAAAAATACTGCTGGTGTTTTCGTTGAAATTACATTAAATCCTTCTAAAAACTATTGAATTATACACTTTAAGTGAATGGATTTTCTGATGTGCAAATTATATCTGAATAAACCTAATTAAAATTTTTTCTATTGATTAAAAAAAAGAAATTACATTAAATCCATTAATCAATTTAGGGGGAATTGACACCTTAACTACATTGGGTCCTCCAAATCATGAACATACTGTGTGTTTCCATTTATTTCAGTCTTTGATTTCTTTTTTCAGCATTTTGTAGTTTTCATCATACAGATCCTACACATGTTTTGGTAGATTTCTACCTAAGTGTTTTTGTTTCCTTTTGGAGCTATTTTAAATGCATTGTGTTTTTAATTTTGGTTTCCGGTTGTTCATTTTCAGCCTATATAAATATGACTGATGTTGTATATTGGCACTATTTTCTGTGATCCTGCCAAGTTCACTTACCAGTTCTAGCAGATTTTTTGGTAAATTTTTTGGGATTTTTTTTAGTGTAGACTTGTCACCTGCAAACAGGGTTCTATTATTTGCAGATAGTTTTATTTCTTTCTTTCCAATCTGTGTATCTCTTTTACTTTATGTTTTTCCCCCTATTACACTGGCTTCCAATACTATGTTAAATTGTTGAATGGGAGTGGTGAGAGTGAATGTTCTTGCCTTTTCATAATCTTTGAGAGGAAACATTTAGTCTTTCACTATTACGTATATTAGCCATGGAGTTTTTTATAGATGCCCTTTATCAGATTAATGAAGGTCTCTTATATTCCTAATTTGCTGGACATTTTTATCATGAATGAATATTAAAATTCATCAAATGCTTTTACTGCATCAATTGATGGGATCATACAGTTTTTCTTTTTTAGTCATTAATATGGTAGATTACATTGATTGACTTTCAAATATTGAACCAGTCTTTCATCTCTGGGATGTTAAACCCCATTAGGTTGTTATACATTATTCTTTTTATATATTGCTGGACTTGGTCTGCTAATATTCCTTTTATTATTGAAGTATAGTTGACTTACAATATTGTGTTAGTTTCAGGTGTACAGCAAAGTGATTTGATTATATATACATATATTTTCAGATTCTTCTCCACTATAAGTTATTACAAGATATTGAATATAACTCCCTGTGCTCTACAGTAAGTCCTTCTTGTTTACCTATTTTATATATAGCAGTGTGTATCTAATAATCCCAAACTCCTAATTTATCCCACCCTCCACTACCCCTTCAGTAATCATAAATTTGTTTCCTATGTCTGTGAGTCTGTTTCTGTTTTGTAAATAAGTTCATTTGTATTATTTTTAGCTTCCACATATAAATGGTACAATATATTATTTGTCTTTCTCTTTCTGACTTACTTCAGTTAGTATGATAATCTCTAGGCCCATCCATGTTTCTGGAAATGGCATTACTTCATTCCTTTTTATGGCTGAGTAGTATTCCATTGTATATATACATTACAACTTCTTTATCCATTTATCTCTCTATGGACACTTAGGTTGCTTCCAAGTCTTAACTATTATAAATAGTGCCACTATGAATATTGGGATGCATGTATCTTTTTTAATTAGTTTCATCTTTTCCAGATATATTCCCAGGAATGGGATTGCTGGATCATATGATAACTCTATTTTTAGTTTTTTAAGGAACCGCTATACTGTTCTCCAAAGTGGCTGCACCAATTTACATTCCCACCAACAATGTAGGAGGGTTCCCTTTTGTCCACACCCTCTCCAGCATTTGTTATTTGTAAACTTTTTGTTGACGGCCATTCTGACTGGTATCAATGTAATTTTTATTTGCATTTCTCTAATAATTAGCAATGTTGAACATCCTTTCATGTGCCTGTTGGCCTTCTGTATATCTTTGGAGAAATGTCTATTGAGGTCTTCTGCCCATTTTGGGGTTGGGGGGTTTGTTTTTTTCTTATTAAGTTGTATGAGCTGTTTATATATATTCTGGAAATTAAGCCCTTGTCAGCCTCATCTTTTGCAAATATTTTCTCCCATTCCCTAGGTTGTCTTTTTGTTTTGCTTATGGTTTCCTTTGCTGTGAGAAAGCTTATGAGTTTAACTAGGTCCCATTTGTGTATTTTTGCTTTTATTTCTATTGCCTGGGTGGACTGTCCTAGGAGAACGTTGCTGAGATTTATGTCAGATGTTTTCTTTTTGATATTGAGTTGTATGAACTGTTTGGAAATTAAGTCCTTGTTGGTCACATCAATTGCAAATATTTTCTCCCAGTCTGCAGGCTTTCTGTTTTGTTTATGGTTTCCTTTGTTGTGCAAAAGCTTATCAGTTTGATTAGGCCCCATTTGTTTATTTTTGCTTTTATTTCTGTTGCCTTGGGAAACTGATCTAAGAAAATATTGCCGTGATTTATGTCAGAGAATGTTTGGCCTATGTTCTCTTCTAGGAGTTTTATGGTGTCATGTCTTATAGTTAAGTCTCTAAGCTGCTTTGAGTTTCTTTTTGGATATGATGTGAGGGAGTGTTCTAACTTCATTGATTAACGTGCGGCTGTCCAGCTTTCCTAACACCACTTGCTGAAGAGTCTGTCTTTTTTATCCATTGTACATTCTTGCCTCCTTTGTCGAAGACTGATTGACCATAGTTGTGTGAGTTTATTTCTAGGCTCTCTATTCTGTTCAGTCTGCTTATGTTTTGTTGAGAATTTTTTCAATATGTTCACAAGGGATATTGGTTTCTGTTCTTATACTGTCTTTGTCTGGTTTTGGTATCAGGTTAGTGCTGAGTTGGAAGATGTTCCTTCCTCTTTTATTTTCTGGGCCCATGGATTATTTAGAAATGTGTTGTTTAAGATATATGTATTTGGGGATTTTCTAGTTATCTTTATGTTACTGATTTCAAGTTTAATTTCATGATGATGAAAAAACCTACTTTGTACAACTTCTATAATTTAAATTTGTTAAGGTTTGTTTTATGACCCAGGGTATGGTCTATCTTGGTGAATGTTTTACGTACACTTGAGAAGAATTTATATTCTATTGTTACGTGTAGTGTTCTGTAAATGCCAGTTAAATTCAGTTGATGATATTCAGTTTTTCTATAGCCTTGTTGATTTTCCATCTGCTTGTTCTATCAGTTACTAAGAGAGGACTGTTAAAATCTCTAACTACAGTTGTGGATTTATCTACTTATCCTTTAGTTTTATTAGTTTTTCCTTCATGTATTTTGAAGCCCTGTTGTTAGGTGCTACATGTTTAGAATTGTCATATCTTCTTCATGAATTGATCCTTTTATCATTACATAATGTCTCTCTGCATTCCTGGTAATTTTCCTTGCTCTAAAATCTATTTTGTCTAATATTAATATAACCACTTCAGCTTCCATTTGGTTAGTGTTTGCATACTATATTTTTTCTGTTCTTTTGTTTTTACCATATATGGCATTATATTTGAACTGAATTTATTGTAAACAGCATATAGTTGTTTTAGATTTTGTTTTTTAATCTATGCTAACAATCTCTGTCTTTTAATTGGTGTATTTAGATCATTTATATTTAATGAATTATTGATATGTTTTAATTTAGGTCTATAATTTTGCTCTTTATTTTTTCTTTGTTATTTCTGAGTTTTGGTCCTCTGATAAAGGAGGCAAAAATAGGGATTCTTCCCATGCCCTTGGGTTCACAGTTTCTCTAGTCTGAGAGAAGGATTCCCTTCCTCGGAATTTTGGGCACCTGCATGGCCACCACTGCCACTACTGTTGTTGCTACTGCTGTCCCAGGATTACCCGGAGGCTCTAGTAGGAGAAAACAGAAAAGAAAAAGGGAATTCCCCCATCTCTCCAACCCTTAAGGGACCCTTTTCTGCTCCTCAGACCAGAAAGAGAAGACTTTTCTTCTAACCCTTCCTGTCTTCCCTCAGCGTACACTTCTGAGTTTCAGGCTGCCCTTGTGTCCAGGCTAGGGTATACAGAAGGGGAGAAAGCAGAAGACTCACTGCCGGGTTGTTCTTACGTCAAATACTGGTTTTATTCCCCATTCTGCCTGCTACCATTTACTTTTCAGAATCCTCAGATAACTGTTCCATGCATACTACCCAGAGTTTTTACTTGCATTCAGTGGGAGAGTTACAGTGGTGTGTACTTACTCCATCTTTACCAGAACCAGAGCCTCAAGGTCACATTTTGATGTTTTGTTATTCCTGACTTTTTTAAATGCATGTATGCAAATTTAGAAATATACTTTAAAAAATTAATCTGTTAGAGATATGTTAACTGTTCTGCTACCTACTGTTTTTTAAAATAAATATCTCTCTTTTATTTTATTTATTATTCTATTATTTTATTATTTTATTTTGGTGGGGGAGGGGAGGTAATTAGGTTTATTTATTTTTAGAGGAGGTACCTGGGATTGAACCCAGGACCTCATGCATGCTAAGCATGCACTCTACCACTTAAGCTACATCTTCCCCCTTGTTACCTACTGTTTAAAATAAATACATCTGAAGCTCTTTTCAATTCAGTAAATATAAATATACATCATCATTTTTATGACTGCATAGTATTCCACTGAATAGCTTACTTTAATTCACTTAATTGATACTCTGTAGTTGGACCTTTAGGTGTCTTCTGGTTTTTTCTCCATTATAAGCAATGTTTTAATTAACACTGTTGTACACATTCCTTATTCACTTGTCCAATTATTCCCTTAGGATAAATTCCTAAAAGTGGAATTGGTTGGGCAAAAGGTATGCACATTTTGAATTTTGATACCCATTGCCTGACTGCCCTCTAGAAAAGCCATACCAGTTTCCATTCTTGCCAGCTAAATATGACACAGCAAATTTTCTCATATCCTCACCCACAATTGATGTTATTATCTTTTCTAATCTTTGTCAATGGTATAAAATATTAAATATATTTTAATATTCATTTCTATGATTATCAATGGGCTGAAATTATTCAGAGTGCATTATAATTTTAATACATTGAATTCAATTACTTGATATTTATTATTTTATAAATGTATTTTTTAAATTGAAGTATAATCAGTTATAATGTGTCAATTTCTGGTGTATAGCACAATATCCCAGTCATGCATATACATACATATGTTTATATACATATATTTACTTATTTGCATGCATATATATACATATATTTAAAATTACATATCTTTATTTATAGATGACGTTGATCTATTTTTTTATTGTGGTAAAATATACCTACCACAGAAGTTAACAATTTTAAGCACTTTAAAGTGTACAATTCAGTGGCACTAAGTACATTCACAATGTTGTGTAGTTATCACTACTGTCCATTTCCAGAATTTTTTCATCATCCCAAACAGAAAGTCTGTACCCATTAAACAGAAACTCCCCATTCCTCCCTCCCTCCAGCCCCTAGTAACCTCTATTATATTTTCTGTCTTTGTCAATTTACCTGTTTTACATGCCTCATGTAAATGGAATCATTTAATAGTTGCCCTTTTGTGTTTGACTTTTTTCACTTAGCATGATGTTTTCAAGGTTCATCTACATTGGAGCATGTATCAGAATTTCATTCCTCTTTAAGGCTGCATTATTTTCCATTATATGTATAGACCACTTTTGGTTTATCCACTGTTGTGGACTCTTGGAGTGTCTCCATCTTTTGGCTATTTTGAATAATGCTGCTGAGGGCACTGGTGTGCAAGTATCTCTTAGAGTCCCTGTTTTCAGTTCTTTCAAGTATTTACCTAGAAGTGGAATTGCTGGTAAGCCATATGGTAATTCTGTGTTTGACTTTCTGAGGACTCACCATTCCTTTTTTTTTCCCACTGCAGCTCTTCCAGTTTACGTTCCAGCCAACAATGTGCTCGGGTCCTCATTTCCTCCCACCCTTGCCAGCACTCGTTATTTTCTGTTGTTTTTCCTTTTAAAATAGCTATCCCAGAGGCTGTGAAGTGCTTCGTCTATTTTTTTGAAACTATCCTCATTAGATTTTTGTGTCAGGGATAAACTGGCTCTTTTAGAGAATCTTTTCTTCTTTCTCTATGCTTTGGGACAGTTTAAGTGACATACAAATTTTCTTTATTCTGCAGGTTTGAGAGAACTTATCAAAGAAGTCCTCTGAGCCAACACCACTTTTTTAAGAGCCAAAATAACACTTTTTAGACAGCTTTCTGTTTCCTCGCTGGTTACTGATAGAAGCAGTTTTTTGAACTTTTCTAGAGCCTTCTGAGTCATTTGTATGTTCCTAGAACACTGTGTATGATATAGATGGTTCAAACTTCATACAGACAAATGTCATATGTTTATCATTCCTAATATTGTCTCTTTGTTCTCTCTCTCAATTAGCTTTCCCGTGTGTGTGTGTGTGTGTGTGTGTGTGTGTGTGTCTGTGTCTGTGTCTGTGTTTCTTCAACCAACAAGCTCTTGGATTCATTCAACGTCCCTCTGCTTCCCCGTTGTGGGATGTGTCCCTCTGGGAAGCAGACTTTGGGAGTCCCTCCTGTGGGGTCACGACTGAGGGCATGAGCTCCAGAACCAGATGGTCTGAGTTCAAGTGCTCATTTCTTTCCGTACTATGTGACCTTAAATAGTTACTTAACCTCTCTGTGCTTCAATGTCCACATCTGCAGAATGGGGAGAAAACAGTACCTACTTCACAAGGTTAATATTAATATTAAAGAGTCAGTCGTTTAAGTGTTTAGAAGAGTGTCTGGCACATGGCAAGCACCCTACACGTCCTTCTTGAATAAATCTAGACTTCCCTCCAGTGTGTCAGAAGCCTCGGTCCCCCGGGAGCCTCTCCATTCCACAAATGCCCTTTCTACACTTTCCCACCACTTACACTAACTGCCTCTTATTTTTGCAGAACCACCTCTTTGCAGAAAAACAACCACTTTACTTTCCATTCTGCTGCCTGAGACAACCACATCCTCCTCACACCCCTCCCCAGGCTCCCATGGACAACCCAGGTCAGTATGGTCGTGGGGGGAGGGGTCTGAAGCCCCTGGCCACAGAGTGGGGAGGACCGCTCTTGGGGGTGAAAATGGCCCCAGGGCTGGCAGGACTGCCTCCACGCAGCCAGCCTGTGACATGCCAACTCAGCTGCCTGAATGCAAAAACACCTTGAGAGGGGGACATCCACACACTTGTGAGCCCCAGATGCTCGCAGGTCACTGAGCTGGACACTGGGAATAATGATCATAGTAGCCAAGATTTCTTACCAAGCGCTTGCATTTATTTAACAAAAAAAAACCTCCCTGGCACTTAGGATATCTCAAGTAGTGGGAAAAGCACTTGACAAATATTAACTCACTTCGTCTTCATAAAGACCCCATAGGTAGCTACTACGATCACTCTCATTTTGCAGAAGGGGAAAGTGAGACAGGGACTGTCCCCAAGGTCCCATAGATATTATATGGTCAAATCAGAATTTGAACCCAGCAGTCTAGCTCTGGCCTCCCTGCCTTGAATGATTTCACTACAATGAAATATCATGCAAATAACAGAAGGATTCTGTGAAATAGGGGTATCCATATGACTGTCTTCATTTTATTGGAAGGGAAACAGGCTCAGAGAGGTTAGGTCATTTGCTCAAAGCTACACAGCTAATAAGTGGCAGAGCCAGGATTGGAACCCAAATCCCAGATTCTTCCCCCTACACCAGCCTGGGACCACAGGGGGCGATAACCTTTCCCCCAAGATGTGGGTTAACCAGTGTTCACCCAGCAAGTCAGAGGCCACCCGTCAGGCTAGCAGGCATAGCCTCTAATGCCAAAGATCCCTGTCCTGGGGAAGGGTAGGGGACGCCCCAAGGCAGACCCAGCTACAAGGCTGTAATTAGTCCTAGGACATGCATCCTTTCCACACCCTGCTCACCCTCAGAGAGCCTCGCCCACTCAGAAGACGCCCCGAGCCAGGCGAGCCCACTGAATTTTGGTGTTCCAATATTCCTGGTGTCCTTAACCAGCTGGGGTTTGGGCTGGAAGGAGGGACAGCACTGTGAAAATCTCCTAAATATTTCAAAATCAACTTACTTTGCACTCAATTCAAGTATAGCAGTAGAGACACGCTGTCCTGTGTTTTAGGAAGAGAGGTGTACCAATGGAGGTTCTTTAGATACAAGCAATAGAAACCCTATGGCTCATTTCATTTTCAAAAATAAAAAGTAGCCAAGCATTGTAGGAACAGCTGAAGCACCAGGCACCAGAAGGGGCAGGGAACAGGCGGATCTGCCACCAGGACAGGAAGAGGGGGACAGTGACCTCCGAGAGCACCCCAGGAATTCTCCCCTCCTGGCCACCATCTGCACAAGTTTGATCCCGAGGGAGAGAGGATCTCTTGGCTAGCGTGGTCCTGTGCCTCTCCAAGGAGCATGTGCCACGTTGCTCCAGCCGGTGGCGCATCTGGGCGCTGAGCCCATGATGTCAACGAGCAGCTGAGATGCTGAGACAGGGCAGTCTGCGCACCAAGGAATTCTCAGACAAGTCCTCGCTCCTCACTGGAAGGGCAACAGTGAGGTCCATATGGTCGGTGTGTGGGGTCCCACGGGCTCCTGGAAAATAGCCCTCAGCTCAGGGGTCAAGGTCAGGAAGAGGTCATCCAAAATGGAAACAAGTAAACACAACAGGTCCTAATGACATTCACCTATACAGGACTAAGCTGCCTCGGATGTTCCAAGTCGGGACTCGAACACACAAAAGCAAACCATGTTCTTCTTAACTGTGTTAAGGCATGAGGTCGTGGGACCCCAGGTTGGTGATTTTATTGTGATTTTTAAAAGGGAGCGGATCAGAAGGAGTTCGTTGGTGTGTTTCCATTTCCATTCCAGGGAAGGGGTGCCAGTTCTGATGGCTCATATCCAGAGAGTGGAAAGGAACAGTTCACCACAACATCCTCGTTTGAGGGAAACATCCCTCAAGAATTATTAATTCAATCTCTTTGGTAGTAATTTTGTGTGTCCCAAGTGACCTGAGGTTCCCTGGAACCTTCTCATCTGGGTGGACATGTCTACCCATCCCACTCTCCATTCCTCAGCTGGAGAAGACTGAGGAAATGTTAAGTTTGATTATTCCAGCAGCTTTCACCATACAGGTGCCTGGTCCTCTCTGGGCATGTTAGTCATGGTTCCCCAGAGGATCAGAACAAGTAGGGTGCATACGCATGTACAGAGTGACATTTGTGATAAAGAATTGGCTCAGGTGATTATGGAAGCCGACAAGTACCGAGATCTCCAGTCAGCAAGCTGGAGACCCCAGACCGCCAATGGTGGAGTTCCATTCCAGCAGCCAGAGGGCTCGAGACTTGGGAAGAGCTGATGTTTCAGTTCAAGTCCAAAGGCAGGGAAAACCAGTGTTCCAGCTGGAAGGCAGTCAAGCAGGAGAAATTCCCTCTCACTTGGGGGAGGGTCAGCCTTTTGTTCTATTCAGGTCCCAATTGATTAGATGAGGCCCACCAACATTAGGAAGGGCAATCTGCTTGACTCAATCCATCAATTTCGATGTTAAATGCATCTGAAACACCATCACAGACACACCCAGAATAATGTCTGACCAAATATCTGGGGGCACTGTTGCCCAGTCAAGTTGACACATAAAATTAACCATCACAGGTGGGTATGGGACAACTTCAAGATGACAAAGACTGGTCTGCTTGAGAAAAATCTTAGGAGATTTTATTCTTGTCATGACTGGACCCAAAGAGAGTTATAGCACTGGTGTCTACAAGGGTTACGTTTCTGAACAAAGGTTATATCTTTTGCAAAACAGGCTCACAAACAACAACAAAAATAGTAGCAATAATGATAAATATTCTCCAATTATATTCTTTAAAATCTGCTCCCGCAACTGTGATAGCCAGGAGCATTGCTGGGGTGGGGGCCATCCTGACATTGTGACCTTCATCCTTAATACAGGGGTGATTGTCTTCTGTGAACTTTGAGCATCACCTCACTCCTTTCCTGACCAACAGGTCAGTTATTCAGATCTCCAAACTTGTCACTGAAGACGGTAATCCTCTAGCTGTACATTAGGGTCTCCTGGGGAGCTGTAAAAACCCTGTTAGGCCCCACCCTCAGATATCTGATTTATTTGGTTTGGGGTGGGCTGTGCACTGGTACTTTTTAAAGCTCTCCAAGTGATTCTAATGTGCAGACGCGGCTGGGAACCAGAGGAAAGGCAAGCATTCTAAGAGGGGTCTGGGGAGAGATTTGACTGTCTGGGCTCACAGGGCAGTGGACAGCTGGCATTGCCAAGTCTTAGGACAGCTTTGAATGGCCTGAAATTGAGGAGAAGACCCTGAACATAGCCTTTCTTCTCCCTCCCTTCCTCCCTGTTGTCTCTTTAGCTATAATAACGCCTACCCTGGTTGGAGAACTGGGAACCTTTTTTCCAGCCACTTTACCAGGGGTGTTTATTTCTGCGTTCAAGCATCAGGCACACAGATAGACACGTGCTCATAGTCTCCCCTGGGGGTGCCCTCTTCTCCTTCCCCAGTAAGGAGGTGAATGGTCACATGTAAGCTTTAGAGGAAGAGCTTTTGACCAACAACAGCTTTGCAGCCTTGAGTAAATCCTCTCTCCCCTCTGAGCCTCCTTTCCCCATCTGTGGAATGGGAAGAGAGCCAGCCTCCAAGGTTCCTTTGAGTCTGACCTTCTGTGGTTGGAGCAGCGACACGGGGCAAGGGTGAGGGCTTTCGATCGGGAACCCACAAAGCAGGGAGATCAGTATTTGTTCTGGCAAACTCACAGGGCTCTGCTCAGAATCCAGTGAGGTAACACACCAGCGAACACTCTGTGTGTCCCTGAGTCAGACGAGAGTAGCTGCTGTAACAGATGACGCCATGTCAGTGTCAACACAGCAAATGCCTGTTCCTGACTCATGTCACCAGCCAGCCAGGGTTAGAAACAGTCTTCCAGGGACTGAAGCTTCTTCCCTCTCGTGGCACCATGAAATGTTAGGTAGTAATAGTAATCCGGACACCTGATAGTTAAACCCCACATTCCTGGTTGGAGGGGAGGAAAATGAATGTCACTTGTTTATTGGCTGTTCTGAGTCAAGAATGATGTCAGACATGCAGGGCATCTGTAAACAACCCTGGGATACTTGAGGTGCAAGCAATATTCTTTCTTTTGCTTAATCAAATCCAATCCAGCTTCAAGCTCTCCTTGTCCAAGAACAGTACAAATTCCCATGTCATTCACTTAGGGTGCCTCCTCACTCCTGGGGATCCTGTGAGAAACCCAGGGGTTACAAAGTCTGGATGATGGGGAAAGTCTGTGGTCTTCAGTCCACTGTGGCTGCAGCCCCCAGGACAGCTTGGCCAGGCTTGCATGGTCCGTAGGGAGTCGGGGGCTCCTTTGGGGATGTTCTTGTGCTCTGGCGAAGGTGGCCCAGGAGACCACAGCAGTGGCACCCAAGCAAACAGAGTTTAGTGCTTAGCTGTCCTCATCTGAAATCTTTGCCACCACTGGGAAGCTGTATCCCAGCCAGCCCTGGTCTTCCTCATTCCCAAAGTCCCCATAACACTTGTGCCCTCACGTCTTGGGAAATCCAACCTTCCACCCTTGAATTGCCACCCTCCTCTTTCACTAAAAGCAGCAGCCTTTATCCTCATCCCTTTGAGACAATCCAGCTTGACTGTCTCCATCAGACAGCCAGGGGTCTCAACCTCGAGGGGCCGGGGAGGACGTAAATGAGGGAAACAAAGAGTGTGGTCACTCTAAAGCTGCTCCCCACCCCCTGTCATTGTCACATGTAACATGCATGTGACACAAGACATGTCCAGCATCGATAGACTTTTAAGAGATGCCAGAAATCCAAACTTTTATGCAAAATCTCCTGCTTTGTAAATGTTGGCAGCTAGTTCATTTTTTCTTTCCAAGACCCTCTACAAGCCCAAACAAAACAGGTCTGCAAGCCAGATGTGGACCGAAGCCTGAGAGCTTGTTCCAGCTGCCCAGACTTTCGAAAACAAAGTTTATTCGGGGTTGTCTTCCGGGGCTACTGGCAGAGTTTTTTTTTTAACTTCTCTATTTTTCTCTGAAACATGAAAAACTTAACTCCCTTTGCAAAACAAGGGAAATGAGGGCTTGGAAGATAAGAGACTGGCTGCCCTTCTGATGAAGGGGCAGGGAGGACATCACAGTAATCACAGTTTTAAGTCTTTTGTGTAGTCCGTGGTGGGAAGGTGGGGAGAAGAAGGGAGGGGAGAAGGAAGAAAGAAGGAAAGAAGAAAGCATGAGCTCTTTTATTTTTGTGCAAGGTGGAGCTGGGTAGATGGAAGGACGGCTTCTTGCCAAGCTCAATGATTTCCTTGCTAGTATGGGGAGATGCTGCTCTGTGCAGCAGAGTGGCCGGTGGGCAACCATGGGCTGTAACACCTGCCCACTCGACGCCTGCTCTCAGCCTGGAGGAGACTCAGGATCAGACCTTGATGTGGTCCAGGGTGAGGGAGAGTGAGGGGTCCAGAGAGGCTGGGTGGCCCCAGCAGACTGGCAAGAGCCCGCACCAGAGCCGTGGAAGGGCCAGTCCCTGGGCACCAGAGCACAGAGTGCCTTGGCGTAAACAAGTTCTGTCTCCTGGACTGCGACCTGCTGTTTTTTTAAATTTGTCATCTCTCCTACCGACTTCAAAGGACTCCAAAGCCATTAAGGTATACGTTAAGGTATACGGAACAAAAAGCAGGGGCACCCCAAAAGGGGCAAAGAAGAGAGGTCTCTGTCTCTTAAGATGAGCTGACTTTGGAGGCTGGGTCCCAATTTGGCCGTGAGCTTCCTGACAGCTAAGGCAAAAGGGGAACCTCTGGGGCATGTGGTTTGCACCGTCTGACTACCAGGGACAGCACACTTGTCCGTAAAGACAGGCTCTTGGTTGGAGCTATTTATAAAGGGGAATTTATGGTACAGGGAGTGTCTCCCATACTTCCTGTGTTGCTCTGGATCCTCTGAGAAGCAAATACCAAGACAAGATTAAACATGCAAGCTTCATCGGGGGAAACACCTGTGGTCCAGAAAGCGGAGAGGGAGCCAGTGAGGGCTGGGAGAGCGAGCTGCCAGCCTGTGATGTAAATCTGAATCTGAAAGGAGGAGAAAGGGAGGAAAGGTGGGGTGGAAATGTGTTAGACTGATGGGTAGCTGGGGAATCTCCAAGCCAGAGTCAACCACTTGCAAAGGTCCCGGGGGGTGACCCTGCTTTAGAATCCCTGCTGCTGTCCACATCGGCTGGGAAGTGCAGCCTTGGCACAAGGTGACGGACTTCACAGCGAAGCAGCACAAAGCTCCTTGGTCCATTAAACTCCATGTAGCAGGAGGTCCATGAGGTGCATTTTCACCACTACCACACTTTCCAGATGTCAGTTACTCATTCGTGTACCACCTCCATGGTTCTGCCATGTCAACGCACTGCTGTGAAAGAAAACAGTTATTTTGATGCTTGTTAAAACCCTAAGGAAGACTTTATGCAAGTTGCAATGGACAGATGTCTGGATAAAGAAGTGTGGTGTATTTATACAATGGAATACTACTCAGCCATAAGAAAGAATGAAATAATGCCATTTACAGCAACATGGATGGACATGGAGATTGTCATACTTAGTGAAGTAAGCCAGAAAGAGAAAGAAAAATACCATATGATATCACTTATATGTAGAATCTTTAAAAATGATACAAATGAACTTATTTACAAAACAGAAGCAGACTCACAGACACAGAAAAGAAACAGGATTACTAAGTGGAAAGGGGGTGACAAGGGATAAATTGGGAGTTTGGGATTTGCAGATACTAATAACTACTATGTATAAAATAGATAAACAACAAGTGTATACTGTATAGCACAGGGAACTATATCCAATGTCTTGTAATAGCCTATAACAAAAAAGAACATGAGAAGGCATATATATATATCTGAATCACAGTGCTGTACGCCAGAAAGTAACACAACATTGTAAATCAACTATACTTCAATTAAAAGGGAAAAAAAAAAAGATTATTGCAATAGAGGAGAGATTGGGCTCGAATCTGAATCAGGCAAAGACAGCTGAGGATTTACAGCCAACAGAGGGAAGGGGTCAGTGGATGGAAAATTACTAAGAGGGGACCTGGGGGGACGGGGGAGGATTCTTGCTAAACTGACCTAACAGGATTCTTGCTGGAGGCAGGTCGAGGCCTTAAACATCAAAAGTTGGAAGCAGAGAACTTGATCAGATATCAGGGTTGGGGGTTCTCTATCGACTGACAGGATTGTTGCTAAAGACAGGACAGGGGGGCTATGCTGAGGCCTGCGAGAGAAGAGGGCTTGGAGGATCCTGAGTAAGGTTTGGTCAGGGAGAGAGTCCATGTTACCTCCTGGTATTTATCTGATGTGTTTGTTTAAATCGATTTAAAATGTTAACTTCATGCATAGGTTGAGGAACTAGTTATATATTTTTGCTAATATACATTTAAGTAAATGCATAATCAATCAAATTTTAGGATTATTAGTGTATCATGTAAAATTGCCTTGCTTATCACTGGCAGTGGACGTACTGCACTCTGGGAAATGAGGGTTTTACAAAGAACACAGAAATGCTGATTGATAGGCTGTAGTCTCACCCTGGCGGGGTGCAGGCTGCCAGCTCTCAGTTGGTTACTTCTGGGTACCTCTTGAGGTTCGTAGAAAAGGCTAAAGACATTCTCAGGGAGAGTGGAGGTCGGGGTGAGGGTAAAGCCAGGGGATGTTGCGCTACAGAGCTCCGGGCCTCAGAGCCTCCCCACTCTGCTGCCCAGATGTGGAGCTGGACCTCCAGCGGAGTGTGCAGGCTGTGCTCCGGGAGCTCAACGCCCAGACCCCCGCCCTGCAGAGCAACCAAGGTAAGAGCCAGCAGGCACCATCTGTCCACTCTCTCTGCTTTCCCCACCCCACCCCAGCCAACTCTGCCATGCTCTCAGGAAAGTGCCCCAGCCCGGAGCTCACAGAATGAGGGGCTTCCAGCCAAGACCCCATCCTGCTGGAAATCCCTGGAAGCCCGCAGGAGCCAGAAGCCTTCTCTGCCCCCTGGCACACCCTCCCGGTGGCTGTGGCGGAGCCCCGGGGCTCTGCCACCCTCTTTCTTAACCATCTTCTACAACTCCCCTTGCAAATAAAATTCCCCTGGCACCCCAGGCCCACCTGGCTCCTGGGAAGGGGTCTTGTGGCGCTGAGCTCTAAACATCACTTCTCCATAAGCCACGTGCACACACCTGTCCCCACGAGCATCCCACCTCCCTCTTTTCTGCTCTGGGAATGCACCGCCCACAAGGGCTGCAGATCACAGGTCCCCCACATGTGAGAAGCCCACCCGTGGGCATGGAGCCCAGTGCCCGGCCAGGGGGGTCAGACTTGGGGCTCTTCTCTCAGACTACCCCCCGCCCCTGCCCTTCCCGGCTATGCTGGACTCCCCTGTCTCCTGGCCCAGGCATGTGGAGATGGTCCCTGCACAAGAAGGTCGAGCGGGATCCTGGTAAGCGTCCGGTGCTGGTCCGAATTCTGCTCAGAGAACTGGAGAAGGTGGGTTCCTGGGCTTCGGGGAGGCAGGCGGGGACCAGAGGAAGAGAGGCCAGTCCCGCTGGGGACTCAGACCCATCAGCCCTGCATCCCCCATACTTCGGCCATTTGTGGCTCACCTGCTTGATTCCTACATTTCTCTCTCTTGTACTTTTCTATAAGCAATGCTATCTTTACATGGGTTCCCATTGTTTGACCCGAGTTCACATCTTTCAGAAAGAACCTCTACAACATGACCATAAATGGAAAACCCACATCACTTGACAGAGCCGGAAAGCACCTTCTAAACATGAATGCGTACCTATTAAAAAATTTCAAAATGATCCCTATAATTATCCTCTGCACCACCCAGTGCTCTGTGTGCACCTGTTTGGGAAACGCTGAACTCAAGGGAGCCTCCGAGCTGGGGACTTGCTTGTCGCTTTGCTGCATTGAGTCAATCTGCCTTTCCCCCTTGGAGTTCCCTGCACCCCTCCCCCCACACCCTCCCACCTGGGCTCCCGCACCTGTGCCCCCTCCCCACCCCATCGCTCTCCTGCCAGGGCAGATGGTGGCCCTTGTCCACTCCCCTTGGCCTAGTGGGACACTGCCTTCCACCCCATCTCCTGCTAGGACGTGGCGAGCCCCCCAGCTCGCAGCCCCGTAAATGTCCTGTGCTCTGTTTTCCAGGCAGAGAGGGAGGACGCCCGGCATGTCATCATGCCCCTGCTGCACACGCTAATGTACGTGTTCACTAAGGTGAGCGGGGGCCGAGGGCCCAGGAGGTCGTGGCAACTCACGAGTGACTGGGTGGGACACTTCCTCTCCCCTCAGTGGACACCCAGTCTCCGCCTGGCAAGCCTAGAGGAACTCCAGGACTGCCTGCCCCTAACTGGTTTCTCTGCATAGCTGTGCCCTCTCCCTAGTACACGAAGAGATGAAACTGGAGAGGTAGTGGGGGGATGTGCAGCCCGGACAGAGCAGAAGGGTTGGGAGGGGAGTTGATTTGCTGGTGGAATGGGATGGGGACAACTTTCCATCCTGATAAGCGTGAATGAGATGTTGAGGAGATGTCTTAGAGTTGCTGGGAGAAGAGGCTTAAGGTGTAGATTTGGGAGGGGAGTTTGAGCCCAGGTCTGGCTCCTCTCCCACCCTGTCACACCCCGTCCTGCCCAGAGCCCTTCGTGACCTAGGGCTTGGGATCCCCCTGCTCCTCCCTCTCACCCAGGCCACGGGCATCACGGAGGAGCTTCACCGGAGAACCTACGCCTTTTGTATGAGGTCGCTGACCCTGCCTGCTCCCTACTGCACAGTCGCGCTGGACTGCGCCATCAGGCTGAAAACGGAGGCGGCCGTCCCAGGTAAGGACGGCTGGGGGCTCCATCTCCCAGGCTGCAGCTCCAGCTCCACCCAAGGTCTGGCCTTCGGCTCCAGGGTTTCAGGGGGCTCAGAAGTCCCAGCACCTTCTGGGAAAGTGGGGAACGGGGGTCAGAGGCTCAGGGGCCGGCTGGCTGAAGTGGTCTGCTCTGCAGGGACGCTGTACCAAAGGCTGGTCATTGCCGAGCAGAACCTGACGAGTGAGCTGTACCCCTACCAGGAGAGGTGAGTGTCAGGTGGATGCTGTCAGGTGGTCCAGCGAGGAGGCTGGATGGAGAGGAACCCCAGCAAAGCTTCCCATTCTTGGCATTTGTCCGGTAGCAGGGGACGTCCTCAAGGTGGATGGGGCGTGTCCTTCCCTGGAGATCAGTTAGGCCTTTCTTCCCGGCTGGATTCAGAGCTATCCTGGGGCACCCTGGAGTTCTGTGGTTCCA
Organism: Camelus ferus; assembly: GCF_009834535.1. Taxonomy (NCBI): domain Eukaryota; kingdom Metazoa; phylum Chordata; class Mammalia; order Artiodactyla; family Camelidae; genus Camelus; species Camelus ferus. The sequence goes on along the minus strand of NC_045711.1, from coordinate 12,990,276 downwards.
CCTCCCTCCTTCCCTTGGCCCTGATGCCACATCAAGCAGACAGGCAGCCAGAGGTGGCTCCCGATTGTCTATAGTTCAGGCCACAATCACACCAGGAGACCAGGGGTCTCTCATCTGTGTGTGTAAGATTGAGAACAAGTCCACTCCCCTTGCTGGGGAGAGGGGCTGATGGAGTCAGGGGTGCATAGCCTCCTCCCCTGGTGGTGTCTCTGATGACCTGGTACTGAAAGGTGCAGCCTGAGGCTCTGTGTTCATGGAGGGTGCAGTGGGGTGATGGGGTCCGGAGAACTTAGCATTGGAGTGGTTGGGATGACACGGTTGAGTAAAGGGAAGGGGGTGAGCGAGGTTGGTTTTCTGGGACTCAGGGTTCAGAGCTCCAGTTTCAGCAGGACGGATTTGGTGTCCCTCCTAGAGGGCTGTGTGGTCAGCGGGCCACAGCACGGAGGGAGGGAGCAGCTTTTCAGTTGGAACTCACCTAGACATGAGACTAGAGGGACAGAGAGGGGCCATGCGTGTTCTTATTTGTCGCAATCCCCTCCACTCCCTATAAACGTTTGAATTTGAGGCTCCTGTTTTTGGAGGAATTAAATAACTTGGGGGGGCTGCACGGCTCTGAGGGTGCCCCTCCAGTGGCCCTTCTCCCAGTGGTCATCCTCATCAGCCCCCCCACCTCTGCCCTCAGAGTGTTCCTCTTCGTGGATCCTGAGCTGGTGTCTCCCTCCGTGTGCAGTGCCCTGCTGCTGGAGATCCAGGCGGCCCAGGAGCAGCAGACGCCCGAGGCCTGCATGCGCCACGTGGTCTCCCACGCCCTGCAGGCGGCGCTGGGGGAGGCCTGCCATGCCGGCACCCTGCAAAGGAAGCTGCAGGTAAGGCAACTGCCCTGCCCGCCCACGCTTCTTCCCTTTGCGTATTGCCGCTTCTCCCTCAGCCAAAAATCAGTACACATTCACTAAGGAAAATCTAGGAAAAAGTGCAGATGAGCCGTGAAAGGAAATAAAAATCACCCACATCCCTCTACCCAGATATATCAGCAACTGACACGTTGCTCTGTTTCCATTAATGTATCATGTTAACAAATTCTCACCAGAGCATTGTGAAAGGGATATTATGATCAAAACAAAGGCACAGAGATGCTGATAACTTATGGTGACACAGATACAAAGTGGCTGTGCCAGGCAGATTTGAACCCAGGTCTCTCTGACTTCAAGCCTGTGTTCAATTGCCTTCTAGCCTCCCCCCACCACATACACAACTCCTTATTAAAAATTGAGATGCCAGACTCTGTATACAGTTTATATACTGCCGTATATGTGCATCGATATAGTATTTACTTCCCTTGCCATTGGAATTATGCCACATGGAACTATTTTCCTTGGGAGGTATGTGCTTCTAATGGTGCAGAGTGTTCTGTCTTGTGAACGTGCTGTTATTTCTTTAACGAGCCCCCTGTTTCTGTTGCGGGCATTTGGCTGGTTCCCAAGCCTTGCACACTTATTTCCCAGCTTTTCTCTCTGACTCAGCCTCAGCCCCTGTCCACAGCCAAGTCGGCAGCAGGTTGGAGGGTCTCTGGTCGGGGTGGCCCCAGGTGCTGGATCTCTTGGGCTGGGGAGGATGCCCGTGCCCCCTGGGGCAGCGCGTCCCGCACAGCCGGAGGACAGTCTGCGGGAAGGCAGACTGGAGGATGGCTCTGGTGCTGCTGCTGCAGGAGGGGCTGGCGCTGGCGGCGGGGTGCCCTCAAGGGGTCCGGATCCCCTGCTGGTCCCGCCCCAGGAGGTGGGTGTCAGTCCTTTCTCCAGCCCGCGTCTCAGACTCCGCTTTGCCCATCAAAATGCTCTCTTTTTCTACTTGGAATTCTCCACAACCTGAGCCCTATGTCTTGGGTCCTTCCTTGGACGGGTGTCTTTCATGTACAGCTGGATCCCTCCTTAAACCCTGTTGATTGTCTTCTGTACTCCTGTTCTCTAAAAGTGCCATCACACCATTGTGGTTGCCCCCAGTAAGCCCTGTTGTGCTTGCCAGTGTCACTTGTTTGGGCCCGGCATCCTCGGTTGTAAGCTGGGATTAGTGAGTGGTAGTGGGAGGGGGGTGAGGGAACACAGCCGGAGAACGTGATCCAGGGTGGTTTTCAGGGTCTCAGAGCTGTTCCACTGGAGACAGGAGCGAGCCCACGGTGCTGGAGAGTGTGGAATGGCAGAGCGAGAAACTCAAAACCTGTTTCCATTAAGGAGAAAAGCCCAGCTTGGTGCTGTACCCTTAACCCCTTAACGTCTTTAATACTTGCTAATCTCCCTTTTTAATGGGGGAAAGCAAGCTTCCAGCTCTGCAGCTTTGGCAGCCATAGCACATGGCTGGAATTTAATAATAGAGCTTAGTGATCATTAGATTCATGTTAGTTATCTTCTATTTATAAGTGACACTAGCCTTTTTACTTACAGCAGCTATATCACATTTCATTTTGGGGGAGGGCACAGCTCAGTGGTAGAGTCCCTGCTTAGCATACAGGAGGTCCTGGGTTCAATCCCCAGTACCTCCACTAAGAAAAAAAGTAAATAAATAAATAAACCTAATTACACCCCCCTCCAATTTCCTCTTGAAGTAATTCTGAGCCAAAAATTGCACTGGTTGAAAGAAAAATAATGAGTATAGCTGGTAGGTTCAGGCAATATAGGAAAGACAGACAGGAAATATTCAGCACATTCAATGAGCACCTACTATGTGCCAGGAGATGTTATACTTGTTGGGGATGCAGCTGTAAACAAGACAGACAAAACCCCCTGCCTTCCTGTTGTTTACATCCTAGTTATGGCAGAACACTGATCCAGATGCGTGGTGCTGTTCCAAGGAGGGTAGGCGCCAGCTGCCCCTGCCCCCCTGGGATCCCGACGTTGCTGGGCACCAGCTGTCCCCCCACAGAAGGGTGTGAGGGGCCGAGGGGACAGCATAGGGCAACAACTGAAGCAGGGCAGAAGCAGGGCCCTGGATGTGGGGTGCAAAAGCCTTTGCGGGGAACCGGGCCACAGGGGAGGTGCCACTGGCCTGTCTGCGCCCCTGCGGACTTGGCGTCAGAGCAGGAGTCGGTGGGTGCTGGGCCGGGACTCAGGCTCTGCCTCTCCTCCGCGGTAGGCCAGCCCCCGCCTCGTCCTGGAGCGCTATTTCCACGCCGTGGTGGCAGCGGTGGAGCAGATGGCTTCCGAGCCCAGCCCGAGCCGGGAAGGACACCTGGAGAGGCTGGAGGAGATCTACTGCTCGCTGCTGGGCCCTGCGGCGGCCGCCAGGGGGCGCTGCGGCGGTAAGCGGTAGGCCCAGTGGGCTGCGGTCCCGGGATCCGCAGGGGGCGCTGCGTGTGTGTGGCTGAAGTGGGGTGAGACACTTGGCCGCTCCTAGGAGCCTGGGGACTGAGGATGCCCAGGACCTTGAAGGTCCTGAGCTAATAAGAAGGTGGGTAATTTGGTCATGATAACAGCTGACACAGGGCACCTACTGTACCCCAATTACTGCTCTAAGCATTTTACATGAATGTAAATACATTACATATATTAAATCAATTAACCCTCACAATAAACTACTTATGAGATAGAAAGCATTATCCTCATTTTACAGATGAGAAAACTGAGTTAGAAAGAGGCTATGAATCTTGCCCAAGATCACCCAGCTAGTAAGTGGCAGAGCCGAGATTCAAACCCAGGCTGTCTGGTTCTTAACCACTACGCTGTAGTAACCAAAGGATCTGCTGGTCCGCGGATCCTCTAAAGAACATCTAACACAGCAGCTGAGTCAACGTCACTTACACCAGGTCTCACACAGTTTTGTTCCACATGCTTCCTTCCTACTTGCTTTTTCATAAGACCATGCCCCGTGTACTGGGGAAACCCTAGGGCCCAGAGAAGTGTCCAGAACATGTATTTTCCGGCTATTGGAGGACAGTTCAGACTTGTGTCCTATTTCACCGTCACCCAAAGCACGCATGGAGTTTGTCACCCTGCATGTCCCAGAACACATGGTGCACGCACTGGTGCACAGCACTGGCCTGAGGACTGGAAACCCTGGGCAGAGGTCAGGGTGCTAGCCCTGGGCTTGACCTCGGCAGCCCAGGGAGGGTGGAGGCTGCAGATGACAGGGTGAGCTGAGCGGGATGGCTGCTGCCAGAAGGCTTCCACCATCTTCTCAGCCTCTTGTTCTTTTGTTTTGCTTTAATAGTCTGTACTGCCTCTGATTACCACGTGCAAATGTCTATTCTTGAAGCCTCCCCCTCCTAAAACCGGGCCAAACGCGGGGGCAAATCTGGCTTTGCTCTCCTTGGGTACCACTTGCTAACTCAGTGGTAACTCTGCATGAGCAGGACGAGACCCAGTCGGGGCTGCCTCCACTATCCCAGCCAGATCCAGGAACTGCCTCCTACCCAGGCTTGCCCTGTGCATCTTTTGTTTGTTTTTTGTTTGTTTGTTTTAATGGAGGTATTGGGGATGGAACCCAGGACTCTGTGCTGGCTAAGCATGCACTCTACCACTGAGCTATACCCACCCCTACCCGGTGTGTCTCAGTGACCAGCCACCTGCTGCTGGAGGGGAGGATGGGACAGTGGTTATGAGCACCATGTTGTGGGTAAATCCATGGACTCTGAAGCTGGGCTGCCTAGGCTCAAATTCTGGCTCTTCCACTTACTGTGTGACCTCCGGCCAGTGACTTAACCTCTCTGTGCCCCTGACACCTCCTCTGTAAAGTGAGGATAGCGAGGGTTGCTGGTGGGATCCAGTGAGATGATGGCGCTGTGGGCAAGGTGAGAAGAACAGTGGTAAGTGTTCTGTGACCATGGGTTGCTCTCCCCTAAGGAAACCTGCAGCCTCGTTCAGGAGGGAGCCATGTTTTGTGGACGTTAAATCCTAAGGCTACATAGTAGGTGTGCCCAGAGTGCAGCCAACAGTTCCTGGGAGGGAATGACTACCAGGGCTGGAGTGTCAGGAAGGCTCTGGAAGGAGAAAGGGGATCGGCTGGCCCTGGTCTCCCCCCCTGGACCGCAGGCTTGCTGCTGCCCTTAGTAGTTGGCCGTGACTCTTCAGCATCACCCACGGGAGCTAATGTTAACTGAGCATCTACTGTGTGCAAAGTCCTGGAGGAGGCCCTGAGAAATACAAAGGCCTTTCCCCTGGGTCTGCATGTGGACAGGACTTCTCCAAACAGTGGGGAGGGAACAACAACGGGAGAAAAGTTTGGGAAAGACGCTGTGAGCTGGTTTGTGCAGGATCCTAAAGGCCGAGCTAGGCAGTTGGCAGGAACCAGGGAGCCGCTGGGCATTCTGGGCAGAGGGGACCACCAGCGTTAGGCCCCGGATGAGCTGATGGTGGCCGAGGGGAAGAGGAACTCAACAAGGCCAGACATGGGAGGAGAGGGTCTCTGCCACCCCCTCTAGGCCCCATGCAGGAGCAGAGAAGAATCCCACAATCCTCTCCTCCGTGGTCTCCACAGCCTGCTCCTTCCTTCAGGTGACCCCCTCCAGGACCAGCTGCCAAGCATCCCTCTGCCCAGCCCACATATCACCTTCCACCTGTGGACGGATGAGGACCAGCTCTGTAAGTGCCATGCCTTTGACCACTCGGTGGCGAACAGGCTGGAAATAATTGGGGGGTGTTTGTGTGTGTGTGTGTGTGAGTATGTGTGTCTCTGTGCATCGTGTGTGTCTGTGTAACTATGTGTGTATCTGTTGTGTGTGTCTTGTGAGTGTCTATGTCTGCGTATGTCTCTATGTGTGTATGTGTGTGTATCTGTTGTGTGTGTTTCTGTCTCTGTCTGTCTGTTGTCTCTGTGTGTCTGTGTGTATATCTGTAGTTTGTATGTCTCTATGTGTGTCTGTGTTTATCTGTGAGTGTGTGCTCCATGTTCCCTGAGTTGTTCTGCAGCATCTGGAAAGAGAATGCAATTTCTCTACACCAGAAGAGGTCAGTGCATTAGCCACTGGCCACATATGTCTAGAAAGTGCCACATGCCATGATGATGCCAACAGACAATGCATGTCCCCAAGAAGGAGACAGGCACAAAGTTAGGGTTCCCAGAGCTGGAGGGGGCTTTCGAGAGAGACCCACTCAGCTGCACTTCCCCTCCACATGGGTGTTCTGTCCCACAGTCCCCCTGGCTCTTCTCAAGGGAGGGGGGAGGACAGAGGTGCAGGGTGTAGTGGGAAGGGCTGGACTAGTGAAGTGGGTTCAAGTCTCGCACATCCTTCACGTGCTGGGTCACCCTAGACAGACTCAGTTCTCCCTCGGGGCCTCAGCTTCCTCACGGGAAATAAAATGCAGGTTGATTGGAAATGCCTGGAGGACTTTGCGGGAGCTGATGGTCTGTTATCTGTGTCTCAGGGGAAGCAGCAGGTGGGAGACGGGGAGGATGCTACTGAGCCAATATGGAGAGGAGGGCTCTAGAGTTAGGAGATACTGCATTAAGCTGATTTCTTTGCTGCAGGACTTCTCAGAGCCTTTAAGATGTTCACTTCTGGCAGGAATGTGTGGTTCTCAGGCTTTGTTGGCCACAGAACCTCTGTTCCTTTGAGGAGCATCTTGTGGGGCTTCTGTTCAGCTAAATAGTATGTGAGAAACACAGAACCACCGGCCTCACCAGAGGCCCTGCCGACCTGGCATCCCCTCTCTGCCCTGATGATCCTCTTGGTCTCCTCATCCCAGGGAAGGAACTGGTGCTTTTTCTGCGCCCGCGATCCCAGCTGCGCCTCAGTGCAGACTTGGAAGCTTTGGATCTGCAGGGCGTCCCGCCAGACCGGGAGTCGGCCCGGACGTCCGTACTGTCCACCGACAGTGGCATCGAGCGGGACCTTCCTTCCGGGGCCGACGAGCTGCCCTCAACCGGAAGCCCTGAGATGGAGCGAGCCGGGCTGCAGCGCAAAGGGGGCATCAAGAAGCGGGTGTGGCCTCCGGACATCCTGATGCCCAGCAGCTGGGACGGGCCCCCGGGGCTGCACCGGAGGACCGGCAGGCCCAGTGGGGATGGGGAGCTGCTGCCTGGTGTCTCCCGGCTGCACACGGCCCGGGTGCTGGTGCTCGGGGACGACAGGATGCTGGGGCGCCTGGCCCGGGCCTACTATGCCATCAGGTAGGGCTCCGAGCGGGGCGGCTGGAGGCTGGAGCTGGTCGGACACAGGTGGGCCTGGCCTGGGCTGGTGCAGGATCGCTGAGTGGCACGGGAGGGTCAGGAGGCAGAGGCCAGGGTGAGACGCTGGAGGCTGATGCGCTGTACTCTTCCCGCCCCCCACGTCCGGCCACCACCGAACTCTGCTGAGTGCTGAGAACGGCGCTCCCTGCTTTACGGCGCCCGTTCTATAGATGAGAAAACCGAGGCTCAGAGAGATTAGTTCAATTGGCCAGAGTCAAGAGATAATATATAGCAGAGCCAGGATGTGGAACCGAGTCTGTTTGAAGCCCAAACTCCTGCCCTCACCCCGTGTACTCTGCTGCCCCTTGCCAGGAAACGAGAGACCCAGAAGTTTTGCCTCACCCCCAGACTCAGCCTGCAGCTCTACTACATCCCCGTGCTGGCGCCTGAGGTGGCTGGATCGGGGAGGGAGGGAGGGAGGGAGGGGAAGTGGGGGGGGGTGTCGGGAGCGGGTCTGGGTTAGGGGCTGGGCAGGGACCCACTGCAGCCTCGCATCCCCTGGCTCCGGGAACTGGGATCACCCTTCCTTGGGATGCGGAGCTGGGAGAGACCTGGAGGACTTCTGTTCCAGAAGCCACAGATGTGGGCCTGTGGGGGCTGAATGTGGCCAGAGAGATGTTCTCTCACTGCCTGCCCTTGGCTGGTTTTGTTTTGCTTTTCTAATGGAATTAATGTTCCTCAATAGGGGACACACACACACACACACCACCCTCCCACTGGGGGATGAACCCACACTGGCAGTTTTTCATTTCTGTTGCCCATTCTGCTTCTGACTGGGAAGCGTGAAACTCAAAGCAATACTAGTCTCTTCCCTTTTAAGGCTGAGGATCAGTTTTCAGTGTCCCTGGCGAGAGTCCTCAGTGGTGGGTGTTCTGGCTTCATTGGAGGTGTAAAACAAGTCTTCATGGGGTGCAGAAATCCAGACCCCAGGAGGCTGAGTGATTTGGCCACATTTCCAAAGCTAGTTTGCCTAGGACTGGTACCTGAGGACCCTCCGAGCAGGAAGAGAGTGCTCGAGAGGTCTTGACAGGTCTGCCCCATGCCTTTGTCCCCAGAAGCCTGCAGCATCCAGGCATTTGGAGCTTGGAGAGCTGGCCACGTTCCTGGGCCGCGCAGACCCGTGGTATGAGAACACTATCAACACCCTGTGCCCTGCCATCCACAAGCTGGCAGAGATGGTAAGGCAGCAAGGGTAGGCGGGCAGGAGGGAGGTGGTGGTGGGCGGGTGTTTTCTTGACCCTTGACCTCAAGAGTCAGCCAGGGGGGCCCCACAAGGGATGAAGCAGAAGGGGTACAATAGAGGAGCACTGACCAGCTAGTGGTGGCTGGAATTCATTTGTAGCACCTACTGGGCACCTACCTATTTTGTGGAACCACTAAGGAGAAGTAAACATTCTTTCTTCCGGGCGTAGGCCAATTGAATCCCTTCTTCTGTGAGTTTCCTGTGCTAGTTTCTTTTCCACTGTAACAGTTAGTGCTTCCTGAGCACTTCCACTTGGCAGCCCTACCAAGCAGGTACTCTTGTCTGTTGGCTGGTGTCATTGTGACCACGTCCCCATTTTACAGAGCAAGCAACTGAAGCACAAAGAGGTGAGGTAACGTGCCCAAAGAAACAGAATGAGTGGTAGAGCCCCACCTGGGATCAGGCAGCTGGATTCCAGAGCTCGTTTTCTTAACCACAAACCCTGTCCCCCAACCCCGTCCGTGGTGAGCAGGGGAAGTTCATCTTTTACTGATTTGAAAGACCTTCCTATCTGAAGAGAGTTTTACCCTTTCTGCTGTCCTGTGTGCTGCAGACATTTTTTCCCCGCTGTTTTATTTGCCTGTCAATTTTGTCAGTAGTGGTTTTTTGACTTACAGAATTTTAATATTTTTACTTAGGTCATACACAGCACTTTTATCCTTTATGGTGTCTGCCTTTAGAGCCATGCTTTGAAGGGCCTTCTCCATGCTAAGATTAAATAAATAATTCACTGATAATTTACTCTTAGCACTATTATTGTCCCAATGTTTACATTTAAATAACCTATCTGCAATTATAATTCCAGTATGTAATTTTATTTTTTCCAAGTGTTTAGCCAGTTGTCCTAAAGCTATTGCAAAAACCATCTTGCCCTGTCAATTTGAAATCTTTTATCACTTACTAAGTTCTTACATATGCTTGTGTTTACTTCTGGAAACCTATTCTTTCTCATTGATCTATTCATTTCTGTATAAATTAGCACTTTTATATTTTCATATCTGGCACATTATATCTACCCCATTATGCTTCTTTTTTCAAAACTTTTCAGACTACGCTTGTTTATCTTTCCAGATACATTTTAAAATCCCATTGTCAAATTTTATTTTTAGATTAAATTTAAATGAAATTTTAAATTAAATTACATTTTAAATTAAATTCGATTGAAATTTGGAGAATTAACATCTTTAGCATATTAGGTGCCCTCTCTGGGAGCACGGTGTGACGCTTCATTTATTAAAGTCTCCTTGTGTCTCCCTCAGGATAGCTGTAGAGTCTTCCTCACATAGCTTTTACCCATTTCTTGATAAATTAATTTTCTTGTGTCTGATGGTTTTTTTTTGTAGTTGTGGCTGTTATCCTTCTCCCATTATACTAGGGTAGTAGTGCTGCTAGTGTAAAAGGAAGCTATTGATTTTTATATGTTTACTTTGTTAGTATGTTTTCATTGAAGTATAGCCAGTTTACAAGGTTGTGTCCATTTCTGGTGTGCAGCACAGTGCTTCAGTCATACAGGAACATACATGTATTTGTTTTCATATTCTTTTTCACCATAAGTTGCTACAAGATATTGAATATAGTTTCCTGTGCTCTACAATATAATCTATGTTTATTTTTTAACTGGCCACATTGTGCTTCGTTGCCTGATTGGTTAGGGCGTCCTCTTATATCTGGCATTCTAATAAAGATGCAGGAGGGAGCCATGTTTTCTGAATGACTGCTTATCTGAAAATGTCTCTGCCTTTACACGAGAGACTGTTTAGCTGGGTATTAAAATACCTTTTCCTCCAAACCTGGAGGATATTACAGGAAGAACAGCTGGTGCAGGTCTCACTTATGCTTCTCTGTTGGTAGCTTTTTTCCCTATCAAGATACTTGTAGGAACTTTTAATTTTTTTCCCTGCTCTCTTTCCCTTAAAATTAAGAACTTGTGTGGCTGTTATGCTCATTCCAAAAGCTGTTTCCACATGAAGAAACTGGAAATTGTGTGAACAAGGACAGCACTGTTAGAATAAGTTCGTAGTTGCTCAGCGTGACCTTTTTGAAGGGAACAATATTTTAATAGACCAGATGTGAAAATGAGGAGAGCAGATAATATGATCGAATATGGGTGAAATACCCTGAGCGTCTTTCCTACTCTGATATTATCAGACTCTGTATAGAAGTTGTCTTTACCTAAAAAACCCAATCATTGTTTCATCATCATACAGGGTTGGAGAAGGCTTATGGGAGATGGCATTTCTATGTCATATCCCAATGACATTGAAATGTAAGTTAGTATTAACATATTCAGATGCCACAAGAACTCAAAGAGATACCAGATCTTCTGGTTCAAGCTCTCATGCCCAAGCTTACCTGGCTAGTGAGTAGCTCATCCAAACCAAGAACCCAATCCAGACTCTCTCATCACTACTTATACTCTAAGTATCTTGTCTACCACAGGCACCCAGCACCGTGCCTTATACACAGAGGTGCCTGGTATGTCTGTGTGCAATTGAAATGAATCAGAGCCCCTGAGATGGAGATTTGGATAGGTGTCTTTTATTATTATTGTTGTTGTTGTTGTTGTTGTTGTTGTTAAAGTTTAGCTGATTTTAAATGTATTAGTTTCTGATGTAGAGAATAATGATTTTGTTATATATGTATATTCTTTTTCATTAGAGGTTCTTACAAGCTATTGAATATATTTCCCTGTACTATACAGTAGTACCTTGTTGTTCATCTATTTTATATATAGTAGTTTGTATCTGCTAATTCCACACTCCTAATTTATGCCTCTCCCTTCTTTCCCCTCTGGTAACCATAAGTTTGTTTTCTATGTCTGTGAGTCTCTGTTTTATAAATAAGTTCATTTGTGTCATTTTTTTAGATTCCACATATAAGTGATACCATATGGTATTTTTCTTTCTTTTTCTGCCTTACTTCACTTATGACATATGACAGTCTCCAGGTCCATCCACATTGCTGCAAATGGCATTATTTCATTCTTTATGGCTGAGTAGTATTCCATTGTATAAATATACCACAACTTCTTTATCCAGTCATCTGTCCATGGACATTTAGGTTGTGCCCATGTCTTGGCTATTGTAAATAGTGCTGCTGTGAATGATGGGGTGCATGTATCTTTTCTCCCAGTGTATGCCCAGGAGTGGGATTACTTGATCATATGGTAACTCTATTTTTAGTTTTTTAAGGAATCTCCATACTGTTTTCCATAGTGGCTGCACCAAGTTACGTTCTCCCCAACAGTGTATGAGGGTACCCCTTTCTCCACACCTGGATGGAAGTCTTTTGATCAGGAGTAGAAATCGGGTGGTAGGAAAGGCGTGGACGGTGCTGAAGGACCAGCTGGATTAGTGCCTCACACAGGGCATGTGGGGGCATTGGGGCTTCTCTGTTAAGGAAGTGGCTGCTCCCACAGTGGCATGGAGGGAGGCGGCTGAAGACAGTCTCTCTCCCTCACAGCCTCTCTCCCTGAACACATCCCGGACTATAGACCCCTTCATCCTGGATGTCATCACCTACTACATTCGCATGGGCACCCAACCCATCTATTTCCAGATCTACACAGTCAAGGTAAGCTTCGTACCCAGGGCTCCAAGGATACCATGGCAGCCTTCTGGACCCCAGGACCCCACACCCTAAATACCCAGGTTCTGCGTAAACAGGAGACCAGGGTGCAGGTCATTAACTGACCCAGATGCTCTTGGTTGTTAACTTTATCTTCTTACTCTCTGGGTGAGTCTGATCGTTACTGACTTCTAAAACCTTAAGTTCACGCAGAAGCAGATCTTCGTGTGGAAAGATTCTCTCCCCCCACACATCCTCCCCCTCCCCCTTGCCAACCCTCACATCCTACAGCAAAACTGCCCTCACCTCTGTTCCCCTCACCCCACAACCAGATTGGGTGCTTCTCCTCTGTGTCCTGGTGATGCCCTGGGCATTGCTCTGGCACCTCGCTGCCACTTTGTCATCTACCTGCAGATGCGTGTCCCTCCCAACAAGACTCTGAGTCCCTTGAGATAAGTGACTGTACTGTGTTCATCTTTGAATCTCGTGCTGTTGACAAAGTGTGTGTGTGTGTGTGTGTGTGTGTGTGAATCGAAGAATGGGTCAACGTGGGGCTGACTGGGTGCGGTGGGTGTAGGGTTAGAGGCAGCGTAAGGTGGTAAGAAGCTCACGGCTTTGCGTCCTGGTCCCTCCGCGTGCTAGCCGTGTGGTCACCGGCCCCCTTACCTGTCTGACATTCATTTTCCCCATCTTTAAAATGGAGACAGTCACCTTCACCACAAGGTTTTTGTGAGAATTCAAGTGAACCGAAAGCTCTATGGAAAGCTGGGGGAAGACGAGGGCACACGGAGGACCCCAGGGCGGTGTGGGGGCCTGGGTCAAAGCCCCAGCTTTGCTGCTTGTGTATCCTCTCCAAGCAAGACAGGCAAGTTACTCAACGTCTCCGAGCCTCCGCTTCCAGGCCCCCAAAGCGAAGCTAGTGATACTAGGGTGGCTATGGGGGTTGAATGAGATCGTGTGTGTCCGGTGCCCGTCAGAGGGGCCGGCACAGTCTGTCTCAACGAAAAGGACTCTTGAGGCTTCCTCCCGCCTCCCGTTCACTCAGAGACCCGACCCACGTGCATCCCCACAGCACCTCTGCGGCACAGACGTGGACGCGGCTGTGTTATCCTGGAATTCACTTGGGGTCCAAATCTAGTAAAAAATCTAATGAATATGTGCTTGGCTCCCACTCCATGATGTAGGGGAGACCCCCTGAGATTTCTGTGATTGCCTGGGGACTGGTCTCTTGGCCGACACTGCCTCCGGCTTCCTGCCTTCCTGAATTCTTATTCTTCCCTCTGCTTCCTGGTCTTCTTTGTCGCTTTCCTGGTTTTCACCTAAATGAGGGATTTTGGCACTTTCTTTAATTTCCAAAATGCAAACCCAAACAACACAAAACAAGCCACTGAGGAGAGAATAAAGCCCTCTCAGGCTGGTAAAGAGCATGAACATCTCAGCAACACAAATAACTTAACATGGAGGGTCAGGCACCTGTCACTGCCCTTCAACCCAAGGCCCCCAGGAGACAGCGTAGCTGCGCGGAGCAGGGTTCATGGACTTGCTCTCGGGAGGGCCATGCACACCGTGAGGTCTTGAGGCTTCTTGGGAAGAGGCTGGTAGAAGGAACTTACTGTAGGATTTGGGTCCCTGGTAGGTGATTTGGGGGATGGTTCCAGAAAGCAGGACTTTGCTCTGGATTGGATGCTGTCAGGAAGCAGCAGTAGTTCTGATGGGGCACCCCAGGGGTAATTCTTTGATTGCAAGAAACAGGGGTCGCTCGTATTTGCAGGGATGGGAGGGTAGGGGGTGTGGCCTGCACAGTGTCCCATTTTCCCCTGAGTTTGGACAAGACTGTGTCTTGACCCATCATGGGCACAGAGGGGCCTTGCCTACTGATGTTGGCATCTGGGAAATTGTTTACCATCAACAGAACACCAAGGCCTCTCTCCATCCTGGTGCTCAGAAATCCCATGGCCACCCCTCTGTGGTTCCCACATCCTCCCTCTGGCCCCGCCCGCACCTCGCCCCTCCTTCTCTGCCCCTCTTCCCTCAGGAGCCACTGCTGCTCCCAGATTCCCTCCGACTCTCACCAGCCCTTCCCTCCTTGTGCTTGTCAAGGACCGTCAGGTTCTCCTCTCTGGCCCTCACCCTTTTGCCCTCCACTACCAGTGTCTACAAGAGATTCTTTTACCCTCCCCATTAGACAGTAGTGGCTACAGGCAGTTTGGGTTTCAGTAAGTTTCTTCCACTCTTTAGAAATATATTACATTGCTGTAGATGTGGACGGAGTCAGATCCACGTAATCGTTGGACGCAGCTCAAAATCCAGCCTGGGCATGGCAGGTGGGGGACCCTGCTTCTCCAGACGCTCCCAGCTGTGCACATCCTGGGGTTCCCAGGGGAACTGCGGCTGGCAGAGTCAGCCTCCTCCAACCTCCTCCCTCCCCGCCTCCCTCCAGATCTTCTTCAGTGACCTGAGCCAAGACCCTGCAGAGGACATCTTCCTCACAGAGCTCAAAGTGAAGATCCAAGACTCCAAGATCCCCAGAGGTGAGCACCTGTCCCCCGTTTTCCAAAGCTCACCCTGACTCAGCTTCCCCAAGTCCCTCTTGCAAAAAGTTCTCCTACCTCTCACCTAACGATCCCCTGTCCCACCTCTACTGAATATTGGGGTGCCTGGGCTCCCTCCAAGCTCACCCAGACTGAAGGGTAGCCTGGCCCCTACCCCCACCCCCACGTGCTGCCTTCCCCTCCAGGGACAGATGCTGTGACTCTCCCGCAGCCTCGGTGAGGTGAGGAGCCAGGGGGACGGGATGGGGGCCTCCCACCTTCAGCCTCTTCTCACTTCCCTCAGATGGTTTTTCACCCCGGAGGAGAGGCGTGGCCGAGGGTCCAGGGGCTGAGCTCTCCATCTGCTACCAGAAGGTCAGTGGGCGTGGCATGGCCAGGAGCTGGTCTGGACTTACAGCTGCAGGGAGGCAGATGTCAGGGATGTTGTGGGGGCAGGACATACAGAGCCAGGGGAACCTTCTGCCCTTTCCCCAGCCTTGGGAGAGTTTTGCAGGGATGGGCGGGTTACAATTGGCCTTACACAGTGACAAGGAGGTAATCTGATTGAAGGAACAGGGCGCTATCCCCTGGCTCAAAAATACCCTCCTCACCAGCTGACCAGATGCATCAGAGCACAGGCCTTGGTCTGGAAGCTGACCTGCTCCCAGGGCGGAGTGCTCTGAGCCCCATCCTCTGGCTCATTGGACGCTAGTGGCACCATGGCGACTCAGGGCCGGGGGTGGGGCGGTGAGCAAGAGAGTTGACATGGAGATGTGCATCTTGTCCTGAGGACCCCCATCTGTCCCCACATCCCCCCCTCCTCAGGCCCTGCTCAGCCACCGAGTCCGAGAGGTCACCGTCTCCCTCCGGGCCACTGGGCTGGTCCTGAAGACACTTGCAGCCAGTGACAATGATGGTGAGGAGCTGGGAGAGCAGAGCAGAGGGAAGGAAGGACAAGAAGGAGGAAGTTGGGGCTGGGAGAGGAGTGAGGGCGGAGCGACAGGAAATGGGTGAGGGGGGCTGGGAGTACCTCCCCGCCACCATCACCATCCCTGGGATCAGAGACCCTGGCTGAGCTCCCACTCCTGCTGGGCGTGGGTGGTGCGTCTGCAGCTGGATGAGCCCAAGCTGGAAAGTGCAGGGGCCACGCAGATGAGGGGTTGGACTTGGCCTCGAGCATCTGCATCCAGCCTGCAGAGCTAGTTGGGGGTAGTTGGGTCTTTTGGGGGGTGGTTTTTGGAAATTCATAATTTTGAATGTCATTCCATGGGGCAGGTACTCTCCAGTTCACAAAGGGCACCACTAGTCCAAAGTATCTGATTCTGGCCAGTTACCTAATTACACGTATATTCAATTAAGATCATTGTCTCAGAGATAAGATACTGATTTATGTGCATCTAGTAAATTATAAATATGAGCTCTCTTGTTAGCTCCCCAATCTTCTGGAATAACAGAGAGGTCGGCAATGAGAATTACTAACCATTGCCCACGTTTATCAGAAGCCAGGCACTGTTCTATGTCCAACATATTAACTCTTCTAAGTGTATCAGCTTATCAGTGAGGACAGACAGTGTTAGCATTAGCCACTTTGTACCGGAGAGGAAATGGAAGCAAAGAAAGTAACTTACCCAAAGTCACATCCCCGAGGAAGAGTCAGAGCCGGGATTCAAACCCAGGAAGTCCCGTGCGAGAGCTGGTGTCCCTCGTCACCGCACCGCACCGCACCGCCGCCCCTTCAGCTGCCCAGTCTCAGCAGACCAGACTTCAGGGATGTCACCCACAGGTGCTTGTAAAAAGTCACTTCAGAGCAAACAAGGAAGTTTCCACCCTCCATGTCTAGCTGGTGTCTTGGCACATAGTAGATACTCAATAAAACATTTGCTGACTAAATGAAGTGCTCCTTGACGCCCAGATTTTGTTTAAAAGAATGAAGGAATCTAGAATATTGCAGAAGAAACAACATGACCGAGCCGGAGTGCCTAGGAGGGAGCCGTCTCTGATCCCCCCTCTCCCAGGCAACTATGAGTAATTACTCTGACCCTAGAAATCTATGGCTTTACGAAAATCCAATTAGGACACCTCTCTGTGCGTAAAGCATTTGTGTTCTTCCGTGAGCATCTTTGCTCCTCAATTTTCTTGGCTTCCAGCAAAAAGGAGAAACTCAAGAAATAATTATTGATTTGATTACCTTCTGATAAAATGGTTTCCAGGCAAGTTGAATTTGTGGAGGACATTGAAACACTGTCACAGTGCAATTTTCCTTACTTGTAGGTCTCTGACACCATGAAGGAAACTGTGTGACTTTGGCAATAGCTCTTAAAAGAGAGGTGGTCACAGGGCACAGATCCTAAAACCAGATAGGCAGGCTTCCAAGCCCAGCTGTGCCACACTACCATCTGGGTGACCTCGGGCAAGTTACTTGTGACTTCTCCACCTGTTTTTTTCATTTCTAAAGTGGAGATAAGATACTAATTTATGGGATATAGTAAACTACAATGTTAACTCTTACTGTTTAAATTTTATTTCTTCTATGTCCCTTTACAAAACTCCCACCCCACCAATCCCTACTCTAACTCCTCCAAATTTTCCATCACCAAATCTTACCAGAATTGTTCTTGGCTATCTCAGAGCCCTCCTTAGTCAGCAGGGAGGGGGAAGGCCCTGCAGCAGCCACACAATATTGACTCCTGACACATAATGCGATATTAGGAAAGTCAAGGAAGTGCTCTCAACCTGTTGGGACAAGTGCCCTGTAACACCCACTGGAGCCTCTGCCTTATACCACATCCTGGGCTCTTCTGCCATCCTGCTGTCTGAGCATGCCCAGTAGTTGCAGAACTTGTTCCCATTAAAAAGAGGTGCAGAGGAGGTGAAGAAAATGATTTGGGTTGGTGATGGCCACGATGCCTCAGGATAGAGGAGAGCTGTGGAGTCCCTGGAGGAGGGAGGTGGATGACCAGGAGGGAACTGAAACTTGGCCAGGACTAAGGTGGGGGTCAGGACGTGGGGGCCGAGCAGGGTGTGGGAAGGGGGTGGCGGTCAAGATGGGATCATGGAGGTCTTCTTAAGACATAGAATCTCCAGCTCCCCTCCTCCCCTGGAGGCCCCCTCACAGCATCTCATTCTTCCAGTTTCAGGGCCCACCTACTGCCCCCCAGCTGCTGCTCCCGTTACGGACCACAGGTGCCTGAATGTTAGTGTGACGGAGGTTGTCAAGACCTCCAACTTGGCAGGAAGGTCCTTCTCTGTAAGTGCTGGGCAGGAGGGGAACTGGGGATATTCAAACTGGGGAGGGAGGGGGTCCTGGAGAGACGGTGTTGAGAGAAGGGGTAATGAACTCTGAGCCTTTCTGAGCCTTTGCTATTGAAGTGGGTTTTCCTGTTGGGAAGCCCCTGCTTTCTGATCAGTCTGTTTAAAATACTGAGCACCGACTGGCACAAGTAAGGCCGTGTGAGAGTGAAGGCCCTGCCCTCCACCTGGTGGCCCTCTGAGGACCTAAGACATACCCTAGGACTGCAAGACGCGCCCGCATTCAGCACCCGCTGCGCACAACAGCCAGACTCCAGCACAGCAGTGGGCCAGCCTTTGACCAAATCAAACCAGCTCTTCCAACCTCATGGCCTTGTCACTGCCCTTTGCCCTCTGCCTTAGCCCTTACTGGTCCTCAGAGATATAGAGTCCCTTATGGTTATGGACACACGACCCGCCCACTTTCTCCCTCTCTCGTGGCCTCTCTGGACTTCACTGCCCTACTCAGCTGGGCTTTGGACCCAGGATTACACCTGAACTGTGTTCTCGGGCAGCCACAACTCCTCCCATCACTTACCAGGCAGAGACGCTCACTTTAGATCAAGCCGCTGACTCAATCAGATGCTCAGGTGGCTGAGTGCTTCTGCGATATCCTACATCCATGCCGATCAGGGCCACTGCAAACTCATAACCCCCCACCTCCTCCCCATCCCTGCATCACTCAGCCCCTCTCTGTGCCTCACTCTCATGATCTGGAAAGCGGGGGTGATAAGGGTACCTGCCTCATCCGGTTGTGAGGATTAAATGGTGGTGACAGGTACAGAAGATGTTCAGCCAAGTCACAGCTATGTATGTGTTAGTGGCTGTTTTTATTTCATCCCCTCCTCCCCCGTGTCCCATCTCTCATTCAATGGTCCGTCATTAACCAGTCACCTTTCCCAGAAACCTGGGAGTCACCTCGGATGCCTCCTCGGCCTCACTTCCCTGTGTCTGCTGCTTTTCCCTCTCAGACACTTCTCACACCTCTCCCTTCCTCTCCATCCTCCCTCTGGGGGGGGGGGGGTCCAGCTAGGTTGACCAGCCTTCCCAATTTGCCTGGGACTGAGGGGTTTCCTGGGACTTGGGACCCTCAGTGCCAAAACCAGGAGAGTCCCAGGCAAACCAGGACAAATTGGCCACCCTTGGGCCCTACCTTCATCCATCCCCTTTTCCTGGACAATGCGGTCGCCTCCCAGCTGGTCTCCCTGATGTCACTCCAGTGCTCCCCAAATCCGCCCTCCACATCTCTGCCCGAGCGAGCTTTCTGAAACAGAGCTCAGCACGCCACTCTGTGCTTGACGCCGCTCGCCCGTCTCCCGCTCTGCAGGGCAGAAGGGCAGAAGCACTTTACCGTGTGCGTGTTATGTAGCCTGGCTCCTCCTCCTCCTCTCCGACTGCGACCCCGGCCAGCCCTGCACGCCCTTTGCACCGTGGGATTTGTGCCCCCAAACCAGTTTTGGGTCCTCTCACCCGCGCACAGCAGAGCCGATCTACTGACACTGGGCTCTGGTGAAGGAAAGTGCCATGTTTCCTGTAGGGCGCCCAGCAAGGAGTCCAGGGTGGCTAGTGCTCAAAACACCCGAACTCCCTGAAGGGCTTCAGGAGAGCATCTTTGAAGGGCATGTGAGGGAGGGGAGTCGCCAGGTTGGTGATCACTCGTGCACAATCCTCTGGTTGATGGTGAGGTTAAACGTTCAGGGGTTAACATTACCCACCCTTAGGCGCCAGCAGGTGTGGGGGGCTGCCTGCTCACGATCATCAGGTAGTTAATTTCTTCCATCGGCTGGTGATTTTAGCATCTGTAAAACGGCTCAGGAAATGTGCGTCAGATACTGATGTCTGGGTACTGCAGAGAGGGGCTATCTGGGGGAGGGGGTCTGTCCCGGGAAGGCCCCATAGGGTCCTGGTAGTCCTTCCTCGGTGCCTTTGCTCATGCGCTTTGCTTGGCCTGAAGCCTCGTTCCTTCCTTTCTCTTCCCCATCTTCCTTTCATAACCCCTGTTCCTCTTTCAAGATGATGTCATCTTCCCCAGGAGGCCCTTCCCTCCACATCCTCCACCCTGCTCCCCACTCCCCAGAGAGCCAGAGGCCCCACCTCTGGGCTCCCGCAGAGCCCTGGGGACACAGCCAGGGGAGCACTTGCCACACTGTCGATGACTTGGCTCCCGCAGGTCAGTGGACTGCACGGCCCCTGGGCGCAGGCCCTGTCTCAGCCCTCCCCGTTCCGCCCGCACTCGGGGTGGCGAACGGTCCCCAGCAGGGGCTCGCCAGGGGTTTCCTGGTCCTCTAGTCCAGCCGCCACCCCTGCAGGAGCCCACTCTTCTGAGGCAGCCTGTGTACTGTGGGAGAGCTCCGTATTCGAGCTTTAAGCTCCAGGGTGGACCTATTTACCCTTCTGTGTTTCCTCTTTCAAAATCAGTTCCCTACAACGGTTTCTATTTTTAATGACCTCTTTAAACAACCTGGTTGTGGGTTTTTTAAAAATCGAAGCTTATCACCGCAGTGAGTTCCCTTTTACCCCAGGACCATCTCGCTACCTGCAAGGTCGTTGCTATTATTGCTGTATCTTTTTCTAAATAGGTGAGAAACAAAAGCACAGAGAGATTAGGAATTACGTCCAAGGTCACACAGCGAGTAAGTGGCAGAGCCAGGATGAGAATGTGGGTGGTCTGGGTGCAAAGTCTGTGCTTTGACATCCGCCCCCCAACACTGGGAAGATTCTTGTACCTTCTACCCAGAGACTTCGGGCTGGCCTACCCAACCCCCTACAAAAGTTGAGCAGAAATGTCCAGACATGCCTGACCCCTGGGTTCAGCCTCTGCTTGTGCCTCTGCTAATGGAATGGGAAGGTGGACGAGCACTGCTTGCAGTAGGGAGCGTGTGAAAACTGCACGGGGCCTGTGCTGGCCTCCAGACCACTTAAATCGGAATCTCTAATTTTGGAGGGGAGGCTATAGCTCAGTGGTAGAGTGTGTGCTTAGGAGGTGCAAGGTCCTGGGTTCAATCCCCAGTACCTCCACTAAAATATACATAAATAAATAAAACCTAATTACCTACCCCCCCCAAAAAAGAAAAAAAAGACAAAAGCAGAGTCTCTAATCTTATGTTTCGGAAGGGTGAGTCCAGGGTCGAGAATGCTTGAATGAAATGGGGTCTAAGGCTCTAGGAACTTGCGAGCTCTGTGCTGGTGAATCACCCAAAGCTGCTGTCCAGGTAATGGGCCAGTGGCCAGAAAGGCCCTCAAAGCCCCACCTGGAACCCAGGCGGCTCCAAATTCTCTGTCCGGGGGAGGGGTCTCCCAGGAGCAGCCCCTTCAAGTTGGGGGTTGGAGGGCTGCCTCGGGGCTGCTTTCCGTGCAGGGCTCTGCATGTGGAAGGCAGGAACGCTTTGCCCCCCGGGCTCCTGGTGCAGGGGATAGATTCCTTTTGCCCCGAGATGCTTCCGTGGTACAAACAGATAGAGGCCTGGTTTGAGTCATGGGGGTAGGTGGCCACTTTCCAGACCCTCTGTCTCTGCCCCAGGGAAATAATTTTGGATGCAATCCAACACTGAGAACTGGGGTCAGAACTTAGAAAACTTCTGAAAGATCCCCAAATTCCACACACGTTAACACGCCTGTCATACAGGAGGTGCTCGGGTCACTTGAACCTGGCGGGCACCAGCTACAGCATTCCAGGTTGTGTTAGAAATGAACAAATTGGAAAAGGAACTGCAGGAATGATGGGAGAGCCAAGGGCAGGGGCAGCCTAGAAGCACTTTCTGCAGGTTTGTCACTGCTCAGAGTCACTTCCCGGAGAGTCGGGGACACTGTGTGCTGGACTGAAACACACCAGATTCCCAGGCAGGAGATGTTGGCCAGGCCATCTGTCACCAAGGTGATGCTCACACAAACTGTCTCTGTTGCAGACAGTGACAAACAGCTTCCGGACGGCCAGCATCCAGATCCAGAGCCAGGACCAGAGGCTGCTGACACTGTCGCTGGACAAGGACGGTCGGCGCACTTTCAGGGATGTGGTCAGGTAAGGCTGGGCTCCATGCCCACCGGGCAAAGCTCCACGGCAGCCAACCCCTCCCACCTCCTGCCTCTAGCCTGGAAGCCTTGTCGGGGCAGATCCCGTGGCCAGGCAAGTGTCCCTGATGGGCGTGGACTTAGGTGTTGACTTACATCCAGGAGGAAGAGCAAATGAATGGCTGACCCTGGGCAGCAGCTGAGATTAAAGTTTCCCAAGATCCCTCTACGGACACTTGGCCTGTAGCCCTCCTGATCCAACCCCCTGTGCTGGCACTGCCCGCCCTCTGTGCCAACACAGGCTGACCTTCTGTGACAGCCATGTCCCAGTTACTGGGCTCCCCTAGGGAGGTGTATAGGGTCAGGCAGGCGCACAGAGTGACCCATCCGGGCACGTCCTCCTCTCCCTGTGTTCCCCCCCGCTCAGGGTGCTCTTTCTTGTCTTGACTCTTTCTCATCCCTCTGTGGGTCCCCCTCATCTATACCCTGCAATTAAGGGGCGACCTTTAAAATGCCCAGACAGATTTGACCCCCGAGATGGGTCTCCTGAGCTGGCCTCTCTCCTTCCACAGATTCGAGGTTGCTCCCTGCTTAGAGCCATGTTCCGGGGCCCAGAAATCCAAGGTGCTTATTTCACATCGGCAGGAGATGGAAAGGACCAAAGCCAAGGCCAAGCCCCTTCTAATGCCCATCAACACATTCTCTGGCATCATCCAGTGAGCCCAAAGGGGCCACAGAATCGCTGAGTCCAAGAGCAGTGGATCCATGAGGAAGGATACACTACCCAACTCGCCCCCAAACACCCACACCAACATCCAGAGCAAGGCCCAGCTCCCGTGGGAGGCTTCCAGCCACTTCTAGGAGCCAGCAAGTGCCCAGAACACAGGGAGCTGGCTGTGGGGGTGTGATGGAGCAGGGCCCGCACGAAGGCCCCAGGAGGCCCCAGCCAAACTGCACACGCAACGCCCTGGGACCCGTGTGTGCTCCGTGGATTTCCAGTTCCCGCCTCTTCACTGTCTTCTCCCACCCAAGTTCCCCGCTTGGCCCTTAAAACCGAGGTGAGCGCTGCTGTCCTGGCCCCGGGCCCCGCGGCCTGGGGAAAACAGGAAGCAGGCAGAGGCTGCTACGCCTCCCACCTCCCAGTCTGTTCCCATCCCTGTCTCAGGCCACTGCTCACCTCGCCCACTCCCAGGCAGGCATCTCTCCAAATGAAGAGGAAGATGTCAGATTCAATAAATATATAAATAAATAAATAAACACTAAAGTGTTTCTGCTCTCACCGGATACCCCGCAATGCTTGTGTTTTAATAGAGATCGGGGGCAGTACTTAGTCAAACCTAATGACTTCGGCCAGGTAAGTGCTTTGTGAAGTGTTCACTGGTGTGTTCTGTCCACCTGCACAGCCCTGTCCTCCTTCACATTAACTGAGGGGCTCCTGACCTGCGCTGTCTCAAAATGGAGGTAGGCATGCCGGCTAGTTTCAAAGATTAAAGACACCAAAATTCTTGGCTTTTGAGTTCAGAAACTTAGATCCAGATGTAAGGCCGTCCCTATCACCTGGGCAGTCCCAGGGGATGGTGGCCGTGGGATGGAAGAGTCTCTTCCAAGTTTGGGACCCAAGAGTAGAGAGGGAGGCACTTCGCTTGTGCCCTCATTGCCCCAGGAGTGGGGGCTGGTTTCAGAGCACATTCTCAATGCCTGGGTGGGGGGGGGGGTGATGGGGCTGCCAGGCAGGGTGAGGGGGGTTAGGCTGATGAGCCCAAGAGCCAGCCTTGAAGAGAGTCCTGAGCTCCCATGGACATGGGAAGCAGGTCAGGTTTCCCCAGGTCCTTGAAAACAAACAAGCCCAAGGGGTCTCACAGTAAGAGGGAAGAGATGCAGCTGAGCGGTAGCAGGGACCACAGGGGCTGAAGCCCAGATGTGGACGGTGCCACCCAGGACCACCCGCAGCTGTCAGGCCCTCTCTGGGGATCATCTCCCCTGAATAAAATTGTGTCGCCTACTTGCATCTGATGCAGGAAGACGGATGTGGGTCATGAGGAGGGCCGTGTCCCAGGTCTCGGTTGAGCCCCTGGCATGTGCCCTGCCAAATGTGGGTCCTTGGCTTCATGCAGGAAAGATTTCAAGTGCGAGCCACAGTTGAGTAAAGGTAGATTTATTAGAGAGATACTGCATAGAGTGTAAGGCAAGAGAAAGGCAAGGAAAGAGGTGTGGGAACTGGGTGTTGGCAGGTTAAATTAAAAATAGATACGCACTCCACAGACAGAGTGTGGGCCATCTCCAAAGAGAAGGGACTGTGAAAGGGCCGCTAGGTGTGGTGTTGCCAGTTTTTATGGGCTCAGCAGCTTCACACACCTACGGTGGGACCATTCCCACTGCCCTGGGGAAGGGGCTAGGATTCCCGGGAATTGGGCCGCCACCCATTCTTTGGCCTTTTGCCATTACCCTTGGGACTGTCATGGCACCTGCAGGCACGTTATCATGCTGTTACAATGAGCATGTAATGAAGCTCAAGGTCTACTAGAAGTCAAACTTCCTGCTAACTTAATCCTCAAGGCCAACTGGGAGCTGAATCTTCAACCATTTTGGTGTTAAATTGCCTTCATTCCTTGAATGGCTGTGTCCTGCCCCCTTCCATCCTGTCTCACATCCATCAAACAGTTCTAGGCCCTTTGATTCTGATGGAGACAATCAACAGTGTGGTCCTAGATCAGGGGGCCTGTGAGTGGTGGTGGGGGGCGGTTCATACCATGAATTCCATTCTCACTCTCCCACCATTCCTGTTACTTGCCTGAAGCAGTTCAGGGATCTAACTCAGATTCGTGTGCGACCCAGGGCCCTGGAGGGTGGCTCGGAACGCAGCCTGCGCTCCTCCGGCAGGTGCGGCGGCCGAGGGCGGGTCCTGCCCCGGGCGCGGGGGCCGCGGGACGTGGCAGGTGCGGCCCGCAGGTGCGCCGGCCCCGCCCCCTAGGTGCGGCGTCCTCCGGGCGGGGCCACTTCCGGGCCGGTGGCCGGACGTGGGGGCGGGAGCGGCCGTTGACCTGGTGACCGCGGCGCCGCCGGAGGCTGGAGGCGCGGTGCGGCTCGCTCCCCGCCCGGAGCCTGCGTCCCCGGGACATGACGCCGCGCCCGCCCCGCGCCCCGCCGCGCCCTCTGCCCGCCCGGGTCTGACGGAGCCGGGCCGCCATGAGCGCCAACCCCCAGTGGGACATCAGCAGGGCGCTGGGGGTGGCCAAGCTCTTCCACCTGGTGTGTGGGGCCCGGGACGCCTGCGTGGCCCCGTTCCTGACCCTCTACCTGAGGCAGCTGGGGTTGGCCGCGCCCTGGGTGGGCATCCTAATGGGAACCAAGCACCTGATCGCAGCCGTCTGGGCTCCCGTCTGTGCCTTCCTGGCCAAGAGCTACCAGAAGCGGAGGGTGCTTCTGATCAGCTCGCTGCTCTGCTCGGTGGGAGCCAGCCTGTTGATGGTCCTGGTGCCGCCCCTGGACAGAGACCGCTCCTGTAATGGAAGTCACAGCGCGACCGCCACGGCCCTACCACCGGGGGTCACCCTAACTGTGAACGTCACCGCGGCCCCGTCGCCAGCCTCGAACCACCCAGCGGGGGCCCGCAGCCTCCTAGCCGAGGGGAGTCCTGGGGTCTCTGGAACCGATGGCTTCAGAGAAGGACCTGGGGAAGGCAGCCAAGAACCTTTCAGTCATCGGCTGGACTTCTTTGCGGGCTCCACTGAAGAAGCCAGGACCACATCCCGAGTCCTCCATCCTGTCACTTCCGGGATGAAAGACACTCCCTGGGAAGGTGCTCTCAGGGTGATCGGTACTTCCCTCCCTTTGCTTGCTGGGGGTACAGCAGTGGCAAGTCCAGCCAGCCGGTCCGCAGCCAAGAGGAACTCCTGGGCCCTTGACCTCTCCTTGGAAGGGTTGCGGTGGACTTTCATCCTCTCCCTGGGCTTCATGGTGTTCTGGGAGCTGCTGGCAGCCCCTCTGGAGCAGGTGGCAGACGACAGCCTTTATGAATACCTGGATTTTGTGGACGCCACTGACCGCTACAGAAGCCTGTGGATCTGGAGGCTGCTGGGCATGTCGGCAGGCGTGTGTGGCATCGCAGCCTTAGTGGGGCAGCTGGACTGCTTCCTGACGACAAGTGGGCCCCGGGGTGTGGTGTATTTCTATGGCTACTCACTGGTCAGCACCCTGGCTTTGCTGGTGAGCATTGCGTTTCCCGTCCCCATCTGCAGGCGGCGGGAGCCCAGCTACAAAATGGTCAAAGCCCTGTCTCTTGTAGGCGGCGACCCCCACCTCACCATCCTTGGCCTCACCGTCTTCTTGATAGGAGCCGCCACCAGCACGGTGCAGGACTTCCTGTTCTGGCACATGAAAGACCACGGGAGCAGTGAGCTGGTCATGGGTTTCTCGGTGGCCCTGGGCTTGCTGGGGGAAATTCTGCTTCATCCGTTCAGAAGTCCATTGCTTAGGAAGCTGTCCAGGGTGGGCACGGTGGGACTGGGGTTGGGCTGCCTCGCAGGGCAGCTGCTCTATTACTCTTTCCTCTGGAGCTGGTGGTCCGTCCTGCCTGCACAGATCCTGAGCGCCGTCAGCCACGGGGCTCTGTGGTGGGCAGTCGGGGCCTCCACGGAGGACCTGGCCACTCCTGGAACGGAGAGACCTCTGAGCTCCATGTTCCGAGGCCAGTTTTACGGGGTCGGGGCCAGCCTGGGCAGCTTCGTGGGGGGCTTCGTGGTGATGCGCTTCAGCCTGCCTGTGCTCTACCAGGCCTGCTGTGTGGTCCTGTTGCTCTGGCTGGCCTTGTTCCTGTCCATCCAGCCCAGACTGCCCCAGGAGCGGAAGGTCAACTACACCAAGCTGCTGGCCATGGAGGCGAGTGACACGAGTGACTCTGAGCAGGGGAGCGAGCGGGACTGGCTTGTGAAGGCCATGAAGGATGAACACTCAGACTGGAGGGGCTGAGAGACGGTCAGGATGCACTGATCTGGGAAAGAGCCAAAAGGAGGGACCAGACTCAGTCCGCGGAGGGCAAAACCTACGATTCCCACCAGGGCTGCCAGGAGCCTTGTGGGAGAGAAGCACGTCTGTGCCGCAGCCCCACGGGATCTTCTCATTGCATGATCTTCTTTACCTTTGTAGTAAAGGAGATGTCACTCTTTGCTGTTCAATCCTTTATAAATAATGGAGCAAGAATACATTTGCTAAAAAAGAAAAAAGTTCCCCTTATAGTCTCTCTGTTTTGGCATGTGAGGTCGGCAAGGGCTTTGCGTGTGCTGTTGATTTCAGCCACGGCTGAAGTGCTTACATGAAACTGACTGAGCCGGGAAGGCAGTGGGACCTGCAGGACTCAGCTGGTAGACGGGGCAGCCGGCTTTGATGAGTCATGTACATTCCCATGGATCCTAAGGCATGAGCCCAGTCCTCTAAAAGCCATGCTGTGGGCAGGTAAGGATGGTGGGGAGAACTGAAACCCTTCTCTCTCTCTCGCTCTCTCTCTCTGCACTGCTATACAGGCGCCCTGCCCCCCTCACACCCAGGTACCTAAGTCTCCAATAAGAGAAAATGATGGGAAGTGTAATATGTGTCAGGGGCATGGGCAGAAGTTAGTAGGTTTTCATTCTTCCTCTCAAATGTGTGTTTCACCAGGAATAGGACCCTTAGAGTCGTCTTCCATACTTAGGTCAGAGCAAGGGCCCTTTCATGTCCTTTGGGCTTTCATTTCGCAGGCTGCACCTAGCAAGCGCACACGGAGAGTTTCTGCATCTGCCTTGATGAGGGTGTGGCAGCCTCCTTAGGGTGAGATGCTACAGGTAGTCCTCACTGCCCCGGTGCCAACTGACCTCCCATAGCAACCCTGTGAATAAATTAAAGTCATTGACTGTATTTTACAAACGAGAAAACAGAGTCTCGGAAAAGCCACATGTTGGGTCATGGGCAGGAACATCTCCGGGACTCTGATCTCCTTAACCTACATTTCTGCGCTCCCTGCTACTCCAGTCGCTTCCGAGCCTGGCTGGCAGTCCAAGTCGCCTGAGGAGCACATCCAGAAAGAGGTTCCTGGGCTCCATAAGAATCTCTCAGGTAGGGGCCCAGAAATCTGTATTTTAATGCAATCTCCCAGTGATGGTGAGGTGGCTGGCCAAGTACCAGTCCCCTTGGTTCCCCTTCCAGGCTAGTGAATATAGTCATTCACTATATATATGTTCAATATTTTTCATTTTTTATATATACATATACACACACACCTGTGAATCAAACATCACAATCAAGGTAGTGAATATATGCATCACCCACAAAATTTCTTCCTCCTCCTTGGTAATCCTGCCCTCCTCCTGCCACTACCCTGGTCCTAGGCACTCACTGATCTGCTTTCTGTCACTAAATATTAGTGTTTTTAAAGACTATAGCATGTACACTTTTATGTCTGCTTTCACGCAGCAGAACTGCCATGACTTCCGACACCAACTGCCTGGAGTTACTCCATGGGCCAAGAGCACACGACTGCCCTCAGTTCAGACACCAGCCACAAGTTCAGGGGTCCCCAGGGCCACCCTCCCTTCTGACCAACTGGCTGCAAAGTTGGGGTTCCCACTCACCCCCTCGGGTTCAGTAACTCACTAGAATGACACAGAACCTAGGCAAGCACTGCCCTGACAATGACAGTTTTATTCCAGCCAAAAGACACAAAAAGCAGAACCAGCCACAAGAAGAGACACATAGGGTGAGGTCTGGGGGGTCGGTGTCCACGTCCCCTCCCCGTGGAGTCAGAACCCAGCACCTCTCAGCCCACTGATGTGACCAGACGCGGAGTGGTGACCACCAGGGAGACCCGCTAAGACTTGGCATCTGGTTTTTCCTGGGGCTGCATCACATCTTCATGGTTCATTGACTCGCTGGCCTGTGACTCACTCTTCAGCCCCTGTCCCCTTCCCAGAAGCCAGGCTGATGTCATGTGGCTCAAAGCCCCAGACTTCTATTCAACAACGTGATTGGTCTTTCTGGCGGGGCCAGGCCCCTCCCCGAGTCATCTTATCAGCATAGACATTCTAGGGTCCAGCACTGGTCACTTTACTAACGGACACCAGGCCCCGCCCTTCCTGAGTGACCTCATCATCATAAACACAAGTGGGGTCTGAGAGGCCCACCAAGAATAACAAAGACACGTTTCTAACTCAGGCAATGCCAAGGATTCAGAGGCTGCCTTCCAGGAACCAGGGACAAAGGCCAGTGAGCAGGCCCAGCAGAAAACATTTACACACACAGAACAAGACAGGACAAGCTGAACGTCAAGTGAGAAGTTCAAACAGTCTTTCAGGAAGTGTGGGGCAGGCATGAGGGCTGAGTGCTGGGATGTGCAGGAGAAAACCTCCTGGAGATGATGAACTCGGCCCGCACACTGCAGGCAGGACCGGCCATAAAGCCTGAGGTGGGACTTTTTAGTCTACTAACGAGCCACGAGGTCAGTTCAGCTTCATAAAGTGAAAAGCAAGTGAAATCCTTAGTGCGCAGCCTCATGGCTGTCAGAGGTACTGACGACTTCTCACACATCTTGGTTCCAGGTGAGAGGAAAGTAAATATTGGATGAACATTCACCTGTGTGCTCAGGCTTACTTAACCCATCCTATCCCAGGTGAGTTTTGCAGAACACTTAATCCTAGTGGGGTGGATTGGGGTGGGGGCATTAAAAAAGGATTCTGCGGCTGACCAGTTTGGGAAGCGATGGAAATATTGATTATTTAGAATCTTACATATTAGCAGTTAAAGACTCTCGAAAGCCCCATAGTCAACAGGCACCTTGGGCGCAGGGAACTCCTTCCCAGTGGCATCCAAATTCCAGCTTTGCACATGTCTACCATCACAGGCAGCAGCCTTGGACTTCTGCATCCCCTCTGCCCTGTGCACGGGGTTAGCGCATCCCCTCAGGCCTGAGAAGCCATCTTGTAGGGACTGCGAGGGATAAGCTGAGGGCCAGACACTGGGACTGCTGAGCGAGAACCAGACAGGAAGAGATTCGGCCCGCAGTTCAGAAGCCTCCCACCAGGGGGCACCAAACACACGAGGAAACCTCCGTCCTTGCCTCCCTGGGCAAACCCGGTTCTGTGCCCTTCCCAAAGCTCCAGGTCACGGTGAGGTTGGCTCCCCGAGGACCCTTTAGCGGATCTGGTGCCACTGCAAAGGTGGCTTTAAGTGAGAAGTAGGACACTTTCCGGAGAGGGGCCTGGGAAAAGGGCCAGGTGCAGCGTTTGCCCTGGACTTGGCGTGGGAGGCACAGGTACCAGCAGCCCTGCCAGCCCAGAGCAGCCCAGGTATTTCCTCCTGCGGAGACAGGCTACCCTAGTGCTGCTTCGTCTTGGTCAGGGTGGGTGGGAGGCGGTGTTACTGTGAAAAAATCAGGGAAAGTGGCTGCACGTCCCAAAGGTCCTTGGGCTGATGGGGCCACGTGGGGTCAGAGCCTAGCGGGTAAGTAACATCAGCTTCACAGGTCCTCAGCTCCTGCTCCTCTCTTCCTCCCACTCTGTCTGCCGGGTCTCACCAATTTATATCAGTGGCTGCAGAGAGGGTGTCACGGAGCGGGAGAGTGTAGCTCAGTGGTAGACTGTGTGCCTAGCAGGCACGAGGTCCTGGGCTCAATCCCCAGTACCTCCATTAGAGTAAGTAAACCTAATTACCTCCCTCCACCAAAAAAGAGGGTGTCACAAGCATTTACAAATTAGTCTGATCTTACCAGGCATTTGATGCCTTCTTTTTAATTGGTAGCTCGGAAATCTTTGTTTTACTGCAGCAAAAGGAATCAAAGTCAGAGTGGCCTGGGAGAGGAGAGAAGAGTCACCAGGTACCATTACTGCATCCAAACGGGGGTCCACCATCATGGACCACCATCGTGACCTCCACCAGTGGAAACAAGTGATGGGCTTTACAAGTGGAGGACAGACTGCAAAGGTGTGTCTAGCATCAAAGGGCACAGCCAACAGAGCGAAAAGGCAGTCTATGGAATGGGAGAGAATATTGCCATATCATACATCCAACAAGGGGTTAATATCCAGAATATACAAAGAACTACAACTTAACAACAAAAAAACAACAACCCAATTTTTAAAATAGGC
This sequence comes from Camelus ferus, assembly GCF_009834535.1. Taxonomy (NCBI): domain Eukaryota; kingdom Metazoa; phylum Chordata; class Mammalia; order Artiodactyla; family Camelidae; genus Camelus; species Camelus ferus. Next base: position 12,959,374 of record NC_045711.1, on the reverse strand, counting down.
CAAGGACTTGAACAGACATTTCTCCTGAGAAGATACACAAATGGCCCACAAACACACGAAGAGGTGCTCCACATCACTGATCGTTAGGGAAAGCAAACCAGGGGCATGGGGAGATATCACTTCATGCCCATCAGGATGCCTGCTAACAAAAAGGAAAAGGAAAGAAAACCACAGAAACAAAGACCCCCGAAAATAAGACGTGTTGACAAAGATGTGGAGAAATGGGAACCCTTGTGCACTCCTAGAGTGAACCAAAAATACTGCCTTTTTCTGAACGTCGCGTGAAGCAGCGTGTAGCTTAGTTGCGCCTGCGCCTGCGCCTGCGCCTCCACAGGATGACGATTGCCTCACGTTTTTCTTATCACCAATCACCCTGCCCCTGGCTTCTCATGCCTCAGACCACCCTGCCTCTTTATCCCATAAATACCAGGAGGCTCTCACCTTCGGTCTCCGCCGTTCGCTGACTCGTGGGTAAACCCTTTCTCTGCTGCAAACCTCGGCGTCTCAGCGTTTGACTTCCTGCACTGCGGGGCAAGCAGTAACAATATGAGGTACCTGAAGTGATCAAATTCACATAGATGGGAAGTAAAATGGTTTTTGCTCGGGGTGCGGGGAGAGGGAAAGTGGAGGCGGCTGTTTAATGGGTACAGAGTTTTCGTTTTCCAAAATGAAAGAATTCTGGAGCTTGGATGCATGACAACATGCATGTATGTAACACTACTGACCTGTACACTGAAAAATGTTTAAGACAGTCAATTTCATGTTATGTGTATTTGACCACAATGAACTTTTTTTTTAAATAAAAAAGGCAGGTCTAATGGAGGAAGGATCTGTCTATGCCTGAGTTTGGCTCGGAGCTGAGCGTTCTGGCATGGGGAGTGGGATTCCTAACTCTGCTCCTTTAACGCTAAGAAAGCTTGAGCTTCCACTGGGGGTGGGGCAGTGGGAGCTGCCTCCTTCCCTCTGCAGCTCCCAAAAGACTTAGCCACACCCAAACAATTTTAGGGCCGGGAGTGCAGACCTGCCTTACCCTGCGAGGAACTGGAACTGTTTGGGAAATGAAAGGGTTTCGGCACACTTATCTCCAGGGTTGCAAGCAAGGATAATGCCCTGCGTTTTCCAAAGCATTTTCCTCAGAAGGTTTTCAGGTTGTGATCTGACCTTTGGTTCCAACTATCATTTTAACCAAGGTTAAGTCAAAGCGTTTGAAGTCTACAGTTCCTATTTCCACAGCATCCTTTGTCCAGGGTTCTGTCTGGTTTCCTGTCTTTTTTCTTCTTATTCTGTAGGGGTGCCTTATACATTCTAGATATTAATCCTTGGTTGATTTTTCACGCAGGAAGTACCTCTGTTCAGTCTGTCACCCCTCTGTTACTTTTGTCTCTGATGTCCTTTTTAAACAGGAATCCTTGATTTTAATGCAAACTTAAACTTTCTCCCCTGACTGTTTTGGGGACCTTATTTAAGAATCTCTTACTAGCCCTGACTCCCAGGTGACAAAGCTGTGTCTTACATTTTCAGTATTGGAGCCACAGTTGTAATCCCTGACATTTCGGTCTTTAACCCATTTGGGGTTTCCCTCACATCTGCTTAAGGTGGGAACCCACCTTTCTATTTCTCCATCTAGCCAGTTGTTAAAATACCATATATTAACTACTCCATCCTTTCCTCCACTGATTTATGGTATGACCTCTGTATACCTAGATCTGCTGTCGAGTTCTCTGTTTGCTTTAATCTGTTTGCCCCTGCACAATGTCACACTGTTTTGAGCACTTGGCTTTGTAATATGCCTCAATATTGGGTAAAGTGTATCCTTCCTGTTTGCTCTTCTTTTTCAAGCTTTACTTCCCTCATAAAATTTGGAGTACGTTTGTCACCGTCCCTCCAAAAAAAACTCTGGAATCTTTATTGGAATTACATTGAGTTTGTACATTTCTTTGGAGGAATCTGGTGTCTTTCCAGCATTAATTCACCTTATTCATGAAAACGGCATGTCTCTCCATTTGTTCAAGTCTCCTTTATGTCCTCTAATAAAGTTTTAAATTTTACTTCATAAAGATCTTATGTAGTTTTCATAATATAAGATCCTAAATACTTGATAGTGTCTGACGCTGCTGTGAAAGGTAATTTTACTTCCTCATACGTTTTCTAATTGGCATCGACTGCTGCTGTCAAAGCAAACCCTGTTGGTTTGGGGATGCTGGGCACAATCTCCAGCTGCGTGGCCCCATCATCTCTAGTTCTCTGACTCTTTCCTGAGGTTTGCATTTAGTGTTTCTAAAGGATTTGTTCTTGGTTTTCTTAATTTTATCCACTATTTTTCTCTCTTTTCATTTCTGCCGTTATGTTTGTGATTTCCTTCCTTTTATTTCTGTGGGTTCACTGTGTTGCTGTATTTTTTTCCAACTTGAGTTACACACTTAGGTCTTTTGTTCTCAGTATTTCTTGTTTCCCAATGCATGTAGTCAAGATCTTAATTTTTCTCATGCACTGTTTTAGCACAAATTTTGACGTCGTAATTCAGCACAAACTTTGGTGTTGTAAATATTTCATAATTTCCGTTATCATTCCCCCTTGAGCCCAAGGGTCATTTTAATTTTTTCCTGGCAATGTGGGATTTTTAAGAGTTCTCCCTTCATTAAATTCTAACTTTATTTCATTATGGTTGGAAGATGTGAGCAATGTCGTAATTTGTAATTCGTGGAGATTTTCTTTGTTCAGAATAAAGAGTTATGTAAGTACATGTAATTTAGTTCAAGACTGTTAGTTGTGTTAGTCAAATATTCCATCCTGCTTTTTTGTGATCTGCTAGATGAATCATATTCTGGAAGATTTGTGCTGCAGTCTCCAAATGCAATTGTTGGTGTATCCATTTCCCCTATTTTTTTAAGTTTTATTTATTTTTTGTTGACGTATAGTTGATGTACAGTATTATATGTTACAGGTATACAATATCATGATTCACAATTTTTAAAAGCTATGCTCCATTTATAGTTAGTATAAAATATTGGCTATATTCCTGTGTTATACAATGTGTCCCTGTAGCTTATTTTATACATAATAGTTTGTACCTCTTAATCCCCTCCCCTCATTTTAGCTGTTCGTTGCTTTATATATTGGGGGGATGCATTGGTGGGTGTGTATGTGTTTATGACGTTTCTTGATTCATTATTCCTCATTAGTGTATAACATCTCTATTTGTCCCTTGTTATTTTTCATCCTAAATTCATTTTTTCTGCTGATGCTGAAACTGCTACCGTGGAGTTCTTTCTTATTTTAATGTGCCAGAATTTTTTTAACCTTTTATTTTCTAATTTTTCTTAAATAATCTCTTACTAAAAATATATTATTGCATCTTGTTTTTAGAGCCAGAGAGTCTCTATATTTTTATTTCTGAGATTAACTCATCTTCATTTATATATGTTAATGTTATGTTAGGACTTCTTTCTGCTATCTCATTTTATGTTTTCTATTTACTACACTTGACTCTTTTCTGTCTTTGGAATGGTTCAAAACTTCCTTCCTTCAATTGACAAGTTCTACTTTCCATTGGCAAAATCAAATTATTCTGTAGAAAATAACACATTCCATTTATACTCTTCTCGTGGTCAACCCTAACTTATTATGACCCTTACTTCTGTTTATTCTTTGCCCGGTCAACTTCTTAAGCTTAACAAATCTGTATGTTTCCTTAAACAGGACAAGTACCCTAGCATAATTTCATCACCCTCCAGCTTTCCTCCTCCATCATCAGTTCCCCATGCCCCTTCCCCAGCCATGCTTCTAGTACACAGCTTTATTTCTGAATTATCTGCTTCATATATATATATACACACCTATATGTACAATGTGTGTATATATATGTGTGTGTGTGTGTATATATTCCCACCAGGGGAGAAGCATTGCTAACCTTTTCTAAGGTATGTTCTCCTCTTTTACTTTGCATATCTCATTATTTCATTCTGGATTCATTTTCCATCTTCTTGAGGTACTTCTCTTTTAAAAATGCTTTCAAGGGAGATCACCTTTTGGAATGGTGAAGTGAGGATCTCGGTGAACCACTCTCCCATAAAAACAACAAAAATACTGGCAAAACAGCTACCATCAACCACTCTACACTCTAGAAATGTACCAAAGCCACTAAATGAACTGAAAATTAGCTACTCAAGGGAAACTACTGAACTTCTGCAAGACAGTGGCATCTGTGGCATTCTAACTTGGGGCTGTTCCCATCCTCTCTCCCTGCCCAGGCTGGTGGCCCAGGAGTCATGAAAAGTCAGAGATCTCAAAGCTGATGGAGAAGACCGACTTCTCTTGGAGCTCTGTTAAAAGCACATTCCTAGAGCACAGTCAATATTTCATCCAAATTAAAAGCTACCTGAAAAATCTCCATTCCCGAAGTGTTGTGGCTGTTTGGTTTGACTCACAGCCCAGTGGGCGGGGGTGGGGGGTGGGGTGAGGGTGGACTCTCCCTAGAGAATTACTACGAACAACAGCAATCTGCCCATAATCTCAGCTGCCCAAGGTTGTGATTTTGGTTGGAGCAAACAAAAGCCTGGCCAACAACAACGAAAGTTTTAAAGTAAGCCCTGGAGAACTAGAAAACCACAGGGAACTTTGCAAAGCTCAGCCGTGTTCCTGGGGGTCTAGAAGGCTGTGCCCATGTGCAGACCTTGGAAGGATGGCCCCAGGCACTCACCTCTGACTGACCTTCAGACCCTTCCTCTGTGCTCAGGAAGTGAAAGCTAAGTCTGTTTTGTAAACTGCCTGAAGTTTGAATGTCTGTCTTCAGACACAGAGCCCCTTGTCCATGGGCAGAAGACACATAGGCAAGAGGAATCTTTAGACCAATCATTGGCTTACCACCAAGTGACACTGAACTAGGAGTGAACCCTAGGAGACCAGACTTTAAAATAAGAACTTAAAAAAATAAAAAGGGCTAGCAGAGAGCTCAAGGGCTACACATTTCAGGGAATATAAAATCTATAGAATTAATTCAGGAAAGTCACCAACAAATAAGCAGCAACAAGAACAAGAACAACAACAAACCCAGTGATAACAACAAATCAGGGAAGAAAGAATCGGATTTCAAGTTGTTCCAATATATTGTTTTACATGCCTAATTTTTGACAAAAATTTACGAGATAGGCAAAGAAACAGAAAAGTATGCCATGTCACAGTAAAATAAAAGAGCCAGCAGAAAATACCCCCGAGGGGGGCACAGGTATTCAATTTAGTAGACAAAGACTTTAACTAAGCCATTACAAATACGTTTAATGAACTGCAAGTTACCGCGTCTAAAGAATTAAAGGAAAGTATGACAACAATGGCTCACCATGTAGAGAATGTCCACAACAAAAGCAGAAGTTACCAAAAAGGATCAAATAGAAATCCCGGAGTTGAAAACTATAATTACTGAAATGAAAAATCCACTATAGGTGCTGGGCTGTCGGAAGAAAGAATCAGCAACTTGAAGGTAGGTCAGCAGAGATCCAGTCTAAGGGAAAGAATTAATAAAAATGAACAGAGCCTCAGAGACCTGCAGGATATCATTAAGCATACCAACATACACATAACAGTCCCAGAAGAAGAGAGAAAAAAGAAGAAAATAAGGAATATTTTCTAAAATAATGACTAGAAACTTCCCAAAGTTGATGAAAATAATTAGTTTTGTTGTACTATGTCTAGGTGTTACTGGGTTTTTTTTCCTTAGATATGAGGTTTTTTTAAGTTGAGGTCTCTTCTGAAATTCCTTGGTCATTTTTCCTTCAAGTATTTCATCTCTCTCCATTTTTTTCTTCTTATGAAACTGCTGTTATTACTTAGCTTTTCTATTTTTTATTTCAATACTCTGTATCTTAACTTTTATTCTTTCTTTATCTCTTTCTGATGCCTTCTGGAAGAGCTGCTAAAAATGGTCTTCCACCCACTAACAGTTCTTTGTCTGTATCCATCTGCCATTCAACATACACATTAAATATTTCACTCAGTTTTCACATCCAGTATGTGCACTGAATTTGTTCATCATTTATGCCTGCTTCCAGCTTCAGGTTTCCAGTATCTTCTCTCATCTCTCTGAGGATATTTGTCGTGTTTATTTTAAATCCTTATTCCTTTTATTCACTGGTTTTGTTTCCCTTGGTACAGGTTCTTTAGTCTGTTCCCTTTATTTTATAACAACTGTCCTCCAGCATCTCATTACTTTTCCCTACGCGCTTGTATGTTCCTGGGACCACCAGTTACCTTGGCTGGCAAGGTGTACTTGGACAGTCAGAGAGTGTCTGGTGTTGCTGCCTGAAAGCAACCACCCCCCTTTTCCTCTCTCAACCACTCAGTCCTCTTTCTCAGTAAATCTTCCAGAACCTCCTCCCCAGACGCTGGTCTTTTTCAGGGACTGCCTCTGTCTTACAACTCCCTGTCCCTGGAAGAGGGCGCACTCAGGTGTGTCTGGCTTGGGTGCCTCGTATCTGCTCCAAAGCTGCCTCCTTCCCACCTCTCTGCTCTGAGCTGGCATTACATTGGCACCAGGCTAATGCTGTTTTCTTGCCAAACAGTAGAAATAGGCTGTGCAATGATCTTCCCAGAGCAATGTGAAGGAGAGAAATGGCCTAGTCTGAGCCCTGTTTTTTTGTATCTGGCCGTCTTCTGCTCCAGACAACCATTAAAGAGACAGAAGGAGAGAGAGAGAGATTCAACAACTTTCTGGTTTTCTTCTTAGTGTTTGTGTTCGGTTCAGGTATCCATCAACCTCTCTTTCCCCTCTGCAGCGAAGAGCCTCTCCTGGTTTGCAGTCTTGTGGGAAACCTGAAGTCAGCCTCATTTGGTGTCCTGGTTTTGCTCTTGCTGAAGATGAAGTTGTTTTTTTTTTTTTTTAATTTTTTACTTTTTGTTTGTTTTGGGGTGGGGGGAGGTAATTAGGTTTGTTTAATTAATTATTTCCAAGGAGGTGCTGGGGATTGAACCCAGGACCTCACGCATGCTAAGCGCACGCTCTACCACTGAGCTCTACCCTCCCCGCTAAAGATGAAGTTTAATCTCCAGGTCTCCATTCTTTCCTTCTCTATAATGAAAAGTTTGGAACGGGTGATCTCAGGTTGTTCTAGCTCTAAAATTCTGTGATTCCATGCAGTGCATGAAGAGGCGGCAGGTAAGAAACACTGAGATATTTTAAGGTTACATGGTTTCCAAGGAGATAAAGAGACATAAATGGGGGAACACCCAACAAGAGAGAGTTATTAACCAAAATGAATGTCAAGTTAGAGGGTGGAATGTCAGTCAGGTTTCAGGGAACGAGGAGAAGGGGGGATGTTGGCAGAGGTTCACAAGAGAAAGGGAAAACCACTGATTAGAATGAGGTTTGGAAGAGGATTAGCAGGTATTGAGAATGACAAATACGATTAACCTACCATGGGAGCAGATACAATATTTTCCTTCTAATTTATTATTAAATATTTCCGACTTGCCAATAGTGCACAGAAGAATATAATGAACACTTGTGTCCTCAGTGTCTGATCTAAAATATTACTCATTACCAGTACATAGTAACCCTCTCTCCACTGCCACCAGGAGGTAAGAGCCATTATCCAAATTTGCTGTGTATCATTCTCAGCAGTTCTTTGTACTTTTACTGCAGATATATATATATGGATTCAAGGGCAATATTTCATCTTTAAAGAGATAGGGTTTCATGTTTGAAAATGGAAGTATGACAAATATTGAAATACTTGTTTGAGGTTTAAAAAAAAAAAGCGTCAGCGCTGAAGGAGTCCCAGGGGAGGAGGATAATAAAAATAGATGGAATAACTTGGATGAGAGCGTGAGACGCTTCTTCCTGCTCATGAGGTCTCTCCTAGGTGATGGCATGGTGACTGGCAGGAGCTCCCGTAGATGGACTGAGCATCAGCCAGCGTCCTGATGGAGAGAGCCACGCTCTGAATACATCAAGGTCAGAAGGACAGGGCTGCTTTCAGCTGCTGCCCCGCAGAGCTGTTGGTTTGGACCAGTGGGAGTTCCCAGAAACACCAGCATTGGGAAATCAGGCATCAAAACACAGCAGGGAGCCACTTACCATTCAGGGACAAGCCACAGAGCAGGCTGAGGTTTGGGGACAGGCTCCAAGATCAGAGCTGACCCTGACTAGTCATTGAGATGAATACAACCAGGATTCTGCCTCATCCTTTCCCTGCAAGAGGCCCTTGAAACTGCCTCTGAAGGGGCCGGTCGTCCTCAGCCTCAGCAGATTGCCAAAATGGACTAACAGCGCCATTCTATGAAAAGATGGCTGGGTTCAGTGAGTCCTACTGGTGACAACACACTGGGGCCATCTGGAGACAACGCGAAGCTCCAGGGAAAGCCGCTAAGCCCTAAACCCCGCTGTAGAAAACAGATTAAAATGCACTTCCATCAACACTAAATATAATTTGCACTAAATATAATTTGAGGGGGAAAAAGTTAGAGAGTTTTGGTAAATATACTTTTGAAATTTTTGTCTATGAACAACTCATTTAACTTGCAATTTGCTTTGATTTTTCCCCCCCAAATCTGTGCATAATTGGAAAGTCTCAAGAAATGGGAAAATCAGATCCACAGATTACTTTCAAATGTGTGAAATGCTGAGTGAATGCTAAAATTAACAATTCATGAAGTTGGACTATTATGTTTGTATGCATTTAATTAAACATTTATTCTTTATTTTGTGGTTTCCTCTCTGTATTCTAGAACCAATAATCATTTCCAGGCTTCAGACATTGTTGTAGGCTCTTGAAAAGCTCACAGCTTGTGCCCACAGTGCCTGGAGGATAAACAGCCCAGTTGGGGAGGCTTTACTGGAGGCGCCTGGGTCTGTGGGCACTGTCTGGCTCCTTTGTCCCAACTCTCCACTCATGGGCATTTGTGATGGTAGCGGGGGCGATGTCCTGCAGACAACATCCCCAGAGAAAGTAACCAGAGTTTGTTTATTCCCTGTTTTCTCCCTCAGCCACCATAAAAGTGGAGACCTTGCTTTTTCACTGCTGTATCAGTCTCTTCAATAGGCGGTGCTGAGAAAACTGGATGTCCACATGCAGCAGCATGTGGCTGGCGCCTTATTTTACTCCATACACAAAAATCAACTCAAAACAGGTTAAAGACTTCAACAATAAGACCTGAAACTGTAAAACTCCTAGAAGAAAACCGAGGAAAAGCTCCTTGCTACTGCTCTTACCAATAATTTTTGGATTTGACACCCAAGCTCAGGGCAACAAAAGCAAAAATAAACAAGTGGGACTACATCAAACTAAAAGGCTTCTGCACAGCAAAGGAAACCATTCACAAAATGAACCTATAGACTGGGAGGAAATATTTGCAAACCGTATATCTGGTAATAGGTGAATATCCAAAAAATATAAGGGACTCATACAATTCAACAGCAAACAAACAAATTTAAAAATGGGCAAAGGTCTTGAACATTTTTCCAAAGAAGTCATACAAATGGCCAATGACTATATGAAAAGATGTTCAGCATCACTAACCATCAGGGAAATGCAAATCAAAACCACAACGAGAAACCACTTCACATCTGTTAGGATGGCTGTCATTCAAAAAAAGAAAAGAAAAGGGAAAAAATGAGTGACAAGGATGTGGAGAAAAGGGAACCCCACACTGCTGGTGGTAATGTAAATTGGTACTGCCATTATGGAAAACAGAATGGAGCTTCCTCAAAAAATTGAAAATAGAACTGCCATATCATCCAGCAATCCCTCTTCTGGGTATACACCCAAAGGAAGTGAAATTAGTACCGCAAAGATATCTGTGCTCCTGTACTAATTACAGCATTAACACAATAACCGAGACACGGAAACAACCTACATGTCCATCAACCAATGAGTGGATACAGAAACTGTGGCTTATATACGGACATTGGTTTCCATCAACCGAAATCCATTAGGAGATTTTTCTAGAAGCCTCAGAGGCAAATATCAAGATGGAAAAGGGGGTTAGGGGTGGGGAGTGGTAAGAAAGCTGGGCTCACCCAGGGAGAGAGGAGGATGGGAATCTGGGAGAGCACAGACTTCTGTAAATCCCAGACAGTCCTGCATCGTGACCCACATCTCAGGGAAAGGCAGTGGGACCCCAGGGAGGGATGGTGGTTTGTGATCGGGATGGATCACGACTTTCGTGAGAGGTACAGAGGAAGCAACAGAAGGAGCTCCAGGGGCAGGAACACGGTGATGTCTTAGCAGCCGCCTCGATTCACCAACCTGGCCCTGGACCACCTGATTCATAGATGCAGCCAAGGACGCGTCGATATACCAGGGCAAACAGGTGATTCGGGAAACAGCGAGCCGCCTCCTCACCTCTGGAAATGACATTACACACCCCGGGGAGGCGGAGGGCCGGGGTGGAGGTTGGGGGAACCCCAAACAGACTGCCAGGCTCTAGGGATTAACAAGGAGAGAAACATACTCCTTTGAGGAGCTTATAATCGTTACTGGAGCTCTTGTTGTCACCGTGTTGGGTCTGTTTCTTGGAGGTGCTCTGGGTGAAGAACCATCTCTGGTTGGTGGGGCTTGGGGTGGGGTGGGATAGTGAGGGGGTGGGGCTGGGTGCGTTCTGGGCGGGGTGGGGGGTGTCCTGCTGCCTCTGCTGGGCGGCCGGGCTGGCTGGAAGCGGCGAGCTCAGGAGCGGAGGCTGAGGGGTGAAAATGGGAGAGGGAAGGGTGGGCCGCGCCCCCCACCACGTCTCCTCCTGCTCCGGGGCCAGGATTGAGGGCAGACTCGGGCGGCCAGCAGGGGGCGCCAGAGGACCGGCAATGCCGCGGGGTGGGCTTGCAAGGCTCCGGACCCCAGCCGCACCCTGGCTCCGCATCCCAGGCCCGCAGGGAACCGACGCCTCGCGGCCAGCGGGGACAGGGGAAGCTGAGAGGACCAAACAGTCCGGGAGTCTGTGCCGGGCAGCGGCCGGCTCGAGGTCACGGCCGTCACTTCCGGGCGGGGACCTCAGGGCGTCGGCCTCACACACAGGGTCTCAGATTTAGACGCTGGACCTCAGGCCAAATGAGCTCAGGCCCGATGCTCTGACGGGATGAAGGCAGGCAGGCATCATAAAATAAACACGTAAAACATCCGACAGTTATGTTACCACGTTTTGACATTTCATGTTTTAATATTCCGCCAACCTCAAAACATGGCTCTGAGTCTCTTACCCTCTGAGAAGCCTCCTCCTGGGCGTCCTCTGTCTCCCAGGGATGGCCTCTTTAGTCCCCAGGCTTCTTGCCTATCCGCCCCACCACCCCCAGCCCCTCCCAACACACACCCCTACACATCCTTCACCCGCCACTTGGTCCCTAACTTCAGGCCTTCTCCCATCTTCCCACAGGTCCCATGTGTCTCTGTCCATCCCCACCCCACATCATATAAGCACCTCTGTCCTTCCGTCCCTGACTTCTTACCCACCTGTCCCAGCCCCAGCCCCCTGCCTCACCCTCACACACACAGCTGGGTCCAGGAGGCAGGCCCCAAGGGCAGGGCTCCTTCACAAGGATGCCTCTGCCAAAACCCCTTTCTCAGCCAGGGACACCCAGACCCTGCCTCCCAGCCCTGGGAACCAGCATCTAATGGAGCCTCACTTCTTCCAAGAGCTCCTGCCCAGGAACTGCAGGAGCAGAGAGAGCCAGACCCCAGCAAGAATGAGGTCACTGGGGACAAGGGTCAGAGGGCAAAGTCTAGGTTCCACTTGCGGTTTACAGAACCAGGAAACCTGTTGCTAGGTAACCAGGTCTCCCAGCACCCTCCCCACACAGTATCCTGAGCCACGGATCGTCAGCCTCCAACTGTCTTCCCCAAGTCTGTCAGACACCTACCTTCTGTGGGACCCTGAGAAGGAGGAGGAGGAGGAGACAAGCAAGAGCCCAGCCACCTGAGCCACCTGTGGCTCCACCACCCCCCGTTTCACTGTGAAGATCCGGCTGCGGGCTGTCAGGTCACTGCTGCCATGAGCCTGGGCATCATGGAGGAGGAGGATCTGGCCGAGTACTTCCGGCTGCAGTATGGGGAGCGGCTGCTGCAGCTGCTGCAGTGAGTGCTGGAGGGCCCACCCCGCGCCCCACCTTTCAGCCTGCCCCCCCACTCCTATAGCCCAGCGCCCCACATCACCCCGTACTGACCCACCCCATCACACCGCCTGGCCCTAGATGCTTCCCAGTCGCCAGCAAGGCCCCCTCTCCCTCTCAGCACACCATTCCTTCCACTCAGGTGGGGGAGGAGAGGACCCCTTCCCTCCCCATGGGTGTCTATCTCCATGGGTTCCTCCCGGTCCCAGGCTGCCCATGTGCTTAGAGTCCACGGTCCCTCTTGCCTGTGTCTTGGGCAGGAAGTTCCCCAGCATCGAGGACCAGTCAGACTCCCCATCCATCCGGCTGCTGGAGAAGAAGAAGGAGGCCAAGATCCTGCACCATGCTATGGAGCAGAAGAAGGAGGTGAGTGACTCAGGTGGAGGGCAAGAAGGGCCACAGGGCCCAGGGACAGCCTGAAGACAGCCTTCTGTTTTGTGGGCGGTGTTGGCTAGAGCCAGGAGTCCTGGGTAGTGGTCCTTTGTTTCCTCTGCAGAGCACAGAAAGGATCCACGTTTCGGGGTACCAGCGTCCCGGGATGCTCTGTTCTGAACCAGATGTGGACGTGGGGTGGAAAGCAGGCACCTGGGGACAGAGGCTCTGCGGCAGGGGATGCTGGGGCCTCCCTTGGTCCCCATGCAGGGCTCCTTTTGACCTCTCTGCTCCCCCCACCCCAAGTCATTTCAGCGCAGAATGGAAACGCTGAACCTGCGCTGGGAGGAACTGGGCATCAAGGAAGCCCAGCTGAAAGCCCACATCCAGAAGTTCGAGCAGTTCATCCAGGTATGAAGGGGTGGGCCCTGCTGCAGCCACACGCTGCCCTTGGCCAAGTGGCTCCTCCCCCTCCCTCCTTCCCCTAGACTTTGTGATGCCTCACCCTGGCTTAGAAGTCTCCTGGTGCTCAGCAATGCCTGGAGCTTCCCCCGTTATGTGCCCCTCCCACTGCCCTGTTTATAATTTCCTGCTGCCCTGCCAGACTCTGCCCCGTCTAGATTGCTGTTTCCTATTTTCTTGTCCATAGCTGGTACGTACAGTTTATCTGGTGAGTGAATGAATGATGGATGATGAATGAATGAATGTGCCACAGTCAGGGCCAGGCACTGGGGGATACAAAGATGAGTCAGACCAGGTTTTAGTCCCCCGAGCTCACTCTGCCCCTCCACCCTGGCACTGAAGGCCCAGGCAGAGGGCATGTAAGAACTAGGCACCAGGGGAGAGCTCAGTGGTAGAATGTGTGCTTAGCAGGCACGAGGTCCTAGGTTCAATCCCCAGTACCTCCATTAGAAAAATTAAAAAACAAAACAAAACAAACTATATACGAACCAGGCACTAGAGTCCATTCTGAGAAGATCCCTAAGGACTGATGTAACCATTTTAAAATCCAGATTTCTCCAGACCTGCTCCAGCCAACACTTGCTGAGCCCTGAGGGCTGGCCCAGTCCTGGGGGTAATTGCTGGACTCTTCCTTCAGGGAAGCCCTGCTCTCAAGCATCTTTGGTCCCTCTCTGTGCCTAAACCAGCTGGGAAAGGAGGCTGATGGACCAGGCCTTATTCTCTAGAAATCCAGTCCTTACTGGCCAGAGGAAAGCTCGTGGAGTGCTTGGGGTAGCAGGAGACTGGAGGGTGAGGGGTTCTCCAAATCCTCACAATCCTGGAGGGTTGGTTTACAAGGACGGACCCCTGGAGCCCGTCTCTCCTTGCTTTCAGCAGGCCTGAGGTTGGGCCCAGTCAACTGCATTGTTAAAAGTATCCCCGGGGGATTGTAATGCACAGTCGGACTTGAAAGCTACTGGTTTAGGGCCCTTCTGTCCTCTCCTGCACCCACGGGGCAGAGCGCCTTCCTCCACGTTCCCCAGATGCCACCACCACACGTTCCCGTCCGTGTGACTCACAGGAGCCCCTGGAGGGGGAAAGGAGTCACACAAATGCAGCGTGAGAGGTTCGTCCCTAATCTTGGAAGGAGGGCTTTGCAGACGGAAGGAGAAGGGGGTCGGCCCAGCTAAGCCTCGTGTCTTTCTGTCCGGACATCGAATTGCCTGCACCACCTCCTCCTGTCCCAGCCTGAGGCCAGGCTGCGCTCCAGGGGCATACTCTCCAGAATGGCCTGGCCCCTCTGGAGTAGGCCCGCCTCCTAGCTCACAATTGCTCCAGCTTTTGAGAGGAAGAGAGTGGCTCCTGCCTCTCGTTTCTACAGTGGGAGAAGTTGAGGCACCAAATACCAAACTGGGAGAAAATTCGGGCCTCCCAAGCCTGGGTCCAGGACTTTGCCCCATGACACCCGGCCGCCACTAAGAATAGGGACAGAAACTTGGTCAGAAGGGTTCCTGCTCCCACTTCCGGACTTTCTCAGCCTTCCCCGGGTGGCATTCTCTCCAGACACTGAGCCCAGTGCAGTGTGGGGCCTCCCCAGCCCTTCCCCAGGCCACTCTCGGAAGGCCAGAGCGCAGGTCTCACAGAATCAGAATCACTTCCTGTTTGTTGTCACCAGGCCACCTTCAGCGCTGGATTAAACCTCTGCCCTCGCAGCGTTCTTGGCCCACCTCAGTCCGCTGCAACCCCCCCAACCAGCTTCAGATAACCTTGGAGATGCTCTTCCTTACACCTCCTCCCCGACATGGGCGGCCTGGCCAGCCCTGACCATCCTCGGGGTGGACCGAGGCCTTGTGGGGGCCCCACCGGCCTGGGCCCCAGGGAGGGCAGGGCCCGTGCCTGACCGGCACCACCTCCCCGGCCCCAGGAGAACGACCAGAAACGGATTCGGGCCCTGAAGAAGGCCAACAAGGAGCGAGAACTCAAGAGGCAGTGCGTGCATGAGCTGGCCAAGGCCAAGCAGGAGATAGCGGCCCTGCGGCTGGAGCACCAGCGGATGAGCGCCAAGCTGCAAGAATACGCCATCTTCAACAAGTACCTGGAGAAGGTGGTGGAGAACTCGGAGGTGCGGGGAGAATGGCGGGGGTGCCTTCCTCAGCGCCAGCCCCTCTTCCCCGGGGGCCCAGGCTATGGCAGGAGAGGGGAGGAGGCTAGGGACCCTCGCAGGGATGGTCACCTGCTCTAGGGAGACCCCTCCAGCCGAGGAGGGCAGCTGGGAGAGGGTCGGGGGCCTGGTGGTGGATCTTTGTGTCTGTGAGTGACATCTGTGTCCCTGTCTACATGGCTTCTGTCTACACGTGCGTGTTGGAAGAATGAGGCTCTGTTTTGGCAAAACGATCAGCTTTGCCTGCATTGGATGTGACCCACACTCTCCCTGCTTCCCCTCCCCCCTGGTGTTTTTTGGTTTACTTGAGAGTAAATGGGGAGACAGAGGGAGAGAAACTGGAGAAACACCAGCCCCACGCAGAGCAGGGGCGCTTGGCCTGTGCTGGGCCCTGGGCGGGGTGCTGTGCTCCAAGCCTCGCTCAGCCCGCTTGCTCACCCGGGAGGAAAGCCAGTATTTCACCCTGTTACAAGGAGGAAGTGGAGGTTCAGAGAGGTCAGGTTACCAGCTTAAGGTTGCACAGCTTAGAAGTGGCAGAGCCTTTGCTTCTAACCACTCATCTGTGGGTCCCACAAGGCCACTGACAACTGCTCTTCCTCAAGTTGCCTTGTCACCAGAGTTGAGGGAACCTCTTGGCCCTCTGCCCACGCTTCCTGCAGTATTTGACACCGTGGATGCCTCCCTTGAAACATACCTGTACCTTTTCCTCTGGGACTCCTCCCCCCTTCCCCTCCTTCCTTGCTGCCTCTGGCCCTTCCTCCTCAGGCTCCTCTTTCTCCCTCCTTCCTTAAAGCTCCCTGAGGTCTTTGTCCCAGACCCTCTGCTTTTTCCCTGAGCGATTCCCCGGGCCTCCCCTGGATGGCGCCACGTCAGTAGCTCCCCACCCTGGGTCCCTGCACCCCGGGGAACAGCAGCAGGGCCCCTCACCAGGGTGGAGGGAAGTATAAGTTGTGCCCTCTGGGTGGGAATCCATGTCCTGTAGGGGCCACTGGGACACAAAGGATGCACAGCTTTTTAAAAAGTCCTGGCAATTTCCATATAGAACCACTAACCTGATTTATTTATGCACAAGTCCCAGATTCCGTTCCAAGGTTCTACCTGCGGTCCGGTGAATTGTCCCGTTAGTAACTGGGCTGGGGGTGGGAGGAGGGAGGGAGGACTACTCTAGTAAAGCAGCAGATAAATGGTGAGATATGACTCAGATTTAGAGCTGGACAACGGTGTGTCTTAGAACTGAGGAGACTGGCCCGGCTCTCGGTGGCCTGGATCTCTCACCTAAGCTGCAGTCCCCTCCATCTAATTTATTGAGTCCACAATGGCTTCCTGCCCGCCTCCGGCCGGCCCTGCTGCTGGTGGGTCCCGTACTGGTGAATGGCAGGGCCCCCACCCACAGCCCCGCCAGAACTCGGGCCTCATCCCTGATTCCTCCTCCTCCTCCCTCACTCGCCACAGCCATCAATCAGCAGATCTGGTCTGTTCTGCCTCCTAAGTATTTCTGGAATCCAGCCCCTGCCCCTTCCTCACCCAGACCAGAGATACCTCCCCTGGAGTTCAGCTTGGCCTGACTCCTGGCCACCAGCCTGCCCGGCATCCTCCAGCCAGCGTGACCTCTTTCTCTTTCTTTCTCTCTCTTTCCTCCTTCCTCTATTTCTTTCAAAATATTTTAAGCGTACTGAAGAGTACACAGCAATATATAGCAGCACCCAAGTACTCACCGCAGCTTCGTCAAATCTTAATATTTCCCCCTATTTGTACTTGACTCTTTTCTTAAATAAAACACAGCTGGTCATGGAAACCCCAGTGGGTCCCCCTTCCAAACTCCATCCTCCTCCTCTCCTCAGAGGTAACCAGTATCCAGATTTTTAATTTCTCACTCTCATGCTTATTTTTATTACTGGTGACAATAGATTACATTGTCCACAAACTATGAATAGTATGTCCATGTCCTTTTATGGCTTCTTTCTCCCAATCAAATGATTTAAAAAAATAATAACTTTGTATTAGGGGAAATTTCAAACATACACAAAAGTAAAAAGAATAGTCTATTGAATGCCCATTACTCACCACCTAATTCCAACAATTATCAACTCATCGTCAGCTCTCCATCTCTGCCATTTTAAAGCAAAGGGTATTTTTTTTTCACCCATAAGTATTTCGGTGTATAACTCCGAAAGAGCTCTTTTTCACATCAGCACAGTACCATTGTCATGCTTGCATCCAGTCGACGTTAAAATTCCCCCAGGTATTGCACAAATGCTTTTTGTACGGATGGTTTGCTCCAACCAGGGTCCAGACAAAGTCCCCACGCTGCATTTGGCTGGTACGTTTCTCAGGTGTCACAGATGTTACTGTTCTGCTGGTCAGAGGAAACCAGACATAAAAGAGGACATACTGTGTGATTCCACTGACACGTTTAAAAACAGGGGACGTGAATCTTTGGGGACAGAAGTCACAGTTCTGGTTTCCTCAGTAGTGGCGGGGGCAGGTAGTGACTAAAACAGGGCTGAAGATCTTTCTAGGGTGCTGGAAATGTTCTGAGACCCTTTCTTCATGAATTAGCTAGAATACCACCATCCAGAAAAGGACTTCATAAAGGGAATCTTCCCTTCATCAACTATTTGATGACCATATGGATCTTAAAGAAAAAGCTTGTTAAAGGTTTGATTCTTTATTACAGTTTTCGGAATAATGACTGGTCCTCCAGCATCCTCCAGAAGTGCCCTGCCATGTTGTTGGTATCACTGTGAACTCTTTTTTTTTTTTTTTTAACACATTTGCTGTGTTTCAGTCCTTTGCACTTATTCTTACTGACGTTCAAAGGGTCCCATCTTTGGACAGCGGGAGCCTCTCCAGGTCGGCACCTGAGTCCTGTTGACATCAGCACTGAGTTTTAGAGAGGTGGTCCTGGTTGCTCTGATGTAGCCCGTTGGTTTTAAGTGTGGTGGACCGTTGCATCTCTCAGAAGTGCAGACAGTAAGTGATCTCTCTGCTTGCTCCTTTACCGGATGACTTCCACACTCCTCAGGGTTTACTGGGCACTTTTTTTCCTTCTCCAGGGAGATGTCTCCCTCCCCAGCTTGAACTCAGGCCATTCATGCGACACTCTCTTCCTCATCCTGAACTTGCCCCGCACACCCTGTCATCTTCACCCAGGCTGTTCCCTCTACCTGTACGACTTCTGCACCTTCCCCCGCCTGCCCTTGCCTGGCCATCTTCTTACCTCTGGTCTCATTTTAGCCATCCCTTCTCCCAGGACATCTTCTCTGCCTGTTTCCATCTCTAATGCTGTGTTAAGTGGCCCTTGCCTTCAGAGGATATATCTGAGGAAAGGCTAGCGGGGCAGTTGCCGGAACACCAATCTATTGCTGGAAAAGTCATGAGATGCAGAAAGTGCTCAGGGAGTGTCCCCTGGGTGGCTGGAAGGCACACTTTGATAAAACCCCCGGGGATGTGAGTTGGCATCTTGGAAGTCGTGCTCATACCACCTTCTAAAGAAGGGTTGGTGCAGGGCTTCTGTTCTGCTGAGTGGGGCCGGCAAGTTAGGGCCAGAGTGACGTGGCACTGGACCATACCGGAGAAGGCAGGCAGCTGAGCCTGGCCAGCCACCTGCCCCACTTGTAACCTCTCCAGCCCCTGGTTGGAGGGAGGCCACCGCAATTGGTGAACGAATACCAGAGAGCATCGTGCTGGAGATACGCCCCAGCAGTCTCCTGCAGTCCATCCCCCAGTCACCGATAGGGCTTATCACGCTGTGTTGTAACTGACTACTCCTCTGACCTCTCTCCACGCCACGCCCAGTCGTAGGCCTCACAAAAGCAGGGTCTGGCTTCCTTATCTCCTGCTCTGCTCCTAGCATTTAGCAGTTTCTGGCTTATAAGTGGTTCGTGGGCCATTCCTGCTGAATAGGATCTTTACTGCATGGGAGGCATCTCAAAATGCACCCTCTCACCCCCCACTGCTGCCATCAATTCTCAGCCTAGATCAGCTCGGGGAATTTCAGAAGGGTTTTTAAATCTGGGTCTCTGAGAGTGGAGCCTCGCAGGTGTCCTTTGTAAAGCTCACAAGTGATTCGAACAAGCAATCAAGACTGAGAACACCAGGTTCAGTTGCACGTGCCCCCAGCACGTGGCCCACGGCCCATTCCAACCCAGGAAGAGGGCAGCAGGACGCCAAGGACGCCTCGCAGCCTCTGCCCTGTGTCCTTGGCCCAGGGCCTCCCTGCCAAGCAGAGGCAGCGAGGCTGGGAGTTGGGGGCTTGGAGTGGGGTCGGGCCCCCGGGGCAGCGGTGCAGTGACCCCAGTCCCCCGCCGCAGTTCGAAGAGATCCACGAGGTGATAGCGCGCTACAAGACGCTGGTGAGCATGCACCACGACCTCATGCAGTCGGCGCAGGAGGGCCAGGAGAAGATCGAGCGCGCCAAGGCGCGGCTGGCGCGCTACAAGGAGGAGAAGGACGACGAGATCCTGCAGCACAACAACGAGCTGGCGCGCCTGCAGATGCGCTTCGACCGCGCGCGCAGCGACGTCATCATCTGGGTGAGCGCCCGGGGCGGGGCGGGGGCTTCCGGGCGCAGAGGGAGAGAAGGGCACACGCACACGCACACGCACACACTCACGCTCACAGTGCTCACGCCCCGCCCTCATGCCCTCCCCAGGAATCTCGTTGGGCACACATCCAGAACACAGCCGCCAAGAAGACCCTCCTGCTTGGCACCATTAAGATGGCAACTCTGAACCTCTTCCAGATCGTGAGCAAGCAGCTGAAGGAGGCGACCTTCGTGTCCCTGGACGACACGCACAAACAGCTGGACATGGTAAGAGGAGGCCCGAGTCCCTGGCCAGCTGGGTCCACTGAGCCAGGTTGGTTATTCATTGATTGAGTGGAGGGACCACCCCCAGAGTCGTGGTTCTCAAATTTTAACAGAATCAGAATCACCTGTGGGCTGAGGCGTATTGCTGCGCTCCACCCGGAGACTCTCAGCATGGGCTTCAGAAGGGGGCCATTAATCTAGAACTGGGAGCAAGGTACCACCTAGGAAAAGGGACTCTGCAATAGGCCAAGACCATTTGAATTCAATATACTGCGTGTGGAAGTCCCAGCATTATCTCTGAATAAAGCCCAAACTGCTTGGAGCAGCATTTTCCAAACCATATTTGGCAAATCCTAGAATTCCAAGATACTAGTAAGTTTCCTCTGGGGGAATAAAAGGACTCTGTGGACTAAAAAATTTAGAAAAATCTAAGTTAAATGAAGTTGGATGGTTTTAAAATACAGGACTTCACACTGCCTTTGCTTTGGCTCTGCCCTGAGACTCTCCAAGACATTAAGTTTCTAACACTTACTTGACCATAGAGCCCTTTTGAGGGTACGTATTATAAAAACATACTTTGGGAAATACTGGACTGTCTTCTCTGTAACCTTGGGAAAGTTACTTTAATTCAGTGATTCTTTGTTTCCTCTTTTGCGAAATAGGAATTATATTGGTAATAGTAACAGTATTAGCGACTAACGGGGTCGTTGAGAGTTTTGGACAGTCTGGGTAGCCCCACCTTGGGGAACACTACCAAAAAGGAAACATTTTAGGACTGAGATCTTAGAGGCCATCGAGGCCAACCTTTTCTCCATCTTCCCTTTTTAAAGAGAAAGAAACTGAGTCCCAGAAGGAGGAAGTGATTTCCCCAGAGCTGCATCAGGACCCCAAGTCTACCTTTTTTTAATTGAAGTATAGTTGATTTATAATAGTGTGTTCGCTTCAGGTGTATGGCAGAGTGCTTCAGTGATACCTATATATGCATATCTATTCTTTTTTCCAATTCTTTTCCATTATGGTTTATTACAAGATATTGAATATTGTTCCCTGTGCTGTACAGTAAATCCTTGTTTATTTTATATGTGGTTGTTGTGCGTCTGTTAATCCCATACTCCCAATTTATTCCTCCCCCACCTTCTCCTTTGGTAATCGTAAGTTCATTTTCTATGTGAGTCTGTTTCTCTGTTTTGTAGGTTCGTTTATACTATTTTTTTTAGATTCCACATGTAAGTGATATCATATGTCATTTGTCTTTCTCTGTCTGACTTACTTCACCTGGTATGATAGTCTCTAGGTCCATCCATGTTGCTGCAAATGGCACTATTTCATTCTTTTTTTAATGGCTGAGTAACTTCTCATTGTGTATATATACCACATCTTCTTTAACCATTCATCTGTTGATGGACATTTAGGTTGGGGGGACCCCACGTCTTCTGATTTAGGAGGCTGTGTTCTTTCCACTGTGTCGTATGGGTGGTGTGTTCTTTACAACAGAAGTTAGTGAATAGAATTTAAACTTCTCTTGATAACTCAAGATTATCATAATGAGCACCGATTCTGGGTTTCAAGTAAATGACCGCCTTGAAGGTTGTTAAAGTGCCGAAAGCTATCTGCCCGGAAACCAGCTGACCCCTTCCTGCTAAACGCTCTTAGCTCAGTCTGCTCAAAGCTCCCTCTGCCTCCCTGTTGTTAGACTGTCAGCCTGTACTTCACCCTTTCACTGTGTCTGCCTCTAGGGTTCCCAGATCCACTTCTGTTTATCACTTCTAGTCTGCTAAGCCTGATTCTCCCTGTCGTCTAAAATAAATGTCAAGTGATGGAAAGTGGCCTCAAGAAGTCGGTCACAGGAGAATGGTGACTCCTTACAGGCAGGTTACGCCCAGACATGGTCCGTTTTTGAATGGGTGGCCTTTTGCCGGCTGGGGTTAACTCCAGTCCCTTGGCCTTGCTAGATCCAGCAGTTTATCCAGGACCTGTCAGACATCTGGGCAGAAGTGAAGAAGAAGGAGCAACAGCAAGTTCGGGTTTAAGGAGCAGCCATGGTTCTGGAATGTTCTGAGACAGAGACTGAGACAGAGTAAGTTCCTGGTGACTTGCCGTCCAGTCAGCCCCGTCCAGCTCTCTGGGACCCCTGGGCTTTTCTGCTGGTGAAACCCCTGTTTATTTCCTCTGCCCAGCCCAGCCCTGAAAACATTAAATTCTGTAAGAAGTTTGTTCCTCAGTTCTCTCTCTCTTTGGTGGTTTATTCACGGGGAAGAGGGTCTACTGAGGGGAGATGCCCCCAGAGCGCCCCCTCCTGGAGCTGGTCACGTAGGCCGCCCAGGTCTGGTGTCTCCCAGGCTTTGCAGTTCACACAGGAAGTATCCACGTGGCAACACGCCGGTGGGTGAGTACACAGGACCCTTCTTCCCTCTAGCACCTCCGTTATTTTTTTAAGTTGATGTATCCAGCTGGGGTGCAAAGACTCACCAGAAGCTAGGGCGGCAGCTTCCCAGGTCAGAGTGCCAAAGGTGGCGGCTTAGGAGCTCCTTCTTCCCTGACCTTGGGACGAAGCCCTGCTCTCCCGCCCCGCTGTGAGCCCTGAAACAGGCGACGTGGTATCAGCAAGGCCAGGGCAGGGCAGGGGGCGGGCCGCCAGACGACAGCACTGTGGCAGGCTGCAAAGCTGGCTGAAAACCAGCAAAACTCAGCTGAGTGGAGTCAAATGTAAAGTCTTGCCCTAATGGTGAGAGACTCAGCCACCCGTTTTGAATCACCCACGGCAAAAGGCAGCTCAGAGTCCGGGCAGAGGGAGCAGGCTTTCTCAAGCATGTATTTCATGTACATCAACCCCGTGACAACTGTGTGGCACCATTACCACTGGATGACCAAACGGGACACTTGCCCGAGGACACTGGCTCCAGATGACCAGGTCAGGGGTCACATTGGGTCTGCCTGCCCCCGGCCTTTGCTCCCTTCGCCAGGCTGCCCCCAGGAGGCAGAGGCTCCGCTGCTTTGCCCTCCAGCGTGGGCTGAGGAGCCGGCCTGGACTAGGCCCCTGGGTCCAACTTGGCCCTGTGACCCCGGAGGGCCTGCGGGGAGTCGGTTACCCACAAGGGAGCCTGCAGCGCTGTGGGCAGGGGCACCCCTCCCCGTTGTCCTCGCCATCTTGCAGCAGCAGCAGCCACATCCCCTGGGAACTTATTAGAAAGGCAAATTCTCAGGCCCCACCCTAGCCCTGAGCATCGGGAACTCTGTGGGTGGACCTAGCCCTCTGGGTTTTAACAAGGCCTCCAGGTGATTCCAATGTGGGCTCAGGTTCAAGAACCTTTCGAGTGAACCAACCACTTTCGAGGACCTGGGCTCCTACACGTGCGGTGGGAGCTGTCAGTAACACCACCTGAGTAGTCGGCGTGCAGTCGGAGGAGCGGCCGCAGCAGAAGGGAGGCAGAGCCGTGGGTAGAGAAGCGGCTTTGTCCCAGGGATGGGACCTGAGGCAGCGTGGGCACCGGTCCAGCGGTCTCTGCACACCTGCTGTCTTCTAGTCTGATGCTGGAGCTTGAAGCCCAAGGAGGGGTAGGAGGTAGGTGGGAAAGAAATATGGACATAAAGTGGGGGAGATGGAGACCGAGTCGGAATCCACACCCACAAGCTGGGCTCACAAGGTTGGACAGGGACCCCCGGCAGCTCTCTTGGCCCTGAGCCTGGCGGGGTGGGCATCTGCAGAAGTGGGACCCGGATCCTCGAGCAGCCACACCTGCCCAGGAGCCGGAGATGCTGCGGGAGGGTCCGGGGAGGGAGGGGCCGCCACGGGCCACGGCCTCTGGAGGATGGGGGGAGCAGGCAGAGTAGGGCAGCACATGTGAGCCTCCCAGCCCCCCGCGGGAGCGTCTGTGACCACCCCCTCCTTGGAAACACCCAGGGAAAGGAGTTTGGGGCAAGGAAGTGCAGCCTCGCTGACCTGCTACGTCCCCAGGCCTCCACACGACCATTATCTGCTTCAGGTGAGGGAAAGGAGGGGATGGAGCTGGCTGGCCCTGGCCAAAAGGACTTCCCTCTGGAAGGGAATTGGACTGTGACCGAGCAAGGGCTCCCGGGCTGGCTGCGTGGAAAGCCAAACCGAACGCAGGTGTTTGCAGCAAAATAAGGGTTTATTTGCAGGGCGCTAAGCAGGCAGCTCATGCTTAGAACTCCCCAGTGGCTTTCAGGGAAAGGTTTATAAAGACAGAGGGAGGGGAGAGGGTCGTAGGATGCCTGATCAGCTCGTGGACATTCTTCAGATTGGTTGGTGGTGAGGTAACGGAGCGATATTTTGGGAATCTCAATCATCAACCTTCTGGTTCCATTCAGTCTGGGGTCGATGTGCTGTGGTCAGCGTGTGGTCTCCATCCTCCACCTGGTGGGGGTCTTAGCAGAACAGCTCAGAGATGTGCATCACATTGTGATCTGTGTCCTTTCAGGAGGAGCTTGGGGTCCTGTGACTTTGTCCTAATCGTTAACTGCTGGATTCTGCTCTTTGGAACTCGGGAAGGCCGAGGAGACTAAAGCCTTTTTTCTACAAACAAGAAGCAGGGTACACGGAGGGCCTTTTGTACCCGGGAAGGCCCCACAGGGTCCTGCTGGGTTTCAATTGATCCTCCTCAATCCTGAGGGGTACTGAAGCCAGACAAGAAAGGAGATCAAGTTTTGGGTAGAGATGGTAATCATAAACTCAGCAGAGGAGTTCAGTGTTAGGGGGACTTGGTTTAGGGGACTCAGAAGGGAAGAGGTCATCTCGAACACCCAGGGCAGGCAAGTTCTGGGGGTGATTGGTGCCCAGAAGGGGATGGGAGAAGCCTCCCACCAGAAGGAGGTGTCAGGGCCCTCCAGAAATAGGGTTGTGAGTGAAGGATGTGCCTCTGAAATAGCTTCCCCTCACCTTTGCGCCCCCGGAGCTCTGTCCAGGGAGGCAGGAAAGGGTGTACTGCAGACGGTTACCCCAACCCCCCACACACACATCCCCCACCGTGTTCTGCTGTATCTGTGAGGTGGTATTTGAGACGTTCAGCCTGTAAGGACTGAACACACTTCCTGGGAGGCTGCGGGGGCGGGGCGGGTAGGGGGTCAGGGGGGAGTGGAGGACCCTCAGCCCCGCCCCCACGCTCTTGCCAGAGAGTCAGAGGCCTTCTCCCTCCTTCCCTTCCTCTCTCCTCCTCCTCCTCCTCCTCCTCCTCCTCCTCCTCCTCCTCCTCCTCCTCCTCCTCCTCCTCCTCCTCCTCCTCCTCCTCCTCTTTTCTGGCTCCTCTCCCTTGGAGTGTCAAGTTTCCTGCTTGACTGAAATGAGGGATTGTGACAAGTCACACTTAGAATTCCTGTGATCACACACAAGCTTATCCTAGCCCACGCATGTTTACACATGTGTGTTTAACTCACTCTGTTACTCCTTGCATTTGTCAGGTTTCCAAAGGGGCCCAGCCCTGGGGCAGAAGCAATTCTGTGGGTCTAGGCAGATTTCTTGATGACACGCGAAGCCACAGACCCACAGACTCATTCCCAAACCCGCAGAGACGGGCAGAGCAAATCCAGACGATTTAGCGATTCTCATGAGCCTGAGTGAGAGGGCTTCCCCTCAGAGCGGGGACAGACAGACAGCTGCCACGGACAGACCCTCACTCCTCCCCCCAGCTTTTCAGCATTTTCACCTCGGGCCCAGGACATAAAGAAGCCCAAGACTGCCCAATCGAGAGAGATCTGGGCTCTCAGATACATGAGATAGTGTTCCAGTGGGGGAAAAGAGATGGACTTAAGTCGACTGAAGTTTTCCAAGCAAGAAGAGACACCAGCTCATTCAGGCAGAAATAACTGATTGGTTCCAGAAATGAATGGTTCTCATCAGTAAAGGCAGGAAGTAGGGCTCTGGGTGTTTGATGGGTAAAGGAAGGCAGGAGGGGAGACCTTCAGGGACTCACTGTTGATGCTGTTAGCTCTTCCCGATAGAAAATTGGGGGGGGAGGGGGATAGGGCGTCGAGGTGTGAAAGACCCCTTCCTGCCAGCAGCCAGGTAGGACGGACCCACGTCCGTCACATATGCCACGCCACACACAGCCCCCGAACAACAGCACTCCATGTCCAAAAGCTGCTGGTGAGGAACGGGATTAGAACAGAGGGTTGAAAACTTTCAGAGTGATGTCTGTCTGTCTGTCTGGAGTAGCTAGAGTCCATGCTTCTGTGGAATTAGCATCGGAACCCTGCTCCCTTGTGGCCCCTTTCTCAGACTCCAGCCTGGGGTCCCATATCTTCCATCCAAGACTTTCATCAAGCTTGTGGGGCCCCAGAACCTTCTCATCTCATCTCAGGGTTCATCCCTCCGGCATCCGAGCCAGCCCCTCTGGTCGAGGACTTTCAGTCCAGCAGTACCTATCAGCAGTGTCGTGGGTGCACAGCAGGGTGCGGGGGGTGAGCGGCGTCCCACGAGGTCCCTGCCTCGGGCAGCTCCTTCCCCTGGGAGGTGAGCACCCACCTCCACTTTTCTCACCTGCAATGGCCCAATGTTCCTCCGAGCTTTAACTCTTTGAAACTTTTACCTTTTTGAAATTGAGAAGGCTCCCCCAGCAGATGGCGGAGTTGAGGATGGTAAGAGCCAGGCTCAGAGGCATCAGAGCATGATGATTCCACCTTCTGGAGGGGCAGATAACCATTTTAGGAATTTTATGAGGAAATGAGCTGGGTCTGGAAACATCCATCCGAAGGAAAGCCAGCCGCATAGTGCTGTGAAACGGATTGTGCCAGGGCTCCGCTCGTCCTTACAGAGTACTGCAAACTCAGAGACTTGAACCAAACCCACTTAACGTCTCTCAGTCGTAGGGCAGAAATCCCTGTGGACTCACCTGGGTTCTCTGCTCAGGGCTGAACTCAACACGATGGTCGGGCCGGGCTATCTGGGGAGTTTAGGGAAGAATCTACTTCCCAGCTTGTTCAGGCACTTGGCAGAATTCCTTGCAGCGGTGGGTCTGAGGTCCCCATTTCCTTGCTGGCTGTCAGCCCAGGGCCACTCTCTCTGCTCCTGGAGGCCATTTGCCTTGTTTATCATATGCAATGTCCTCCATCTTCAAAACCAGCAACAGAGTCCTTGTCACTGTTTGAATCCCTCTGGCTTTCTCTTCCAATACCATCCAGAGAGCACTCTGCTTTTAAAGGGCTCAGGGGATGAGATCAAGCCCATCTTCCTTTTGCCGTGTCACAGGGGAGAAATACGCTGGCATGAGGGCCGTGCAGGCCATCTTAAACTACACCACACTGATCAAGAAAGGGTGTCAACAGAGATGTAACGTGCAGCCTGGCAACCGTCATTTGTATGTGCACATTTGAAAGTTGCTAAGACCGTAGATCTTAACAGTTCTCATCACAAGAGTAAAAAATCTTGTGACTCTGTGTGGTTGTGGGTGTTAACTACATTTATTATGATCATTTTGCAGTATGTGAAAATATCAGATCATTATTTTGTACCCCTGAAACTAATACAATGTTGTCCGTCAGTTATGTACCTCAAAAGAAAAAAAAAAAAAGATGTCAGCTTGAAGAGGAAGAGGGCGAGAAGGCTAGGCAGGACTGTGACAAGAGTGGTCCAAGGCCAAGACAAGGCGTGGATGGAAAGAAACTTCAGATTTGCTCCTGACCTAACATTTTCTAGCGATGGTTTCATCAAGACAGGGTTCTCCTGGGGCTTATAACTGTCTAGGGAGGCGATAAATGGGCTTTAGTCTATCTGGGAATCTCCTGATGTTTTATGAAACTTTTATATTCATGCATGTATGGGTTTTTCATGAATGAAGGGAGTGGAGGCGGGGGCAGGAGAAAGTGGGTATCTTTTAGTAGATTCTCCCAAGAATCTTAACCCAACAAGGTTAGCACATACTGCCATTTTGTTTTAATTAACAGCCTTATTGGGATATAATTCATATACCATACAATTCACTCATTTAAAGTGTGCAATTCAGTGGCCTTTCGTATATTGACAGAGTTGTGCGATCATCAACACAGTCAGCCTGAGAACATTTTCATCACCCCTGTGATCACAAAAACTCATACCCAGTAGCAGTCATTCCTTTTCCCTCCCAAAGCCTCAGCTCGACCCAACCGCTAATCTACTTTCTGGTCCTTTGGCTTTGCCTACTCTGGACATTTCATATAAATGGAATCATAGACTATGTTGTCTTTTGTGTTTGGCTTCTTTCACTTAGCATGTTTTCAGGGTTCATCCATGTCATAGTGTATATCAGCACATCGTTGCTTTTTGATGGCTGAATACTATTCCATTGTATGGATTTACCACATTTTATAAATCCAGTCATCAGTTGATGGACATTTGGGTTGTTTTTACTTTTTGGCTATTATGAATAATGCTGCTTTGAATATTCTTGTACCAGTTTTTCTGTGGACATAGGTTTTCATTTCCTTTGAGTATGTGTATGTATGTATGTACGTATGTGTATGTATGTATATATATATATAGATCCATCTAAGAGTGGAATTGCTGGTCCCCATGGTAACTGTTTAACCTTTTGAAGGACTGCTGAACTGTCTGAAATGACTGCATTTTGAGATACTCTGGGGACACTTTCATTTCAGCGATTAATGGCAAATAAGCCAAAAGAAGGCCAGCTGGCAGAGAACTGTCAGAAGGGAAACCAGGACTTGATGAAGCAATGGCCTAGGCCAGTTCAAGACTGATGAATACAGTACCTGATTACGGGGTGCCCAGACTCAAGGCAAGGGGGCTGAGCCATGGATTAGAGGCCAGGCAGCCATCCCAGCCCACCCGTAATTCACTTACAGCCACCACGTGTGCCCCGCCAATCCCGACAGCCTTTCGTGACCCTCACACCTGGGCTTCAGAACCCTCTGTCAATCAACAAATAATGGTGTTACTGAGTGCCTCCTGGGAGCCTGGTCCTGAGAGAATCAGAGGGGACAGATTAC
Source organism: Camelus ferus (assembly GCF_009834535.1). Lineage (NCBI taxonomy): Eukaryota > Metazoa > Chordata > Mammalia > Artiodactyla > Camelidae > Camelus > Camelus ferus. Next base: position 12,930,565 of record NC_045711.1, on the reverse strand, counting down.
GAAACAATTGATCTGGTTCCTGCTTCTTGGAGCTTATGGTTTTGGGGGAAGGAGAGACTTTAGACCAGTATTTATAAATAGTTAAATAATTATCACTGCCGGGCTGTTGGGAAGTGCTGGGTGCTGGGTTCGTGTAAGAAGATGGAGGTGAGGAGCCAACCAAGTCGTTCTGCAGAAGCTATGTAATGTTTAGGGAGAGACTGGGAGGGTGAATGGGTGTTTTATTTAGGCAGACGAGGGTGGGCAGGAGGCGGGGGAAGGGGAGTAGGGCTGTACTAACACAAAGTGGGGGGCCTCGGGGTCTGGGAGGGGTGAGTCAGGAGGCCAGCGTCACTGGAGCAGAGAGACTGAGGACAGGAGGGAGCTGGAGCCTGCAGGGCCTTCTGGGTAGGCCTTCCCAAGGGCCTTGTGTTTTACCCTAAGGGGATTCAAGAGCGCTCGAGGATTTTATTTAAGAAAAAATAATAGTAAGAGACCAAAGGTTGAGCTCTGAGTAGAAGTTTATTTGGTTTCTGTTTTATAGTGACAGGCTCAGAAATGCCAGTTTGGCACAGAATCTAGGAGCTGGGGAATGAGGTTTGGGGGAAGAGAAAGGGAGTCGGTCTGTAAATCTGAAAAACAAAACAAAACTCACAAGCCGTCTCTGTCCTGAGCTCGGAAGGCGAGTCTGTGGGTGCCGCTGGTGAAATCCGGGCTTGATCGGGGGGCCCTTGGGTGGAGCACCTTCCTGGGAGGCTGCCCACTATCCGGTGCAAGGCAAGGTGCCCGTCTCAGGATGGTGCCACGCAGTTGTCTTAGCAGAAGCCAGACCCACTCAGCTGTCAGCAGGCTGCACAGCCGGTCAGTATTGAGCCGAGGAGGAGCATGCTGAGATTTGCCCTTGGCTTTGGCTCGTGTGTGGAGAATGGATTAAATGGGGTGCAAGAAAGGCAGGAGGCCAGAGTGTGTGCAGAGAGACCATCTTGCTAAAGGATAATTTTTTTAAGTAGAATTACGACTTCTATATACAAATAAAATGGACCCGTTTTAAAGATTTTACCGAACTCATCAATTGCGAGAACTAGTATGACGTCCAACCCAGTTCAGAGGAGAATCCAAAGAACAGACCCCTAGAGAGACAATCTGGAATGCTGACGCTGGTTTGCTAATAGATGCAAAAATGACCTCTACCGCAGGGCAGAAGTCAATTGCATCTTCCTTGTACAGAATTCATTTGAATTTCTATGAACAGAAATCATTTGCATCACCTCCATAAGTTAACTTCTGTCTCTACAGAGTATCAAAATGGTAAAGAAGAAAGGGAAAGAACAGAAGGGTCAAACCCCTCTAGAATCAGGTAACCCCGGAAGGGTCCTCTAGACATGGCACCACGGAAAGGAAACAGTAATATTTTTGTCTATTTCAAGATCTTCCACAAATTTCACTGACAGTCTGGAGCTGCTGCGGTGGTCCGTGCAATCCTGGATATATGCAGAGAAACAGTCTGATCCACAGATCCAAGTGGGGTGCTGTGGTTGAATTGGGGTAATGAGGGTCCACAGAGCTCACTTGCTCCCAACAAGCAGAACCTGGGACACCCCAGGAAGCCAGGGATGCTTCAGAATCCAGTTTGAAAACTTTGGCCCCCATATTTCCTAGGTTCATTGCCTGCTTAGCATTCTGTGTTGCCTGGACTTTCTAGTTCCCCAGATCTTACGATGAATTATTGATACATGATTTAAGTACCACCTCCTGCTTGTATTTAGGTATCTTAAAACATGAAAGAGGAATTATGCAATTAAGACACAATCCAGCATAGTGGTTTTAAATGCAGACTCTCGGAATAAGACTGAACTCTGTCACTTTGGGCACGTTTCTTAATCTTTCTGTGCCTCTGTATCTTCACTTGTGACATGGAGATTGTGGGAGCTCATGGGGTTGCTTTAAGATTAAATCAATTAATATGTGAATGTCATTGAGAACAGAACCTGGGGCATAGTGAGTATTAAGTCTTTACTGTCATTATGATTCTAGTGGTTGAATGAATCCACAGACCATCACTGGGACCACGATGCTGGTCTCTCATCAAAATTGTGATCCTTAACTAAACAACAAGCATCAGGCATGAATACACAGATAGGGAGATTCAGCCGTATAAACAGAGAACAAATGTGTGAGAGTTTTCAACATCAGTATCATCAAGTATTTACTGAGTGCCTGCAGAACCCGAGTGCAACGTGCCAGGCACCAGAGACGGGTGCTGAAGATGATGGATGACCTCCTGACCATCTGCCCAGCCCGTCCTTAGGGAAGGAATCACAGAAACCTTGGAGGTAACTCCTGGTAGCCTTTTCCTTCCTGAAAACAGCAACCGTTACGATGGAGGAGGTTAAGGTTGTTCTCATGCTGTTTTTGCCCAGTCTTCTTCCTTCCCCCCAGAATCTTCCCTGCATATGCCCTCTCGGCCCTCTGATCAGAGAGAGAGCTGCGGACCAGTTGTTATTGGAAGATCTGTGTTCTACCTCTCCTCTGTGGGACGTCTCAGCAGAGTTACCCATATGGATAATAATAATTATTACAACAAATCATGTGTGACATTTACAAAGAGGGTTCTTTGATACTCTGCTCTTCAGAGAGCTGGAGCTGGTTCCCCTCCCTTTGAATGTGGGCTGGACTTCGTGACTCACTTCTGAAGAACAGAATATGGCGGAAGTGAGGGTGGTGCCCTCTAAGACTAGGTCAGGAAAAGCACTGCGGCTTCCTCCTTCCTCTCTCTATGGGTCATTCAATCTGGGGGAAGCCAACCGCCATGCCGTGAGGACCCTCAAGCGGCCCTGTGGAGAAGCCCACCTGGGGAAGAGCTGAGGCCTCCCACCAGCAGCCACGGGAGCGGGTCTTACACGTGGATCCTCCAGCCTCAAATGAGCCGCCAGATGCCGACACCGTGACCACACTTCATGGTGGACCCAGAGCCAGGATCACCCAGATAAGCTGCTCCCAGAGTTTTGATCCTTAGGAATTACGTGAGAAAAGGATATCATTGGGCTTCTTCAGTTGAGTTTCTTTTTTTCAGCCCATTTTCTCAGCCCTTTCTTGGCTGACAACCCAATCTAAAGTAGCCACTCAATGACTCTCTAGTATATAAGCCCTTTGTATTTTTTATAACACTACTTAATTACTACTTAATTTTAAATTACTACTTAATTTTCTTATCTATTCATTGTTTAACTAGCGCCATTATAATTTAAGCTCCAGGAGAGCCAGCATAGTTTCTGTCTTACTTAGAGATATGTCTTTTTTGCCCAGAGTAGTGCATGGCACATAGTAGGTGCTCATTAAATGTTTGTTGAATGAATAAAGTGAATGATATCCATATATATCCTTTCATGGAAGGACCTATGTTAATCTTTGGATCTCTACAATTCTGAACGTAGTACCTTGAGCATGATCAGAGCTCAATTAACATTACAGACTGAATTAATATACTTTAGAAGACACTAAAGAACTGAAAAATGAACAGTGGTAATCTCAGAATCCCTCATAAAATGTGTGTGATCTTATTGTTTCATGCCTCTAAATTTGACCTAATTTATTACTCAGTAATAGATAATTATTATTATTACAAATAGTTTTTTTTTTCTTTTTTGCCTAATTGTTTGACAGTAAGGTGCAAATGTCATGACCCTTTAGCTCTAAATACTTTAGCAAGGTTCTTTGAAGAAGAATGACACTTAAGTTTTTTTTTTTTTGGTGGGGGGGTAATTAGGTTTACTTTGTTTGTTTGTTTATGGTGGAGGCACTGGGGATGGAACCCAGGACCTTGTGCACGCTAGGCATGGGCTCTACCACTGAGCTGTACCCTCCTCTCTCCAAGAACTTTATTTCACCTTATTAGGAGTTATCACACCCCTGAATTTGAATATTGATTAAATTGTTTCCAATATACAGTTCATACATTTCTCCAGTTGTCCCCAGAATATCCCAGTGGCTCTCCACTTCATTCAGAGTAAAAGCCAAAGTCCTTCTGAAGGCCCTGAGGACCCCCATCATCAGGCCCCCCACCCCACCCATACCTCTCTGACCTCATCTCCTCCCCTCCCCCTTGCTTACCCCTGTCCAGCCCCACCAGCCTCCTCCACGTTCTTTGGATCTTCAAGGCCTTCTCCCACCTTTTGCACTGACTATTCCCTGGGTGCAGAATTCGTTCTCACCTCCTTAGAGTCTTGGCTCAGATGGCTCAGATGTCCCTTCTCAGTGGTGTCTACCATGAATACCCATCCTAAAACTGCACCCCCGCCCCGGCACTCCCACTCCCTTGCCCTGTGGGTTTTCTCCGTCAGCATGTCGTCTTCTAACATATCGCTTTATTCACTTGTTGACTTTGTGTAACATCTATCTCCCCTATTGGAATGTGAGCCCCAGGAGGGCAGGGGTTTCCACCCGTGGTCACGGCAGTATCCCCACTGCCTAGAACGACGCCTGGTACCAACATCAGTGGAGCTGGTCCATCCATCAGTGGATGTTTGTGGGATGGATGAATGAGAGAAATGCCACCCATGGGCACTGGCAAAGGGGACATTGGGTGGGGTAATGATAATGACCTGCACACCTGCTGGAGAAGCCGGCCACATCTGGGGGAGACCCAGACGAAATGAGAGTGAGCCTTGCTAGCCAGGGTGACTGTGTGGTGGATTTCTTACCCCTGCCACCGGGATTACCTGTGTCCTGGGTCACATCCTGTATCTTAGAACATCCCTCTTATCTCAGAACATTTTAATACTCTCTTTTAAGAAAGAGCTAATAATACTAATATTTGCTGACATGTCCTATCGAAGGCTTACCGTGTACCGGTCCTGGTGCCAAATACACTAAACCTGGTGTCCCATTTAATCCTCAGCAATCCTGCAAGGCATGTATTACCATAAATCTCATTTTCTAGACAAAGATGGTTCAGAGGTTTCACTGACTTTTAAAATTAATATTTAACTTATTGAAATTGCAATTCAAAACCCTGGTTCTTCCCTAGGCTTCAACTTACAAATAATATTCTATTTGTGCTCAACATATTTTCATGATTGCTTTTAAAAGGATTTTGAATATTTGATTCCAGTTACAAAGTTAGACTCCCTTCAACATTTTAAATTGCATTTAAACATTTTATTGTATTCAGTTTCTTTTATGTACCTAAATGGCCTGACTTAACAAACAGAACCTTTCCAAGTATTTAAATATAAATTATTCTTCCAATAAATTAAACCTATAAATATGGTGAACTTTGAGGTCTCTTAAATGTTCCAATACAATATATGTGAGTTTAAGGAGTTTTCAGTTTAAAATTATAAATTTGAATCCATTACATTCCTACCGATTTTCAGTTGGAATTTCAAGATTTTTACTCTAAATAGGATGAATCCTATTGAGCTATAAATACGTAAATACCAAATGTGTACAGATTCTTTTACATAAAAACATTAATACCATGATTTGGATTCCTGTAAACTTTCTATTTCTATTTAAATCTTTAAATTTGCTCACTCACCAAGGAAGCTACAATATTCATATCACACTGTTTGGGGGGCTGCCTTCTTAACTCTTCTGAGATTACAGAACATTTTTCTCTTCCCTGCCATTGTTGTGTCAATGACCCCATGCTTCAGAGGAGGTGCCACATGGCCTAGGATGCCTAGATTTTTTTTTAACGCATTATTTTTTTTATTCTTATTTTTTATTGAAGTGTAGTCAATTTAAAATATTAGTTTCAGGTGTACAGCAAAGCGATTCAGTTATACAGATACATTTTTTCAGTTTCTTTTCCATTACAGCTCATTACAAGAAATTGTGTATAGTTCCCTGTGCTATACAGTAGGTCCTTGTTGTTTATTTATTTTATATATAGTAATATGTTAATTCCAAACTCCTAATCCCTCCCCTCCTTCCTGCTGGTAACCACAGTTTATTTTCTGTCTGTGAATCTATTTCTGGTTTGTAAGTAAAATTTGTATTTTTTTTTTTAGATTCCACATATAAGTGACATCATGATATTTGTCTTTCTCTGTTTAACTTCACTTAATATGATAATCTCTAGGTCCATCCATGTTGCTGCAAATGGCATTATTTCGTTCTTTTTATGGCTGAGTAATATTCCATTGTATATCTATACCACATCTTCTTTATGCAGTCATCTGTTGATGGACATTTAGGCTGTTTCCATGTCTTGGCTGTTGTAAACAGTGCTGCTGTGGACACTGGAATGTGTATGTTGGACTCCTAGATTTAAGTGATGTCACATTCCCGACCAGGAAACTCTACCACCTAATTTAATTCTGTATCTTTGGCTTTTAAGACTAGTCAAGCCATTTCTATCTAAAGCTAAAGAGCTTTGAACCAAATGGAATCCTACACTCTTTCATATTCTGTTGTCTCTTTGGACCATGCAAATCTTACAGACATTGAACTGGTGTCTGATTGAATCACGGCTTAGGAATCAGCTATTTTCCATCTCAAGGTGGAACTTCAGGCACAAGCGAGGGCTCGTCAGTTCTTTCCCAGGTCTGTTTTGTCACACCCTGTACTTCCATACCTGCGAGGTCACTGGCTCTCAGGACAGGGAACAGGGTGACTTCCTCCAGGGCCCTGTGTTGGATTCTCTCCTGCCGTAAAGGTTAAAGTTCACAGAAGGGACCAGAAGACACAGAGGCAGCAGAAGTACAGCTAGACGTGCTTCTCCAGAGGAAGCACAGAGGTGCCTGAGTCCTTTATTCATCTTCTTTTAAATTACAATAAGCCTGATTAGGCTGATAAGGCAGATGGCATTGTCTCCATGCCTTCACTCATTCATTTATTCAACAAACACGTATCGCCCGTGTATTATGGGCAAGGCCATTGTCTTCAAGGAGCTCACAGTCTACAAAGAGGGCTACCAGCCAGAGCTCAGGGCTGAAGGAGGGACATTGATAAAGTGCACTGGGGCTCAGGGGAGGGAGAATGTCCCTCTGGTGGACAGCCATCAGGAAAGGCTTATGGGACATGTGATGTTCATCTGTGTTTACTGGGTGCCTACTGTATGCTGGGCACAGCTGGGAGAGGGGTTTCAGGGATGAGTAAAAAAATTAAACAAGGTCATTTCCGGTTGTGGGAGCTAACTTTATTGGGTACTTTCAACGTGCCAGCTCTGTTCTAAGTGCTTTACACAGACTGACTTGTTTAATCCTCCCAGCCCTTCTGTGAGGCAGGAAACCATTAATAGCCCCACTCTGTAGGTGAGGAGGCTGTTGCATTTGTCTGTGGGTTCACGGAAATCTACCCCCAAATGTAGTGGCTTAAAAGAGCCATCATTTTCTTTGGTCACAAGCTGGTGAGTCAGGAACTCAGGCAGGGCTCAGCAGGGACAGCTCGCTCCTCTCTGCTCCACAGTTAGCCAGGCTTGCGGCTGCGGCTGGAGGATCCAGATGGCCTTGTCCCATGACTGGGGCCCTCCAGTTGTCCTTCACGTGACTCCTCTTAACAGGACGTCTGGGACTTCTTTACGTAGCAGCCCACTTCCCAGGGTGCAAACACATCACATCGCATCTAGCACGTTCAGTTGGCTCACAAGTGTCACAGAGCCAGCCCAGGTTCAAGTGGAAGGGAAACTGACATGGGATGAGTGGCAAAGTCACATTGCAAAGGGCGTGCAGGGCGGAAGCAATCGCTGTGGCTGTCTTTGGAAACAATCTTGTGCAGACACGGGGTATAAATAACTTGCTCACAGTCCTACAACTAATAAGTAGGCTGTGGGCGGCCAGCGGGGTAAAGGCCAGACGTGCAGAAATGTAGAGGCCATTTCAGATAAAATGATGCATGTAAATGAAAGCCCAGAGACAGGAAAAGCTGGAGAGTCATGGCTCCCTTTGCCGGAAGAAGTAGGTAAACAAGAATGAAGCAAAAAAAAAAGGTAGGCTGGGGCCAGACCGTGGCTGACCTTGAACACCAGGCTGAACTGTTTGGACCTTGATTCTGTAGGCAGTGGGCAGCTGTGGGAAGGTCTGGAGCTGGACGGTGACTTGATCAGGATTGCTTCAGGGAGATTAAGCCAGCCCTATGGGTGCGGGGTAAGTGGGGGCAGCCCAGGGAGCAGGGAGCCTCCCGCAGGAGTGATGGAGTCCTGACCTGGAGGGCACATGTCGGGGTGGAGGGATAGGTCTGAAGGCAGGAGACCCCACAGGGGTGCTTTTGACACAACCTGGCAACTTGGCATTTTTCAGACGAGGAAACTCTTGCTCTGAGAGGTTGACGCTCCAGGATCTCCAGCAAAGCAAATGGCAGAGGCAGAAGGTAAGAGGTCTGGGGGCCAAAGGATAAGAGGAGGGTAGGGCCAGGGAACCCAGGTCTTTGGACCCCTAGTCCATTCCGGCACAATGGGAGTGTTCGTGGTGGGGACCAGAAAAGCTGGGGCTCCGGTGACTTCTTTGTGGGGTGCATTGATGTCAGCAACTTGCAGATGTCAGTCTCATGAATTGCCCAATGAGGAGATGTCTTGAGCCAATAGGAAGAGCCCGCCGTGGTTGGGTACCTGCACTCCTCCCGCTGCTGCCGGGAGCCCACATCCCGGGGAGTGAGACCTGGTCCACTACGGGGAGATGGGGGCTGGGGTTGGATGGAGAAACAGAGGCTTGAACTGTGTCATCTCCACACACTCTGAGTTGCTTTGAGGGTCTTTCTAAGTAATAAATTTTTTAAAAAGCAGCAAGGGAGAGAGAAGAGGGGATGTGATATGTGGTTCTTTCAAAGCTCTTAGTTTGAAAAGACACTGAGGTTTTTTTTTTCAAAGAGCCTGGTTGATCTCATTCTTAGCATCTCTGGCTGAAAGGGGGCTCCCCACCCCCTCTGTACTCGTTTCTCCCTGGGATTTGGACCTCTTCTTCTGACACACTTCATGCGGGGAGAGCTCATTTTGGCTTCCTCAAAAATTGGACGCTAAATTTAGAACTGGCCTCAAAACTTCTGATCTTTGAGCTCAACTTGTCTGGCTTGGCCCAGCCTGCAACAGTCACCTCTTATCACCATTAATGTTGTTCCTATTTGGTTCTCCTGTTGTCTTAGAAACATGAATTGGTATGATGGGTCACAGCCAAGAAACATAAGCCAGAGCCCACCAGTCTCCCCAGAAAGGACCCTGTCTCTGCTCTTCTCTTGTAAATAATGTTCTCTCGGAGCAGAACATGTTTCCCCCTCATTTTCTGGGAGCTGGGCCCCTTGGGCCCATTCCAAATTCCTCTGGTCTCCCTTCCATCTGCTGCAAGTTCCATCCCTGCCTTCCCATCCCTAGAATCACCAGAAACCAGGCCTTCGTTTGTGCCTGGGCCCAGCTGCTTGTCCACCTGGACTCAGGCCTATTAACCCCTGACCCTCATCCTTCCCTTTACCTCCTTCCACAAAGCCACAGTTGGAGAAGGAGCCCTAAGCTGAGGGCCTTCCCTATCCCCACCGAATGGTCCTTCACACACCCAGTTCTGACCACAGACACGTCATCTCCCTCAGAGCCCAGCAGCTGGTTCTGAGTTCTGGTCACTGCCCCTCACTTCTGTGTGTCCTTGGGCAAGTCACTTGACTTCCTAGCTGAGCCTGTTCTCCTACCTGTAAAATGAGGAGTGGAAGGAATGGGCCTCTAACCTTAGGGTGCACCCTGCTTTAAAACATTCCATGCATCTCTGTCCGTGATCAGTAAAAACCCGAGAAAAGGTCCTTTTAGCATGAAAGAGAGGAGTGTCACATGATGTCACCACAATATCCCTGCAGAGCAACAGTCTGGAAAGCACTAGAGGGTTCCAGCATCCCTCACTGACGTCCAGAGACGTAACCCCCCATAACTCCACTTGGAATGGTTCTGCGGGAGGCCAAGGCCATCTGGATCTCATCTGTGATAGTTCTGAAGGTCTACAGCATCCTCAAGATAAAAGCTAAATTCTTTGGAGCAGTGTTTCCCAAATTGCTTTCCATGGAACACTGGGATCCCGCGTGTGCTTGGGCTTTGCCAGTAAGTTTGGGGAAAGCTGGGTTTCTTTACGACAAGATTTGTCAGAGCCCCAACTCCAGGCGTTCTGCTTATGCTTCAGAACAGCCTTTGGTTTTGCCCTTTTGCTGTTTCTGTTTTACAGATGAGAGTTGAGGCTCAGAGAGGTTAAGTGATTTGCCCAGAGCCCTGCAGCCTGGACGACTGGGATCTGAGCCTAGACTGTGTTCCTAACATGAGGCTATATTTTCATCCCATGTTATTGGCCCCGAGAACCTGCCTTGTCCCAGCTGAAACACCTCAAGGAAAATAGAGCAAAGGAGAGCTTTCTGGGGAAGGAAAGGGGACAGTAAGGGGGCATGTTATGAGTAGAGGGAAGCCTCAGGTATAGGGGCACGTAGCTGTTTCCTGGGGACAACTCATTCGTGGCGGATGTGGACTCAGAGACGTCTCTGCTGCGCCTTCGCAGCTGTCCCCACCCCTGGAGCAAGTCAGGTGAAGAAGTGCCACCCCTTTTATAAGAAAGGTTCACAAAGACTCGTGGCGATCCGGAGATGCCTGTTCCAGAAGAATCCATCGTTGCCCGCGGATTAGTACCACACAACTCCCCTGGCCAGCACAGCTGATTTCACGGGGGCACAGCAGCCCCCAGGCGGCCAGGGTTCTGAGAGACTGAATTAGTACTAGTCACTCGCTCATGCTCTCCTTCCTGTAAGCACATGCTGTGCACGGCAGACGGCGTGGCCAACAAGTTCAATGTCCCTGTTCTCCAGGAAGGACAGACCTTACACATGTCACGAGCGGTGCAGTTACCACCAAAGTGAGTTCTCTGAACGGAAGGGGCGTGGTTCTGTGACAGTATGTACAGCCGCGCGTGGCCTAGCTTAGGGAGGCTCTGTGTGGCCGAGGAGGCCATGACCCACGTGTCCCTTCAAGATGCCCTTTTCCAAAGAATGTAGTTGACTGACAGCCCTCAGTGCCACGCTTCCAGATCAGCCTCAGTGTTCACTTCCTCCCCAGGCAGCTCCTCACCAATGACAGCACAGCTGGCCACCTCTGCCCACCCAGGACCACTCTCACAGGCCGGCTGAGATTTGAGTGTCCTACAGTCTGAAGCTCTCCCTTCCCTCCCTCCTTTCACAGGTGTCAGACCTGACATCTCTCCCCACCACGTACAACTGCTCCATCGCTCCCTTTCATATCATTTTGACATCTGCTTTGGGTTTAAAAAAAAAACAGTGTAATTCAATTGAGTAAATTGGAAAGCTTTTATTGGCTCTATTGAATGATTCATGAACCAGGAGCATCCAATCTAACAGAAAGGAGCTCCAAGGAGCTGTACAATAAAAGGCTTTCATAGGGAGAAAGGAGCAGGATCAGGGAAGTTACACTCGGCCAAACAGCGGGTTGGTTGCAAAGTTACTTTCCTTTAGAGGATGGGGGTGGGGAGCGGTGGTCTACCTGGCAGGTTACCTAACTAATGCTGACCCGGTGGTTCCTGCCTGGCTGGTTTAAGATTTCTTTTCTAGGAGAGCCTAGACTATAATTAGTCTCAGTTTGGGGATATGGGGCGTCAGCAACTCCATTTGGGGGCCTGTCATCTTGTGTTTAACACAAGGAAAATTAGAAATTAGGTGTTTTGAGCTGAATGATCAATGAAAATATAATCTCTCAAAGCTTGTATACAGCTAAAGAGTGCTTAAAGGAAAACGTTTAGCTTATTAGCAAAGAAAAAAGATAAAATCAGTGATCTAAGCTGCCACTTCAAAAAGCTAGACCAAGAAGAGCAAAGTAAACCCAAAGTTAGGAGAAGGAAGGAAACAAACAGAAAATTAACAAAGCCGAAAGTTGGTTCATTGAAAATATAAGCAAAATTGGTAAATTCCTAGCAGGATGGATCAAGGAGAGAGAAACAGAAGGAAAATAAATTATGAATATAAGGGATAAAAGAGAAGCTATGACCACAGAGCCTACAGACACTGGAAAAGAATAATAGTAAACCAATTAAAAGAATAATTAGAAATTATTATGAACAACTTTATGCCAATCAATTTGACAACACAGATGAAATGGACAAATTGCTTGACACATTATAGCTTACCGAAATTGACACAAATGAAATTGGAAGTCCAAAGAGTTTTATCTGCTAAAGAATTTGAATTCATGATCCAAACCCTTCCCACCAAGGAAACTTCAAGCCCAGAGAGCTTCACTGGTGAATTCTATCAAACATTTAAGGAAAAAATAACACCAAACTTACACAAATTTTCAGAAAACAGCAGGAGGGAATACATCCCAATTCATTTTATGAGGCCAGCAACACCCTGATACCAAAACAACAAAGACGTCATAAGTGGCTTGAATCCAGATCTCAGTACCGTTATTAAGCAGATGTACTTCCTTAGTATGCTGCATATCCCAGACAGGTCATCAGGAAGACCTCACTTGTCACAGACACTCAGGGACAAGGCTGATGAAACTTCCATCTTAACAGAGGCTTCCACTATGATTAAGGCAGAGAAAGGAGACATAGCGAATTGCCTACTGATTCTTAAAGCTTCTGCCCTGAAGTGACATGTGTCACATAGGTGCATGTTCATGACTGTGTCCCACAGGGATGGGGGTGTCCTAACACATTCTTGGAAGGAGAGGAGAATGGATAGCGATTATCTGAGGAGTTATATATATATATATATATATGTGTAGTAACAAAAGAGCCTAAATAAGTAATATGAGTGACCTGCCCAGTGAGAGACTGCAGAGTGGACAAGGGGACCTTGGGGCTTGGTTTTAAGAAATGCTACCAGCCTGAGAGAGGGGATGAGCCTGTGAAGGAGGCATCTCAATGGAGCAACCGGAGAGAGAGGGGAAAACCAGGCGAGTTCATGAAGGGACCGGCCGACGGTGTCTAATGGGATTGAGGGGTCAGGAAGAGGAGGATGTGGACAACCAGGATGTCACTGGTACCAGGACAACATTATGTCTGTGGAGTGATGGTGGTGGAAGCCAGAAGGAAATGAGTAAGAACTGAGTGTGAGATGAAGGGAAACAGAATATGGACAGCCTCTTAAGAAGCTGGTTGTGAAGGGAAGGAACTGGAAGAGGACATGTGTTAAGAGAAGGTTTGTTTGTTATTTCAGCGGGAGAGACTAGCGGATGTTTGAATGTTGATGGGGACGGACTAGTTTGGAGGCAGTGGTTAAATACATAAGAGAAGGGAGAGTAGAAGGGTCCTGGAAGGCGGGACTTGAAAGTCGGCAGAGAAGGATGCCCTGAGGTGGGACTGGGGGGCTGTGGCTGAGCTGGGGTGAGTGGAGACCAGGCAGCAGAGGAGGCCAGAGGGAGAGGAAGTAACTGTAGAGCGACGCATAGTGAGGCTGAGACCCGGGAGGGAGAAGACCTGTGGCAGAGTCGAGTCTTGCTGGTCCTTTTTCTTGAAAAGATTTCATTTACTCCACAAATATTTATGGAGTACCTGCTATGTGCCAAGCCGGATCCCGAGCACTGTGGCTAGAGCTGTCCGCAGGACACATGCCATCCTTGTCCTCAGAATCTGTCCCTGCAGCCAAAGACGCTGAGTGGCAACAGCCTCTTTGGCAAGGCAGGTGTCTTCAGTTTGGACAGATTTACTGAATAGCAGCAGAAAGACGCCATCGATATGGGGATCAGAGGCAAACGGACTTCCTGGAATAGGAAGGGGGCTGTTGGAGAGGGCTTGTCCTCTGGAAGATCTTGGGAACTTTGGGAAAGGGAGGAGTGTGTATCCGGATGCGTCTCTGGTGCCATTTGATGCAGAGAATCCCTCTGTGCTTCGAGTGTGTTGGGATGTGGTTGTGATCGACTATATGTGTGGGAAGAAAAAGACAGACCAACAAGGTGGCACCTTCCTAGGAGACATGCCCATTCTGGTTCTTCACTTTTTTTGTTGTAGAAATTTGACAGCATGTACAAAAATGGAGAGAACAGTACAGTGACCCTCCACAGCCCATCATTCTCACCACCTCTTCCTCCTCCAAACACCTCTGACTAATCCATGCCTCTCATTGGACAATTAATCATGTACTTTCTCATGAAATCTTAGTTCGGGCTACTCCTGAAACCAGCACTGTTTCTCGGGCTTTTCTGTCACTTGAGCCAATACCTTTCTTTCTATACTTCAGTTTGAAGTGAATTTTTTTTCTCTTGTAATGAAAAGAATCCTGTCTAATGTAGAGACCCAGAGATTAGTCCCACCCAACCTTATTTGCCTGGCTCCCTGGGCCCAAGTACCCTTTCAAGGGCATCCACTGTTGTTAGTTATCTGTGGCTGGAAAACACACCATCCCAAACTTAGTGAGTATGGTAACCAGGCTCTAAGAAAGCCCTTAAAGGTCCTCACCTCCTGGTATTTATGCCCCTGAGGCGTCTCCTATATCTTATCAAGGTCACTCTGTGAGAGGAACAGAATGTAATGGAAATGATGATGTGTGACTTCCAGGCTAGGTCATAAGACACATTTGCACTTGGCACCTTGCTCCCCACACCAGGCATATCCCACTGCATGGTGATGTCCGAGTGAGCACACAGGAAGGTCCCTGGCCAAGCCCTGGAGAACCAGGGAGGGCTTCCTGGTAGAAGCAACAACCGAACTGTACCCTAAAACCGCATCTCCCCTCTGAATGCTCAGTGGACACAGGTCTCTGAAGGCACGTTCAGGGATGCCACTCACCCCGTCAGGACAGGCTCTCATGCCTCCCAGGGTGTCAAGGGACACATCTGGTCAATGCATCCACCCTGGAGGGGAGAAAGCCAGACATCGGAGCACTTTCTCAGGGGCCTCCTGCGGCTGGTGCCCCAGCCTCTGTGGTCAACTCAGAGAAGTGCAGCTAAAGGAGGAGGCACAGTCCCCACCAAGGAGGAGTGTTGGGGGGGGGTGTCAGAAAGGGGGAGTTGACCCCCTGAAAACACACAGACACACAGCTCAAGCTGAACTGTCAGTGGGGAGAGGCTGGCTACTGGCCAGTGCTTGGGCCCCCCCACCCCCTCTGCCGACCGGCTGTCTCCATCCCTTCCTGGGCCTTCCCGAAGGTAGGAGCCAGGACCTCCCTCCCCTTCCAACAACAGCTCCTGCTCTCCTGCCCACACACTTCCCACTCCCACGGCCGCTCCCGGCAGAAGGCCTTCACCAGCCTGTCTTCTCCCCCAGGTTCCCACTGGTGCTTCATTGCTCTTCTTTTCTTCCCTTTTGCTAAATGTTCTTGCTTATGTGAAATGGCAATGGGTGGGCATGAGCGTAGGTCTCTGCACGTGTGTGTGTGTGAGCGTGTTCACCACCGGATATCGGCGTGTGAGCCAGACCCGGCATATAGGTGTGTACATATGCGGGGGGTCTCGGGCTCAGATGTGAGAGGTGTAGGGGAGGCAGGCAGAGGTCCAGACCCTTTAGCACCTCCTGGAAAAGACCTTCGCTGCTCCAGCCTCTGCCCACCTCCCAGCCTCAGAGCCTACCACCGCCACGGAACTCACCCTGCTCTCCCTCGCCCTCTCTCTCCCCTCAGCCTAGGGTTTCTGCTCCCAATTCCCATCCACCACTAGGCAAACTACTGCTTGTCCCTCAAGGCTCTGCTCAAGTGTCATCTCCTTCCAGGAGCCTCCTGAGCCCCTGGGTCTGTGCTGGCTGCCCCTACAGCAATGGCCACTGCCTCTTCCCTTGCTTGAAGGCTAGGACCTTGCCTGTGCTGGTCACCTTCCCTCAGCATCCCTGACGGTGCCAGGCCCCCAGTGGGAACTCGCTGCAGGGAGGTGAATGAAAAATAAAATTACATTACCATAGACATACACATATATATGTATATCTCGCTTCCCCCCACCCAGCTACACAATCTTTTGGTGGGTTAAGTAAGGTTCAAAGGAATTGTAGGGGGATGTTGGGGAACGTGGGTTCCTTTTATCTTTGGGATTGGGGTTGTGCCCCTCCACCCTCCTACCGACACATACACACCGGTACCACACGAGGCTGCTTTCTCTAAAGAATGTGAGAGTTATCACTCAACTTCTGATCTCTGGTTTAAGGCCAGGGCCAAACACCCTCAGTAATCACCCTCCCCACACGGAACACACGTTGAAGTCAGTCTGAGCCCCCCGGGGAGGGGGGGGGCGGAAGACTTCTGAGAGAGGGAGGCCCCGCCCCCTCACTGCTCCTCCAGCCAATCACTGAGCCCCTTTGGTTTCCGGAGCAAGGGTGAGGGCGGGAGGCAGGGAGCCGGGCTGGAAGGGGTTTCGAGCCCGGCAGGCTGCATGCTCCGGGGGCTGACGCAACTGGAGAATTTGGCTTCTTTTTATCACATATATCATTTTGCCATATATGGTCACCGAGAGCTACTGGCAGCGAGGCTCGGGCCCAGATGGTGGGCTCCCAGAGTGAAGTGAGCTACATACCAGCCCAGAACAAATAGACCATCGCTCACCCGCCGGACAGGTGGGTGGGCCAAGAGAGGGGCTATATATAGTTCTGCTCACATTCCTCTGCTAATGCATGTTGGCCCCCAAATGCTCAAACAATCTCCATTTCTGGCCCTTTTTACTGAATTTGCTAATTGCTATTCTTCTATAACCAAGGGAACGAAAAAAATTTCCTGAGGAATGTGGGGGAGGAGGTCTGCTGGCCTTTCCCTTCCTTTATCCTCTGACCCTCCCCTCCCTTCCTCCCGCCCCTTCTCCACTTCTTCCCTTAACTGCCCCCCACCACCACAAGTCTTTCCCATTTCCTCCAGCCCCAGCAGGCCTCCTCTGCTGATTCTCCTCATTTCTTCCTTTGCCGGAATTCCCTTCTTCCCTGTATCCCTCCAGCCCAGGTGAAGCTGGCTAGGTGCAGGTGAGCCCCTGACGCTGGGCAGGATTCAGAGAAGTGTGCAGGCGCAGCAGACAAGATCCCCCAGCTCCCGGGAAAGACCTGTCCCTGCCAAATGTTGGAGGCTCGCTCTCCCCGGCTGTCCTGACCAAGCAAGAGATGCTGCCCCAGCCTTCCCAGGCACCCAAGGTAGCAAAAATGGCAGCATGGGAAGCCATGCCCTGAGACTCTATGGGACCCAAAGAAATATTGGTGATTCCCAGAAGCCACTGTCAGGACAGCACTATATACCGCCGGCCTGAGACGCTCAAGATTTCGGAGGTTTACACCTCCAGCCCAGAGCTTCAGAGCTTCAGAATCACAGGTCGGAGGTGGCACTGTTACCTGCCAGGGTGGTGGCTCAATCCTAAAGCAAAGACAGATGGAGCGAGGTTAGACCAGTTCTGGAGTGGTGGGTGCAAGCTTGACGATGTTCTCAGGAGCAGCTGACCCTCTGATGTCAAGGGAGAGGAAGGCAGGCGGCCAGGCCAGCCTCTCGCATAGGGTGCAGAAGCCATTCTTAGAGAGTACAGTCTGGGTGAAATGTGGCTTTGGTGATCCCTGTCTTCTAATTTGCTCCAAACAGCAGGCACTGATTCTGCCGGCAGTGCACTCCCTGTGCCTTTAGCACGCAGCAGGAGCTCAACCCTGCTATACATGAGGGGGCTTTTACAAGCTACTGGTGTCCTAGCCCAGTACATTCTGATCTAGCAGTCTGAGGTAGGTTTGGGGCATGTGATGTGAGATACACCTATTCCCCCCAGCTTCCCTAGTGATCTGATGCATGTGCAGCTGCAAACAGGCTGGCTCTTCTGGGGGTATCTGGCCCGAGCCCACCAGCTCCCAATCCCCCAACCTGGAGCAGCCTCAGGTCCCCTGAGCAGAGCCCCTGACTAGGGGGCTCAGGGGTCCAATTGGCTGGTAAGAATGACTCCTGGTCTGGGACTTAGAACCTGACTCCCATCTGGCTCTGTCCTGAATTACCAGAGCCCCCTACTCAATGCTCCTAATTTCTTAAAACCCCATTTTCTTCAACCACAAAATCAGGAGGTAGAGAACTTCTGTAAAGACCAATGAGATTGTCTACATAGTAGTAATGATACCAAACAATTACCATGTACCCACACCATGCTGGGTGCTGAAGACATGCTATTTTATTTGGGTCTGCTACTCTGTCCACTTTATAGATGAAAGAATTGAATCTTAGGGTAAATTCCTGGCCAGGGCCCCCTAGCCACTGACTGCATAGGAGAGCTGGAATACAATTCCAGAGCTTGCAGGCCGAACATAAAGGGACTTGTTGCTGGCTGTCTTTTCCAGGATGTCAAAGCTAAATCTGACAAGACAGACTCTGAGAGGATGCTTCAGGTCATGCAGAGAAATGCCCTGGGCACGCTCCCCGGTTCTGGCTCAAGCAGCATGGTGTTTCCCCAGCCCTCCATCGTGGGCTGCCAAGGAGTGGGTTTCAAAGCTGGCCTCTTCATTGAATAAGAACACAAAATAGTGGTTGGCCCAAAGATGATGTGACATCAGTCAGCTGAGAGAGAGAACAGCAGCCACCCTCTACTCAGCAGAAAGGAAAGAAAATACAAAACAGGAGGAGGGTGGCTGCATGAACAGTGGGTCTATCTTCAAGCCAGGAAGTCGGTAGTGTGTAGGTTCCGTTCTCCTCCATCCCACCTCCACCTTCCCCCTGCTCTAGGAGAAGGTGGAAAATGAGGTTAGTGTCATGGGGGAGTGAAGGTAGAAGCAGCCTGAATCAGGAAACTGAGCTGTTGTGACTGGAATTGGCAAGTCCGGAAAGAGCCAGTGGCCAAGTGAGAGAGGTTAGGGACATGGTTTTGTCCTTGTGTGATCTTTGTCAACTTATTGGGACTTGGACTTGAGACCTGAGAGTTCAAGGGGTGGTCCATTGCCTTGGAGGTACTTTGCCTGAATTGAGGGGAAGCTGCCCAAAAAGTCTGCAGTGGGAGCATGGATGGCTATTCAATTAGCATCCCCTTTCTCTCCTTGTTTTTATTAAACACACACACATGAACTCTTAAGTTAAAAATCAAGAAAAAAATATAAAATAAAATCAAGAAAACTGAGTTTGAACAGAAAGTTTCTACTGTATAGCACAGGGAACTATATTCAATATCTTGCAGTAACCAATAATGAAAAAGAATATGAAAAGGAATCTGTGTATGTATATGTATGACTGTAACAGCATGCTGTCCACCTGAAATTAACACAACATTGGAAACTAACTATACTTCAATTTAAGAAAAGAAAACCGAGTTTGAAAAATGATAGCTTTATAAGAAAAAACAGAAACGGGTTTCCAGGTGCTTCCCTTTCCACAAAGGCCAGACTCTGGTGGTTCTGGTTCTCCTTCTCTGATGGTTTCGGTGAGGGAAACCCGTGCCTTTTGGTTTCACCTGCTTGGACGCCACACTCCACTCCCTCCAGCGCTCTCCCCGCTCTTCCCGCCACCCACTTAAGGGGCGGTGCAGGTGAGACGTGACGGCTGGGGTGGGAAGCCGCCCCCTGCAGCTGTGGTGACCCGGCTTCTTGCTCACTGCATTAAGTGAGATGCCCCCAGCAGCACAGCCTCCCTCCGCACCTACATCCCTGCGAGGCGGAAGAAACAGGTCACGGGACCGCCGGGAAAGCGTGTACAGAGCCTCTTGATCCAATGAGGCGCATCCAGAGAGAATAAACCACCCAAGGGCGGTGCTGACGAGGCCCAGGTGAGGCTGGGTCGGGAAAACCAGATTGTGGAGAAGCTCGGGTCTTCAAATCCTTGCGGATGCTGTTCTTTTAAAGTGTCTTCCTAGGCTGGAGGGTGTATCTCAGTGGCAGAGTGTGTAGTCCTGGGTTCAATCCCCAGTACGTCCATTAAAATAAATAAGCCTAATTGCCTGTCCCCCCCCCACCCCAAAAATAATTTTAAAAAAATTAAGTGTTTTCCTTATTGGGATTTTCAAACATATGCCAAAGTAGAGTAAATAGTACAAGGAACCCCTTCCCCACCCCGACACCTGTCACCCATTTTCAACAGTGGGCAGTACTCCGCCATTCCTTGCGGTTTCCTCTCACAGGGTTGTTTTTTCTCCCCTGGAATATTTAAAAGCAAATTTCAGATTTATTATGTCACCCCAAATACAGCAGTATTTATCTCTAACAGATAAGGGCTTTTTTGACGCAATCATCATAACAATGTTACATCCAACAAAATGAATTTCTTAACATAAAAATAATCTGTTTGGTTTTCTCTAACTATCTAAAAATGCCTATTTTTAGTTGGTTCAAATCGGGATCCAAACAAGGCCTGCACGTTGCATTTGGTTGACATGTCTCAAGTCTTTTCATTTATAACATGTTCCACTCTCCTGCTGTTTTTCATGTCATTTATTTGTCAAAGAAACTGGGTCATTTGTCCTTTAGAATTAGTCACATTGGCTCACAGAATTCTCCTCGGGTGGCCTAAGTGTTCTTCACGGATAAAGTCATATGTTGAAATTCAAGGCGTGGGTATTCTCAACCGGGGTGGCACATCAGTATCACCTGGGGAGATCTTAAACGCTTCAGAATTCCTGACCCGGCCCCTGGTGATTCTGATTCAGCCAAATCTAGGGTAGAGCCCAGGAGTCTTTTTTTTTTTTTTTTAAGCTGCCCAAGTGATTCTGCTGTGCATCACTGAGCTGAGGACTACTGACCCCGATAGTTGGGCTTTTCTCAAAAGGGCTCCTGATTCTCCTGGAGGAGAGGGGAGGGGGAGGGAAGGGAGAAGGGAGGAAGAGGAGTTGTTGTTGACAAATACTTATTGGATCCAAGCACTTAGATTGGGATGGTGTTGAGAAAGAAAGAAGAGGTTCAAAGTACTGGTTTAAAAGTTTAGACCAGGGAATCAACTCTGACTATAAAAATGCAACAGACTTCAAGTCCAAGACCTAGCCCTTGTTTTAACTCCCTGTCCCCTCAAGCAAATTGGGAGATCGTGATGGGAATGAAGGAAGTGGTGAGAATCAGTCCCTCTGCCCAGAATGGGACCTTGACCTCCATGGACTCTGTGGGTACCCGTCTTTCTCTGTATTCTGGGCCCCCTGCCTGGAAGCCAGCTTTCACTTGATACTGCAGATCATTTTCATCCTTTCTGGGTCTACTTGTGAACAAGAGAAAGACTGAAATGAAAGATAATGCTAGTAAGTTAAAATGTTCTATGTGAACATTTGGCACATAGGATAAATCCCTTATTTGGCATATAAAGAAAGCCATGTTCCACTATAATTAAAAGAAAACAGCTTCTTTCTGCTCTTAAATAAATGCCTAACAAGTCAAGGATATCAATTTGAAAGGGGACTGTGCTTGAGTATGTTAAATTTCTCATTATCCACAGGAGTGACTCAATAGATATTAAACAAGATTCAAATTGGGGAGAAAAAACATAAAGGAAAAGATGTAAGTTTGATTCATTCAAATATAGCATTTTTAGACTAATGTAGACTAGAAAGATAAACAAACTTAATTCAAAAGCAACAGGTCAGGAGAAATAATGGTCACATAGTTAACAATTTTTTTTTCCAGAATAAATAAAGATCTCCCACAAATCAATAAGAAAAATACAAGTGACTAAGTAGGAAGAGGGACAAAAAAATACAAACAAGTATTCACAAATAAGGATTTCCACGTGGCCAACAAACAAAAACAAGATCAATGGCAGTAGTAAACCAAAGAAGAACAAATTAGAACAGCAATAAGATACATTTTTTTCACTCATAAATTGGTTAAAAGTTTAAGTTTGTTAGTGGCAAATGTTGGCAATAGACTAAAAAAGTGAATTCCCTGGTATATTACTTATGGGAGTATCAGTTGGTCATATTTGAGGTCAATTTGACTGTATCTATTGAAACTTGAAATGCCTGGACCCTTCGACTGAGTGCTCCACTTCCAGGTGCCTAATCTGAAGGACCGATAGCTTGTACCCCCGAAGAGCCGTTTACAAAGATTGTTTTTCGTTCATCCATTTATTTAGTGAATATTTATTGAGGTCCTACTGTGTACCAGACACAGTTTTAGGCACAGCATGCACAGGGCAGGAAGGGTTTTTCTTTAAAGAAGTTGAAGTTCTAGGGGTGGCAGACAGAACAATAAACAAATGAACAATTTAACAAGCAAATGACTAAATAATATAAAGTCAGGCAGGAATAAATGCTATGAAAAAATAATTAATGAAGCACAATGACGAAAATTTGGAACCCACTTAGATGTCCCTCAAATGGGAAATAGCTTTTTTAAAGTTTAACGGAACTATGTATTTTTGTTTATTTTTCTTTGTTGGGGCGGGTAATTAGGTTTATTTATTTAGTTAGTTATTTTTAATGGAGGTACTGGGGATTGAACCCAGGACCTGGTGCATGCTAAACATGCTCTCTACCACTGAGCTATACCCTCCCCACCAGTTTTAAATAAATGTATATATGTATACACCATGGACTATTGTATAGCATTTAAATAGGATGAGATAGGTCTATACGTACTAACATGGTAAGTTCTCCAAGACACTAAATTAAGTAAAAAACAGGACCAAAAAAAATCACAAAACATGAAACATTGCAATTCAGTTTGTGGAAGTTAGTCCCATTTCTGCAAAAAAAGAGAAGTACTGATGTTTGGATGTACATATATGTATGGAAAGGAAAGGTCTAGAAGGTAATATGGTCATTTCTAGGCAGGGGATTAGGATCTGAAGGGAGAGACAGAGGGAGTTTTTGCTTTTTCTCTATGGTTTGAATTTTTTACAATGAGGATGTTTTTATAAATGCCTCACATATTAGAAGGAACAAAATAACTGTGAGAGAACATAGAGGATGGAAAGCGTCCCAATTCAATTTACAGAACTAGCATAACCCTGGGATTAAAACCTGACCATGTTAGTGCAAATAAAGAGGACTGGAGCTCAGTGTCACTTATGAATATGGATGGAAAATTCCTATGTAGAGCACTAGCAGATGGAATTCAGCAGTATATAAAAAAACCCATGACTAAGCAGGGTTTATTCCAGAATCACAAGGAATGGATGGATATCAGGAAATCTAGAATACAACTATCAAGACAATCAGTACTGCCCTTGGACCTGGGCGGCAGGGGCCCCTGCCTTGGCCCCCCTCCAGCCCCGCTTCTCCCAAAGAGTTGGAAGACTTGTCCTGTGTTCCTCCTCCCTATTACACCACACTTTCAGGACCAGGACACCAAAATTGCCTGTCCAAATGGCCCCACGCCCATTCCCTGGTTCCAGCCCTGAAGGGTAGATCTTACCATCAGAGCAGGACACACCCCAAGGCCTCAGGGATGATGGCCAAGGTGAGGCTGTGTAGTGCAGTGGAGCTTGGGTGCTGGGCTGGAGTCCAAAGCTGTTGCATCTGAGGTTCCTCATGGTGTGGGATGGAGCTGGGGGTGGGAAAAAGAGGAGGGTGGGGTGCAGCCTGGGGTGGCGGAGGGGCGGGCTCTCTCTAAGCTTCCGTTTTCTAGCATGATATTCTAAGGAACAGGAGTATTCTAGATTCAAACCTGTCCTTCCAGGTTGTTATGAAGGTAGATGTCAAGATAGGAGACAAGAACATTTTTTATTTAACAGTTTGACATTTTGGTTTCCAGTTTCTAAATATTTAGAAATGTAACAGGCCAGGCCTCCATCTGTACTCTTGGCTGTGGCCCCACAATTGTTAAGGGCAGTGCAACAATAATAGAACCCAGGAGAAAAAAAAAGCATGATACTAAAAATAGAAAAGACATTGGAAAGGTGAATTGAAAGGAAGAAGAGACAGAGTAGAGGGGAGATGGAAATGGAGACATTTTAAAATTCAGTCACACGATCCTTCATAAGTACTTACCAATGCTTGCCCTCTGCTAGGTGGTGTAAGGAGTAGAGATGAGACCCTATGAATTTTGAAACTTTGGGGCGATGAGATTGGGGGCTGTAATTTAAAGGTTGGAAACAATTTTCTGTCACTTCACTAAAGATGGGGTTTTCAACTTATCTTTGAAGCCAACTGTTTTTTTTTTAATAGCTGTTTTGGCAAAGTACACAAGAATTAACCCTTTATTGCACAATTATAAAGCAAGTACCCATCCATTGTTCTTAGACAAACTGTGAGGTCAACACAACCTGAATGCCTGTGTTAATTCTAGTGGTTTCCTCATGCCAGTCTTTGGGTCTGTTGTGTGTAAGAATGTTCTATGGAGAGGTGATTTTGTGGTTATTTTTAAAGGGAGATTTGATTTCTGGAGATGAGGATCCAAGAACAAAGCACAAGAGAAGGCACTCCAAGATTTCTAAATTTCTATCTTAAACCTTGTCCCCCACCCCCGAATGACTTTTTTTCTTTTTAACTAGCTTTATTAAGGCATAATTTACATATCATAAAGTTCAGCCATTTTAAAGGTACAGTTAGACAAGTTTTAGTAAATGTATACAGTGGTACAACCATCATGAGAATCCAGTTTTAGAATATTTCCATCACACCAAGGATTTCCTTTGTGCCTGTTTGCAGCCAGTCCTTGCTCCCACCCCTAACCCCAGGCAACCACTGATCTGCTTTCTGTCTCTCTCTATAGTTGTCTTTTCCATAAATTTCATATAAATATAATCATACAATATGTAGTCTTTTGTGGTCTGGGTTCTTTTAGTTATCACAATGTTTTTGAGATTCATCCATGTTTTAGAGTGTATCAGTAAGTCACACTGGTATTATATTCATACTATTACTGAATAGTGTTTCATTGTATTGATAGCACATTTTGTTTATCCATTCATCGGTTGATGGACATTTGGGTTGTTTCCAGTTTGGGGCTATTATGAAAAATAGTTGCTATGAACATTTGGTACGAGTCATTGTATGCACATATGTTTTAATTTCTCTTGGGGACATACCTAAGAATGGAATTGCTGAGTCATATGGTAAGTTGATGTTAAAAATTTTAAGGATCTGCCAAACTGTTTTCTAATATGACTGCGTCCATCATTTTTTTTCCTTTTCCGTTAGTTTATTTCAAGGTGTTGAATATAGTTCCCTGTGCTACACAGTAGGACTTTGATATTTATCTATCTTATATATAGTAGTTTGTATCCTAATACAAACTACTAATTTGTAATCCCAAACTCCTAATTTATCCCTCCTGCCCTACCCTGTCCCCTTTGGTAACCAGAAGTTTGTTTTCTGTGTCTGTGAGTCAGTTTCTATCTTGTAAATAAGTTCATTTGTATCATATTTTAGATTCCACATATAAGTGATATCATATGATATTAGTCTTTGTCTGACTTACTTCACTTAGTATGATCATCTCAAGGTCCATCCATATTGCTGCAAATGGCATTATTTCATTCTTTTTATGGCTGAGTAGTATTTTGTTGTATATATACACCACATCTTCTTTATCCAATCATCTGTTGATGGACATTTAGGTTGCTTCCATGTCGTAGCTATTGTAAATAGTGCTGCTGTGAACATTGGGGTGCATTTATCTTTTCAAATTAGAATTTTCTTCTTTTCTGGATATATGCTCAGGAGTGGGATTGCTGGATCATATGGTAACTCTATTTTTAGTTTTTAAAGGAACCTCCATACTGTTTTTCATAGTGGCTGCACCAATTTACATTCCCACCAACAGTGTAAGAAGGTTCCCTTTTCTCCACATCCTTCCCAGCATTTTTATTTGTAGATTTTTTACTAATGTCCATTCTCACTGGTATGAGCTGATACCTCATTGTAGTTTTGATTTGCATTTCTCTGATAATTATTGTTAATGAGCATCTTTTCATGTGTGGCTGTGTCATTTAATGTCCCACCAGCAATGACCGAGGGTTCCAACTTCTTCACATCCTTGTCAACAGTTACTGTTGTCAGCCTTTTTGATTATAACCACTGTAGTGGAATATATCGTTATTGTTTTAATTTGTATTTTCCAACTGTCTGATAATGTTGTGCAACCTTTCCTGTGCTTTTTTTTGCCATCCAAATATCTTCGGGGAAGTGTCTAATTAAATCTTCCACTCATTTTTTAAAATGGTTTCTTTATCTTCTTATTAAGAAAGATCTGTTAAAAACATAAACTGGCTGAGATTACCTTCTTTGTTGAAAACCTCTCAGTGATTCCATGTTTACCTCCTCCTCCTACCACCTCTTCTCCAAGTTAAGGCCCACTCATCCTCTTCCTCAGCTCGGATGTCTCTTCTTCAAACTAAGTCAGAAACATCTATAATATGATAATACTCTAAACCTCTAAAATATGATATATTTTGTCATGGCTCCCTGGATGTCTACTTCCTAGCACTTGCTACTATTGTAATTAAATATTCAGATGTGTAAGTTAAATATTCGTCTCCCAGGCCCTTCAACAGGCTCTGCGAGAGGGGTGCGGGCACCAGCTTGTCCCCGGCGTCCCCAGCGTTTGGCCAGTGCCGGCCACTCGGTGGGCATCTCAAGCACATTGTTGAATGAATAATGGAACAAAAAGGGCCCTGCTTCCCTTAGGAGTGAGGTCCCTGAATGGCCAGGTTCATTCCCAGCCAGGGGCTGGCAGCCGTGTGAACTGGCAGGAGAGTCAGGGACCCCGGGAAGGCCTGAGCCACAGAGAGGAACTGAGACAGTGACAGGCTGTGTCTGAGAAGAACCTGTAAAACATGGAGTGTTAGAGTCTGGCCTTTGGATGGGCCTCCAGCGGGAGAGAATTTGTGCCTAAGAATTCCTTCCGGGGGAACAATCACTTTGCTCTTGAATTGAGGGAAGGGGAAGATTAGGAATGACAGTGGATGTGGTAAGAAAAAAGCTCTACTGAAAAAGAGACTGTGGGGAAAGGCCTCTGTGACTCCATCTTAAAAGGAGAAATTTCCTCTTTCGGCTCCAGGTCTGAGCATAAAACTTAACCGGAGACCGGTGTTGCCAGGAGACACAACAGCCCCGCTCCCCCTGACCCCCCGGTGCTGGACTGTGCTGGGAATTTAGACTCAGCCTTTTTCTCTTTCTCACAGTCCCCATTTCCCTCCTTAGCTCTCTCTCTCCACTTAGAATGGAAATGTATTCACTGGTGATTGTATCTGTTTGAAGTGAACTGGTGTTAATGAAGCTTTGGATGCACTGAACATTTTGAAATATCACTCCCCCCCCAAAAAAAAATCGAAATGTCCCCAAACGAGGTTCTTACGTATTATATGTTTCCTGTGGGTGGGTGCTTTGGGTGGATGAGCTAATTGAGCAAGAATCCATTTTATTTCTGCACAGCCGTTTGACTTTTGATGAAAGAAGAGAGAAAGAGGAATAATGGGGCATGTTGCTATGTTGCTGACCTGGGAAGATCAGCCGTGAGGTCGGGGCTCCACACCCCCACACTGGGAGCCCCAAAGAGCTATGGGGACGAGGGACAAGGTACCCAGGGCTGAGTCTGGAGCCCTGGCAAAGTTTCAAGATCCTTTAGCAAACTGTGATTCAGAGACGCTTGTAGTACAGAGTGCCTCTTAAGTTGTGGTCCCTGGATTATTCATTCTCATTTATACATTAGAAAGAAAATCTGGGGTAGTGGGGAATATAGCTCAGTGGTGGAACGCATGCACAAGTTCCTGGGTTCAATCCACAGTACCTCCATTTAGAAAGACAGAGAGAGAGAGGGAGGGAGGCGGAGAGAGAGAGCAAGAAAGAGAGAGAAAGAAGGAAAGACAGAAAGAAAGAGAAAATCTCTAAAGAATACATCAGAATATATGGTCATGTATTATAGGGGAGGGGTAGCCAGAGGGGGTTCAGGCATTAGAGGCAAAATTTTTACTAGGTAATTTAAAACAATTAAAAAAAATTTTTTAACTAAAGTATAGTTGATTTCCAATGTTGTGTTAGTTTCTGGTATACAGCACAGTATTCAGTTATACATTCATATATTCTTTTTCATATTCTTTGTCATTATAGGTTATTACAGACTATTGAGTATAGTTCCCTGTGCTATACAGTAGGACCTTGTTGTTTATCTATTTTGTATATAGTGGTTTGTATCTGCTAATCCCAAACTCCTAATTTATCCCTCCCCCCCAACAATTGTAAAATTTTGAAACAATCTCAAATTTACACAAAAGCTGCAAGTATGATTTTAAAAAAGAAACCCACTTTTTTCCCCTAAACCATTTGAGAGTAAGTTGCTGATAGGACGCCCATCAGCCCTGAGTACTTCACTGTAGATTTCCTGCAACAAGGACCTCCCGTGACATAACCACAACTCAATCAACAAAATCGGGAAATTAACACTGATACATTTCCACCATCCAAGCCTGCCAGTCATGTGCTTTATAAAAACAAAAGTATCCACTTCATAACCATGTGTTCCCTCTAGTTGTCATCATGCCTCTTTCATCTCCTTCATTCTAGAATAGTTTCTTAGTGTTTCCTCAGCTTCATGATCTTATAGATTACAGGCCAGTAATCTTACAGAATGCCTTTCAATTTGGGTTTGTCTGATGCTTCCTCGATTACATTCGGGTTACGAATCTTGGGCAGGAATATCACAGAAGAGATGTATAATCTTCTCAGAGCCTTCTTTCGGGTTGGCACATGGTTCCGATTTGTCCCGTTACTGACCGGCGTTCACTTTGACCACTTTATTAAGGTGGTGTCTGCCAGGATTCTCCACTGTGAAGTTATTCTTTTCCTTTTTGAAATTAGTAAGGATTTTGTACTTTGAGGCTATGTAAGTGCTCTGTGCCGTCTCCTATTTTCAGTTTATTCATTTTTTAATTTATAGACTCATAGTTTCCTATTTTATTACTAATTTCCTTCTTAAACTTTACTTTTTTTTGGAACCGTGTGAATGGGTTAACTATTTAAAAACGAACTAGTTTTTAAAAAGAAAGGACCTGAAGTCTAAAACTTCCACTGATCCTTTGGCCAAGCTTAGGGTATACACCACCCAAGGTGCCTAGGGGTGTGTATGATGGCCATAGAGGGGGTGTTATCAACCCCAGTGGGACTCATGGAAATGGGTGGCCATTACCAAAAGCAGGGATAATGGAAACTGAATGTCAAAGACAATAGTGGAAGTAAAAAACCAACAAAACACAGAAAAAAGTCTATGACCAGGGGGCCTTGGGAGTCTTGTGTTGGGAAACAGGGCATGTGTTGGAATGGAAATGGGTACCAAGTGAAGGAACAAGCCCCAGGGCCGGAGGGTGATCACAGGGCATGAGGCCCCGGCTGGCTAGTGTTTCGGGTTGGAAGCCAGGTCCCTTTCCATGGAGTTGGGACCCAAGTGGGGAGAGTTGGCAGCACTTGGCTGAGGGGGTGATTCATGGGCAGAGGACTGGCTCCTAGGAAGGCCTGACAACGTCGCCAAGAAAGTAATCTGTCTTGGTCGGAGACTTTAGATGAAAGAACAGCCCGGGAATTTGCTAGTCGTTCTTCCCAGAGGTGGACTTGAGCCCAGCATTTGGACTTTGGCAGTGACGCTGGGATGAGGAAAGTTGTCAGCAGTCGCTTGAACTCTTTGTAGACTCCGTTTTTGAACGCAGGAAGTATCTGCCACATTACATGAATTATGCTGAATACCGCTCACTCTCTGCCTCTTCCCCAGGCTTTTCTCTCTCCACCTCTCCGCCACAAATCCATGGAGTCTGCTTATCGTTCCTGCATGCACAGGGTATTTTAGGAAACTGTTTGTGTGTTGGCAGCTGTCCTCAGCCTGACCAGAGCACACCTCCGCAGACAGACACATTCTGCAGATTTCTAACAAAGCAAATATGTTGACTTTGGCGTAGGGTTAGCCTCAATTTATCAGACTATATTGCTGGGTTGACTAGGAAAAAATATCTAGGGAAAACACATTTTATGATTTTAATTGTTATTATAGGTGCTCTCAAAAAATAAATCTGTGACCTGCTATATATTTCAGTGAAAGAACTCACATCTGGTTCTGATTAGCTCTGGAGTCTGTTGGCTGACTTAGCACGGGAGCCTTTTCTGGAAGTCAGCGCTCTGTCTCAGGGATTTTGTTTTCATCCAGAGAGACACAGTGGAGACCTTGTTCCAGCACAAAGGCATTAACTGTTAGTGTGACCCCTCACAAACGTGGCGATGCTCACCAAAGACCTTAGAGCGTCAGAATCCTGTCTTGGAGGACTGAGACAGGCGAGCTGAAGGCAAGGGCAGAATGGATGGAGAGAGAGAGTTCCAGAATAGCTCGACAGACTGGGCTTTAGGCATTGCCATTTTAACCTCCATTCACAAGGAGGACCAATAGCAGCTTTGTATAAAGGCAGTGTCAACCCTCACCCTTGTTCTGGGAAAGAGGAAAGAATCAGTAATAAACATGGTGCTACGTTCACTTTCATGATGAGCAAGATGGTAAAATCCGTAACAGACATCCTGGGATAGTTTACTTGCTTCTCTCAAGATGAAAAGAGCCGTGATAAACACACTGGCACTTTCTTTATGGGCAAAATGGGTGAAATGAAGCCAGCACAGCCGATACCTACACTGGATCCACAGACTCCAAGGAGTCCACTAAGCCGTGTCCAGGATGAGACGCCTTTGACCTGAACCCTCAAGATTTTCAAATCTGCTGGCAAGAGCAGTTTCTGGCTAACGGGGCGCCACAGCTCCTCCTGCGCCCTCCTCTGTGGGCAGGAAGAACAAGATGGCTTCTTATTCTAGTTCCTCTCTTTCAACTCACATTCTCTCCGTGGATGTTGGGAGCCATGTGGAAAGACAGCATCCTGCCCTGCTCCCGGGACATGATTGGGTCTCACTTGGAGGTGGCCTCCCCTCATGCTCCGTCTGCGTAGCCCTTCCGCCCCAGTCACACCCTACACACCCCAAGAACTCTTGGCCTAGCTGCATGTCCATTGCTTCTTAGAGGAAACAGAGACCAATTTTACCAGTTACATCAATGAACATAGTCTTAAATAAACCTTACTTGATGGGAAAGGATAGTTTCTTTCCAGAGCACGTATGTATGTATGTATGTGTGTATATATATGTCCATGTAATAGACTTTAGCTTTGGAAAAGCCTTTGATGAGCTGCCCCACGTAAAGCTCCACGAGTCGTCGGATGACTGGTCACTCTTGTCACAAGTAAGGAGTAACCTTAAATGCAGGGATAAATGGGTGTTTCTCTGCGTGGAAGTGTATGAAAAATAATTTTTAAAATAGCCGACAGTTATTAAGCACTTAGTACGAGCCAGGTATTGCTCTAAGCACATCCCACGTGTTAACTCATGCAATCCTCATCACCACCTTCTAAGGGAGGTACTGTGACAACACCAATTTTCCAGGCAAGGAAACAGTTACAGAGAGGTTAAGGGACTAGCCTGAGGCAACTCAGCCAGTTCTAGAACAATCACTGGTGACATTATAATAATTCATTGAGATTTTATAGTAAAATCTCATTGTAATATTTGTGAATGACACCAAAACCTTACAGGTATTGAAAACTGGATGAGACTAAACTGCAGAAAGATCCCTTTAGGTTCCTGATGACAGTTTCGGCTCTGTCTGCCCTCCATCTCCTGACAGTTCTAACTCTGCGTCATCCTGCAACCATGTCCCCTCCTTTCCAAGCCCCAGTCACCACCCTTGCTCTGTCTGCCTTGAACTTTCTAATGACTTCTTAACTAGTCTCCGACATCCTGTTGCTTCCCTGCTTCGATGCAGTTATCATATCACTGCCAGATTAAATGAACTCAGTAAGGCCCTGCCTCAGCCCTGGCCAGCCCAAAGCCCGCCCGTGTCTGTGTTCAGGCCTTTCACGACATGCCGCGGCCAACTTTTCCAGCATTGCCCAAGTTAGGCTCTTTGACTCAAGACATTTTGCTGAGTGACAACCTTGAGCCAAAGTACTATAGTAGGTTATGGGAATTCAAAGTTGAAAGATCATAGTCCTTGTCCTCAAACTATTTTTCAGGGTGAGAAGACAGACTTGTAAACAAATGCAAAATCATAAGTTAATTGTTCCAATGTAGGAGTGCACAAAGTACAGGGGGAGGAGAAACACCTACATCTGTCCCAGGGGCATCAGGGAGCTCTGAGCTGAGAGGATGAGCCAGAGTCCCTAGTGGACCAGTGGAGTGAGTTCCAGGAGGAGGACATGTGCCCAGGGACACCGTGGAAAGGCAAGCCACTGAGTCTAGTGGGAATGTGGAATGAGACGGCAAGTAGAGGAAGTTAAAACAGGGGCCAGATAAAGGCCTTCGTGAATTGAGTTATTATACAGATATAAATTCTACTTTTCAAACTACAAAGTGATTTTAAATTTTGTTTGGAAAAAATAAGTGTGAGAATTGCAATGATTTTTTTTTAAAGAAGAATAATGAGGAAAAAAATTAGTCTACTAAACATTAAAATATAAGATCACAATGGTTGGAATTGTGTGGTTCTGGTGGGGATTAGAAAGATAAAAGAATACCATAGAAGTACAGAAATGGGTCCAAGTATATATTACTAGACTTATGAATATTATAAACATGGCACCTCAAATCAGGATTAAAACGATGGATTATCCAAAAGATGGTCTTAGCACAACTACCTGAACTCTTTAGAAAAAAAGTTGAATTCCCTGCCCTTTCCCATCATAGATTCTAAACCAGTGATGTCCAATAGAATTTTCTTTGATGATGGAAATATTCGAAATCTGTGCTGCTCAATATGGTAGCCACTGGCCACGTGGGGTTATTGAGCACTTGAGATGGGGCTAGTGCACTGAGAAACTGAGTTTTTTATTTTAATTGGTTGAAATGTAAATAGCTATTTGTGTCTGATGGCTACCATATTGAACAGCACTGTTCTGGAGGGACTAAATGTATAAATATTGGATTGAAAATAATAAAGTACTAGAATAAAATATAAGCAAATATTTATATAATCTTGGGGTAAAGAATGTCTTCTTTAGTGTCATGTTAAAAGCAGAAATAATAAAAGATGGCTTTGACTACCTAAAAATATTATACTTCTCAATACATGATACACAGTAAAATAAAAGACAAAGTCAGAAATTTATATTTTTGGTATAACGATTATAAGTTGATAAATCAATGGTAAATTAATATCATAATTCAATAAAAAATGAAGCCTTAGAAAAAACAACACAGGACATGAATAGGAAAATCACAAAAGATGAAATACAGATGTCCAATAAATATGAAAAAAAAATTCAACCTTACCTATGATTACAGATTCACCAATCCGAACAACTATGAGATAATTCATCAAACTGATAATGCCTTAAAAAAAATGTTGCTGTAGGCATTGTTGAGGAGGGGGTAGGGATGGTTGCATCCTTTCTGGAAAGCAATTTAGCAATATAGGTCAACTTGCACATTCTTGGGTCAGAGTTCAGTAATTCTCATATTCCCCATGTTCATTTCACATGAAAATCCACCAATTAAGACCCTGCCCCCTACCATAGCCAGCGTTATTGTTACTTTGGTTTGTGTGTGGAGTACTTTTTATTTAATTGAAACGGTAATTTCTGGATGGCCATTATTTGCTCTATGATGGCCCTAGTCCAGGTCCCCTACGGGTATATTTGGTGGCATCCCTTGGGGCAAAGGGGAGCCATGGAGAGGAGAGCCAGTGTCCGCAGAGCTCAGGAAAGGATCATCGCTGCCGTTCACTGAGTAATCAGCTGCACCAAGCACTTGCCACCCGGCAACTCGCCTGGTAAATAGATGTATCATCCCCGTGCTACAGATGGGGAAAAGCTCAGACGGGGTTCAGTGTTACCATCCCACAGCCAGAAAGCCAGGGTTTGAAGCCAGGTCTGTGACTCCAAGCCATGCTCCTGTAGCTGGCAAGGACTACAGGATCACATGCGAGGACCACCTCTTGGGACGCCCAGGAGTCCAGGACTACCTCTTGGGGCAAGGCTCTGGCCGGTAAGATCCTGGCAAACTGAAAGGTCATGACCCTGGACCCTCCTGATGGGGACCAGGGAAGGACCTCACTAGTGAAGCCAGGCAGACAACCCCCTGAAGCCACAATATCCCCAGGGATCTATCCATCTCTTAGCTACCCTGCTCCTGTGACCTGAAATACAGAAAATTGGTGTATGGGTGGCTGGGGAGGAGCTGGGTTTTAACTCGTTTGAAAAGACTCTAACTTGTGGAGGCTGGGACGGGGTAGAGCTCTCAGAAAAGGAATTTGGGGAATGGAGTGTCCTCAGACTTTTCCATCTGCTCTGACAAGGCCCTGCCAGTAACGCCGGAATGCTGTGTGTGTGCCCAGCCGCGTCGCGGCTCATCCATCTCCAGCGACGGGCTGGGGCGGCAGGTTCGGCAGCCGCGGGGGATGGGGGTGGGGTGGGGGCAGGAGGGTGGGGGTGAGAGGGGTGGGGTGGGCTCCTGGGGTGGGAGAGCCCAGAGGCTGCCGGCTCCCTCTTGCACCATAGTTAGAGCCTGAGATAGTTGTATGCTCTGAAAGACATGGGGTGGGGGAGCACAGCCAAACACCATTTGGTCTCCATCACTGTTCAGAAAGCAACTTGGGTCAAGGCTATAGTCAGAGTTGGGTCTGTAGCTGGGAGATGGTGGCTGGGACATTTTCCAGGTGGCTGGACCTGCCCAAAGGAACAGGAGAAGAGTGGTCTCCCCTGGGCAGGGAGGGATGGACGGTGAGG
The DNA here is from genome assembly GCF_009834535.1 of Camelus ferus. NCBI lineage: Eukaryota > Metazoa > Chordata > Mammalia > Artiodactyla > Camelidae > Camelus > Camelus ferus. The sequence continues at coordinate 12,896,101 of NC_045711.1, read as the reverse complement.
TTTACTGGGATGATCCACTTTTATTTAAAAACTAAACGACCTGCATCTTTCCTGGAAGAAGGAGTATTTTGCTTCTGTGTCTGTGTTAAAAGGATTAGAAAAAGTAGCTATGTGAACTTGGACAGCCATTTCAGCTCTGTTGAGTCTCAGCGGCAATGTCTGTGGAACAGGGAATTAAACCAGAGTTTGTTCTGTTAAGGTCCCTTTTAGTGTGAAGGTCAGGGATATTCAAACATTCCTAAGTTCTGCCCCAGATCTGCTGAGTTGAGTTATAATCTCTGGGGGAAGGAGCCTGAGAACCTGTATTTGATTTGATTTGATTTTTATTTACTTATTTTTATAATAGGTGAGGATACTCAAGCACAATTTATTTTTTTCAGTTTGATGGAGATGTAATTGACATACAGCACTGTATAAGCTCAAGGTGTACAGCGTAATGATTTGACATACATGTATATTGTAAGATGATCACCTTAGTTAATACCCATCACCTTATATAATTACAAAAAATTGTTTTCCTTGTGATGAAAACTTTCAAGATCTACTCTCTTAGCAATTTTCAAACATACTAACACAGTATTTCTTTTTACTGTAGTCATCATGCTGTATGTGACACTCTCAGGACTTCTTTATCTTGTAACTGGAAGTTGGTACCTTTTGACTACCTTCCCCCAGTTCCCCCACGCCCCCTCTCCCTGCCTCTGGCAACCTCAGATCTGATCTCTCTTTCTGTAAGTTTGTTTTGGTTTTGGTTTGGGAGGGGTTTCTTTTTCTTTCTTTCTTTTTTTTTTTTATTGCACATGTAAGAGATCATACAGCATTTATCTTTCCCTGACTTATTTCACTTGAATCTGTGTTCTGATCATACCTCAGATGAGTCTTACATCGGGAAAAATCAGAAATTTCTGTAGGGGATGGGACAGCTCCAAATGCCTCTAACTCTATATTGGAAAAAAGAAGAGAGGAGGCAGAGACTGGGAGCATTGGCGTTAAGGACCCTGTGATGTCAGGAACTCGAGCCTGCAGTCCCTGAGCCCTCCTGTCCCCTTTGGTGTCCCCACCTGCTGTTCAGCAGCCCTGGGGCTCTGAGGGTCTTCAGTGAACTTGCTCACAGTCTGGCAGCAGGAGATCAGCACAGAGGTCGGGGGACACATTCCAGATCAGGGTTTAGGGAACTGGAGGCGATCAGGGTGGTGTCTGGCTCCACTCTGCCGCTGGTCTTGACAAAGTAGCTTTGTGAGGCCTTGAGCCAGGGCTTGACTTTTCAGAGCCCCAGTTTCTTCATCAGTAGAATGGGGACAATTAATAAGCTCACTGACTGTCCAGCAGTCAGTAAAAATTACTGAGGTTTCACTGTTAGGGACTGTCTTGTAGGCTGCTGGCAGCATCCAGTGAGGTATTGAGACAAGTGCTTTGAGCAGCATGAAGCTGTTTATCAGCATTTCCCCAAGTGTGCACCATGGATGTGGGCTATTAATAGAGCTCCACGAAAATAAAAAGGGTCTGTATTCAGTTGAGGAAACGCTCGATTAAATCAAATTAGACAGTCTTTGATATAGGACTCCTCTGAGTCTTTTATTGAATGTGCACTGTAACTTGCCAGGGCTGAGCCTGTGTGTGAGGGGGGCTGGAGGGGGCAGTATTCAGACCTCAGACTGGTTTGTTTGGTGGTACCACTAATTAGTGGAGCATCTCTTTTGTGCGCATGTGTGTGGTGAAATATACATACCACAACATTTACCTCTCAGTAGCGTTAAGTCAGTTCGCATCATTGTGCAACCATCACCACTATCCATCTCGAGAAACTTTTCATCGGCTCTCAAATGGAAACTCTGTTAAACAATCAGTCTCTCTCCCCCCAGCCCCTGGCAACCACCACTGCTACTTCCTGTCTCTATGAATTTGACTAGTCCAGGTACCTCATATAAGTGGAAGCATACAGTATGCATCCTCTTGTGACTGGTTTGTTTCACTTGGTGTATTTTCCTCAAGGTTCACCCATGTTGTAGCACGGGTCAGCATCTCTTCCTTTATAAGTTGAACAATATCCCATTGTATATATCAACTACATTTTGTTTATCCATTCATCCATCGATGAACATTGGGGCTGATTCCGCCTTTTGGCTGTCGTTAATAATGCTGCTGTGAACAAGGGTGTGCAGATACCTGAGTCCCTGCTTTCAGTTCTTTTGGATAGATACCCACACGTGGAGTTGCTGGAGTATCTCCTGGGCTAGTGTTCTGTGGAACACACGTGGGAAACATTGCTCTTCATAGCTCTGGGAGAGCGCTATTAAATGAGAAAATTCCTAAATTTCGCAGGGGTATTCCTCCGTTGGCTGCTGCAGCGGGAAAACATCCTGGGTTCGGAGTTAGAACTCGCATTCCTCTCTGATGAGGCCCTCTGTGGGCATTAGTTTCTGCAACAGTTAATTAGGTACAATGAACTGGATGGTCTCTTGAAGTCTCAGATTCTCTGACTTAACTCAGTCCTGCTCCCACGTGATAGGCAGCAGGATGGAGAGGGGAAGGGCAGGGCGGCGGGGGAGAAGTCCGGAAAGGAGCCATGAGCATGCAGCTAGGGACAATGTAATGTTGTTGCCCTTTAACCTCAACATTTTAATTTTTTTAAAAATCTACTTCCTTTTAAGGGGGAAAAGGATATTCAGCTCTTTCCTCACCTTCATGCTTCAGGGTCTCCATCTCAGAGTTGCCCTCTAAGTCTCCAGAGCTGCTATCAGCTGTGGACTTCCCTGCTCTTTCTGTCTCTCTGTCCTCAGTCAGCAAACTGCTGGTAGGAAAGAGGGCTGCTTGTATTTCCTCTTCACTTTCCGCTTGAAAGAGTGACTTTCCTTTTCTTCTACCATTAAAAACACACAACCAAGAGGAATCACATCAGTTTGTCTCTAGGCTACAAGTGATGGACCTCTGGAGTGACCCTAGAGAGGAGTGATTTTCCACTTTCTTCTTCAAAAGCAGTCTTCCCTTTCCCATTAGAAATCTCTGGCCGCTACTTGAATTTTAAATATAATAGCCACGTTTATACATTAAGCAAGCTTTGCCTGGTTCCCTTAGCAACAGCTCTAACTTTTATAGCTCGTTCTAAAGGAACTTGCAGATTTCACGATAATAAAATCACCCTGATCCGGAAGGGAAGAAATCTTAGCCTTTCAGAATGATGAAAAATCTAAAATTAAGGCACAAAGCAAGGCAAAACCCTCTGAGGCCCTGGAATAACCTTCACAAAATCCAACACTAAAGACAAGAGCTTTATTTGTAAGAAAATCCTTTAGACTCAGAAATTCTGTTTACTCTTTGTTAGCACATCCTTCTCAACAGCGAGTAAAGAACGGGGAGGGAGATGCCACGGACAAACACTTTCGCAGCCATGTTAAACCATCTGGTAGCCAGAGGACAAAGGAGACAGAAAACTAAAAAAAAGCAGATAGAGAACTGGGCTGTGACATTTTTGACAGATTCCAATCAAAATGGCTCAAGTCAAAAAAGTATTGATTTTTGTAAAGATAAGCTTCAGGTATCTGAGAAAACTCATTTGTTTTAGAAGAATTTGGTGCCAGCAGAGCTGCGTAATGGAAGCATCACTGTGTTTTGAACAAAAAAACCTAGCAAGGCATTCAAAGATTTAAAATCTGTCCTTTGGAGGAATCACTAGTGGTGTGTTCAGGGCTAGGGGAGCAGTCTTGGCTAAGACTGAACTCCTAGATTTGATGAAAGTTTGGTGGTTCTATGTGGGAAGAACCAACATTTAAAATACATAAGCAGTCCTCCTGTTTAGCCAGAGGCTGGGATTTTAGCCTGAGGACAACTTGGCTGCATTGATCTAGGGGAAATGCTTTAATGAGCCATTGATTCTGTAAAGGTGAAGATGTGTTACCAAGTTCTGGAGGAAGAGGGTCACTTCTCTGAACAATAACGTAAATGAGTGTTTTCCTGTGGGCAGAGCTGCATCAGCGATGCTTCTAAAATTATTGTTTCTTCTGGGACAATGAGTGATGTGATTGCATCCAAGACAGGGAACAGTTAGTTATCAGAAGTTCCAGGAAAGATGCCTGGAGCCTTATCTTCCCCTGAGGTCCCCTGGAGACAGCTAGGCAGGCATGGCCTGAGGCATCCGGGCGTCTCCCACTGCTATTCCCCAACACTACATCATTCTAGTCATTCTAGAACAACTCGGTCTTAGGAAAGTTGCTGATTCCAGAGTATTGTTCTGATCCCCTTGGGGGCAAAGGACAAGACTACATTCTTTGGGGTGTGGGTGGGGTTTCCCCTGAAAGGAATGAATACTCCTATGATCAGTCATCCTGGGACCTGAAATAGGAATTTGGAAGGAACTCTCCTAGGGCAAACTGCTTCTGGTGCTTTAAGCCTTCAGGAATGAAAAATGTGGACCTGGGAAGGGAGGGTTTCTCCAGCATACTCCCATTGTGGGAGGTAAGTCGAATTCTGCACCTGTCAAGGTCTACTGAAAGACACCAGAAGGGGGCAGGGTTGCCAGATAAAATGCTGGAGGCCCAGTTATATTTGCATTTCAGATAAACAAGTAATATTTTAGCATAAGTATGTCTCAAATACTACATGGTTCCTAATATTGCATGAGACATACTTGTACTAAAAAAGTATTTGTTGTTTATCCGAAATTGAAATTTCACTGGGCAGCTTATGTTTTCGTTTGCTCAATCTGGTGACCCGAAGAAGGGAACCTCTATGGAGACCCTCCATACGACCTTTTCCATTACCTCCAAGTTTTCTGTATTAAATGTTAAATAAGTCTGGCTCACGCCTGCTGGAGGCCCTGGAGGAAGAGGTCTGTGCCTTGCTGGGGTGAAGCCACGCTGGCCAGGAGGGCTCGCCATGGCCAGAGGAGTCAGGCTCTAGACAGAGGAGGGGTCCCTGGGGAGAAGAGAGGAAGGAAGTGAACCAGAATCTCAGGGCTGAGTGGGGTGGAAGTGGAGTCAGGACAGAGTTGTAGCTCTTGGGAGCATTTCTCCTGGAGTTCTAGAAAAATTTCAGGGGAGGTCCTAGAAAAAGTGTGTGGTCAAGGTGGCTGGGTCCCTGGTTACTGGGACTGGGAAATTAAAGTGCATCATGATCTCATAAGCTGATGACATCTGGGGTACTTGGGTTACAGACTCAGCTTGAGGTATCAGGGTTGGAGTCTGTGATACTGTGATTCATAATGAGAAATATGTATTTGGTCTTTGACCTCATTTCTAGCAGAGTTCCTAAAACCTTGAAATTTCCTGTGAAGAGAACGATCAGGTGTCTTTTGTTATGTTAATGCGGAGACTCTGGGAAAACACCTACTGACAGGGCTGGTTGCCGGGGAGAACCAACCACGCGATTAGAGGGTTGGAACTTTCAGTCTCACCCCTCTCCCCACCTCCAGGGAAGGGAGGGGACGGTGAATCCATCACCAGTGGCCAATGATTTAATCAATGGAGCCTCTCTAATGAAACCTCCATTAAAAACCCAAAAGGAGGGGCTTTGGAGAGCTTTCCGATTGGTGAACGCGTGGAGGTTCTGGGCGAGCGCTGCCTGGAGAGGGCGCGGAGGCTCTCAGCCCCTTCCCACACACCTTGCCCTGTGCACCTCTTCCATCTGGCTGTTCCTGAGTTCTATCTGTTGCCGGGGCCGGGGGTACGGGGTGCAGAGGAGGCACCACCTAAATGTTAAAAATTATGTTTTATTCAGTGGACTCTCTGAGGACTTAAGCCCAGGAGGCAGCTTCTCAGATAGCTCTGAGGAACTGCTCTGAAGAGGTAAGGGAGGAGCCAGGATGTGTAGGAGTTTTTGCAAAACAAACAAACAAACAAACAAACAAAACAGGTACATCAAAAGATTACTGTTAATGAAAGAAAAACAGACATCAAGTTTATGAATTTAGTGGCTTTTCTGTACATCTATGAAGATGCAAGAGTCTGGGCTCACTGAAATCATTCCTTTGATGTGCGCCTTAACCATCTAGGGCCAGCGTCCTGCTTTCCTCCATCCTGAATCCCCTCCGGGTACGCGATCCTTGGCAGCTGCAATGGCTGATGGCTTGATGGCTGCAACATCCTTTATTTACTGATATGGCAGGAGACATTCCTTGTCCGCATATCCTTCGATAATAAACTGGTAATCTAGTAAGTAAAATGCTTCTCTCAGTTCTGCGAGCCACTCTAGCAAATTAATTGAACCCAAGGAGGGAGTCATTAGAACTGCCAATCTATAGCTGGTCGATGGGGAACATAGAGGTGATACCCTGAAGTTTTGTCTGAGGTTGTAGGGGAGTTGGGGGGGGTCTTGTGAGACTGAGCTTCTAACCTGTGGAATTTGACGCTGTCTCTAGGTAGATAGTGTCATAATTGAGTTGAATTGTAGGACACCCATCTGGTGTCAGAGAGTTGCTTATTCTTATGGGGACCCCCTCCCCACAAACACACCCATGTTGGAGTTGGTTGCAGAACCCGTATGGAGACATTTCTATGTAGGGGTGCCCTTTAACCTCCCAATTATTACACAGGGTATTAGCATGCAACTTTTCCTGTTGGCTCTGTTTCATCTGAAGCCCCCACTCTGAGAATATAGGGCATCAGGTGCCACCTACTCTAAAGAAAGGCTCCAGACCATCTCTGCAGAACCCACTGGAGTGATTCCCCAAAAACCAGTTCAGAGCATCAGCACTGGAGAGAGTGCAGCAGGAGCTGAGGTGTCCCCAAGGAGACTGGAAAGGGAAGGTTTTCCCAAAGTCATCAGGATGGAGGAGGCGGTGCCTTTCTCTTTCTCAAGCCAAGAGAAGCAGACCTTCAAGTGCTGAGAGAGCCTGGCCTGCGTGCCCTGGGGTGGCCTCGCCCTGGAGCCTGCCACACCTGGGAAATAAAGGCCCGCAGCTGCCTGGGAACAGGCTGCACTTACAGGACACGGATGAGTGGACTGTGGAAGGTGGCCAGGCTTCAGTTCTCTTGCAAAGAGGCTCCATGATGAACCCCAAAAGAACGATGCTGCATGAAGGGAGCCCAACAAAAAAGACTACATGCTGTCTGATGCTATTTATATAAAATTCTAGAAAATGCTCATTTATCTCTAGTGCCAGAAAGCAGATCAGTGTTGCCCGGGGCTGGGAAAGGGACAGGAGGGAGGACTCACTCAGGACCATGAGGAAACTTTTGGCAGTGATGGAATGTTCATTATCTTGATTCTGGTTCAATGGACCTCTCCAAAGTCAAACTTAACAAGTAGTACACATTATGTATAGTTTATTGTAGACCAACTCTATCTCAGTAAAGTTGTATTCCATGTTAGTGGGTCTTCTGTCCCCAGCAGAAAGAGGCTGGATGCAGAAGCTGGTCCCAAGTGATTAGCCAGGTAGTGCTTTCCCCAGGCCAGAAAGCGGTGCCTTGGAATGTCTCCAGCAGGAGACTCTCCTGGGAATTCATAAGCATCTGACCCCCTGCCACACCCAGAGGGCACTCAAGCCAGGTAAGATTTTTCCTGCCGCTTATCCTCCCCATCCCACCCCCAACTCTAATTCTGCCACAGCCTGAGGCAGTAAGGCCAGTGGGGTAGGTGTGGAGGAGGGAAATCAGGAGAAAACCAGCCAGGACCCCCTTCCCTGTTGCAAATGTCCAAACCTGGGGCAGGAGAGAAGCTTTCAAACAGTTGAGAGAGACTGGACTTTTCATAAAAGATTTGATCTCAGTTTTTCAGTCTCTAATGACATAGTTGTTTGTTAATTCCTGAAAGACTTCGATGTGGAACAAAGTTGTTTCTTGCTTTGCATACCAATAAGTCTAGCTCACTCAATAAACCAGCATCTACCAGCGTCTGTTTTATTGGACAGCATCTGTCTAACTGGTCTCTCTTACCTACTGAGGACCAAATGATCTGCCACTTACTCTTAATTCCCTCCATGGGAAAGGAAAAAAACACATGCCCAGGAATCTTGCTGGCTAAAGGAGTTTTGAAAGAAACAACAAAGGCATGTTTAGAGGCAAGATAGTGAAGTGGTTAAGGCTCTGAGTCCAGCCGGTCTGGATTTGAATTCTGGTCGAATGACCTCAAGCAGATTGCTCAATCTCTGCGTGCCTTGGTTCCCTCATTTGTGAAATGGGGATGAAGTCAATAGTCAGCTTAGTCCAAGTGGTGCTGTAATGACAAACAGCTCCAAAGACTTGGTGGCCTCCATCAGCGAAGGTGTGTTTCTTGCTCATATCCCACGTCCATAATAGCTAGGCTTTGGCTCTCCCGCCTGGGACCAGACTGAAGGAGCTGCTCTTACGTTAAACATCGCTGGTGTTAGGGGTTCAGGAAAAGAGTTTGGTGATGGCAGATCCGTGCCCTGGCTCTTAAGGCTTTTTCTTGAAAGTGGCACCTGGCACTTCTGTTTACATTTCCTTGGCTGAGCTTCAACGTGGTTGGGGGGATATAATTCTCCCATAAAGAAGGGCAGAGAATATTGGGGACAATAATAGTCTCTTGCAGTACCTACCTACCTATGTAAAGTGCTTAAAATTGTGCTTGATAAAGCCATGTAAGTGCTCTATAAGGACTGTTCTTAATACTGCCTTTTCCTCCTGAATTTTTTGGTAGTTTTGCTAAAAGGCCAGTTGCTGTCAGACCCTAAGTTAGGAGCAATTTCTAAATCAACTGCCCAATTCAGCAAGAACGTCCAAAGCACCGGAGAAGAACCCTAACTAAGAGGTTGCTGGAACCAGAACCCCAAAGCCTGATTTGGTGTCTAACTGAAACATTCTAATGGAGAGGAGTAAGTGAAGCTGTGTTTCACTGGGCTGTTTCTGAAAGTCTCTCCCGAAAGACAGACGTCAGGGGACTGGGCGATCATTGCTCAGCTATTTCGGGACGCCTGGGACGTTGCAATGTTATTCTTGTCTCCAAGAAGACTGCAGTAGCTCCATCTCTGTCAAGTGCTGCGACCACGGAGGGAGCGAGGCCGGGCTCCGGGCCAGCAGCGCAGTTTCTTCCTCATGCTGGGATCAGCATTATCTGCACCCAGTCACTGGCCACCAGTTCTCCGTGAATTCACCCTGGGGACCCAGACTCGCCCATCGGGCAGGTCTGACACAGAAGGTCTTCCTGGTGTGTGTTTGATTCTGGATTTTCAACTGGGCAGTCAATCTGTGGCTGGAGGCTGTCACCAAATCATAGGGAGGAAGATTTCTCACTGTCCTTGAGCCTCGAGGCCGCAGCAGCCACTGGACAGGAGCCATTCTTGAATCTCAAAGACTCTTCTCAGCCCTTCAGGGCCTTTCAAAGCCCTCTGCTCTAGAGGATACGAGAGACCAAAACTCTGACTATTGCAAGTGGGGAGCGGAGGCAGAGCGGCTGCAGAAGAGACATAAGGAGATCTGAATTCACGGCTCTTATTAGGACCACGTTTGTTTTATTCTCTTTCTTTTAATGAATTAAAAGCCATTCCAGTATGTGCCCTACAGCTAGTCTCTGCCTTATCTCATCTCTTTTCTCCTTATCGGTTCAAAATTACGAACATTTATGGGTTATTTTCTGACTCGTAAAATGGACACTGACCAAGGTCTTTGGACCACATGACAAGATATGAATCCTAGTCTCCTTGTTCACGAGTGTAAGTTACAAGGGTGTGCACTGCAGAGCCAAATGTGATAAGGCTTCATTGAGCTCTGGAGTCCTAGGCATTCATGCTATGTAGGCAGGTGATGAGGGCTTCCTGGAAGAAGAGGTATTTGGACTGGGCTTTGAAGGGTGACGTCCCTCGAAAAGATTTATTCAAGTTCTAACCCCCATACTTGTGAAAGTGACCTCATTTGGAAATCGGGTCTTTGCAGTTGTGATCAAGTTAAGATGTGGGGTCATATTAAACATGGTTGGGCCCCCTCCACCCTGTGCCTGGTGTCCTCTGAAAATTGGACACAGACATAGATGGGGAGGAGGCCATGTGACAACAAAAGGAGAGGTTGGAAGGACGGATCTACCAGCCAAGGAATGCTGATGATTATCAGCAGCAACCAGAAGCTAGGAAGAATCAGGGAAGGACCCTCCCCTAGAGCCTTAGGAGGAAGCACGGCCCTGCTGACACCTTGGTTTCAGACGTACAGCCTCCAGAAGCGTGAGAGAATACATTTCTGTCTGTGTAAGCCACCCAGTTTGTAGTAATTGCTTATGACAGTCCTGGAAAACCAATATAGATGGACTTTGAGATGGAGGGAAGGACTATGTGCAGACAGAGCTACTGTGAGTGAATGCAACAGCTTCTGAAAGCATATGATGTCCTTGGGGAACAAACAGTAATCTGATGTGGCTGGGGCAAAAAGGTAGACAAGAAGGAGCCAAATACAGTAGGCGGTGATGAAAATGCAGGCTGGGGCTTTGACTGCTGGGCTAAGGAGTTTGATCTTTATCTTGTATGGGATGGGAAGCAATTTGCATTTTTGATCAGAGTCTGAACTGTGCTTGAGTTTAATTCCTTTCGTTAATCAAGGGTAAGAAACTGCCTTCCCATTTTGGCTTTGGGTTTCTTCTTGTCCTTCTCACTGGTTTTGGCCCCGGTGAGGTTGGATGGTGCTGGCTTTAGTGCCACAGGATGGATGACTCAAAGGTAAGCACATTCAGAAAAGGCATTTGACAAAATTCAACATCCATCTATGATAAAAACTCTCAACAAGGTGGGTATAGAGGGAAAGTACCTCAACACAATTCAGTGCAATCCCTATCAACATTCCAATGGCATTTTTCAAAGAAAAAGAACAAATGATCCTAAAATTTGTATAGAACCACACACACACACACACACAAACCAAATAGCCAAAGCAATCTTGAGAAGGTAGAACAACTCTGGAGACATCATGCTCCCTGATTTCCAATCAAGTGTTAGTAATGACTGTAAACACAATGAAAAGACAGCCTATGGAATGGGAGAAAATATTTGCAAATGATGCGACTGACAAGAGATTCATCTCCAAAATATACAGCTCATACAGCTTAATATCAAAATAAAAACAAACAACCCAATCAAAAAATGGGCAGAAGACCTAAGTAGACATTTCTCCACAGAAGACATACAGATGGCCTACAGGCACATGAAAAGGTGCTCAGCATCACTAACTACCTGAGAAATGCAAGTCGAAACTACCATGAGGTATCACCTCACACCAGTCAGAACGGCCATCATTCAAAAGTCTACAAATAAAAATTCCAGAGAGGGTGTGGAGAAAAGGAAACTCTCCTACACTGTTGCTGGGAATATAAATTGGTGCAGCCACTGTTGAAAACAGTCTGGAAGTTCCTTAAAAAAGTAAAAATAGAGTTACCATATGATCCAGCAATCCCACTTCTGGGCATACATCCAGAGAAAATTCTAACTTGAAAAGATACATGCACCCCAGTGTGCATAGCAACACTATTTATAATAGCCAAAATATGGAAACAACCTAAATGTCAATCCACAGATGATTGGATAAAGAAGTTGTGATATGTATGTGTGTGTACACACACACGCAATGGAATATTATTCAGCCATAAAAAAGAATGAAATCTTGCTATTTGAGACAACATGGATGAACCTTGAGGGTATAAGTGAAATAAGACAGAGAAAGACAAATAACCATATGACCTTTCTCATGTGTGGAATCTAAAAACAAACAAAAAAATACAAACTCATACTTACAGAGAACAGATTAATGATTGCCAGAAGTGGGGGTGTGGGGTGGGAGAAAAAAGAAAAGCAATGCTGGGAAGAGTTTGACTGATTCACCACTAAACTGTGCTTTCCATAGTTTGTGAGCACATAATATTTGCTGAATGAATTAACTAATCAACTCTTGATTTAGAGAACAAAACAGCAACAAAAGCCCCTCTATTGTATACTTTATATTAAACATGGGGAGTGGGGATTGAATGCTGCAAAAATAACCTAAAACACCTATTTTTAAAAAAAGGTAAGAACAGGATCTAATTTGCTTTTGCATCCTTGGCACCTAGAATAACACTGATAACATGTTGTGTTCTTCAGGACTTTTGCTGTAAGTGATAGAAACAATTTTCCTTAAGCAACCAGGGAATTCACTGGCTCACAAAATGGGGAAAAAATGAAGGTGCATTAGTTTCAAGGGCGGCTGTGATATTCTGATTCATAATAAGAAATACAGATTTGATCTCCATCCCAGTTTCTGGCACAGAGTTTCTAAAACCCTTGGCATTTCCTAACTGATGAGAACCATGAAAGGTGTCTTGTTACTTTAATGAAGTGACTCGTGGAAAGCCCCTAAGTCACCTAAGAATGGGAACTGGTTGCCAGGGGAACCAGCTGTGTGATTAAAAAATCATTGGACATTTCAGCCCCACCCCCAACCTCCAGAGAGGGGAGAGGGGCTAGAGATTGAGTTCAATCACCAGTGACTGATGATTTAATCAATCGTGTTTCTCTAATGAAGCCTCCCTAAAACCCCAGAAGGACAGGGGAGTAGTCTTATAGGACTGAGCCCTTAACCTGTAGAATCTGATGCTATCTCCAGGTAGACAGTGTCAGAATTGCGTTGAGTTATAGGACACGCAGCTGGTGTCAGGGAATTGCTCAGTGTGGGAGAACGCTCTCACACCTGGTGTCAGAAGTATGATGAGTCTGATAGATGTTTGAGGGGAAAGGAGAAACACAGGAATAGTGTGGGTTTCCTTCTCAGCTGCCCTAACAAATGACCACAAACTGGGTGACATTAAACAACAGAAATTTATTTTCTTACAGTTCTAAAAGTTAGAGGTCTGCAGTCCAGGTGGCAGCAAGGTTAGTGCCCTCCAGAGGCTCTCTCCCCGTCTGGAGGCTCTAGGGGAGGTCCTGGTCCACGCCCTTCTCCCTTTCCGGTGTTGCCGGCATTCTTTTGTTTGTAGACGCATCACTCCAGTCTCTGCCTCCATCATCACATGGCCTACTCGCTATGTGTCTATTTCCGTGTCTCTTCTCTTCTTCCTATAAGGACTCCCATCTTTTTATAAGGACACTTGTACAACCTCATCTTAAGTGGCTCATAGCTGCAAAGATGCTATGTCCAAATAAAGTCACACTTACAAGTACCAGGGGTTAGATCTTCAACGTTTCTTTTTAGAGGACACAGTTCAACCCACAACAGATATAGCCGGCTTCAGGTATAGCTGGCTTCAGGAGCTCAGGCAATATCATCAAGGCCCTATTTCTTCTCTGTTCGGATTGACTCTCTCCAGATGGCCAATAGCAGACCAACGATGTATGTGGTGGCGGTACTTGTGGGGTTGGGCAGGGAAGTGGCAGTAAACAGCTCTTGTGTTTCATGCTCATGGGTGCTAAAAGGAACAGTGAGCCAGGAAAGATGATGGTAAGACATGATGGGTGAGTTTGGGCAAATCAGAGACAAATGAAAGATTGTCTGGATAAAGAGTAGAGATGGGGGAGGGGGCAGAGCCAGTGGAGTGGAGCTTTCATGGGCCCTAGGTACCCTGTTACCTGGTTGGCACAGTTCTCTTTAAGGGTCCAGTAAATTTGGTGCTCAATGCCAAGCGCGAGGAAAAGCACTCGTTTAAAGTAGAGCTTGGTGTCTCCTTCCAGGATGGGCGGGGTGGAATCTGTTGTTTTCCCTCCCCAACTTCCATTCTACATTCCTTTGGTAACAGCCCCATCATTTTCCTTTAAGATAATTCTCTCCTCCACCACCTCCAGTTCACACTCCTGGGGTCTCCAAAAACTAGACAATCAGGACAGTCCATCCCTTTGGCCACAGTGATTGGCTCAGGGAAAGACCTCCTAGGTGTCTAGTGAGTCCTTATCTCTAGACTTTTTCTGGAACTGTTGGGAAAGAGAAGCATTCTTTTGGGCACGGGTGCTAAACCGGTAGGGTGTGAGAGTGAGCTGGCTAGGGACCATCTGTGCCTCCACCTGGCAGAGCCTGCCTCTGAAAGAAACCAAGACGGAAGAAAATTGAGCAGAGAAATGGAGAGAGAACCTGAAGCCTGGCATCTTGGTTCTAGCAAATGTATCTGCCCCATCCACCCATTTATCCTCCTATCTGACCAATAGCTCTTTAAGAAGGATCTACCAAGAGCCGGGGGCTTTGCTAGTTTCAGTAATAAGTAAATAAGATGTGAACTCTGCCTTCCAGGATGCCCTGGGTCTATGAGGAAGTTAAAGACATGGTTAAAAATTATAATGTTAAAAAGGCAGAAAAGGGTACGTGGTATGAGAGGCCCAGACAAAATGCCATAGAAATGCAGGAGAGAGATTATTTCCACTCGGGAGATGGATATTCTTGGATGGCAATGGAAGGCAAGCAGGATGTGGACATACACAGATGAGATGAAAGGCATTCCAGGAGGAGGAACTGCGTGAACAAAATAAAAATCATGGGGTGTCAAGGGGGTAGACCAAAAGTTGAATTTGGCTAGAACATAAGAAATAGGAGGAACAGGATAACTTAGAAAGTTGAGTTCAGAGACAGATCTTAGAAGGCCAGTGGAGTCAGGCTAAAGAGATTGGGCTGTATTCTGTTGACAATAACTTTTTTTAAATTTTAAAACAGGAGCCTCACAGTTTCTTCATGAAGACAGACTGAGCAGTGTAGAGCATGGTTGGAATGGCAGAAGACTGAGCGCAGGAATCAGTTTTCCAGGTAAGAAGTTCTCAGGTCCCAAGACAAGTAATGCTCTCGTTATTAATTGCTGCATTAACAAATCAACCCAAAACCTAATGGCTTAAAATGACAACAGTTTTGTCATATTTTACAATCATGTAGATTGGGAATTTGGACTCGGCTGCAGTCATGTGGATCAGCCCAGGGCTCAGCTGAATGATTCTTCTGTCCCACACAGCACCGAGCTCGAGTCACTCAATGGTATTCAGCAGGTAGGCTGAGGTGCTCTGGAGGGTCCAAGAGAGTGTCACTCTTATGTCTGGTTCCTGGGCAGAAATGGCTGGGAGGCTGGTCTCGGCTGGGGCCTTCTCCCTCTGCATGTGTTCTCAGGGCCTGTCCAGCAGCCCAGGGCTATCAGAGTGGGAGTTCCAAGAAACAGGAAATGGAAATTGATGGCCTCTTAAATTGTGGCCCTGGAGACTTCCCACCATGCATCACTTCCACCGTATTCTATTGGTTCAAGTCATCACAGAGTCCACCCAGATTCAAGAATTGAGGTCATACACCCTACATCTCAATGGGAGCACTGTTAAAACGTGGTAGCTGTCTTCAGTCCACCATGCGTAATAACAGTGGGAAGAACCTGGTGAAAAAGAGGACTTCTGACAGTAAAAAGAATTATCCCGTATCAAAGTCCTTTTTTGGACAATTGGTGTGTGATGGCCTTGAATAGACTTTCTTGGGCACTATCTCATCACCACTGATATATTGGTAACAGGCCTAGTGATAATAAGAGTATTGAATTAAAATGAAATCATATCGTTAAACCGGATGTTATTAAAAGGGCAGGTAAGGCTCCTGTTAGGAGATCCAGGGCTAGGATTTACTATGTGGCGTGCATGGGTTTGGTGCCTCATTATGCATTGTCATGTAGGTGTAGGCTCACTAACAGTGTAAATACTTAGGCTTGAATGGAGGTGACAGCAAACTTAAGAATTGTTAATAAAACTAGGGTAATGAATGTAATAAGGGCTGTACTTATTAATGCGAGGCTTGCTCCCCCGATTAGGTGAATTAATAGGTGACCTGCTGTAATATTGGCTGTTGGCCGTATAGCTAATGCTATGGGCTGAATGGATAAACTAATGGTTTCAATAATTACTAATACAGGACTAAGTGGCACTGGGGTTCCTTGGGGCAGGAAGTGAGCTGGTGATGCTCTTGTTTTGTTGCGGAAGCCTGTCAGCACGGTCCCCGCTCATAAGGGCATCGCTATACCTAGAGTTGTTGATAGTTGTGTAGTAGGTTTAAATGAGCGTGGCAGAAGTCCTAGTAGGTTTGTTGTACCAGTAGCTATAATAAGGCACATAAGTACTAGTGTTCACGTTTGTCCTTTGTGGTTGTGAACAGCTATTATTTGCTTTGAATTAGTCATTGTTGGATAGAGACAAGGCGATTATTGATCAGCCTAGTAGGAGCAGGAAATAGCATGCTTGGAAATACAATGATTACAATTACAGTAGGGATTCCTATTATTGTTGGGGTAATGAAAGAGGCAAATGGATTTTCATTCATCTTATCTCTCAAGGGGTGATCTGCTTGTGTGTTTTGTTTATTTTTAATTTGGGGTTTGATGTATAAATGTGTTTTGAAACTTTTAATTGGAAAATAATGAACAGGGTTAAAAAGTGTTGCTAGAATAGTAATAGATCATGTTGATGCGTCTAGCTGACGCAGATCATTAAGGGGAGACTTAAACTCTCACTCTTTAACCTAAAAGGTAAATGCTATTTAGCTTCTTAATGAATTTACAATATAGATGCAGATCATTTTTCAAAGCGTTTTAATGGCGCTGTTTCAAGGATAATTGGCATGAAGCTGCGGTTTGACCCGCAAATTTCTGCGCGTTGTCCGTAGCATAAACCTGGTCATGTTGATATCAGGGTTGTTCGATTCAAGCGTCCAGAGACTGTATCTGTTTTTAATCAAAATGAAGGGACTGCTCATGAATGTAGCACATCTTCAGATGAGGCCAGCATTGGAATTGTTATTTCTGTTGGTAGTACTGCCCTGTTATCCACTTCTGATAATCGCAACTCTCCTGGTTTTAAGTCTGATGTTGGAATTACATAAGAATCGAAGTTCAGATCTTCATAATATGTATATTCATAGCTTTAATATCATTGATGACCTATTGTTTTTACAGTCAAGGAGGGGTTATTAATTTCATGTATTATGTAAAGGATTTGCAGTGATGGCAGGACAATTAGAATGAGGATAATAGCTGGTAAGATTGTTCGAATTGTCTCCACTTTTCGTGCATCTGTGGTGCTTGTGTGTGTTAATTTAGTAGTTAGTATAAGTGAAATAATATATAGGACTAAGGGGCTAATTAGGAATATGGTGATTAGTACGTGGTCATGAAAATGTAGTTGTTCTTCTATGGTAAGTGATGTTGCGTTTGGAAGCCTAGCTGAAAGGGATGTGCCATAGAGATATGTAGGGTTTTCACCTATGATTTAACTTTGACGAAGTTATGTAAATCTTTACTGCTGCCTCTTTATTGAGAAAGGCATAGTGGCTATGGGTTGGCTTGAAACCAGTTGGAGAGGGTTCAATTCCTTCCTTTCTTATTTTAGATTAATATAAGTGGGCTCTTCAAATGTGTGATATGCTAGAGGGCATCCCTGTAGTCAGTCTAAGGTGGTGGTAGTGAATTCTACTGTTGAAACCTCTTGTTTTGATGCAAATGCTTCTCATACGATAAAAAGTATTAATATTACTGCTGTTAATGAAATAGAAGAGCCTGTAGATGAGACAGTATTTCATGTTGTGTGTGTGCATCGGGGTAGTCAGAGTACCGTCGGATACTTTGGGAATGAGAGGATGACAGGTCAAAGCTAAATCGTAGGGGGTGACATCACAGGACTGAGGACACAGCTGTGGACAAAACAGATAAAAATCTCTGCCCCAGTGGAGTTCATGAGCTAGTGGTTTGGAGAAAGAGATGGTTTCTGGTGTGTGTACCTGGCAACACGGAGGTACCATTATCAGCTATAAGGAGCCCAGGAGGCCAGTTTGAACTTGAATTTGATAGTATAACCGGAAACCAAGGGCTCGATTCCCCCAGCACTACAGCTGCATTCTTAACTGCAGTAACAGCCCTCTGACTCCAAGCTGTGGAGGAAATCCAGGATTTCGCTTCCAACCACAGGCAGTGCCTGCAAGATTACAAAGAGAAAGACAGGCACTTTAAAGCCTCCTAGATTTCCTGCCTTTCTTGGTCAGGAAAAGCATGTGGAATCAGGCAACTCCACTGCCGATCATACTCCAGTAACAAGGAGGGCTCTAATGTTGGAATTCACACTTTGACACACTCCGCGTGTGTTTTCTCTGGAGAATCTCTCCATTGACTTGGGTTTTAAAGAAACAGAAGTTTCTGACTTTAGGAAACTCTTTTTGGGCCTTTGAAAACTCAGATGGGTTTTCTTTCAAAGTAGACTGAAATGCCCACGACATATTATTGACTTAAAAAAAAAAAGCAAACTGAAGAGTAATATGTATAATATTTGTGGAAAAATTTGTTTTATAGATGCACAGCAAAAGGTCAAAAAGATTTTTTTGTGTGTGATTTCTATTCACTTTAATGGAGTTCTTAATGTATTTGGCAATTAGAAAATTACTTTTCACTGAAGATTCCAAAGGACTTCAAATAGAGATGAATTCAGTAGAGGAATTGGTGTACCTGAAAGCAGCCAAACCACTCATTCTTTAAAAACCCTACATCTTACCTGCAAGATTCATAAGAAACAAATTTTATTTTATGAAGACAGAAGTTTGCTGTGGGGAGGGAGTAGCTCAAGTGGTAGAGCACGTGCTCACCATGCACAAGGTCCTGGGTTCAATCCCTGGTACCTCCTCTAAAAATAAACAAGCCTAAATACCTCCCCCCGCTGCCAAAATAAAATAATTAAAAGAAAAAAAGATAGACATTTGCTGTCCAATTTACACTTTACACGTAGTTTAAAAGTTACGTAATATAAATCATTAAGTACTAACTTTTAGTTCCTTTTCTTATAAGATCTTAAAGGCAGATGGGAAGGAAGAGAAAAATGGGAGAACCAGTAGGTTACATTTAGTATAATATTTTGGCTTGAAGAAGAGGATATACGTACAGCTTCTGATCAAATTTCTGTTTGTTCCTGTCCACCGTACTTAAGTAGGAAGGATATGGTATCAGTCAGGATGGGAGAGGTTTGTCCCAGTGATCAATGACTGCAAAAATCCCGGTGTCCGCCACGCACGATAAAGGTTTACTTGTCACATGTCCCAGGGTATCGTGGGCTGGTTCTGTTATCTTCACTCTGGGATCCAACTTTCCGGGACATCGTTCTGGTTCTTATTGGGTCTCTGTTCTTTGCTCAGACAAGTCCCATGGCTAAGCCTGAGCACAACAGGATGAAGGAGTCCATTCCCTTCTCAGAGTAACACACAGTATTACCACGGAATCTACTGAACCGTTTGTAGTGATTACTGCTGAGGTCAAGGGTCAGAGGTTAAGGCGATTTTACCTTTCACCTTCTAGGCTCCTATATTATTCTGATGGGTCTCAAAAAGCATGCACTATTTTTGTACTGAAAAACACCTCTTAAATCTTATTTATTCTTAACTTTTTATTATGGAAAATTCAAACATAAGCAAAAGAGAGAATAGTTTGATGACCATCCCCCACCATGACCTTTCACCCAGCTTCCAACAATTCTTAACTCATAGACAATCTTGTTTCAGTGATAACACTACCCACTCCGCCTCCCAGATTATTTTGAATAACTCCCACCATTATATTATTTTGTCTTAAACGTATCATTATTTATCTCTAGATAGGGATTCTTTTTTCAAAAAAGTAACCACAATATTATTATCACAACAAAAAGATTAACAATTCCTTAATATTATCAAATATATAATGAGTATTCAAATTTCCCCAATTGTTACATATATATGTAACAGTTTGTTTGAATCAAATTCCAAATAAGGTCCATATATTATGTTTGCTGATAAGTGTTTTGTCTCTTGATCTTAATCCACAGCTCTCTCTTCCATATCTTTCTCCCTTCTTTTTAATTCTTTTGCAATGTATTGTTGAGGAAATCAGAATGTTTGTCCTTTAAAATTCCACAACCAGAATTTTTCAGATTGCTTTCCCACAGTGATGTTTACCATGTTTCTCTGTCTTCTGTATTTCTGGTAAATTAATAGTGAGACTTATAGGCTCCATCAGATTTAGGTTTGATTTTTTTTTTTTTTAATTTTTGGACAAGAATAGCTCAGAGATTGGATTATGTGCTTCCATCAGGAGACCCATGTCACATTGGTCTTCTTGTTGTGACTTTAGCATCCATTAATGATTCTTGTCTAGATCCAGTATTCCCAGTGGGTTGTAAAGCAATGACATTCTAATTCTATCATTCCTTTGTCATTTGTTAACTGTAATACTTTCATAAAGACAACACTTTTCCCTCATCGATTCTTTGGCTATCCTGAGGTATAGTTTCTGTAGGAAAGGCAAGATAAATGCTTGATTTTTTTTTAACTCTATTTACCTGTTTTCAAAAATCATGAGATTTTTCTCCTTGTCCTCTTTGAAGGTAGCCACTGAATTCACTTTTTTTTTTTGCTTTAATCACTATGAACTCATGTATTTAAACGTATTTAACATGTTTCAATTCATTGCCATTCTTATCATTATGACACCGAAGTTGTGCCTCCCATCTTTGGCCAGAGGGAGCCTCTTCAAGCTCAGTCCTGTGTCCTTTTGTCACAACTTAGTAGTTTTTGATATTTTGTTTCCTTGCTTTCTGTTATGATAAGACGTTCCAAGCTCATCTTGTATATTTCCTGCCTCAGGCTTGGACTCAGCCATTTTCCCAAGGAGCCTTGGTCTTGCTAGGGGGGAGTAGTATCTGTAGACCACAATTTGTAGCACTGGGTGCTCATTGCTCTAGGGGTGACCATTGTTTCTCAGGCTATTCCATGGGCAGAGCTAGGAAATACTTTTTTTAAATGACAAAATGTTTTTATCAATTCTTACTAAAACTTCCAGTTCAAGTTCTGTACTACAGAGTGTTTACTTAACCTCACCTATCTCACATATGTACCTGCTTTCTCCTACACTGTCTCCCACACTGAAAATCCTGGTTCTTGACAATATAACAGAATTACTCATCTGCTTTAACCCACTGTGTACACATAGCAGAGTTAATGCCAACCCTACCACGAGCAGTATGATTACTGAAGATGGTTCAAGATTTCTTTCCTTTTTTCCTTCTTCTCTCTCTTTCTCTCTTTCTTTCTCCCCCTCTACCTCCCTCCCTCCCTCCCTTCCTTTCTTCCCTCCTTTTTCACAGTTCTTTTTTGTCCTTAGGATTATCCCACTAAGAATGTATATTCAAGTTTCTATGCTTTAAAGTCACTTGGAATAGTTTTTCTTTGTGTGGTTATGCCTCAGATTGGATAGAGGTTTTTTTTTTCATTTACTTTAGATTAGTGAAGACTCCTTTAAAAAAATCTCTTCATTATAGTTATATAAAATAGTCACGTTTCCAAAGTCATATCTACAAAGCAAGGTATATTTAGAGAAGTCCAGCTTTTATCCTTGGCTCTTCATCCTATTCCCTCTCTCTTCTTAAAAAAAAAAAAAAGATATACCCATTCTTAGGTCCTGTACATACTTTCTCCACCTTGTTCTTTTCATTGGATCTGACTCCAAAGCAGAACTTCCCTTAGAACTTGGCAAGAGGGATTCCCACCCTGGATCTCTGCTCCAGAATCCACGCTGTAGAGGGCTCCACATGTCACAAACACAAACAATACACGTAATAAAGAAGCTGTGGGTGCCTCGGACACTGGTCTGCCAGCACTTAGCACTGCTACAGTGGGATGTAGGGCCCTAAACACCTTCTCTCGTCACTAACACCATTCAGGCCTCAGGGAAACAGTTCTTGTGTTTTGTTTTGTTTTGTTTTGAAAATTCAAATGCATTTATTAATAAATAGAATGTAGTACATTCATACGATGGAGTACTATTAGAGCTATTAAAATGAATTGCCCTCTGGCCTTGAAACAATAGTGACTATGTCCAAATGCCATGAACGCGTGTGGGTTATGTTGCTGCCGACACTGTAGATGTGCCTCCATGTCCACACTAGACACAGCTCTGAAATATAGAGAAGATTTGAGCAAGGAAAGTGCTCAGGTTAGAGCAATGGCAAGTGAACTACCTTGTCAAACCCTTCCTCCCAGCACAAGTGCAGTAGACTCTTACATAATGAAATACAGCTCCGCACTAGTGTCACGTGTCCCTCTGCCCACCTGGCCAAGAGTGAGTTATAAAACTTTTGCATTTGGGCCAATCTGGTAGGTTGGAAATCGTATCTGTGTAGTTTTAATTTTCATTGTTCTTGTTACAAGTGAGTTTGAGCATTTTTTTTTTCATGTGATTTAGGACTATTTTCATTTCTTTTTCCAAGAATTCTGTTTGTATCTCTAGCCCATTTTTCTGTGGTGTTACTGGTTATTTTCTTCCCAAGTTTTCGAGGCTCCTAATACACTAGGGATGTGAATCTTTTGTCTGTGAACACGCACAATCCTTCTCTGCAGTGGACCCTGGATTAGATTTGGTGGAGGATAGAGGTTCAACAAAATATAAGGCATCATCCATGCCCCCAAAGGAGCTTAAACACTTAAACAACAACAGGGGTATAAGCAATTTTGTGAAACATTAAGGAAAAAGGGATCTCAAAGGAGTACAGAATTAATCGCTAGACATAATGGCCCCAGAAGTTCAGAGATAGGAAATGATCAGGCTGTGGAGCACAAACAGCCTTATTAAAGTGTAGACGGATCTAAGCGGGGTCTTGAGGAACACACTGGAAACATGAGAGAAAGTTGGAAGGTGGGACTCCAACTCCTCGGGGGGAGAGACTTGAAAGCCAGGTTGAGGAATGTGGTCTCAGAGAGGTTATAGGAGGAAGAGAATGGCATGTGCTGAGGTATTAAATGAGACAATGTGGGACATTCCCCAGAGGCCAGAGGACATGACACCAGCAACTTCAAAGCTTACCATCGGGGGTGGGTAGAGCTCAGCAGTAGGGCACATGCTTAGCATGCATGATGTCCTGGGTTCAATCCCCAGTACCTCTATTAAAGAAATAAATCCAATTATCCCCCCCCCCAAAAAAAAAAAAAAAGATTAAAAAAAAAACAAACCTCAACTGCAAGGTGGAGTGAACCACACACCCTCCTCCACATACCCCAACACAATGAGAGAGAGAGATTGAGAGAGAGAGTTGGGGAGGCAGGTGGTCTGAGAGACTGAGCCTTACCCAAAAGGATTATTTAAATTATCAGATCAGACAGAGATTTCAAATGGATTGGCCACTTAGTTCCTCTCCCCAACACCCTCAAATGTGAGTGGAGGAAGCTGGGGACTCAGGAAGAAGACTTGATCAGTTATAACAAAATAAATCACTTACGTTCCCCCCGCATCTTGGCTGCAGTTGAGCTACTGCTGTATGGTAACACCTATCCTATGGACTGTTGGAGGGAAGACTCGAGGTACCACATTCAAGGCACTTAGCACAGCGTCCGGCACCACAATAAGCACTGAACAGTTGTTAGCTGCTATTATTATTAGGCGATCATAAAATAGGTGCTGAGGGAGTGAGAGGATAATTGGATCAAAGGAGGAGTGATGACCAACCGGCCAGTCCTTGGCAGAAATGACAAATACCGCGCGGGTCAGATCAGCCCGGGGCCCTGGGTTCTACTCAAAGCCACGAGAATCCCCTGCCTGGACCCACACTTTCCCAGCAGGAATCAGCGCTGGTCTGCACACAGATTCCTTGGCTGTGTTTCTTTGACAATTATAACCGAGGAATTCAGCTTATTTTGGGTGAAATCCCTGGAAGTCCAAGTTCAGATCTCAGTCTGGGCAATGTGGCCACATTTTCCAATGAGTAACTCCTTCCAATATAACTCCTGGCAAACGACCCTATCTGACGTGGAGAGAATGTGCCGTCATGCATGGTAAATAGTAAGACCACTGTGTAGGGCTTGACTCATCTGTCATAGAAGGAGTATTTTGAAACCTTGACCTCATTTGCAAACATGTGTTTGCACATACCTTTTGTCAGATGCAAATTTTCCGTTCCCAATTTAGCTCTTCCAGATTTTCCCCGAAATGAAAGATGTGGCTATGAAGCAAGATAAGCTTTTAATGGGGCTTGACTCCAGGTATGTTCTGGGGAGCTCATTTGTCTCTAGGTCAACTTCCTGTTGACTCAGGAGCCAGGACTAGGGAGACAGAGGAGCAAGGTACCGGAATAACAGCTTCCATTTACTGAGGGGTTACCTGCATGCCAGGCACTATGTTTACCACTTTATGGACAGTGGCTCCTGAACGTCATGACCCCCAGCAAATAGGAAGGAAATGGAGACTCAGAGAGGTTAAGTGATTCGTCCAAGGTCAGGTCATTCCTGAGCTGGGATTTGTCCTTGCTGTGTCTCCCAAGCGTCTCTGTTTAACCGTTGCCCTAGATCTTATCTAGATGTTACCTGCTTTAGCTTGAGCCAGGAGCCTCTGGCCCTCCAGCTGGGGACCTGGAAAAAGTTTTAGGTATTTTCACAGATTGTCAGGCCTTGTGGAGAAGAGAAAGTAACTGGAGGTCTCTGTGATTTGCGAATACACGATTTGGGGGAAGAATGAGCATCCCTTTACTTAAATCTCCCCCAGGCTTCTAGACCTGTCTCCCCATCATCTTGATGCTCTGTGCCATCCTCTCCACACTTCCGCCCAAGATGAGCACAAGCCCTATTTCCATGATTTTTTTCTTAAAGAGGTACTGGGGATTGAACCCAGGACTTCATGCATGCTAAGCACTCACTCTGCTGCTGAGCTCTACCCTCCCCCTATTTCCATGAGTTCTTTCCCACTTCTCCCCAACTCCCTACTTAACACGCCAGCACCCTCTAAATTCTGCACCTTTTCCTGAGATGCTGTTTATTATTTTTCTCTGCACACAGTGGGAGCTCTGCACATAGTAGGTGCACCACAAAATTGCTGTGGCTGTCCATGACGACACACAGAAAACCCCAGGTGGAGAGTGGGCAGGTGACTTAGGGCTGAGTCCTAGCTCTGCACTGATTTGCTCTGTGCTGTTGGGCAAGTGTCTGATTTGGTACACCATCCATGAAATGATGACTCGGTGGCTTCTACAGCCTCTTCCATCTGTAGACATCTAGATTCTGTGGTTCCTATATGTCCACCTAAAGAGCAGGTGAAGGGTCTGGAGCTCCTTTGAGAAAGCGGGGCTGCTGGGCAGGGCCCCTGTGTTTCCCACCAGCCAACTTTCACATACCTGATATGGAAAATAGTGTTATATCTCCCCTATCAGTGTTTTCAATAGAAGGAAGTTGGGAAATCTCCTTTTATGAGAGCCTCTAAGGGCAGAGCAGGAACCGCCCTTTCCTAATGCATCAGAAACACTGCACAACGAATGATGAAACTTGACTCTAAAATCAGGGAGAACAAGGGCCTTTACTTGAGCTCCCCCATGGTGTTTCTCACACTGAAGAGCTTTAGCAGGGCTCCCTGCAGCCAGCGGTCCCTTCGATGGCTTCCCAGCCACCTGTGGCCAGACTTCTTCCAGGAAGAAAATTAGCAAACTTGACTAGAACATTCATGATCATATACAAGTACAATCCTGGAGAGAATCGATTCCTTTTACTCTCAGGTGACATGTGTATCTTATGGTGATACTCCGTCACTCTGGGCTGTTGCAGGAGAGTCACTTGAATGGTGGGAAATTTAGGCAGATAGGCAGACAGTGCCATGGCAAGCCCACTGGAAAGGGTTTCTGGGCAAATGGTGCCTTTCAGTGGCCCCTGAGACCAATGATGGAAGAGACCACATGTTCTGCCAAGACAACAGATCCATCCTCATGTAGAATATTGTTGAGAGAGCCCAGCTAGCATCCCAGAGTGCCTGTAGGATGTAATTTGCCCTGGCAAGTCTAATAATTGCTGCCCTATTGGGTCCAAAAGAGTGCAGGACTGAAAGATGTCCAGTCAAGTAAAAAAAAAAAAAATCCAGTTAGTGTTCCAGCCTCTGCCACAAATGCCTTGCAAATATCCTAAGATTTTCAGCAGCCTCACAAATCTGAAAACCATCTTTTGACCGTGTTCCCTGGTCAGGCCACAGTGAAGTCCCTAGTTAAAAAGAAGTAAAGAAACACAGGGATGGGATTAGCTTAGTGGTAGAACGCATGCCTAGCATGCACCTGGGTTGAATCCCCAGTACCTCCATTAAAAAAAAAAATTAAATTAAAAAAGTAAATAAGCAAATTAGAAAAGCTAAAATGAGCTGAGCCAGGAACAGCTTTTAGAAAGCATGAGGTTGATTAATTACATAATTATTCAACATGAATCTACAACATCATCCAATCAGTTGAACTTGACTGTGCAACCATTACTTTTCAAGAACCTACAGTGTATACAACATCCTACAAGGTGCCATGGGGGTGCAAAGTTAAGCAAGGTGTGGCTTTCTCTTTAAGATATTCAGAGTCTAGAAGAAAGCATTTACTTACAAATAACCTGTGCCCCAGAAAGATTATGATCAGCGTTATCAGGAAGGGACCTGGGCAGGAATGGAACCTGGGTCCATGAGCCTCCTCACTATGACACTGTGTGTGCACATGTGCCAATGGGGAGGGGGGAGAGGATCCAAAGCTTCCATGAGATTCTAAAAGTGGTCAGTGATTTTTTTTTCCTGCCAAAATTGTTTTAGAATTTAAACCCACTGTTTTAGAAATAAAAGAAGAAAAGAATCACATTTGACTAGGCTGGAGGTGGGATGGAGGTAGAGGTGAAGCCTTTAGGGGGAAGAGGTACATGAGATAAGCCTCCAAGAATGGTTACGATTTCGATAGGTGGAGACGTGGGGAAGGCCCTGGCAGAGAAAATATTGTGATCAAATCTGGGTAATGGATACGTTCAAAGAACTGGGATTAATCCAGTTTGCTGAGTCGTCAGGGCAAGGATGAGAATAGACTGCAAAGGCAGTAGAGATGGATTTGGGATCATAAGCTGAACAGATATTTGCCATGTATTAAATATGTGTTAGGGGTCTGCTCTGTGTCCTGCCTTCAGTTCAGGATGGTCTCTGCCCTGAAGAAGCTTTTGTTTTAATTTAGAGGGGAAAGTATGTGAACAGGCAGAAAATAGAATAATTTTAAGTACAGTAGGAATTCAAAGAAATTTTGGCCAGAATGTTCAGAGAAGCTTCAGGGAGGAGGTGAACTTGGAGCTTGGCCTTAATGGGTGGAGAGGACTTGGCCAGGTGGATTCGTGGAGAAAGGGCCTTCCAGTGGGAAATAACATAAGCAAAGGGGAGAGGACAACCAGAAAGAAACAAAGCAGATGGAGAAGGCCAAGTAAAGGTGATTATGGGGAGAAACATCTGTGTTGAAGGGGCAGGAGACATGCACTTGAAAAGGCAGGCTGAGATCAGAGTATGCCGGATTGTGAAAATCAAGCTGAGAAATTTCTTATTTTCTCTAGGACCTCATTTCCTTTCCTTTACAATCTAGCCCTACCAGTAGAAATCATGTCAACAAAAATAATTTTTAAATTTTCTACTATGGAGAATTTGAAATATATGCAAAAGCAGAGAGATTAGTCATGCAATGGAATAAATGTTTCTGTCCCCCCCACATTCACATGTTGACATCCTAACCCCTACTGTGATGGTATTAGGAGACAAGGCCTTTGGGAGGTGAGTAGGTCATGAGGGTGGAGCACTATGAATGGGATTAGTGCCCTTGTAAAAGAGACCCTGGAGAGCTCCCTTTCCTCTTCTGCCAAGCGAGGATACAGTCAGAAGACAGTCATCTATAAACCAGGAATTGGGCCCTCACCAGACACTGAATGTGCCAACACCTTGACCTTGGACTTCCCAGCCTCCAGAACTATGAGAAATGAATTTCTGTTGTTTATACCATCAATTATATGGAATTCTATTTATTTATGTATGTTTTTATGTATTTATTTATTCATGGATGGTACTGGGGAGTGAACCCAGGACCTCGTACATGCTAAGCACATGCACTACCATTCAGCAATACCCACCCCTCTAGAATTCCTTTATAGTAGCCTGACTGATTAAAACAAGTGAGAATGATCTCCCCTGAATCCATCACTCAACTTCAACAACTCATGGCCAAACTCCTTTCATGTACCACCTCCACTGCCCCTCTTTCATACCATTTTAAAGTAAATCCCAGAAACCATATTCTTGTATTTCCATGTACATCTCAAAAATAAAAGGACTTTTTATAACCCTGATACCATAACCACACATAAAAAATTAACAATAACTCATAATAATCCAATATGCAGTCAACATTCTCAAATTTCTATTTGTTTCATAATTACATATAATATATACACACATATTACTTAGAATTTGATTGCTGGAATTAGGATCCAAAAAAGGGTTACACGTTGCAGTTGGTTGATATGGCTTTTAAATCTCTTTCAATTCGATAGCATAGCCTCATCTTTTTTGTTGTTATTTCTTTTTTCCTTGCAACTTATTTTTTGAAGAAATTGGGATCATCAAGTCTCTGGACCCAACTACAAAATTTACAGAAAATAGAGAGGACTGAAGGACACGTTAAGCCACATCAGAGGAATGTGATCAGCAAAATCTAGATTGTGGGAAGTACCTCAGGACAAACCCCATTAAGAAAAAAAATTGAATACAAAACAAAAAAAGAATCAGACTTGATTTCCAACTGGGACCCTCTGCACCAAAACTCTCCCCCTTCTCACCAGGTCTGATCCCCTAGGAACCAGCAGATCCTATGAGACCAAGGACTCTGCTTTCACTTTTTTCCTGAGGGGAGGTAATAATTAGGCTAATTTACTTTAATTACTTTTTTAAATGGAGGTACTGGGTTTTGAACCTAGGACCTCATGCGTGCTAAGCCTGCATTCTACCACCTGAGCTATATCCTCCTCACCCCTGCCCATCTTCATTTATAACCATTGACCAGCCTTCAGATTTCTTCAGCTGTTTGCCTCCAGTGACAGGTTCCTCTTTCCATCAAGACAACCTGGACCCTCTAAGAAACTCTCCTATTGGTTGTTCATTGCCAACATTGACACCAGCAACTGTTACCACTTTGCTAACATTTCCTTTTCTTTTTGCTTCCTTTCCTCCTTTCTGTTGCCTCTTCCTGTCACTTCTCTTTTCATTTGTTTCTTAAATATTTACTGACGGAAATTACACTGGAAGCTTGGGAATCCCCAGATGTGTATAGGGTTTGATGTCGGGTTCCAGGGACCTCCAGGATCACTTCCCACTGTCTTTCCTGCAGCATGTATTCCATACTTTAGTCAAATGCTACTACTTCCCACCGTTTCCTAGTATCACTTTTCTCTGACCTTGCATCCTTGCCTGAGCAGCCCACAGTCCCCAACTGCTGCATCCATCCATCCATCCATCCATCCATCCATCCATCCACCTTTCTATTCAATAAGCATCTGCTATGTCTCAAGCACTGAGCTAGTTCCTGGTGACACAGCTGAAAACATTGACTTTTCCTGCAAGGAGTGAATAGCCTAGCCCCGTGGGGTCCACTATGGTAGCCACCAGCCTTATGCAGCTCTTGAGCACTTAAAATGTGGCTCATCTGAAATGAAATATGCTGTAGGTCCGAAATACTCATCGGATTCTGAGCACTTAGCACAAGAAAAAGAATGTGAAATATTCTATTAGTGATTTCTTAATCAACTACATGTTGAAATGTAATAGTCTTTTTATATTGGGTTAATAAGTTATAAACTCACCATCATTTCTCGGCTGGATTTGCTGCAGTAGCCTCTTAACTGGTTTCCCTCCCTCCCCCCACCCTATTTGAACCCATTTTCTACATTCTGAGCAGAGGCAACTTTCTAAAACACAAACCTGGTCATTTTACTCTTCAAATTAAAACTCTCCCATAGTCCTCCACTGTCCTCCGGATAAAATATATGTTTACGATCTGGCCCCTGCCTGCCTCCTCGGTCCTGTGTTACACACGCCTCCACGCTTGTTCACTTTGCTCTGGCTTTGTTCTACTCTGCACTTCTTTCTGAGCTCGGAAAGCCTTGTACTGTCTCTTCTCTGTGCCATTTCCCCTGAAAGTATTTTTCTCCCCTGGTTGTCTGGTTAATGTCTTATTCTTCAGATTCTGTTTTCAAAATTACTTCCTCTAAGAAGACTTTCTGGAACTTCCCCGACCCTCACCCCTGCCACCATTCTGGGTTAAATGTTCCTCTTACGTGTCCCTGGATCTTGCTCTGCTTTCCATAATGGAGTACTTTTCATGCTAGATTGCATTCTCTCAACCTTTTTGGATCAGACGCCTCTATGAGACTCTACTAAAAACTGTAGATCATCTCCCTAGGGTTTAAAAAAAAAAAAGAACTCAATACATTTTACATACAACTTCAGAGGTTTTATAAAACCCCTAAAACTCTTTAGGTTTCATGGAGTCCAGATTAAGAACCCTTGCTCTATTATAATTATCTGTCTGTTTATATTTCCGGCTAGATGGTATGCCCCTTCAGGGTAGGACCCTGCCTATTTTGACAGAGGCATTTCTGCAGCACCTGGAACAGTCCCTAGACACAGAAGACACTCAATAAGCATTTATCACAGGTATGACTTGCTCTGAGACATTAGGATGCAAGGACTATCATGCTTTCATTTTTCTAAGTCATTAAATCAGAGTTAGCCTTATCCTATGTGGTTGGTGAGAAGTCTTAAATTAGTCATTTTCAGGAACCTCTTGTGGGTCCCCCACCCAAAAACAACTCCAGAGCTTAAGGGGCCCAGGAAAATTCTAGAAGTTTCCTTCTTTCTCAGTTCATTGGAGTTTTTGTTTGTTTGTTTGTTTGTTTTTAATTCCTCCTTCTGTTTCAAGATGCCACAGTTGAGTGCCGATCCTTCTCGTCGATCAGGAATGACTGCCCAGGGTGGGCTGAGAGATGGTCAGCACAGCAGCCTGTGCCCCAAGTTCCTACCACTTCCAGGCATCGTGTTGAAAGGGGGCCCCTGTCTGTACTTCTCACAGACACCCCAAACCTTCTACTCCTTCACCAGTCAGGGAAACAGCTTTTCAACTCAAAAATATCACCCCTCCTCTTATCTCTCTGGAATGATGTGACATGAAATCCCTCAACAGGCATGACAGGGACTGAAAACTCAAATAGATGCCTAAAAAGACCAGGCAAAGGATGTCAATGAATAAAGTAGATTGGTTTTAAGAGACAAGAGGGAGTAGTGGGGAGAGAGGCACATGGGGGGACACATGCTTTATCTAAAAATGAGCAGCTCAGGCATCAGCCAATTGGTGCTGAATTTCCAGGTCTTCCAGATTTTTCAAGGGAAGCCAGAAATCTGGATTTTCCTGAGGTAACTCTTTTTTCTTTATTTTAAAAACATTACTTATTAAGGTATACTTTTCAAATCATGATTCACAGTATAAAATTCAATGAATTTTTAGTAAATATACCCAGTTGTGTAACCATCACTATAAATTAATATTAGAACATTTTCATCACCACAATAAGATCCCTCATATGTATTAACTCTTAATCCCTGTGCTGTCCCTCTTCTCCCCACCCCTGTCCTCACCCCAGGCAACTACTATTCTACTTTCTGTCTCTACAGCTTTGCCTTTTGTGGCTATTTCATATAATGGACTCATACAATATGTGGTCTCTGTGTCTGACTTCTTTCACTGAACATGTTTTCAAGGTTCATCCATGTTGTTGCACGAATCTATAGTCTGTTTCTTTTAATGGCTGAATAGTATTTCATTGAATGGATGTACCACACTTTGTCTACCCATTCACCAGTTGCTGGACATTCCTTTTTTTTTTTTTTTTTTGCCATTATGAATAATGCTGCTATGAATATTTGTGTGCAACTTTGGTGTCCATATGTCTTATTTTTGTTTTTGTTTTTTGGTAGATACCTAAGGATAGAGTTGTGACTTACATGGTAAATTCATGTTTAACTTTGGAGAAACTAGCAAACTACTCTCCAGAGTGGCGACACCATTTGACATTCCTGCCAGACGTGACTGAGGGTTTCTGTTTCTCTGCATCCTCGCCAGTATTTGTTATTGTCTGCCTTTTTGATTATAGTCATTCTAGTGGGTGCGAAGTGGTATCATTATGGTTTTGATTTCTATTTCCCTAATGGCTAATGACATTGGACAGCTCTTGATTTTTAAATGTTGGAATTCACTCAAATTTTTTTAAAAAATGCTTCATATCAGCCCTGTACAGATGGAACACAAAACAGCTTAGAACGAAACAGGTTCATGGGCTGGAACTGCCCTGAGGGAATGAATTTGGACTTGTGACCTAGACTCTGCAAATAACAATGGTCTGTGACCTTTTTCTTTTAGGGGTAAAAGCAGCCTAGACAGCCAGAAAAAATCACTATGGAGAGAGGACAAAGATTTCCCATTCTTTTGTAATGAACTTGTAGACTACAAAAAGAGAGACTTTTCTATATGTCCATAATGCTACTTCTTTTTTTTCTGGTAAATCATCCTGTTACATATTTGTTGAACGAATCCTATATATTTGTATCCTCTTTCTAGAGATGAGGTTAAGGAATTTGTCAAAGATTAAAGCTCTAGAAATGGCAGAGATGGATTCAAAGCCAGGTCTATGTGGCCTTAAATCCTGTGTTGTCCTGATAAAAATGGCAACAGGTTCTGGGATGGAGCACCACAGGGTGAGACCTGAGTCAGATGAGACTGGCTGGCTGGCTGGTAGAGGTGGAGGGGGACACTGTGGGAGCAAGGGAGAGGAAGGAATCAAAGAGATTTCAAGGCTAGTTTCATTAACAGACAAAGGGAAGTTGGGAAGAGAGTTTGGGTGGAGGGATGTTGCTGATTTCTCATCAAGACTGACATCTTGTGATGTTGAATTCTGGTGAGCTTCCTGCCCTCCTCTTCTGATGGTCCACTGAGTTTGTTTTAAAATGATGGGAAACCACAGACTTGGTGACTGATGGGGTGTTTGTGTGTGAATGTTCTATGTGTGGAACACTGAATTTGGAAATGACTTTGGTAGCTAGCAAAGCTGAGGCTCAGGCATTAGAGATGGAGCGTTTGGTCTTCTCTAAAAAGAATTTGTGTGTTTCTTTTTAATTCAGAAGAGGAATACCATTCACATACTATGTAAGTTAACTTGTACTCCATGTGCAGGCTGCATTTAGAAGGACAGACTTCTTCATGGAGCCAAGTCACAAGACACCTGGCCAAGGGGCAGCTCACTCCAGCCCCAGGTGGGGGTGGGGGATCAGATGCACTAGGACAAAGGACTATACAGGACCTGATTCGACTTCCCCAGGAAGGACTGTGCACTGAGCGGCCTTGGAATCTTCTCTGAATTCCACCAACCCCTCCTTATCATTTCCTGCCTTGTTTTTTTTTTTTTTTTTTTTTGCTTTATTCACTTTTTACCAGACTGGAAGTTTTCCTAGGGTAGGCCAATTAATCCTATGTATTAAAATACACCCATATCCAACACAAAATAACTACATCTTGATGTAAAATTTTTTTGAAAAGATTTTGATAATGTTCGGTTTTTGTTAAGAGTAAATCATTCTTGTGACTTAAACTTAATTATATATAATTATTTAAGGGTCGTGTTGCAGTTGACTAGATATTGCAGACATTTCATAAAATATTTATTAACTTTGATTTTTCTGGTTTCCTTTCCTCATTTTGGAGCCTCCCCCACCCCACTCCGCAAGTCTCAAACATTTTCTAAGGCCTTTAAAAAGCTTATAGGCCCTAGGGGATAAGACAGACCTGCAGAACTTCCTCACAGCCCCTCTCACGTAGGGACCTCTTTTGAATGAATGAACGAATAAATGAACGAACGAATTAACAAGGTGAAGTCTTTTTCCCAAGTCTCCTCTTCAAGGTGGGTTCGCTTCTCAATCTTCTGGAATCTCAGCCCGGCCTGGAGGCTGCGTAGGGAGGCCCCTCCACTCGCAAACCCAAAACCGCAGCAGCGGAGGAAGCTGTCCGGCGCCCGGCGCTCCGCCGGCCTGAGCAGGGTCAGGCCGGGCCCGGGGTCGCGACAGCGGCCTGAGAGCGGACCGCAGCCGGGCCCCTGCAGAGCGGGTGCGCATGGGCAGAGCTGCACTCCAGCCTGCCTCCCCTCCCCCACTGCAGGTGAGCCGCAGAGCCGGGGCCCCCAACCCCCGCAGCCCCGGGGGTGACGTCAGGCCTCTGGACCGCGCTCCAGCCCCGCCCCTACAGGCAGCGCCCCGGGCCAGCGACTCCGCGGTGGAAGCCGGTCCCGCTGCGGGACACGCCGGCTGCGACGGGCAGAGGAGGCGGCGAGGCGCTCGCCCTACTGGGCTGGAGCCGCGGCCCCACGCCAGGGCCAGGCGCGTCCAGGCGGAGCTCAGGGCTCCTGCCGCGGCACACCTGCCCCACCGCCAGCACAGCCGAGGCCGCCGCGGGATCCGCACCCGCTGCCCCGCGGGACCGCCGGGCGCCCAGCCAGCCTCAGCTGTCCATCTCCGCCGAGCCAGCCAATCGCCCGCGATTGCCCCGGCCGCACCTCCTGGAATCTCTGACGGGCGTGCGGCGCAGCCTATGAGATGGGGGCTTCGGCGGCCTGGGCTGGGAGCGGGAGCCAATGAGCATCATTTCAGGTGGGTGGAGGGAGCGGACCTCGGGAAGGTAGCTTCGTTCGGGTTGCTAACGTCTTCCCTTGGAGATGGGCGCGCAAACCGACCAGTGGGTCTGGGGGCGGTGGTGACGGGCGTGGAGCTGGCCCAATGAGGGTGGGAGTGGGTGGGGCAGTCCGGAGTAGCAGTGCTAAAGGAGCCCGGCGGAGGCAGCGGTGGGTTTGGGACTGAGGCGCCGAATCTGTGGTCGCGGCTGGGGACGTGCGCCGGCGCCACCATCTTCGGCTGAAGGTGAGAGGTGCGGTGCCGGGGTCCGAGTGCGGCGGCCAGGGACCGGGGGACGGTTTTGTGGGGGAGGGAAGGATCCCGGGCTGGGGCCCAGGGCGACTCTGGAGGGCAGGAACGAAGCTGAAGCGGGAGCTAGAGAGGACAGAAGGGGCTCTGGGCGGAGGGTTTGTGCTGCGGCGGCCGTAGATTCGTGCGAGGAAGGACCTTGTGGGGTGGGTAACGGCACCCCAGTGGGTGGAGAGACCCCTAGAGAGCCGGGAAATGAGGTCTTGAGGGTGAGACCTCTGCAGGGATTCGGGCCTGGGTGTGCGAGAGGACGAGCCCTCGGGGGCTAGGGATGAAAATCTGGGGGTGGGCATGTGCGGACCTGGTACTCGGCGTGCGGGATCCTTGGGGCGCGGGGTTGGGGGCCCTCGTGCCCTGGTAGGGGTCCCGGGGGGTCCCCCGAGTCTGTGCCTGCCTCCTGGGAGGGGAGGGAGTCCTGGGGCGGGCTGGAAAGCGCCATCCCAGTTGGGGGTGGGGGTCGCTGGACGGGAAGGGCCCCTGGGTGGGTTGCAGGGTAGATTAGGCCGGGTCCAGCACCCCGAGTGCCGTCAGGGCTTCGCCGCGGGCTCGGAAGGCGGGCGGCGCGCGGGGACCTGTGGGGTGGAGGGACCGGAGGGCTAGGCTGCTCACGGCTCGGGAGGCGCGCGGCGGATGAGGGTCTGAGCAGCCGGCCGCCAGCCCGGGGGAGGGTCGGGCTCCGCTGGTCCTGGGGAAGTAGGGCGGGAGCGGGGGCGTCTTACCACGCGCTCTGTGGACGGCGGGGGCCGGGGGTTGACGCCGGGCAAGGCCCGGGCGGTTTGGGGGGGCGAGGCGGGAAATGCGGCGGGGGCGCGCTGCAGCAGGGCGGCCGGGGGGAGGGTCAGCCCTGCCTCGGGATCCCTTTATTGTGTAAGTGATCTGGGAATGGCTCGCCGCCGAGTCTCTTCCTCGCCTTCGTGCAGTTGGGGTCACACCCTGATCCCATAAAATCGGCCTGGAATGGGGTCGAAGGGAAGTTGCAGGCGCGGAGTCCCGGCGTTCGCAGGGGCTTTGTGGGCCTGCGGTGGGCAGATGCGGCCCAGGGACCGGGGAGGCCCCCAGCCTGGCCTGCCTGGGAACTAGGGCCTTGGGAAGGAGATTGGCGACTCGGCGGGTCCGAGCTCAGCTGGTGAGTTTTGGGGAACGTGGCCTCTGCCTGTGACCGTTATCTCTGTTTCTTAGGGCCTCTGCAGCTCCCTTCAAGATCACTGCGGTTGATGGAAGGGGGTGGGGTGGGGTGGGGTAGGGGAAAGCAGGCGGGCTAGATCCAGACGGCAAATGAAACAAAGACTGCTGTTTTCGCTGAATAGTATAATACTAAATATAATACTTCAGCTTTGCTGAGATTTTGTTTTTTTAACATTGAAACTGAGGATTCTTTGAGTCAGGCTTAATAATTCTTGGTAGTATCTCACTCTGGAAAACTTTAATCTATTTATTGTTTTATTGCCTTCATCAATCTGCTCTTATTAATTGCCCTTTAAGTCCCATGCTTTTGATGTTTGAGTGTGCCCTGTCTGTCACGGCTTCTGGAAAAGTGGCCATTTTATGCATCTCCTTACTTCTGCATCTTAAATTCAGTTCTTCCCCGTCCTTATCTGGAGAAAGCATATGGTGTAATTGTGCGATATAGCACCAGCTTCTGCAGCGAAGGGATGTGACCCCAGAGCTTGGCTTTTTATTTGGGCTCCTTGGGGAAATCATTTCAATGAAGACAGGCTGGATGGAAGGTGAGATGGAGGAAATTTTGAAGGGCACTCGTGGTACAGTGAAAGATTGTAGCTTCAGCGGTTCATACACTTTCTTGTCATATATGAAGAATAAAAATTCCTGGTGTTGGCTCTACATTTCAGAAATATTTAACACAGTATAAAGATACTGAGAGATGGCTTGGGCCATGAATAGTGAGTGCCCTTTTGCATTTGGTTTGTATTTCTGCTCATTCAGTTAAACAGAATTTTGATAAATTAACAGACTTGCAGGTCTCTGTAATGTAAGTGACCTCAGTGGCAGGATTACACAATTTGGAACAATTCTGTTTTAGTTTCTCTGTCTTAGAGGGATGCTTTATTATGGATAATTTATCCATTATTTTTGTTTGGGTTTTTATATGCAAGGTATTCATAAAACTGTTTTCCTGTGTAGTAGGTGCTGGGAGACAGTTGAGAAGTTTGCTGGGTGGTATTTCAGTAATGGCCTCGGAGATGGAGCCCCAGGGGTGTGTGTGTCTAAAACCAATGAAGGGAATAGGGCTTTGTCTCTGTAGAGGGCTAATTCATATACAGATAAATGATTTAACTGTGAGTAGGCAGTTACTTCGAATGACACCAAGAACCTTCAGATTATCTTTATGTCTGTTGCAAAGAGGTTCCTATTTATTCCTTTTCTTACTAATATACGTTTTTTTCCTATAAAATATAAAGCCTCTGCCAGATTGTGCTGATGTGTTCATTGGCTGAGCCTATAGTCTTGAAGGCATCATTGATGATTGAGAGGCAGGATGTCCTGTACCACGTGCCCTTCAAAATTTCCTCCCTCTCAACCTCCATCCTTCCAGCAGGTGCCCTGGAGCTGAACTCTGTCTGGGTTTACTCCCAGCTCTGCTCCTTGTTAGATTAGCTCTGTGGCCTGAACTCTGGGCTGGTCATTGGCTTTCTCTGTACCTCAGGTTCCTCATCTGTAAAATGGAGATACTAGTGGAGACAGTAATATTACCTACCTCTTAGGGCTGTTGTGAGGATTAAGAGTTGATACATCAACTGCTTAGAGTAGTGCCGGGCCATAATTAGTGATCTGTAACAACAGTGTTGGCTGTTTTTAAAATTCTAGTATGATCCTTTCCATAAGGCAAAGCATTTGGGAGCGGTTTCCCTCTTAAATATCAGCATTATCAAGGTTGGAATGGAATTAGAAAAAATACAGCATATTTGGCAACCACAAGTGAAGAGGTAAAATGAAGGAAGCATCTTCCCGGGCCTCATGGGCTCTGTGGACCAAACAGGGCTTTGAGCACCTCCTACCTGCCAGGTCCTCTGTTAACAATGGTGACAGAGGGTGAGGAGACTGCCAGAAAGTCAGTACACATGTTAGGAGAAGGAGGATTAAATTGCCAGGTTGACCTGAAAAGAACTTCTGAAAGGGTGGCATTCAGGTCAGGATTTGAAGGAATGGTAGGTTTGGGGTTATGGAGGAGAAGCTGAAGCTTACTATGAGGGTGGGGGCCACTCATATAATATTGATCAATAAATAGGTGTATAGATCCCCTCCTGCAGACCACGCAGTAGGCTTCCCAGACGGCAAGGACAGGAAGCTGTCCTCATCGTGTTTAGCTAGTTGTAGAAAATTCTGGAAAAGTAGTTTGTAATCCCACTACCCAGTGAAGACCCAATGAATATTTGTTCCTTTAAGAAAAAAAAAAAGTGTATATGTGATTTTCCCCAGCAAAATAGGGGGCATATTGTAATTACAGTTTTGTGATCTATTGATATTTTTCTTATATTAAATTGCAAGTGTTCCCCACCTTAAAAAAGTACATACTGATAAATTTAAAAGGTGTTGATTTGATCAAAGAATTTAAAAATCCATAATCTACTTTAAAAAAAAACCTGCCCTAGAAATGACCTGTTAAGTTATTCTAATTTATAGTCACTTGCTCAATCTAAGCATACAATTACACGCCCAATGTAAAATTAAAGAAATGTGTGCGTGCCTATTGGCAGCTAGACAGTTTCCGAAGTGTTGTGTAGGATATACAGTTTATACCTAATAAGAATAATCAGAGTAACTTGTTATCATATTTTGTTCTAGTTGGATATTTTCTCTCTTAATGGACTGTCCTTCCTAAGGCGGAGTGTGGGTCCTGTTTTCTGTATCCAGATTCATCCAGGGTGATTCCCACTTCAGAGCCCTCCTCCCTTTTTCCTAGCAGCAGGTGGTGCACAGGTTGGGAAGACAAAAGCTGTTAATAGTCTTATTAGTGCAGTCCATAGGGGTGATGGCCTTTGAAACCATTCTTCAACATGAACATGTGTGCACGAATATTTTCTTTATTGCCTTCTCCCACATGGATGCCTAAGAAGGCAACTGCAAGTTTAGTTAGAAAGGATGCTAGTGATTCTGTTGGTAGAAGTCTTATTTTTACGTTTTGCGATTTTTTTTTTGCTTTATTCGGTTTTGATTTTTGTTTTATCCAGGTTTATACTCCTTAGAATGTTAGCGTATTCTTTAAATCAGGTGATGAATTAGTCTGGAATATTAGCCTTCAACCTTTTTTCCTACCCCAACATACGTGGTAGTAGCTGTGGATCACCATGGCAACCAGAGAACTGTGGAGCAGTGGTTCTCAAAGTGTGGTCTCAGGACCGGCAGGATCAGCAGCATTGGGGAATTTGTTAGAAAGGCAAATTATCAGTCTCTCCACTCCAGACCTACTGAATAAGAAACTCTGGGACTAGAACCCAGCAATCTGTATTTTAATAGGCCTTTTAGATGTTGCCCGAGTTTGAGAACCATGCTCTAGGGCAGGAGTGTTTGTAATCCTTTACATTGTAACAGCTAGTTTCTGAAGAATCTTAGCTATTTCATTCTAGTAAACTCTTACTGGGGCTGAAAGGGCTAGTCTCTACACCTACTATGAACGATTCATCTTTTAGGACAAAGATAATTAGGCCCCTTTAAAACTCTGAAGAAAGAGCATTCTCCTTAGAAAAGCCCAGATATACAAAAAAATTGTACAACATTTTTATACCATTTCAGTGATTTCATGGAGCTTGAAATTTGACTCACGGTGGAGAACCTTTTCACGACTCTGGACGACTGTGATTTTCCCTGCGGCCTTCTATCCTCTTGCCTAACTGAGAATCCCCATCATTTTGGGGAGAGGGAAAAGTTGGGAGGATCTGATAGAGCCAGGGTAGTTACTCATTTGGCTTCTCACACTGATTTGGATGAGATTTGAGATAACCTGGACTTGGGAGTAATAACAAAAGTGTTTAATGATGGTATTGGATGCCAAAAGGATGTTGTCAGGCAGGACTGATGAGTCACATCAGAAAGGTGAGTGAGTCAATTACCCAAGTTTAAGAGGAAAGAAAGCTTAAGAGTACCATGTATGGACCCCCAGCTGACAGCCCCTTAGGAGCCAACAGTAACTGAGCACTAAACAAACCACTTAGGTCTTGGGATACATTAATTGTAAAAGTCACGGAAACAGTGCTTTCCCCAGTGTGGCCTAAGGCTGTGAATGGTTCCTTTTCCTCCTGCGCTGTTCAGACTGTTAACTGGAATGTTATGCTTGCTTCAGGGCCCCACGCTCTAAAGGGGACATAAACACATGGCGTCTGTTCAGAGACGAGAGACCAGGGTGGCGGAGTGAGTCTCGATGAATGACGGATGCAGAGGAGGAGACGAGGGCGTGGGAGCAGCTGCAGGAATGGGAGTGGGGACCTGAATAGCCTCCATCACATACTTGAAAGGCTGTCATGTGAAGCCAAGTGACGCTTGTCTTCTGTGGCCTCATTTGATCACGTGGGGACCACGGGGGCCACAGAGAAGCTGCGGGGGGACTGACTTGTAAGGAAGGACTTGGAGTCTGTTGTGTGCGGGTGGAAGGGGAGGCCCGGTGTAGACCTGATGGTTGGCTCTCCTGGCGGCCCCCGTGCTCCCTTGTGGCTGCATCCTGGTTTACACTAACTCCAGCACCACCCTGGGGGCCTTTTATTGTGAATCTTTGTTTGCTTTCTCTTCATTTTCCTTTCCCTCCTTAACTCCCTGTTTAATTTGTGGTGAGGGTGAAATAGGAGATGGAGAGAGGAGAAGAGTCAAACTGGAGCTGCGCTTTTTCCTTCTGCTTGTTTTTCAGCTCAGTCACTGAGGGCACATCTTGAGTGGTCTTCAGACAACCAGAGTCATAATTTGTGGTCACCCCTGAAATTTACCTTGGAAACTCGGTTAGGATGGCCATGAAGAGAAATACCCCAGCTCCTTAACTCAGCGTTCATGTTTACCAAAGGTTTTGTTTTCAGTTTCTTAGAAGAGGAATATTTGTGAATCCGTTTGTTTTTAAACGTCTGACTTTGTCCTCCTCCTTTTCTCTTAGAGGCAGTTGCTCTTGGATCCTCCTGTTTCCAATGGCGCAGAGAACTGGACTGGAAGATCCAGAGAGGTATCTCTTTGTGGACAGGGCTGTCATCTACAACCCTGCCACTCAGGCCGATTGGACGGCTAAAAAGCTAGTGTGGATCCCATCGGAACGCCATGGTTTTGAGGCAGCCAGTATCAAAGAAGAGCGGGGAGATGAAGTCATGGTGGAGTTGGCGGAGAATGGAAAGAAAGCCATGGTCAACAAAGATGATATTCAGAAGATGAACCCACCTAAGTTTTCCAAGGTGGAGGATATGGCAGAATTGACGTGCTTGAATGAAGCTTCCGTGTTACACAATCTGAAGGACCGTTACTATTCAGGACTTATCTATGTAAGTATGCCCTCTCAGCAGTCACGGGAACTGGTCCCTGGGCGTTAGCGGAAACTGTACAGGCTCATAATCAAATGAGAATGTGGAATACTCATGCCCTCTGTTTAACATTACTGTTTCTACTAAAGATAGATTGTCTCTTGCTTGTCCAAGTCTTGCTTTGCTTTAAGTCTTAACACATAATTTTAAATAATCCAGTCTGCAATTAAATATGCTAAAATGGCATTTGAAGACTTTTGTAGCGGTTCTCTGGAGCGTCATAAGCTGGGGGAGAGCACGTGGCAGAAAGAGCAGGGAGTTTAGTATGGCACTAAGAGTTGCACTAATGGTTGGATAGCAGATTGGTAGGAAATCTGTGTGTGTAAAGTGGTGGGGCTGCAAGCCTTAGAGGTTCCATGAAGAGCGAGAACCAGGTCACTGGGTACAGGGAGGTGGGAAAGGAGAATGCTGAGGTTTTTAAGGGGAAACACTTTAGGATGAGATTGAGGCTGGGGTTGTCCTGTGGTTAGCAGTTGACACATATGTTGCAGCCACTGACAATGTCGCTGACCATACAGAAGTTACTGAAAATAAGAAGGGAAGAGATTGAGTTGAGAAATGCAAACCAGACAATGGAAAAGTTGAGAATGCCAAGAGGTCTGAAACAATGGTAGACACAGGGGGCAATGATTTAAAGAAGGCAGGGTAGATGGAACATAGATTTCGAATGAAGAGAAAAAGAAAAGTTGACATTGTAATGGGCTGAATTTGGAAAAGAGAAGTTGAGTTTTATGCAAAGGGTGTGCTACTATTGCTCATTCATAATTCCAGACTTCAGCAAATCAGAAGCCGTCTTCCCATAGGAATCAGTGTGTTTAGTGAAATTTACTGGGCACCTCCTTTGTTCTAGGTGCCGGCGAGGGTGTGGGGAACAGGCCAGGACAGGCGCCTGGCTTCGTGATCCCATAAGGAGATGAAACAGGACTATGGGATGGAGTAAGTGGGAGGATGCGTCCGTGAAGGGGTCTTGGAGAAGGTAGCATCTGAGCTGGAATCTCACTGATAGGAGCGAGCTTGCCATGGGAAAATCAGAATGAATAGTGCATTCATGACCTTTGCCAGAGTAGTTTCAGTCAAGCCTGATGGTTTCTCTCTCTCTTTTTTTTCTCTCTGTGAGTTAGGATGCAGAGTAAGAGAGTAAGAGGCACTAGGGCTGGGAAGATGGCTTGAGGAGAAATGGGTCAAGTTTGGAAAGAGAGGAAGCCAAGGATAAGGAGAGGGACTCTTGAAGAGCAGTGCAGGGAATCCAGCTGAGATGGAGTAACGGAATGTGTGAGACGGCCACGTTTTTGTCTAGAGAGAGGAAGTGAGAAGATGGGAAATTAAGAGATTGTGGTCAGATCATAATTTTGACACCTGAGATTGGAGAGGTGGGTGGATTATGGATGACATGGGCTGCAGT
Source organism: Camelus ferus (assembly GCF_009834535.1). NCBI lineage: Eukaryota > Metazoa > Chordata > Mammalia > Artiodactyla > Camelidae > Camelus > Camelus ferus. Next base: position 12,853,471 of record NC_045711.1, on the reverse strand, counting down.
GAACTGTGAAGGGCCAGAAGTGTGGAGACACAACCGAAAAGTTGTGGACCCCTGGTGTGGAAAGGGAGCCCGTCTTTCCCTCCGTCCCCCACCCTGACCTTGTGACCTCTGCAGGGAGGAGAGAGGAGGGAAATGGGAAGGGGAAGGAGACTGTGGGTAAAAGGGAAGGAGAAAGGAGATAGTTTATTTGTAGCCATTCCTCATGATAATTCTAAGACTTTGCAAGTATCTTTTATTGAGTTTGTTTGATTTTTTTTTTTTCCAGCTTACTTCAGGGACAACATGAGTGAATTTTTGAGTTGTTAATTTTTTTTGTTTTGTTTTGTTTTGTGCGGGGGGTGGTGGTGGTGGTGTAGGTAATTAGATTTGTATATCATTATTATTTTTTAAATGGAGGTACTGGAGATTGAGCCCAGGACCTGCATGCTAACTAAGCACGCACTTTACCGCTGAGCTGTACCTTCCTCCCCAGTTTCTGAGTTTCTTTTCAAAGCGTGGCTCCATGGTCTTTACAGAAGGAGAATCTGAGTTTTTCTTGAAATACTAAGATGACAACAGAGGTGATGGTTTGGGAGGGTCATACCCTAGAAAGGGTTCCTGTGGAAGATTTAAGTTGGAGCACTTGACTCTAAAGAAACCTATTAGGAGAATGGGGCTGTGGATGGCCACGGTTGCTAAGCATTTGAGTGGAAGGTGTATTGGGCTTTGGGATTTACATGCAGTTGAAATTGGTCACTTGAGGTGCCATGATATAGACACTGCAATAACTTAGGTAGGACCTTTTGGGACATATTGCTATAGATAAGATATAATGTATGTTCATTTAATTAAGTTAGGTTACTGACCGGTTTAGTTGTATTATTTCCTTTTATTTTCCTTGGGTTTAATTTCCCCGGCATCTGGCTTCTCAGGTTATTAATTTTTATCTTTCCTAATAAAACCATTTACAAACTGTAAATGTCTTCTCTGCTATTTAGTTCACTTCACACATTTTGACATGTAGTATTTTTATTATTCGGTTCTAAACATTTTCTAATTTCCATTATTTCTTCTTTCCTATGAACCACTTAAAAATATACTTTTAAAATTCTTAAGTATTGGTTTTCAAGTTATCTTTCTATTATTGATTTTTAAATTAATTGCATTTTAGTTAAAGGATATAGTCCATAGAATTATCTTTCCTTGTTTTTGCTGAGGCTTGCTTTGTGTAGCACATTGTCAGTTTTTATGAGTGTTCTTGTAAGTTTGTAAAGAGTACGTATTCTCTTACTGTTGGGTGTGGCATTCATTAGACTACACTTTTTAATTGTGTTTGAACTGTTAATTTTTGTCTTCTTAGTCTGTCTATTGAAAAGTGTCTCAAAATCTCCCAGTGTGTTTTATCAATTAAGTATGCATTCCTCACTGAAATTTGACACAACATTGTAAAATGATTATAAGTCAATAAAAAGTCAAAAGGTAAAAAAAAAAAAGTATGCATTCCTTAAAAATATAGTTTAGTTTTGCCTGTTGATGAATTTTTATATGAATGAATCTCATAATATATAACCTTTTGTGTCTGTATTTTGATCAGCATCACATTTTTAAGGTTCACCTGTATTACTTTGTGTCGATGTAATTCAGTATTTCTCAAATAGTGCTCTGCGGACTACTTGGGTTTCTTTAAGACCCTTTCATGAGATCCTTGAGGTTAAAACTATTTTCATGATTATTGAAGACTTGACTTGCCCTTTCACTCTTGACATTGGTACGGATGGATGGTGCAAAGGCAGTGGTGAGGAAAACTGCCTACACCTTGTCGTGAATAAAGGTGGTGACCCCAAACTGTTACTGGTGGTCGTTCTAATCCAGTTTCACTCAAGAATGTCCTTGATAAAACAGCAGAAATGATTGGCTTTATTAAATCTCAGCTCTTGAGAAACCCATCTTTTAATATTCTGTGTGATGAACTGAAAAGCATGCATAAAGCACTTCTGCTGCATACTGAGCTCTGATGATTGCTTGAAGAAAAGCATGTGTGTAGTTATTTGAGTTGCAAACTAAATTGGCTACTTTTTGTACAGAATACCATTTTTGTTTAATATTGGCTCATCCATAAGCTGTGGTTAATTCGCATTGGGGTATTTGGCAGGCATGTTCTTGAAAATAAACGAAGTGAGCCTGTTACTTCAAAGAAAACAGTTGAATACATTTGTTGACAATGATAAAATGTGAGTTTTCACTTGAAAATTAGAATTTTGGAAATTTTTGTCTACCGCTGTGAAGTTGACAGCTTGTCAGTACTTAAAACCTTTCTGATGAGATAGATGGCAATATTAATGATTTTTTTTAATGTCCTATAGTGTGAAATGTCATCATTTGGAAGACTTACATAATTCATTGAACCAGAGTTTTCCAGATGATGTGTACATGATGATACCAAATCACACCTGTGTAGAAGTTGCGTTCAGCACGCTAGATTAGCCAGTGGATTTGATATATGTAACAGTATGGAAAGTTCATTGGTGGGTGTCAGATGCTACTTTGCATCTGATCTCTAGGAAATTCTCACTTGTCGAGTTTTGGTGTAGTATCAAAGGAGAAGACCTACAATTACCTGGAAAGACTTAACTACTCCCTTTTCCAGCTAAATAATAGTCAGAAGAACTATTGGTATAAGTTGGTATAAGGATAATTTTCTTTATATACTTCAGTAAAAACCACGTCCAATAGATTGAATGCAGAAATAGATATGAAAATTGAGCTGTTTTCTATTAAGCCAGACAATGAAAGATTTGCAAAAATATAAAATAGTACCACTTTTCTCACTTTTATCTTGGAAAATGAGAGGTTATTTTTCATAAGAGATGTTATTTATATTAACATGTATTTTAAATAAATACAAGTTTTAAAACTCAGTTTATTCATATATATATGTATGTACATATATTTATATATAAATATATAAAACAAAAGATCTTTGGTCTCATTAACAATTTCTAAGAGTGATAAAGGGCCCTGAACTGTAAAAGTTTGAGTATTTCATTCATTTTTGTTGGAACGTAATGTTCCATCGTAAGATTTTTTTGACCCAATTTATTTGACCCGCTCAGCTGTTTCTGGACATTTTTTTTTTCCAGTTTGGGGCTGTTACAAACATTGTTTCAGCAAACAGCTTTAAACATGCGCACGTGCACAAAAGCATGGCCTTTTTCTGGGAGGTGTGTAACTAAGAATGGAATTTCTGGGTTGTATAGGACATGCCTATCTTTAACTCCTATCTTCAGCTTTTCTAGATGATGCCTAAGTTAGTCAGATTCCAGCAGGAAATAGAAGGCCTTCAAACTAGGTATTCTGCTAATTTAATAAGGGGATGATTTACAAATATGTGAGCATAACAAATGCAGAAATCCTGCCGTATGCTGGCACTGGTGACGGCCAGGAGCCCTGGATCCATCTTGATCTTTAAAGGAGCAAAGTGCTGTTCCGTCTCCAGTGGGAGAGGATGGCTGTGTGGAGAGGGCTTCCTGGTGGGAATTGTGACCTTCTGTAGAGGGAAGCTGACAACTGGCAGGGAGCAAGCGGCCTGGGGAATAAACATCCTGCCTTCATCTTCCCCCTCACCCTGTCTCCTGCTGACTTCTCCCATTGCCTAACTCGGTTTGAAGCCAGTGAAGGGAATTTGATGATCTGTTTCTTAGGGTCAGCCTCACTTCCATTTGGAGTTGAATTCTGTGTATGGTAGAAGGTATGGGTAAGATTAATTACCCCCCTGCAACAGCTATTCAGTTGACCCAGTGCCATGTACTGAAACATAGCCCTCTCCACTGCTCTGAAGTGCCGCTTTGTCATAAATCAGGTGCCAGGTGCTCATAAATGTGCCCTTGACTCCCTATTCTGTTTCACGGGTCTGTGCGCCTGTCCTTGGGCTAATATTACATTGTCTTGATTATTACAGCTTTATACTATGTCGTGTCCAGTATGATAAGGTGTCTCATTTTTGTTCTTTAGGATTGTTTTGGCTGTTAGGTCTTTTGCATTTCAGTGTAATTTTAGAACCCGCTTGTCAGTTTTTCATACACAGACAGACATACATACATAACACACACACATACACACACAACCTTGTTGGAATTTTGATTGGGATTTTGTTGATTCTATAGATCAGTTTGGGGGAGAAATGAGATCTTTACAATATTTGATCTTCTAGTTCATGAGTATACCTATTTATTTAGTTCTTAATTTTTCTCCAAATGTTTTAGGTTTGTTTTTTGGGTTTTTTGTTGTTGTTGTTGTTTGAGAGTCTGTGTGCTTCTTTTGTTGGATTTATTTTTAGGTATTAGATTTTTTAATACTATTTAAGTGGTGTTTTAAATGTTGCTTTTAAGTTGTTAAGTTGTATTTCTACATAATGATGTAGAAATACGGTTACCATGGTTTTTTACAATTAATGTCTGTATATTGACTTTATATTCACCGACTTTACTTAAGTTTACTTACTGATTGTAATAGGTTAGCTGAAGATTCTTTTGAATATTGTATTGAACATGCTTCTGTTGTTTGCAAATACTGACAGTTTTATTTTTTCCTTTCCGATTCATATATACTGCTTTACAGCATTGCCTAGGACCTCCAGTAAATATTTGCTGAACAGTAGTGGTGATTGGAGGCATCTTCGTATCATTCCTGATGTCAGAGGGAAAGCTTTCAATATTTCACTATTTAGAATGATTTGTTTTGTTTTGAGTATTCTTTCAGCAGATTAAAGGAAGTTTCCTTATATTCCTAGTTTTTATCCTGCATGGATGCATTTTTAAAAGTCCTGTTTGGATATTAATTTATCAAATGTTTTTCCAGTATCTGATGAGATGATAGTGCGATTTTTCTGGTTATTTTGTTATCATAGTAAATTATATACTATATTTTTTAGTGTTAAACTCATCTCGTAAAGACCAAGTATTCTTTTTATATATTACTGGATTCCCAGATTGTGTTTGCTAATATTTTGTTTAGAATTTTTGCATCTATATTCATGAGTGAGATTGACTTAAAATTTTCCTTTCTTACAATGTCCTTGTCATATTTTGCTATCAAGATTATGCTGGCTTTATAAAATGAATCAGGGAATGTTTCATCTTTGTGTTTTTTTCAGGAAAAGTTTGGATAGGATTAATGTTATTTCTTTTTAAAACAATGTTACAGTTTTCTTTGTGGGAAAGTTTTCTTCCATAGATATAGAACTTTTCAGATTTAAGATTTTTGGTATCAGTTTTGATAACTGAGTTTTTCCTAGGATTTTGTCTGTTCCATGTAAAATTTGAAATTTATTGACACAAGGTTGTTCATAATACCCTCTTGTTTCATGTAGGATTTGTAGTGATGTTCTCTCTCATTCCTGAAACTGATCATCTGTTCTACGCTTTTTAAAATGTCTCACCAGAGGTTTATCAATTTAACTAATCTCAATCATGTATTTTAATTAGTTGCACATATTATTATCCAAGATAATAATACAAGGCAATAAAAGTAGACTCACAGGGGACCCACATAATTTGGATTTTAGTCGCAATTTATGTGCCAATTATTGTATATAAGAAATTGTAAAGGCAGTTTGAGGCCCTGGATGACATCAAGCTCATTCTAGAATTTTGCTCTGACCAGGCAGTTAGGTTGAGACGAGCATGCGTAGGTCAGTCAGGCCTTTACATCCTTCCCAGCTGGGCTTTGGGCTGGTCTGTTTCTGGTATACTCTAAACTCTTAGGTGTAGCATTCAGGGTCCCAGCTGAAAGCCTGGGGTGCTTGCTGTCCTCCTGGGTGGCCTTACATGCTGCTGGAAGCTCTGCTTATTTACTTGCTTTCTTAGCAACAGTTTTGGGGACTTGTAACTATTATCTGCCTAAAAAGAAAATAGCAGTAACTGTACCATCAAATAGTCAGTCACTGATCAGATTTTCCTAATGTCTCATAATTGTATATTATAGTTGGCCTATTCAAGTCGGGATCCAAACAAGGTCAATATATTATAATTGGTTGTTATTTCTCTTCTATATGACTCACCTTTTTTTTAAAAAGAAACAAAAGTCTATTGTGTTGTAGAATTTCCCATATTCTGGATTTTGCATTCCTGGGTGCTTCCTGTAAACTGGTAGTCCAGAGGCTTGATCCGATTTGGATTCAGGAGGCCCAGGAGGCCGGGTTGTCTCTCACTTGGTGATGTTGAGATGCTTCAGTGAGTCATTTTGGGTTTTATCGGCCTGATTTGTGCCTTTTACACAGGAGTGTTTGCCATTCACCTAGAGTTTTAGTGCCGGTGATGGGTGCTATCCTGAAGCATCATTTGATGAGGGAACAAGATGCTGATAGTCTAATGTCATCACACCTTCGGTGTTTATTAGCTTGATGAATTCTGTTAACTCATTGCATATTACCTGCCTCACACACACACACACGCGTGCGCGCAATTTTCTTCAAATTGATTTTATTTATTTAAAATTAATTTTTTTTTTGTTTTTTTTGGGGGTAACTAGGTTTGTTTATTTTCATTTATTTATTTTTTAATGGAGGTGCTGGGGATTGAACACAGGACCTCATGCATGCTAAGCACGTGCTCTACCACTAAGCTATACCATCCCGTCTTCAAGTTTATTTTTGATTATTGTTCTTTTTACAGAATTTTGACCTTTTTTTCCCAAAGAAGCAATAACAATTAAAATTTTTGTTATCGTTTCTCTGCTGTCAGTATTCATTTTTCCTAAGTATTTTAAATTGATTTTATCTTTGTACTTTTTATTATTTTATTTTTGCTTTACTTTTCTTTAAGAGTCTGTGTTATATTACATTCTGTTGCAGTCAAATCTATTGCCTAAAGTTTTCTTTTAGCTTTTTTTTTTTTTTTTTAGCATTTTGTAGAGAATGTCCACAGGTCATTTCCCTGAATATTCTGGGTGATGATTTTTTCCTTATTATATAAGGTTGTCATTTTAAAAAAAATTCACATAATGAATTTAATCTAGGTTTTGCAAATGGTGTGGGTGAATTAGTCTTTCTTCTCTCCTTTCCTTTCGGGTGGAGGTCTGCTTGCTTCTGAGAGCTCTTAGGATTGTGCAATGTTCCCCGCTCAGTACCCTGTTCCTAATAGGAGACTGTCGTAGCTGCTCCGTTGCATTGACATCTACACCTGCCTCCACTTCCTGCTTCTCTAATCCTTCAAAGCCATGAAATGATAACGTGTGCATATCTCTGCTTTCTTAACTGGAGGCCTGACACTAAAGGATGAGTAAAATTTCCCAGCACTGGGCAGGAGGCGGGGGTTCCAGGCAGTGATCAGCACAGATGGGAGCCTGGAGGCACAGCGCAGCACAGGGTTTCTAAAAAATTGCAAGTTTTTGTGCAAGTCTTTTTGTCTGTCTCTCTCAGGTAAGGTATATAATAACGTTACTTGGTGTCTAAAAACCTTTGCAGACTTATTCCTCCAGCCTTTGCAGTTCATTAAAATGTTCTCTTGGCTTTAGGATTCCGGTATTTCCAGCTGTTCCTGAGGTATTCTCCTGGGCTCCCCTGTTGTAATGCATCTCCTTTTAAGCACAGTCTCAGGATGTTAAAAGGGGATTCATTATCTTTCCCCGCAAATCAAATGATTCTCCTGTTTGACAGTGGCCTTTCCAGGCTCTAAAGCTTGACAACCTTGGCATCATCTGTAACTTGTGTCTTGAGTGATTTTTCTCTGTTCTGGGTTCCAAGTACTGCTGAGTCTCCATCCTGCTTTGTCCGTGACTCATCCCACCTCCGTCTGTGTCTTTCTCTTCTTGCATCCCGGCCAGTCACTGTGCTAGGACCGGTGGAGACATCTGAGCCTCCTGCTTCTCACCTCTTGCCCTTTCAATCCATTTTCCACGTGGCTGCCAGATTTATACTTTTTCAGAAAGACCTCTTTCCGTCCATCACTCTTCTCCCCTGATGCTCAGCCGCCCGGAGAGGACAACATCTAAATGGTTTCGTTTGCCTCTCTGGGCTCTTCTCTCACTTTCCATGGTCCAAACTGTTGTCAGCTCGACCGCTCTCCACTGTGTCGTGGATATACCCTGCCACCAAGTTTTACAGTCATCCCATGTTAATGGCAATTCCTTTATGCCTCCTTTCGACCCGATCATCTTTAAAAAGAACATCAAAGGTCATCTAGGTCTGGACTTTGCACCTGGTTTTACAGTTTCTGACAAGATGGCCGTGACTTTGAGTGCCCGGGGTTTCTTACGTGTGCCACTCCCAAGTGTCTCTGCTGTTTGTGATACCTGTTCATCTCTCTCTTTTTTTTTTTTTGTACCATTCTCTTTGTAGTGCCTTATTGTGTCTTTTTTTTTTTTAATGAAGTATAGTCAGTTTACAATGTTGTGTCAATTTCTGGTGTACAGGCACAGTACATTGTCTTGTTTCATACCTAGAGCGTATGTTTCTTGAAGGTGCTTAATTAATACCTTGTGTGGGTATTCAGATACTTAATAATGAAGTTTAATATGAACTTACGGCCTCCAGAGAAATTATTTTAATGACATAATGCCCTCCTGCCATATACCGTGGGGAAGACAAAAGTGATACAGTCCTGGTTCAGTTATCAGTTGTGCAGGAGCCCAACATTTGAGCTGATTTTCGAGGCAGAAGTTTAGCTCCTTCGGCACTTCCATTTAGCATTCCCACTGAAACTCGTATTACTGCTTCTCTTTGGCAAGCAGAGGACACTGATGATTATTCAACCTTGTTTTTTGATGACTTACTCATATTTGTGAGACTTATTCATCTTTGTAATCCTACTCCTCAGAAAAGTACCCAGCACATGGTAGACACACATGTTGGGATGATTTCTGATTACAGATGTCATTGTTATGATGTGTTACCATGCCTTACATGCCATGGGATGTTGATCTGGATTTGCGTATTTTAATTTTCTTGGAGTTGTTGTTTTGGCCAGCCTGTAATTATTTGCCTCTTACAAAAGAAAGTGAAGGGCAGAATTTGTAGCTTTGTGATAGACAGTTATCTCATTTCTGAATAAAAAAGTGGAGGCTGTTTATGTAACAATTCATTGGGATGTGGAGCTAGGATTTGTCGAATTTACTATGTATAAATTAAATGCAATAAAAGATATAAATGTTGAGACTGCCTCTCTTTGGTTTTCTCACCCTTAGTCAAATCTCTGTTTTTGTGTCCCTCGTTGCCTTTTTGTCCCGTGGGCGTCAGAGAGAGCAGAGCTAGTTAGACAGGAGGTTCGGTTGGTAGAAGGAGCCAGGCTGTGAGGGTGGGAGGCCTGAGAGCCAGCCCCATTTCTCAGGGATGTGATGCTGGACGGTCCCCCGGCTGTAGACCCCGGGTCAGCAAGGTGGGGCACGTCATTACAGCGGCCCCAGGCAAACAGGGGCGGTGTCCATCTGGTCAGTGCAGAAGTCAGGCAAACAGCCCAAATCGGTAAGCTCTGGGCGGAGCCCTCCCCTGCCTTTGTCCTCTTCCCGAGTGCTAATCTAGATCGGAAATCCATTCGGCCTCCAGTGGGAGGGGAGCAGAGATAAAGGAGAACAGCTCTAGAGGTGGCTCTGATCACTGAAACTTTTGGGCATCCTCTCTCCCCGTTTCAGCGTTCAGAATAGAGTGGGCTCGAGAGCGCCTTCTGGTGGCCGCTGCCGAAGGTTTCAGCCTTTCTGGCCCCCGCGGAGGTTGGAGTCCCCTCCGGACTCCCTGGGGAGTAGGCGTGGAGCCCAACATTACCACTCGACCCCTTTTCTGGGGTCCTCTTGCCTTTAGATGTGGTCTCCCCGAATCACCCGAAGGAAGAGGTCCGCTCCTAGTGTCCTCAGCCCCAGTGAGGCCCGAGCATCTGGCAGCAATCCTGACCGCTCTTGTTTTTCCCATAACTCCCAGAGTCAGTTCTCAGAAATCATTCTGTGTGAATTCAAAAACCCCAAAAGGCAAAAGTGCTCACAGTATTAATTCTGAGTAATGATTCACCCTATCTATCAGTAAAGTTTGTGTCTTCTAGACTGGCGGCTCTTAGGAATTATTGAGGGCCCCAAAGAGCTTTTGTTTACATGAGTTATTGACTGTGCTTAGAAATTAACATAAAATTTTCAAATATTTATCAATTCATTTAAAAATAAACATATAACAAGTTGTCATAAATTATTTTTATGGAAAAAAACAGTATTTTCCCCCCAAAAAAATCAGAAGAGAAAAATATCTCTTTAATAATAATCTTTTAAGATAATTATGGATATTCCTCTTTGATACTGTGCCCAAACTTGACAAATCGTATTTCCTTAAAGATTAGCTGCAACGTGGAATCTGAAACTTTAATGAACTTTTCACACCTTAGACACTCGTGAGAGAATGAGTATGAAAAGGCAAATGACATATTGTTTAAACAATGGCTCTGTGAAGCCATGAAGTATATATTATTATTTGCATTTGACAGATGAGGAAATTGACTCTGGGAAAGTACTACTTAATAAGCTATCTGTGGGAGAACAACTTGTGGTTTGGAATTGCCCGTTATGGGCTCGATTTAATTTTAGGGATAGATTAATTGTGCAGGATTACTGTGTGGTTTGTCTCCTGATTGTATTCTGTCTGATATACACAGTTGTTTCTGTTTCTGATTTTAACACTATATTTTATTTTTATCTATTCTAGACTTATTCTGGACTCTTCTGTGTAGTCATAAATCCTTACAAGAATCTTCCAATTTACTCTGAGAACATTATTGAAATGTACAGAGGGAAGAAACGTCACGAGATGCCTCCTCACATCTATGCTATCTCTGAATCTGCTTACAGATGCATGCTTCAAGGTAACTGGAAATGTCAGAATACTAAATACTCAGAAATTCTTAAATATAATTTGTTTTTTTTAATATCAATCTTCTATAGAGGGCTTTAAGTTTTTTATTTTTTAAAGATTAAAAAGGATGTGATGGGTATAACTCTGTGGTAGAACACATACTTAGCACACATGAGGTCTTGGGTTCAACCCTCAGTACCTCCATTAAAAAAAGGAAAAAAAGATTAAAAGAAAAATAGAAGATGATTATTGTAGAAAAATTATGAATTCTTAAGATTAGAGTGGGCAATATGGCCATTTTATTTTTTTATTTTTTATTATTTACTTGGTTGTTTTTATCGCAGGATATAGCCATTTTCTGTAGGCAGCTGGTAATTATGCCTGTTGCTTCACACATACTTCGTGTTAATTTTTATGTTAGAAAGCATCTAGTTTTTATATACATTTAATCTCCACCAGAAGCCAGTATAATCAAAGCTCAAATGCATTAGTTTTAAAAACCAACGGGAAGAATAATAGGAAAAGTGGATGCGTCATTGGGGAAAAGAAAGCTTAAAAAATATTTTTTATTTACATTCATGAAAAAGGACACAACAAAAGTTAATCAGCATGTGTCAAGTTGGTTGACTGTTTTCTTTTGGATTTAGAATGAAATAAAAATTTGAAGAGTCATTCGTTTGAATTAGGGCTTCATACACAGTGGTTTGTGGAGGGATGGACTTTTTTTCGAAAACTAGAAGGTAGCAGTTTTGAATGCATTTAACATTATTGCTCAACAAGACTGCGTTTAAACATAGGACTTCCTAGCACTATGTAAAATCTGTAATTACTCTCCGTCTCTCTCCTTTTATTTTTTAAAAAATAAATTCTATAAGGTATAATAAAATCTGTGAGGTTCTTCTGAAACAGTCCCGTGATCTTTGGAAAACAGAGAATGCTACATCCACCCATCAAATCACAGGTCATGAAAGGCTGCCTGGGTGCCGGGTCTAAGGCAGGGGGAGGGAGTTCACAAGTACAAGAGCCATTTCCTGCTCAGGTATCACTTGGATGCTTATTATATATCAGGTCCTCTGAAGCAGAACAGAAAGAGCTTAAAGACTAGAACAGTGGCATGGTTTCATAAGGAGAGGTTCAGAGTCCAAAATGAGCTTAGGCTTTAAAAAAAAAGATTAAATTTAATAACCTTTCCTTAGGTTCAGAGCCAAAGAATGTTAAGAAATGGCCATGGCTATGATAAATTGCTGTTAGACAGTGGAGAAAGAAGAATCATCAGCTTTTCTGTTGGTGTCTGAGTCTGTCTCTGTAAAGAAGGATGATCTTTATATGCAGAAAAGCACTTGTATGAATGAGCAAACTTTGCCTTATATGGGAGAAGAAATTGGCGAAAGTACACTCCTTCTGTAATTGAATCCATATTTCTTGGTCTAAATAAATACATTCTCACAATTGAGATTATTGACCCCTTGGCCTTTAAAGTATTATGTAGAAGGGGAGTTTCCAGAAGGCTGGGATGAGCTCACATATAGAATTCTAATTTTTAAAAAGGGGAAGAGGTTCCACACTCATGAGCTTAACATACCTACCAGGAAAGATTCTAGACTCTGTTGTTAACAGTCTGAAAACAGCCTGAAAATGTTCATCACATTACTTTAGGCTAAGTAGGAAGGGAAATACAGGAGACAGTGTTAACAGAGAATGAGGACTTGTGCATGGCATTGCATATAGCCTTCTGCGACGTCCTCGTGGCTGTCTGCTGAAAAGTTGGGCTTGAGGTGCTGGTTAGTGATCGAGGTTGGCTAGGTGTCAGGTGTGCACCGAGGGGTTGGTGCCCTTTCCAACATCCCAGTCAGCATACCTAAAGCTGTATGATGCATGTCCATAAAATTTATAGATGACATGAAACTGGGAGGAAAAATAAATACATTTGATGAAAGAAATAGAATTTTCTGAAACTCTTGGCAGGATGAATGCTGGATTGAGCCTAATGGAATAGTTACTGCCCCATTACTGGGTTATATATGAATACAGAATGAGGAAGATGGGGCTTACCAGCAAATGGCATAATGATTAATACCAAAAACAGTATTATGAGCCAGGCTCTGGGCTAAGTGCTATCTGTGTGTTATTTAATCCACAATGACAGTCCTAAAAGGTGACTAGAACTGCTGTCCCTGTTTCACTGAGGCACAGAAAGTTACATAACTTGACCAAGAAAATGTAGTTGGTGGTCTTGGTTTGTTTGTTTGTTTTGACGGGGTGTAGTAAGTAGGCTTATTTATTTATTCTTGGAGGGGGTAGTGGGGTTGAACCCAGGGACCTCCTGCATGCTAAGCAAGCAGTCTACCACTTGAGCTATACCCTCCTCCCCTGACCAAGAAAATGTAGATAGTAAGAGCTAGGTTTCAAACGCCAGGCAGTGTGACATGTTCTCATCCACAGTAATAAACTTCCATGTGAAAGTTAAAAGAATTAGGCAGGAAGACTGAACCGAGACACATGCCTAGTCTTACAGAGCATGGTGTGGACAGGGCAAAATTAGATGCTCTCAGTGGAAAGGGAGTCGTTGGGCTCAGACTGCTCATTTGCAGCCCTATGTGTTAGAAACTGAGTCCAGGAGCATGGAGACCTCCGCCCCAGTGGACGAAATCACGCGAGAGGGCCTAAGGCTGCTGCTGCCCCAGGCTCCCCCACCACGTACTCCTCCTCCTCTGCTCCCCATGGCTCACCGTGGCCTCCCACCCAAGCCAGCTTCCACTCAGTAGCGGCCAACACTGCTCGCAACCTTCTGTTGACCTAGGCAGATATAAAGGCAAATTTTGCTGTAACAATTGTTACAGGGGCCACCTGCTTGGGCCACATGAGTATTTATGACCTGAGATTCTGCCGTCTTCCTGGACTCTTAGAGTGACATCCACAGCTCCTCATTTCCTCGGTTTCCCAGTCATGTCTTCATTTCCGTAATGCTCTCTTTTCATTTTGCCTTCGGTAACTCCCACTCTGATGTGCAGACTTCCCTACACATTCAGTGTCTTCACTGACTGTTTTATTTTCCTCTGGTCTGTAACTGAAACTTGGCTTTCCCCTGAGGATGGGGTTTCAGCCCACTCACTGAGGATGGCCCCATCACTCAGATCCTGTGTGCTGGGCGATGGGGCCCTGTCCTTTCTCGCAGGGCATCAGCTGGACCATCATTACTCTTTACCCCTTGAGAACACTGCACCTGCTCTGCCTGCCCTCATGGCTTGTGGCAGCTCTCTTCTGGGTTCCCCTCCTCCTTCCGTGATGGGTCTGGCCCCGGCCACATTTCCTCTCTGCCTCAGGCCCTGCTGTAATCCTGGGGTATCTCCTAGTTTTTCATGATAAACCAGCCCCTTTATCTCTCAGATCCTTCATCTTCTCTTCTCACGCTCCGACACCCTAGACTTTGCTTCCCTCTGAAATTACCTTTTCTTCAAATAGTTTTCAGAAACTCTGTTGCAGAATCCTTCCTTGTTGGCAGTTCTGGCAGTAAGCCTCCTGACCGTGTTCTTTGACGCCATTTACATCTCCGGTCCATTGGTGGTTCTGCTTTTCCCCTGTGTATTATCAGTACCGACTTCACTTTCTTCCTTGTGTGGTTTAGATTTCATAGTCTGTCATTTCTACTATCTACTGTCAATGTCCTAAACCCCGTATTCCTCTGTTCTTTTGTTATACATCAAGGAAGGCTTCAGAAAGTCAGAAAATGTGTAACATCAAATACAGCAGTAAATATAAATCTCTTTACCCGCCCCCCCATAAATAACAGAACCTAATATAATCGTACGCCACTTACAAGAGCAATGTCTCAAAGCAGAAGAACTGTAGCAGCACGGTGATCGGCATTCCCTCAACCAAATATGTGCGGAAAGAAAGCACCAATTAAAGTCACCTCAAGTCTAACGTAGACTTCAGAGCAAAACCAGGAACAGAGGGCATTATTTTATGTCAGGAAAAGGAATGTCTAATAATGAATTATAGTTGCCTTGAATCTATATATTGAATTTTATAATGTGCAAATACAGACAGTAGGAGACAGTAACACTCCTTCCCCTGAGAAGGTGTAAAATGTAGGAAAACCCTTCTAGTGACTGTGTTAGAGGATACAACAAAAATAAAACCAATATCATAGTAATAAGTGCTAGAAAAACTAAGGGTACGGACATCAGAGAGGAAGGGTTAGTGAGGGATGGAACAGTGATGTCACAGGGTGATAAATTTACAGATGTAGTTATGCTTTAACCAAAAATAAATAAACGTTAGCAATAGACACAAATATATGTAACCTGAATGAGAAATTGCAAAACTTTTTAATGGATGTACTGAGGTTCTGAACCCAGGACCTTGTGCATGCTAAGCATGTGCCCTACCACTGAGCTGTACCCTACCCCCTGCAAAACTTTTTTGAAGTCTTAAAGAAATGTAGAGGCATGGCATGTTACTGGATGGGAAAACTAAATATATGTAGTTTTATTAATATCTCATTTGCATACAATAGAATTCAGCTATTTTAGTGTATGGTTCTTTGACTTTTATCGAGGGCATGTAGTTGTGTAACTATACTCAAGATACAGTTCTGTCTTCCGCCCAAATTTCTACATGCTCCTTGTAATCATTCCTTCCCTCTAATCTGTGGCAACCACTGATTTTTTTTTTCTTTGTGACTATAGTTTTGCCTTTTCCAGAACTTCATGTAATCATACACACGTTAGCCTTTTCAGTGCGGCTTCTGTCACTAGCGGAATGCATTTGAGCATCCTTCGTCAGCAGCTCACTCACTGCTTTTTAGTTCTGGGTAGTCTTCCACTGGGTGCGTGTCCACTGTTTATTTATTCACTGAACTGTTTGAAGGGCCTTTCTTAGGTAGTTTCCAGTTCTTGGCCCTCAGGGCCCTAGAAGCATTTGTATACAGGTTTTTGGTAAGTTTTCATTTCATTTGGGTTAATACCCAAGAGTAGGACTGCTGGGTGCTTAACTTTATAAGAAATTACCAAACTCTTTTCCAGAGTGGCTGTGCCGTTTTCACCTTCACTAGCAAAGGATGCAAGTTCTGGTTCTGCATCCTGTCGGCACTTGGTATTGTCGATTTTTGTATTAAATCGTACTCTCTCTAATAACTGGGTAGTGGCATTGCATTGTGGCATTTCCCTAGTGACTGATGGTATTAAGCATCTTTGATGTGCTCATGCCACCTGTATATCTTTGGGAACGTGTCCAGATCTCTTGACCATTTAAAAAAAAATTGGGTGGTTTGTTTTCTTATTCAGTTTTGGGAATTTGTTCTAAAATTTAGTTACAAGTCTTAATGGATAAGTGATTTGCAATTTTTTCCCACCCACTCTGTGATCCATTTTGAGTTAATTTTCTTACATGGTGCAAGATATGGATTGTAGTTCATTATTTTTACGTGTGGACATCCAGTTGGTCTTGGCACCACTTGCTGAGAAGACAGTTTTTTTCTCCAGTGAATTGCATTTGTCAGGATTCTCTGTTCCTTTGATCTATATTGTCTTTTGTTTGTTTCTTTGTTTGTTTATTTGTTTTTTAATATTTTGTAGAATTCACCAGTGAAGCTGTGTTTTCTTTGTGAGATATTTTTAACTACAAGTTCAATTTCTTTAATAGATAGAGGTCTATTCAGGTTATTGTTTCTCCTTGAATGAACTTTAATAGTTTATGTATATCTTTTAAACACATTGTCCCGGGGAGGGTATAGCTCAGTGGTAGAGTGCGTGCTTAGCGTGCACAAAGTCCTGGGTTCAATCCTCGGTAGCTCCACATTGAAGAAAAAAAAAATTAATTAAAAATACAAAAGTAACCCTAATTACCTCCCCCCAAAAAACGAAAACCAAAAAAATGTATACACATTGTCCCATTATTTTAGTTGTCAAACTTCTTGGCATGAAGTATTTCCTGGTGTTTCCCTGTTACCCTTTTGGTATTTCTGGGATCTATAGTGGTTTTCCCTTTCTTCTTCCAGATGTTGGTAATTTGTGTCTTTTTTCTAATCATTTTATCTAGAGATTTATCAATTTCATCAGTCTTCTCAAAGAGTCGGCATCTGGTCACTAATTTTTTTTTCCTCTTTTCTGTTTCCCATTTCATTGATTTCTTTCCTTGTTGTTTCCTTTTTTCTACTTACTTTGGGTTTAATGTGCTCTTTTCTAGTTTTTTAAGGTAGGAGTTGAGGTCAATGATTTTTGAAACCTTTTTCCACTATTGAAAATATAATTTGACTTGGATTTATTGAGTAGTTCCATATGTGTTTTTTTGAGAGGTGCTTTGGGAAATAACTGAGCCATCAGACGAGTCTCTATTCTTTAGGAGGCTAGCTGCATTTTTGAAAGTAAAATTGTTTCCCTTAAATGTCACTTTACAGCTGTGTCTGGTTACATTTACAGGTTTTTAGAGTATACAGATCATTGTAAACTATTGTGGCACTTAAGGTGGTCCTTGAAGGGAGTAAGAGGATTCCATGAAGCAGAAGGGAGGAACAGTGCAATTGCAGACTCGGAGAGAATTTTTGAGGTTGTCGAGCCCACCCCTTATTTGTGCTGATAGTGAAACTGAGGCCCAGAGCTGTAGAAAACCAGACAGACATGACAAGAACAGGTGACTGTGGCTAGAAGAGAGTTTTTTGTTTTATTTTGATTTTTTGTCGGGGTGGAGTGGGGTGAGAAGCGTGGGGGAGAGACGTCTGGAGCAGATTTGAAGAGTAGATTGTGGTTGTGAAGGTCTCAAATTCCAGACAATGGTAACAGCATGTCCAGGTTCAGGAAGAAAGCTGGTCTGAATAAATTAGGAGGCAATTTAATTTTGGTTAATTTTTGTGTATATTTTGATTCCTTTAATGTATAAACTAGTTCAGAAAAGCCCTAAGATCTTGATTTGGTGGAGTTCTATAGACGTTGCTCAGACCAGGAGAATTTAGGGGTGTGAGGGTTCATACTTACAATGAATAAGCAAGAACTTGGTAAAATCCTGGTTTTTATAGGTGAGGAATCAGTGACCAGCAAGGAATCAATGCCTCATTTGTGATGCATGGTCGGTTTGTGGCAGGGCTGGACCTGGGGCAGAAGATTCCAGTTCCCACTGTCTGGCCAGCGCCCGGCCCGGCACCGCCTGCTGGAGGTCTCTCAGTAGAGTAGGCCTAAGGCTAACTGTCCGTTCCGGGAATATAGAAGCCGGACAGTCTGCAATCTCAGGCAGCACATTCAAGCAGGGCGGGCAGTTGGTAGCATCGTTTGTCTAACTCCAAAAGGTGATTTAAAGAAGGAAACAGTGAGGAGCCTGAGGAGGAAGGTCTGGGTACCTTCCCAGAGGAGGTACCACTGAGCTGAGCATTAAAGGACAGGTGGAGATGATCCAAGTGGTTGTGGCTCCAGGGAGAACGTGGCAAAGAAAGGATGTGGCGTGCTCCTGGGAAAGTGAGCAAAGGGGTCAGCGTCAGCTCCGCGCTGGGCATGTTGCCTGCGGCAGCCGGAAGAAAGAATAAAACCGTGGTTAGGAGCTATTAGGAATTACATTAGACCCGAGGGGCTGGGCAGTGAAACGCTCTTTGTATAACTCAGTTTATACATAGAGTATACAAATGGATGTTTTAGTAATAGTCTGTGGAAAGGGTCTGACACAGTGAGTGAACTTTTTATCTCTCTCTGATGGACATCATCTGTGCCTGAACTACTGTGAGATCTTCACTGGGCACCTGGTGGCATCCACCAGAGGAAAAGCAAAGCACAGCACAGGGAACAACAAAAATGCTACCTGGCTGGGCCCCGTGACCTCAGTTCCATTAGAGGAAATGACATTGTTGGCTGGGAGTATGGAGAACACGGGTGCTAGAGGTGGACCGGCCTGGCTTCTCACCTGGCATCCTTGCCCCTCTAGCCGTGTGACTGGAGGACTGAGTTCCTCGAAGAACATTTCTCATCCGTAAGATAGAGATGATGATGCTTGTAAGTGATTGGAAATCATCCAGCCGCATTGGTGGTTTTGTCCTTGGGCTACACGTGGGTTTGCATTTCACCTTTTCACGTGAACAGTTCGGCAAAATATGAATACTTAAATCATTAATCACTTTAAAATCATGTTAGATTTTTTTCATTGTACAGCCTTTCATTATTTTGGGTGTATTTGACATTCTGACTTGCAACAGTGGTTCAACGTCATACAGATTTTATCCTCCTTCAATCTTCTCCACTCAGCATTTGATACTTTTTTTTTTCTCTGTTAAGGTCAAATTAATAATGATTCCTTGCTGGTTGTGGGTTTACTTGAAAGGCAGTGCATTCCATTCCCGGCCCCGCATCAGAATCACCTGGGGAACCTATTTAAACAGGGGTTTTCAGTCTCTACCTGCTGAGATGATTTAGCGAAGGTGGAGCTCTGGAAAGTTCATTTTTATAAAACTTCCCAGTTGAATCTGATGAGCATCAGGGTTTGAGAATCCAGGTTGATGAGGCATGTAAACTCGACTGAACCTGGATTGTTACCTACCCTGGAGAGTCCGGCATGTGTGTGAGTGAACTTGACCAGATTTAGGACTACATAATATATAATAGGGTTGGGGAAGTGTTAACTTGCTCTGAGAGGAGCAGAGTTACTAATACTCTATAGGATATTACTGCAACTTTATTATTATATCAAATACTTTAAAAAACCAGGCAAATGGTCACTTTCTTTTTTTTGTTTGTTTTGTTTTGTTTTGTAGATCGTGAGGACCAGTCAATTCTTTGCACGTAAGTAAATGTTGAATGTTCAGACTTTTATTTGATTCTGTTGGAAAGTAGAGCAATTTTTTTTTGGTATGGGGGAGGGGGAAATGGAGCAGTAATTTAAGAGTTTGATGTAAAGCTTGCAGTTTTTGTTTTAAGACTTAAGATGTATGACTTACTTAAATCTGGTGTTCCTGTTTGGTTGTCAAACTGAGCTTTTCACACACTTCATATTGTCAACCTGTGAAACTTTATCTCTGGTTTCTTTGTCCAAGAGTTCACCTACTTGGATATTTCAGGAATTTGCCCACATCACCCAGTGTTACCCAGTGAGCATTGATTATCATGTGCCTTGAGTACCGTGTGCGAAGAGAGTCGGGCTTGAATAAAAGGAAGAGCAGGACAGGAAGGGGTCAGATTTGCGCTTTATGAAAGATCACGTGGGCTGCAGAGGGAAGGGGGGTCAGGAGGGAGAGTTAAAACTGGAAGACGAGTTAGGCGGCTATTCAGTTATCTACGTGAGAGAGGATGGTGACCTCAGTGCAGGTGTGGTCAGGTGGTCATGAGCCTAGAGCAGTGGGTGAATCTAAATGGTGTTCAGTTGAGGAGACAGACTCCCCAGGACGCGGTGAGCGGTGATTTACGTGCTTAAGAAAAGGAGCTCAGAGAGGAGGAGGAGGAGTCGGCTGATTTCAAGTTGTCTTCTGATGCAGGAAGGTGGAGGAACGGGTTCGGAGTGGAAGGTAGGGAGTTTGGTTGAGGACACTGACTTGGAGGTGCCTGTGGCTCATCTGAGTGGAGCTGTCCCCAGGCCGCTGGCCACGTGGATGTGGAGTGTGGAGAGCTGTGCCCGGAGGCGGAGCTGGCTGGTGGCCTGGGTGGTGGTGGAAGCCGCGATCACAGGAGTGGGAGGAAGAGGACCAGGTGCCGCAGAGCGCTCAAGCCGCCGGCCAAGAGGAGGCCGGATGGAGTGGTGACACAGACGCGGGGGAGGGACATTTCAAGAAACAGGGCATGGTCAGCACATCATGCTGTTGAGATTAAGGGTGATTTACAGAGACCCGTGCCTGGGGTTTCGCCATAGCGCAGGGAGGTAGGCAGTGGAGGACTGCGTGCACCCCGGGGACTGCGTGTGCGGGGCCGGGGAGGGAGGGCGGAGCCGGCCAGCAGTGGAGGCATGACTGTTGCAGGGCAGGGTGGGGGTGGAAAAATTTTATAAAGTTCCAAAAAACCAAGTGTAGGCCTCCTACTTTCAAATAACTCGAGAATGTGAAAAGAGTAGTAACTGAATAGTAGTAAGAAATCAACAGAGAAGTTTTTGTTGTTACTGGTGGTGTTTTTAACGTGGGAGAGATTAAATGCTGATGAGAGGGAGACAGAGGCAGGGCAGTGAGAGCCGAGGGGCCAGGAGGGTACAGGGCTGGATGTCTGGACAGGAGCAGGGGAGATCCGGCTCCTCTAGGGTGACAGGGTGGGGAGGGGGCAGCCTGGGACTCGAGAACTTTCCCGTCTATGAAGTAGACACTTTGTGCTTAGTAAGAAGGAGGAGGGGAGAAGGAGAAATAGCTGACACTAGTCTGCTTTGTTGTGTACATTGTATGCCAGCGTTGTTTAGCCTCTGAGTTGTGTAAATTAGGTTCTCCTAAACAACAAACCGCCCTGACACTTAATGACTTAAAACGGGTTTCCCTGCAGTTGGATTTGGCTCAGCTGGTCGTTTCTGCTGATCTGGGCCAGGCTGAGCCGTCTCACCTGAGGCTTGCTCCTGCCTCTGTGGTCAGCTGCTGGGGTGGCTGGGGGCTGGCTGACTGTTAGCTGGGTGCCTTGGTAGGTCCTTTAATTCTCCGGTGGCTTAGCCCTGGTTTTGACATGGCGGCAGGGTTCCAAGAGCATTGGGAGCGAGAGCTCCCACATGTAAGGGTTGGCCAAGTTTCTGCTATATCCCATTCCTAAGCCAGACACCTGGCCAAGGCCAGGGTCAGTGTGGGAAGCACGACCAAAGTAGGGGGTAGAGCAAGGTGTGAAACACTGGGGCCACTGCTGGGGACAGTGAGTCCCCCATGAGAGTGTTGGAATGAAACCAGATCCAATCCACCAAAAGATCGAACAGTTGCAGTTCTTTTAAGTGGATGCAGATGGGGGACACTGGAGTGAGAGAACTGACTACATTGGCAAGAGAAACTGTCACTTGGAGTATGGGATATGGGTGGGTGGTTGATAGGAAGGAGGTGGGTCAGAGCACTAGGGATCGTGTTATAATAGAACCGGTCACCGTGGGGATACTGGAACGTCGAAGCAGGAGTAGGCAGCGTGGCCACATGATGAGTTGGTCACACCTTGGTGTGGCCACAGGAGCGGGCTGCTGGAGAAGAGAGGTAGGAGGAGGTTGAGGGTTGAGTTGAGGGCCTCAGGGAGTCAAGGGGCCCGGGGTTTGGGGTGTATCATTCACATGAGGACAGGAGGGGCTGGGCGACGCACAGCAGGGGTGAAGTGAGGGCCGTGGCCTCCGGTAAGCCCTTCATAAAGCTAAATTATTTCACTTAGACGAATGTCCTTTATTCCAAGATAATACCCTTCCCAGTTTTTTTGGAATAGAAAGTGCTTTCTTTTTTTAAACAGGAGTGGAGGTTTTTGTTTGTTTTTAATGGTCTTACTAGGCAAAATATATCCAAGTGTCAGAACCACTGCTCCTGCTGTATGTGACCTCAGAGGGGCGGGGATGAGGGGGTGGGGCTTTTGTAATAAGAGGGTCTGGAATCAGCATTAAGGAGAGTGAGAAGGATACCTCTGGCTTTCTTCCTGACTCTTTGTGCGCATGCGTGTGCAGGTGTGCAGTGTGGGAGAGGTGAGATGTGTCTTCACCTGAGAAAGCTGCCCCGAGGAGATGGGGGAAGTGTTCAGTTAGGAGGCTGAGAACATGGTGACTTTGCACACCATGGAATGGGGGTCCTAGAGAGTATGGAGGAAGAGAGGGGGCAGGGGGCAGAAGATAGTGGGGTTTGGAGTCAGGAGAAAGAAAATGCAACATGAGAGCAGAGGGTAGGAATGAAAAGCGACCAGAGGAACTGCATTGTAGGCAGTGGATCCGGGGGTAAATGTGAGTCTGAAGGATCCCTGTGGAGTCGTCTCTGGGCCCTGGTGGAGAGAGGAGGGGACTCGGGCCCTCGGGAGGCAGCAGCCTTGGCTCAAACTTACTGGCCTCTAGTGGATTCCTAGCTCAGGTGGGCAGCCACGCAACCAGATTAGTTCTAGACCCTCATCCTTGTCACGGTCCCCTGTGGCTTCTTAAAGAATCAGTGTGCCAGGTGGCCAAGGGTGGTCTGGTGAGCGTTCCAGGTGCAGAGGGCAGCAGGTGAGACGTGGTACCAGGCGGTGTACAGGTAACTTGATGTTGCTGGAGCATAAGGTGTGCAGTAGGGAATATGTGCCAGTTTACACTCAACACGCCTGAACATTAACCTTTATCCTGTACAAACAGGATGCATCTCCCAATATCCTTCTTTCCATCATCAACACAATGTGTTTCAGGGCCCAAGGCTTAAAATCTCAGTCTGCTTTCGACTCTTCCCTCTCTTTTACCCGTTTCTAGTTGTCACCTTAGTTCACGTTTCTTCCCATCTTGTCCAAGCCCCACCCAGCACCTGAAGTCTGGCCCATTTTGGTGGATCCTGGCCCACTTTCCAGCCTTCAGCTTCTTCCTCCCTCCAGGGAGGAAATATGCCCAATTTGATTTGCAGAGATACAGCAAGTTCCAGCCCACACCAGTGTCCTTTCATTGGGCCCTTTCCCTTTATATATTGTAGTACATTACTTATTTGGGTCATATGTATCTTTTTTTAATAACTAGACAGTAAGGTAGCAACTGTGACTTTACCTTGATTGCTTTTTAATTGTCCCCTGAGAGCCTGGCACACTGTTCTGAACTTACTTAGGAACTGGATAAAAATTCAAACAAAAGAATGAATCTCTTAATTAAGTAGGAACCAAGGAAACAGGCTTAAGTACAGATTAGGAAGTTATAGATACAAATGAACACTGCATGTGTTTTCAAAGGGTAAAACCTTTCTAATACCAGTTTTATAAAGACATTTTATTTTGAAACTTCAAACCTACACAAAAGTAGGATAGTAGGTGACCCCCAATATGACCCCCATCACCCAGCTTCAGTGATGTTTAAATTTTTATCACATTTTCTTTACTTCATTTTTTCCTTTTTTTTAACTTTTGCTGATGCATTTCCCCAGGTTTTTATTTTAAAAAATTCAAAAGCTGGATTTTACTGAAGAGTTGAAAAAAATGGTACTTTTTTTCTTTTAATTGAAGTACAGTCACAGTGTGTCAATTTCTGGTATACAGCACAATGTCCCAGTCATGCATAAACATATGTATAAGGAGTGATACTTTAAATGCTCTTGTACCCTTCACTTAAATGTGTCCATTCTCTGTACACACAGCACTTTTTTTTTTGACCATTTGCAGGTTGTTTGCAGACATCCTGACCCTTTACCCCTAGACACACAGCCGGTGTCCCCTAAGAGCAAGGGCATTCCCACATAACCAGGCCATTATCACACTTGAGAAGCTTGACAGTGGCTCAGTAATGTCATCTCCTGTAGAATCCATATTCAAATGTCCATAATAGTCCTCAACATGTTTTATTAACTTTAAAAAAAACCCACGATCCTGTCAAGCTCTCACTCCTTGCATTCCTTACGTCTCTTCATTTTAATTCTAGGCTAGTCTGTTCACTTCCCCCCCCCTTTTTTTTTTCCAATTCCATTGGCTGTCTTCAAAAAAGTCAGTTATTTAGAACCTGATCTACAAATGTCTTTTAATTTTTTTTTTTTAATGAAGGTACTGGGAGTTGAACCCAGGACCTCATGCATGCTAAGCATGCTCTCTACCACTTGACCTATCCCCTCACCCCCTACAAATGTCTTTTTAAAACACCTATTTTGAAGCAGTTCTGACCCTGACTTCCCAGGCCCCACTCCTCCACGTGGGCCTGCATGCAGACACCGGCCACAAGCTCAGGGTTCCCAGGCCTCCTGTACTTCTGACCAAACAGCTACACGTTTGGGGGTCGCCATGGCCCACTCAGATTCGATACTTTGCTGAAATGACAAATCAGAGCCAACCAAAAGAAGAGACACATAGGGTGAGGTCTGGGGGGTTCCTAAAGACACAGCTTCCGTACCTCCAGACCCCTCCCCTCCACGCACATCAGTGTATGTCACCAACCCGGGAGCTCATCCGAGCTTTACAATCCAGTTTTTACTGGGTTTCATCACGCAGGCATGATTGATTGAATCATTGTCTACATGATTGGACTCAGTGTCTCCCCACTCCCCTCCCAGGAAGTGAGGCTCACATCACATGATTCCAAGGCCCAAACCCCTGATCACCATTTTTGGTCCTTCAGCTTGGCCAGTCCCCATCCTGGAGCTACCTAGGAGCCCACCATGACTAGCAAGGACATTCCATGTACTTAGAGGCTCCCTCCCAGGAACCAAGAACAAAGACCAACCAAATTCTTTATTATCCGGCATCAGTTAATAGAGTCAAGTCACCACAAGAATCTAGTCACTGCAGCGCCATGAAATGAGCACAGTAAGTGAGCTCCTTCTGCTTACGAGCTGAGGGAGGAACAGAATTTGTGTGGCCTGCCTGCAGGGTCACAGTGATGGTGACCCTGCATACAGTAAGCAGGGGGCTGGCTGCAGGTCACATACCTCTCCTCTTTGACTGGGTGGTTCTGGAGCTTGGATGACCATTTTTGTTGAGGACTTTTTGAAATGTCTGGTAGCAGGAAACACTTGGGGAGGGAATAACTGATGTTTGGCAGAACCAAGGGTTAGTGAGCACTGATTTATGTTTGTCACCAGAAGTGCCCATTATGGGCACTAGCACTTGTAATTAGACGGTTATTGTTGTTTTCGACAGATGTTTGCATCAATGAATAAGCTTAGATTTACAAGTCTCCTAGCAGCTGGCTATATCTTCCTGGGCACAGAGGAGCAGTCATCAAGTACCATGTTTGTTTTCTTTTCTTTTCTTTCCTTTTTTTTTTTTTTTTAAATTAAGTTTTCTGAACATTGCGTTATGAATATTTTCAAGCGTAAAGCAAAGTTGAAGGAATTTGGGCATCAAGACCCATATATCTACCGCCTCGATTCTAGCGTTAATATTTCACTCTACTTGCTGATTACATATGCATCTGTTCATCCCTCTCCATCCATAGAGCCATTTTATTGTTTGTATTCGGAGGAAAACTTTTCCATCTGGGGCCCCGTGATAGGGGGCCTGCAAACTGACATTAGACAGATGAACAGGAGAAGAGACAAGGCATATTTATACATGCATGTGGGAGTATTCAGTGATGAGTAACTTGCTGAAAACCAGAAATAAAAGGCTTACATACTAAATTTAACAAAATGAGGGGTGTAGGAGGACTAGGGCTCCTAGGGGAAAGCCTATTGGGCTTTATGATGCTGATAGACAGCTGAATTTGCACTTGTTGGTGCTGAGGGTCAGACTTCTTCTCAGTCAGGAATCCCTGGGATGGGGAGGGGAGGTGGTGAGTGTTAGCTATGTTTTCTGGAACCTCTCCTTAAGTTTAAGTGATACTTCTTCCTGTGGCTGCAGATTGTTTAAGTGTTCCCAGTTTCAACTGAAAACCACTTTGATGGGCTGTTAATCTGATGCCTTTGTAGATATCAGTACACTTCCCTCTGAATACATCAGCATCCGTGACATTAACCAAAGTCCAGTATTTACATCTTTATCTTTTGAGATAAAATTTACATATAATGAAATGTACAAATCTTATGTATGTTCTGGGTTGTTTGTCAGCTAAACCCCTCTTAAGATAGAGAACATTATCATCACCCTAGAGACCTCTCTCCTGTATCCAGCAAAATTCCTATTCTCACTTCTTTTAGCATCACTGTATTTTCTTAATTCTTCGATGCTACCAGTTATGATATTTAATAACAGCTTTTTGTGCTTCTATCTATTAGAGCTACATTGTGGCTTAAGAAATACCAAATGTGAAACAATGTATCCCAGACTTAAGAAAATACAATATGTTCCCTGGTGCCTTTGAGAGCCACCAAATAAAGAACTCTATGAGTGTATAACCGAGGTCTTCTTAAATTTAGTGCACGGCGGAGCTAATTAAGTTTTCCATATGATAATTGTCAACAAAAATTCAGTTGATCTAAGAAAGAAATGGAAAATTTTGTTCGAGCCAAATTTGGGGATCATCACCCAGGACGAGCATCGCAGACAGCTCTGAGAACTGTTCTGCCCATGTGGAAATCAAGGCAGTTACATCAGTTTTTTTGAGACAGGGGGCTGTATTTTTGAGACAGAGTGGCGTATTATTGACAGTTTACGTAATCCAGGTCTAAGTGTCATCCTGATGTGTCATGTGACTCCTTAAAAGATCAAGAAGGAATGTTACCTTTTAAAGAGTTGTCTTGTTGATGCTAGGAGATTGTTGCCCTTTATGGTGGAGCTGGTGTTCCTGCCGATGGGGAGGTTTGGTCCATGTATGATGCAGGTATACGATGCACAGTGGCGAGGGGTGAGGAGGTCAAAGGGCAGAGAAGAATTTGTTTAAATTGTTCTTGTCTTGCCACAAAAATGAGCTTTATTTCATAGAATAGGTAGTCATTTTTTTTTAATTGGAGATCATCTTTTTATTGACATATAGTCAGTTTACAATGTTGTGTCAGTTTCCAGTGTACAGCATCATGTTTCAGTCATACATATGTTCATTTTCATATTCTTTTTCATTATGGTTTACTACAAGATATTATAGTTCCCTGTGTTACACAGAAGAAACTTGTGGTATATCTATTTTATATATAGTACAGTCTTTACGTACCAGTTATTTTATATTGAGTACCTCTGTTTACAGAGGTTTCACGAAGAGAAAGTACAATTGGCAGCAACAGTTTTTTAAAAAATCAATACTCGTGATTTGATGGCTTCTCTTTAAGCTTTACGCTTCTAGTCATTTACTCTCTAATTTACTTTCCCCCCGAAAGATGAACATTTAATTTACCCTCTAGCCTCATCTGCGTACAACTCCCCGCCAGCCTTTATTTCTGAAGACTCGGGCAGGCAGTGTGAGCTCCCACTTGAGAATCCAAACCCCCTGCTTATTAGTATTCTGCTGTCCTGGCAAGGACTTCCTTGATCGTGAGAGGGCACTCCATGTAATTGGAAGTGAAATCCTGTTAAGAGTGTAATCCTCATGTTGACTTTCCTTCTCATTTTAATTAAAATTCACAGTCACCCTTGGTGAGAAAATTACTCTGTTCTCTAAGCCCCCCTTTAAAAAAAAACAGTTTACATTTTATGACTTTTAACTGCTGGTTAACTAGTTTATCTCCTTTTGAGTGTGTTTGACTATAAAATAACAATTGGGGAACAGTGGTTGCTTCACATCAGCCTTCTATCAGCGTGTAACAACAGATTTTTTTGGTTAAGAAATTTTATCATATACAAGTGTTACATCACGGTGATGATAAGGTAACCTGGATTTCAGACGCTTGTTGATTCTTGCTGTAAGTAAATACCTTAAAAGACAGCCATATCAATAGAATTAAGTAGGTAAGGCAACCCTGAAATAGACCCCATAAGGTGCAGTCAGCTGATCTTGACAGGGGATCGAAGGCTGCACGATGGAGCAAAGATTGTCTCTTTAACAAATGGTGCTGGATCAGCTGGACATCCACATGCAAAACAGGAAAGAAAAAAACACCCAGAGTGAATCCTAATGCAAAGGATGACCTTAGGGCTGATCACAGGTAAAAATGTACCATTCTGGTTATAACAGAGGCGGATAACAGAGGCGGCTGTGCGTGTGTGCGTGCAGGAGGGATATGGGAAATCTCTACCTTCCTCTCAGTTGTGCTGTAAAGCTAAAACTGCTCTTAAAAAAACAAAGTCTTAAAAAATATAAACAAGGCGACAAAAAAAAACATTGTGTTGTCAGATGGGAGTTGGAATTCTTTCTTGTCCCAGCTCTGCTGTGGCCCTCGGTGAGCCGGTCAGCTTCTCTAGACCTCAAGTTTGCTTTTCCAATGACTCTTCGTTTTAGATTTCCTCAAGTCTTAAAACCTGTGGGGATTTTTAGATGATTGTAGCTTTGTCTCAGTGAGAGCTGTGTTGTGGGAAAGAGTGTACAAATCAGCTTGTAAATGGAAGTTTAAAATGTTCCAAGCAAATCTTCCAGAAAAAGGAATCAACATCTTTGCAAATGTTACCTCCACTAATCTCTGCGGGGGTATCCCTGTCATCTCTGTTTACATACCACGTGATCCAAGGCTGACACTAGCTCGTATGCGTGTTTAATAAGACCTGAACCCAAGTCTGTCTTGATCACAAAACCCCTGCTCTTCCCAGTAGGCTGCTTTCCGATAGAACAGAGTTTCGAAACTGGAGGAAATTGTCAACTAATGTTTTATATAAATGTTGAAGTAACATATATATGTGGTTTCCATATTGAGGTTATCTACAGCAAGAACTTCAGGCAAAGGGTGTTTTTGAAGCTCGGCTGAATTTGATGTTACAGACGTCCAGAGAGAATAAAAACAAAACTAGTTAAAATCAGGGAACGGGGGTTTCTCATTGGGGAAATACCCACAGTCCGGAAGGGGTTCAGAGAAAGATCCCAGAATTCATCATGGGTTAATGATCTGCTTGGCTACTCACCGCTGCTGTTTTTAACATTGTTTTGGATTGTGTGTCCCTTTGAGAAGCCATAGACCTCTCTAGAAAACACAGATACCTTCAGGTTAGAAGCTTCTGGTCTTTTATGTCTGAATGTGCTGCAGCGCACACAGGGCACCCCCGCCCCCAGCAGGCTGCTTGTTCTGTCCTCCTGTTAACCTTGAACTTGTGCCCAGAGACCAGCAGAGAGACCCGCAGCCCCTCACAGGACAGAACTGCTACGTCGCTAGATCTCGTCTCGTTGGTGGAAATGAGGTCAGATTCCCTTTATCCTCGTCACTCTTTGAGGGCTTGGCCTGCTGTTCCTTTGAGGATTCTCCTAATTTCCTTCGAGAGAAGTCTGCTGCGCTTTCTTTGTGGTTTCCTGCCCCTTTTGTTCAAGCTGCTTTATTTCGCCCTTTTTCCATCTGGGACAGATGTGCCATTTCCCCTTTTAAAAAATTTTTTCTAAGAATTATATTCCTTTGATCCTGCTACCTCTTTCATGTTCAAATCAGGGGTTATCACTTTTTTTTTCCCCAACTTCTGTCAGTTTCTTCCTCGTCACTGTTGACCCGCTAACTGGTTGTTACCGCTAAGCCATTTATTGAGAAACTTCCGGCCAGATGCCGGGCTCGGCTCTTGGCGTGCGTTATCTCAGTCCTGTGAAGTAGCCGTATCTCATTTTAAAGGAGTAGGAACTGAGGCCCAGCTGAGTAGCTTGCCCAAAGCCCCATAGCTGGGAGTGGTGGACAGCTTCTGAATCTGGGTGGGTCACCAGGACACCGTGGCCTGCTTCTTAACCACTTTACTAGCACTACAGATTCATAAAGGAAGTTAGCGTTTAGTAATTCAAATTGCCTCCGTGTGGTGGATGACTGGTTGAGTGGACAATAATGGGTAATATTTATTGCATCCTAATTATGTGCTTTAGATGAGCTTTTTTTCTTCACAACAGCCTTACATGTTAGAAGCTATTATCCGCATTTTGAGGTGGAGTGTGTAAGTCTCAGCATCTCCCCTCATGGGACCTCAACCAGAAGGTACTGGAAAAAGTCTTAGGAGCAATATTTTCTTTTCTTTATTTTTTTATTAACCTAAGGAAAAGGAACTTTTTTTGTTTTGACACCTTTATTGTGGTGTAATTCCTATACAGTAAATATACGTATTTCAGATGTACAATTTGGTGAATTTTGATAGATGTCTACACTTAGGAAACCACCATCACAATCAAGATAGCTAACATTTCCATCACTCCCCAAGAGGTGCAAATTTGGAACTCCTGATTTATCCCTCCCCACCCCTTACCTCCTGGTAACCATAAGTTTGTTCTCTGTGTTTGTGAGTCTGTTCCTGCTTTATAAGTAAGTTCATTTGTGTCCTGGAAGCAATGTTTTCTATTGGCAAAGCTACCTTAGACTTGCAGTATGTAAAATGTAGCAGGGTTCACTAGCAGTTGTTAGAGTACAGCCCGGTACGGCTGCCTAAGTGTGACTGACAGGGAAAAAATGCTCTTGGGACACAATGAAGCATGTCCAGCTGAGCGGTTAGCTGAGCCCACGGAGGCAGACTGACCTGATGAGAAAGTCGTAACTGTTTTCAGGACAAGTTGTCATCAGTCTGCATGAGGGCCTCGTTTTTTAGCATAATGAAAAATTCTCTGTTTGAATCCAATAGCCAACATCATGATTAGCTTGAAATACTAGGTATTTTGAATGAAGAACCAAACAGAGAAAACCACCATCATAGCTCTTAAGAAAAGACACTTGAATAAAATCCAGAGTCTTTCCCGTGACTCCAGGGTCCATCGCATGCACCCCTTCCCACTCCCGCAGTAGCTCCTGCCGCTGTCTGCCTTGCTGGTCATTGTATCCAGTGCTGCGCACCGGCCACCGGCTCCTGGAACATACCCAGCTCTTTTCTGCTTGGAGGCCTTCACGCCAGATGCCCTGCCCTGACCCCTACTTGCTGCTCTCCCTCGGGAGGCTCCTCCCCACCTGCAGGGAGTTGTGTCCTGCTCTTCTCTGCCTTTCCCTTCTGCCGCCGCCTTGTTTCCCGCATCCTGTAATCATCTTGCTTGTTTTTCTTGTTGACTTTAAGTCTCTTCTAATCTTGAGCTCCACAAGGACATGGACTCTGTCCACAGCTGTTCTCTAGCACTTAAAAGAATGCCCAACACACAGAAGATGATCTGCAAGTATTGGTTGAATAGATGAATAAATAAAACATCACCTTCTCTATGTACCAGTGGTAGCCAGGTAGAAGATATAATGGTGTTGAAAGGACATTAATGACAGGAATAAAAAAATATCATATAGAGCCTAGAAATAAACTCGACAACGCATATGTAGGACCGACATTCATTTATTCAACAGAATTTTTCAAGCACCTGCTATGCTAGGCACTCTTAACGTAAAAGATAAACAAGGCAGCATGGTCCTTGCTTGTTTTGAACTTGGAAAAATACAAAATTTAACTGAGTCAGGAGCCTAAATTAGCATGTATATTATTTAAATCAAAATTCTGTCTTTTTTTTCATATAGGGGAGCAGGAGGTGGGGAAAGGATATAGCAGAAGCAAATCATCTGAAGTTTATCTAAAAAAAAAAAAAAACCTCAGAGGCTACTTGCTTTTTTATTTTTTATTTTATTTTTAAAGAACAGTGATGGGTGTTCTGGTTAGTCCTACCTCACAACTACTGCAGTATGGTACTGGCTTTGGGATAAATCCCAAGTGTAAGTGAAGATAACATTTCAAATCACTGGATAATGAATGTCTTTGTCAACCTCTGATATTGGGATGTGGGCTGAGTCATTGGAGGAGAAAATCAGATTAAATCTTTATCTCAAGCCATAAATGTTTTCCAGGTTAATTAAAGATTAAGTTGGAAAAAGTGAAACCGTCAAAATTCTGGAAGAAAATACAGATGGACTGAATAACACAGATGCTATAAAAATGAGACTATAGATGGGTATCACCTTGGTCCAGGGGAGGCCTTTTAAGCCCGAATAGCAGGCAGAAACCTCAACAGAAAGTTGGTAGACTTGAGCACCTGACATTAACTTGGACGGCCAAAGAAGGGGAGGGTTTTTAGTACGACAATAGGTGGTGGTTAGTAAGCTATGTATGTAAAATATTCTCAGAAACCAGTCAGTGGTTTGTATCTAGAATCATCAGTCTGAAGCTGGAAAGGATCGGATCCAGTTCCCCCGTTGTTTCCAGAGAAGAGACTTTCCTCCCTCAGCCGTGCAGGTGGTTGGCCAGTAGGAGTCCTGGATCCAACCCCTTGGTGGGGTCTGGGTGCATGGAGTTAGGAAGGTAATGCAACCAGGAAACCTACTGGAAAATTCAAATTGAGGACAGTTCAAATAGTACAGTTCAAAGTACAATTTCAAGAAAGGGTCAGAGTTTGTTGGAAAAATCAGATTTTCAAGCCTTAAATAGAACGGGCCCAGCAGATTACCATACCAGTTGGCTGTGTATAGAATAACATTTTTGAGTTCCTGGGGTGGGTTTTCTTCCCCCCCCTAGAAAATTAATCTAATTAGATACTAAATTTTTTAATCTAAAATTGAGATTTTATTCCTTGTCCAGGTAGGTTTGCTTTGCTCACGTCTTGGGGAACCGTAAATATTTGAGCACAGAGGCCATCATTCAGGTATTGCTGGAGGCTTACCTGGTTTCAGGCTTACTCCTGAGGAGAAGTAAAAAGCAACCTTGGAATATTTCCAAGCAGCCTCGTTTGCAAATAGTGATGTAGAAAGTGCTAGCATTTGTCCCAGTTCATAACGAAATTCATAATGTTCATTCATTTTCTCTACGAGTTATGTCCTGGCTGTGTGTCATCACCGCACCAGGTTATGTGGATTAAAAAGAAACCAGCACAAGTAAACACAATTGCAAACACACATCAGCAAACATGGGCAGCCTTATTCTTGCCTCGGGGAGCCCAGTAGGTGAGGCTTGTGATCAGTGTGAAGACGTTTACAAGGTGTGTACGGGGTGGAACGTGGGTCCCAGGGAGAGCGCCGTCGTTAGCCTGGGCTGAGGGAGCCGCTGAGAAGGCGTTCGATGCCCTTGAAGATGCCGTCGGTAACCGGCGGACATCCCAGAGTTCTTTCTGGTGCTTCAGATTAAATTAAATTACCTTAATTGTTTTGGACATTCTGTTTCCAGTGCTGGGTGTATTTCTACTGCTGAGGAATTTCTTCACTAACATGCTAATGGACCTCACTTCTCTGGCAGAGCTCTCCAACTCCAAGACAGTAAAGTGTGTTGTGAACATTTTCCTCTGCCCCCTTACTGGTGTCTACCCCCCAAAATATGGGTTGATTTAAAAAATAATACTTTAAAAATAATAATTTCCCAACTACTGGTGATGTTTTTTTCTATTTTCATTTTACTTTCTAGTAGTTCTTGTTCCAGCTGAGTTTAACTTTGTAGATTATAGTTTTGGAGTGTTTTCTTTAAAGCAGTTGTGTTAATGTCTCTTCCAGGGGTGAGTCGGGTGCCGGGAAGACAGAAAATACTAAGAAAGTCATTCAGTACCTTGCTCATGTCGCCTCTTCACATAAAGGACGAAAGGACCATAATATTCCTGTAAGTTTTTGTTCTACTGTTGTTTTTTTTACCCCTTAGATTTATTCTTCTGTAATTTCAGAAGCAAGAACCAGGAAGCAAGTGTACTCAGTGTGCCGCTGTCATTGGCAGCTCCCTTGTCTCCACCCTCCCACCTCACCCCGCCAGCGAGGAGGGAGCCAGGACATCAGGAAATTGCTAGTAACCAGTGATTCCAGCAGAGCACACTGGAATTATGGTTGTGGCTCTGAAGCCAAATTTCTTGTAAAGCTTTGATAGGAATTGTTCAAAACCGATGAGCAGTGTTTGTGAAGACTATTTTCCACCAAAAGAAGATCCTCAAGTATTTTCAGCAATTCTTTCCAACTTAAAGAGCAGCCCTTTGCTACTGCCTGTGGCAACTTGAGGGGAGGATAGAAATCGGGGGAGCGTTGGTGATAGGAAGGGGGCTAGAACATAGACATCAGTTAGCTGGAGTTTGTAGGCCTGCAGAAGCAGTAGTTAACTCTCCCTGGGAGAACGCCGAGCAGACCAGCCCTCACGGTTCTAAACCGCATGGTGACTTGGTGCTTTGGATGTGGCTTTTACCGCTAGGGAGAGAAGCCAGACTTGCTAACGTTTGCGTTTATCTGTTTGTAATGAGCAGCAGGAATCACCTAAACCAGTGAAACACCAGGCAAGTGCTTTTCTTTATGCTTCTTAGTCTTGAGTGTTTGCGCTGATTTCTGTCTTTAGACTGAGTCTCTGCGAGAGACAAATACCATTATTCTCGGGGGGAAGCTCTTGCAAACAAAATATTTAATTTTGAAAATGTGTCGCTTAGAGGCTTATTCTTCGCTGGGAAGCAGCATGCCATTTTGCTTTGTGTTCGTTTGCTAGAGGAATTGTGGTATTTTTTTCATCCTTTTCATCATGACATTGAATCATATGTTTATGAAGTCCGTGAAGTTAGTTTCACGTGTCAGTGGCCAGGTGAAATCCCAGTAACCGTTCTTAAACACGTAGAAGCCTAACTTGTGCCATACGTTAAATGTTGAGTTTGGGGCTGCCACTTTAAACGTTGCAGCTTTAAATACTTCTAACTTGTTAACGTTGAATGGCCCTGTGTGTGTTTTAACCCGAAAGTCTCACTGTGTTTACTAGACAAATTTAGAACTTTGTCCAAGGCACCTGGTTAGGAATGTTCTTCCTCATTATCGGACGCCCGTGTCTTAGCTCCTCAGAGCAAAGCGATGGCCAAACCACGAGCCGGGGCGTTTCCTGCCACCTGGGAAGGAGTAGGGCAGAGCCAAGCCAGACGCCTCAGGTAGAATGGGACGTCCGTGCTTGGACTTGATCCTTTCCCGGGCAGTGGAACGGTTCAGACTTGTCTGTCCTCCACAGGCGTAACCATATAAAGCCAGAAATGATAGTGTTGTGAAAATGATCGGTTAATATAAAGAAACGATCATACGCATCTAAAGGAATAGTCACAGGTGCTGAGGTTTTCACATAGCTTTCTTAAATTCTTCAGAAATTCTCAGACACCAGAGCTGTATTGGACCTGTGGCTCTCTTTTGTTCTTTTAGCTGCAGACCAGACCAGCGGTACAAATTGGGAGGACTGATGAAATAATCACTCTCCCATAGATTATTTGAAGGCTCCTTTGCCAGTTAAAGGATGACTCTTTAGGTCAGAAACCAGCTTTTTTTGGTCCTTCATAGAGTACATGCTAAATATGTACCTTGCAAATATGTACTTAGATCACTAGCGAAATTGTGTTAAATAATTAATATACAGATTTAGGTTTTCTAAATCCTCTGCAGATTACATAAATCATTACTGTTAACATTCTATTTCGATGTCATCTTAAACTACAGAGTGGATCCCTGTTGTGTGAATAGCATGCCTACCCCTAGGTTTTACTTGCGGTCAGGTCAACCCCTGTAAGCAAGTCCCCTCCGAGAAGGGACGGCTCCCTGGCCGCGCTGCACTGGCGTTCCCGGTTTGCATGTCTGGCTGCATGTTCTCTGTGCACAGACCCCTCAGTGTTGCTTTTCCTGGCTTATTTTAATACTTGCCTAGTCAGGTAGTGGCTGTGCCGTGTTTTTAGAAACATGAGAAGAATGCTTGTTCTCAATTAATCTTTCTTCCCCAGCACCCCTGAGGAATATGAAACACTTCTGAGTGTAGGGGATGGTCACGCCCTGGGGAGGGTCATATCAGGAACTTATTTCTCCCCCCCCACCCCCAGGTGCCCCTAGGCATGACTTAGAGCCCATTTTGAGGATGATTGCTGTAAAGTAACGGTTATACTTTGTAAGATCAGTGTTTCTTTTGGTTTGATATCACTGGTGTCTGAATTTGCAGTGAACTTTATATGAAGGCAAACTGACTAGGATTCCCAGGAACCATTTGGATAAACTGCTAGCATTTTATCACTAGACAGTAGGATAAATAATAAAAACAAAGGGAAAGGCATTTGTAGGCTCCTGACATTTGTTTGTCTTTGTCTCTTTGCTCATTTTTTTTAAACCACTTTATTGAGGTTTAAATTTGTGTCCCATAAAATTCACCCATTTAAAGTGTACAACAGTTCAGTGGTGTTTTTAATATATTTGCAATTATTACTGCAGTCAATTTTAGAGCGTTTCATCACTCCAGATAGAAACCCTGTACCTGTTCGGAATCACCTTCCATGTCCTCCCAGCCCCTGGAAATCACGAATCTACTTCCTATCTGAATTTGCCTATTCATGTAAAATACGAAAGGAATCATATGATATGTGGTTCTCTGTGATTGTCCTTTCCCTTAACATAGTGTTTTCAAGGTTCACCCATGTTGTAGCATGTGTAAGTGCTCCGTTCCTTTTTATGGCCAAGTAATAACCCGTTAAATGTGTCATATTTTGCCTATACATTCATCAGTTGATGGGTGTTTGGATTGTTTCTGCTTTGGGGCCATTATGAATAATACGGCAGCATACAAGTTTTCATGTAGACATGTTTTCAGTTCTCTTGGTGCACACCTAGGAGTGGAATTGCAGAGTCATGGGAACTTTCTAGCATTTGAGGAACTGCCAGAGGGTTTCCCAAAGAGGCTGCACCTCTTTACATTCCTGCCGGCAGTATATGAGGGCGCCAGCTTCTCCATATCATGGCTAACACCTGTCGTTGTCTTTTTATTAAAGCCATCCTAGCAGGGTGAGATGATCAATCTTTTATGTTACCTTCTAACTTCATTATGGAAATATGAACAAATTTAAGAAAAGTTTTCAAAATTAAGGTCATAGTATTTAAGAAGTAAATGTTAAATAAACATACACCTATAAGCGTTACTTTTTATAACAAAAGAAAGCCTTGTTTGGCTTAATGCCGCAGCCAAGTGAGTACAGTTTCAGTGCCCAGCCCCTCCCTCATCACGGGATGCTGTTACAGACCCCAGGGTCCACCACAGCAACCAGGACACTGTGCAGTTTCAGAGCAGATTTGGGGACAACTAATGTCTAAAACTTGACCATCCCCTAAGAATGACTCCTTCAAGCTAGCCCACCTCCCTGCTGACTTTGGAGTCATCCACATCCCGATGGCAGCTTCCAGGTGACTTCGTATCTGCTGGTCTAACCTGCCTTGAACTAACACAGAAAGATGACAGACAGCAATTTCAAACTCATCTTCCATCTACAATACAGCAAATGTATAAAATACATTATGCAATAAACTCAAGGGTACCGTTTCCATCACAGTTGGTAAACCTTTAAAGCCTCATATAATTCTAAACATTTAGAACTTTAAAAATAATTTAATAGCTAATGCTGTTTTTTCCCCCCACATTCCCAAATGACATTTCTTGTTACCATTTAGAGTAGAAACAGGGACATTGCCCATCCAATTCCAGTGGAAAAGTTAACACTTAGTCACTGCCCCTCGATGCTTTATAAATGGCTTCATAATTTGGTTGAGAGATCTTAGCACTGTTTATCTAAATGTGGAATTATTTGACGTAGAAATGATCAAACTTAGTGGTAATTTCTTAAAGATCATTTTTGTATTTTTTATAATATTAGCTGTGTGTCCAGCTTTTTGAGACTCATTTATGAGTTTCAGGGATCTTTACTTGGTCTCAGTGATGTAAAGAATCCATTAGAAGGGAATTACTACCACAACACTGTCCATGTAGTGGCCCCAGGAGCCTGGACCAAGGCTGAATCTACCACAGGGTCTGTGAGGACCCTTAACCCAAATCTCATTGCCACCCTTGGCTCACCACCATCTCCTCCCCCATACTGCTAGAATGTCTTAGGACCTCTGATTGTACATCCGTTCAGCAAATATTCGTGGAGCATCGTTTTGACATGATACTGACTGACCTAGTGCAGGGGATACAGCCAGTTCCTTAGAGCCAACAGAAGAATGAAATCGGAATCAGTGGGTCACATGCATGTGCACACACACACAGTCACACGTACACACAATCACATACATAGACACACACAACGGAGGAAAGAAAATAAACAAGAGTCTTGACCCAAAGAACCCTTACAGCCACATCTAGGAAATAATTAATAATACTTGTTTTACCTCCAGGTTAGGAAAACATTTTAATGATAGATTATTATTTAAAGTATTTTTATTGTGACTTTGTAAGATAATGTGTCATTTTAAGGAGTCTGTATTCTCATTCCTGATCTAACAGTGGATGTGTCATGTAAAGGCAGTGCCCCACTCATCAAGTCAGCGTTTCTCTGACAGCTCCTACACTCTGACCACGCGGACTGAGTGAGGTTTAAGGATCCTAGAGCCCAGACAACTGTTGCAGAGCCAGCACACCCAGGGCCTTGCAGGATGCTAGTCACAGACTGAGTGACCGCCGGCACCCACGGGAAGGGCACTCCTCCATCACAGCACGGCGGCTGCCGTTCTCAGGGTGGCTCTCAGCCGTGACCATGGGCTCAGGATACCATGTTTAAGAAATTTCGATAGCATATAGCATTCAGAGCCGTTGACGTGAGAAATAATCGGATGTTTTGAAGTCAGAGAACGGGAAGGTTCGCTGTGCAGGGGGCGTGTTCTCTAAAGCTGAGAAGGGGAACTGGTGCCGTGTCACGGCACTCACACGGCTTGGGGTTCGTAAGAGGACTGGACGCATTTCGGCTGAACACAGCTGTAGAGTGTAGTGAGGACCTGGGGGACCTGGACAGTCCGGACAAATGCTCCAGCTCGTCTCCCCACTGTCGCAGGCTTTAGACATACTCCCTACCCTCTCACCGGAGGGAACCACACCTCCTGACACCCAGCCACACCAGGGTTACGTGTCGAGACCGTGTACATGGCGTAGATTTGTTCCTGATTTGGGGTTTGATGATGGTGTGACACATGCATCACACAGCAGCTGGCCATTCGTTTAAAAATCTTATAAAAAATTCCTTATACTCCTTTTTTGCTTGGAGAATCATGTTAGCTAGCGGCTTTTATTCCTCTCTTTAGATCTAGAATACTGTGGGTATTTTAAAATAGAGGGGTAAGATTTGTGTTTGGAAAAAGCAGATTTATTTACGTCCTAAAGTTCCATCCCAGGGACGCAGCCTGACCTGTGGTGCTTTTTGTGGCCAGACGCAGTCACCCCACCCCTTGCAGCTTCCCTTGTGCTGCTTGATTAAAGCACATGTCAACATACTGCCACTTTTTGTTTGTAAAATTTGTCTTGTAGCTTAATTTGCTTATACATAAGGACATGAATAAAGCATACACTATATCACAGTATACTTAGCTTTTAAAATTTGAGCAGGAAGTCAGTAGCTTCACCATCTCTGTCACCTCTGAAATTGGAGATAAGGACCTTGCTCTAGGTCACTAAGATACTATGTGAAACCCTTGGAAAAATGACAAATCTTGTACCAGTACAATGGAAATTATTAGAATTTGCTGCTTTGAATCTTTGGAACAAGGCCAAGTAGAAATAAACAGAAGTGTAACTATTAATATGTTCTTTTTTTTTCTCAGACCATGTAACAATGTCTTTTAATATGTATAGGGTTTTTAAAAATTATTTCTACCATCTCTCCATGCTCAGGCAAAAATAAGTGAACTGTTTAGCAAGTATTAATATGTTCTTAATGGAAATATCATGCTAAATTTCATTTCATGAAAACTAGTTTGCTGTATTTAAAAAACTCTCTACTTAATTTATGTGCTGTCCTTAAATTTATCACCTGTTCAATGTGACATTTCTTTGCCTAGTGATCATTTGAGAGATGCTAAGATTTTTCCTTCAGCAGAGCTCCTCAAGACCAAGAGTTAGAAGCCAACCACAAAGTTTGCTGGATGGCAGATAAAGTGAAAAGGCTGAGGGAAAGAAGCAGTTTTTTGTTTTGTCTTGTTTTGTTTTCCCTGAGGACTGGAGTAGAGATACTAGATTAATGTACTTCTGCTTGTGTGTGTGTGTGTGTGTGTGTGTGTGTGTGTGTGTGTGTGTGTGTGTAATGTCTTTCAGGGGGAACTTGAACGGCAGCTTTTGCAAGCAAATCCAATCCTGGAATCATTTGGAAATGCAAAGACTGTGAAAAATGATAATTCATCTCGTTTTGTAAGTTGAAAAGCACCAGAAACTTTTATTTTCTCCGATTTCTAGTTAAATGTCTACTGTGATTAAACAAATAAAGTACCTTCCTTCCTAATAGAAGTGGTGTGGAGCAGTGCTGTCCAGTAGAAATACAATGCAAGTCACATGGAATTTAAAAGTTTCTAGTAGCCACATTTTTAAAAGCAAAAAGAAAAGAAAAAAACAACTAGGAAAGTGATTTAAATTGTGTTTTTATTATATGTAAGTATATAATCATGTATTGTTACGTGGCTGTATAATTAAATAACCTCTCTGGACTTGTTTCTTCATTTCTGATTGCGGATGGCATGTGATTACAGGGTTGGCGTGGAGATTAAACAGGACGCCGGTTGAGTACTTAGCACAGCACTGGGCGTGGTAAACACTCAGCACATGAGATTGCGGTTTGATGTGGGAAATGGTTCTTCTCGTTCTTTGCAGTGTCTGTGGGGTGTGGATCTCAGAGCAATTCGTTGCTGTTCTTACGTCTTTTAAAAAATCTTCAGCTGGTTGACTCTCTTAATTCATTGACAGCTTCACTTTCTCCCTCAGTCTGACCAGCTCTCACAGCTTGTCTGAGATTTTATCCCTAAGTGACAGATCAGTGTTACCACACGACACTGCTCCCCCAATTCAAGCTGCTCAGCATCAACACTTCAATAGCAAATCATCTCTAAGCTCAGATTCAATAAAATCTTTTGCCCTGGATTAGAGTCATCAAGATTGTCACCCTGTCCACAGTCAGATTTGGGCCCGGGGGGGATCAATTTCTGTTACTTCTACTTAAATCATTTGAATTAATTCTATGTTTTTCCTCCTCCCTCTGATATTAGAAGTATTGGTCAAAGTCGAGAAGGCCAGAATAAAAGAAACTTCAATTCTAACAATTCCTTGACAGACAGTTTTTGGAAATCTGGGTCTCTGACATTTTTACTCTGGGAATGTGCAGTCATGGTCTGCACATTGATCTTCTGATGACGTGGTTTCTGTGATCAGGAGAAGCTGTCAGATCACAGAGGACCCGGTAAATACAAAGGTGGCAGATAACCCTCTGTGTGCCTTTGTTGGGCTGCCATGACACCACAGATGGGGTAACTTAGCCAAGAGATGTATCTCTCCCAACTGGAGGCCAGAAATCTGAGGGCAAGGTGCCGGCCAGGTTGTGTCTTCCGAGACCTCTCTCTCTGGCTTGTGGACGGCCGTCTTCTGGGCTGGCAACGGTCTTCCCTCCGTGTGTGCCTGAGGCTGCTCTGCTCTTCTTAGAAGACACCAGTCGTACTGGACTCGGCCCACCCTGGTGACCTCATTTTAACTTGTGTCGATGAGGACCCTTTTTTCAAATCCTGTCATGCTCTGAGCTACTACAGTTAGGAATTCAACACGTGAATTTGCGGGTAGGACACCATTCCGCCCATAACTCTATCAGAGGTAGTTTAAGTACAAGAGGCTTTCCAAGTGATGTAAGAAACAGGGCCCTGTTTGCTTGGAACGTTGTCCCTGTCTAGGAAGATCAAATCTGAAGATTCCCTTAATCCAAGTTCATTTAATAGTTACTTTAGCCTTTTGTGTACAAAATAGGATGACATGTGCCTGTGTCAGTGGGAAGCATGGCTGTGACTTTGGGATCCCGGGAGACTGAGATGCGTCTAGAGTTTTTGTCATCCCGTGGGCAGTTACCCATGATGCAGCCCTAAGTTCCTCCTGCTGAAGCCAGTGTTTAGCGGCTGGATCGTGGGCTGGTAGACATGGTGAGCTACCAGCGTTGGTATGTGAACCTCCGTGAAGGTTTACAAGGGTTTCTTAGTGGAAAAGCTTTCTTTTTACCACATAAATCTAGTTGCCAGTCTGTTCTGATCACCCCCCAACCACACTCTAAATTCAAGAGAAACAGTTTTGTGCCCACTTATCTCATTTTTGTTTAGAGGAGAAATTGCTACTAACCTGTGATCTGTGTCAATTAGTCAATTAATTGATTTTACTGGTTCCCTAAGAAAATAATTAGTTGCGTTGACTGACTCACATTCAGTTAAAACATCCCCTTAGCAGGTTTCTGTGGGTGTTGCCAACACTGGTTCTCAGGAGGTTAAAGAGTAGCCAGTGCAGACTCGTTTTTAAATTAAATGTTGTATAATTTAGAGTTTGGGTTCTGCCATTCAGTTTGCTGTCGAGCACCTGTTCTTTGCCGGACACTGTGCCGTTTGTTATCTCCATTGGGCTGCCTGATAGATTTCACAGTTTAACGTATTCCAAATGGAACTCTTTCTTTAAGATTTCTCTTCTAAGGCTTATGTCTGCTTGTCTGTGATCGCTCTCCTGCTAGGATGTATGATCTCTGACAGCAGGGACCTCGCCTGCTGGGCTCTCTGGACCCTTGGTTGCTGGCACTGTGCCTCGCACGTTTAAGTCGATAGTAGGTGTATGTGTTTATGGGATCCGTTTAGTTAAAATGCGGTTGCCTGCTAAGTGCCAGGCACTCTTCCAGACCCTGGGAATGTATTAGTGGACAAAATTCTGCAGCCTCAGGGAGCTCACCTTCGTTTGGGTTTTAACTTTAATGTGTTTTTCATGACATACCATCATGTACAGCTGAGCTCAGGGGGCGGGTTGCATGTGCCGGGCCCGCTGAGAATATGCGCGCCCCAGTTTTAGAAGCAGGGCCAGAAGGTACGTGGGAAGTGCCGGCTCCACAGCCAGGCCAGGCCAGGCCATGGGCTGGGTTGGGATTGGTTATTCATCATACTGAGAGAGTGAGGTGATGTTAAAAGATAAGTTCTGTGAGGGGGAGGGCATAGCTTAGTGGTAGAGCACATGCTTAGCATGCATGAGGTCCTGAGTTCAAGCCCCAGTACCTTCATTAAAAAAATAAATAAATAAACCTAATCCCCCCTCTCAAAAAAAGATATAACAAAAAAATTTTTTTAAGAAGATGTGTGTACAGTGGAGTTTCATGTGGTCATTTACAAGCCACATGCTTGCAGTGAAAATATTTGAAACCATAAACTCCATAAACTTTAGAATCCATTTGTTTCCATTTCTTTGATCTGATATAGATGAGTAATTTCCTGAAGAATATCTTTGCTTTCAAAGATGCTAACGTATGGTTTGTGTTACAGGGGATTCTTTAGGAGAGCAATACCCTTATGAAAATAAGCGTTCACAGTTAGTACAGCTCTCTGTTTATGGAGAAGTCAGATGCATCCCAGATGGAGGAGATTTGTGTAAAATGAATCTCTTGTAATGAAACTTTAAGAACAGGGACTTCAATTTTAAAATGATTGTATCAGCAGACACATCTTCCCTCAGAAGGTTTTAATAGGAATCACTTTCCATATTTGTGCAAATCTTTTTTTTTTCTTCAAACTGAAATAAGCCAGTTTGGCAATTCCCGATTTTCTGTAACTTTTTGGTAGGTAATTAGCCTGTAATCGTTGGAGCTGGATAAAGGCCCCAGGTAGCCTGCCTACCACTTGGCTACAAGGTTGCAGTGAAAGCGAGTCAGAATTCTGCACTCTCACGCTTAGAGCAGTTTTGTGGATAAATTAAATGCAGTGGCTGCTCTGTCTTTAGTATCTCACCTAACCTTCCCTAAGGATTTCCTGAGGCAGATGCGATGGTGTCATAGTCTCTGGTCTGCACCAGGCAACACGCATCTTCCAAATCAGCGGCTGCCTTACTGACGCTGCAGCCCCTGGGGCTTGCCCACACCAGGCTGGCGGCGTCTGTGTGTTTCCAGTCTGTCCACGTCTCTTAATACCACTCATTTTACCCCAGAAGTTTCTAACATCCATTATACTAAGTAACAAGGCCACTTAGTTCACAAGAAAAACTCATTTTATAATTAACAAAGCTTCTGGTGTACTTTGGAGACTAAGATAGCTGAAGCATTTAAAATAGCCATCTGGCCTTGGGATTAAATTCTAGCTAATTACTCTTAGAATGGGTTTTCCCATTTAGGGCAAATAGCTGCCTCCAGAGTGGAGATTTTCTGTGGAGCAAACTAACACACATACACAGCACAGTCACTACCTATGCCAGTGTGATTTCAAGAAAATTACAGATCTTGTAATAACTTTGAATTCCAAATTAGGAAGGGCGTATTTTCAGAACATGAAACAAACTTGCATTGCCCCGATAATAAGTTGCTAACAGTCAAGGTTTAATTACTATGGATACATCGTAACCACCCACAGGAAAAGTTCCAGAAAGTCAATGTCCATTTAGAAGGAGTGAAAATCTTTAAGATAATTTTCTTATTTTGTTGATAGTATCAAAATACCCAAGTTGTCCTTTGCACCTCATAAGTGAAATTCTTAACAATTTCTGTTTCACG
Source organism: Camelus ferus (assembly GCF_009834535.1). Taxonomy (NCBI): domain Eukaryota; kingdom Metazoa; phylum Chordata; class Mammalia; order Artiodactyla; family Camelidae; genus Camelus; species Camelus ferus. The sequence continues at coordinate 12,808,725 of NC_045711.1, read as the reverse complement.
TGAAAGGGGAGATTCCAGCTGCCTTTGCTGCTCAGAACTCTTGCAGTGATGTGCTTCGTAGGTCTTGTATTGGGACACACGTGCATCGTAGCAGAATGCACACTCCGTAGTTAATACATAATGTTCTTGTTATATTTTTGGTTTTCCCTTTGTGTTTGTCTTCATTGGTGAGATCCTGGCTGCGTATTCTGAGTACCGTAACCTGACCTACATGGGAATCTTTACAAGTTTCTGCACATCATGTTTATAAGGTTAGAGGACCCAACCCACTTAAAAGTAAAACTCTTCACTTGTTTTCCACTTTAGTCTAAATTTATTAATAAAAATGTTAATTCTGAAAGAGGGAGAAACTTTTCAGTCTATAGATTTTATTTTCTCCTTTCCCTCCCTAACCCCCAAGACTGTCTAACACTGAAGTGATTTCATGTCCCATGGCCGGCTTCTTACCTAATTTGCCAGGATATCCAGCATTAAGGGGAATATTTAAATCCTAGGCTGTTTAGGGGATATTCAGGAAAGTATCTTTCTGGTTCTGGAATTTCCCTTTTTCAGGTTGTTGTGCAAGTACTTGGGCAGACCTCGTGAAATAGCTGAACATGACTATCACTTAGCATAGAGAGTTGATAGTTTTCAACTTTATAAGTTGTTTTTTTTTTGTAAGTATTTTCAAAATAGAATCAATTCTAGAGCTTTGGCTTATAACCAAGATGTATTAGTTACTGAACAGGTGGTTTTCAGATTACTGGCTTGTTGGGATCGGGCAGGTGGGAGGGAGGGACGCCCCAGTCCACTCCGCCTCCTCCCTGCGTGTGGTTTTCCTCCTCCCATCCCCTTCTTGCATCAGTGTTTGCCAGGCTCTTTTCCTGCAGCCAGAAGATACTTCTCGGGCACTAGCTGTAACAGTCAGAGCAGCCATGGGTGCCGTTAGGAAGGGGAAGGGGCTCTCTGGCCAGGGGACCAATGAGAAAGCGAGATGTCGTATGTTGGTGACTTTGCTTGTTCATCCAAGTAAGTGACCACACGTCCAAGCTGTGTGGGGTCATTTTTTTTTAGGTCACCTGCTCAAAAGACCAAAACTTTAGTTTTGTTCCATTTCTCCTTTGAATCTAACTTCCTTTCCTAGTTTATATTTTTCGCATGAAGTAAGGGAAGAATAAATTCACCAAATATAAAATGGATAATGTTCAATTTTAAAGTTATTAGGGTTCAACATTACCAGTGTGGTAACTTTGTCTTATTGCCCAAAAAGAATTTCTTTTGTTTAATGGATTTTGAACTTCAAATTCAGAATGGTAAAGAAAAGGAAAGTGGAAAGAGTATGAGAAGTTGAAAGCTTAAACAGCATGTTGATAAATGCATAATAAAGAAATTAGACCCCCAAAAAGAAATTAGACAAATTATTGAAAGCTGAAAGCTTACGTTACTATAGAACGAATTTAAGGGAAATGTTCAGTAAGAATTAGGTGATGCCATATGATTGTGAGGAACCTTCCTGCAGTGTTGAAACTTGAAAAACCTGAGCAATTATGTTGGCAAGGTGTTCTTTGCAGCTTTGAAGTAATAACACTGTCTTGACTACTCTCTCTTAAAATAGCAACCTTTTTATTAACTCAGTGAAATATTGTGTGGATAATACAGCTGTTTAAAGCATGCAAAGAATTTTAACCCTCATTGTAACATCCCGGCCTGATTTTAGTTTCTGAGTTTTTTGAATGGTTCTGTTTGTAAGGACTGATCATCTTTGATCTTTATTCTTTCTTAAGGGTCTTCCACAAAACAAGGGCAAAACTGACTTATTTATTTATTGAGATATAATTTATATACAACAAAACATAATTCAAAAATTCTGTGACTGTATGCCAGTACTGACTACTCTTTTTTTTCTATTTTAAGTAAATATTTATGCACTGAAAAAATAACATTGGAAAGGTGAGAAGAGTGTTAAAGGTGTGGGTAAAAGAATGGGTGAGTTGAATGGAGACATAGTGGAAGAATGTAAACCAAGGGTTTTCAGTTTAACAAAGGTGTATCCTATTTAATTTAACAAGTTTATTGTAAATCTAAAGAATAGATGTTTAACTGTATTTTTAAAAACGTTTTTCTAAGGAGTCCTAAGATAGTTGGTTTCTTGAGTTACATTTTGCACACAGTAAAATTCACCCTTTTCAAGCGTACGGTTGGATGGATTTAGACAAACGTGTATGGTAGTGTAACCAGCACCGTGATCCGGAGGTAGGCTGGAGATAGGCTGTCCCCATCACTCCAGGTTCCTCTTGCCTTTATGTGGTCAGGCCCCTCCTTCTGCCCCTTGCTCTGATAGCCACTCGTCTGTTTTGTCTCTATAGTTTTGTTTTCTTTAGAATTCAAGTCAGTGGAATCACGTCAAGTAAATGGAATCACGAAGTGAGTGTATTTCCTGTCTAGCTTCTTTCACGCAATGTGACGCTTTTTAGATCCAACCACGGTGTTGGATGTAGCGCTGGTTTGTCCACTTCTATTGCTCGGCAGTGTTCCGTTGTGTGACTGTACCACCGTTTCTTTATCTGCTCACACTTGACGGACATTTGGATTGTTTCCTTTTCGGGGCTGTTAGGAATAAAGTGGCTGTGGACATTCATGTGTAAGGCTTTGTGTGGACAGTGCTTTCGTTTCCGTTGGGTAAACACCTAGTCATGGACTTGCTGGGTCGTATGGTAATTTGTTTACTTTGTAAGAAACTGGCAAACGATTTTCCAAAGTGGCTGTACCATTTTGCATCCTCACCAGGGTTGTATGAGTCTCTGTTGTTCTGTGTCCTTTTTGTTCTTTCTTTAAAAAGGATGGGTGTGTACTGGTACCGCACTGTGCTAGTTTTAGTCTGCATTTCCCTGTGACACTGGGCAGCTTTCCATATACCTGTCGACCATTTGCATATCTTCTTTGACGAAGTATCTGTTTCAATCCTGTGTCTAGTTTTGTGTTGTTTTGTTTTTTAATTGGTTGTTTGTCCTGTTGCTGACTTGTAAGAGCTCTTCCTATATTCTGGGAGCAAGTCCTGTATCAGATCCAGGTTTTGCAGATACGCTCCTCCAGGTTGGTTTTCTCTCTTCATTTTCTTTGCAGTGTCTATTGAAGAACAGAAGTTTTGCCATTTCCCCCCCCAAACACACACTTCTAAAAAGTTACTGGCTTTGAGTCCAGAAAAGTTTTAAATTTTGATGAAATCCAACTTAACCAATTTTTTTTTTATGGTTTATGCTTTTTGCATTCTATCTAAGAAATCTTTGTCTAACTTAAGGTCGTAAAAGTTTTCTTCTGTTTTCTTTAGAAAGTTCTTGTAGAAAGTTTTCTTTTATAGTTTTAGCCCATGCATTTAGGACAATGATCTGTTTTGAGTTAATTTTTGTATGTGGTTTGAGGTTTGTTTCATTTTGCCTAATTTTTCAAGCACCATTTCTTGAAAAGATTGGTCCTTTCTCTGTTAAATTACCTCGGCACCTCTGTCACAGATGAACTGACTGCATGCGTGGTCTGTTTTTGGGCTCTGTTCTGCTCCATTGGTCCGTGTCTCTGTCCTTACACCAATACCACACCACCTGAGTCATCTTGTAGCTTCTTGAAATTGAGTGGTGTGAAATCTTGTCCTCTTTCTCAAAATTGTTGTAACTTTTCTAGGTCCTTTCCATTTCCCTTAAATTTTAGAATCTTCTTGTCCACATCCATAAAAGCTCTCCAGTCCTTTGCCTCTTCATGTGATGAATAATGGTAGTATGTTTACCAGTATCAGTCCTTAGCAGTCCTGGAATAAACCATTCTTCATCATTTTTAGCGTTCCTTTGTTTTGCAAAATATTTAATTTGGCCTTTTATATCCGTGTTTATAAGTAAGATACTTGCTTTTATTTTGCTTTCCCTTTTTTATAATATGTTTACCAGTTTGCGTATTTGGTGTTATGACAACTTTATAAAATGAATTATGAAATAACCACTATTTTCTGTTTCCCAGAAACAGTTGTATGGTAAAGCAGTTGAATATTCCTTAGAAATTTGCAAAGCCATTTCTTAAGACCAGTCCATCATTTTTAAAGGAGTAATTATACTTCATTATTTTCTGTGATTATGGTCTGTTCAAGTTTTCTCTTTTTCTTGAGTGGATTTCTGTTTTCTTAGGAAATCATCTACATTATTCAGTTTTTTTCAAATCTGGCATTATAGGGCTAGATACAGTGTTCCTTTAAAGCTATTAAAATCTTTCAGATTGTTTAGAAGAGCTTTTAAAAAGTTCTAAATGGCTAGGGTTTCACTTTTATAATGTCCAGGAAGGTAACCTATCCTAGCACTGTATCTTTTTAAAAAATTTATTGAGGCTTTTTCTTTTCTTTTTTTGGGGGGGGAAGGCAGTGCATAAGCTCCATCTTGCAATCCATTCATGAAGACGTAACAGGGAGCATTGGCTTACTTTTCTTACAGTGTTCACATCTCCTATGTCCTTAATTTATTTTCAGTTTTTGCTTTGTAATTTATTTTCAGGGCAAGTTTATTCGGATCAACTTTGATGTAACTGGCTATATTGTTGGGGCCAACATTGAAACATGTATCCTTTTCCATAATCGCATTATTCAAAATAAAGAATGTGGGTGGGAGGGTATAGCACCAGGTCCTGGGTTCAATCCCTGGTACCTCCACTGAATGAATGAATGAATGAATGAACGAACGAATGAACCTAATTACCTCCCCACCCCACCCCCACACCAAAGAGGGGAAGAATTATTTGACCTTCCTTCGGCCTCGTGGCAACCCTCTGTGATACCTCTCCCGTTATCCAGATGCTAAAGCTTAACCCAGAGAGATGGTGACTTGTGCAGACACCTTCAGCTACTGGACATTAGTTCCAAAGTAGTGGTTTGTCGTTGTTTGTTTTTGACACCACGTCATAATCTGTTCCCGTGGCTAGAGAAATGGGAAGTCCCACTGAGGTGAGGATACTGCACATGGACCCAGGCAGTGTTACATGGTGTAAGGTCGTTTAGGTGAATACTGTTACATTGAACTCTTCAGTTACTGTTGTGTTACCCCACTTTTTTTTACCATCTGCTTCTGATATTTGCAGGGTGAGCATATACCCACTGAAACAAGCCTTATTAATGTACAGAGTTGAAATCATTTCAGTTTGTGGTTGAGCAGGATAAAACTAGAGGGGAAAAAAAAGTCAGATACATAGACTAGTCCTGATAAATGTTACGTGCATAGAATGGCCTGAAGGAATGATAGGTATATATAGAATTAATTTGATTAAAGAGATGATAAAATAGAAATGATTCTAAATGATAACTGTGCCAGTTAGGAAAGATACAGGTGGCAATTCTGTGATCCTTGTTAAATACTCTCCAGTGACAAGAATAAATTGTATTTCTCCCTTAGGTGAGGGAGAGATGGAAATTTTCCTGTTAATTCAGACCTGGATTTTGTGTCTCTAAATATACTCAGAGCAAGAAAGACTTGAAAATGACAGGCAAATGGATCTGGGGTTCCTTCATACTGGTCTGCTGTAGGTGGAATCATTCACGTGAATGTACTTGTCATTGCGTGTGGAGGATGTTTTGGGGATTTTTTTCCTAGCTTCTTACAGCTCCTTGTGTAGAGCTGTTTTTTGACCATGACCCAAGTCGGGTCAGCAGTGCAGTGGGTGAGGGAAGCACTCTGGTCTTCAAGTTCCCTCCCAGTTCAGAGGTGTTAGAAGATGAGTGAGAAACAAATTGCATGTATTTTTTTTCCACTTACGAAGTTCAGTCATTTAGAATGGTTCATTGCAGGATAGTTGATATATTTCAGGGAAAGGAAACATTTTATGAATTAAATGTGTACAGACACTGTGAGGACCACCTTTTTCATGTCACCCTTAACCATGTTTGCTCAGACCTTCTAGAAAAATCTCGTGCTGTTCGTCAAGCAAAAGATGAGCGTACTTTTCATATCTTTTACCAGTTGTTATCTGGAGCAGGAGAACATCTAAAGTGTAAGTTACAGAGTTTTTCACTATTTTATATCAGTCGAGTATCTTTTTTAATATTAGAATTTTGTTTTGAAAAAGAGAACAGCTTTGGGAAACAGTTTTAGTTTTATACACACACACCAAAGTTTTAGCTGGTTAAATTATGAAACTGAAATGGAACTTCACGCCATGGGATACGTACTTTAAGTGGCAGGCATGTGGGTGGTGGTACCTTTTGTACTTTTGTTTCTTTTCTCTTAAAATAATTTTAAATTAGAAGACAAATTGATGTGTTTTTAACATGTTTTATTTCAAAGTTTATAAATACGAAAGTAAGAAAAATAAATTTAATGAATAAAATTGAGTAAATATGTTTATGCCTAGCTTGACAGCTGAATGTACATGTCATGCTTCCAGTAGTACTAGAAAGAGCCCGAGGGAATTTTTATTTATTTTGTGAACCACAAAGCCTGGAAGTTTGGGATTGGGCAGGGTAAAAAGTAGAGTTCTGTTCTGGGATTTTGCTGGGTCAGAAGGGAGAGAAGATACCTGACTTTCTGGTTTCTTCTGAGTCTCCAAGTCAATGCTGCTTCTATAGAATTAGTATGTCTATTATCTAGATGCCCCAAGAGACGTATGAAACCCAGTGATACTTTTCTCGTCTGGGGTCTAAGCTTTTGCTAACCGCAGATCATCTGTGGAATCATTAAACCCAGAGATTAGAGAAAGAGTTGCAAGGAAAAAATAAGCAGCAAATAGAGTAGTTGCCAATGAGAGACTAAAAATTCAAGATTTTACAGTAGGTAATGGTGAACAGAAGAAAATTCTCAGGCTTTCAGACTGGCAGTCATTCTGCAGCAGTAGTGAATCAAAAAAAAAAAAAAAAACCACCAGATAAAACTGTTAAAGAAGGAGATTTAAAAAAAAAAGAAAGAAAGAAAGCAGGCAAGTCCCAGTAGAAGCTAACTGTGATGTAGGTAAGAATTAAGGGAAGAGGGGTGGTCAGGAGACATTCTCTGCAAGAGAGCCGGTTACGCAGAGAGCTGGGAGCACGTGGTAACATCTGCCATGAGGATAAATTTCTAACTATTTTGGTCGCTCCTGAAAACGTCCTTCTGCTCTTAACAACACATTTCTTGAAGGAATAAGTTAAGTTCTAAATCATGGCCCCTGAAGTACAGGAGTCAGTGGTGGGATCCATAACAACATCCTGTCAGACTATTAACATGTCAGACATCACTCTCAAAGGCAAATCTACCACTAAACAAACTCATTTGGAGAAAAGGTTTCAGTGCGGTGTCTGGGCTCGGGACTTGCCTGGACCACATTCTCCACCTTCGACATCCATGGTCTTCATCTAAGTCCACGCAGTCTTTCATATTGATAATAATGTTTGCTGCAAACTCCTCGCTAAGACAGGAACGTAGAATTTAGGTTTGACAGCTTTCCCTCAAAAGATGACTAACATATTTAAATCTGAAAACAGTGAAGTTTAGTTATCTGGAAGATTTACATCATTGAGCAGCTATCTGATTTCAAATATGATGCTGGACAAACCACTGTCCCAAAAAGCCCTTGTAGAGATTTTTGTCGTTTACATCATCTTTTTCCTTCGTTGTATAGATAATGGAAAACTGACTATGTTTGCACTTAACATGACTATATAAAGTAAAAGTATGTGGTGGTGATGGATTAGATGTTCTTCTGTAACATCAGTCCAGTCCGAATGTGGGGTGTGTTTTAGTCTGTTGGTGACTGTTTAGTAAGTTGTGTTCCATTGTACTTTCCTTTAGCTGATTTGCTCCTTGAAGGATTTAATAACTACAGATTCCTCTCCAATGGCTATATTCCAATTCCGGGACAGCAAGACAAAGACAACTTTCAGGAGACGATGGAGGCAATGCATATAATGGGCTTCTCTCACGAAGAGATTCTGTGTACGTGATTCCTCTAAGATTCTGATACTCAGCTTCCGTAAGACTTACAAATTGGGGGGTTAATAGTCTAAACTAGAAAATGACTGAGAAACTAATGAGAACTGCCCGTAATTTTTATGAAATCCTGAGCCGTGTCCTACTGAAAAGTCTTACAGAGCTCATTTTTAGCACAAAATAAATTAGACTATCTATCTGCTACATTTTGATGCAGTATTTTAATTAATTTTTTTTCTTTTTATATCAACATAAAGCAATGCTTAAAGTAGTATCTTCAGTGCTGCAGTTTGGAAATATTTCTTTCAAAAAGGAGCGGAACACTGACCAAGCTTCCATGCCGGAAAATACAGGTAAAATGACACAGATGGTTTTATTTCTGTTTCGGTGGTTCGTTGCTGTGTTCTCCGAAAACATTACAGCGTAAGCTTGAAAGCACCCCTGAAGTATTCCCCATGAGACCCCCTGTTCCCCCGGGCAAGGGTCAGTCTGACTCCATGAAGGAGGGAAGGGGATGGGGTGTAGGGTGAGAGGTGGCCGCGGGGACCACGCAGCTCCTCCAAAGGGCGCAGCTGCTGGCTCCTAGCCAGCGTTCACCTCAGCTGGAGTATGGGCCCAGGGTTGCCAACTGTAATTGATCTTTCAAAGAAAAGTGGAAAGGTAGATGTCAATATGAAATCTTCAAGCTTTTAAATGTTGAAAATGGATTTTTTTGAGGGGTGGGTGGGGAGGTAACTAGGTTTATTTATTTTAATGGAGGCACTAGGGATTGAACCCAGGACCTCATGCATGCTAAGCACACGCTCTACCACTGAGCTATACCCTCCCCCGCCCCAAAAATGGATTTAAATTCACACCGGTTGAGAACAAAAGTTTGTGAACCATGAAATGTGTTTGTAAGCCTTGTGAGGTTGGCTTCTGAAGGTCTGGAGAGGAAAGGAAAACGGGGGTCTCTGTGTTGACTCGGGTGCTTGATTACCTGAGTACCTTTTCTTGCTTCGCTTGAGCATCCCCATCTACTGCGGCCGGTGAAGGCTAACATAAATCACACTCTCTTCCCTGGAAATAGGCCTTCTTCTCTGTAACAAACATCGATTTAACTCCGTGTAACCCTTTTAAGGGACCTGTCCCTCCCCTGACACCTCATCGTCACCTCATCCCCACAAAACCTTTGCACCTCGTCTCAGAGTGTTGGATTTCTGGGACCATGAACTGTCTCGTTCAGTCAGTATTTTAATTGACATGGGGGCCCACTTCCTCCGTATAGCTTTCACAAGGTTAAATAAGACTTGAAGCAGCTGAAGGTTTAGAGCAAGACACGCGTTAGTGTTAAGTCTGCTTTGAAACCTTGCCCCCCCAGAGGATGGGTCGCCCGTGTGAAGGCAAGGCAGCCAAACGTGTGTCCACTTTTCGAAGTATAACGAGATGTCTTTTCTAATTGTTACTTTAAAACAACTCTTAGCTTATAATGGTTGGCTTGGTTTTCCTTCTTTTTTAACGCCTGTGATTTGTTACTTTTTCACATGATTTTGTAGAATATGGCATATGAAAATTTCCCTGAAAATCTGGAAATGTCTCATCATGGCAAGCGTTTCCTTTTCTCTTTTTTCTTTTTTTTGTTTTTTTGTTTTTTCTCTATTCTTTTCCGTCTTTCTTTTCTTCCTTCTTTCCTTCCTTCCTTCCTGATGCATTTACAAAACAACTGTTTAAAAAAACAGAAAAACAATTAAAATGGTTCTGGTGTCATTGCTTCATTGCTGTTCATGACATCACCAGTGATGGAAGTAAAATAAATCTCTTCCCAATTGTGTGCGAGGCTTTTAAAATATTACAAAATGTCTGTAAATAATTTTTCTCAGATTATTACCGGTATTAGGTAGTAGTAGTTAATTAACATTTGCTCTTTTACTGTGTGTAAAAGTTTGTACTTTTTAATTACAGTAAAACTTAATAGTGTTAGGAGCTCCCACGATCTCGTCACCTGTGTCAGATGATCCTGTTTCATTGTGCCTCTGCCCACTTGGCCTTTTCTGGATTATTTCAAAGCAAGTTCAAGATACTTTATTTGTAAAGATTTCAGTCTGATACTTGACTCAGGATCAAAAAATAAGGATATGAAGTGGGTGTATACATTTGGACTTCTTTAGTATTGGTGGTAATACTACTTTCTCTTACCAGAGATTTTCAAGTTACCAGTATTTTTAAAATGTTTAATTGTGATAAAATATGCATCACAATGGATCATTTTAACCATTTTTAAGTGTACAGGTCAGTAATGTATATTCACATTATCATGCAATCTAGTCTCCAGAATTTATCTTGCAAACTTGAACTCTTAAGATGAACAACTCCATGTCTTCCTCCCCAGCCCCTGGCAACCACCATTCTACTTTGCGTGAATTTGACTCCTACTGGGTACTTCCTGTGAGTGGAATCATTCTGTATTTGTCTTTTGTGACTGGTTAGTCACAAAAGGTTTCTAAAAAGTCACATCAGACTACTAATATTTTATTATATATTAATTTTCCATGGCATTTTTACATGTTGGTACCAAAATGGCATTTTTTAAAAAACACTTACAGCCTGTGGTACTGGAAGTTAGATTATCCCTCTACAGCCCATCCTTCCTCTTCCATCCCCGCCCACAGAGATGAATAAGGTAAATACAGCAAAGAGCTGTTCATTCCTAGCACCGGCAGCACCGCAAATTCTGAAAAGTGCATCTAGTCACAGAAATCTATCCCAAACATAATAATGAATCAAAAAGAGGAGCACATTTTAGTTACTGGGCTTTGGATAGAAAGCAGTTTGAAACTAGATAAAATCTGAAAACGTAATCTTAAACAGACCAATCGAGAATTGGGAAATTAGGGTCATTATTGCTGCTTCAAAAACAAAAGTAACCCCCCCCCCCAAAAAAAAAAAGTCTGTTAGATCTAATCACCTATCTGCAGGAGAACAGAGGCTACAAGAACGTGTTAGATGACCACGGGGTACAGTCAGGATGAACGGTTCCATTTCCAGTGATGCTGAAACATTTACCCACTCCCCCTCGAAGCTGCCTTCAGAGGTATATTGGCAAAATACCACCTTTTAGATTGAATTTGACTTTTTTTAAGAAGAACATAAACAGCAAATAAGAGGGTAATAAGGCTTAGAAGCAGATAATGTGATGCAATTATGAGTAAACTTGTTTTCCTGTTGGTTTTAAAGGTTATTAGGAGGCAGTCTCTAAAGAGGAACTCCCAGTGTCTTCTGAGCAACATGTATTCAAAAATTGGTATTAAAATTTTTTTTCAGACTTAGAAAAAATTGCAAGAACTAGTACAAAAAATTCCCACGTATCCTTCAGTCTCGTCCCTCAGCTATTAACATCTTGCATAACCACAGCACGTGACCAGAATCGAGACATTCGCATGACTGTGTATCTGTTCTACAGAGATACTGTTGTCTCTCCCACTTGTGTCCCTTTTCTGGCCCACGATCACACATTGCATTTAATTTTGGTGGCTCCTTAGTTTCTTTTCATCTGGGACAGTTCCTCAAGTCTTCATCTTGCATGGCTTGACACTTTTGAAGAATACTTGCCAGTTACTTTAGAAAATGTCCCTCAGTTTGGGTTCATCTGATGTTTCCTCCTGAATTCAGGTTATGCGCTTTTGGTTTAAGAATATTGCGGAAGTGATGTTGTGTCCTTCTGGGTTCATCATGTCAGAAGGGCTAGGGTGTCAATCCGTCTAATAATTGGTGACATTAAGATTGATCACTTGGAAAGGCAGGTCTGCCAGGTGTCTTCACGATCAGATTACCATTTTCCCCTTTTTTGTAACAAGTATTTGGGGGAAGGAGAGTCACCTTAAGGGAATTTCCTTTCATGTACTAGTTTTAGAGTCCGTTAATGGTTTCTTGCCTGAAACAGGTGTCGCTTGTGGTGTTTGTGAAGTGGTGATTTTTCTACTTACATCATCCTTTTGTAATTTTTACCTGAAATTCTACTGTAAGGAAGAGCTTTCACTTTCCTTCATTCAGTTATTTGTCAGTTTAGACACACTTATTTTATGGGTTTATAATCCATTATATCATTACTTATTCTTGTTGCCGATTTGGCCGCCCCTTCAGGTTAGCTCCTGGGTTATTTTTACATGACTCTGTTGTTGTCTAACGGTTTCTTACTACATGGCACCACAAAAGATGGTCCAGATTCATTTTGCATTTTCCCCGCCCCTGCCCAGGAATTGGCCATTTTTCTGAGGTTTTTCATATTGAAGAATAGTATTTAGAAACCAATATCTGGGTGCTGGCTGTGCCCGGGGGCCCTGGGGTCTCACAAATGGAGCAGGGAAACGTGTACAGACACACACACTCCTATTTCTGTTTCTAGGTACATATATTAAAAACCATGGGTTCATACGGATACCTCCAGTTTTCATCCAGCACTGTAGGGTTCATCCTAACTATCCATCTCCTTCTCTTTATTTGAAACTCCTTCTCCAACAGCAGGAAACCTGGCTCTCATTATCTACAGTATATTTATTTATTTGTTCTGTCCTGAAATACGCAGAAAATAGCTTCAGGATTGCTAACCCATACCTCTCTGGAAATCAAACCTGTGAATTAGTGTGCGGTATTTGTGTGTGGTTCTTTATCTTTAGAATTTATAGTCAAAATACTATTTCACTCTTCCCTCCCCCTGCCTTTATGTGGCTGTGTTACTCGTCTGTTACTGCAGGTAGCGTCAATTATCTCTTTGTGTTGCATTTTGGGTCCCCCTCCACTTCCATCCCTTTTTATTTTATTTTCTGAGTATATGAAACATACACATGATTCTAGAACAACTGTAGAAAAATGGGTACTCCGCATTGATTATGTTCCCACCCAGCCCCATCTCTTCTGCTCCATTCCCGTTCCTCTGTTCTCTCTGCCCTGTCTACACACACACCCTGTAGGAAGTCAGCCTCAGTAGTTTCTGATTTTATTATTCTCTTTTGAGCAACACTTTTCAGCTCTGCAGTAAGCGTTTAGCCACCCAAGGAACCAGCCCTTCATAAGATAAATAAGTTCCGATATATCTCTTTAAATATTTAGTCACATATCTGTATAATAACATCTTAAGTCCAAAGTTGTACACGCCACAGCCCAGATCGCCAGTAAGTTTTCTGTTTCTTAGATTTTGATTAATGGTTTCATTTTCCTGCTCGAACTTTTTGGCTAAGCCTGGTCCTCTGAAGTAGATAGAGATTCTCAGGAAAGGGAGTAAGAGGCAGACAGAAGAACATGCATCATGGAAAAAGACGTATCCCTCAACATTTTAGTGGCAAGAAAATGGGAACCTCCTTAAAATGTCCAACAGAGTGAAGTCAACCAAGATACAACTACACTATGAAGTGTGGTTTTTTTTTTAACATTTTTTATTGATTTATAGTCATTTTACAATGTTGTGTCTAAAGTGTGTTTTTTAGCTGCTAAAATGTCTATCATGATACAAAACAAAAGAGTGTGGGTAACTTGCTTTCTGTACTTCTTTGTGTTTCTCAACTTCGCATCAGATACACATGCCCGCGTGCATACGTGCATTAACTAATAGGAGGCAGGACGTGTGGGTTGAGGTAGAGCTATTGGTAAAAGCTGGTGAGAAGAGTCACAAACCAAAGGAAGTGATCCCTGAGGCACAACCTGCCTGCCCTCCCGTGGTCGGTCCTGCTGGGGTACCACCTGGGTCAGGGCCGTAGGGTGCAGTGCATCTTTGAGAAAGAGCTTGGTTATGCTTCTAATAGAATTCAAACTGCTCTTACCCTTAAAGAATTTCATTGTTACTTTAATATTGAGTCAAAAATCAATAATTGGTGCACTTGTTGGACCTTGGTGACAGCAGACAGTGGACTTCTGGTGAGGTCGGTGGCCTAAAGCTGATGAGAATCAGTCATAACAAAATTAGCAGCTCTTGGGGTTACTTTTACAAACCTTTAGATTTCTTGCCTACTAAAATACGATGAAGATCACTCCATGGGCATGACATGTTATCTTGGTAACGTGATGATTTAAGCGATTTTAAACACCATTCTTCTCACTCTGTGCCTTATCCATGAGTTCTAAGACTCAGTAGCTTGCATTAAATGACCCTGAATAAGTAATGGCCGGCTAATCAGCTCTTTACAGTCTAAGGATGAGTATTAACTTGAAAGGATGCAGGTGGTTTTCATCAGACCTAAAACTTGTGTAACTGCAAGACTTTTCTTTAGTTTCTTAATACAACTTGATGATTGCGAAGGTGTGTCATGTGTTTGCTGGCTGTGTGGTGACTGGGCGTAAGGAGAAGCCTGTCATTTAGGAGACTTCTTGCTCTCCAGTTGCACAGAAGCTCTGCCATCTTCTCGGCATGAATGTGATGGAGTTTACTCGGGCTATCCTCACCCCCCGGATCAAGGTCGGCCGCGACTACGTGCAGAAAGCCCAGACCAAGGAACAAGTAAGGTTAACCCAGCTGTTTTCACGCACTTGTCTGAATGATAAGCGTGGTCGCTAGACCTTATGACTGGCGTGCAACCAGCTAAGTCAGTAAAAGCTCTATTACACGATGTTTCTTAATACTAATTGAGTATTTTTTCCTCAGAAAATTTTTAAAGGTGACTTTTTTAGAAAAGGAAATTTGAAGCATCACCTTGGGTTCTCCCCGGGTAGCTGGGTCATCAGGAGGGCACAGCTGTGTACCTCAGGACCCCGCCCAGCAGTAGGGTGCACTGGTCCCCTGTCCCTGTGGTGGTGGGGGGGCACAGCACCAAGGACACGGGAGTCCGAGTCACCTGTTTCGTGGTGGACTCCGGGCCAACCTGCCGCACAGAGCCCCCGGGCATGGGGAGGGGAGTTTTCACTGGGTGTCGTCACCCATTTCCTACACTGGCTATCGCCTGTCTGCATTTAATTGTACTAATCCCCTCTGTTGATGTACAAGATTGAGACATGATTAAGCAGTAAACAGCTATTTTGGGTTTGGGGGGCAATGTAGATCATTGAACTCCATCTAACAGCTCCTAATGCTTTATTGAGATTGTCCCCAGAATTAAAGGTTGATGTTGTCTAATTATAGGCAGATTTTGCAGTAGAAGCATTGGCAAAAGCTACCTATGAGCGGCTCTTCCGCTGGCTTGTTCACCGGATCAATAAAGCTCTGGACAGGACCAAACGTCAAGGAGCGTCTTTCATTGGAATCCTGGATATCGCTGGGTTTGAGATTTTTGAGGTAAGTCCCTCTCCTTCCTGCTCTCTTTGATTCTGTTTATTTTTCATTAATAAACATTTCGGAAGGCTCACTGTGTACCAGGTGCAGTGCCAGGCACCTGGAGTGGAGTGGTCGGTAAGCAGGTGCAGTCTGCCTTTCTAGTAGAGAGTCACACAGTAAATGGCAAAATCCACTGCATTCTCAGAACCTCGAATGATGGGGGGTTGGTGGTCCTGCATGGGAGGGAATTTGTCAAATGTTAGGAACTTCTGGAAAGCCAGTATGACTAGACGTAACTGGGGACATGAGTGTGAGGTGGGACACAGGCGGAGCACGGAGACCCTGGAGGACGGGGTTGTCAAAGCCCAGGGGCCGGATGATGGTGGCTTTGGGCGGGAGTCAGGAGCAGCTGTGTGAGATGGAGAAGTGAGGAAAGATGATGATCCCTGTTCTGAAGATACGATGATGGATTTCAGTTTATTTCATTATTAATCTGACTAGATTTCTCCACTCACTGTCAGTCCATCAAAGGTTTGTAGTCACACACGTGCTGTGGTTTTGCTAAAACGTTGATAGAATTTTGGTCTCCTAAAAGTTTACATCTTTACCTCTCCTTTGATAGACTGATTATATAGTAAGGCACAAATACTGGACGAAATAGTTCTTGGGATCATTGTACTCCTTTGGCCAGTTGGATATTGAGCTATCTTGTTTTAAAATGAACCCCTTTAAATTATAAGTCTGTCCTCATAAAATCCAAACTGTTGCTGGTATAAGTTTTATCCAAACTGCCGATAGGCCTGTTAAGAGGTTGCTTTAATATGTATTGATTTGTGTGATAAATGCTAGAGAGGGTGTGGAGAAAGAGGAATCCTCCTACACTGTTGGTGGGAATGTATTTTGATGCAGCCACTATGGAAAACAGTATGGAGGTTCTTTAAAAAACTAAAAATAGGCTTATCATACGATCCAGCAATCCCACTCCTTGGCGTATATCTGGAAACAGTGAAAACTCTAATCTGAAAAGATACATGCACCCCAGTGTTCATAGCAGCACTATTTACAATAGCCAAGGCGTGGAATCAACCTAAGTGTCCATCGACAGATGAATGGATAAAGAAGATGCGGTATATTTATATGGTGGCATGTTAATCAGCCATAAAAAAGAGATAATGCCATTTGCAGCAACATGGATGGACCTAGAGATTATCAGACTAAGTGAAGTAAGTCAGACGTAGACAAATATCATATATCACTTATATGTGGAATCTTAAAAAATAATACAAATGAACTTACTTACAAAACAGAAACAGACTCACATAGGAAACAATCTTATGATTACCAAAGGGGAGGTGGGGAGGGATAAATTAGGAGTTTGTGATTAAGAGGTACAGACTACTATATATGAAATAGATAAACACCAAGGACCTACTGTGCAGCACAGGAAACTATATTCATTATCTTGTAATAACCTATAATGGAAAAGAACCTGAAAAGGAATAAGTATCTATCTGTCTGTCTGTCTGTCTATATATATCTCTGAATCACTTTGATGTACACCTGAAACTAACACAACATTGTAAATCAATTATACTTCAGCTTAAATTTTTTAAAAATTAAATATGTATTTATTTGTAAATAACTTGATAAATTATGAAGGTGGCTGGGTGCAAATTGCATGTCTGTTGCCTTTCTGTATGTAAATAATGAAAGAAAAGATCCCCATTTCCAACCGCAACAAAAACAGGTGCGATACCTAAGAATAAATTTGAGAAGAAATGGGCAAGAAGAAATGTTAAAGACAGCTTTACAATGGTACTGTGGAAAACGAGACTTGAAGAAATGTAAAAACATACCTTGTTCTTGGATGAGAAAATTCTCTGTCATAAAGATACAAATCTTCCCCAAATTTGTCTTGATGGTTTAAAACCTATTAATAATTTTTAAGGGTCAGAGAAGGACTAATTTAAAACTAACTTGAAAAATAATAAAAAATAAAGTACAGATAGTAAGATTCTGTAAAAGAAATAGAGGCTATGACAAGATATAAAATGTTGTAAAGCTGTGGAAATTCAAGAAGCATGTTTTTGACATATGAACACACAGGCAGCAGAAAAATGTTAGTAAACGGTAAAAATGCAGGATTGTTTAGTGGGCATTAACTCACTGAGCAGGGCTGAGCACAGTCAGGCAGTCTGCAGGGGACCCAGCATCACACCTGCTCTCTGGGCCCTCAGCTTACAGAGCCGGGCTGGCCTCGCTTGGCCTCTGGCCTTCCAGTGTCTCCGATTTTCTTTTTCTCACTTTCTTCCTTATTTATTTATTCATTTCTCTTCATTAACCATTCACTAATAAAAGCTGTCTTATTTGTTGATATTCAGCATACCGAGTGTGTCACATGGTCTCATTTTAGCTTCTCAGTGCTGTGATGGGGGGTGTGTGTGAGTGAGACAGACCCCTCAGTTGTCACTGTCACTGTAATCACTAGTGTAGCTGATGCCCAAGTAGTAACTTCTCACGAGCTTTCTGAGGACGAGGTGACTCACTGTGCTGCTTGCTCTTCCTCCCCCTGCGCGCTGGGAACATCACTCTTCCGCCGTCTGCAGCTGAACTCCTTCGAGCAGCTGTGCATCAACTACACCAACGAGAAGCTGCAGCAGCTGTTCAACCACACCATGTTCATCCTGGAGCAGGAGGAGTACCAGCGTGAGGGCATCGAGTGGAACTTCATCGACTTCGGGCTGGACCTGCAGCCCTGCATTGACCTCATCGAGAGACCTGTAAGACCCTTCCCCATCATTTGCCTTTCCGCTTGTGGTCACTGCACACCGAGACGGAAATTACCCTGTCTCATCAGTGTTGAGATAATTTTCCAATCTGAATTTCCTAGGATAGTGATCTCTCTGACAAAATACCCATTTGAAAAGTAGCACACTGGTCAGACCCTTCCTGAGCTGTCTTTTCTCGTGGCCTTGTTCCCGTCCTCGTGTGGGTGACCGTGCCCTCGGGTGCCACAGTGGCGGCGGCAGCTGCATCCCCTTCAGCCCTCAGCCTGTGTTGAGGGTGTGGGGCTCACGTCGGGGGCAGTACGGGGGCACCGAGAATAAGTCAGGCCGTGCAAATTCATTTAGGGGGTAGTAACTAAAGCTCATCCTTGTAAGTGCAAAGATGCTTTGATTTTGGCAGATTTTTTTTTTTAATTTGCAGTTTCAGAGGCTTGGGGGACAGATATATATCTTTATAGCAACCCTAGCAGGCACCAGAGATGACTGTTGGTTTGGTGCTGTGTTGAAATACATAGAACTTTGTATGACTCATTGACTAATGGAACTGCTCCGGGTGACCTCGACCAGGTACTGGTGATTCAGCTCCCTGGCAGTTGCTTTTGCTCAACAAGAGAGTAGCTTTGCTTATTTTATTTTGCTGACTGCCAAAAACGTAGGAAAACTAAAGCTCCATTCAGGATCGATACGTAACTTTACGTGAAGTTCTGCTGCTAGTTAAGAGGGTGGGGTGTGTTCTAACAGCCGGCAGGTTTGCCCCATGAGGCACGCCGAGGCTTTGAAGCAGTTCTTTTCTTGCTGCTCAGTCCCTGCTCGCCACCGTGCTGTCCGCGTGTGAACGGTTTAGAGGCTAATGTCTCCAGAGCCGGACGTTACCTGTGGTCGGAGGGCTGGGGGCCAGTCGGGAAGAGGAAAAGCCCAGAGGACGCTCACCCCATCAGAGACGTAGTTGTAGCACATTAGACACTTGGGTTCGAGGGGGTTCGCATAATTTTCCTTTGCGTTAAGAGCGCGTCTTACCTTGTTCAGAGCAGAGCTCTCCAGTCACCGGTAGTTGGGACGAATGCGCTTCTGTGCACCTCGAGCAATACTCAGAAGTAAAACTGAACGTGCGGGAGTGGCACCTAACAGTGCCCTCTCACACAAGACACAGACACACGAATACACACCCTTGCAGCTTTGTTGCCCAGAAAAGTTGTTTGGGAATTGATGCAAATAAGGGCATGGGGTGCTTGCTGTGAGTACCAGTGATGACTGTCTGGCTCCTCGTTTGAGATGCTCGTGTATGTGTATCTGTATGATACTGACAGTCCTGTGTTTTACGAATGTGTTGACTACGGATATGCACTTATAATTTAAGGTGGAAGAGAAACTGTAAGAGTTGTTAAGTAAATCTCTTCGTCTGCAATAATTGTACCAAAACTCTTCCAAATGGAAAATTATCAGCCCTACGTTTTAAAAATATCTTTAGAGGGTTTTTGAATCTGATGGTTTTGCAACTCTTAAGTGAGTCTTAAGAATATACATTCTTCTTTTTTTTTTTTTTTTTTTTTTTTTCAGATTTTTTGGGGGGGTGTTAGGGGGAGGTAATGGGGTTTGTTTGTTTATTTAATGGAGGCACTGAGGATTGAACCCAGGACCTCATGCATGCTAGGCACCCACTCTCCACTAAGCTATACCCTCCCCCCTACCTTCTTCTTAATGATACTTAATTACATTTCTTTTGCTTTATGCTCTGGGACAAAATATATATCATTTTTTTCTTCACTCTCACAGGATGATTTTACTCTAAAAGAATGATAGGGGAAAGTAAACATTTCAACCTTAATGATCAGCTCACAGCAAAAGTAGGTGATGCAGAAAGGTTTGGCATTTTCAGTTGTTTTGCCAATATTAAGTATAAATATTATTGAATTAGGATGAAATCAAAGCAGCAAGAATTTATTAAATCCTTAATTACAGCTTGGAAATGCAAAGATTGGGGGTCCTGGGGGTGGTGTATGAGGGGAGTACACAGCATGGCCCTGGGACTCAAAACATGGTATCAGGTCTAAATGATGCTCTGTATTCAGTGAAGGCAGAGGCCACAGCTGGCTGGCAGTGTCACCGAAGGTTTCCTGATGAGGGTGTTGTGAAGGGAGTGACAGAGTGTCCCAGGGTTCTGTTTTATGGACAGAAATTAGTAGGGGAGCAGCTTCTTCGAAATCCCCAATTAAAAGGGAAAGCCAGAACAGAGATCTTGACACTGAAGGATGAAGGAGCAAAAATGAAAGGAGACGAAATTATGAACCTTCTGAGTCATGCCGTCACTGAGTCTTTTAGAAAAGATGAAACTATTTGGGCTCCTATTTCAGAATTTAGAAATACTGTCACTGAAGGGGATTTGAAATGTAAAAATTATGGCAGGAAGACGAATGTTTCACTTACCTCACTGTTCACACAGAACTTCACTTCTCGGAGCTGTCGGGTGAGTGGGGTGAACTGAGCTCAGTGCCATCCTGGACCCTGCTTCTCTAGGATTCCCTCGTCCTAGTGGCCTCTGACCGTGGTGCCCGTTGAGCAGCCCTGAGCCCCGCAGGTCCTTTAGGTAGAGGAGCCGCAGAGTCGGGGTCTGGGTGCTGGGCTGCCTGTGGGAGGGTCTCTCCACCTCTTCTGCCTGCTCCTGTCTGTTACCACCGCCTTCCTCTGACCACGTGATTACACGGTTTCATTTCTGTTTAACTAGAACCTCCAGTTACTTTTAAAGCAGTATTTGTGTGGAGCCAGCTCTTCCCCAGTAAATACAAAGTCCTTGTGAGATGAGGAGCACTGATCCTAGAGATTTATTCAGAAAGCTGATTTCGTAGTCGTGCCCTGGAATCGGCACGTTCAGTCTTGTGTCGCACACTTGCCGTGTTTGCAGTGTGGCAATAAATGGCCCAGGAGCACCATCAGGTAGGCCATCACCCTTCAAATACTTCATTTAACTTTCCTGCAGACCTCACTTTCCTCCAAAAATGGAGTCATTCCATGGAATTTCAAGCCCAGAGAATGGCAAGCTCTGGGCATGTTCTTCATTTGAGATATAATTCACACCCCCTAAAAATTCATCCTTTTAAAGTACATAAATCGGTGAGTTTTGGCATATTCCCAGAGTTTTCAAGCCATGACCACTGTGTGATTCCACAACATCTTCATTGTCCCAGAAAGAAACTTCCTGCCCGCGGGCTGTCACTCCCGTTCCCCTCTTCCAGCCCCTGGGCACTGATCTGCTTCTTGTCTCCAGGTCTTTACATCTCTGTCTTTTTTTGGTGAACCAGCTGAGTGAAATAGAACAGGCCCTCAAAACAAATGTATAATCGATAAGTTATTTTATCACCTTCTATATGTTCTACTTAATAATAGCTTTAAGTGCTTTACCAAGTGTGAAGTGCTTCATTTTATTTAATCATCACTTAAACAAAAACTTAAATTGACTAGGATATAAAATATCTGCGGTATTCCGGCTAGTTGAGGTTTTTATAATTTATCCAGCCCGTCACTGAGTATAAATATTCAGTTTTGTCTCTGTATCTCTCATTTCCTTTCTGGTGTCTTTTACTTGCTGCTTTTGGTGGCTGTCTACTTGGAATTCGTTTTTCATGAGATAAGTTACTCAGCCGTTTTCTTACCACTGCTTATTTAGCCGTTTGGGGTCTCTGTGTTGGCATTATAGTTCTGGTTTGGCATTACCTTCCATCCCAGCAGTTTGGTTTCCATAGATCTTCATGAAGCTCTAATTGTTTTGGAAGTTAAACTACCAAACCCAGTGGAAAACACCCTTGTATGTACAGCGATGTGCGAAACTTGTCGATTCTTACTGCCTCTGTTACCAGGCTAACCCTCCTGGCGTGCTGGCCCTTTTGGATGAAGAGTGCTGGTTCCCTAAAGCCACCGATAAAACCTTTGTTGAAAAACTAGTTCAAGAGCAAGGGTCCCACTCCAAGTTTCAGAAACCTCGTCAGCTGAAAGACAAAGCCGATTTTTGCATTATACATTACGCAGGAAAGGTAAGAGTTAAGTAACTCCGTTAAAAGTACTGTGTGTGAAATTCTGCTGCATTGGATGAAGGTTGTAACATGTAACATGTACATGATGATGTAACATGTAACATGCTGATAAACACCTGTAGTTGCTGTCGAGACAACCCGCTTTTCGGATTGTTATATGAACGTTTTTGGTTAAGGCTGAAAATGTTTCTCGGTTTTGTTTTTTCCGTCTCGCCACGTTCGGCCGTGGTCCGGTCCAGGTGGACTACAAGGCAGACGAGTGGCTGATGAAGAACATGGACCCTCTGAACGACAACGTGGCCACCCTCCTGCACCAGTCCTCGGACAGATTTGTGGCGGAGCTCTGGAAGGATGGTGAGAATGCGTTTGTGGTCAAGTGTGGCCGGAGTCTTTTCCAGTTGAGGCTTATATAACGGTTCTTTCACGTGTGGATGTGTGTATATTTTTTACTTTAAAACTCTTTATTTTCCCTAGAGCAGGGCTGCCATCGTATCGGAATTTACCCACTTTAAGAATACTCGGGTAACAAGACATCTGCCTTCCTGGTCAGATGCTGTGGGTAGTGTGGGAACATGCTAGTCCCAGAACCATGAACACATTGGCCTCAGGCCACCCTGGTCCCAATTCAGTTGTAATCTGGGCACTGGGATTCAGAACCAGAGAAGACTTGTGTGTTTTTTTGTGTTGCGTACAGGTCAGTTGAGCTGCATCCTCTCCCAGACACACACACACAAACACACACACACACCCCAGCTGGTTGTTTTCGTTTCCATCAGTCTTCATAGTTCTTTGTTTGCATGAACCTCAGGTGAAGATTTTGGAGATTTTTATCAGACGAGAGGTTTTGCTGGTGCCAGAAGGACAGAACATGTGTGTGTGTTTACGCTCAGTGGGACCAACATCTTCTAGAGCTTAGCTCGCACTGAAGAGTTCATCCTGGTTGTGCCCATCGCTTTGCTTGGCCCCAGGTCAGGCCTGGTCAGTAACCTGGCTCACTTCTCCTTCTGTGGCATCTCAAGCCCTTCTTATTAAGGAGCTGTCTCCTACTCAGAGGTGGAGGGAAGGAAACACAGAGCGCAGATAAGAGGGCTCAGGGCATCTGGGCAAAAGGAGATAGAAGAATGACCACAGAGAAAGTGAGTTGGGGGTGATGACCATGTCAGAGACAGTCTGGTCAAGATCACATACCCTGGCTCCAACGCGGGGGTGGGCGCAGTGCACGTGTGCATACGTGTGTCCTGGGAGGAGACTGTGTGCATGAGACTGTGCAGAAGGAGGGATCAGAGGGAAAGGTTAGGTTTCCAGCAAGTAACACAGAAGCTTTTAATCATTGTGCCTTTGGATGAAAGTCTTCACCTGGCTGCCGCTTGCTCACTGTCACTTGCGATGACTTGGTCAGTCTAGGGGGCTGCATGAGGACGGAGGAGAGAACAGGACCCCAGTGTTCATCCCATGAGCTAACTCATCTAGGGGTGAGTGGCATTTGGGGATGTGACGCTGGCGTGGGAGAAGAGAATGAATGACCACAGTGCAGAAGTGGAAAAACTCACAGCTCAGGACAAGTGACCCACTGGGGCTCTAGGGCAGGGCTGCGGCCGGAAGGGAGCGTGAGCAGGAAGGGAGGCTGGTGACAAGGTGTGTGACCACGGAGGGCCCTGACTGCCAGTCTCAGTGGATTGGACTTTCGTGACTCAGTGGCATCAGTAGGTTTGGGGGCCAAGGTCAGAGCACAGTGTGAACTTGAGGAAGGCAAGTGGTTTGTTGGATGGATTGGGGTGAAGGACCCCAGAGCAGGGAGCTTAGAGTGAGACGGCTGAGGTCAAGAGCAGTGGGTTTGGAAGGAAACCCGAGGAGAAAAGGAGCAGAGGACACTGGCAGTTTACTGTTCGCGTCTCAGACTTTCTCTCTTCATTCTGAACGAGGAGAGAAGCAGGTATTTGGGGAATGAGAATAGGTCCTGGGCTGCTGCCCTGGTTCTGACTGGTTCTGACCGGTTCTGACCTTGTGAACCACCCTTGACTCTTATTTTTTAATTTCTCAACCAAGAACAATATGGTGGGGAACAGCTGTTGAGTACCTGCCCCCTTCATGGAATGCGGCACACCTGGGCACACACCGACCGGCACGGTTGTCCTCAGTGAAGGGGGTTGGGGACCGCGGTCCCCCCAGAGCTTTGATCTGGTTGAAAACTCGGGACCCTCACAGATGCAGGGATAGGACCGAGCAAGCCTCCACCTCAGCTCCCTCCTCCCTATCTTCTCCTTTAACTCCACGCCTCACCATCCCGGTGCAGGAAGGCCTGTGGCGGCAGCGGGTCAGAAGTTTCAGGAGCAGGAGGTTTGGTGGGAGAGGGGGGAGTGGGGGCTGCAGGGAGGACGCACGTTCCGGATTGCAGGCGCAGGTGCCGTGTCCGGAGAGTCCTCACCTGCCTTCTGGCGCTTTTCATCATGTTGATACAGAGAAGTCACTTGCTTGTTGCAGAAACTCTGAGAGGAGACACGTGCGGCCCAGGAAGTTCCTTCCGCCCTGCCCTGGGCCCCCGTTCACCCCGCCTTGGTCCAGGCTTGGACCCCACAGGCTGCACCATTGGCACCGCCTGGCTGTGGCCCTGGCCTTTCTAAAGATGGGTGGCTTTGGGAACACATTTGCCCACTTTTGTCAAAACAGGCTAAGAGAAATCTTACCCCAAATGTGATTCGGCCGTGCCACCAGCGTCCATTCTAGGGTAACCCTGCGTGTTTGCTCTCCTGACGATGCTGCTGGTAGCCTCCATCAGTTTAGGGGACAGTTACTTAGCTGAACCTGAGTGACAGGATCTCAGGTGACTCACCTTCAGGGGAGAGGCCTGCAGGGCCGCAGGGCTACACTTGCCCAGTTTCAAGGACCGTGTGTCCCATGTGTGAAGTCAGTGGCAGGCACAGAAGTTTGAAGAGAGTCCTAGGGTGGAGAGTTTATCATGCTGACTCTGGACGTGGAGATGTCTTGGGAGAAGGGGAGCTTTTTCTCTAGGAAAAGAAAGTAGCTCTGGAAAACCCCTGGGGAAAGACACGTCATTATTTTTCTCTTTTGACAGCCATATAAATGCAGAAGCAGAAAATGACAGGTTGACTGGATGTCTGGATACATGATGTATGAATATAGTTTGCCCGTGAAGGTGCAATACCTTGACTATAAAACATTTGTGTTTAAATAAACTTGGTGTTAGAGTTTCTCAAGGCCAAACCAGGAGAAACAAGATTTATTGGTGGCAGCCCTGCCCTAGAGATTCATAGTGCCCTACTTCTTGCTAAAAGATGTTTGGTATCTCTGTACTAGCTGCACACTATTTCTTGCCACTTCTTGGGGCTAATATAGAGGAAAGAACCTAAATGTGCCTCTAGGATATTTTCATGAGTAACACTATGATTGATAAGTATCATCTTACTTGTGATTTGAAGTTACTTTAACATATTGCAACAATAGAACTTGAATTTTATTTTCCTTAATGGTAGTTAACCTGTTTGTAATTTGTATTTGAAGTAAATTATATTTTTAAAATCAGATTGGAAGTAGAATTACACAGCAGTGTGAATTTTTGTCAGTAAAAGCCACTAATATTATTTACATTTATCAGAGTGCTCTAGCCTGCTGCTCTAACCTGCTGCAGCCTTCACCTGATTTGCTGATTGCAAGATAATTTTACAAAAGGCAATGCAGAGAGTCCCTTATTATGACTCTTAAGTTCCATCCTGCATTTACATGGGGGTAACTGTTTAACTTTGCTGTGATGTAATGCTCACACCTGGAGTTGGGAACGATTCAGCTTAAATTTATTTCATGAAGAACTTTGTCCAAATGTGCAAATTCTCTAAACAGTAACATTTGCATGGGATCTGCCTTGGACTAGCTACCTTTATAGCCCGATTGCAAAGTTTACTTGTGATGTCGAATGTCTTTCACACTAACTGAAGTGTTTGTATATTTGCTCTTCTGTCCTCCTGTTTTTGCTGTTTCTCTGCTTTAGAGATTCAGAATATTCAGAGAGCTTCTTTCTATGACAGTGTTTCTGGTCTTCATGAGCCACCAGGTGAATGTATAAAGCCTGTAGATCTTCCACACACAAGGGTGTTAAGCCCAGAGGAAGAACTTGCGGGGGGCTGGCAGGGTGGCCGGGGAGGGCAGGGCAGACTGGGCGGCGGGGCTGGTGTCTGGGTTTCTGTTTTTGTTTTGCTCATAGACCTGCATGAACCTTCATTTCATGCTCAGTTTTTATTATTCTTCAAGGCAACTGTTTGCATAAACAATTCAGTCGCTACTGCCTACACATCGCTTCCTCTTATGCGTGGCTCGTTCAGCACTGCACAGTGAAGGGTCCATCACTACCTTTTCCAGCAGTGCCGTTTGATACACAGTCCTCCAAGGAAATTGTTAGGAACTGATCTGCTTGTCTCTGAGTTACCTTTAAATTTTCAACCTAAGGAATTCCAAAAAGTAGTTTTTTTCTTTTTTCAAGTCATTAACATTTCGTGGACAAATAATTACATAAATCTCACATGTTGGTCTCATCATTATACCTTTTATTTGGAATTTATGTGCATATCTGGCTCCTTGGCTTTTTCTTTTGAAATGAAAACAGTGAAACTAGATGCAAAGCTTGATATGTGCAAGTTGAGACTAAGAGCAGAGTGTTAGAGTCTGTATTTTGAACCTGAAATTGAGCTTCAAACATTTGGGCCTTATGGTTTGACTCCTTAGCCTTATTTAAAATATAGCCTAACGTGTAAACCAGCTGTACCTTCATTTAAAAATAAATTAGATAGATAGAACGCAGCCTGACCACAGCGAAGAGGCCCTCCAGAAGCCTAATGTAAATGAGGGCCACTCAGCCTCCCGGTGCTGAGTGAAATTGTCAGGTAGTAAAATTCAAAGACCAAGTCAAATTCATCTTATAAAATTTCCTTAATGATGTTTGGAACATAATGCTGAGATCCAAATTCATCTAAAAATTTTTTTTAAATACGGTAAGAGAACATGCCCATTTTAATCCAAGATTCCTGATAGCAATTTTAACTCACATCGTGTGAAAGAAAGAGATTGTCAGCCAGGGCCGGGGAGGGACAGATTATGCCAAAGATTATTCCGTAAGCTGGAATGAATATTCCACAGGAGAAATCTTCACAGTCAGTCATCTTTGGCCTTGGGGGGCAAAGATGGGAAAGTTGGGGAGAGAAAGTGCTAGGAGGTTTGAAGCTCACAGTCTGCCTGGGACTTGAGCTTTGTTAGGTTAGTGCTTGATCTTCTGCACGTCCTCCCAAAGTAGAGTGCCCTCTTTAATTCAATTCCTGTAACTCTTGGATTTCTCATCTTTTATGAGACTTCCAGTCTGGGAGCTCTTGTTGCTCACTGCTGCTCCCTCCGCTCCCGGCACAAAGTGGGCACACAGGAAATCACTGCGGAGGTGGGTGCTTGTCCTGCACCCGGTTTTCAGATGCGCGGCCTCCCCAGCCCTGCCGCCACGGCACAGATGGCCTTTCCTGGGGGACCGTGATCTTTGGAGTCTGTGGACCAGGTGCTTGTCCGGACCTGCGGGATGCAGCAGGAGCCCGCTCGTCCCTCCCGTGTTCTCACCTCAGCACTGGAAACGTGCCTGTCTGTCTCTCTCGGTGCCGTGGCCTCTGGTCGAGTTACTCGGCTGAACCAAGTCCCCAGGTCTCCATCTTGGCTTCTCCCAGGAGGGCCCTCCCTCCACCAGGGCTCAGTATGGCCTTTAGAGTTGTGGATAGTATTTCTGCAGCAGAAATGCTCTTCTCCTCAACATGTTTATGGATTCAGACCCCAGAGAGGGGTAGTGGGTTTTAAATGAAAATGGGGGCTTTAGTATTTTCCACTTCTCAGAAGATGCCGAATGGAGGAGCTTCTGCAGGGCTCTGAGCGGGGACTGCCTCTGACGCGCCCAGGCAGCGGGCATCTCTAGGCGAGACGGCGCACAGCTGCTGCGGGCCCTGTGCTGTGCTGCTCGGGACAGCCGTGATGTTAGGTAGACAGTATTCGGGAGAACATGCAGGCTTTTGAGGATAAAGGGGGACGAGGGTAAACAGGTTTCCAAAACCATCAAAGGACACGTGCAGAAGAGGGAGGGACAGAGTTCCCAGAGGCAGGGTAAAGAGGGCATACACGTTTCTGCCACAAACCAAAGGACTATTTTCTTTCACACAGATTTCGGAAGTCTAGAATTCTGGGATAAACTAATAATGGAGGATGTAAGCGCAGTGAACAAGCAAAGAGGTTTCCTAACCTCAAAGTCATAGGCGAGGTTTTTAGACTGAAAGGGTCAGTGGCGATGGGGCGGCTGGCTGGCTGTGGCTTTGGTCCCCATCTGCACTGTGTTGGAGGGACAGGGGGGTATAACTTGCACGAACGCTAGTTTACACTTGCCGTCTTCTTCCCTGGGTAGTAGGTTCCAGAACCCCCACGAGAGCTGGATGGCAGCTGGCAGGGCGGGAAGGCCGAGCAGCAGAGACAGTGTGAGAAGTGCAGGAGTGAGTTTAAATTACTGATAGAGAAAGCCGTGCACCCCTTTCAGCCTCTCGTGGAAGCAGCACCGACACACGGTAGCAGCGACTAACTGGGGCTGCGAACCAGCAAGGAAGGGCTGTCGGGGCTGTGGGGCGCCGCCTCGCTTGCCGCGAGCTCTGGGGTCTCTTAGTCTTCTAACGGCCGCTGGGCCCTCACCTGCCCCTTGTCGTAGCAGGAGCGGTGATGTTCTAACCTTAAAGCCTTCGAACCAGTTTTTTTTCCCTTCAGTAAGTCATTAGAACTGGGTAGCATAACGATAACTGAGGGTAACCACTTAGCCTCATACAGATCACGTCCATTGGTCATAATCTCTTTCTCGTGCTCTTTTGGCTCTGGTTCAGGTCTGACATGGTTTCTGTGTGTAGTTAGATTGTCATCATTTTCAGTGGATGAAGGTTTTTTATGTTGTTTTAGCATATTCTCCTCCATATTTTTTTTAATTTTATTTTTTATTGAAGCGAAGTTGATTTACAGTGTTAGTTTCAAGCGTACGGTAAAGCGATTCAGTTACACATATACGTACATATACACACACATGTATTTTCAGGTTCTTTTCCATTGTAGCTGATTACGAGAAACTGAATACAGTTCTCCGTGCTCTACAGTAGGTCCTTGTTCATAACTCTGTCTGGAGTCTTAACAAGAGTTGGGAGCTCACGGAGAAGCAGCTTCCAAGTATGGCACCTCGAGTTCCCAGGTCAGGTGGGGACGGTGACACTGAGTTCTCAGTTACTACGAGTAGCAGACAAGGCAGCTGGAGCCTGACCCGGTGCAGGAAGCGCCCAAGGACGTGCTGCCTGGCCTCAAACTTGCCGGGGCGACTGGCTCTACTGCTGCCGTCACTGCTGTTGCGCCCTTGTTGCTGCTGCTGTTGTGATTATGAAAAGCAGGGAAATCAACAGATGTTTATTTCCTTGGCCATTATTTAAGGCAGGTCCTCTTTTATTCATGGTGCCCCAAGGCCAAGCTGACAGGCGGTCACACTGGGCGTGAGTTACTTTCACGGGACCTGCAGGCGGAGGAGGGAGGAGCAGAAGTGGGGAGCCGCTGTGGGGCACAGTGGGCTTCCGTCTGCCCAGACGGTGGTGACTCTTGTGGGGGGTCAGGTACAGGAGAGGGAGGTAAAGGGGGCAAATTCGAGGTCAGCTTAACACTGGTGCTTGGGAGCAGAAAGACTGCTTTCTCCTTAAATTGCATGGTCCCTGCCAACCTTGGGACTTCTTGGAGTTTTCCTAAAACTTTCCGAATGCTCTAGAACAATTAACAGATTGGTTTTACAACCCAGTTATGGAACAATTGTTAATCGATTACTATGTAATAGGGGTATTAGGGAGATCTATTCCCTGTTAACACTGCCTCTGGGAATTCATAGCCATTAAATACTTGTTTCTGAATCGCTCTTAACTGTTAGTAGTGTTTTAGTATACCTTAGAGTAGAAGCGTCTTAATGTGTTTAAGTGAGCATTGAGAACCTGGCACCCCGCCAGGGCCTGGGGGCTTCTGTAGGATAGGAGGCAGTGATGTGGTCCCTAATCATTGCCTCTTAAGATAGGGTTCTCCCCTCTTTTTTGGTTTCCAGCTACATTAACTAGAGTGAGTTTCTGAAGAGCTGGCTTAAATATTTCAAGTTAAATTGAATAGTGCTAGGACTTTGGCCGATGCACAGATGTAAAGAACACGAAAATCTCATGTATTCCTCTTGTCTCCTGAGACTGTCTGCCTGAAGAAGGGCCAGTTGAGCACCCTGGTGCTGGACAGCATCACTCCTCAAGTGATACTGTCAATGGCAGTTTTAGGGGACAGGTGATTACAGTTGCATTTTTTTTCTAATAAACTATGAATATGAGATGGCAGGTCTGTTCAGCTCCTCTAACTCCTGACTGTCCACGTCAGGTTTGTAGCTTGCTGAATTGTTAGTACAAAATACTCTGAGCTCTTCAGGCTGCTGGGCAACCAAATAATGAATTGCAGTGCCCATGAGCAGCCGAACAGCCTTTCCTGGCACCTCAGATGGAAGAGTATGTAGCAGGAGGAGAGACAAACCCAGTCTTTACCCTGAAACCCTGGGCTGTGAGACTCGGAGGTTTTAGCAGCAGTATTTATCGGTCTTAGAAGCAGCAGTGCTGTTCATTTCCAGGAGCTGCTAAAATCTTGTCTGTATTTTCTACCTTTCTCTGATTCCTGCGTAACCATTTTGAACACAAAAATATTCTTTCAAAACAGGATTTTCTAAGTCTTGATTTTTGAGTGAAATCATATATTATTAGTGTGGCCCAAATCATTTCATGAAGTTCCCAAAGTGTTTCTCTTTTACCCGCAAGATAATTTTGCTCATTGGTAGAAGCTAACCATGAGTTTAAGCTTTTGAATTAAAAAAAAGAAACTGACACTTTAAATTGTTAATTATTTAAAAATCTGAATATTTAGCTTTGGATTACCCCTTACTAAAGTTAAGTTTGAAAATCAGGTACAAATCAGATTATATTTTTTACTATTTTGAAAAGAGACCGGCGGTCCCTGCCCGGGGCTGCATTGCCAGGCGGCTGTCACGCTCTGTGGGGGAGCCGCCCTTGCTGGGAGAGAGCTGCAGGCCAAGGTGGCTGAATCCCCGCCAAGCCAGCGTGGCAGTCCTTCTCTTTTGTTGTGGCTGTGACTTGTCCTTGTGGTTAATTTTGTGTTCATTCAGTGGATATTTGTTAAAAGAATTACTGTGTGCCAGGGGCCAAACTGGGCCCAGCACTGGGCGGTGGGGAAGGCAGAAGAAATGGTCTGAGCCAGTGATCAGAGGGGTCATATCCAGGCACACCAGGGGTCAGCTCCTGGGACCCAGTGTGCGAGATGCTGGAGCGATGTCCCCCAGAAGCCCAGCCTAGTGGGCAGGTACGCGGAACAGAGCAGAGGTGTCCCAGGGCCTGGCTGGCGTAATGTGAAGCCTAGAGGAGGGAGTGGCCTGTTCAGACTGGAGGCAGAGTGGACACTGGAGCCTAGAAAGAGGTGGCAGGTAAAGGAGCGGAGATTTAAGAGCCATGATGAGTTTGCCAGGATGGCTACAAGGGGGTGGGGACTGGTGGAGACCAAAGGATGGAGACTTGAGGGCGTGGTGTGTTTGGGAAAATGTAGCTGGTTTGTAGAGTTGGAGCCAAGGCCCATGCAGGAAGGGAGCATGGGAGGTCCCTTCACTGAGCTCTTGCCTGCTTTCCAGGCACCTCGGTTCTGTGAGGTCAGTCACAGTGGCTCCATTTCACAGAGGAACAAACCGAGGCTTGGAGAAGTTGGGTAACTTGACCCAAGATCACACAGCTCTTGGGCGGCAGGTGTTTCTGACTCTGAGTGGAGTTCTTCCCTGGGCTGCTCTGTGGACCGTGTCCTACGTGCTGTAGGAGAGAAGGAAGGATTTGAAGTCGAGGAGCAAATATCTCGCTTTGTTTTAGAAATGCCTGACACTGAGACCACAGGTGTGACTGGGCAGAGCCGCGTGGCCACGGGGGTGGAGGGAGCAGTGGGGTGGGAAGGCCGGAGAAAGGGACCGGTTAGGGTCCTGGTGAGAAGTTAGAGCCCAGGCTAGGGCAGCGGAGAGGGGGCCGGGTGGAGGCTTCTGGAAGTTTGGCTTGAGCCAATTCCCAGTTTCTGGCTTGAGTAACCAGCGGCCACCTGTGCACGGGAAATACGGGAGGAGGGATGGGGTAGATGTCCCCTGTTTAGACATTGATCTCAGCCCCTGGCTCCTGGCCCCCCTCGTCCTCCTCATCAGCTCTTCCTCCCCAGCTCCCCGGCCGACCCCACACCCTCACCTCTTTTCATTCACCCTTCAGGCGGCTCATCCAGTCCCGTGACTTTAGTACTGTCTGCAGGTTGACAACTCCCAAATATTCCTTTTCTCCCCCAGACCTCTCTTCCCAGCAGCAGACTGGAATGTTCAGCCATCCACTTGGCAGCTCACCTCCACCACAGTGTCTCACGGGCACCCAGACTTAGACAGAGCTTGGATCTGTCTTCCTACCCACAGAACCCACTCCCCTTCCCATCCTCCCAGGGGCACCACAAGCCACTCCCCTGCTCAAGCTGGAATCCTAGGAGTTATTCCTGACATGTCCCTCGGCCTGATTTTCCATGTCGGGTTAATCATAAGAGCAAGCTGATCCTCCCACCAACACATCGGGACTCTCCCTTCTCTGTCCATCTCCTGTGATCTCACAAGTTCAGGCCTCCATCATCTCTCTCAGAGCCTGGGCTACAACATCGGTCACCCCTCATCCCCCCGCTCCCCCCAGTCCATTCTCTAGAGCAGCCAGTATGCGGGTCTGTCCCCTCCTTACCCACCGTGCCTCCCTGGCACCAGCTTCTCCACTTATTCCTGCCCCTGGTCCTTCACACGCACTGTTCCCACTGGCTCATTCTTACCCTTCAGGCACTAAATGTAATTTCCCCAGAGAGATCTCGAACCGCCCATCTTTCTCATAGCATCTTGTTCTTTTCTTTCGATGCATTTCTCACTGTTTGTAATTGTGAATGTATCTAACGTTTTACATCATTTATTTGCTAATGTATGTGTATCAAGCATGTTATAGGCCAGACAGCATGCTAGGTTCGAGGGAGGTGATACTGAGTAAAAGCCATGTGATAGGCACTTAGCGAGACTGTGTGGAAGGCAGGCCGAGGCAGCGCTGTGACGTCTGGGTGGGAAGGAGAAGGTGGGTGCTTGGTGACTGGTGCTGGGTCAGGTATAGGAAGGAATCACAGATGAGATCAGTCAGGATGAGACTGGGGCTCGAGAAAGGCAAAGGTCAAGGGATGTTTGCCTGCCCTTGTGTGCTGCTTCATTCTAGAAAGGATCTCAGGTGAATGAGTTTGGACCCCTAGTGAGCATAGCATCATGATGTACAGGGAAGCAGCAGAGACGTCACCAAGGTGGGGCAGCAGTTCGAGAGGTAGATGGAGGTCCAGGGGAAGGTGGGGTTCGTGGTCCATGGAGAAGCCAGGAGTGGAAAGTTTGAGAATGCTGCTGTGACAGTCAACAGGCATATGGCCCAGGGTCAAGTTCAGTCTGCACCAGACCTGAATATCTCCTGAGTCTATCGGGCAAGGGGAGGAGGGCGGCCTGGAAGCCAGTTGGCTGCAGGAGGAAAAGTCAGTGGGAAGGACCAGGCATGGCAAGTGTGAGAACTGCTCTAGAAAGAGTTCATTGTCATGGCATGTGCAGGGGTGGGCTTGGTGCTTTTTTTCCTGCTGGAGCAGGTGGAGAGGACAGATTGAAGGCACAGGAAAGAATGGTGGTCTCTAGGTGATGCTAGGTAGACCCAGAGCATAGCTTTGCCCTGAACCCCTGAGTCTGGCAGCTTCAGAGGAGAAAGTGCAGGGGGTGTGCAGGCAGGAGCCTGGGCCTCCGCCCCTGTTGTCCACCCTCCTCCCAGCCCCCACCCGCGTAACTGAACAGACAGCCTCCTCACCTCCTGGTTCCTCTTCCACAGAAACTTCGCTGCAAACTGAGAATTGGAATGAAGAGTGAGGTTCTGCTGACAAAGCACTTCACACAGGTGCCCGGTCCCCACGTCTTCCCGCCCTGGGGAACAACAAGAGAAACGGTGGGGGGGGGGGGCTGCTAGTGTGGAAGGGGCGTTAATAGGGGTAGTTCAGTTGATATTTTGATTTTTTTTTTAATATTTCAGTTATGTGTTTCCTTCATTTATCATTTTTTTTGAAAAATGAGAGCATATTATGCCCCAAATGTTTTGCCAGCGGCGGGTGCGCCGGCCGGGTCTGTGTGGACAGTGGGAAGTCTCAGCTCCTCTAATGACAGCGTAGCGTCTGAGAAGTCGAACCATCATTGAGCTCAGCCTAGGCAGCCTTCCGATTTTGTGTCCTCCCCTGTCATAAGGGGTGCTGGCGCTTCGAGGAGAGAGCTGAAGTCGACTGATCCCTAAAATCCTGAGCTGACGTAATCTGATCTTCCTGCATTTGTTCCTGAAACTCAGAAAGCTCTTCTCATTGGAAATTCATTGGCTAATACGAGATGACTCTGGTCCTGATCACTGCGCATAATCTTTACGTGGATTTGCTTTGTCAGGTCGTGTATTTTCATTGTATCCTTAGAAGCCATTTCTGATTTTGAGACTTGTCACAGGGTCAGTTTGTGTATCAATAATGCCAGCCGTGACCTTTCATTTACCAACAACTGTGTATGTAACAGGCAGGCGTTGTCAGACAGTGAGCTCCTGGCACTAGCGCAGCAGGAGGCGTCTGCTGGTGCGTGGTGTGCGGGGTCCGCACTGCGGTCCCCCTGCCCCACAGTGTGCGGCTGTTAGCTCCACGGCTTGCGCGGTGTCCGGTGCGCTGGCTGCCTGAGCGGTGCGGCATCTCCCGCCATCTGTCCCACAAGCTTGTGCTGCTGCACTGTCACTGTCTTCCCTGCCCGGCTGCCAGCTGAGGTCCGGCTCATTTCCCTTTCCTTTCTTCTTCCCACCAGTGGACCGGATCGTGGGGCTGGATCAAGTCACGGGGATGACCGAGACAGCTTTCGGCTCCGCGTACAAGACCAAGAAGGGCATGTTTCGGACCGTTGGGCAGCTCTATAAAG
This sequence comes from Camelus ferus, assembly GCF_009834535.1. Taxonomy (NCBI): domain Eukaryota; kingdom Metazoa; phylum Chordata; class Mammalia; order Artiodactyla; family Camelidae; genus Camelus; species Camelus ferus. The sequence continues at coordinate 12,773,668 of NC_045711.1, read as the reverse complement.
AGTCTCTCACCAAGCTGATGGCCACCCTGCGGAACACCAACCCTAACTTCGTGCGCTGCATCATCCCCAACCACGAGAAGCGGGTGCGTGTTCAGCAAAGTGGGTACTGGTACGAGGCCGCCCCCGGCAAGGCGTCAGAGGTGAGGCTCTAAAACTGTTGTTTGCCCAGTCAGGCTGGGAAGCTGGACCCCCACCTGGTGCTGGATCAGCTCCGCTGTAACGGCGTCCTGGAGGGCATCAGAATCTGTCGCCAGGGATTCCCCAACCGGATTGTTTTCCAGGAATTCCGACAGAGGTATTGCTCCCTTTGTATCTTTTTTCTGAATGTATCAAAGCTTGTCTGAAGATGAATCACGCAGTGAGATAATGAGGGGAGGTTTTTTCCTGTTCCCTGGATAGTTTTTCTTTTCACACAGGAAAGGGAGCGTCACTCTGACCCCTGCTGTCGGTCAGGACTGTTGAGCGCCTGCCTTACAGAGGCCGAGCGCTGCCGGCCGCGGTAGGTGATCAGACGGTCCCAGGCCCTGAGGCAGATGTGAGAAAACACTGAACACTGAGAACTTACTCATTCAGACAGTTCTAACTGGGATTTAAACATAATTATTTTTTAAACTGATTTTTTAAAATAAATGAATAATACATGTTCCTTATAGGGAAAATTTTAAAATACATAAAAAGTAAATAGAAATTATTCAGATGTGACTTCTGAAAGCACTTTGGGGGGTTTCTTTCCATCTTTTGTCAGTGACTGTATCTCTGTACCTGTGTGTACATGTGTGTTTTCCCCTGTGTGTACACAGTCCTTCTAAAATAGAGCAGGGAATAGGATAGATTGAAAAAGAAGAATTGAGAAAGAAACGAGAAGGAGAAGATCAGTGCGTACAGAAGTGGGTGAAAACACGGTGGTCATTTTAAAAGTCTGCTGTGTAATTTCCTGTGACAGTTGGTCTGGTTTGCCTCTTTCCCCTTGGAAGTCAGGTTTCCAAGTAGGACAGCATCTGTTGTCCCGTAAAACAAGCTACAGGTGGGACCCAGCCTAATAGCTGTTCCAGTCCTTCTAGCTTTTGGGGGGACAACCCATGCTGTGGCCTCAGTTGTGTGGTGAACTCGCCCTTTGTATTAACAGGAGAAAAGAGAACGTAACTGGCATTCAGTATACAGAGCTGGCCGGTGTAGCCAGGATTCGTCTTTTAATATAGCCACTGTCTTTGTGCTAAAACTTACCTTACTCTGCACACAGCAGAGTGCGCAGGGGCCAATGTGTGCAGCTCGGTGGCCACGTGGACACCCCGCCCCGTGGTGTCTGGCAGTCACCCTGAGACTAATGTTCCAAACAGGGGCCTCTGAGCGTTGCTGTAGCAGCTTCACTCTTGTCCAGTGAGGCCTGCGGGTTGACAGTGACTTCACAAGGCCAGATTCTCCTTGCGTCTTAAGGATGTGGATATTTTGTGGGAAGTAAAGGAAAACAAAAGGTTTGATTCTTCTCTGCCACAACTTCTTAAACCTGGTCTCTGACCTGGGAGAATTAACCACATTTTCATTTTGCTGCTGCTTTTAAGAAATAGAAACTAGATCCGCAGAAAACCTCAGATTATCAGATGGTTATTTTTCTACTCTTAATTTGACAGTTGCCTATCACATTATTGCCTCTTAGAGAAAGCAGAACTCCTAGTAGGTACATGCTTCCACGAATTTTTACAAAAGGCTTGTTGGCCACTTCTTTTACAGGTATGAGATCCTAACTCCAAACGCCATCCCTAAAGGTTTTATGGACGGCAAACAGGCTTGTGAACGAATGGTAAGCTTTTCTTGGTTTTTCTGGTTTGAGAGTTGTCAATACAATCATTTCTGTAGCAAAAATAATGAATAGACTCTTTCTCTCTTAGATCCGGGCTTTAGAACTGGACCCAAACTTGTACAGAATCGGACAGAGCAAGATCTTTTTCAGAGCTGGAGTTCTGGCCCACTTAGAGGAAGAAAGAGATTTAAAAATTACCGATATCATTATCTTCTTCCAGGCTGTTTGCCGAGGCTACCTAGCCAGAAAGTAAGTGGGAAATGGTGAATTAAGTGCTCAGAGTGTGTGCTGGCACCGAGAATGTTTTGTGCTAGAAACACGAGTGTGCGTGAGGCGTGAGGCCCCTGTCCTGTGGATTCTGATGGGACTGATGGCCAAGTAAGCAGACACATGTTCCCCATCAGGACACAGCAGGGGACCAAGGCAGATGACAGGGGCTGGGGTCCCACTTCCACGTGGTTCCTCAGGGAGGGCTTCTCTGAGCCGGAACCTCAAGGATGAGAAGGTGCTGGCGCCCCGAACAGCAGAGAGAGCTCTGCAGCCAGGGGACCACAGCAGTGGTTCTGGAAAGTGACGCCATCCATATGTCTGGAGCACGGAGGGAGGGCGAGTCAGGTGGGAAGAGAGGCTCTAGAGACGGGCCCCTGGCAGGTGTTAGAAGTTCAGGTGAGCAGCACTGAGGGGCAGTCCGGACACTGCGGTCACCTGGCTGCCTCGTGCAGAGCAGTCAGGTGGCCCAGGTGGGAAGTTGAGTGATGCCGTGGAAATGGCGGTACCTGGGCCCAGGGTGGTGGTGGAGACTGAGAGGGTGGCAGCGGGATCTGAGGTGGGGACGTCTGGGGCAGCATCTGTGAACAAAGTGCGGGTCCCGTGACAGATGCTGGAGGTCGGTTGAGCGGCCCCGCAATCTGGTGGGGACTGGGTGGGGGCAGCCCACTTGGAGGCATCATCCCGCCTGTCTGGGGAGTCTGCAACGACAATGGCTCTCCAAACACGGTTTCCTTTAATAGTGAGTTTTCCCTGCTCTCCTTCAGGGCCTTTGCCAAGAAGCAGCAGCAGCTGAGCGCCCTGAAGGTGCTGCAGCGGAACTGCGCCGCCTACCTGAAGCTGCGGCACTGGCAGTGGTGGCGCGTCTTCACCAAGGTGGGCTCCCGGCTTGCCCCGGACGGACGCGGACGGAAGGACAGACAGCGCAGGGGACCGGGAGGCGCTGCGGGGGTGGGATGCGACGCTCACTGTTCGCTGTCGTCGTAGGTGAAGCCACTCCTACAGGTCACTCGTCCAGGAGGAGGAACTGCAGGCCAAAGATGAAGAGCTCCTGAAGGTGAAGGAGAAGCAGACGAAGGTGGAAGGAGAGCTGGAGGAGATGGAGCGGAAGCACCAGCAGGTACGGCCCTGAGCTCCTGCCGGCGCCCGGGATGGGAGCCTGGCCAGTCAGTTACTAGTGAACTTCATCTTGTTTCTCATGGGTTTGCCCCCTGTCCCAGTGCGGCCACTTGAGAAGAGAGGTAGCAGACTCATCACGCCAGGCCCTGGGGTTTGGGTAAACTGAGTCAGCCTGTCCTCTTGCGCTTGAGGGAAACGCAGATGGTCACATTTGCTGTCAGGTGTGTTTCACGCCTGTTTTCAGTGAGATTCTCGGCATTGCCCCCTTCCTGTGACTGCTCACCGGGAAATAGAGAAAAGTAGAAGGATGAGATGGTGCAAGGCCCCCCACCTGCCCCTTCTCCAGCGGCGGTGGTCTCGAGTCCGTGTCCCTCCCCCAGGAGGCTCTGCTTCGTGGGCAAAGTGGAGACCCAGGGAATGTCTGTAGGTGACAGTGACAGGATGGAAATGTTCAAGGCCAAAAGATTAACCACAACGGCCAAGAGTACCACTGGATACCAGTGTCCCCATGAGCTTTAGATCCGATGAACTTTACAGATTTGAGTAATATTTCAAATGTTCTTTGGTCCTTTTGTGAAATACCTTAATAGTAAGAACAGGAGTTCTTAAAATAGCATGAATTTACCATGTATTACTCAGAATAACTTGAGACGGCAGAAACGACCAAAAGTGTTTCCATCCAGCTGATTCTGCTGGAGCTGAGGACACATTTGAAAGTTGTGCCGGTGACGCTACCTGTTTTTAACTCTGGGTTCCTGGTGACGGTCCCGCGTGTGTGAGCGTGGGCACGCTGCAGCACGGGTCCCCTACTGTGGTTGCAGCTGCTGGAAGAGAAGAACATCCTGGCGGAGCAGCTGCAGGCAGAGACCGAGCTGTTTGCTGAAGCAGAAGAGATGAGGGCAAGACTTGCTGCCAAAAAGCAGGAGTTAGAAGAGATTCTCCACGACTTGGAGTCTCGGGTTGAAGAAGAAGAAGAAAGAAACCAAATCCTCCAAAATGAAAAGAAGAAAATGCAAGCACATATTCAGGTATCTACTGGAGTCTCCATTTAGTGTTATATTGGGGTTTTCCAAGTGGATCTGTTGAGTAAAGCTGTGGGTTTGGATTCTTGTGTCCACTGAGGTGCAAAAGGAGCCTAAGTAAGCAGTCCCCCCCTTAAAAGAGGACCATCATTCGAAGCACACGTGTAATAGATTTCCTTCAAAAGTAGATTCATTATTTTGAATTGGAGTCTTTTTTTATGTTTTGATGTGGCATCTTCTAAGATGCCAAGTGATTCAGAGTGGAAACATCCCAGGGTCTGTAGCATCCTGTGGGGACCGAATTTGTTCTTTGTCATCACTAATTCCACTGCTCACTCCATTCGTGGGGCATCTCGAGGTGGTTTGGTTCGTAAGAAGTGCTCAGCACGGACACCGCATGTGCTCACTTCAGTGATGATGATGTTCTACTCATACGGGGTAAGGACACCCAGAGTCGTCATCTGTCTCACTACGCTTTTTTTTAATACTCCACATTTTACCTTCACATGAAATGCTTGCATTACCGTACTCTTTAGAAAACAAACATTTTCATAAGAACAGGCTTTGTTTTGTTTTGTGAGGTTTGTTGGGTTTTTTTTTGGTTTTTTTTTTGGTTTTTTTTTTTTTGGCTTGTTTTGATTTTCAGTGCTTTTTATCTTCATACCCGTTACTGGAAACTTTTTTCTTTAGCTTAATTTATTTTTTTATTATTAAAGTATAGTCAGTTTACAGTGTTACCAATTTTGGGTAGACAGCATGATAGTTCAGTCATACACATGCATAAATGTATTCGTTTTCATATTCTTTTTCATTATAGGTTATTACAAGATACTGAATATAGTTCCCTGTTTGGAATCTTAAACTCCTAGTTTTTTGCACTATCATCTTAATTTATTAGCTCCTTTTGTGACATGCAAATTCATTCAAACACATTATAAAAATATGTATGGTAAAGTTCTTACTACATGTTGATTCTTTTTTCTCTTGTGATGTGTCAGGCTCTGTACTAACCCCATGGCCCTTGGGCAAACCCACCCTTGTTACTGGTCCCTTGTCCTTTTCTTTTTTTTTCTTTTTTTTAACCTGTGAGGCTTTCGGGGATTTCTGATCTATACTGTTTTCAACGAAAGCTACTAGAGCTGTCTTTGGTTTTTATTTTGTTTTTAATATTAATTTCCTGATGACAACATTGAATGATTTTCATAGAATACCTAGAAAGTACAAAGTAGCACTGAACAGTCTCCTCCCACCTGTCACCCCCATTGTCCTTGTTATTTTAATTTTTCTGCTTGTATGTAAGAACCTTATTTGGATTCAGACAAACAAGTGTATTTTTAAATAGGGCCTCATCTTTTAAAGAGAGAGCCTGAAGGTTTTACAGATGAAATGTGATGTCCAGGGGGATTTGCTTCAAAATAACCCAAGGGGAGAAGGGGGGCGTCTAGAGGAAGTGACATCGGCTGTGAGTCGATGCTCGTCAAGCTTGGGTTGGTGTGTCTGCCAGTGCCTCGTGCTTCTCTTTGTATGTATGTGTGTTTGAAGTTTCCCACAGTAAAAAGTTAGTATTTCCAAAGGTTTCATTTCAGAGTCAACCATGATAAATTATATAGCCAGTTACCCTTGGAAGCTTCTTAAGCTGACCCTACAGTGGTTTGTACGTACAACTGTGTCGTCTAATGCATATGTTGATGAGACACAGTGCTGTAGGGCGTGAAATAAAGAGAAGCACCAAATAGTTAAACTATGAGCAAGCGCTGGAATCCCGCCCCGTCGGTGACGGGCTCACGGAGCCGCGCGCCGAGCTGGGACGGCCCTCCCCACCGCCCTGTGCTGTCTCCACTGTGGTGTCTCTGTCCTCGCTCTCCTCTTTTGGCCAAATATACTTAGTAGAATTCAAATAAATTAAGTATGTGTTTGATGCAGTTCTGTGATTATTCTATAATACGGATTTTAATTACTACGTTATTCCATTTTACACCAACTTTTAATTACCAGGACTCCTTTGTAGTATGTTCATAGTTCCTCAGTGTGAAAGGCTTTACTCTACATTCTTTTATAACTATGTCACATCTGTGCCTTTTCCTGACATTGCTGGTTTAAACGGAATGCTCTTTCAGAGCTGCTGCATTTTGCCTTTTGGCTTCCAGAGGGACTGGCCGCTGTGCACTCAGCCTACGGTGGGGACATGTGTCTGTTTCACATAACTGCATTTTGTATTTTTAAAAATATCCTTGCCATACTGAAAATCAAAAATTGGTATTTCATTTGAACACGCGTTGCCTGATTGTCAGCGCAGGTAGATTTTGTAGAGGGTGAGGGCTGACTGCGTGCTCTCTTCACAAGGACCTGGAGGAGCAGCTGGACGAGGAGGAGGGGGCTCGCCAGAAACTGCAGCTGGAAAAGGTGACGGCCGAGGCGAAAATCAAGAAGATGGAAGAGGAGATCCTGCTTCTCGAGGACCAGAACTCCAAATTTATCAAAGTAAGAGAGTCTTTCCACTGAAAAGCTGATTTCAGAATGTGGAAAATACTTGGGTTGAAAATACTCTGCTTCAAACAGGAAATTCTCAAGGAGAGTTCGGGTTCTTTTGAGTCTCTAGAGACCAATAGTCCACATAGACTTCTAAAGACAGAACCTATTTAACTTTTAAAACCAGCCGAATCTCCTCATAACTCCTTAGACGGTCTGACCCGCACGTCAGGTGCACGTCGGTCACTCACTGCTGACTGGTTCCCGGCTGCACATCCCTTCACTTGGCACGAGCTGCGGGACTGCAGGCCAGGTGGCCCAGCCAGGCTCTGGGGTCGTCCCCGCCACCAGTGAGCCTCCCGTGCCTGCCTGTTTGGAACACACAATCTGCTGGGGAGACCGAGCCAGCCTCGCTTGTTTTCTGAGTGATGGCGAACCCGCTGCTGCTCGGAATGCCTTCTCTGAAGCCCTTTCTTCTGTTCAGGAAAAGAAACTCCTGGAGGACCGCATCGCTGAGTGTTCCTCTCAGCTGGCTGAAGAGGAAGAAAAGGCAAAAAACTTGGCCAAAATCAGGAACAAGCAAGAAGTGATGATCTCGGATTTAGAAGGTGAGTGTTTGGGGTTAGAGAAGTTGAGGACTAGGACGTGAGTCTTTAGACTTTGCTTGAATCAGAACGTGCAGTAATAGGAGATGTACAGGGTGCCTGCTCGTCAGTTTGGGTTCAGCTGAGAAAATAGGTCTCTTACATGGTCCCGTTGTTTCCCTAGTCACCTAGTGTTCATGATGGAATGGCACTAAATCATCTTTTAAACTTTCACTTATTCTAAAGTTGGGTCTTGTGGTAAAATACATCGCCCTTCGGTGGGCTAAATTAAGTTTGGGCTGTACGGGCCGTTGAAGTTGTGTGTGTTTAATCTGAACACTGCACTAAGGTGCCTGCGTGTCCCTCACAAAGGGACAGGAGAATCTGTGCAGGGTACCAGCGCCTCACTCCAATGGCTCAAGTCATGTCAGGAAATGGTAGGATTTTTGCAAAACGAATCATTGCCTTCTACAAAAGAAGAGGCTGGAGGTTGGGAAGAGCACAGAAAGCCTTTCTTCGACCCGAAGCTGGAGGCAGGTGTGGACACTGGAGGAGGGAAGAGCGTGGCTCTGAACGTGGCTCTTGAGCTCCTCTATGTAATGGGGAGGAAATGGGTGGTTTTCAGAAGGACGTTTAGGAAGTGCTGTCCTATTGTGTAGTATAGACAGGAGAAGGGCCAGGAGGGGAGTCTTCCCGCGTGAGGTTCCTGCTCGTAGACGGTTCCCCCGCACGGGGCACAGAGAGCAGGCGGAGGCGGGCCTGGGAGGAGAGGGAGAAAGGCCAGCATCTGAGGGATCACTGCAGAATTTAGAGGGAGAGATGCCCACTCCGCCCTCTGGCCCTCCGGGCTCGGGAACTGCAGTCTGGTTTCCAACCAGGGATTCGCGGTGGAAGGGGCCGGGGTGACAGCAGTCACACGCCGACCAGCCTCTGCCAAGCCCTCTCCAAACGACATGACATGCGAGGGTTCCAGCTCTGATCTCGGGGCCTGCTCCCCATGGAAGGACATCTTTAGGATCCTCCCGGCTTCTTCCTGAAAATTCCACCCTCCCATTAACTTATCTCGCCTTCAGTTTGATCTTGTCGGGGTTCAGATGATGGAGCAATTGGCACAGTGTTACTAAAGGCAGTGACATGCGTTAGAATACAGTGGCTTATTTTCAACTTTAATCAGTATATTTTGAATTTGCCCACGTGGTGTGTCGTTCAGCGTACTGAGGAGCTTCTTGTTCTTGCCTTAAAGAGCGCTTGAAGAAGGAGGAGAAGACCCGCCAGGAACTGGAAAAGGCCAAGAGGAAGCTGGACGGCGAGACCACGGACCTGCAGGACCAGATCGCCGAGCTGCAGGCACAGATCGATGAGCTCAAGATCCAGGTGGCCAAGAAGGAGGAGGAGCTGCAAGGCGCCCTGGCCAGGTCCGCACAGGCAGGGGCCGGCGGGGTGGAGGACAGCATGGGGCCTCCTCAGCGCTGGGTGTGACACAGGGGCCTGGGAAGCCCAGGAGCATCTGTGTCAGGGCAGCCAGGAAATCTCATCCATCCTTCTTGGTATTTACCCTTAGAAATCACAAGTCGTATCATGAAATCCTTGGAAATTCACACTAGAACAGATTATTTTACCATATCGAATATTCTGATTTCTGTATATTACACATTAGCTTCAGTATGTTTTGGAGGAAGGAAATCACTTTTCAGAAATGATACTCCCCCCACTGCTAGGATGATTTGCTGTTCAGCTCTAAGCCATTCAGTTTTAGAGAAGAAGTCATACATAGTAAATACATTTAAAACTAGCATTGCATTTCTTGATAAACAATAACCATTTGGTTGCATGGCCACAGGACTCAGTTTATAATTTATTACAATCGAGAAAGTCTCACAACAAAAACCCTTCTCTGTGTCTGTCACTGTCAGTCTCGCTTGCAGGGTGAGGTGGGGGCTGGAATCTAGGACAAAAGTTCTCCCCTTGCCATGGGTCAGCCTCCCCTCCCTCCCACAAACTGCCCAACTAGCTGCGTCACGGCAGCTCCTGACACTGAACCACGTGAAGCGGAGAGACAAGCGTGCAGTGGAAGGTGGGAAGGTGGCGGGTCTGCTTCTGCTTCCTTCCAAGAACTTCTTTGAATTTACTGATTGGCTCTGGGCTGGAACCAACTGGACGGGCAGGACTGCCCCCTCGAGCAGTGTTTTATATAGAAGAACATCTTGTTCGAGAGGGGATTTTTTAATATTGTAATTGTTAAAATGGTCCTACCATTTAATGGAGAACTTTAGCCCTTGGGGAAGGACCAGGGCCCCATCCTGATTCTGGCTCTGCAGCTGCTTGTGGCCTTCCAGCCGTTCGCCTGCGGAGCGGCCGGTGCACAGGCCGCGGGCGGAAGGGTGAGCACGGGGCCTCCTGTGGAAACGGCCCCCGGGCGCCCCGCTGAACGCTGCAGGGCGCTTGGATGTCTTCACAGGGGCGACGACGAGACGCTGCATAAGAACAACGCACTCAAAGTCGTGCGGGAGCTGCAAGCTCAGATCGCCGAGCTCCAGGAAGACTTCGAATCCGAGAAGGCGTCACGGAACAAGGCAGAAAAGCAGAAGAGGGACCTGAGCGAGGAGCTGGAAGCTCTGAAGACAGAGCTGGAGGACACGCTGGACACCACGGCGGCGCAGCAGGAACTGCGGTGAGTGTTGGGGGGTGCTTGTCCTGGGGAGATGGTGTGGTTTTCATGCTGTCACTTTGGGTGTCCAGTCTTCCTCCAGGAAGCTATGGCAGGTGGGATGGAACAAAATATCAGCGGTTAAAAACAAACCAGCCTGTAGGTAGAAAGCACAGGGCAGGTGGAAGACCAACAGGCGGCTGCACGGAGGGAGGTGTGATGAGAAAAGGCACAGTCGGTGGTGGATGGCTGAGGGGCAGGTGTGCACGGGGGGCTGGAAGGTTTACACATGGACCAGGTAAAGAGAGGAGGGACCAGGAGGGACAGATGGACAAACAGAAACAGGAGGAGAGACGCGGGTGGTCGGGCATCTGCTGGTGGCAGCAAATGATCCGAACAGTGAGACAAATAGAAGAGCAGAGAGGCACATATTCACAAAGATGACAGGGAAGGGGAGCGCGGGGACCCAGACAGAGGTGTGCGTCAGGCAGAGGCCTGCGCTGTGAACAGGTGAGCCTGGGGCCACGTGTAGAAGAAGAGAGACACACAGGGAAGCACAGCCAAAGATTCCCAGGAAGTCATAGGAGAGTAACAGCTGAGAGCCGCCCCAGGAACCCCCCACACACACACACTCACACACCTGCCTTCTACGGTGTGCGGGATGGAGAGGGTGGCCCGTGACTGAGAAGGGGGCAAAGGCAAGCCCTGGAATAAGGCAAGGACAGTTGGGTCCTCTACAAAGACATGTCTGGTCCAAGAGGTAGGAAGCAGCCTGGGGCCCCCAGGAGGGAGGTGTGTTGTGTGGAAGCCGATGGAGCCCTCCCCGGTGGACGGCCGTGTGCTCCTCGGGTGCTGGGCCTGGAGAGAAGGCCGCCCTCCTCCGAGCGGCCAGGCTGAGGTCAGATGGTGGTGTCAGGATCACTTGGTGCTGGGGTTGAACCTAGTTATGTGCCAAGGACTTTGCCTGGGAACATGCGGGACCTCACAGCGACCGGAGGCTGTGTCCCCAGAGCGCCCACCTGACCTCCCTACCCACTTCCACAGAGTAACTGTTTTTAGCAGTTTTAAGTCCTGGCTCCTCTTTAAAATACTTGCTTTTTAAAAATCTGGAAACCACTAAACTCGACTTTGTTGAAATATCCATTCTCAACTGGTCTTTTAACCTGAATAGAAAAAAAGTGTTCTGATCATTTCTTCCCTTCATCTCCTGTTTTAAAGAAAAAAGTACAAATGATTTTAATATTTATTAAATCACGGATGTGCTCAAACACAGCACTCACTGCTTCTGCGGGTGAAGGGGTCCGACTGCAGCTCAGAGCCCTTGGCCCCCGTGCCCTGCGCTCCACAAAGGACTCAGGCCCCCGCCGCTTCCTCCTGGGCCTCTGTGTCACGGGATTAGCGTAAAAGTAACCGTTCTTGGCAAACCAGGTTCTCTTCATCGGGCTCGTTGGCTTTGGAGTCTCTTTAGGACTTCCGCTGAAAGACTAAAGGAAGTGGGGTGGTTCACCCCAGAGGAGGAAGGGCTATGGGCTTCTCCGACTGTTGGTTTCAAGTAGGGATTAGGAACAAGGCTATTCACCCAAGAGACAGCGTGCTGAAGGCGGGGAAGCGGTGCTGCCGTCGGACAGAGGCAAGCGCCAGCGCTGGGGTGAACTGACGTCCCCTCGGTGGGGTTTCTGTCTCGCTGGGCTGCCACTTGGATCCCAGCGTCCTCCTCCACCTCCACTGTCATCCCCTCCTCTGCGGAGAAGGTTACAGAGGACAAGGCCAGACCCATGTCTGCCTTCCACCTCCAGTGAGCTGGGGGCTGAGCTGGCAGCCACCAGGCCCCCTTCTCTCTCGGCACTGCTGGTCTCAGCCCCTAGATCTCACCTCCGCTGTAAAGAGAGGAAAATGCGCCCACACGGCAATCAGCCTACAAGTCCCTGTTCCAGCTGGTTATGTGTCTTAGAGCAAGTTTGCCAGAGCCGTGCTTCAGGCTTATGTGAAGTTACAGCTGCGACGGCTCTCAGCAGGAGTGGTGTTGACCTCGCTGCCTTCGGTCTTTAGCTCTGCGCTCAAAGTAAAGATGGTGCTCAGCCCTCTCTTGTCGGGGTGCGGGGGGGGTCCTTCCTGGTTTACCAGTCTCTTCAGGATTTGCCCTTTTCCAGTTTTACTGAAATGTCTCCTGGTGCTCTGGTGGGCGCTTTGGCATCTGGAGTTAAGCCGCGCCTGGCCTGCAATTCAGCCAGACCGCCCCGCACATGCAGAGACCCACAGGGACATTACTCGGTTCTGACTGTAAGTCCCACGTGGAATGAGAGCTATGCTGGTCCTGGAAGGTTTCCCGACATCACGGGAACAACGCGCCAGCCTGTCAGAAAACAGCGCGTCAGATAACCATCGCAGGAATCCACGTAATATTTCAGACAGAAGCAGACTTTTAAAATGTGTGTTTAATTTAATCATTCAACTAGTTCTGAGCATCTTTCTCTAAAAATGTTTCTCTAGTACCAAACGTGAACAAGAAGTGGCAGAGCTGAAGAAGGCTCTTGAGGAAGAAACTAAGAACCACGAGGCTCAGATCCAGGACATGAGGCAGAGACATGCGACGGCCCTGGAGGAGCTCTCGGAGCAGCTGGAACAGGCCAAGAGGGTAGGGACGCCAGCCGTCAGCCCGTGCACCCCGCCGGCGGCGGGTAGGGAACTGAGAGCCCCTCGGTGGCTGCTCCAGAAGCACACTGCTTGCCTGCAGGAGTCTTGTGCCCCTGATTTGGTTTTATTTTTTGAGAACGCGATAGATCAGCTGTGGTCCCGAGTCACATGTTCCTCTCCAGGTCTCCTTTCGCTGGTGTCTTCTTTCTCCCGATGACTCAGCTCAAAACCTTGAACAGTTGGAAGTCCTCCCGCACATCTGCTGCCCGGGAGTCCCCAGGCCCTGCGGAGAGCACCTCCTAGTGTTCCTGACACTCCCCCACCTCCTCCCGTGCTGGCCTCTGGCCTGTCACCGGGCACCACACATGTGGTTGCCACACGTTCACCGCTCCCTCTTGGGTATCTCACACGCAGTCTTCCTGTCTTGATAAAACTTCGCTTCACTCACCCTTGACTCAAACCATCCTCCTGGCAGACTGGTCTCGTCACTTCCCACAGTCATCCCTCCGTCGTGCTTCTCACTCTGACGTCCCCGTCTTTCTCTGCCTGTCCACACGCCCCCTTTGACTCATGCAGCGACAGTGTTAACACTTACTGACGTTCACCCAACCGCGTGTCGGTCCCTGCGCCCAGTGCTCCATGGGCATTGCCTTCTTTACCCTTTTACTTGTTTTAAGCTTTAGCTCCTTGTTAAAAAAATGTTCACACCGACAAAGCTTGTTTTATGTGAAGGATGACAAGAATGAATGCTGAGTGTGTCGCCCCCAGGCTGTGCTGACAAGGACGAGGCACACAGTGCAGGCCCCATCTGTCCCTGCCGCCCTGCGCAGTGGGTACAGGTGTGTGCCGTCCGGAGCCGTCTTCACACCCAGAACAGCAGTCTCTGGCTGCAGACCCTCTGTTGGCTCTGCTCCCCAGAATCTGGAGCAGTGTCTTCTGTGGTGTGTGAGAAACCCACAAGCAAACCGTCTCTTCCTCTTCTCTTAGTTCAAAGCCAACCTGGAGAAGAACAAGCAGGGCCTGGAGACAGACAACAAGGAGCTGGCGTGCGAGGTCAAGGTGCTGCAGCAGGTCAAGGCCGAGTCCGAGCACAAGAGGAAGAAGCTGGACGCACAGGTGCAGGAGCTCCACGCCAAGGTCTCGGAGGGAGACAGACTCAGGGTTGAACTGGCCGAGAAAGCGAACAAGTTACAGGTAGGCCTGGGAGACCCTGACCGGACGTATGTAGCCCACAGCACCAGCGGGGTGGAGGGGACTGGTGCCCAGGGAACTTGTGCTGCCCAGGCAGGCATCAGGCCCCTCGTGCTTGCCTGCCCACCTCTGCTCACAGCGCCCCCAGGCGAGTCCGGTGGGTGAGGGTGTGAGGCTCAGACTTCAGGTCTGGGCTGCGCCTGGCAGTTTGCAGAGCTAGCGCTGAGGGCAGCCAGGCCCTGCTGAGTCCAGAGCCCTCCCCCACTGCTGCCAAGTCTGCAGGCCTGGGGCTCTCTGAAGGATGCTGCTAAAAGGAGGGGGAAAAAATGTCATTAACTTGAATCACACATGTAGATACACGTGTGCCTTCCCTGTGCTCACGGGACTAAAGGACAAGCTAGAACGAAGGGCATCTAAGACCCACCATCCCCCCCAGAAACACAGAAGGGCTCACACCACGGGCTCTTCAGAGGGGATATTCTAGAGCTCTCGCTAAAGATGAAAAAGAAAATGTTTTTATCACATGACTCATAAAATCCGACCATAAGAGATAGCTAAATATTCACAATAAGTATGTAATACCATAGTTTTAAGCTTAAAAGAATCCTGGATGGTGAACATTAGCATTTAAGCTTCTATGAATTGCTAATAAAGTTTTCAAGTTCTCAAAGGATATGAATTTTACTTGCCCCCACCCCACCCCTAAGCATATGGTTAATGCATCTTAGTGTGAAAAAGGATTAAAATAAACACCTGCTGACTTCAGAGCCTCCTCACATAGGGCAGCAGTCACTCTTAGAAGAGATTTGGTGTAATTCTTGTCTCTTCACAATAAAGAGATAGCAAACCAGAGTTAGGAGAAGGCCCCTCCACGCGGGCTCTGCCATCAGGACCCTCGCCGCCCTTGCGGTGGGTAGACAACGTTAGGCTGTCCGTGACGGCTGGTGTAGGGCCTGCGTCCTTGGCGCTGACGGGGGCAGCAGCGTCCCAGTGGTGAGTCCCCTTAGCTGAGGTTGGCAGTTTCAGCTTCACCCCCTCCTCCCACCGATATGCTCTGTTCGTGTGCATTTAGGGTACAGAACCACTGCTCTTTTCCATCTGCCTATCGTTGAATTGAATCTAACCTTTTACTCTTTCTTGCAGAATGAATTGGATAACGTCTCGACTCTTCTAGAAGAAGCAGAGAAGAAGGGTATTAAGTTTGCTAAGGATGCAGCTAGTCTTGAGTCCCAGCTCCAGGACACACAGGTATCCTGCGGGGCGTGAGGGCCTGTAATCGTAGCTCTACTGTTTCTGTGATCTGTAAGCTGGCGAAACATGTAGGCCCAGAATTGCCTTTTTAATCACCACTTTCTGGTTTTCTGCTGTGCTTTTATCTTCAGCCATCTTGCACTGTAAGCAGCCCTGATACTCAGGAACTCTCCTCTGAGCTCACATCCCAGGGCCCCCAGCTCCTGTGTCTGGCGGGCGCCGCCCGGGTGCGGTTCACCAGGTGGTGGTCCTGTTTCCCACACACGTATTGCTGGCTATTTTAAATAAGATGGTTTTGTTATGGTTGAAGTGTCAGTACGCTGACCTAAGAGAAACAGGAAGGGACTCCAGAAGCGATAAGATGCAGGGGGTGCAGGACTGGGAGGCTGACGGGGCCCTGGCCCGTCCCCTGGGGGTACCGCTGCCACTGCTTGTGAATGAGTTTAAAGCGACGTTGTATTAAGGGTGCTGCTGAAAATGACAGTGTTTTAGAGTCACTTGTCACTGGGTATCTCTCATACACCAGGGCTCTGTTTTGCATGGCATAAATTTTTTTCAACAGAAGCATTTTGGTTTTGGTGATATTGTAACCTAAGCACTGACCTGTTATAAAAATAAACAGGAGCTTCTTCAGGAGGAGACACGCCAAAAACTGAACCTGAGCAGTCGGATCCGGCAGCTGGAGGAGGAGAAGAACAGCCTTCAGGAGCAGCAGGAGGAAGAGGAGGAGGCCAGGAAGAACCTGGAGAAGCAGGTGTTGGCCCTGCAGGCCCAGGTGCGTGCGTCCTCTTGGGACGCTGTGTGGCCTCGATGTGTGTGTAGCAGCGAATGTCCCTACTCTGCCAGGCGGTTCCAGCTCCATTTGGGACAGTTAATTGGGTCTTACACTAAATGAAGCCCATTACGTGTGTTTTTTGTTTTTGTCTTTTGACCCAACCAAATGCTGATCCTATGCTGGTTATAACGTTGGGAGCATTTAAAATAAAGACCCCAGGGCTGTGTCAGTTCTGCAGGGTTTCCTTCCACTTACCATTTTCTGGACGATTGGCTAAGAAATTTGTAGTTGAAGATTCATTTGCTCAAAATCTCATAGTACTGATTTCTACTAGTCTCACAAAATATTGGAAACAAGTTTGATCTTTATTCCTCAAGCATGAAATCCAGTTGAGTTCTTTAATACTGCTCTTTTCTCTACATGAAACTTAGTTGACTGACACCAAGAAGAAAGTAGATGATGACTCGGGGACCATTGAAAGTTTGGAAGAAGCCAAGAAGAAGCTCCTGAAAGACGTGGAGGCGCTGAGCCAGCGCCTGGAGGAGAAGGCTCTGGCCTACGACAAGCTGGAGAAGACCAAGACACGCCTGCAGCAGGAGCTCGACGACCTGCTGGTGGACCTGGACCACCAGCGCCAGATCGTCTCCAACCTGGAGAAGAAGCAGAAGAAGTTCGATCAGGTGGGTGCCCGACGCTCCCGACTCCCGGGCGCCGGGCCAGCGCCACACAGGCTTCCCTGGCAGAGCCCTCCCTTCTGTCCTTTGGATTAAAATCATCTTTTCTTATTTAGAAGTAGTGTATGCTTATAGCAGAACTGGGAAGAGGAGAAAAGCAAATAGAAGGAAATAGGAGAGCACCCACAATCTCGTGGGGCTGTTTTTGTTGTTGTTGTTAACTTTGTCTTTTTTTTTTTCTTTTTTTGAATTGAAGCATAGTCTGTGTACAGTGTTGTCAGTTCCTGGCATACAGCATCATGGTTCAGTCATACGTGCACATACATGTATTCGTTTTCATAGTCTTTTTCATGAAAGGTTCCTGCAAGATACTAGCTACAGTTCCCCGTGCTGCAGAGTAAAAACTTGTCGTACCTCTGTTTTATGTATTGTAGTTAGTGTCTGCAAACCCCGAACGTCGTGGGGATATTCTTAGCAGTAAGGCACGTAGCAAGTGAGAAGAGTTAATGTTGCTTCTCAATCGGTTTTTCTGTTTCCCCAACGCCATCCGTGCAGCTTTTAGCGGAAGAGAAAAACATCTCTGCCCGCTACGCAGAAGAGCGAGACCGGGCCGAGGCAGAGGCCAGAGAGAAGGAAACCAAAGCCCTGTCCCTGGCCCGCGCGCTCGAGGAGGCCCTGGAGGCCAGGGAGGAGTCTGAGAGGCAGAGCAAGCAGCTGCGGGCGGACATGGAGGACCTGATGAGCTCCAAGGATGACGTGGGCAAGAATGTGAGTGTCCCCAGAGGCCCGTCCCTCCGAGGGGGCAGGCGACACAGTGGGAGGAGCTGTCCCGGTTCCCTGCGCCGGAGCCAGCTGGGGAAGTTCTAGCAACTTCCCTGGCTCTCCCAGCCCCCCCGGGCAGAGGCTCTTTAAACAAAGTTCTCCGTCCCTGAGCCACAGTGGTCATCTGTGGTCCCCCCAGATTGAGGGCCGTGAGGTCCACCTCCTGCCCAGAGTGGGGAACCTGGAGGAGCTGGGTGGGGACCCCTAATCCTGCCGCTGCACGCACCTTCCCACGGAGCTGCGGTGATCTCTGCACCCCACGCCTCTCCCTTAGTGTAGGTGTTGAGGGCAGGGCTGGGCCGCGAGCCCAGGCCTGGGGGTCAAAACAGGTTCGGGGCTTGACTCTCCACCAGCTCCCATTCTGACCAGAGCTGCTTTAACCCCTCAGTGTCCTCAGTGTCCTCTTCTGTCAAGTGGACATGAAACTTGCCTGTTTCCTGATGCTTTAGCATTATGAAGCTTGCAGATGTGCTTTGAAAGGTCAAATCTTACCTTCCTGCTGGGTCTCCCACCACCTGTTGCCCTGGGGAGCAGCCCCACGGACCAGAAGAGGCCACCAAGAATAGACATGGCCAGGATTACATAGTAAAACATACAGAATTCCACAGTTGATTCCATGTTCTTGTTCCATATTAGTTTTCTCTAGAACAGTCAACAGTCACGCATTCATTCTGTAAACGCTTCCTTTGTGCCCGTGGAGCACCAGGCTCAGGTCCTCCTCACTCATGAGTCTTCTCCTGCCCTGTGAGAACTGACCTGGCTGTGAGCCCCGAAAGGACACATTAGCGCCTGCGCAGGCCGGCCCGAGGGTTGTCTCCAGGGTCAGAGGGGACGTGAGGGGAGGCAGCCCACACAGCACTTGGCACAGGGAGCTAGGTCAGTGCTCGTGGCGGGATCTTTGCCCAGAGCCTCCTCTTGTACCCTGCCTCATGGGCCTAACACACCATGATATTTTAGACTTTCCACAAGATGATCTTTCCCGCAGCAAGAAGGGATGTACTGTGGTACCTGTCAAAGACAGCAGGTTGGTGGCCAGTCAACAGGCAGGTTCCCCAACACCACGCTCTTTTTACTGTTCATCGGCTTTTAAGAGCTCTGTTTTAAGGTCATGTGAGAACAGGTGGTTGACCGCAGGGCACGCGTGAATGCAGGTACAGGACTGGGTTCAGATGCACACTCTGAAATGGGGACCAGGGCCACTGGAGGGGCGGAGGGTGCGCATGGTGTTGGCGAGCTGGCCCACGTGCCACGGGGGCCCGGGGGCAGGGAAACAGGAACTGCTGTCCTTACTTGTTCCTCTGCCGAGGGTCAGCTCCTTCCTATGCTTCCTCTGGTCTAGGTTCATGAACTTGAAAAATCCAAACGGGCCCTAGAGCAGCAGGTGGAGGAAATGAGGACCCAGCTGGAAGAGCTGGAAGATGAACTTCAGGCTACTGAAGATGCCAAGCTTCGCCTGGAGGTCAACATGCAGGCCATGAAGGCTCAGTTTGAGAGGGACCTGCAAACCAGAGACGAGCAGAACGAGGAGAAGAAGCGGCTGCTGGTCAAGCAGGTAGGTCGGAGGCGGTGTGGCCCCAGGAACAGGAACTTGTTTGTCTCGAGCCTGGTTTGGGGTTAATATCCTGTTTGTTCATGTTAGAACATACTAGCTGGAGTAGATTTAATTCATTTGGTCATTTGATAACTTTATTCTTTAAAATGTGATGTAACTGGTTCTGTTCGTATTTCTCTGTTAACGTCATTGCTGCTAACTAGCCAGGGTATCAGTGGGAAAGCCCTCAGTGGCATCTCCAAGGATAGGCAGTCAGGTTCAAGTTCTGTGGGTCTTCAGGGTATTCTGAAGTTCAGATCACATGCCTTCATTAAACACTCTTTAAAAGGAAAAAACTCCAGGTATTTGCTTTCTTTATTTAAAAAAGTTGCTTGGGCACTTACAATTTGTATTCTTTCCTGAGCATATGTCAAACTTCTAATTTAAAAGCTTACTTTAAAAACTAATTGTGGATATTTTAACAGTCCCTTGGAGTTCATGGTATTAAGTCTTGGATCTGGGATGTATGTAATTTTACTTTGTTATTCTTATTCCACTATTCTATTAGTCACTTACTGCTAGATAACAAACTGCCTCAAACTTTGTAGCTTAAGACAACACTTGTTAAGTCAGTTTCTGTGAGTCAGCAATTCTGAACTGACTTATCGGGGTGGGTCATCTGAAGGCTGGAGGACCTGCGTGGTGCTGGCCCGAGACCTCTGCTCCTTGCCACGTGGGCCCCTGCTCAGGTGCTGGAGTGTCCCTGGAGGAACTTCCCCAAGAGCTATCTCATGTCTTCCAGTTCTGTTGCATCACCTAGACCATGAGCTTGAGAGCAGGGCCCTGCCGTTTTCTGTACCCTCGCAGTAGTCAGTGGAGATGGTTTGTACCAGGTGGGGCTGTTGAAAGATCTCTCTACAAATTCAGCTGCGGTGGTTATCTGTTACTCACTGCTCAGTAGCAGAGAGCGCCTCTCCAGTGAGTGACCCAAGCCCTCATGTGACGACAGGCTGCCTGTGCTCTGTGTGAGGACCCTGGGGTCTAACCAGACACAACCGATACTGTCCACTAGGTGCGGGAGCTCGAGGCAGAGCTGGAGGACGAGCGGAAGCAGCGGGCGCTTGCTGTTGCTTCAAAGAAGAAAATGGAAATAGACCTGAAGGACCTGGAAGCTCAAATCGAGGCCGCAAACAAAGCTAGGGATGAAGTGATCAAGCAGCTCCGCAAACTCCAGGTGAGCACGGCCAGCCGGCAGCCTTCGACAGCCGGTGTCACCTGGCCCGCGGAGGTCCAGCACGACGTGGCCCATGAGGCCGGGAGAGGAGCTGTGGGCAGCAGCCAGCCTGCCGTCCGGCCAGCAGGCCCCGCGTCACCACTGCATGGAGCACAGTGCAGCTGTCACCCTTGGTTGTGGGTAGGGGCCACCAGCCATAAAGATGGCACATGTGTACCACCAGGGTCCGCAAGACGTGCTTGGCCCCACTGATCTAGTCTTGGCCTGAGCTGAGCTGGAGTCAACAGGGGGCGCGTCCTCCAGGGGACATGCCCTTGGGGCTCTGAACAGTCTCTGGCGCTTAACTAAACTCACAGCCACTGAGGCACCGAGAGGAAGGTGGCGTGGACTTCCTTCCCTCCGCTAGTGCTAGAGCTTTAGTGACCCCTTTCCTCTGCCTCGGTCATGACTTTTGCTACTCAGTTGTCACTATCACAGTAACAAGAAGTGATTTCTGTAACAACTCACAGTGTTGATAGGATGTGATGGGCCCTCTCACATAAATAGGCACAACTTCTCTGGAGGGAGGTTAGGACAAAACTTCTAAAGAATATTTCCATTCCTTTGACTTTGGTGATTCCGCCTCTTGTGAATTTATTCTAACAAAATATAAAGATGAGAAGACATATTTGTATACAAAGATCACAGTGAAGCGTTATTGATGGTGGCAGAAAAGGAAACAACCTAAATGTCAGCAGACTGCCAGCCACTCACATGATGGGGTCTGTGTGCCGGGACAGCAGGGCTCCAGTGAGTGCACGGCAGTTTAGTCAGTAGGACACACACGTGTGTGGACTTGTGTATACAGACATGTAGATGCACGTACTTAGAAAGTTTGGAAGGAAAAGTCATCTCTGGATAATTGGTTTATGAGTAACTTATTTGCTTCCTTATATTTTTTTAAAAAGCTAAATACAAAGGTTTTTATTTTAACCCACTAATTATAGAGAATATAAGTCACATTACTAGGACTTTATTTAACAACTTTATTGAGACATAATTCACATGTCATACGATTTACCCATTTAGTATTTGTTGTTTTTTAGTATATTCGTAGGGTTGTGCAAGCATCACCCACCATCTGATTTGGACATTTTGTTTCCCTCTAAAACTCTGCACACTTGAGCTGTCCCTCCACACCATCTCTGCCACATCCAGCGCTGACCAGCCAGTAATCGTTCTGTCTCCGTAGCTTTCCATGTGTTGGACATGTCATACACGTGGAATCCTACAGTGGGCAGCTTTTTGTTCCTGGCTCCCTTCACTTAACATATGTTTTCCAGGTTCATCCACGTTGTAGCATAAGTACTTCGTTCCTTTTTTATCACCAAATAATATTGTATTGTTTGGATATACTGTATTTTTATTAATCCATTTCATCAGTTGACATTTGGGTTATTTCGACCCTTTGGCTACTAGGAATATTGCTGCTATGAACATTCATGTATATTTGTGTGGATATGTGTTTTCAGTTTTCTTGGGTATATAGAAGTGGAATCCCTGGGTTATATGGTATTTCTGTTTAACTTTGAGGAACTGCCCAATCTTTCCTCAGTGACTGCACCATTTTGCATTTCTGCCAGCTACGTGTGAGGGTTCCAGTTTCTCTACATCCTCACCAGTGCTTGCTGTTGTCCATCTTTTAATTACAGCCGTCCCAGTGGGGGTGAAGTGGTATCTCACTGTGACTGTGACTTGCATTTCCCTAAGGACGAACGATGGTGGCCATCTTTTCATGTGCCCAGTGGCCGTTACCACACATGGGAAAAAATGTTTTTCAGTCCTCTGCCAGTCTTCTTGAGTTGTCTTTAATGACTGAGTTGTAACGTTTCTGTGTATACTCTGGATGTTTCACAGGAGTTATACAGTTTCCAAATAATTTTCTTTCATTCTCTAGATTATCTGTTCACTCACTCAATGGTATTGTTTGTTGGAGTCTAGTTCATTTTTTCTTTTGTTTCTTGTGTTTTTGTTATCTATGAAACTACTGCCTAATCCAAGGTCCTGAAGATTTATTCCTTTGTTTTCACTTAAGAGTTTTATACTTTTAGCTCTCTTTCTAAATCCATCTTGAGTTAATTTTTGTCATGTGGTTTGATACATAAACCCAATTTTGTTCTTTTTGGATGTGGATATCCAGTTATCCCAGCATCATTTGTTAAAAAGACTATTCTTACCCCCATTGAATTGTCCTGGCATGCTTGTCAAAAATCAGCTGACCATGATTTTATTTTTAGACTCTCAGTTCTCTTCCATTGACCTATATGTCTGTCCTTGTGCCAGTACCACACAGTCGTGATTACTGGAGCTCTGTAAGTTCTGCAGTTGGGAAGTGTGACTTCTCCAACTTTGTTCTTTTTCATGACTGTTTAGCTATTCTGGGTTCCTTACAATTCCACTTAGGATCAACTTGTCAATTTCTGCCCCCACCCCCCCCCACCCAAAAAAGGCCAGCTTGGATTTTTATTGTGTTGAGTTGGTTGATCAATTTGGAGATTACTGCCATCTTAACAGTATTCATTTTTCCAGTCCATGAACATGGCTATCATTATATTTATTTAGCTATTCTTTAATTTTTTATGATGTTTTGTTTTATAGTTCTTGGTGTACACATCTTATACTTCTTGAGCTAAATTTTATCCTCTTCGATGCTAGTGTAACTGCTTTGTTGATATTTGGAATGTTTATAGTTAGTATACAGAAATATAATGGACTTTTGTACAGTCATCCCTTGGTGTCCATGGGTGATTGAATCCAGGACCACCCCACCACCACCACCCGTGGATACCAAAATCCTTGGATGCTAAACTTCCCTTATATAAAATGGTATAGTATCTGCATATAACCTACGTACATCCTCCTGTATACTTTACGTCATCTCTAGATTACTTATAATACTAATACAATGTAAATGATATATAAATAGTTGCCCGTGTGGCAAATTCAAGTTTTATTTTTGGAAATTTCTGGGAATTTTTTTTTCCCTGAATATTTTTGATCCACTGTTGGTTGAAAACAACAGATGGGGAACCCACAGATACAGAGGGCTGACTGTATATTGATCTCAGCTGCAACTTCACTGAACTTGTTTATTAGTTCTAATGGTTTTTAGTGGATTCCTTAAGGTTTTCTGTATACAAGGCCATATCATCTGCAATTGGACCTGGTTTTATTTCTTCTTCTCCAATCTGGATGTCCTTTTTCTTGGTCTTGGCCTAGATGCTTTGAGTAGACTCTCTGTTACAATGTTAAACGCAAGTGGCAAGGTCAGATGTCCCCATCTCACTGCTGATCCTGGGGGGGAAGTCTTTGACTGTTCAGTATGATATTAGCTGTCTGCTGTTCATTGATGCCCTTTATCAGAGTTGAGGAATCTGCTTCAGCTTACTGAGGGTTTTTATATTGAAAGGGTGTTAGATTTTGTCAAATGTTTCTTCTACATTTGAGATGATCATATGGTTATATTAATTCATTTTGGGATATCAAACCAATCTTGGGCTCCTCAGATAAATCCCACTTGTATGGTGGGATATAATAGTATATAAATATACACAGTGTATTACAACTCAGTTTTGATGGATTCAATTGGTTACTGTTTCGTTGAGGATTTTTGCATCTATATTCATGAGAGATATTGGTCTGAATGTTATCTTATGATATTTGTCACTTCCATTAGCTATATATTTACAATAAATGCATATTTTATAATCCGGAAAAAATATCGTATGTTTAAAAACTAAGAATGAACTCTACCCCAAAACCTTTTTCCTATTGAATCTCAGGCTCAGATGAAGGACTACCAGCGTGAATTAGAAGAAGCTCGTGCATCCCGGGATGAGATTTTTGCTCAGTCCAAAGAGAGTGAAAAGAAACTGAAGAGTCTAGAAGCAGAAATCCTTCAATTGCAGGAGGTTTGTTTACTTATTCATCTATTTGTTCAACAAATATTTGCCCATAAAATTTTTCTAAGATCAAATAAGTATATTTTAGTACCTCTGTAGCCTCAATTTCTCATTGCTTCAGTTCAGCAAGCAAACTGGTCACACTTTGATACTGCTCTGCCTGGCAAAGACAGAGAAGTCGATTAGTAATTTCTTAAATCTAATTGCAATTTGTGGCACATTTAAAATGCCTGGAGCAAGGTGGCAGTGGCCTAGAGGTGCTGCCAGATTTCATGTTTGAGGAAACTGTTAACAGCCAGAGCTTAAATCACAGTCTGAGCTTGTTTAGGAACTTGCCTCGTCTGAGCGAGCCCGCCGCCACGCCGAGCAGGAGAGGGACGAGCTGGCAGATGAGATCGCCAACAGCGCCTCTGGCAAGTGAGTCTCCGGCAGCGGGTGGGAAGGAGCGGGCGTCTCGGGTGCCCGTGGCCCACCCCCGCGAGGCACGCCCACTACACTGAGCCGGCCGTGGTGGTCGTCTGCCATCTAGGAGTCGGCGTTTGGTCTGCTCATTTGTTCAAAGTCTGGGAAGATGAGCATGAGCTGCAGAGCTCCAGGTGGCCTGCACCACCCAGGCAGGTCACACCTCCCAGGGCCAGTCACGCCCGCAGCAGGCATGAAAGAAATACACTCAGAACGCACCGGTTTCCATGGGGTGGACAGCCTTGCAGCACAAGTCCTCACTTTCAAATTCACTAGATTTGACGAGGAGATTCCTTAGACTTACCTTCCTCTGAATGCATTTTTCATTAAAAGCCATTTTTTCCCCTATTAAGAGGTTGCTTTCTCCATGTAATTACTGTACTGAGGATTCATCATGGTCATTTTCTAGCATGCCATGAGGAGGAGTTGGCATTTTATCTCAAGGCATTGGAAAACCAGTAGTTCAAGCCAGGGATACCAGGATCTTTTTGCACTTTTATCACTGACACTGGCTGCCATCTGTGGAGATGAGGCAGGACACGGTGGGTTGGCGGGTGGGTGTAGGGGAAAGAGAAAAATCAAGAATGCTGCTCGGTTCCTAGCAGCAGGCTGGGCAGAGGTGCCCTCCGCAAGTTGCCCCATGTCATGCAGCCCAGTTTTGAGCTGTCTCCTCCCGGCCCCGGCAGGTCCGCACTGCTGGATGAAAAGCGGCGTCTGGAGGCCCGAATCGCGCAGCTGGAGGAGGAGCTGGAGGAGGAGCAGAGCAACATGGAGCTGCTCAATGACCGCTTCCGCAAGACCACGCTGCAGGTGGGCGCGCGCCGGCGGCCCCGGAGCAGGGGGTGGGGGGCTGTGCACCCACCCCCACCCCCCCAGCACCAGTAACCCGACTCCGCTCCCCAGGTGGACACGCTGAACACAGAGCTGGCGGCCGAGCGCAGTGCCGCCCAGAAGAGCGACAACGCACGCCAGCAGCTGGAGCGGCAGAACAAGGAGCTGAAGGCCAAGCTGCAGGAGCTGGAGGGCGCTGTCAAGTCCAAGTTCAAGGCTACCATCTCGGCCCTGGAAGCCAAGATTGGCCAGCTGGAGGAGCAGCTTGAGCAGGAAGCCAAGTAAGAGCTTTTTGCTGCCATAAACCAAAGAGAGGTTTTTACTGCATCTCTGCTACCAGACCAGGTCTGGGGCTCAACCTGTGAGTCAGAGATGACAAGGACACACGTAATCAGAGACTAGTTGGTGTGAGCCCTCAGGGAAGGCTGGACTCGCCTGTCCGCTCTTCCTGGACTCAGCTGAGGGCTAGTCAGCTGTGCCTCATGATTTTCTGGTGCCACAGTTTACATCTACCCAAAGTCCGTTACCCAAGTTGGTGGCATCACGTGAAATGCTGCAATTTGTTGGCAGAGAAAAATGCAATGTGACAAAAATAAAAGCTCTTCTGCTCCCATAGGAAGGGATTGCTTAACAATTTCCATTCTGTTGTAGTAAACATTCTGAAATTTATGAGGACTTGCACAATGCAATTTTCAGCAGACATTACTAAGCTGTTAGAGTCGCGTCACAGACTACCAGAGCTAGAGCTGACCTCCAGCTTCACCCTCTTGTTGGGGAGCTCGGGGCCCGGCAGTGACATCCTCCCAGCCCAGCATCCCGGACTTCCCACTGCGCTCAAAACAACTCAGGGTTTGTTTGCTGTTAGTTGTAATTAACATGGCTTGCCCTTTCCGCTGACTCCATCCCTGTCCACTTTTGCATAACATTTGTGAAGGAGCAAGAGAACTTTTCTGTTTTCAATGGAGCTCTCCAGACAAGTTACCTCTCCATGTGGGAGAGTGGAGGCTAGTCTAGAAACATGGTGATTTGTGTGGCTCCTAACTAAAATGTGGGGGCTGCGGGGTGGTTCCGGTGTTAGCTGCTCTGTCTAGCATCTTAGTAGGTTGTCAGTAAATTTTACATTGAAATGATCTCTTAATAAATTCTGTTTTGTTTTCCAGGCTAAAAAGTTAGGTGATTAGAGTAACCAACTAAGGATTTGCCTTCAAAAAGTCTACACTCAGTACAAGTGGCATTTGATCTTTGAAAAATCACTAAAGTGATTAATACCTGTGTGGGAAAATAGTACATTTTCTCTACCTGTCAGCGTTAGAATACATTAAAGGCAATCTGTAGCTTGACCAGAAGGGAGAAGTTTCTGGGCCACGCTGGCCATGATGACATTCTGGATACAGAAGTCCTGGAAAGCACTCAAACACGTATCATTTCCCAGAGAAAAAAAGACTTAACAATGCGTTCCCCATTCAGACTGTCACTTCAAGAACCGTGAGAACTAACTAACATCCTGGTGACTTCCGTAGGGAAAGAGCAGCCGCCAACAAACTAGTGCGTCGCACTGAGAAGAAGCTGAAGGAAATCTTCATGCAGGTTGAAGACGAGCGTCGACACGCGGACCAGTACAAAGAGCAGGTGAGGGACGGGGCGGGCAGGCTGAGCGCGGCTTCCGCCTTAGATGCCGTCGCCAGGAGACAGGCAGCACCGGCCAACTGTTGCCATGTGACCAGGTGAATTAGGAAGAGCTATTTGAATGTTTCAACAAATCAACAAATCTTCCTTGTTCCTGCCAGGCGCTCCCGGGTGCTAGGGATACAGGGGTGATTAGGACACAGCCCGCCGCCCCTCAAGCCCTCCCAAGTGCCCCCGAGACACAGAGGAGGGGTGGGCGAGAGCAGGTCCCAGGGCTGTGTGAGGTCTGAACTGAGTCTTAGTTAGCATCTGAGTTTCTTCCACCAGTATGGACGCTTCATGAGCGCAAATTTCTGCCTGTTTCACGCACTGTCATCTCTTGAATGCTTGACTAGTCCCTGGGTACAGTGGGCAGTCGCTGAATACTGGCTGGGAAGAGAAATGCATGTAGGACCCAAGTGGCCTTCCTCATCTGTGTCCAGGCACCTGTTTTCTCAGTATCAAGGGCCTGTTCTGCTAGGACTTCGGACTGTGGTCAGCTCTGCATTGGCTCCAGCCTGGAGGGCTGTGCTTTCCTGCTGGCTTTCCTGAGACCTGCCGCCGGGGGTGGAGCTGAGGATCCACTGCCTTTGGCCCAGACACCCCCCTTTTTCTCCCCTGCTCCAGTCAGACACCCAGCCTTCCTTACGACCCCCACACTCAGGGCCTAGCAACCCGAGGGCAGTTCTGGGTGGGCATGAGCTGGGCCTGAAGGGCACTGGCCACTCTCCGTATGGCTCAGGAGTGAGTGATCCAGGGGGCAGGCTGAGTCCTCACGTCAGGTCTTCCAGAGTGGCTTTGTACTTGAATCAAAATATAATGTTGACATACCCATTTGAAAGGAGGTGTTCAATGAATGTACCATCTCCTGGGGTTGGAGGCCGTCCACGTGCGTTTTGTGAGAATAGCAGTCCCCTTTCACAATCCCATAGGTCGCTCGTGCGAAGATTCTACGCTGTCATTTTTCCACAGAAAAATCAAGGCTGGAGATAGGGTTTTCAAGTTTTTTTTAAATATTTCCTTTAGCATAATTTGCTGTGTAGACACTGGCTTTGCTGAGAATGGCAGGCTGATGAGAAGGCCTCCTTCCATCCAGGCCCCCATCTGGGGAGTGTGTCAGTGCACACTCGTGTGTACCTGCATGTGCTCACGCGGCTGAGCTGGGCAGGGATCTGAGATCACACTCAGGACGCTGCGATGCCAAATTTGGATTCCCCAGTTTGGAATGACTTGGTTCGTGTAACTCCCCCAGATGGAGAAGGCCAACGCCAGGATGAAGCAGCTCAAACGGCAGCTAGAGGAGGCAGAAGAAGAAGCCACACGTGCCAATGCGTCTCGGCGCAAACTCCAGCGGGAACTGGATGACGCCACCGAGGCCAACGAGGGCCTGAGCCGCGAGGTCAGCACCCTGAAGAACCGGCTGAGGTGAGTGAGCACGGAGGCCCAGAGCTTGCCGACAGCCACGTCTGTGGTTTCCTTAGGTCCACGTACCGCTCCTGGTTCTTGCTCGTTCACCCACTCGGGATCTCTGACCATTAGCAGTCCTTGAGCAGAAGTGGGGGGCACTGGCTTTCACTGGTGGCTGTAGGAGTACACGGTGCCAGGCCTGAGCACCTGGCCAGAGGTGTGCCATGTCCCTGTCCCTTCTGAGGAGGGGTCCCAGCCTCCAACCCTCCTCCCATCTCCCCACACTGGGTTTGACGTGCACCGGGGAGTGGGCGGAACACAGGGATCCAAGGCTAAACCTGCCCGGGCCCTGCTTTTGTACAGCCAGTGAGCTAAGAATGGTGCTGACATTCATAAAGGTTGGAAGAAAACAAGAATGTGCAGTGGGGACCTTAAGTGTCCCACAAAGCCTATGTAGAGAATTTAACCTCCACCCTTTAGAGACAGGCCAGCCCGGGGTTAGCAGGTCAGAGCTTTCCTCCCTGTGTCACCGGCGGCAGCAAGCCGAGTCCAGCCACCCCCCAGCTCTCCAGGAGCCTCCTGCGCGGCGTCGCTGCCTCAGCCAGGGTAACGCTCCGCAGGCAGGTAGCAGGGTTGGGGGGAAGCACAGACCTGTTCCTGATCGTCTGCACCCCAGCTATGTGTCCTGAGGAAGGCGTGGAAGTTTTGAGTCATCAAGTGGTTGAACAGCCGGCCCCGTGTTCTTGGGGACGAGCCCACACCTGCCTGCTTTGCTCTCTCCAGGCGAGGTGGCCCCATCAGCTTCTCCAGCCGATCCGGCCGGCGCCAGCTGCACATTGAGGGCGCGTCCCTGGAGCTGTCAGACGACGACACAGAAAGTAAGACCAGTGATGTCAACGAGACGCAGCCGCCCCAGTCAGAGTAGGTCCACGGAGGCCGGGGGAGGCGCTACAGCGGGACACGCAGGAACTCACCCGGCGCCACTGCCTCGGGGCCTCCTGCGGATCCGGGGACCTGGCGGACGGCGGATTCCTTCCTGAGAGCAACTGTGTCTTAAGGCCTTGCCGCCCACACATACTGTATCCTGCTTCAGGCTTAGGTACAATTGCTCCCCTTTTTATATATATATACGTACACTGAACACACACATAGTAAACAGACCGTCTCATCATTGCATCTGTTTTCCACATATCCATCAAGAGACCATTTTCTAATACAAATTAAGAAAAGAACCTTTTTCAGATGAACTCCAGACCCGCTGCCAGTCGCTGGGTTGTGGGCAGCCCCGCGGTTGCTGCCCAGTCGCTCTGCATGCTCTGTCGTCCGGACAGCTACCTTAGTTCTGTGTGCACGTGGCCCCTGCCGCCACGTCAGCCACATCGAGTCTCTTAGAACATTGTGGAACCTAAACTGCACTTGCAGCTCTCATCTCCTTCAGATAACGATCAACACTATTTTGGTGAGCAAACTGTGAAAGGGGCTTGGAGAGACTGGCGTGGGGGGTGGATCAGGGGAAGCTGCATCCATCTCCCTCAAGTCGCGGTGTTCCCGAACCTCTTCACGTAAACTGTCCTTGGCCAGGGCCGGTCTGTGCATAGAAAGGACAGTGGCCGCGATGCCGCTGGGGCGGCGGGGCGTAGCTGTCACCTTGACTTCTGGATGGCCTCCTGAGGCTGCTTCCAGAGTGAGCAGCTACTGCGGGCGCCCTCCCCCACCACCACCCCCCCCCCGCCGCCGAAGTCAGGGGTAATCTCCCTCCCCGCCAGGCTCTCATGCTGACCTTGCAAATTCAGCCGCTGCTTTGAGCCCAAAATGGGAATATTGGTTTTGTGTCCGAGACTTGTTCCACGTTTGTCGGCGAGGTTGACAGAACCTCGAGAACAGGTGCCACCTGCCTGAATGTTGAGATGCCAGTGGGTGTGACTCCTTCATTTCTCCTTTCTCTCCCCTTGGGACAGTGTTACAGTGAACATTTAGCATTCTGTTTTGGGTTGGTAGTTAATCAAACTGACATTACAGAAAGTGCCTTAGACACTACAGTACTAAGACAATGTTAAATATATTATTTGCCTCTGTAACAATTTAATGTATTAAGTTTTAACTGTGCTTCATATCATGTACCTCTCTAGTCCAAGTGGTATTACAAACATTCAGTGACAATGAATCAGTGTTAATTATAAATCCTTGATCCTCTGCAACGTGCTTGAAAACACAAACCTTTTGGGTTAAAAGCTTTAACATCTGTTAGGAAGAATTTGTCATGTGGGTTTGGAATCTTTGATTTTCCCCCTTTATGAATTGTACTGGCTGTTGACCACCAGACACCTGACTGCAAATATCTTTTCTTGTATTCCCATATTTCTAGACAATGATTTTTGTAAGACAATAAATTTATTCATTATAGATATTTACGCCTGCTCTGTTTACTTGGAGGAAAAAGCACCCGTTGAGAATAAACAGACCTCAATAAACAAGAATAATCATGTGAACGTGAAATCTGTTTTCTCACCTTCTGTTCTTGATTTCCTACCTGTGAGCTCATCGGAGGTTGGATGCTACATAGACATAAAATGCTGCCAGCCAGGCCTGCTTTTTCTGAGGGCACTGCATGCCCAGAAACTGTCAGGTGACGGGCTGCTGCTTTGGACAGTCTCAGCTACAGGGGCCTCAACGCGCAGCTGCATCCGGCAGGAAAGGGCCGCTGGGGCTGGAGACCCAACTGTTAATGGAGAAGGAGCCATCCAGGGTGCAGGACAAAGCCGTGAGGGTTTCGGTCACCAACAAATGAAGCTCATCCCTGGGTTAGAGTATTTTAAGAGGTCCAAGAAGTTGCAGGTTACATTTACAGGCAGGATGCACACTGAAAATGCTTCGGGAGGACTCAGTGGTGAGCTCCAAGGGCAGCTGCGGGCTGGTAAGGATAGGCTGGAGGGAAATCCGAGAGGTACACACACACACACACACACACACACACAGAAGGCTGGGGGTGTTCCAGGATACGCCAGGTGCGGCTGTTCAGGTGGGCTGAAGTATATTCCCAGGCTGCGTGGCAGTTGTGGGAGGTGAGAAATGGGCACAGGTGCTCCCTTCCCTCTGTGTCATGACCACGGGAGGAAAAGGGTGAGTTGCACTTACCGGGTCTTGTGTGTTCTCACCCTTGCATTCAGTATCTTGATCCAGAGGTTTGTGGAAGCCAGAGGCTTGTTTTTCTCAAAAAGAATCCTGCCCTGCTGGGGAAGGAAGCGAGGGCTCCCTGCCCTGCCGGGTGACCGAGCAGAGTCATCCTTGGGGGAATTAAGAACTGCAGGTTCCCCCAGATTCCATCCCAGCACTGGCCTAGTGAGGCAAGTACTGTACTTCCTAGAATCTTCATAGTTCTAATTGGCACATTTTTAATGGTTTACATAATAAAGGTTTAACCGGTGTTAATGTCAGTTTCCCAACTACTCCGCCTATCAGGAGAAACAGTCCAATTCCTGATTCCACAAAGATGCTAACTAGAAGGGACCGTTCTTCACTAAACAAGCCACCACCTCGTGGTCTAAGTGGTCTGTAAAGCCTCAGCTGGGCATTTAAAGCAGGACAGCAGGTGGGAGCTGGGGTCTGAGCACATGTGTCAGACTCAAAGCAGCTGGCCAGCTCTCACCCCGCAGGAGTGGGGGCCATCGTGGGGAGGGGTTCAGGCAAGATATGGGAAAGCCTTATCCTTCTTTGGAGATGAAGTTTAGATGAACTCTGCTGGGGTTTTAACTCGGAGCCGTCACACACACCAAATGCTCTGCCCGCCCCTGCCACAGGGCTGCTGCTCTTTTCAGTGCAGACAGACATTCTAAAGAATTCTTTAAAATTCCTTTGGCAGGGATAACACCTATTCCCAGCTTGACTGTCCTGGGTATTCTGACACATTTCCTTTCTGTCACCACCTTCCCCATCCCTGGAAGCCCCAACTAAGGTAAAATGAGCTGGAAGACCAAATTCTTAAAACCAGCCTTCCCCATGGCTCTGGGTACAACTGC
This sequence comes from Camelus ferus, assembly GCF_009834535.1. Taxonomy (NCBI): domain Eukaryota; kingdom Metazoa; phylum Chordata; class Mammalia; order Artiodactyla; family Camelidae; genus Camelus; species Camelus ferus. The sequence goes on along the minus strand of NC_045711.1, from coordinate 12,741,328 downwards.
CCCACGGCTCCTTCCTCCTTCAGGAATGTTGCCGATGTTGCTATAACAACCAGGTCTGTATCAAGACTGGGGAAGAAAAGAGCTGACAGTTGTCAGACTCAAGGAACCACACCACTTCCTGCCCTACTCCCTTAGAAAAAAAAAAAATCCAGTCACAACAGGCCATAGGTTGGAGTCTAGGAAGTGGAGAGGATGGCTCCCCTCCGCCTCGTTCAGGCAGGTCTGAGCGAAGCCTGTGGCTGAGACCAGAGGGGAGTCCCCATCCATAAGGGCTGCCCAGTCACTCCGGAAGGGACAGCACCTGCACCAAGAGCTTTCCCAAGCCCTGAGCGTTTGCTAGGACGCTGTGTCCCGGGCCAGCTGTCAGGACCGGCCAGGCAGTCCACTTCCTCGTGTAGCCACCTGTCGTTTGGGAATCTAGCAAATTATGTGAAGTGTCTCATACAATTCTTGTCAGAAATCTCATCAAACTACGGGTAAGAGTATGCCGACGCGATGATGCCAGTCTCCAAGGACGATGCTACCTGTCCCTGCAGGGCCTGTGCACCATATGCAGAAAGTGTGACCACCCTTCAACCCTTACCGAGACCACAAATTCGGTTGTGACTCATCACAGCAGTGAGGTCTGTTTATTTTTTCAAAGTAACCCAATAATGGACTCCATCCCCACTAACTGGATGTCATGAAGCCTTATTCAAGATGTAACGTGACATAATCAGACTATTAAACACCAGGTCTGACTGACACCCAAGCAGAGCACTGCCTCCTTCAAAGGACCACACCGCACAGAGGCTAAGATGCCCCTGTTCTCAAGTGTAAACGCGTGTGCCTCACAATCACCGTCGGGAGGTGGCAGCTGTGATGTGGTCCTCACTGCCTGACCACTGGTAAGGGCAGCAGAGCCCAGCGTCAGAGCCTGTAGAATGGGTACCAGCAGCTTAGAAGGAATTCCGGAGCCAACCACGGAACATGCGTTTCAGACGTGCCGCATCGCCCGTGCTCAGCGCGGCGCAGGGGGCAACGTGGGGAAACACGGACAAGGACCGCTCTGGGTCAAAGCACGGTTCAGAATGTCAAAATCACAACGTGAAGTTTCAGGACTCTCTCACACTCCTTTTTGTATATGAATTAAGTGTGATATGAAATTGTATAAAGAAGCCTAGAAGAACTCATAAAGTCTTAAATAAGCGTTCTCATAGTTCTAATTGGCACGTTTTTAATGGTTTACACCATTAAAGGTGTGTTTAATAATTGCTGGTGTTTAAGATTCTAGGAAGTACAGTACTCGCCTCACTAGGCCAGTGCTGGGATGGAATCGGGGGGAGTCTGCATTTCTTAATTCCCCCAAGGATGACTCGGCTGGGTCACCTAGCAGGGCAGGGAGCCCCGCTTCGTGCTACTGTCCCATCCCGCCACCAGCAGACCTTACATCAGTGCTGCCGAGGCTGTGAGTTCCACCACCGTGGGGCAGCATCCCCAAAGTGAAGCATTCTTTATCACACTGTTACTACATTGCTTATCACACTTAGACTGATTCAAGACTGACAGAGGATACTTCAGTGACACCAGTATGTGTAACTGTACCTAGTCCCCTAAATTCTAGGTGACGGTAGGATTTGCTGGTGGGTGTTGGGGGGGGGCAGTTAAAACAATCACTTTTTCTTTTTAAACCAAAAACCAGTTTTTCACAGCTCCATCTACTGACAGGGAACAGGGCTGTGAGCCTCACACAGGGATAACCGTTTATCCACATGTGTCCCAGAAAACCTCTGGCCCAGTCCTGCCAGCCCAGCCCCTCATCCCGGGCCTCTCCCGGCAAATCATGACCCAGGCAGGATCTCTATTTTTAAACTGGGGCACCAAACTTGATACCTGGTTAGAAAACACCCCACAGGTAAACAAGTGAAACTTCTGCTCAGCTTCCCTTGGTGAAGACTTTGGAGCTGGCAGGGAATGCTAACAACTCCTGCGGGTAGAGACGGACAGCACGATAAAACAAGACTCCACATCATAGCCTCACGGGGTACAAGCCCCGCCCGGTCCCCCCGCACCAGCTCTGTAAGCTTAGCTCTATTTTCAAACTTGCCTCTTCACGTGCGCTATCTTATAAAGGACGTATGTCACGCTAATATTTACTGGAGATGATTGTTTTTCATTAAAGTTTAAAAAGGGCTACTGTAATTCCCATGTATCATATTTTTAACAGTCATGGGACCAGTTTTTAAGTAAGATGCTCTAAGTCATAGGAAGATGATTTACAAAGATGCCTTCTGCCCCTAGTCCCACTTTTAGGAAAGACTCAAATAATACAGCTGTATTTTTAAGGCAGCTAATGTTCTCAATTTGTTTCAACCTTTGGGGCAAATAAAGAGAAAAACAACCTGTGAAGTAAAAGTCAGAATGTAGAAAAGGCTTATCTTAGCACTTTCTAGGCAAACCGTGCAAACAATTGACAGCCTGGACCCATCCTTCCTTCAGGCCTTGTTCCCACCAGAGGCTCGGCCGGCTCTTCTCAGTTGCAGCCAAGCAGGAGGCATCTGGCTGCTCCCTAAAGCCACTGCTCCACCCCAAGTCACATTCCCTTCCCCAGAGGTGCCAACTTCCACCTGGGCTCTCAGGAGATGCTAACGGCGTCTCCAGGACAGCTTCGGAGAGAAGCAGAGTCAATACACTGACCAGGCACAGCGCTGGACAAGCCACAGTCCTCCTGCTGCAAAGGCTGTGCCGCCCGCACCCTCACCACTTCCCATCGTTCAAAATCAGCTCACCTCCTGAGGCACGAGACAGAGGCAAGGCCGGCGAGGCCTGGAGTTTGGGAAGGTGGTGAGGACAGCAGAAAATAACACTGAGCTCCTTTCCTAACCTGGCTTTTCCATGAACCAGCCGTGTGAGCTCCCGCCAGGCACCTCGACTCCAGGCCCACATTCCCCTCGGCTAACCGCGGCAAAACCAGCCCACCCCACTCTCAGGTCAAGGTCACCTCACCTAGTCCTCTCATGCCTCACTTGTGGTTCAACATCCCCGCTGTGGCTTCTGGCTCTTCCTGGGGGCAGGGGGCACAGCTTCTGGCCACTCGGCTGACAGCAAGTGGAGCACTGGCTCCTTCTTACTTACGCAGGACCTTGCAGGAGCAAGGGATGGGAAGGGTGGTGAGATGAAAACACCTGGAGACAAGCTGTCCTTCGCCACATGGAAGATCAGCCCCCTCCACGCAGGGGAGACCACTATGTGGACCCAGCTTGGGGATGGCTCATGCCTGAAGGTTTCAGTGAGAGCCGGGCAAACCTGGCAGTCGGGCAGCCTGTGGACAGGAACCCACTCAGAGGCAGGTGGCTAAGGGAGGATCTTTAGCTGGACAGGCAAACTGTACACATTACCTGTCAAGCCAGGTAGCAAACGGTCTATCTGCACAAGGACAAAGCAGCGTCTTAAACCAGATACAGACGGTCACCGACTTAACAATGGTTTGACTTACGGTTTTTTTGACTTCACCGTGGTGCAAAAGTGATACACATTCAATAGAAACGATACTTTGAATTTTAAGTTTTAATCTCTTCCCAGGCTAGCAATAGGCGGTAGTACAGTCCCCCTCAGTGCTGGGCAGGGCAGCTCCGGGTCAGCCACGCGACTACTGACAGCCGTTCTGCACCCAGATGACCATTCCGCTCTCCACTTTCAGTCCAGTATTCAATCCACTACATGAGACAATCAACACTTTTTTTTATCAAACACGCTTTGGTGTGAGATGATTTTGCCCAACTGTAGACAAATGGAAGCATTCCCAGCACGTTTAAGGTAGACAAGGCTAAGCTGTGATGTTCAACAGGTTAGGTGTAACAAACTCATTTTCAATTTAAGGTATTTGCAATTTACAATGAATGAGTTTATCAGGACGTAATCCCATAGTAAGCAGGGGAAGCTCTGTAATCCACACAGAAAGCTCAGAGAGGCCGGAAGGAGTCAACCAGCTTCCTCACAGGGTCTGCTGCAGCTATAAAAAAAAACAAAAATACATGGGCGTCTCCTCCCCAGAGTAAATCCAGCAGCAGACTGCTGCACTTTCATGGACCTGGCCCGGCTCTCCTGGACCCAGAGCAGTCGGGACAGCCAGTGAATAACACGTGGGGCCCTGGATGCAGGGACCCCTCTCCCACTGGGAAGCCAAGGACAGGGATTCAAGCTCCAGAACTCATCCTCGCTGTAACTAGAGGAGCTCGGTTTGCTACGTTTTTGATTTGGGGTTCCTGCATAAACAAAGAGGTCTGCTGAAAGCTGAAAGCCCTGATCTAATCCAGTCCTTCACCGCTGGCTGGGAAAGCAGCTGGGGGACGCTGCCCATCAGTACGACACCTGGAGTTTTCAGCTGCTCAGCCAGCACAACTGGGGCACACACACCACTGCAAGAGACTCTCACGAGTCAGCTTATGGCAAAGTCTCCAGGAACAACTAACAAAGATGTTCCTGCACACGTATTAACTGACAAGAAAACCTTTTCAATGTATCCTACTTCATGTTTCTTACTCACTTAGGAACTGGAGTCACTTTTCATTTACATATAGTTTTAAAACTATAAACTACTTCGTTTATGCTTTGTTATAAGCAATGTTCAGAATCTGACACATTCATAGAGACCCCTAGTTTACTTGTTCCCCCAGCCCAGTCACCCTGGGTCTTGCTACGCAACATCCAGCACCTTCCTAGCATCAACCTGAGGGATAAGGAGAGAAGCCCAGGACCGAGGAACCCCTAATCCCTGAGCCCCAGCACGTGTCATGAAAAGCAGCCCCGCTGGAGGACCAGCTCCCAGACCCACCACAGTCACCCTGTGACTTGGCAAGCTGCCTCCCTCGAGTCCAGGTCCCTCCTCTTAGATTTCTGCATTGGGCTGGGGCCATTCTCGGGCTGCTCCTGGAAATCACAGCAGAAATCAGCACCAAGAGAAACAAATAAGCTACAAGAATGTACCATACAACACAGGGAATACAGCCAGTATTTTGTGGTAACTGTTAATGGAAAATAACCTTTAAAAACTGTGAGTCACTATATTGTGTACCTATAAGTTATGTACTATTGTACAAAAAAATAAATAAATACAAACGATCAGCATGAGAATGCCCGCTGGTACCCTGGGTATCGCCTAAGGCCACCTGACTCTCCTCTGCCCTGCTCCACAGCTGCCGTCCATCCATCCACATGTCCCACGTCAGAGCAGAAGTGACATCCGAACCTGGCTTTGCAACTCCAGCTCTTCTCTCACAGGATGGCAGAGACCCAATAAAGCAACCTCAATCCTTTTTTTTTTTTCTGTGAAATTTATTGTTTCCACATTAAAAGATTTTTTTGAGGGGAAGTATTTTTTTAACCACATGATGACCCTATACAGCTGCCCAGAGGAGGGCACCATCGTAAGTCATTAACATGCCACGTGAGTTCTGAATAAATAAAAGCTACAAAGCCCAAGTTATATACAAATACCTCAGGCGATAATGTTTACAAACCTATGTACAATAAAACAAATGTAAACAGTAAACGCAGCATGAGTAATCGAAGGATGCACAGGGCCAACCACTTCCAGTCTGCCCGCCCCCAGGAGCCACAAGGGCCGCCCCTGGAACCAGGCCGCTCAACCCTTCCTGACGCAACGGGACAGGCCCTCAGAAGACAAAACGAGATGCTCTGAAGATGTCATTGAACTGAAGGACCAGAGAGCCGGCGAGGCAGCAGCCACCACCCCAACCCCGAGTCTGAGGCACATGAGGAAGTGGAGATAGCAGGGACATGGCCCCGTGTGCCCCGGTCCCGGAAGCTCCTGCTCTCTGGGGCTCAGACAGGCATCTTGCTGCTCTGGGAGGCAAGTCTATGGAATGATAACCGCTAAAGTAAAATCAGAAGGTGCAGAAAATGTTCCCTAATTCAGTGACCTTCTTGACTCTGCCAGTAACAGACCCAAACTGTGAGTGGTAGAGGAGGGGGACACATGATCATGAGCACTGGAGATGCCTGGGTGGGGGCTCAGGGGGAGGGCACATGTCGACCTGATTTGGGGGAGAGCTGCTAGAAGATCTGCAATGTCCTAAACACAACTACTCCTATCCGCACAGCGGGGCGGGGCTATGAGGCGTGATGAATGGGTACTTCTGCATCCAGTGACCAAGTAATACACGTACGTATCACCTCGTGACCCACAAAAGTGCAATCATGTGAAACCAACGGCACTACGGCGAGAAGAGAAAATAGCCAGTATTGATATCGCGCAGAGTCCTGGGGCTGGGCGGGGCCCAGCAGCCGCCACTGCATGCAGCCTGCCCTCTGCCGGCCGCGGGGAGGCGGGCGGAGGGGCACGAGCCGGGCCCAGGCACCGAGGGGTGAGGCGTGGGTGTGTCCTGGGCAGCTGGAGGAGGGCGGGAGCCCCCGCCTGGAGGCCGGGCACTCACACACTGAGAGGCAGCATACCCGGGGCCGACGATGGGCGCGAGGAGCCCAGACCAGGAGGAGGAGGAGCCGGGTCAAAGCCGTTTACTGCCCTGTGGGGTGACCAGAGCAGAGAAGGGGAGGGTAGGGGAAGAGAAAGAGAGACTGTCATTTAAAATCACTTGACACACAGAGAAATTCTTCTGCTCTCTAACACTATTTCCCAGCCCAGAGCAGAACCCTGACCGCCAAAGCAGCAGCCGGCTAGAGGCCTGAGGACTGCGTGCGTGTGGGAGAGGAGACCGTGCGCTCCCTTCTCGGCAACTTCATCACACCGGCGTGGAGGCCAACAGCGCTCGTCTGAGTGTCTGCCAACAGGGAGCGAGCCAAATAAATACGGGCATGACCAAACAGTGAAATATTATGTGACCATTCAAACACATTCCACGGAGTTCTTTGGTAGCATGGAAAATATTCAGACTGTGATCAATGCTAGGTAGAAAAAGCAGCAAGTAACCGAAGTAGGTTTAATGACATGAAGAAAAAAGGTAAGGAGCATATATTCGAGACTCTTACCTATAACTAGACATTACTATCTACGTAGCTAAATCTAGAATGTGCGGGAACACAGACAGGCAGACGGACACACACACACACAATCACATACATTATAGAAAGAAAATTTAACAATAGTTACTTTTCTTCCCTTTGAGTTGTGGGTAAATTTTATCTACTAATTTATATTTCTTAATTTTATTCCAAATTTCCTACAATGTACATGAGTATCTTAATAAGGGGGAGAAAAATAACCTTTTTAAATTGTTCAGCAAGCAAAGCCAGATGGGGAGGCTTCTCGCAGACTTGTGAGACACCAGTCCCATCCAGCACAAGAGCCTGCAGCCAGGCCCCCAGCACCCGGGCGGAGAGCAGCACCCCGGCGGAGAGCAGCACCCCGCCCCAGCCACCAGGCAGCACAGCCACAGGAAGCAGTGAGGGGGTGAGCGCAAGGCCTGGAGCCTCTCTCAGGAGCCACTGCAGCCCTACCATACTGAAAACGTCCCTAGGAAAATGTGTCCCACTAAAATCTGGGAGATGCAGCCAACGGCCCTACACACACCCACCAGTGTCCCCACCAGCCTACTCATCAGAGGGGCCCAGGAAGCTGAATATAGACTCGTGGAGAGAGGTTCTCTTAAAAAAAAAAAAAAAAAAAAAAAAGCAGACACATTCCCCATCAAGCTGACGGCTTCCCACACTGACGAGGAGAGGGTAACCTCACAGAGAAACAGGCACACAAAGAGACCTGACAAGTGGCCGGTGACTACTGTGATGAAACAGAGTTAACATCTGAAGAAGCTAAGCTCAGAGAATGGGTTTGGGGTTGGAAATCAAGCTACCCACAAAGGCCAAGAGCGACAGGCAGGGCTCTGACAAATGCAGCGTCTCCCTGTTGGACATTCTCCCACCGCAGTGATGCACAAGCAGGACTTTCCCTTTTCTCTTTGGAGGTCTGACATTGAGCCTCATCACATTTGAAAGCTTTAAATCATCCTCCCCGTCCTGCCAGTGCTATGGGCCTGTGCCTCTTCTGCGGGCAGGGGCCACACCCTATATGCCACTGGAGCCCCCGCATAATCAGTCCATCTGTCATCTGGCTGGCTGGTCCCAGAGCCCCGATCCTGCTCCTCCTAGAACCTCAGGGAGAACTAGGCAGGCCTCACAAAGAGCTTCAGCTGGAAACGTGAACACCAGATTACCAGCCTCACAGAGCAGGGCAGCAGGCAGCACAAGTTGTAACTACAGACCGTCCCCGAAACTCAGCAGAAAGGGAGCACTGCTGAGTGCCAAGAACTTGGCACATGTTCCAAGGGGCGTGCAAAAGGAGCAAACGTGAGGATGGCTCCATAGGCAAGGCTTAGGGCTGAGATTCCCGAATTTTCAAGCTTAGATGGACGTTTAAGGAGTGCCAAGTTCCTCCTCATCGTTACGACACTAAGGAAACAAAAGCAAGAGAAGGTCCCGCCATTCACCTGAGCTCACCCCATGAGCCTGTCAATGGGGAAGCCGGGCCCACAACTGCCCCCAGATGCCCAGGCCATTATCCTCCCCGTCTCCTCCTGCCCAAGGACACCTGACAGGCTCCAGTGAGCAACCACTCTGGTGCTCGCAACGCAAGTCAGCTCTAATGGGGAAAATAAGCAGTGCAATCCAGAACACAAAGGGAAAGAAGAAACCAGGTAAGTAAGTTCTCTGTGTGGATGGAAATGGAATTCTTGATGTGAAAGCTGGGTGGAGGAGAGAGAAAACAATCCAGCGGGTGTCACCTAGCACCTCTCTCTGAGCCAAGAAGTAGGAAGTAAAGGACCAGGAGGAAGGAGGAAGCTGACCCCACAGGTCAGCTGTCAGTGTGGGGAGGCCCCTCCCAGGCCTGCAAAGCTGCGCAAGGAGGGAAGGTTTCCAAGGGAAGAAACACCTCCATACTCAGCTCATCTGGTTTCAGGGAGCAGCAAAAGAGCCAAACGGAAACGCCCCAGTGGACAACACAGGGACCGAGAGGAGAAAGAACGGGCCAGGGTGGAGATACAGACCTGGGAACCACCTAGGTAAAAAAGGTTCCAGAAGCCATGAAATTTCATGATCTTACCACCAAAATTTAGTTAAGGAGTCTGAAAGACAGAGACTCCAGCTCAGACAAGGAACTAAGTCAGCTGTAAATGGCAAAAAGCAAAGTGAGAGAGGGGAAGAACCAACGCACGTTTAGGAGCCGGTCAGGCAACAGAGATAAAGCTTGGGGACGGACTGAATCTGACAAAGCAGCAAGGACAGGGACACCCGGGAGGGCAGTAAAGAAAAGGAGGAGTGGGCTAGAGCTAACTCAGGAGAGCAGGCACACTCCGGACCCCAGTCCCCCTGGTCAGATGGATGAACGGAAGCTCGGCGCAGCTCGTCCTCAGCCCGGGCTCTGCACACTGAAACGTGCGCTCCCCGGAAGTAAGGTGGACCTTATGCCCCTGCCCCCCACAACCACCCCAGTGTGCTGTGGGGAGACAAGCCTGAGGGTGGGAAGAGAGCCCCACAGCAAGAATCCATTATCATTAGCGCCGCTTCAAGAGAGGGGACACTGGGAAACTGAAGAACGCCAGGCCCATGGAGGCAGTCAGGTGTGGTCCCAGGGCTGGCAGTGACCCCTGACCCCGCCCCCCGGACTGTGGCGTCACCCCAACAGTGCCCTCCCAGTGTCGGGAAGACCACTGAGCCTGCTCCTCACAACCACCAGGCCCATTACTACTAGATCGCTTTTGTTTTGCACCAGCTGAACCAATAATGGTTTACAGTCCAACCCAACAGGAACTGGACAGCTCACTCACGGGCTGCAAGCTGATTAAAGCAGAGTCAGCCCCATGCAGTTAGTAAAAACCAGTTTGTCAGTGTTAATGTGTCTTCCACCACGCACCATGATTAAGAATAAAAGAGCACAGCAAACAAGTTCAGTTACCCATGAACAACGTGGGAAATATGACTTTTTCTTGCCTAATAAAAAAAAAAAAGGAAAAAACATTAAACAGTGATAATGCAAATACTATTTTCACACCATGCCCTAAAATTAGTTTACACTCCCCTACACACAGCCCAAAAGCAAGCAGACTGGCTTACAAAATTAGGGCAAATGACACAGGAAACTAAATAAAAGTTATGGGGGGAAGAGAACGTTTTGAGAACTCAAGTGGCTGCACTACGTGTGAGCTGTTATCTCTGGGGAGGAGAGACATGAAGGCTGAGCAGGGGCTGGAGGAAACGGAGCAACAGCTGGGAAGCAGGCCCAGCATCCCACACTTCAGCAACCGGTGAAGTGATCACCACGAGATAAAACCCTGATTCCAAGAAGCCCTCACATAACCAGAACTTATAAAATACTTTCAAATCCCACAGAGCAACATACAACAATTAGGATTTATGTCTCTGTGGCTATTCTGAGGGAGGCAGGGGTCAGTGTGCACACACACACGCACACACGCGCTGACAACTCTGATGACCTCTCCCCACCACGCTCCTGCAGGTTTCTAGAGGCACTGGGAAAAGCACCGAAACCGCCACAGACTCCTCAGCGGCGGGTTCAGGGCAGGCAGGCTCTAGAGCCAGAGGGTTTTTCTAAATGGAAAGCTTTTTCTCATACTGAGACTGTAAGATACACTTTGACGCTTCTGGAAGAACTGGCATTTCTTCTTTTAACCTGCAAGGTTTAATAATGGAGCTGGGAGCTGGGACATTTCCCTCCCTCCCTCTGCAGCAGGTACATCCCATCATGGTTTTCATCTAGCCACTAGGTCAGCAGGAAGAAAGGCCAGAGGGAAGAGGCCAGGCGGGCCAGAAGGAAGCCAGAATCAAAGCAAAGCAGCAAGGAAGTAGGAGCAACGGCAAAACCCACAGGAGCCACCCTCAGGCACACGGCAACGAGACAAACGTAACTCAAGCAGTAACAGGTTAATACGCGAGTGCGCGTATATAATCCATTTACATACAAATTAAATACTTGAGAAAAGGGCAGCCCACAAAAAACATATTTAGCTCTTAACAGAAACAGTACAATTAAAAATGTGCACTACTTAAACCAAAACTAAATATCAGCTGTAACTGCTTCTATCAAGAAGCGTATTTCCAGACTCAGTTCAGGACATGAAGCCTGGATGCTCCCCAGAGGACAGGGGCCCCGGCAGTTACAGCAAATCCTCCGCATCTGCCTAAGACTGACTGGGCTCATCTCTGGGCGATCACAGCCCTGGTGCTCTGCATCAGGGTTGACTGGAAGCCAGTCTCTGAGGAAGACAGGACAGCAAGCCTGAACTAATGTTATCCCTCCACCATGACTGTTTTAAGGACTTTTTTTTTGCAAAGGCATCTGCCCCACCAATCCATTCACGGTTTGCCTGTTCTCACGTCATAAGGTGCCCAATAATAGACTAATAACTACTCTGTTGGAGGGAATTAAAAGTTGCAAGCAAAAATAATTAGATACTACTTCCAACCCTCATGAAGACTAGCCTTAAACTGTCCGTGTATTGGTTGGGGAAATGGTATCTCTCTGTAAAAATACCTATCTACTTACTCCACTTACCATCGTGGTATAAAAACAACCCCCTCAAGGTTGCCCGAAGCTCCTAAGCCTGCGGAATACTCCTTTCATTCTCACAGCCACTGAGGAGCCCCAACGGTTAGAATAAAATTCTGGTTTATATATTGATATTCTACAACATGCTTTCAAAAATGAAATGTGCATGAAGTCTTGATTTATGTATCAGTTTAGAATGTGCTCCTTAATGAAGTATGTATACTTTGAGGTAGAATTTTAAGGGAGACAGAGAAACCACTCCACTTGCATAAGGATGAACAACAGAAACCTTTTCAGAGTGGACTGTGTACCAAATCAGGCACATAAATGTACCAAGTCCCCCACAAATGCACCAGTCATTGAGGAAAGCAGAAGAGACAAGCTCCTTCAAGAAATTGTGAACATCTCTATATTCCTTTCGCAGACTCAAAGCAGAGACAGCGGCAAGGGATCACGGTGTCACGGCTGCTGCTCCACTAACAGCTACCTGAAGTCACGTGGTCAGCATCCCAGCGCACAGGTCCTAACTGTTACCTACATTAAGGCACACTCGTACAAGAGTGTAACTAGGAAGCTTTTTTTTTCAATTGAGGTGGAACAATATGAACTGACACAGAAAGATACTAGCAATACAGTCACAATGGGTGTGTTGCAGCACAGTATTTAAAGCATCCCATAAGTTTATTAAAGTATATGGTAGATGCATAAAATATGACTTGTCCTAACTAGGAACAACTGTAAGGTTGCAAAAATAGTGTGAAAACAGAAAACATTCACTTCTTACTTTATATACTCTGTACCAACTGAAATATTTTTTGCATTAATAAAGGATGTACCACGGCTGTAATCTTATGACAATTTTTTTAAATTCTCAATTGCCAAAAAAAACCTTCATATCATACAAAACTTGTGTCTTCTAAACTGTATTTGACCCAGTGGTCCTATATTTTTCTACAATCTCCAGGCAGAGGTCTGGGGAAGAGCCTACATACACGTGATCATCGTGTTCTCTTCTACCCTTAGCAAACATTCACCAAGAAAGTCTACTAGCCTGCAAGCACCGTGAGCCCAAGGACTGTACCACAGTCATCTTTAACCCCCGGGGCCTAGCACAGCTGCCTTTCAAGACTCTGCTTCCCAGGACAGATGCTTCAGAGTCAGGGCGCCCGGAGTAACAGACTCCACGGGGACTAGCAGACAACAACAGATTTCCCATCCCCAGAGAGCTGAATGATAACGCCTCAGGTGGGTTTATCACACTGAGTTGATATTTTCAAAGCTCAATAAGCTCACTTAATAATGTGCAACTTTACTGCCCCAAAAAAACTAAACTCAGAACTTTCAAGACTTACCCTTTGTCGAAGAAAGATGTGTGCCCTGATCGAGAGAACTTCGTGCTGTTGCTATTCATCACCCCACAGTTAACGTTCCCTGAAATATAGGATTTTCGTGATGCTTGGTCCTTTGCAAAATTCCTGCAAGCTGCTAATTTGGATTCTAAAGCCTATGAAAGGAAGAAGGAATGATTTGGTTGTCAAAACAGTAGCTGCACATAAAAATTTGCATTTCAAACCATTTCTATTTCAAGACTCAAACCTTATTCTCTTGGCTGATAATGGTGGCAATTTAAGCCGTATCAATCACCTATCTAATAGAAAGAGGCAATATATATGCTGGCTCCCTTTCTAATGAGCTCAGAACACTTATTTCTCTCAGTATTACTGACAGATACAGACAGGACCCTCACTGTACAACTAAGGAAAAGGGGGCACAGTAGCCAGAAGCGGATCCCGAGTCTCTCAGCCCCATCCACTGCTTCTTTCTGAGTTGGGGGCTGTTTGTCTGTTGGCTAGTTGGAGGGTGTGTGTGTGTCTGGGGAGTGAGCATTATAAAGAATGCAAAAGCACCTGTAAAATAGTTGAGGATTTTTTTTAAAGCAGCCAATTTTTTCTTCAGGGCTTCAGGTTGGTTGTTTCACTGTATCAGGGTGGGTAAGCGCACTTACAACACCTCACATGAAGTGAAATGCTACTGCATTTCTGACAGCACACTGTAAAAATCCAATACCCTTTGTCTATAATTAAATAATTCGCCTGATAACGACACCAGCCCTTTAGCATGTACCTCCAGAGTGCCTGCTCAGCACCTGTCACAACACCTGGCCTGTGCCAGGCTCTACAGACCATTGGCATGAAGAGAACAGAAGTTTCCCACTGAGTTCCAACAAACACAAGTATCACCAACACCCCCCACCCTTCCCACACATTTTACCAAGTCAAACCGTCTCCCAGAAAAAAAACGGAGGGGATATAATCCATGGCCCAGAAAAAAAGACAAAAAATAGTCCACTCCTATTATCCATGACGCTAAGGGATTGGGGAATACATAGACAAATCCACAGATAATATATTCCACGCTGAGAATCCTCCCCCCACAATTTCAATAAGAGCTGTTAAGAAACAGCAACAAAAAGAGACGGAAACTTCTCTTCTCCTTTCTTAGCAGCACCAGTAAAACAACAACAGAAAGAAGGAAGAGAGGTAGTGACCTCGTAGGATAAGCTCTTAATAAGCCTTTCGTCAGCATCTTACTACAGAGACACATACTCAGTAAAAACTGAGAGCCATTAACTTCCTATATTCAAGACACTCATTCATTCATTCAGATATTTGCTGAGAATCCATCATGTAACAGGACAGGCTGTGTCTGACGCATCAGTGAGACAACCAAGTGCAAGTACCGGGCCTGGCACTCAAGAAGCACAGTCTAGAAATCAAGATTTGGACGATATTCACACCGAGGAGGAGGCGACACCACGGTTGTGAAGATGATGACCAGAAAATCAAGGACAGAACTCTAAGTAAAGTCAACACCGGGAGGGTGGGCAGACGAAGACCCAACAAGGTGACAAAGAGGAATGGACAGGAAGGCGAGCAGCAGACGTGACACAGAATCAGAAAAGCAGAGGGAAGACAGCATCTCAAACAGACAAAAAACAGGTCCGTGTTGGATGTTTCAAGTAAAATTAGGACAGAACAGCACCCGCTGGATTTGACAGCACTGAGATCAGCAATGAGCAATTCTGGTGGAGTGAGCAGGGAACAGAGCCCAGACTAGGGTATCTGGGAGTGCGCATGCCATCAGAAATGCTAACGATCAATGGAGCCGTGCTGTCAAAAGCCTGGCTGCGAAGGGAAGAGAGAAATAGAAAGACAGCTAGAGACATGACATAAAAGGAAGGAACAGCTGCTTTTATTTTTGCTTTAAGATTTTAAAACTGTGTAATATCCAATACATAAATATTACCAAGTATATACATATATAACACATAATGTTTACATAAACCTTGTATATATATTAAAATACACAGTAAAAGGCTGAAGGTACAGGAGACAAAGATGAGAAGGCTGGAAGGAATGAGACCCAAAGCCCAGAGGGACAATTAGCCATGGGAAGGAATGGGATACTTTCACCGCTGAGATTAAAAAGTAAAAACAGCTATAAACAGAGAAAAATAAAAGACGGTTTTAAGAGAGGAGAACAAAGTTTAAATAGATGGCCTTGATTTCTCAGTGGAAAAGGATGCAAGAGTGGGGATGCCAGCCTCCAGGTGAAGTCAGTGGACAGAGTACTGCAAAGAAGTAGGAAATGAGATATTCGTTCAAGTATGCAGGGACTGGTGGGTAACAGACAACCAAAATTCTAATGACACACAAAAAAACAAACTGTCAGCTGAATGGATAAACACTGCAAGGATTCTAAGTTCAACTTCCATGCACCATTTCTGAAGCAAACTAAAGCAAAACAGGGAACAAAGAAAGACGACAACATGGAGTCCAGAGACAGGCAGAACTAACCCAGGAGTATAACAAAGAGAAATTCAAAGGTGACAGCGGTACAGCAGCCCTAGACGCACGGCCAGAGATTCAGCAAAGAGTGTAAATAAGAAGCTGGAAGACAGGAGATACAGGAAAGAAGGTGGATGTTTCTCCTGTCCATAAGGGAAAAAAGGTAACTAGAAAAACTAAGAAAAAGAAAAAGGTGTGTAAGTCAGCTATGATACAAATATGAACAAAACCTGGTATGCTTCTGAGCAAGTAAAGAATAAAACACTTGAAACACCTGTTCAGAGGCACAAATAAAATGGCCTGGAGCCCAGCTCCTCCTGTGATTATGCAGTAAATAATATGCACATGGGCAGAATTTTGTAGTTGCTGTTGATTTTCAATTTTCAGAACCAACCAACAGAGTTCAAGAAAGAACAGAGACACACACACACACAACAGGGAACTGAGATACAGTATAACAAACTCAGAAACAGAGATTTAAGCATATTATTTAAAGTTATAAAAGTAATCAACAAAAGAACAAAAAATTAAAAATTGGGAGGATATGAGTTAAATTCTCATCTTTTTGCTTAAAGTTGGTAAGATATGGAAAAACAACCACAGCATTTCAAGTTACAGGTTACAACAAGCAGGTCAAACTATTACAACAATTCTTATAACATAGAGGTTAAAAAAAGATTGTTGGAGTGAGGGAAAATTACTCTATGCACTGTATGAACAACTTGTGCACATTACCTTTTTTGGTTTTGTTTGTTTGGTTTTTTGTTTTGGGGGAGGTAATTAGGTATTTCTTTTGATAAAGGTAATGGGGATTGAACCCAGGACCTTGTGCATGATAGATATGCACTCTACCACTTAGTAACCCTCTCCCACATCACTTTTTATAGCAACATTAAAATGCAAATTTAATCTGACGGTCAGGAAATAATTTTATGAGCCAGAGAAGGTAAACATAGGGCCTTGTAACTTGGCCTCTCATTTCTTCTTTATTATATAAAGTGTAACGCAATTGCAGCCCTTTTCAGAAAGAGTCACGCACAAAAAAACAAGTGAAGGGGCAGTGGATAGTGGGAAGTTTCAGGGATAGATTATTGGAAAGAGAGGTAAACGTCACTGAAAGAAATAGGAAATGGAACTGACTACCCCTAGAAAGACTAACTTTATAGGGGCTTAAAAATCATAAGGTTATTTGTTTCCGGTGATACAGATGCAGGAAAGGAGAAGGCCAACTGTTTGACTGATCCAGGCTGCAAGTCTCCTCCGTAGCCAAAGAGATCGTGAGTCAACAGCGACAGGGTAAGCGAGCTGTGGACCACGGATGAGTAGGAACAAAGTGAAAGCAAGAGATGACAAAAAAAATCAAAACAGAGTACTAATCTTGATAAGGTCAAAGGAGTAGATATTATACAGAGTGAAAAAACTGAATAAGCAGAAATTGAGTTTAATTTTTCAAAAGCCAAACCGTTCCGGTAAACAAGGTTAGAGCCAAGGAAACGGCAGTGAAGCTGAGGTGGCCAAGCGGCAGTAAGACGGGCATGACTAAGAGCAGAAAGTTACATCACGAGCCAACGCCAAGTCCTCCAGAGAAAACGCCCAGGGGATGACCAGGGGCGCAGCAGGCAGAGCAAAGAACAGGATCAGAGAGCTGTGTAAGACACACAGCGGGCCTAGAGGAAGTATTTCAGAAACAGATGGAGGGGCCACAGTGCTCTAGAAACAGCCGGGGGCACACGAAGGCAGCCCAGTGGGAACCTGGGAGCTCAGCGCGCAGGGCCCTCCGCAGAGGCACCGCAAGCCCCAGCCCTGGTCCAGTCCCGGCTGGTCACTGGACGCTCTTGCTTCTCAGTTTACTTCCACAGCCGGTACCACTTCTTCCCTCACTTCAAATTAAATAATTCAGTGCCTGGGCAGCCGAAACATCTAGTGGTAAATCACTCAACGCTTACCCCTACTTTCCGTAAGAGATCCCCCACGATGTTCAGTGCTGATATCCTAGCTGAAGGAGTCAGTGGACTGGTCCCAAAACCGTTTGGTATCGCTAGAGAAAGATAAAAGGCAAGTGAGTGGTCACTCTTGCAGTTCCCTTTATACTTGGGTTTTGTTTGATAACGCAAAGCAGTACACACTCAATGAAAAACCAATCTAGTATTCCAAACTGCGGTTAAATATAAAGTGGAGATAACCAAAAATACATTTAACCATCTTCCAATTGATGGATATTTAAATTATATCCAATTTTTCATCATTACACGTTCAAGGACATATATCCTTAAAACATCTAGACAAGTATTTCTGGAGAAGAGGTTCCTAAAAATGGAACTGCTGGGTCAGAGGGTATGCCCACATTTTCACCTTAGTGTCCTGCCAAAATGCTCCTAGGCTGTGCCAGTATCAACGGTCTGTGTGGTGGTGCCCTCAGTGTATTACACATTTTTTTTTCCTTGCCAATTTGATAGCCACTTTGTTTTAATTTTTGTTTCCTTAATAATTAGTCATTTGAATCTCTTTTTCTGGAAGTCATCTGTTCATCTCTGCACTTTTTTTCTTCTGGGTTGTCTTTTCTTTCATCAATTTACAAGAGCACTATACATTATAGACAGTCACCCTTTCTCTTATATGTTTTATTTTTCAGTGTGACATTTATCTTTTAAACTTTGTGTTTTGAGGGGAAGCCTTGGGCTTCCTCACCTCAATATTATAAAAATGTCCCCCACATTTTCTAATATTTTTCTAAAAGACTTTTTTAGACATAGATCACTTAACTCATCAGATATCTAATTTTTTCCCCTGCAAATGGATATCCAATTGTCCCAAAACCATTTAGAGAAGAACATATCTCATCTGACCTGGCACTAAAACCATACTCTGAATTCCCTACGTATTTCAAGTTCCAGTAAGTTGTCTATTCCACCAGAATTATGCTGTTTTAGTTATTACACTGTTAGAATATATTCGGTATTCTAAAGGGCAAAGCCTCTTTGTTACTAACTTATTTCAAACTTTTCTTTTTTTTTTTTTAAATCAGGGGGAGGTAATTAGGTTTATTCACTTATTTCGATTTGGAGGAGGTACTAGGCATTGAACCCAAGACCTCATGCATGCTTTGCATGCACTCTACCACTTGAGCTATACCCTCCCCTCTATTTCAAACTTTTCTTGACTATTCTTGCACATTTACTCTTCCAGAGTGACTTTACAATCAACTTTCCAACATTAAAAATCCTGTTAAGAATTTTCTTAGAAATTTAAACTACTGACTGATTTGGGGAAGATGGGTATTGCAACCATGTCTTCCTGTTCAGAATCATGGTATTTAGCATGATATTTTTCACATCTTCTTACAGCAAAGAAGGTTTTCAGTTTTGCACTTACATTATTTTTGAGGTATTAAAGCACAGTGGTTAAGAGCTCTGGAGCTAAACTGCTAGATATAAATCCACCTCTGCCATTTAGCACCTGTGTAAAAGGGGGGTGAGTAATAACAGCACTTATCTGATAAAGCCACTGTGAAGTTTAAATTAGTTAATACACTTTTTAAATGCCTAGCACACAGTAAGTACTCAATAAATGCTGGCTATTATTTTCATCTGTTTTCTACAGTGCTAATCAGCATGCAAAATGCTTTTCTTGCTACTGCTGCTGCCATTACCCTTGTGCTCTAGAATATGATCTCACTGAAGGCAGAACTACACTCCCAGCATCCTGAGTAATACAGGTATGCAATGTGATGTAAGGAAACTGCTATACTTTTCTTGTCAGAAGTCTCTAGATCTAATTTTTCACTATTCCCCTGAATTTTGTACTTTAAGTATTATTAAATCTGTACTTTCATGGTAAGTTGTCTTAAATGCTTTTTGGAAACAGGCATTATATCAAGGAAATGCAGTTAGAGAGGAACTACTTCAGAGAGATCAGCTCTTCAATCCTGCCAATGATTTCTCTACCCTCTGGCTTCTCACTGCATCTGTGCCCACCTCCTTGTCATGAAATGGCAGCTTTAAGTCAGTGAAAGTTCACGCTATCAGTTCCAATCTAAAGATGTGTCTATCTGGACAAATACTGCTGCCTTGGGACTGACATATCCTAATTCTATGCCACAGCGAGCGCTATGTCCTACTGACACCCCGAGAGGCTCCTCACTGTTCTGACCAGTGCTCAACTGAAGAATTTTCAGAACTTACCTGCATAATTCTAATTAGAAACATAAAAGTAAAACATTGTAAATTCTCAAATGTTAGTAAGTTTGAGGTTCTCAAATACACAAGCAGCCATTCTGAAAAACGCAGTGAGCGCTCCTGGTGACCGCTGTGATCTGCACACTGCCCACCCTGTGCCTCAGCAGCAAACCCAGCACATACCAGTACAACCAGCACCACCTTGTAATTATACTTTCTCTAATATCACCTCATAGCAAGATGAAGATGGAGTGAATTACCTATCCAAGGACGACTGAGCACTTGAAATTTGGCCAATGCAGTTAGAAATTCAATTTTTAATTTTAATTCATTTAAATTACTAAGAATTTAAATTTACATAGTCACATCTGAGCAGCTACTGCATTGGGCACACAGACACAGAGGGCTTACCATCCTAACTGTCCAGAGAGAACCCTTCCTGTATCACTTTCTGAAAGAGAAAATCCTATATTTGAAAAAAGGATGGGAAGAAAGATAGCTTCCATTCGGGGAGAAAAAAAAGTATAGAGGAAGTGAAAGTAGATGAAATATGATCTATAAGCAGCAAAAACTAAATAAATCTCAATTGAGAGCTTCAGGGTTCCAGTCTTAAAATTCCATCTAGTGGCTACTAAATGGTTTTTCTGCTTATCTGGATTTTTAAAAAAACACCTTGACTGATGGCAAAAGGAATATTCTTCATGTACTATTCATCGGTTATTCTGAATTTCACCTTTGAAATGGCAGCTACTGAGTGTGTCATAGAATGTACACGTCCATCCAAGCCAATCTTAGACGAGTCTGAATGATAACTTGATGAGTCTCTGTACATTCTGTGTATAGACTTCTGTCCCCTGATAGTTAAGTGACAAAAGCAAGAAGTAAAACTGCATTTAAATACAATCCCAAAACTTGTGTATAACAAGAAGGTGGCACAAACACAAAAAAGCAAACTCGACAAAAAAAAATTCAGTGTTAATTGACTTTAAAAAGCAGTAAGACTGCAGATGGATTTTCTTTCCTGCTTTTAAATTTTTCTACATCAACATGTATTACTGCTACAGTCAAAAGATAAACTTTCCTTAAAAACCTTTAACTTTTTACAATTTCAACTTATTAAGCTGCTCTTGTCTTTAACGTAGCCATCGTCTCATTGTTTCCTGTGTATGAGTGGCCTAGGAAACAATTCCTTCTGCTTCACACAGTGCCACTTAACCAACTTTTAAACTGAAATTATTGCTTAAATCCTAGCAATGCCTGCTTCATCAGCAAACACTCTAAAGTTGATCATCTACCAAAGGTTCAAAAAGAAGAGACATCACAAACCTTTTGGTGAAGGAAAACTATTCTCCGTTCCTTTGCCAACAGGAGTAGCTGGCAAAGAAAGTGATGCCTGGACAGCAGAATCCATCTTTTCACAGTCTAGAGTGGGAGAACTGGGAGCTGACTTTCTGGTCACTTCCTGCTGTCTTTCCCGAACAGCCAATTCTTGTCTTAAATCTGTAAGATATTGCAAAGGTAATAAAATTCGCTACAGGAACCAACTACATCAAGCAAAGTCATATCTGAAATGCCATAAAAGGGGGTGAGTGTAGCTCAGTGGTAGAGCACATGTTCAGCATGCATGAGGTCCTGGGTTCAACCCCCAGTACCTCCATTAAAAATAAATAAATCTAATTACCCTCCCCCTCAACAAAAAAAAAAAAATCATTGAATTGAAATGCCATAGACACTCTTCCTAAACTACTATTTCTCAAAAATAAATTTCCTAATTAACAATTTTTATTTCTAGGGGAATAAAAATGACAATCCTACTGTCTAAATGATCACTTGGAATCTACAAATGCTATAAGCCTAAGAGAACAGTTATTTATGCCTATATGCAAAAAGAATTAGGGCAGAGTCCAAGTAGAATTCACAGTGAACCTTTATGACACAAAATAAATATTCTTAACCAACTCATTTGTATTTATTTTGAAATGATGTATTTGAGGATTATTACAAAATCAACGAAGGTCATTTTGTAATCTTAAATGAGTTGGCATTTTTTATTAATTATTGCTATGGAATATTTTATTTTAGAAAGGAAATATTCAGAACAGTTGCAAATTGTTTTCTTGCTTTCAAATACTGAATTTTTAATCCAAAAAACAATGTTCTTTTCCAGATACTCAACTGACCTACAGAAACTTACTTATATTAAAAAAGGATACAAAGTTATCCCACTTCTGGATATATATCCAAAAGAACTCAATGCAGGACATCGAGATATTAGCACACCCATGTTCATTATGATATGAAATAAGTCAGTCACAAAAAGACAAATACTGTATGACTTCACTTATACGAGGTATCTAAAGGACAGCGGTCCTCCCTCATCCAAGGGGGATGTTCCAAGATCCCCAGTGGATGATTCACATCCACCAAATGTGACAGCACAAGATTTCTCCTGCTACGCAGAATGGCACACAATTTAAAACTTATGAACTGTTTATTTCTGGAATTTTCCACTCATTATTTTCAGACTGCAGCTGCCCGCAGGTAACTGAAACCACGGAAAGCAAAACTGAAGATAAGGGGGAACAAAACTCAAACTCTGTGCCTCAGTTTTCTGACCTACAAAATGGGGATAATATCTACCTTCTAGAGTTGATAATGTAGGTATTGAGTTAAGAGATTAAAAGTCCTGAGCATGGTGTCTGACAGAAATATATAAATGTATATAGCTTTAAAAAGTTGAACCTTAAGATAGCTTAGCACTCTGGCTTAGGGACAGTAAGGCAAGAGATAAATATTCTTTAAGTCATAAATTTTACCTCTTGCTTCATCCTTTAACCTCTGTACAGAGACCAACAAAGATTCCTTTTCATCAAGTTCACTTTCTAAAAATGCATTTCGTTCAATGGCCTGATTTAGCCTTTGTTCAAAGTCTTCCAGTGAAACTATTGTTGCCCTAAAAAGGAAAAAAAAAAAATTAGAGTCCACAAACTAAATAATGTGCAAACAACTAATACAAAAAACTGTCAGTTCATCTCATGCCATTTCCTGACCTAGAAAGCCTGGCCCAGCTGAAAAAGAATGATCTCAACCTCTTCTGACTTCTGGGGTACTTAGTGTCTCTACTATCATTTGGGGCCATTTAATATATTATTTTCTCTTACATTCCAATCTAAACTCGAAGTTTCTTAAAGGAAGGCCACTTATTATACAATTTATACCTCCACACTGGATTTTAAACACGATTCGATCCAGTTTACACATTTTCATGAAGAAAACTTTTCAATAGTTTTAGAGTATGTAAGAATTAACTAAGAATCTGTTTAAAACACGAAGTCCCGGGTCCCACTCCCTTTACTTTCTCCCTACCAACCCTCTTCTTCCCGCATTTCTCATCTCACTCATTTATTCAAGAAACATAGACAGGTACCTACTATTGTGCTGTCTACCCACTACGTGCTATTTGCTACAGAAATAAAATTCCCTAACCTCAAGTTAGAACTAGTAATGCCATGTCCAATTTTATCAAGTCCTATCAACTGTCAAAACATCTCTCAGTTCCATTTGCTCTCTTCCAATCTGCTCCTGGCTTAATTCTTCACCCATCACCTGGATTACTCCTAAATGGTCTTCACATCTCCCCCTCCCTACTTTCAATTCCTCAGTATTACCTTTTCAAATCACAATCTGGTAATACTCCTAATTTTAGAAAATTCTTAAAGAGTGCCCCTTTGCCTGTAGAATGACTTTCAAACACAAGAACAAGGTTCTCCACAATCCAGCCCCAAACGCCTTCCAGTCTCATCTTGTTCAGCCATACTGTCTCTACACATTTCAATCAAGTGAAATATTAACACCT
The DNA here is from genome assembly GCF_009834535.1 of Camelus ferus. Lineage (NCBI taxonomy): Eukaryota > Metazoa > Chordata > Mammalia > Artiodactyla > Camelidae > Camelus > Camelus ferus. The sequence goes on along the minus strand of NC_045711.1, from coordinate 12,717,931 downwards.
TGTGCACCTTCCTGCCTCTCTGCCTCTGCATCTCTCTCTTCACCTGGATAATACCTATTTCTCCTCGCAGACTCAGCTTCCCCAGTTACTACAAGGTACTTCAGCTGCCCCCTTCTCTATGCCCTGCAGCAGCTTGTACATTCTTTTTACCAGTGTTTATCACGTGGAACACCCATATCTGTCAAGCCCAAGGGCAATGGCTAGCTTATCTCTGTATCCTCAACTCTAACATCATGCCAAGCATTTATGAGTCACTCAAATATTAAGGAAAGAAATATCAAAAAATAATTGTTAAGTAATAAGAACTAAGTCTAGAATGGTTAAGAAACAACTAATTATAGACATATGAAACCTTGGCCAAGTAATGATAAGCCACTATAGGCTGCTCAGCAAAATCATAATGAAAGCATTATTTTGAGAAAATTCATTGATCAGTATTAAAACAGAAGACAATAAAAACAAGTGAAAATTTAAAAGCAGATCAGGTAGGACGTAACTGCAGAATTCAGCTGTAAGATGTGAGAACCTACAGAAAGTGTGGTAGTATTGAGAACACAGAGGGAAAGATGGAGGAATGAATAAGACAGATATTTAAAAAAAAAAAAAAAAAAGGTACCTGAAAGACGAAGGAAAAAGGCATAATGGAAAGAAAAGCTTGGAAGGGCATTTTCTGGGGAGATAAGGGTTTCTGGTAAGTTTCAATGCAATGAGTTACAGGTGACATGAGATACCAGAAGGATGTGTTCTGGGACTAAGATCCAGGTGACAGGTTGAGCCTAAAGACAGATTCTAATCACTGATTGCCAACTTTGGTTATTCCAACAAAATGCCCATCACTCATGTACCTTTTTGCTCGCTCCAGGTCATCGTTGGCCTGCTCCAGCTCTCTCACATACTTGTGCAACTGCTCCTTAATGGCCCGAGTCTGACTTAAATCATCTTCTAATACTGAGACCTGCTTGTAGCTCTGTGCATATTGATGTTCTAGTTTCTCCTGAAGGCGTGGGTATAGGAAGGAAAGTATGCGTCATTAACATAGCTTTCTTTAACAACGGATGTACCCCAAGTAAGGGACAGGGTGGGGGGATCCAAAAATTCACCCACAGTCTGAGTTGATTGTACCCCTCCCTCATTTTCATAATATTTAAAAACAATGACATTCATTCCAAGTGCCTTAACTCATATAAAATTAGTCAATCATTTTCCTCTCAAAGAAATCTAATAATGATCTCTCTGAAAAGAGGTAAAATAGTAAAACCATTGCCTCAAAAGCTTCAACCTTGGTGGGGGATCCTGAGTTCTCAGGCTGAATGCAGCCGAGAGTAAGGAAAGAAGTTGACTGACAGAGTTCAAATTCCCTACACCTTACCTGCCCACCCCAACCATCCCCTAACCCATCCTCCTGCCCAGACACAGAAAAACTGCAAACATTTGGTTTAGGCATATGATGAAGAGCAGCAAAAGGGGTTAATCTTTTTATTTGTGAAAATTTCTTGTTAGAAAGGACTTTTTAAATCCAAACTAAACTCTCAAACTAAAGGGACTATGAACCATAATGAAATAAATATGCATTTCATACCAATATAATTTTAAAGTACCACTGAATGAGGCAATCTGTCAAAACAAATCATCAGGCAGCTTCTGAAAAATTACAGGAACTACAACATAATATTATAGCTAGGAAGGTTATAGCTAAAAAACCGACAGCTACAGTTTCGAAGTGAACTCCTGAACTCTAAATCACCTTTCCCCTGGTTCTATGAAAGAAAATGGTGTGTCAAAAATTCACTTTAGGCCATTTTATACTTATATATTGCCTACTGTTCTTAAGCTCCACCTGAAAAAAATGTATTTCTCATTTTAATAAAACCCAGCATATTGGATACCAGCTTCTAAGGCCACAATTACCTTCAACGCTTCCACTTCATACTTCAGTCTTTGGTTATCAGCTTGCAAGTCTCTATTTCTTTGTTCAGCCTGTACTAATTGCGCCTCCAACTCTGCTTCTAATTCTCTGCTTCCTTCCTGGAATTCAACTAGCTCATCCCGAGCTTCCTGGAAGCTAATGAGAAACAAAATGGGGAAGATGGTTACACTAGGAACCGTAAGGACCATCTTGAAGATGATTATGTATCAATTCAATCATTTTTGCCTCAACATTATACTACCATAAAATACACTAAACAATAAAGACAATCTGCTGTACATCTTACCCTACATGCAGGGTTCAATGAAAATAAGTTATAAGCCTCAAAAGGATGCACATTTTATATAACCTTGTATCTTTCTTACTTAATGTATTAATGAAGATGTACATATTACTATCCACAAATTAGTTTAGCATTTAGGTGTTTTTTCAATATAACTGATTTCCTTTGTAATTCTATTATTTAATTTTACGCATTTAAAAACATTATTCTGAGATGGAGTCCATAGGCTTCCCCAGTCTATGAAGGCATCTACAGCACAAAAAAAGACTAAGAAGCCCTGCCACAGACACACACCTTCCACGTCCACTGGCTTCAGCAGTAACAATGCAATGGCAGTAAAAGGTTTGGTAAGGCACAGTAAACTGTTAACCAAAGTAGGAAAATGTATATGTATCTTAGAAAGATTCCCTTTTAAAAAGAAATTTAAGACAAGTTTTGGTGCTTAAAAGGTTACCTAAAAGTTTTCCCAACTAACTGAAGTAACTGAGATTTTACAAAATGCTCTGTATTACCCCTGAAGCTCTTGGCTCCCCCCTCAAAGCTTTGCTGGCTCCAGACACCGATAACACTTGCTTGAACAGAGTCTGATCTAAGGAGCCCTAGACAGCTTATCAGAATCTCCAAAAGACCAAAATGACAAGGCAGAATCAGAGCACACAGAGCAGGCCAAAGATGGCCAAGCATAGTAATAAGCATAAAAGGAGGTAAGCTACCAGAAGAAATCACAAATGACACTAAGTTTTCTTACTACTTTAATAATTCAAGTAATACAAGGATTTATGACATTTTTACACTACTTAAATACCAGCAATGTTTATGACTATTTCAAGAATCCCAATCCTAAATCGAACTCTAAATTTAGCTTTGTTTAAAAAAAAAAAATGCACAGGCTAGAGAGGATGTGTTCCAAAGCCCTCTCCTATTTTTAAGATGCTTTTCAGTGTTACCTTTGTTTATACTTTAAGGAAAGTTCCTTCCAATAAGCAGTTTCCTCCTTTAAACTTGAAAAATCTGGTATATCTTCACCATCCATGATCAAGAAAGCCTGTGAAATATTAAAGACAAAAATAAATTGAGAACATAGGAATCTTAATAAAAGTATAAAATCTGGGACAATACTAAATCTGCAGCGTTCTGGAGGGAGTCAAACATGAAAGATTCTAAGAGGGTTTAACTCTTTCTTATAGCTCAGGCACATAAATCCCTTCACCACCCCGCTCTCGGGGGTGGACAAGGTCATGACAGGAAATGAACAGAACAAAGACACTGAAGCCACATGAAGCACTTTTGGTCACAGCACTAAGTTCTGGGGAATGGCCCCACATAATCACCCTGCACACAGCAGCTGGCTTAAGGCTAAGTGATCTTCTGGGAATCCGGGGATAGAAAGAAGCTTGCTGTCAGAGCTGCTGTGACTGCTGCTCTGTTGTACAATCCTTCAAAACACATGCTTGAAACATTTTACGCCAGGTGACCCTACTAGGAGATCAGGCACATTCCCAATAATTTACTATTATTACATTTCTAAGAATTTCCTGCTAATTCTCTCGTAAGTCCCACGCTTCCTCCATAAAGCCACTATTCCTCCAACTTCAATGTTCCTTCATCTCGGTTCTTTCTCCCAAGGTGTTCAGAGACGGTGAAAAATTTCTACTTAGTTAGCCCTGCATGTGGGCTGACTGCCTTAAACCACCCCCACCCCACCACCCGCCCGGCGGAACACCACAGGCGCTAGACTCCCGCCTACAGCGGCTCGGTCTCACCCGGCCCCGCCGCCGCACCCCCACCCCCTCACCCTGCATCTCCCGTCCGGTTCCAGCTGCGCTCTTCAGCGCTGCCCGACCTCGCCATTCCGTTTCAGGTCTGCATATTTTCCCTACCTGGAAAGGCTGGCCCTTCCCTGTGCATTTGGAAAGCACCTATTTATCCTCTGAAACCTAGCTGTCATGTTTTCCAGAAAGCCTTTCCTGTCCTCATCCAGACAGCGCCAAATCTCCCACACACACACACACACACCCCCCCCCCGGCTCCCTCCACCCAACACGTGCTTTCATGAACACACTCACCGCATCCTAATGGATTTGCTTACACCCCTATGGCCCCTATTAGGCTGTGTATTCTTCTTACTTCTTTCAACCCCAGCACAATTTCTGCACAACAGCAGATACTCAATAATATTTACTAAGTCAAACCAAAATTGATTCAACCTAATCCATACTGGGCAGCAAGAATCCAAGACCAGATTTAAAAGTAAATTAATAAAAACTTGGAGTTGTAGAGAACTTGGGAGTTCATCTAGCACAACCCACTACTTATGAATGTTTAGCAAAAAGTCACGACAAGAACAAATACAGAAATCCATTTTGAGGGCAGGTTTACCAAAGAGAAACAAGAATGGTTGCTAGTTGAATAAAATTAAAAATGGAACTACACACAATGACTTTAATATCTTTGTGGCCTACTGTGATTTTTTTGTTTCAGTCAAGTCCTCCCTGACCACACCATCTATTATTACCTTTGGCATGTTGGTCAATCTCCCAATTATCTTAAATTACCAATCAGCTTCAGAGTTCTTTGAAGAGACGGGTCCTAGACATATTTTGCATCCCTTCATGGCACCAAGCGTAGCACTCTACTCAGAGAACATACGTAGTGCTTGCAAACGTTTACTGAACACCTACAATGTGCAGACATTAAGTACTGGATAAATATTTCGTGCACCAAACGCCCCCTCCTCTACTCTGATTCGCCCTACACTGGTACACTATTGTCTGTTACGCTAATCTCTTAAAGCATGACAGCTCTTCATGTGTAAACCCCAGAGTTAGGAGTCCTGGTGAAACTGGAGTCCAGAGTTCCAATTCTGCTGTTAAATTCTGTAAGCAATCTGCTTAATCTGTTAAAGTCTCAGTATTTTCATCTAATAAGGGTTTGGACAGTATCAGATGACTTGTTTCTTCAAGTATGTATGCTGATGAGTAAATAATACTGATTAATTTTATAATCCTATCCCTTCAACAAAGTTCCCAATTCCCACTCAGTTTCCCCAGATGTAGGGATAATCTTAGTGATACCTGTAATTTAATTCGTAGTAAGCTGTAAACGAAGGTGAGGCTAATCCAGCAGCAAGAGGTATCTGTATTTCTAAAGAATACCCAAGGCACTTAAAGACATCACCATGTGACATCAAAAACTCCTCAGACTAACTGCCTAAGTCTCCTTGACACACCAGTTGAAGATATAATTACAGGACACATAAGAGAAGCATCTAAGGGTAAGGCAAAAATCATGTGTCCCTTGAATGCTCTAAGGTCTTTCCCCAAAATCCCAAAAGAAAAATTGTTGACTACATTTGAAATCTATGTAACCAGCCCTAAAGAATTTCACGGGCACTAACTGGCCCTCAAATCTGGGTAGACACATTTGCCACTTGAACACTGGCAACCACGGATCAATGTGCAAGTCAAATACTCAGTTTCTGACACACAGTCAATAAAGTACGGTTTTGCAAAACGTCATGAAGATCTGAGGAACACGTGAAGCAAAGTTCTGCTGCTCCTTCCTCAATTTTAAACAAGAAACATTTGAAGAGACAGGAAAGGGTGAGGCCTCCAGTTAGTTCCGGAGGGCAGGACCTATGTCTTACATATAAATCCCTTTTGCATCACCAAAAACATGGAACACGGTAGAAATCCAACAAATATTTGAATTTGAATTATGATCTTTCTTTTATTCTTCTCTCTTTGCTCTCAAAGTATTGCTTTCCTTTATTAACATCGAAATTCCTACTTCAAGAACGGAGTAAGCAAAAAGATGTTGTGGGTAGTTTATTTCTACCTCACAACACACCACCATGTATTAAACCAGGAATATAAAACCCATCATCCTCGGCTAGACAAAATTGTCAGTCTGATGCATGCCGAGCCACATTCACAGTCGCTTATAAAGCTCAGAGTAGGCTCCAGATCAAAGAACAGGGAGCTGATGGGACTTACCAGGGAGAGCCTTAGAAACACCACTGCACACTAGCTACCTAATCACTGTCCAGCTCTTAAGTCTTAAATATAAATGCACAACCAAGAACCACTAGACAAATGAGAAAAGCCAGTAGCCCGAGTAAGAAAATCCTAGGATCTTCTCAACCTAGAGAAAACAGATAATTCAGGAAATGAGAGAACTTTTTCTCCTACAAGAACCCAGGAGAGTTACCTCCTCCACACTCCCTGAGACAGCTATAAAAGAGAAAAAACAAGAGCTGGACTGCACAGGATGGAGGAAATAGTGGTTCCCACCCCGGATTGCAAAGAAGAGACATCCCAAGACGAAGGCTAGTCCATCAGGCCCAGAAAGTAACCCAGCCAGATGGACGGCTCCAGAAATATGAGGAATCCCATACAACACACACCAGGAAGCTGGATAACTCTGAGGTCATAGTGAAAGCAAATCACTTGTGGTCAATAAGAAAAAAAAAAAAGCAAGTGGAAACTCCAGAGGAATCAAAATGAGTCCAAGAAAGTCCCGATCTTTATATGGTATTTTTTAAATTAAAGATTTCAAGTCTAAAATTTTTAATTTACTGATTTTATATTATGCAATTGAGGTAAGCTTCATAATTTTGTAGCCAACAGTGAGTTACCTATTTTTGGTCTTAAATTTACCATACATTTAGTGCATTGCTCCCTTTTAAGGTTCTAGTATTTGGTGAACAAGTTTTTATTCTTTTTTAGGCCCTTTCCAATTCTGTAAACTTTGATGATAAAATGATAATACCTGGTTTTCTCAGTGAGTATCTTTTCAGCTTATATTCACCTGGCAGCCATCTTGGTCCCTTAAATATTTTTGCTGTCATGCTTTGGACCTTCTCTAGATTACATGCATGCCTTTTGGAGTTGAGTGACTGTGCTACTTCGATATTTCAAGACTCTACTCATGGGCAGGATACTTTTAAGTTTTCAGTACTCCTTCTGTTACTATGCACATTTTTTTTAAATTCTTGTTTGTTTTTTTGGCGAGGTGGGCAATTATGTTTATTTATTTAAGTGGAGGTACTGGGGATTGAACCCAGAACGTCAGGCGTGCTGGGCATGCGCTCTACCACTGAGCTGTACCCTCCCCCTTACTATGTACATCCGATGACTGTGTGGTCCATGGGCCAGTGTCCTCATGGAGGTTCATGACTACTAGATGCCTTCCTTGGCATGTAACGCTTGAATGTATTTGAATGTGACGCCAATCCTTCTACAAATAGGGTTAGTGCTGTTTTTATCTACAAATGTTATCATTCACGTGCCCAGTTTGAAAGTTTTCTGTGTGAGGCTGTTTTTTGTTGCTGTTATTGACCCATTTATACAGTATCAGAGGGCCTATGACAGTTAGTACTTTCAAGAGGCTTAACTAAGTAGTGTTCCCTGCGGAACCTCAGTGTTTGCACCTCTCGGTGTACTATAAGGTATCCATTTGTCCCTGACTTTTGGTTCTTGAATGGGCCATATTCTTAATACAACTACCAATTTTTCCATCAGCGTCCCCTGGCGACTCAGGTTTTAAACAGCCTTTCAGGTGAAACTCCTTGAGAATCTAGTTCTATTTCTTGTATCCTCCTTATCCAGCTACTTAGTTCAGTGTCAAATAATTCTAGCAAAACTACTTTAATATGGTTTCATTATAAACATGCTTCTGTTTTTTGGCTGAATCTTATGTAAACTGAATATTGACAACAATTTTTCTAATTAATAGGCTACTTATATGACTCACTTTTTTGGTCCCTCAAACAGTATTGTAATTTATGCCAGAAAACTTTTACTAAAATGACTATCATCTTCTATTCCAGAACAAACCAATTAAAAACATTTAACAGGGGACCAAGTGACAGGAATAGCACAGCGTAACAGTTATGAGTCCAGACCCTGGATCCAAACTGCCCAGGTTTGAATCAGAGTCCTCTACTCACTAACTGACCTTGGGCAAGTTACTTAACCACCCAGTGACCCATTTTCTCACCTATAAAGTGGAGACACTAATTTTAAAAGAGTTGTTATAAAGATTGAGTTAATGTTTGAAAGTACTAGCACAGAGTCTGGAACATAGTAAACACAGAATAAATTTCATTAAATTATTAAAAAAAAAAAAAATACCTGGTGGTGTGGTTGCAGACCTTTGAAACATAACCACAAAATAAACGTGCTTCAGAATTTATAACAAATGATTCCTTAAAATTAATCACTTCCAGAAGCTATGTGCATATTTCAGAGATATTACCATTACTGAAAACATTTCTAAAACCTCTTTTGGAATAGCCTTGAAGATCCAGATAAAAAACTAAACAAAATTTCTTTTTTTGTGATCACACTTAATTTTTACTGCTTCCTAATTGGTACTATCCAGCTTTATTACTCTAATTTCATTCGAGTTATCCATTCCAAAACTCAGATTTTTTACAAATTAAAATTTGCTACCACTGCAGATATTCAAAAGACCTTCTCAGGGGCTATAAAGACAATCTGTTCATCTTGCTTCAAGTTAAAACAGGATGTGTTCACTGTGTTATTTGAAACTATGTAACTGGAGATAGTAGGCTATAGAAAGTTGGCCAATACAGAAAACTATCGTTTAAAAAAAAAGAAAAATAAAGCTTTAATGACACATCTACAAGCTTCTGCAGCTGAAATGAAGGTAGATAATTATGTACTTTCCCTACTACCCAAATCTCTCAATACCATGTCTCCTATGGACAGAGTTAGAATCTGAAAAGTATGACAACTTTTACATGGGACATTATCATACCGTGTGTGACCTTCAGAAATCCAGCAACTGACAAATCAACTCAATATAAAACAGCCTGTCCAAACTGCTAGGGTTATAAAGGAACTATTCTTTGTGTAATGATAAGAAAATCCATTTTATATGACATTGTCCTCTTGTTAGTAGTTGTACAATGGACTGCTGAGACTGGAAGAGTTTTTCTGGAACTCCCCATAGATAAGAGGTGCCTTTCTATCAAAATTCTTCTACTTCTCCCAAAAGTGATGTTTACAGAATTTTTAACTTTTCAAAGTTGATCATACAGTCTCCCTTTTGGTCCTGACTACCAAACTTCTTTTTCTACCTTATGAGTATTCAGAAACTTATGTCAGAAGTAATTTTAAGCTTTAGTAACCAAATTTATCTAAGCGAGACTTAAAATGAGAATAAAAATAAGCCAGATCTACATTTTTACTTATTGTAAGTGCTCCTCTTCCAATTTCAATTTATTTAATTTTTAAAAGCAAAAAACAGAACTTAAAAAAAAAACAGCTTCATAAGATTTAGCAACTTCTATCTGGACCAGGTCAACCTGCAACCAGGGCTAGCCAAAGGGTTTTGTTATTGTTGTTGTTGTTCCTTATAATCTCTGTTTTTAAATTATAATTTTAATAAAGAATCAGAAGATGGGGGGGAGGGTATAGCTCAAATGGCAGAGCGCATGCTTAGCGTGCATGAGGTCCTGGGTTCAATCCCCAGTACCTCCTCTAAGAAAAATAAACCTACTTACCACTCCCCTCCAAAGAAAAAAACAAGATTCAGAAGAGGTATCTTAGTTCTCCTCTATTCTCAACACATGACTTAATGCTGCATTTTACCCCACCAACTTCATAATTTAGCAAAGCCATTATCCTATTTCACAAATGGATTAAGAGCAACACAATTTATCAGACAAAACAATTAGGCAGCAACCGTGAACAAGTCTTAAGAGTAGGATTTCTCTTAAAACTGAGTACCAGTTCTTGTCCTAGGTGGTCTGCTCAAAAGTATGTGAATAAATCTGCTACTAGCTTCTGGTATTTTGACAAGTCAAATTTTTCTACTTTGCTTTCTAGCTGAGAAGAGGGTAAAAATCCCCCAAAAAGAAACCAGAACTCCAAGCCGGGAGACGTAAATTCAGAACCAAGTGAAGCCACTCACCAGTTGATAACAACCCACAGTATAAATTACCTATTACCCCAACCCCACCTGGTCTCAATCTCGCCATTCGTCAAATGGCGATAACAGAAATCAGGCACAGCCACCAGGTGATGAGATTCAAAGGAGATAGCAAGAGTGCCCTGAAACGCGTAAAGGCGCCACAGAAATGGAATGTAATTATCAGTAGTGAAAGAACCCTCACTTTCCTGGCAAAACTTAAATGGTTACTTCGTTGCTTACCAGTTTAAAAAAAAAAAAAAAAAAGGTGAGCGCAAGCAACCCGAACGTTTGGTAGCACTTTTCTGAACTCCAAGAAGGGTGATCAGCAGTTACGGGCGGACAATCACGGGAATGCCATCTGAGCCCAAGGTGGGCTGCTTCCGCTCTCGACCCCCGCAGGAGAGAAGCGATGAGAGTTCAAAATTCAACCTGGCTCCGAACCACCCTCCCAGCAGAAGGAATGGGGGAGGAGGCGGTGGAGGGAGAGGGCTGGGCACGCCGCTGCCACCTCCAACGCGGAGCACTCCTTGCGCCACTAGCGCCCGGGCCCACGGTGCCACGTCCCGGCCTCCGTCCCCGCCATCCCTCACCCCACCCCCGGACGCAGGGACATCCTCCAGAGGCCGCAGGGCTCGCACCCTTCCAAGCGCCTCTGGTGGGCCCCACCTCGGACCAGGAAGGCAGGGGGCAGTTAGAGCGGTTGGAACAGTTGCCCCCGGACTGGCCGCCCCAGCACCCGGGCCCTGTCCGGCCCGGCGGGGCCTCGGACACAGCCCCAAGGCCCGGCCAGCTCCCTGGGGACAGGCCTCGGCGCCGCCCGCCCGTCCCGGAGCCTTCGGGAGCGGCCCGGCACCGCAGGCTCACCTCCAATGTGTCAAAAGCGCATGTTCGCCGCCGCTCGACCGACGTCTCCGCTCCGCTGGCCTGGCCAGGCCCGCCCAGCCGCTCAGCTCCGCTCCAGTCCGCAGCCCTGAGCTCCACTCCGCGCACCTCCGCGCGCGGCTCCTCCCCGACACGTCAGGGGCTGCCAGGGAGTCCGAGGCCATTCTCTGACGCACGTGGGCGGGGTTCGGAGCATGCGCGCGAGCGTGCGGGTGGCCGGGGCGTGGCTGCGGCGAGGGTGGCGTCACAGGGGGCGGGGCCGGGCAGGGCCTGGCGCGCTGACGTCAAGCAGGCTGCGGCTTTCTGCGCAGGCGCTTGGGCCCCCGCAACTTGCTGTTCGCGACCTTTGCGGTTCCTCAAAGAGGCTCAGCGTTCAGGAAAGTGGCGTCATCGTGAGTGAGGACCTGCCTGCCAGTTTTCAGCCACTAAGTCCTGAAATTGTCTGTTTCAGTGTACCCGTTTATAAGAAGAACCTCGGCTCAGTTTTCACCTCCGAGTCCACTCCGACCACCCAATAGACTACCGGGCGTATTTTAGCCCCCTCATCACTCTCATAAAGCCGTGTTGTCTTTACAGCACCTCCACTAGCTGAAATTTTATACTCCCTGTCTTCTTCCAGTAAAATGTAAGTTCCATGAGAGCCAGAGCCTCATTCCTTTCTTATTCCAGCAGATAGCTGGTCCCAGGAAAAGTGAGCACTCAGATATTTGATGAATTAATGAATGGATTCATTGAGGGCACCAAGGGATTATAAATATATCCCTTTCTATATTTTATATATCTAAATGTCTATTTATTTATATATCTAAACATCTTTATATATCTAAACGTGTATGTGTTTTCACCCCCCTGGGGCTCCCAACTAACGGAATCCATTGCATACATACATATTGCCCACCAGGAGACTTGGAGAAGGAAGAGGGCTTAGAGGGGGCAGGGGGCGGCGGCTAAAAAGGGGAGAAATGAGAATGGACAACTGCCTAGGAAGTGGAAACTTGAAGAAATAAAGCTGTTTTTAAAACAATTTTAGGAACTTTTGCTGTGTAATGTACAGTGTAGTTCTCTGATGTCAGTGCTCTTGGGATTGGGTTTGGGAGGTTTGGGGATACAGTAATGATGTGTAAGACAGGCCTCAAGGTGAGCCTGGGAGGTCCAGTTATATTTTTGAGGGCATGGACATAAACAGGAACAATGCAAAATGGATTCTAAGAGATGTCAAAATCAATGAAAGTCAGAGAAGTGATTAATAGGGTTGTGGAAAGGATGGCACCTTGAGCTAGACTTTGAAGGATATCAGATTGAAAAGATCTTGAGAATAATGAGTAGTTTGCCTTTGTTGCACCATTTGTATGTACTGGCAATTGTGCTAAATGTTTGTTTTGCATAATTTAATTCTCACAATAACCCCATGAGATAGGTACTGTTATTATTCCCACTTTAGCAATGAGGAAACCAAGACTCAGCAAGATAAAGTTGCCCAAGGTCACCCAAGTGGAAAAAAGAGGCCTCAAGGTTCAAACCCACCTAGTCTGGACTGTCTCACTCCAGAAACCACACTGTTAACCACTGCTGTAGGGCCACTCGGGGGGGACCATTTATTGAGCTAGAGCATCGTGCTAAGACCTTTATGTACACATTTCCTCCCTCGATCCTCACAAGTAGCTGGTGAGACTGGAATTATTACCTTCACTTTATATATATTGGAAAACTGAGGCCCAGGAGAGCTAGGGTTTAAACGCAAGCAGGTCCAAGCCCAGTGACCTGGGACATCGTGGAAGCTCTTTCAGGCTCTGGGCCTCTGTTTTCCTGGCTGAAGCTGTGCTCTGGTCGATGAGATCACAGGAAGAGAGGTGATTAAGCAGGGAGGCCTTCCTGTGGACCTAGTGCCAAGACAAAACAGTCCCACCCTAAGAGATAAAAATAAAAGCTGCAACTTTGTCCCTGCTTCTTGGCTAAAGTCCTGGGAAACACACTGAGTCACCTAATGGCAGGCCAGGCCCAGCAGAAAACGTTGGTGTCGTGTTCCAGGCCACCACCCCTCCCACCCAGCCTGGATCCAGAGCCAGTGTTTGTCAGGACTGGTGCCGGTCCTATATTAATCAATGGGCTTTGTCTGGCAGGGCTCTCAGGCATATCAAAGCCCTGGACTGATCTTCCTCTGTGCTGAGTTCTCTCCCAAGTAACAGGAACCTTTGCCCCACTCCCTGCTTCCAATTCCCAGGAAATAAAGTGTAGATAAGCTAAGCAGTCAGCAACAGAAGTTATAATCTAGCTTTGTGAAGGCAAGGTAAGGTTGCCCCACCCCTGCCCTCATATCCAGTTAGGAGGGGTTGCTGGGTTGTTCCGAAAGGTCTTTCTGGATAGAGCCCATGACAGTCCCTAGATATCATATTTCTCGCCACAACTCTCCAGGAGAGCTGACACTCGGGTGGAGGGGTTGACCAGCGCTAGCACACTGACCATCCCACTCCGCTCATGAAAATGCGGACTCGCCACTCAACACTCACAAAAGTGAGCATCCGCAGGCTGCAGTGAAAATGAGAGGGGCTGATGATGAATCAGGGAGCAGACCACACCAAGATTTTTCAGGTTCCATATTTTGCCAGCATTTTCTCAAAGCTTGGCAGACAGGCTAGGACTCTGTGTCGTCATACTAGCGCTGGTACGTCCACCGGTGTGCTCACCAACCCTTTTGGTGAACCCAACAGATCCTCATTTGCCCAGCTGAAATTTCCAAGAACATTTTTACGTTCCTGTCAATGGTGTCATCCCTCTATCACAAGGCAAAAGCTCTCAACTCACCTTACTGTACCCGCCCAGCTTCATTCACTCACGTCCCAAACCCAAAAGACTTTCGCTTCATAAACTCTCAAATTAATACATTCCAGTATTCTGCCCCTGAATCTCCCTAGTCCAGAGTCTCTCTTCCCAAACTTCTCTCCCTTAAATTTCTTGTTCCAGCCCCAGACTCCACAGGAGCACTCTTCTAGATCCCACTGTTACAAGCATCACCTCCAAACTTGTTTGGCACCTCCCTTTGTGATAGTGCAAACTACAAAGTCTGGCATTCAAGGCCCTCCCAAAGCAACTCCAACCCACTTCTCCAGTCTATTTCCTGCAGTTTACCTATCTGGTCAATTAGACCCTTGACTCCCTAATGGCCTGGGCCTTTTCTGACCCCATGCCTGTACTACAGCTGCTCTCTAGGCTGGCCAGTCTGCCTTCCTCTTTGCCTTGTAAAAATCTTGCTCATTGTTACCTCCTCCAGGAAGCCTTCCCTGATATCTAAAGCTCCAAAGTAAGTGCTCCTGCCTCTCAGCTCAAGTAGAGCCCTGCATAGTTCACAGGAGACTTACTGAACATGGCCTTTTAGTCACAGAGGTGTCTGACCACCCCCAAGGAACCAAAGTTCACTGAGCGCAGGAACAGTGTTAATTGTCCTAATATCCCCCAGCAACAGGCACTTAGCAAACTCATTTAATATGCTTCAGTGAAAGAAAGAGAATGAATCCATGGTTTGGTGGCTTGTAATTCCAAATGCAAGACTGACAGCACTTTCTGGAAAATGCCTCACATTCTGAGAAGAATTACCGTATAAAGAGAAGAGTTTCACTAGCATGAAAGGCCAAACTTAGGTGATGCCAGATTACAAAGGAACTGAGATTTGGGGCATGGGTAATTATGACTTTTCTTTGGCCTAAATATGTATAAACTCAGTCTATGGCACCTACAATCCCCAAAGCAACATCATTTGCTTTTGTGATAAATAAATAAATTAATAATAATAGGAGTTTTAGGGGGGAGGGTATAGCTCAAGTGGTAGAGTGCATGCTTAGCATGCATGAAGTCCTGGGTTCAAGCTCCAGGACCTCCATTACAGAAAATAATAATAATTAAATAAACCTAATTACCTCCCCCCCTCCAAACAATAAGAATAAAATAAATGTTGAGAAAAATAATAAAATTGTTTTAAAATAATAATAATAATAGGAGTTTTTTCTAATTCTTTTTTTTTTCTTTTTGGTTTCTCTATTTTTTTTTCTTTTTCAAATGGAGGTACTGGGAATCGAACCAAGTACCCCATGCATGCTCAGCATGTGCCCTACCAACTGAGCTATACCCCCACCCCCAATAGGATTTTTTTAATAAAAAAACAAATTATACACTTGGACCTGGAGGTGAGAAGTGGTTTGACAGAGGAAAGTCATTCATTCATCAGCTGTGGGTTGAGTGCTTGCTCTTTTCTAGGCTTTGTTCTAGGCCTTGGGGCTTCGACTATATAACTATAAAACGCACCCCCCCACCCCTCACCCCCAGAGCTCATACTCTAATCGGGAAAGACAGTAAGCAAAGAGGCAAATTTATTTCTGTCAGGTCATGACAAATGCTATAAAGAAACGTAGCCATGGTGGGGAGGGTGTAGCTCAAGTGGTAGAGCACATGCCTAGCATGCACAAGGTCCTGGGTTCAATCCCCAGAACCTCCTCTAAAGAAAAAGAAACAGCCAAGGTAAGAGGATAAGGTGTGGCAGGGGCTGCTCCCTGGGGGGATAATGTTCATAATCTTCTCCATAATTGTCAAGGCCCTTAAAATAACTATATCAAATGCAGATGCAATTAAGAGCATAAAAACTGGATGCCTTAAATAAAGATGTTTATCTTCCCAGTCATACCCATCATAGTGCCTGCCATGGTTGGAGGAATGAGTTCACTAGGTGGTCGATTTCCCCTTCCAAGATAAGGAGTGATAATCAGTTCATGTTTGATTTCAATGCCCACGTTTGGTGGTTTCCTAACCTTTGACCCCTTTGGAAAAGAAAGTTCCATCTGTTGTCTTTACTGCTGTGTTTATTGCATCCTCAGTAGCTTCCTGAGCAAACAGTGCTTACCAAGTACCCAAAGCAACTCAGGCTCTCAAACCTCAGCTCTTCCATCAGAAGTTGTCCCCTAAATTTCAAACTCCAGTCAGCTGGAAGTCACCAAAAAGGCAGGAATTGGGTGATAAATTTGCTGTGAGGGGTTTCAGGCTCCAGACCTCCTTGCTTCCTCCCCTGTCCATAGTGTCTGTCTGAAAATGCAACCTGCTTCTGGCCCTCACAGGGTACTGTACCCTCTGAAGACTTCTGGCTGTAGCTCGCTGAAAAGTGGCCCTCGCAGGTGAGAAACATGAGGACGATTGAGGTTGAGTTTGCAACAGTCCTACCTGTCAGAGTCCTGCCCTGGTTACTGGTACCTGGAAGGAAAGGGCCCTCATCCTTATCTGGGGCTGGGTTGGGGGCCAGTGAAGTGAGGTTGCAAGAGTCTCCTTCCCCTTCTGATGGAACCTGATACCCTGCCGTGCCCCCAGGAATCTCTTGTCGCTGCCCCTACTTCTTCCCCAGTCGCCTACCTGAACTGTGAACTTCCTCCCGTTCTGGAACTATCTGCAGCCTCCTGGTCTTCCTGGCTTCAGAGCCTCCACTCCCCCAAGCTTCGATCTTCACTGTCAGCCATGGCCCCCACCCCAGCCCCTTCTTGGTCACTACCCACACCCCACCCAAGAATGGCAGCTGCCTCCACAGAAAAGGATAGCACAACACTGTTAATTGCTAATTTGGTTAACACCTGGTAACCCCCAGGGCTGTTGACATCACACCTACGTAAACACTGTGACTATCCCCAGACAAAAGCAGTATCTTCTCATATACCTTTGCACAGACAGGTGGCACCAGTTTTGCCTACTCCCAAGCCATTCTTGTGAAATGACAGGGCTTCAAAGAAATGGAGTGTTTCTTACCAACCTGAGCTGATTGCCATCAGGCAATTTCAGCCAATCCCACTACCACTAAGCCAATGAGTCAAGGTTATCAGGAATGAAAGATGGTGAATTCAACCGTTTGACAAATGTAATTGTGTGCCGGGCACTGTTCTAGGCCCCAGGGATAGAGCAGTGAACACATCAGGCTTACAGAGAAGAAGGGAAAGAATGGAGATTAATTACCTGCCCCCTCCAAAAAAATTCTTTTTAATAATATGTATAATATGATCCCACTTTTGTAAAATAGAAATAATACACATGTATCTGTATATATATGTGTATGTATGTGTGTGTGTGTGTATATTCTAGAGAAAGTCTGGAAAGATAGACACCAAAATATTAACAGTGGTCATGTCTGGGAGGTGATATCATAGGTAATTCTCTCTCTCATCTGTTCCTTTTTTGTTTCTTTTCTGTATTTTTTAACCGAAAATGGTTAACTGTATAATTTTTTTTAAGTTTTAAAAAAATAACTATATAGCACAGGAAACTATATTCAATTTCTTATAATAAGCTATAATGGAAAAAACTGAAAATATATATGTATATGTATAACTGAATCACTTTGCTGTACACCTGAAACTAACGTTGTAAATGAACTACACTTCAATAAAAAAAAATTTTTTTTTTAAAGAATGCATCCAAACTTAACAAAGCACGACCATGTCCTCAAAATTCTTTCCAGTTTTCCTAAGTCTGTGGCTTTAGGACCATTTTGAAATCCAGCCTTTCAGCCAAGTCATTCCAGCAGACACAAAAGCTTCAGTAGGAAGGTTCCCAAGTTGGTAGCATAGCTCATAAGAACGAAGTCCTCCTGCTGTGACTCCCTCGTTACCCCAGTCTGGTGTTATTCTCTCCTGTAAACATGTGTGTGCTGGTTTCACTGACGTCAGTTTTCCACCCTACCATCTTTTCGACATCGTATCTTCTACACACCCACTAGCTGACAATGGTATTTGGGACTTTGATGCGATGTCAACTATAGCTAATCTGGAATGTAAGGATTGCTTCTCGGGGGAGGAGGCACTTGTCTGGTGACCATTGTCTAAATAAGGGAAACAACATGCTGACCATTTATAATTATAACCTAACATGGTAAAATGACAGTCCATGCAATCTCTGAGGAAATTTCACACTAGTTTTCATCTATTCCCGCAATACAACACAGGCCTTGACGTCCACTTTGACAATTACAGCAAGGGGGTCCTGTGGCCTTTACGTGAAAAGTATTTTCTGCTTACAATCAGGAGACTGGGCTCAGGAGCCCAGGAGCATGCATTCCACAGAGACCAATTTTGATTCGTAAATACTGAAATGCAGAAATAAGACATCCCACGTTTGCTGTTAGTCACCGGAGAAAGTTCCCTTCTATGAAAAGAAAACAAGCACTCCTTTGGAGGGGTGCAGGCCAGGCCGAAGAGAAGATGTGAATGGACGTGCTGGGGGCAGGACACGCAGGGAGCCCTTTCTTCCAGCATGTTGCTGTTTCAACAAATTTCTAAAGTCGCCTGTTCTCAGGGATGGTCATTAAAACCCTGACAAAAAGATATTAGAGGAAACAATGTGAAAGCAAGAGGCCCAGACACCCAGCGAAGGCAATCAAAGGGGGGCAAGACCCAACCTCCACCCCAAGCTGAAGGTGCAGGCCCCACCCCTTCTCCGGGCTCCCCGCCCTGGTGTGAGAACCCGGCCACGCCCCTGCTGGCTGCTGTTCCCTCCCACCACCTTAGGAATTCAGGTATCTGTTCTCTGCCAAGTCAGCCCCATCACAGGTGATTTTGCATGACTTCCCTTTGCTGAGCCTCAGTTTCTTCATCTGCAAAATGTACAGGTTGGACCAGATGATACTGTTGACAGCTTCTGTGAGTCAGGACCCACCCTGTCATCCAGGTGCCAAGCACCCTCCTGGGGGTGCTCAGACCCTGCTTCTCCTTGGCCAGTTTCCCAATGTGACAGGGTCAGCCCTGTCCCAGATAAGTGGGGGTAGGTGACAAGGATGATCTTGCTCCCACCAGTGTTCCTTTGCTATGCCCCAGGGAACCGCAGAGCTTGCAGAAGGAAGCACCCCCACTGGGACACGGGGCATACTAGAGGGCAAGGCTCAATCACTCCACTCTACAGGGAAGTGGGAAGGGGAGGGTACTTCAAAGGCTGAATAGCAAATGAAGAAACCCCAGCTTCCTTCCCCTGAGGGCCTCCCAGAATGCTAACAGCCTGTACCCTCTAGGCAGGAGATCGGAGAGTTTTTCTTGACAGAATAATCTCCCCAACCCAAAACCCTTAATTTAATCACATCCGCAAAGTCCCTTTTGCCATAAAAGGTAACACACAGGTTCTGGGGATTAAGACCTGGACATCTTTGGGGCGCTTTAATTTTGCCTCCACACCTGATGTTCCAGTTTTACTACCTTCACAACATTTGCCATTTCTGCATAATCATCTTTGAATTTTTCTTTGAATTAGCTCACTTTCCAAAAAATGAACTTAAATCCTACATTTGCCTCATCCTAAACAATCATATCTACAAAATCATAGAATTGATTGTATCATATTTTCCCTAATTCATAAATTAAATTCGTGACCATTAAGATGTCAAATGTTTCATCCCTGTACCGCATAACATCACTTGGCGCACCACCAGTAGCACACAGACTGTCCTTCGGGGGAACCAGAATAGAATCCAGCCTTCTGATTGTACAGAATAGGGTAATTTGCCCAAGAATGCACAGCAGCAAAGAGCAAGACGGCAGCCCCACCCCCGACGTCTTCCCCGACTCTGTGTTCATCAATCGCAGCTTGAAAGGACGTCAGCTTTTCCTTGACAGCGTCCCTGCGTGGGTGATTCATATCATTTAGGGCTCAGTTCCCCTTCTGCGACACTCACAGATATTTTATGTTCCGAAAGTAGGGTTTCCTATTGCTTCTGTCTGCCAGCAGTCACACATCCTACTTATCCGTGTTAAGCAGTTGGCGTTTATTTGACCCACATGTGGACAGCAGCCAGGTCCTGGGGAAGAACGCACTGCAAAGGGAGGTCTGTGGCCAGTGGTGACTTTGCACTGTGCCCCTTGGCATGTGTCCCAGCTGCAGACTGAACTTGGACACTGCTTTTGAGAAGACAGAGTTTCCACACACAGCGTGTGGGATGATAGAATTGCCCTCCTCTTCCATAACAATGAGCTTGCCATAAAAATAGCTTTCATTTATTGGCTACTTCATCTGGGACAGGCTCTGTGACTAGTGCCTTACACACATCCATTTACAACAACCCTATGAAGTAGCTATTAATGTTCCCAATTTACAGCTGAGAACACCATGTCTCAGAGAGGTTAAGCAACTTGTCCAGGATCACACAGCTCACGTGACAAAGTCTGTGTTCACAGAACCTCAGAAGACACAAGAGAACTTAGAAATCCACCCAAGACAAGGAATGACAATGAAGAGACCAGAGAGGCTGAGCATCCTGCCCAAGGACACGCAATTAGTGGCAGACTCGGAGACCGCATTCAGGTCTTCAATTCTCAGACCAGTTGGTTCTTTCAGGTTTTCTATCTTTTAAGCTCTTCTTTTTTGGATGGCTTTTTCAGATGCCTGCCTGCCTGATCAGCTGCTTTTTTTTCTCATCGTTGCATATATCTCTCCTCCCCGGTGCTTTTGCCCATCATTTTCTCTCTGATTGAAAGCCGCGGAGGAATCTAATGAAGATCCCGGAGTGATCCTTCCCCATCTCTGCCTCTGACTTAACAGGAAAAAAAGGAAGTGCTAGAAAATCTCCCTGAGTCTATATTCATTAATTTGGAATTAGTAATTATTTAACCAGAAAAGGATTAATGTTTACCTTCATCCTTCCCACCTCCCCTCCAAAAGAGACTGCTAAGCAGATACGCAGTGGAAAACAAGGTTAGCCGAGGCATGATCAAAAGAGGAAATTGTTCATGCAAATTTTAACCCAATAAGAACCTAGGTGTCCATCAAAGGGGATTGACTAAATAAATGATCGTATATCCACACAATGGAATACCATGGAGCCAGGAATGATAATGTCATAGAACAATGTGTAATAAAATGAGAACAAATGATGGTTAGTAAGTCAAAAACATGAATACAAAATCAAATGACCCTGCTTTCATTTTTATAAGGGCATACCAACCGGGGGCAAGGGAGACGACTGGAAGGATGTATTTATAACTGGTGGCTCTCTCTGGGTGGTTTATATTTTCTTTTTTGTGTTTATCTGTATTTTCCAAATTTTCTACAGTGAACACAGATTACTTTTATAATCTGAAGGAGAAAAAAATTCATTTTGACATAATCATTAAGAACTGCATTCTCTGAATGAAGTCTTTGAGATTACATATACAGAAGCATAAGGGACCAATCATAAGCCTCTTTACTGAGCTGGCTGTATGTGAGCAATTTAACAATTATCACATGCTGGTAGAAAGGTGAGCAATGGACATAAATAAGTGGTTCTCAGGAGAAATACAAATGACCAATAAACACATGAAAAGATCCTCAATCATTTCATTAATAACTTTTTTTTCTTGTGGTTTTCTTATTTCATTAACAACTTTTAAAATGTAAATTAAAATGACAATATTGCTTTTTTTTTGCCTATTGGACTAGCAGAGTTTAAAACAAATGATAATGCCCAGCACTGGTAATAGTGTGAGGAAGCCGACACCCTCAGACAAGGCTGGTCCGAGTGAAAATGCTGTAACCGTCATAGTTACCATGATGGATTGAACACAAGTATCTCCACTGCCTCCTGAAACACCACGAAAAAGACAGGACAGAAATTAGGAAAGGGAGAAACCCACAAGGACAGAGTGCGGAAGAGGAGACAACAGCGGACAAGAGAGGTCAACAGAATCTTAGAAGATGGAAAGCAGATGGGTAAGTGCAGCTGACAGACTAGATCAGAGAAGGCTGGAAATTAAATGCCAACCAGAAGCAGGTAGTGTCTGCCTCTGAACCACAGAAGGTGGAGTGCCAGCTGTGTCAGAAGGCAGGGTGGGGCGGGGCCAAAAACAGGAAGGGCTGTCGAAAGCACAGCGTGTTTACAAAGCACTTAGAGACAGACTTCACAGCCCAGGCAATTGACCTCTCTCCCAGCCCAGCAGGAGTTGTCTTATTCTCGGGAGAAATGAACCTAGAAAAGCTCCAAACCTTGGGACACTGGGCATATAAGAGGGTGAGGCTGTCACTACCCTACACAGGGAAGTGGGACAGAGGGAGGGGGACTCTTCCAAGTCTGCATATCAAATGAGGAGACCCCAGCTTCCTTCCCCAACTGACCTCCAAGAATGCTGGCAGCCTGGCTTGTACCCTCTAGGCAGATCAGAGTTTTTCTCAACAGAATCACATGGCCTGGTCTGGCCACTTGATTGTTTAGAGGGGCCCAACAGCCAACAAGCCCCCAAATCCCCCAAACATACACATACACACACACACACACACACACACACACACACACACACACACACACACACATGGCCTTCCAGCTTCTAATCCTTGGTCATAAAAATGAACATTCAACTAGGAACCACTATACTTTTGCAAAAGTCTCCAATGTGAAAGATAGAACAAAATAACATAAAAGAAATTCAGGAGTAGTAAATACAATGCAGGAAGCAGAAGGTAAGCTGGAAAAACAAAAAACCTTAATAAATATCTTCAGAGAAAAAATGTATTATATCCATGAAACAAGAACATGGAGCTATAAAAGGAGTGAGAACAAATACCTTTTTTTTTTCCCTCACTGAAGGTTGACGTAGAAATAGCTGTAGTATGACCATAAAATTGAGAAACAATCTCAAAAAGAACAAAACACAGATTTCCCAAATGGGAGATTAAAAGCAAGAAAATGAGAAGATAAACCCCAATGTCCAACATCCAAATGAGAAGAGTACCAGAAAGAAAAGAGAGAAAATAAAGAGGAGGAAATTATTTTTAAGGGAATAGCAATTCCAGAAATTTTCCCAGAATTGAATAACATGCATACCAAGATTGAGAGGTCTCCTGAGCATACAGTACCTTGAATCAAAAAACACCCACACACACCAGTGTTCATAGTAGCACTATATACAATAGCCAAGCCATGGAAGCAACCTAAATGTCCATCGACAGATGGCTGGGTAAAGAAGTTGTGGTATATTTATACAGTGGAATACTACTCAGCCATAAAAAAGAATAAAATAATGCCATTTGCAGCAACATGGATGGACCTAGAGATCATCATTCTAAGTGAGGTAAGTCAGAAAGAGAAACAAAAATACCGTATGATATTACTTACATGTGGAATCTAAGAAAAAAAAAAGGACACTATGAACTCATTTACAAAACAGAGCAGACTCACAGACATAGTAAACACTCTTATAGTTATTGGGGAAAGAGGGTGCAAAGGGATAAATTTGGGAGTTTGAGATTTACAAATGTTAGCCACTATATATAAAAATAGATTTTAAAAACAAATTTCCTCTGTATAACACAGGGAACTATGTTCACTATCTTGTAACAACCTTTTATAAAAATATATGAAAGTGAATCTATGTATGAATATGAATGACTGGGACATGTGCTGTCCAGCAGAAACTGACACATTGTAATTGACTGTACTTCAATTAGAAAATAATTAAAATGAAAACTTTTTTAATTTAAAAAGGAGGGAAATAATGAACTGCATAGCTCAGAGAACAACGCTCACACAGTCCTAGCATAACATACTTACATAACATTGATTTAACCTAATGTGTGATCAACCACATCAGGAAGATGGGGGAGCAAAAACGTGGCTCTGGTGATATACCAGTGCTATACTCTTACCTTTCATAATAAGAAGTCAATAGATAATAACTAAAATAGAAAAAATCCATACAGGCACTTTATTTGGAAATAGAAACAATGAAAATAATTGAAAATATTTCTGTCTGGAAGGGAGCACTTGGAAGTGGGGAGATGGGATAGAGAATTGCTATTTTTCATTGTAAGCTTTGTGTTGCTTTCATAAAAGTGGATATGAAAATTTTTTTTAATGGTATGACATTTATTAGAAGAATCTGGACAAAAGAATTAAAACTGTGAATATATGTGTAACCTTTCACCCAGCAATCAACTTGTAAGAATGTATCTTAAGGAAAGGACTAGTATGCAAAGATGTATTTCAATGATGTTTATTGCATCATTATTTATTATTATGCCAATAAATTGGAAATAACCTAAACACCCACTGGTAGGAGACTGGTTTAATAAGTTTTGGTGTATCCACACACTGGGATACTACACTGCCATTAAGAAGGACAGGGTAGATATTTATAGGTTAACATGAGATGATACTCAAGTGGTATTATTACATGAAAAAAGGATACAGGACAGTAAGTAGAATTTGACATACGATACATATTGTTTCAAAGGCCTAGAGGTCTAGTTAATTTCCAGAATATTCAAGAACTCCTACAACTCAACAACAACAAAAATACCAAACAATTCTATTTAAAAATGGGCAAAGGATATGAATAGATATTTCTCCAAAGAAGTATACAGATGGCCAATAAGCACGTGAAAAGATGCTCTACTTCACTAATCATTAGGGAAATGCAAATCAAAAGTACAATGAGCTATGACTGCGCATCGATTAAGAAAATAACAAAGTGTAGGTGAGAAATTGGAACCCTCATGCACTGCTGCTAGGGATGCAAAATGATGCAGCCACTGTGGAAAACGGTATGAAGGTTCCTCAAGAAATTAAAAATAGAATTACCATATGACCCAGCAAATCCACTTGTGAGCATATACTCAAAAGAATTAAAAGCAAGGACCCAAACAGATATTTGTACATTCACATTCATAAAACCACTATTCACAATAACCAAAAGGTGGAAGCAATGTCTCCCTTGACAGATGATGGATAAACAAAATGTGGCGGATACAGACAATGCAATGTTATTCAGCCTGAAAAAGGAAAGAAATTGACATGTGCTACAACCTGGATGAACTCTGAGGACATTAGGCTACGTGAAATAAGGACAAATACTGCATGATTCCACTTACACGAGGTACCTAGAGTGGCCAAATTCACATTGTCAGAGAGTAGAGGGGTGGTTGCCAGGGGCTGGGGTGGGGAGATTGTGGAGTTACTGTTTAACGGTACAAAGTTTCCATTTGAGAAGAAAAATTCTGGAGAGGGATGGTGGTGATGGTTGCAGAACAGTGTGAAAGTACTTAATGCCACTGAACTTTAAGCTTAAAAGTGGTAATTTTTATTTTATGTACATTTTACCACAGTAAAACAAATGTAATTTTTTTTATGTCTAGAAATCTATACACCAAGTGTCAATAGTAATCTTTGGGGCTGGGATTATATAAAAATTTTCACTTTCTCTATATTCTTGGGATTTTCACCAAGCATCATCAGGGGAAAAAAATATGTCCAGTTTCACTTAGAAAATGAAATAAAAGTAACCTCAAACCCTGAGAATACCATCTTACAGTTTATAAAACACTTCCACAATCATTGCCCTGCATAAGCATCACAAACTTCCCACAAAATAGACACTTTGCCAGTCTGTATACCAGAAAACAGGTTCAGAGTGAAATGACTCGCCCAGAAAGCCAAGGAGCCAGGACTTCATCACAAGACCCAGCTTGGTCAGCGAGCTCAGCGCGGTTTCAAGCACCACACCAGCTGTGTCTCCGTCAGCCCCAGATAAATCTGTCTGAACCCAAGGCTCTCTCTCTGCAACCCAGAAAAGTGCTACCTGGGCAGCTCAAGAAATACAAAAACAAACCAAGGTGAAGGGATTTTAGGGGGATGGGGACAGATGACGTGGTTTCAGGAAGCCACCAAAGCCAAGTTCACAAACTAACCTCAGAGTTTGACAGTCCCCCACCACACGGACGGAGAGGGTCATCAGACCACCAGGAGCCCCCTATTCTGGTGTGTTGCCAGCCGGCCCTAACCTGGCCCAGCCCTTGTCCAAGCTGACCCCCTGCTCCCCCACTGTCCCAATGTACCTGGTCCTGTGTCCCAGGCCTTGCGGATCAGATCAACAGCAGCACTCGGGGGCCAGAGCCGAAGCAGCTGAAACCGAGCAGAAGTCAACAGGAAGTGTGAGAATCACCTTCTGACAAAAGAGACGCAAGGACAGGAAGTGGGTTCGAGCCAGGAAGGCTGGGGCTGGCCTTCTAGAAGTGAGGCAACCCTGTCAGCCTCATCGCTCAGCTGCGGTTGAGCAAGACTTCAGGGCTGGGGAAGGGGAAAAAGAAATTCAAGCCCGGCTCTTTAGCCAGGCCTTCAAGCGTCCCTACTTCTACTGTCTGCATCGATGCCTCTGGGCCAGTGGTGGGGGGACAAGGTGAGAAGAAGAGCTTTCACACACCCGGGGCAGGAGACGCACAGAACCTGGCAGAGCACGTACGTGGCACTTCAGAGAATGAACTTAAAGTCAGGTAGCCTCCACCGACCACTTTCAGCTGTGAGACCTTCAGTGAGTTCCTTGGCATGTCTGCCTCTCATTTTCCCAGCTATGGTAAGGAGCTAACACCAGTACTGGCCTCACTGTCTAGTTTGGGCTTAATTGAGATAACATGTGTAACAGGCTTCATTTACATCCAATCAGTCCCTTTAGCGGCCCCTCCTTTCTGCCTCTCCAAATCTGACCCACTCCTTAAGTCTTGGTCAGATCAGACCACCCTGGTCTGAAGAGTCACCCCGAATACCTCTCGCCTCCACAGTGGCTGCAGGTCTCATGTGTCATTAAGTCTCACCATGTAGGAGCAGCAACATTGATAAGAATGACTCCTGAGCCCCTTCACTGATCATTGCTCTCCCTGGGGACGCTTATCTCCCCAAGTCCATCCGGAGCTACATGGATTTGTCTCTGTATCGCCAGGAGCATCCAGCAGAGCACTGGAAGTTAGTCCATAAATGTTCGTGGACCTTTGAGATGCTGAAGAAATATCACCCTATTTAAAGTATTTAGGTAAACATTTAGGTAGATCACTTAGGGCATCTGGGCTGCGGACGCCATGGCCATGGCGCTGAGGTTTGCAGACTGGCAAAGCTTTGCAGGAGGGCAAGGCCAGGGAGATCCTCGGCTCCTCTTAGCTCCTCTCACAACCCCTAAAGATGTGAAATGGAGGGGTGCTTGAGCTGACAGAAGTCTGGCTCTTCCATCCCGGGCCTTGCTCTGCACCCCATCTCTAGAAGGAAGTCTGCTTAGCCTGCAGCTTACTTAAATCTCCCTCAAAATCAGCCTTAGGTCTGCCACCTGATCAGGAGACCTGTCCTCCTCCTGCCTCTTGTCCTCAGCTCCCTGGCTCCCCTGTTTCAGATGACAGATACCTTGGTAACTGAGATGGCACCTTCTTAAGGATTACCTCTCACCTTTGCTCCTTCCAATTTATGACCCCACGAGGGCTGCCTGCCTGCCTCCATTCTCCTCTTACTGTATCCCCAAGCCTTGTTGAGGCTTTACTTACACCAGGCACTGTGCTAAGGGTTTTACATACAGTATCCTGATTTAATTCTCAGATAACTCTCTAAAGGAAAGGCTGTTCCTATTTCCATTTTACAGATGAGGAAACTGAGTCCCAACGAGGTCAGGCGACTGGCTCGACTTCAGTTTGTATGATAGACGTGTCAGTGGGGTTTTACTCCAGGAAGCTGTAAACCCTCCCACCTACCACGTTGCACGGAGAAGGGACATTGTAGTCAGCATATTCTAAGTTTTGGAACTACTGAGCGTGAATCATCACCAGGGAGCTTGTTAGAAATGCAGAACCTCAGGCCCCCACCCCATTCTGACTGAGTTATAATTTGCATTTTCACAAGAGAACCAGGTGATTGGTTTGCTTAGTGGAAGTCTGAGCCACCGGTCTGAATTGAATTGAATGGATGATGCAATACAGGCACCCACAGGCAAAGAGCACCACAAGACTCCGGATGTTGGGGACTTCGCGGAAGCACAGAGCCAGAAAGTTATAGTTCCGAGGCTCCCGGTGTCTGTTTCCACTTCATAGGTGCTCAAGCAAAAATCTCAAGTCTGGAAGCCTGGGTAGCGATCGGACGGCTTAGAGCGCCACCTGCTGGTCATCATTAACTACGCATCACACGTTTCGGCTTCAGGCATCCCCTTCCCAGAGCGGCAGCTCACGTGTCTGCAGCGGCACTCTTGGGAATTTTTGAAGTTCTCCTCAGCCCGGTTTATTTCTTCTTCTCCTTTAGCCTTAACATTCACCATTCGTTATTCCTGTCACCGGTTCGGATAACATTATTGCAGCACTCCATGTTTGCTTGGCCTCTTGACCTCAATTCATTAGGCGTTTGTCAGCTCCTACTGGGTTAAAAGCGTAAGAATTCAATAGAGCATTCCTCTCTTCACTAACATCAGAGCAAGTGGGGAACCAGGCCCTTAGTGTTACAACCAAGACATAAAGAGTTTCCTTAAGGAAAGCAGTGGAAAGAATCCCTCTTACTTCAAAGTGTTTTCTTTCTGTACAGAATCCTGGTTACTTAAGTTCTGCCCATTTTGGCTACACTCTGAAGTCTTAAAACAGCTGCGTGTGTGTGTGGTGGGGGGTATCTAATTTTTACATTGTTCTCTAAAAGAATCCTAATCTGATACAAGCCACTCTGTCATGACCAGAAGCAAAAATCAACTAATATACATCCTTTAAAAAGATAATTCCTGCTGTTCTGTGGAAAACGTACCATGGGGGAAGGGTGAGAGAAAAGCAGAACAGGAAGGGAAATTTAAAAGCCGTTTCAGCGTTCCATGCAAGTTGCTGATGGTGTCTAGAGCTAGGATATTGACAGACAGTGATGACAGGCAGAAGTAGAAGACTTTGAGGGTTATTTTTAGGGGGGTAGGTGGGTAAAGATAAAGTTATAATAATACTCAGGCAAGGTGAGTGAGAGTGACAAGAGGCAATTTCATACGCTGCTGGAGGGAGCCTAAATTGGTACAGCCTTTATGCAAGGAAAGTCGACCATTTTTTTTTTTTTTACCATGTCTTTAAAACTATGTTAGACTTTGACTTGTCAATTCCATTTCTAACAATTAGTTTAAAGAATGAAACAGAATAAAGGAAACCTAATTTAAAATGAAGTTGGGTGGCCAGAAGGGGGAGCCCTCACACATTATGACTCCGTATCAACTATTGACCCCAACAGGAAGAATTCTCCTTGCCAGACAAGCCCAGCCAATGGGAAGCACCCCACCATCCAGAACTCTCTTTTTCCTCCAATGGACTTTCCTCAAAACAACCCCTTGCAACTGCCATCTTGTTCTCTATAAAGTAACATTCCTCTCCTCTGCTAGACTTACCTATGGCTTTAGCTTTAGCTACAGCTTGCTTGCCCCAACCTGCAATTCCTCTGCTATTCTGGATAAAAAAAAAAAAAATTTTTTTTTTTTTTTTTTTTTTTTGCTGGCAAAATAACCAGCTGTTTGTTTTTAGGGTCAACTTGCAATAAAAAACATATTGCAGAAATTTTTTATAATAAGGGAAAATTAGAAACAACTTAAATGTCAATCAATAGATTAACTGAATGACTACATCCATTAAAAATGATGGTGTAAAAGAATATTTAATGGGGATCACAAGATAACAACTGAAAAAAAACCAAGTCTGAAAAGTATTCAGTGTGATCTCACTTATTTTGAAATAACTACACATTACAATTATACATTATATAATGTATAATTATTTTCACTTAAGTATATATTATACATATAAAATATGTATAGGGCCTGGAAGAATAAACACCAAAATATTTATAATAATTATCTGCAGGGGTGGTATAGAGCTTACGTGTTTCTTTTTCACTTTTATGCTTTTATGAAATTTCCACGTTTCTTCCAACAGTAGTGCTATTTTTATAAAAAGAAAAAATACGTTTTTTCGCTCCTGACTTTGTCCCTGACCCTGGCTTTACCTGGCTTGAGCACTAGGAGTCTCAGTTGTCAGGGAGGCCTTCAGTTCTAGGATGACGAGTGAAGACTCAGACTCCTCCAGCAAAGGCTGATGTGCCTTTCATCAAGCACTCTCTCTGGCAACTGCCACCACCCCAGGAAGCGGGGAGATTTCCCTTCCACATACTGCCCTGCAAACAAATCTCTGTGCCTCCCCCCTCTTTGGTTTCCCTTCCCCTACCTGTCCCAGAGCATCTCTGCCCCTGAAGTTAGCGATTTTCAGGGCCCATGTGTTTTATGATGGTGAGAGAGTGGCAGTGGGAGGGCACCCAGACCAGGTGAGCTGCGGGCTGGCGCGGGGTTGGGACATTACTCAGCCGTCCTGCTCACCCAGTGCCCAACCCCTGCTGCTACCCTCTGCCTCCTGCCACAGCCCGCACCCTCGGGTCACCGTCCATCCTTGCCCGTTTTATCCTCAAGTCCAAGCTATTTTTCTCCTTCTTAGGATTCCTTTGGTTGATTCCACTCAGCGGCTTCCAGGCCAGTGGGCTCTCAAGCATTTAAATTCAGCCTCGGGTTTAGCCTTGAAAAGTCCTGAAGTGGCTTCTGTCAGCTCTGAGATCCCAAGCCTCTGTCACTCTGCAGGTCGTCATCCCATGTTCGTCTCAAAACAGCATAAGCCAAGGTCCGTGTGCTCCACAACTTCAGGTGGCACACAAGAGAACCTTTTTTTTTTTTTTACAGTATGTGTTAATTTTGCTGCTTATTAAAAATATAATTAGAACATCAGACCTGTGATCTCACACTGTGAATGCTCAGAATGAGACAAAAGTAAATATTTGTGTTTAAAATCTGCCTCCGTTTTTTGTTGTTGTTGTTGTTTCTTTTTTTTTTTTTAAGAAAAATCAATTGTACATGTGGTACTTTGATGTGGCAAAAAATACCAAGACAAACTGCTAGAAGTTCTCCTTGGAGGATTCTTCCTTTAAAAGCCCCAGATTCCTTCACAAGGCCTTCCCTCTTCCCCAGCCCATCTGTACCCCACCCAGACACCTGCAGGAGGACCTGCCCAAGGCCATGCTCTTTCGGACAGCATTGGTGCGCCCGCAGCTAAGTAAGGCTCTCACCCAGGGGCGGGCTCACCCTCCAGTCTCCAGCCAGACCAGAGGTTCTCAGTCCATTATGACTTTGAGGAGGGAATTTTGGTGTGGATTCCAAAAGAGTTTAGAATAGAATTGAGAATGATTGCCTTGCCCAAACTTCTCTTGTGCAAACACACACACACATGCACACACGCACACACCCTGACCCTACACGTGTGAGCTCAGCTTAAGACAGTAGATTTATTCCTTTAACGAACATCAGGTTATTGAGCTCTGCTGATACCAGGCCCTGTGCTGGAGTCGACAGAGATGAGTTAGGACCCCCTCCTTTAAGATCTGAAAAGATAGAGGTGCCAGGGGAGAGGTGATGAGGTAGAAAGGCATTTCAGCCAGGAAAAAAAAATTATAAAAATATCAGAGCCCCTGAAACCCAAGGCCATCAAGGGATCTGAACTGAAAGCCACCACTGTAGCCACACTGTGACCAAGGGTAAGGGGACAAACAGAGAGAGTCTGGGAAAGGCAGCGAGGGCCCCATGAGCCGACTGAGGAGGGCGGACTCTGTACTGAGGGCAGTGGGGAGCCAGGGAAGTCTTCAGAGAGAGGGGCGGAAGATGAGGAGGGGCATCTATGAAGGTGCTCTGTGGCTCTGAGTCCCCGGGTGCAGGCTGGGCCGAGGCGGGGAATGAAAGCAGCCCTTGTCTGCCTACCGAGCCTGCGTCTTTGTTTTCTGTTCAAAGGCTCCAGGCTACATAATAATGGGGGCAGAGCCCAAGGGGGTGGGACAAATGAAACAGGTAAGACGGAGAGAGATTTCAGAAGCGTGGGCAGCCTTGGGGCGGCAGGAGGCAAGCCCAGGAAATTCACAGGGGTATGAATGAACTGAAACCCCAAAGCAGACTCTGAGCTGGCTGGCACCAAGCAGGGCAACTGCAGATGGGAGAGGGGATGGTCAGGGTTGCAGCCAACTCAGAGTCCTCCCCTGGTCTTACTGTGGGGAATGTGGCCTCACCCCAGAGGCCCCAGAAGCTGGTGGCAGGGAGGGGAGCAGGGCACCTTGAAGGCTTAACCTTTGAATGAGCCTCCCTGGGGACCAGAGGATCCCCCTTCTTTGCACTTTGGGGCCCTTCGGCCCTCCCTGGTTAGACCTTCCCATCTGCCCATATTCCCAGGCCAATCAAGATGCTAATGAGTGGAGGAGACAGGGCGGGAGGAGGGTCAAGGATCATGTGCACAGATACCTCCAGCCCCAAAGGCATCATTTAAGTGCAACCACCATGAGTGTACACAAGGGTGCAGCCAGCTTCCCCCCACCCCTGGACCCCAGCCCCTATTCCCTGCCCTGCCTCCCTTGCATGACCATCCTCATCCACAGCCAGCACTGAGCAAGCCTCCACTGGCCAAATATGGGCAGTCAGTGCACACCCTAAGTGGCGAACCGCCCTTGGTGTCCCTGACCAGGGCCCAGTCAGCGATCCAGGCCTGCCCGCAGCAGTGCGTTCAGCTGTAGAATATCACTGTCAGGTGTCTGACCACGACGGCAGTGACAGAAAAAAACAAGAGGCTCAGAACCCACATATCCCATAGTTAGATTCCACCATTAGCATACACTATTCTTTTTTTGTTTGTTTTAATTTTTCCCATTTTATTTGGGGGGGGGGTAATTAGGTTTATTTATTTGTAATGGAGGCACTGGGGCTTGAACCCAGGACCTCATGCATGCTAAGCACGCACTCTATGACTGAGCAATGCCCACCCCGACCCCCAGCATGCACTGTTCTTACATCATTACATATTAATCCATTCATTCATCCATCCAATTAAAACATATACAGAATGGGGGGTATAGCTCAGTGGTAGAGTGCATGCTTAGCGTTCAATTCTCAGTACCTCCCTTAATAAAGTAAAATTTTAAAAAACTTAAAAAAAAAAATATATATATATATAGAATGAAGTTTCCTAGGCCCCTCTCAAGACCTGCTAAGTCCTGAGACAGGGCCTAGAAATCTGTATGTCTAACCAGTTCTCTGGGTGGTTCTGCTATTTGGGAACTCCTGTCCTGGTCCAGATAGCCATTCCATGCAGAAACCTACCTGCAGTCAATCGGCAGTCAGGCAGCCAGCCTTACCTGAGATTCTTCCTTTGCCTGGAAGCTTCCTACCTTCAGAGAGGTCTCTCCAAGGAAGGTCTTAACTTTTGGGGCCAAAATGATCTCCGGACACATCTCCATCCTGGCCGGCCTCTTCCCCAAAACACACTTCAGTGTCTCAGCGACACCACCCACAATGTGGCCCCAGAACTGGACACAGCTTTCCAATGTGGCCTGAGCAGAGCAGAGGCCACTGGTCCCATCCTCTCTGAGCTGAAAACTAGTCTTCCACCATTCATCCTTGCATTTCTCTGCTGAGAAAGGCAAGACACTAGCTAATGGGATGGAGGGATGTGCAACAGATCCTTTATTCACCAAGCCAGGACCAGGCTGGCCAGGCCCCTGGAAGCAGAAGGTGTTCAAGTCCTCTTACCCATCTTAGGCCTCCTCTTGCTGCCATGATGATGATGATGGAGACAGTGACAGATGTTGATGGAGCCCTTAATGCAGAAGAGCATGGCTCCAGGCACATCATCTGCATCCATTCATTTAATCTACCCAAAACCAGAGTAGGTCATATTATCTCCATTTTTCAGATGAAGCAACTGAGGCTCAAAGGGATTAAGTAATTTATCCAAAGGTACAGGTACTTTCTCTTTATATAAACACACACACAGCCCTGGATTCACAAGTTCATGCACTAATCTCAGTGTCCCCAAGCTCCCTACTGTCAAATCCTATAGGCTGGGTCCTTCTGGCTAATACACCATGCTCTCAAGCTTTCCTGACTACGAATTCCTCTCTGCCTGTCCAAACTTAACAGGCCTATGTCCTGCTCTGTTAGCACATCGCTAGGTGGCTGGAGACAACCTGGTAAATAAAATTAAGCTAAGGTTTCTCCAGCTGATACACTTACTCTCTCAGTATGCATATATATATATTATATATATTTATATATAAATGATGTGTATATACATATGCATGTGTATATCTAATTTTTAAAGTGGAATTCTTATTTTGGAACACAAAACCATAGCAGACTATGATAATATTTATATATTCAAGGTAATCTTCAAAGTCAAACTTCATGGCAGGACCAGCAGAAAAGATTTGGGAACTTCATGTATTGACCCCAAATCACATCACGTTAGACTGAATCTAAGGACAGCCTGGCCTGGCTCAGTCCCCTCCCCAGGGGACACACAGGGCATTGATGCTGAGTATTTGAGAGTAATTTTCAGGAACCCCCAGGAAGCTCTGGCAGAATCAGGAGCCCACACTCCTGAAGGGACCCCTGGAGGTGCTGATGAAAGGGGAAACATTGGGGCAGCCCTCTGGGACTAGAGTTGCAAAATGAAATATAGGATGCCCAATGAAATCTGAGTTCTAGATAATTTATTAGTGTAAGTAGATCCCAAGTATTAAAATTTTTTAAGTTGGTTGAGGCAACATTGGTTTCTCTGGTGCAAGTTTCCCGTGTACATCATATTTCTACTTCTGTATACACTACAGCGTGCTCACCACCAAAAGTTTATTTTCCATCTGTCACCCAACAGTTGGTTCCCCTTTACCCATTAGTAGTTCCCAAATATTGCACTGAGCACACAGACTAAAAAACTGCAGTTTTTCTGAAATCCAGATGTACCTGGGCAGTCTGCACACATTCAGGGAAAGAACAGGAGGGACGTTATGACAGGTGGTACTGTGTCGGGGGGTGGTGGCCGGGGCACTGCCCTGACCCACATCCCCCACCAGCCTCTAGGTGGCCATGGAGCCAGGCCAGGGTTGGTCGGGTGAGGGAGGAGCCATCCTAGGGTGCCCTGCGGGGGTCACACTCATGCTTGGCTAAGTCTTGGATCCAGGAACCTCCTGTGTCAGAAGAAAACCAATTTCTTGAGGACTGGCCTCCAGCCCTGAGAGGCCCAGCAGTCCCCCCTCCACTTTGCTTCTGCCTTATTCTTGATTATTTTTTTCTGATCATGAAAGGAACACACATTCAAATGTCACAGGAACGGATAAGTCAGAAAGTTCCTCTGGAGATTACTGTCAAGTTGGATGTGGCTTCTTCCAGATTCCTCCTCAATAAAAGTGTTCACGCATGATCATCCTTTCCATAGACAGAACCGTACACGCTGTTCTGGAACTTACTTCTGTTTAACACAGTAGCAGGGACTTCCGTGCAGGTGTGTTTCTCCCTCATTGCGTTTACTTCCGCCTCCTTCTTTACGCACTGGTGTTTGGTCTTCTGGAGCTGAGCGCCTCTGAGTGAGGGATGAATGACAAATGCTCAGAAGCACATCACCCAAATATTTGTATATGACTTTGGGTGGCAAAGCCTTACTGAGGCTGATCTCCCCCTTCACCCTGTGCTGGGCAGGGGAGCAGCGGGGTGGGGGGAAGGTCGCTGAAACGGGTCCAGGAGGCTGAAGGACTGTGAGTGTGACTTTCTTGTTGTTGGGATGGTGAGAGCCATCTCTAAGGAGCCTCCATCAAAGAGCTCCTGGGTCACACCATCATCGTGAGACTCTGTGTTTGTCTGGAGCACTCACCCCCAGGCTCCTCCTCAAGCCAGGGAGCCCCTTTCCTAGCATCCTCATCAAGGTCACCTGACTCCAGCAGGGGCCAAACCCCTGGGCAACGCCAAGAGCCTCCCGGCCTCAAACGGGTTGGGCGACATTCACTTCCTGGCGCTGTCCTCCCAACCTGCTCAGTCATTAGGAAATGCCCTGGCGGCGGCAGCTGTCCCAGTGACAGCAGCAGGAGGACGTGCCGCCTGCCTGACACCTCTGGGTGGCTCAGATCTGCTCTGCGGAAGCCCTGGGTAGAAGGTGGATGCTGCTCGCCTTGGTCCCGGCCAGAGTGAGTCTGGGGGCTGGGCTGGAGGGGAGGAAGGGGTGGGATGCAATCAGAGCTTGGCAGGGTTCTGCGGTGGCACTGGAGTGATGCTGAGGGTGTGTGTGTGTGTGTGTGTGTGTGTGTTGTGGTGGGTGTGTGTGTGTGTGTGTGTGTGTGTGTGTGTTGTCTAGGGGTAGGGAACTGGTCACAGCTAAAACTATAAGGTCTTGTCTTGGGGAACCCAGGAGGGAGACCCAGGTGCCTAGAAGTCTTGCTCTGCCTCACAGGCTCACTGTCCCAGGGTGGGGAGGCAGGGGTCACCCGAGCTGGTGACACCCCACCAGTCCTCACAATGGGCTGCTGCTGCGAGGTATGACAGACACACAGAAAGCTGTGCGTGTCTAACATCTACAGCTGCATTCTGGAGCTCTCGTTAGGTGTCTTCATCCCTGGATGTTTGTGAAATTGGCACTTGTGTAGAGGTGTGAGGGCTGGGACCTCCCGTGCTGCCACATTCTTCACCTACTCCTGGACCAAGGTCTGGAGGCTCATGCAAACCCTCGCTAGAGGCAGTGGTGCCCAGCACGGGCTGCGGAGCCAGGCTGGCCCGGCCTCGCGTCCCTGGTCTGCCCTGTACTAGCAGCCTGACTTTGAACAAGTTACTTAAGCCTCGGCTCCCTCATTTGTAAAACAGAGATAATGTCTACCTCCCAGGGTTGTTGTCACCATGAAATGAGGAAGGGATGCAAAATGCCAAGCACATAATTAGTGGTCAGGAAAGAGCTGCTGTTGTAATTATTTATTATTAGCTCGACACTGGTCCCACCTCTCCCAGGAAGACTTTCCAGCCCTCCCCCCCCCACAATTTCCTCAAGCACCAATGGGGATGCATATAATGTCCTGCACTGTTACTCCGCTCATCTGCACCCAAACCAGAGCATGTTCCCATTTCTTCTGCTGCCCTCTCCTCTGCCCCAGCATCCAAGACAGTCAGGCCCGTACGAGGAACTCAAGGATGGAGAATGAAATGGAATTAAGAGGAAGGGAGGGACACCAGGAGGGAGGCGTCAGGGAGACTGAGAAAGGGAGGTGAGAAGGTGGGGATGGGCGGGTGGCATCGTCCAGACGTAAATGGCCTGCCTCTCTCAAAACACAGGAAGGGGAAGGGATTGTGCAGAGAGGCTGTCGGTGGGGACCTGGGATGCATCCTTTTAATTTTTCCTTAAACTCAGTCCTCCCTGCTCCCCTGCTCATCCTAAGGAGAATAGTGCCTCCTGACTTGGCTAATATCTACTCACCCAATCTACCCTCTGATGCTAATAATGTTCTCTATACCACCTATGAAATCAATCAATCTCTCTCTCTGCCATCTCCCTCTCTGTCACCTCGGACAAGTCACGTCCCCCTCTTGGGACCTGGGTCTGCTCACCTATAAAACCAGATTTTACTAAATGACCTCAAAAGTCCTTTCTCCGCACCATTCCTCCTTTTTAAAATCTTTTTCAAGAAAATTTATAAATGTTCACTAGGCTCTAAAGCTTCCTGAAGGGCTTTCTTGCTCACTGCTGATCTCCAGTGCCCAGCCCAGTAACCTGCATGCAGCAGGTGTTCAGTATTTTCTGAACAATTGGCTGGCTGGATGGAGGGATGGATAGATAAATGGATGCACTTGAGAACATCCCCAGTTTAGACATTTGCAAGTGTGTTACGAAACAAAAATGACTGAGAAACACTGGAATCACCAGCTTAATTGTCTATTGCCCATCACTTACCTAATCCATTGTCATCTTGTTCAGTTATTCTAATTTGAGGAGAGCTGCCCTCTTCCAGGGTATGATTTTTTAATTTATTATTATTATTATTTTTTAGTTATCTACGTAACAAGGAACATTCAGGGAGCAGACGGAAGGCAGGCACAAGGAGGGGAAAGGACTCAGCCTGCCTTAACAATGACACCTGCTGTTTACTGAGCACTTACTGTGGGCCAGACTCCACTCACGTTAGCTCACTTAATACTCTGAACAACCCTGAAAGGGAAGTAGTACTATTATCATCAATCCCATCTTAGAGATGGGAAACTAAGGCTTGGGTAGGTTAAGCAATTTGCAGACAGTAACGAGATCAAGGATCTGAACCCAGCTGCAAAGACTGAGCACCCAAACCCCCAGCCCCAACCTGGGGAGCACACCGAGCAGCTCAGAGACCAAGGTTTGGAAACCCCTGCAAAGGTTTCTGTGCTGCCGCCAGGGTCCCCAGCTCCCTCTCCCCACCTCCACACATTTCTGCTCTTTCTTACTTTGGGGACATTTGCAACTTGGCAAAGTGGA
The DNA here is from genome assembly GCF_009834535.1 of Camelus ferus. Lineage (NCBI taxonomy): Eukaryota > Metazoa > Chordata > Mammalia > Artiodactyla > Camelidae > Camelus > Camelus ferus. The sequence goes on along the minus strand of NC_045711.1, from coordinate 12,679,835 downwards.
CTTGGAACCAAGCCAAGAGAGGCGAGAGATTCCAAAAGATTTCTGATTGAACAAATGATAGTTTGTCTTTCCTATTAATTCACCTTGGTCCCACTGTGTCCTCTCTCAGGCTTGGGGGCTGCCCATAATGTAACAGTTGCCAGCGTGTCCAGAAGTCTTTTGTCTACGTCCCTGGTGGAAGAATGTATGAACAGGTGACCACAGTTCTTTCTAAAGACCCTGTTTAGATGAGTGTAGACTACACAGCTGTGATACTGCGGACATGCGGACCGCATCAAATACCCAAACAGGTGTTTCCCCTCAAATCATCACCTTGGGAAACTGTGCTTAATCCAACAATGCTGCCATTGCTGAGAGCATCCTTGGGGCCTCTCAGGTCTCAGATAAAGTCTGAAACCCACCTGTCACATTATGGTGACTCTCTATCTTTGATTTGAAACAGTCTCAGGCCACTTGACTCCTCATTTACTTTCTCGCCAGGCTGGGCACCAGTGGCTCTTGGTCATTTCCAAAATACCAGACACGTTCTCGAAGGATGAAACTCTGCCTTCACAGAGGTTGACCCGAAGGTTCTCTCGCTGCCTCGGGCAGGCCTCTGAGAAGAATCTGAAGGATGACTGAGCTGTGGCGGGCAGAGGAATGAGCCCGCAGCTCCCCAACGTGACTGCGTGGCAGGCTAGTGGGCATTTGGATGTGTAAGTTCTGAGTTTTATTTTCAAAACAGTCACTGCTGTACGAGGCACACGCCGCACAGAGGAATTCGGTCCAGTGGCCGAGTACAATCCAGTGGGTCAGTCAGCCCCTGAGCGGGGAGACTGAGGGGTGGCAGAGGACTTGCTGGACAACAGCCTCTCTGCACATTGGAGCCTGGACTGAGGCTGGGGGAGATGGGTGCTCCTGCCTCCACTCTGGCATCGAACCAGGAAGAGGCAAGGTGGTGACTTCGCTGTGCATATATGTCATGGCTGAGGTGAGGTGTCAGAGAGGCGACACCTTCCTCACACCAGAAACCTCCTTCACAGTCCAGCGTGGCTGGGATCGCTCCTTGTCTCCCAATCCCCTTCTGGAAGCGGCCCCTCATCCCTCCTAAAGGTCTTGGTTTAATGCAGGGAGGTCACTGAGGAGGAGCAGCAAAATGAAAGGGTAGGAGGAAAAGGAAGAGGACAGGAGAGGAGACAGGGAGGAGGCGGCAGAAGCAGAGGCGCAGCAGGGAGGCTGGGAGGGGGGCACAGGAGGAAAAGGCACCGATGCTCACGCAGTGGCCCTTCCCGCCCACAGCTAGGGCCCTGCCCTCCCGGAGCGGCCATGTCCGAGGTGGAGAGCAAGGACAGCTCGGGCAGCGAGTGCCCCGTGTGCTATGAGAAGTTTCGCGATCTGGAGGGCGCCAGCCGGACGCTGAGCTGCGGCCACGTGTTCTGCCATGACTGCCTCGTCAAGTACCTGCTGTCCACCCGAGTGGACGGGCAGGTCCAGAGGACCATCGTCTGCCCCGTCTGCCGCTATGTCACCTTCCTCAGCAAGAAGAGCTCCCGCTGGCCCTCCATGCTGGACAAGAGCTCCCAGACCCTGGCCGTGCCCGTGGGCCTGCCCCCAGTGCCACCACCGGATGCCCTGGGCCACACCAACCCCCTGGCCGTCTCCCAGCCTGTCTGGAGGCCGTCCCCAAGTCAGGGTGGCCAGCTGCCCTTGGACCTGCCGCCCAGCCTGCCCCGGGAGCCGCAGATCTTTATCATCAGCCGCCACGGGATGCCCCTGGGGGAGCAGGAGAGCATCCTGCCACGGCGCAGCCTAGCTGAGCTCTCGGAGGCCTCCCCGGCGCCCAGCTCCACCCGGTCGTTCTGCTGCCGCTCCCGGGCCCTCCTGCTCATCACCCTCATCACCGTGGTGGCTGTGGTAGCCGCCATCCTGCCCTGGGTGCTGCTGGTGAGGAAGCAGGCGTGAGCAGTGGCACCTGCGGGGGCCACCGAGCCAGGCTTGGCCTGAGAGCTGCTCTGGCACAGCCAGGCTGGAGGGGTCTGGCGCAGCCCTGGTCCAGGGGCGGCCCGGGGCATCTCCCCACCTTGGGCTCCCCACTCCCAGAGGGGCTCAGACACGACAAGGGGCAGGATTTCCAAGGCCAGAGCTGAGCTGAGCAGCTGAGCTGCAGGCTGAAATGGAAATGCCAGGTTCCAGGCCAGGGAGGAAAATGTGACGGCCAGCCTTGGCAGGTACCTCCTCTTTCCCCTAGGCTAGAACTGAGCAAAGTAGGAAGATGGGTGCTACCCCTCAGTGGGCTCCCCGGCCCGGAGGTGTGGCCCTTATCTGCCAGGTGACCCACCTGAGGCCAGGTAGGGCTCCGTGCGGGGACAAGGAAGTCCTGATGACACATCCTGCCAGATGGGGGCCCACTGGCAGGACTCCTCAGGTCAGAATGCCCACACAGCGTCCTCCAGCTTGCGCCCAGGGACAAACAGAGGGGGTGGCACCAGGGCTGAAGGCACTTGTGTTCCCCCGAATCTCAGGGTCCACCTATGACCCTCACAGCTGGGCACCTGCCACCTTCCCACCCCCAAATCACCCGCCTGGAAGGTCTTCCCCGAGGGAGGTGCTGATCTCAGAGGCTGCGGCCCAGGATTCCTGGGGGAAGTAACAGAAAAGGGGAGCTGAGGCCATGTCAGGAATTGGGGTTTGCTGGCAGAAGCCGAGGCTAGAAGAATGACCACAAACGGAGCCAGAGGTCTCCCCAGGCCTCCCAGGCCCAAAAATGGTCCAAAGTTTGAGTGCTGGGGTTCTCAAGGATGGCCTGCAAGGTAGGGAGTCCAGGGGAAGCCTGGTGGCCGGGGCTTGAGTCAGCTGAGAACTATGTGGGCAAACACAGCCCTGGGGGCTCCTGCTTCCCTCCCAGCCCAGGTCCTCCTCCTCATGACCAACCACTCATTCATGAGAGGCCACACCAGCTGGGCCAGTTCCGAGGTGGATTCCCAGGCTGGGCTGGGCAAGGAAGGGTGGGGAAGGGAACAGCTGTGCTTGACAGGGACGCAGCTGACTCGGTGACCGCCAGAGCCCAGGTGCTGTGGGCAGCCAGCCAGGGCCTCTTCACCTGGGGACCCCACCCTGGACCCTCATCCTTCATGAGGACCTTGGAAAAATCTCAGGTTGGGTCCGGGGAGCAAGCCATTCGGGGACAGCTGTTTTCTGTTTATTAAGGCCCATAAGTCAATGAGCCATCATCTTAATTTTCGGATTAAGAACAGCAAAAACCTCAAGCTCTTCTCTCAAACAGGTGGTTGTTGGCAGCCCAGGTGTGCCAACAGCTAAGCCCTCTTCAGCCCACACCTCTCTCGGCAAAGTTTGCTGACTGTCGGGAGAGAAATGGCGCCCCGCCTCTCACCTTGTTCCTAAAAGCCTGCAGTGGTGGTCATGTGGGGACCCCCAGGGGATGGGAGCCATGCTACAGGGGACTTCTGGACACAAGAGGGCTGATTGAAAGCACTTTCGGGCTTCTCTGCGCTCTTTTCACAACTGGAGAAGAGCACAGGTGCTACTGGGGGGACCCAGGCAGATTCATGGGGGAAATATTTATTATAGGAATTAAAATGTTAAATTTACAAAGACTCTAGTGAGTCCATTTTAACCACAACCAGGCTGCTTTAAACACTTCTATGAATTTCTAGGGACCTGATTTTAGTCTTTGCAGATTCCACTGTGTTTGCCAAAAGTGGATTCCAAAATACCTGTAGTGTTTTCATGTTGTTCAGCGGTGACTTGTCAATGGCACTTCTTTTATTTTCAATGAATGTCAAGAGCTATTTTTTAAATAAAGGTATATATTTTCTCAAAGATTCCAGAGACATTGCAAATGTGGGTGGGAAGCACAGAGCTGATGAAAAAAACAGTCACTAAAGGTGCAGGGACATTATGCGGCTGTAAAAAGAACAAGGAAAGTCTCCAGGATCCAACAGCCAATGGGAGAAGGCAAAGTGTGGAACACTGGGTATCAGATACAGTTTGTGTGTAAAAGTAGGGGAATGAGACTTTGCATTCCAGTTTGCTTATTTGTCCATAAAGCAATTGGAAAGATATTAAAAAAAAAAAAAAACTAGTAACAGTGATGAACTGTGGAAGGGGGATGAGAAAGCGATGGAGTGGGAAAGGGATTTCTGAACCAAGCAAACGTATGTATTATTCAAAAATTAAACTGAAAAATTATATTAGAAGCTAAAGATATCTTCCGTGTACACACCTGTTGCCTGGTGAGGAGCTGGTCCCAAGAACATTCAAGAGCCACCAGGTCACCTGTCCGGCAGTTCCAGAGTGTCAGCTCCCGGCTCAGTGGGGCTGGTCTGTCTGGTTAGAGGTGTGACATATTAGGCTTTACAGTCATTTCAGGAAGGAAGGTAAAAAGTTTGATATTCTCAATGTTTCTAAGACCCTGGGAAATTCTTTGGGCCTCATCATTTGATGTGCTTGTTCTGATTCCTTCTTCTCCATATTTTCTTTCCTTTCTCAGATAAAATCTTTTCGCTTTAAGCAACCAGCCTAGGGTCCGGGTACTATGGAAAGATAACACCATGGATAAACAGATAGACAAACAGACGGACACCCGAGGTTAAGCATAAACAGTTGCTCTTTTCTTCCCCCCTTGTCCAGAGGCATCCCCCCTCCATACACACACACACACACTCACTTTGCTACCTCCCATCACAATAACCTTTGACGTTCATACACACTGGGCCTATCAAGTGTGCAGAAGGGTCCACATGTGGCAGGTGGGCCCTGAACGAGGGTTACCAGGAGCCTGGGTGCACTTTAGAGACCTCTCCCCACCACTGCTGGGGTCCGTGACCTCCACCCTCAGTGAAGCCTGATGACTCACAGGCCACGCTTCTCCCACCTCCACCTCTCGCTTTGAGCTCCTTCTCGATCCAAATGTCCTCTCTTGGCACAGAATAAACAACCTTGCTCCACCCTCACAACTTGTCACTTTCCTGCACCCTCCTCTGGCCCAGGACAAGCGACCACCACAACAGCGTCTCAGCACACACTACAGGCACTTCCGACAAGCGGCGCTGGTGCAGGCCTCTGGGCCTGGCTCGGGCATCTCCCTCCACCTGGAACGTGCTTCCTTCCTTGTCTACCCGGAAAACCCCCACCCAGCTCGCCAGAAACAGTTCGAGGGTTACCTTAAAGGCGTCCCCACCCCACTTGAGTTAGAATTGGCCACTCCCACTGCATCTCCATCATCCTCCCAAGCCACTTTATTACTTGGGTTTGTTGACAAGTCCATGCCCTCCTCCTAAACAGTGTGCTCCTTGAGGAGAGGCTAAATCTCACCGATCTTGGTAAGATCATACCAAGTGCCTGGCACAGAATTTAGCAAAGAGTAAAAGCTGGACAAATATTTGAAAAATGCATGAGTGAGTGAATGAATGAATAAACAAATAAACATGATGGTTGGGTGTTCAGAAAAAAGTTTCGTTCATGAAGGTAGGCATGTGATCTGGATAATTCCTGCTTTGGTATGTCTTAGGGTTTCTCAGAGACCACCTTCAAAATGACCCTAAGGAGCCAATTTGAAAGGACTCATGTTAAGAGGAATGGGAGGAAGAGAGCGAGAGAGAAGGCAGCCAGGTGCAATGGCTTGAGGACCACAGGGGTGGAGCCAAGATGCCCAACAGACATTTGTGAAGATAAACAGACTCCAGAACTAGGCTACCAGCAATTTGCATCTGCGTGTACCATTTCCATCTTCACCCTGTATAAAGTGGTTATGCTTCCAAATGGTGGGCTGAAGGTTTAATTTCAATGACTCAGTGTTGGATGGAAGGAGGGAGGTGAGGATGCCTGAGAGGGCTGGGGGGACAGCAGGGAGTGATGGGGAGGCTGAAGAAACAAAGAGGGAAGAGAGGAAGATGATGGGGAGACCTGAAGAAAAGATGATTAAAAAAACTAGTAAAGACAAGAAGAAAGAGGAGGGGGTGAAACTGTGAAGACCAGAAAGGAAGGCAAGGGAAGAACGCAGGAGCCTCCCATGGCTCCCTATGGCTCACAGTGTCCAAAGCAAACTCAGCTCAGCCCAGAGCCCCGTGGGCTCATCCCTGAATGCCTCTCATGCCAGCCACAGGACCTGGCTCCTGGAGACAGTGCGTCATGGGGCTTCATACCTCCGTGCCTTCCCTCAAGCTATTCCCACTGCCTCATGGCGCTAATTTTAACATTCCTCAAAACTCAGTCAAGGATGACCTCACCCCAGGTGCTCCCTGACCCCAGAGCTCTCTTGCGTTCCCAAAGCCCAGGAGCACCAAGAGCAGGTGGGCTCAGTGAGTCCTTCTCTGGGGTCCTGTGGTTGTTGATTCCATTGTTTCTCTCTGCTCTTAGACGATGAGCTTCCCGCAGGAAGAAACTTTGACTAATTTCATTTTGCAACCTCTAACGTCCACGAAAGATGTTCCATAAACATTTGTTGAAAAGAACTGAATTTTTGAATTATGAATTAAATCTGGGGCTATTTCTTCACAGCATGTTTAAGAACACTACTATTTTCAATCACGAAAACACATGTTTTTGACTGATTCCACCCTGGGCCCTCAAGGATCTGGTTTCTCACTCTTTGACTTGACCCCATGGGTTCCTACAGATTGGGACCATACCCCCAGTTACCAGAAGGGGCTGGGAAGCCAACCTGCACAGGTTCGTCTATAACCGACGGGTTCTGTATAACCTTGCACAAGTTCCTCTCACTTCTCTGTGCCTCGGTGTCCCCATCTGTAAAATGGGACAATACCAGGATCACCAGACTACTTGGTGGATTAAAGGAGCTAAAAATGCAAAGGGATTAGAAGAGCGTCCCTAGCATTCAGCAAGCTCACTACATCTTAAGTATCAGGAGATGCGTGTCTTCCCTCAGTATGACACCTACATTATTCATTCAACAGAAACCGACCTCCTACCGGGTGCGCGGCCGGGCATGCGGCGGGAGTTCACCCCGCGCTGCAGTCGTCTGCAGGGGAGCGCACTAACGCCCCGCTTCCACCGGATCCTGAACTGAAGGAGGGCACGCAGCAAAACTCGGAAAAGGGCACAGCTCTCTGCGTGGAAAGACTTCCTCACGCCGCGATCCTTCAAAGTGTGGTCTCGAACCAACACCATTGGCATCACCTGGGAGCTCATGAGAAACGCGGTTCAGACCTACTTCCGCAGGGTCGGGGGCGGACCCGTGACCCCAGTCTTCGGAAAGCCTCTAGACGGCTGGAGCCGAATCTCGGGCGGGCCCCGCGGAGTAGTCAGCACGAGCCGGGCTGGAGCTGGTTACCGGACAGGTTCGTTCGAGACGCCCAAGCCCTTGGCCCAGGCTGAGATATCCAGGTGACCTAGGTAACCGGCCGGCCGGGGGCCCCAGCGCCACCTGGCGGCCAAATGTAGGACATGCCCTTTCCCGGCCAAAGGGGTCCCCGCCGCTTGGTGCTGGGAAGTGAAGGGACAAGGGTCCATGGGGCCGCTCGTTCCCTCAACACCCGCGGGGGCTACCCAGACCCTGACCATCCCCCGTCACTCTCCTCTGAACCATCGTTCCCAAAGGACGCAGCTGCAGAACCCAGAGCTCCGAAGGGAGGCACCGGGACCTGGAGAAGGGTTTTGCAGCCCCTTGCAGTTCCCCTCCGAGCCAAAAGATGACACTAGTCATTAACTTCTTTCCTAGTTTCCTCTCCGCGTTCAAACTCCGCGCCCCTCTCATTCCAAGAGACTACGGTCTCGCGAGATCTTCTCATAAACTTACAGAACCGGAAGCAGCGTGTGGATCTCTTCCCTTTCGCGGCCATCGCTGAAACGCCAGCGGGTGAGAATTTGCTGGGACGGCGCGTGCAATCCGGAGCCATCTGTTCACGGGCACGATGGCTCTCTACCCTGGGGGCTCCGATACTGTTCTGCCGGCAAAGTAGCACCCAGGGAGGGGGGCCAAGATGGTCTTGAGCTATTTTTCTCCCAGCTCAAGTGCCGCCGGGCTGGGGAAGGGAGGAGGAAAAAGGGTTTGAGGACTCGGAAACGGGAGCTGAAGGGGACGGGGCGGTGGAATCTAGTCTGGACAGTGTAGTGTTCTAAAGATATAACTTTATGGAGTTTCAGACCGCGCTCGCCCTTTGTAAGGCTTTTTTTTTTGGACCATATTTCTGTGCAATTTCCTGGTTCAGGATGGGGGGCCTGGTTTCATTCATTTTGGAGGGGACTAAATATATTCACGCTCAACTTTGTGGATGAACGTCGCTCTTTCTAAAACGTGATGCTGTATTTGAATTGAATTGTCAGTCTGCTTTGCTCTAATTCAGCAGAGATGTGAGTCCTGTCTTAAGTTTTCCTACCCAGTATTTACGGAGTTTCACAGTGTAAACCAAAAATTTAATTAAAACAAATGTGTTGCTAATGAAGAGTCCTTTTATTCCATAAGCAAGTAAAGAAAACATCCCACTAAGGCAATTTTAGTTCCAGCAGTTTTTGGTAGAGTTAAAGAACATGTTAGTTTCCGTGAGCATTCTGAACTTTCAAGATGAAATTGTTGGCAGTTACTTGTTTGTAAACTGAGTGAGACTTTGGTCGTTTGAGGGTTTACACCTCTTTTAACTTTTTCTTTAGCCAAAATGAAGTTCAATCCCTTCGTGACTTCTGACCGAAGCAAGAACCGTAAAAGGCATTTCAATGCACCTTCCCACATTCGCAGGAAGATTATGTCTTCTCCTCTTTCCAAAGAGCTGAGACAGAAGTACAATGTTCGATCCATGCCCATCCGAAAGGATGATGAAGTTCAGGTATGTGCCCAGTTCGGGCGTCTTGGCTAATATCCCGCCTGTTTGACATACAGGAGGGATTGTATTCAGAAAGTGATACATCTGAGACACTGGCTCCCAGAACACGGTTGCAAAAGGAGTTGAGTCAGGGACTGAAAAACAAAAAGGATGCCGTGCTCTTCACCTTTACTCTTTGGTGAAAATCAACTGTCCCAAGCATCAGATGCAGTCAAACAAGATGGTTCGGAATCTGGACATTAGCTTGGGGTTATCTTTTTTCTGGGTATGTTTGGTAGTTGAAGAGGCATTTGAGGACCAATAAACAATTCTGCGTCTGAGTCATAATCCAGATATAGAAGTTGTAACTGAAGCACAGTTTCACATGGTTGTTTGAGAGGACCACCAGATTATTTGCTGAATCTATTAAAGTGAAAATTTTTGTAAATGTTTCTTAGCTGTAACTTGCAGCTAGTGATTAAAAGATTCAAGTAGTCTCTAAAGCAACTTACATGTTACTGACATTTCATGAGCTTTAACGCTATGTGAGAGAGTCTGCAGCTGGAAAGAAACATCTGTCTAGAAGCACTTTGGCAAGCTGAGGCTCACTGGGACTCCTGGGTAGAGAATGATGTTAACCTTTTGGAAAGAGGTGGGATGCTCCCTTAAGTTTTTGCTGCTGCCCACTCTTTGGCACTGATTTGAACACTTTAATAGGTTGTGAATTAAGTATTTGTAGCCTGTGGCCTGTTCCCTTTGAGATGCAGTGACAGTTCCCTTGTCAATTTTGTACAGAAAACCAAGGTGGGCTTGTTGCTTATTTTTAACCATTTTACAAGCCCCTCATTGCTGGTGGATCATGGGCGGTAGGGTTGCACTGTCCATCACGGTAGTTTTATATGGAGCATAGTTTATCTGCAGGTTAATTAAAGCCAGAGATAGAACTATTGGCATATTTCTATCGATGATTCAGTCTCTCAAAATTGCAAGAACCTATATATCTGATAGAATGAATGGTGCTCACCTGACTCATAGTTCTCCTGATTTACAAGTTTAATGTTCTTTTATCCACATACATCTGTTGTTTTTGAATTTGTGTTTAGGTTGTACGAGGGCACTACAAAGGGCAACAGATTGGCAAAGTAGTCCAGGTTTACAGGAAGAAATACGTCATCTACATTGAACGAGTGCAGCGGGAGAAGGCGAATGGCACGACTGTCCACGTGGGCATTCACCCCAGCAAGGTGGGTGTTTCTGAGAATGCTTGAGAGGGGAGAAGGAAATGACAGCAGTTGTTGGCAAATGTGATTGCTTGTCTATAGACCAATCCCAAAGAAACAGATTTAGGTGTGCTGGAATCCAGTCTTAAAGCCAATACTATATTTTAATTAAGTATTTTAACAGCACTTGTTTTTTATGAAGTTAAGATGTCTTTGTCATTATGTATATGTAAGATGCCTTTGCCTTAAAGGTTATTAGTCAGCTGATGGATCTAACAATGGGTAGATCCTAAGATCTAGGAAATATGGTAATTTTTAGATGATATGGAGCTGATACCCTGTGTATTAAATGGAACTGAGTAAGTAGTAAGGCAGCTTTACAACCCTGCAAAGTAGGCTTTCAGCCATTTGCAGGTGGGAAAAACCTGGAGCTCAGGCTACATCCCACTGGTCATGGTATCTAAACCAGGATAAAAGATATGGTCTAATTCTCATGTCCTGGACTTTAACGTGAAGCAGTGTCTCATTTCTCTGTTAAAAAAGTTACGTTTAACAAATTTATATTGGATAGCACAGGGAACTATATTCAATACCTTGTAGTAACTTGTGGTGGAAAAGAACATGAAAATGAATATATGTCTGTTCATGTATGACAAGCATTATGCTGTACACCAGAGGTTGACACATTGTAAACTGACTATATCTCAATAAAAATAGATGTACACTCAAAAAATGTTTACTATAAAGGTAATGAATGCACTTGGTGCCTGTTCAAATACTGAGGGTTTTTTTAGGATCTTGAGTTGGCACCATAAATCTAATCTTCAAACTACAGAAAAGTCGAAAAGACTAGTTCAGTGAAACAGCTGCTGCATATCTTTCACCTAGAATTCATAATTAACATTTTCTTTCCTTCTTGCATGATTTCAAGCATCATGACACTTCACCTCTTAATTACTTCAGTATGTATCTCCTAAGAGCAACGATTTTCCTGTTCTTTATTTACTTAAGTTATATTTTTGCCCCCACCATGAGATTAGCTGTTGTCAAGGTCACCAGTCCAGTGACTGATTGGAAGTGTTTTCTGAACTTTATGCAGCATTTGATACAGTTGATCTCCCTCTTTGTGGCTTAGTCGTCAACTCTTAATCCAGACAGACCTCGATATCCAGTTGACTATCTTCCATTTCAACTTGGATATCTGATCAATATCTCAAAACTGACATGTTTAAGACTCCTGGTTTTATCCTTGAAACTTTGAAGTTTGCTGCCATCACAGCATGTGTCAGCTCTGTCCTAACTGCTCAGGCCAAAATACCATTATTGATCATTACGCTCCCCACATCAGTCAGTTAAGCCCTGTTGACTTACTGTCACATGTTATCCAGAATCCTGTCTGCTTGTTACCATCAGAGTGGCCTACAAGACTGCCTGATCTCCTGTCACCAGCTCCCTGAGGTCATCTTATTCTACTCTCCTTGTTCTAGTCTGCTGGCCCCATTGCTGTTCCTACAGCCATGCTACTCAGTGTGCCTGCTGGTTGGCAGTGTCTCCTGGCAACTTGATAGAATTGTAAATTCTGTTCCCAGGTCTACCAAAGCAGGATTTGGGGATGGGACTTGGGGATCTATTTTAACAAGCCCTTCAGGTACACTCAAGTTTGAGAAACATAGATGTTCTCCTGCCTCTGGACCTTTGTACTTGCTGTTCTCTTTGGAACACTTCACTCCTCATAGGTCTCTTTAGATGCAACCCTATCCATAGGGCCTTGCGGATCACGATGGGATTAGCCCCTGTTCTCCAGCATTCCATCTCACACTAGATACAAGCTCCAAGGCGGCAGAGGTTGTCTTTTGGTCACCATGCCGTATTTCCAGACCTCGTTCAGTGTTGTCTTCCTCCTTCCCTCTCCTGCCTTCATAAGACTAAAATTTATCATAATCTGGGCATCTTCAGTGACTAGATCTGTTTGCATAAGGTCTGTTCTGTGACTTCATTAAAGCTTTTGCAGGTTGAAGCATGTGTGGAGACTACATATTTCCAGTTTACGGTACTAACATTGCTATAGAAACAAATGTGTATGATTTGGTTAGCTTATAAAACTGGAGTGAGAGGAGTAGAACAGTTGATACATTTTGCAGTAGAAAAAGAAGCTGATTTTATAATAAAGCACAGAAGAGGATGTGAGAACCACTGATGCCACATTGCCTTCTCTTTGTTGGTGGAGCATTAGTGAACATTAATTTAAGCCAAGTTTGTTCGAGGGTAAAGAATCATTTCTGGCACTGAGTGTTCAGGCATCCACTACCACAGGTTTGGGAAATGGGATTGAATGTTGGGCCTTCCCATGTGTTCTGTATTGGTAGTTATTTAAAGCTTAAAAGAGTTTTTTCTTTTGTGCAGGTGGTTATCACCAGACTAAAACTGGACAAAGACCGCAAAAAGATCCTCGAACGTAAAGCGAAGTCTCGCCAAGTAGGAAAGGAAAAGGGCAAATACAAGGAAGAAACAATTGAAAAGATGCAGGAATAAAGTAATCTTGTATACAGCTTTCATTAAAAACTGTTAAAATGAAGACACTTCGTTTATGTGTGGTGATTTGGGGGCACCGCGTAGTTTTCAGCGTCAGTTTTCAGGGAAGTTCAGGTGATGGTAGCTGTCTAGGCAAACAACACCTGTCTTATGCCTTGATTCCTCTAATGAAAAGTACTATTTTAAAGAGTTGTTTGTTTTTTTTTTTAACTAACTTGGAGCATCAGTTACTTAATAATAGAGATGCTTACTTTCTAAAAAAAATCCTGAAATCAGGACTAATAAAGTAGTGATTTTCTTACAGCAGGCAGCATTATTTTAAGCTACAGTGGAATACCCGAGGGCCCCCTTTAGTCTTGTTTTCTGCTGTGGAGATGGGTGAATGCCATTAGAACCAAAACAGATCTTTAAGTTACAATCTGAAGCAAGTGTTTATCTAAAACGCAGGTTCTCTCTGAGGATTGGGTGATAAGGTGCACCCAGTAATTGCTGGCAACGCTCGTGCGCGCCCCGCCTCACTTTAGCCCCGTAAGCGCACAGAACGACGAGTGCGGTTTTACTTTACAGGCTGGAGGCGAGCACTTACCTTGGAGCCTCTGCTACAACGCAGGGGATAGACCTGAGTTAGCGGCTGGCTTAGCCGAGGTCACCTTCCGGCCCCAGGTGCCACCTTGGTGACCTCACCGCAGCTTCCGTCCACCACGCTGCGGCCTGCAAGCTGGGCGGGGCCGCTGAGACCCTATCTCGAGCCTAGAACTGGCGTGAGGCGTCTTCCCGCCTGGCGGCGCCGGCGGCTGCTCGGGAGGAGGGGCTTCCGGTCGGCGCAGAGCCGCTTCCGGCGCGGCCGGGCTCCGGGGCCGCGGGATTGAGGGCGTGGGACCGGGTTATGGATGGAGTGGGCTCCGAACTTGCGGCTCAGGCGCAGCCCTTTCCCCTTCCGGGCCTCTCCTGCAAAACGACCCGGATTCGGTGGTCGCCGGCCCTTTCCTCCCGCCGGCCTGGCTCATCTATTCAGCCCCGTGCTGGCCGCTCTCGGAGGAGTGGGCGGGGACCCGACTGGCGGGCCGAACCGGTGTGCAGCTGGGCGCCGTGGTGCCGAGGCGGCGGGAGCCGGGAGGAAGGCCGCGCGAGAGAGGTGATGCCTGAACCAGGTCTTCAGGAATAAGCGGGAGTTTGTACTGTGGAAGTGGCGGGGACACTGTACTAAGTGCTTTATCTGCATTGTCACCGAGTGGTCCTAATAACTCATTGTGATGGAGACTAGTATTCTCCCCATTTTATAATTGCGGAAGCCTCAGTAACTTTTCCCGTAACACAGTAAATGATGGAGTCAGAAATTGAATTCCCCAAGTCTAGACTCTTAACCGTACCCCTGCACTGCCTCTCTGCCTGTCTGCTGTACCTGTGAGCCAAGTGTTTGACATATGTTCTTTCAACATCTTTGTCTCAGCTCTGTACTCATAGCCCTCTGAGGGGATACAGCGAAGTAGAAGCCTCAGCCCCTACCTTCTAGGTTGTGTACACCTGATCCAGTTGACTGAAAATACAAAGCAAAGCGCTCCAGTGAGTGGTGCGGGCTGTTCAGAGGAGGGAGAGATGGCAATCAGCTGGAGTTGCTGAATGCACAGGAAGGATGCTGTTTTCAGCTGGGTGTGATCTGGAAGATCATGGAAGGACATTCCAAGGCAAGGACAGCCAAAGCAAAGACCGACAGCTGGGTGAGGAAGGCAGATCTTTCCAGTTTTCTCTAAACAAGCACAGATCACACCAGGAAGCTGACGGTTTTCTTGGGGGCCGCATTTCTTTCATCCTGCTTTAGAACAGGTGTTGAAAACTCAGATAATTGCAGGGGTGGGCAGCTAAGGTAAGTTAGTGCCTGGCTTAGAGACTGTGTGAAAAAGAGAATGTAGGCTTTGCTAAAGGCAGCTGCTGTCTCTCCACTCTAGCTAATTGTTGCCAAGCAGCAAAGCTCCCAGTGTGACCGGATCTTCCCATTTTTCAAGAAAGCCAGAAATCTAGATGTTTATATGAAATCTCCCAACCTGTAATTATAAGTAAATCATTCTATTTAAAAAAAAAAACAAAAAAAAAACAAAGGCACACTGGATGGACTAATCAAAATATGTGTGTTATCCAAATTTGTTCTTGAATTATGTTTTAGAATTTCCTGGTATAGTGTAAGGACCATTTCTTATCTTAAAGACTGAGATTTTCATCTTTTGGTTATAAACTGTTTCCAGTCTGTCTTTGTCATTCTTTTATCGGATGAAGATGAAGCTTTTTCTTCCCATGCAGTCCCTCGAAGGGCCTCAAATTGCAGCCAGTGCAGCCACTCAATTTCTGAGAGGTGCTGGTTTCAGGGAGCAGTCTGGAAGGTGCCCTTCCTGGATCTCATTGAATATCTTGTGGTTTTTTCAAGTCTTTGCTGACAATTTCTAGGACTGTCAAATGATAACAGACAATTCCTTGGGAAACAGTCTAATGTCAATGATGATATGGGAGTAATGGATGAAACAAACTTTTTTTTTTCAACTGTAGGACTTCTCAGAGCCTTTAAAGTGTCAGTTTACACTGAGGATCTTAAGCTCAGGCTTAAAGAGCATTTTACAAACATTCTATTCAATTCTGAAGTGCCTATTTTTCACGTTTTAAAAATCTGGATGTTTTCATTTAACACAGGGCCTCTGTTTTTCCTCTCAAAAGAAAATTGTCATTAAGCTGATGATTTTACAGTCAGTAGTGTCTTAGATCAGGAACGTTGCATCATTAACCAGTGATACTGAGCAAGGGAAATCGAAGCCTTTTTAGTGGAGGACCTTCAGGACATGGAAGCAGGCTTGGCTTAACTGAGACTCTTGCTCAGAGCTTTTAAATGTTTCCATCTTTCTCTCCTCAGGATTCCACCTGCCCCTCAGCTCTTCATCTGATGGCTGGCATCTCGGGGATCTTTTTTTCCTAAAATTGTTGGAATGCCTGTGATCATCATGAGAACTCTTCCCCTGGCCCCGTCACCGTCCTGTATCCTGGACTTGTTCTAACTAAGGAACCTCGGTTTAGACACCTGAGTATCAAGTTCTCTTCCTGAGGAATTCTCCAGTCGGTAGAATGTAGACTCCATTTGGGGTATCTCTTTTTGGCATGATGATCTCCTGAAATATCGCTGTGTCCATAGGTGTAATTTTTCCATTTCTGGAAACAGACACTGCTACCTCTATTCAGAACCATCAAGCCTGTACCTCAAAGTGTCTCCTAGCCTTGGAGTGCTGAAGTTCAGTTGGACTCTCTGCTTTGTTCTGGAAATTTGTGGGCTCCAACTCAGGCCATGTCACAACAGACCAGACCTGCAGACCTCCCAGGAGGACAAAACCCGTCTTCCTCACCCACAAAGCTGGACTCCTCTTGTTGGATATGAGACCTTTCTTTTACCTCTTTTCTCATTTCTTCTGTGTAGTATTCACATGACTCCCATTCAGTCACGTATGTGGACACACCTTTGTTCCCGGTACCTCCACTGCCTCTTCCCCAGTTCTGCTGCAGCTGCTCCTGAGCCCAGGTCCCAAGACAGAACAGGCCTTTGACAGCAGCCGGTGTTGTTTCAGGAGGCAGCAACATTTGAGGATGTGATCAAAGATTGGAACTGTTAGGAAGCCTCTCAGAAGGACTGCAGCAGGGGCGCAATGCTGGACAGTTATAAGAACGTGGTGCCTCAGGGTAAGGAGTCAATCTTATTAATCCTGTGTAGAATCAACAGAGGAAAAGCCATCATTTAAAAATACCCCCCCCCCTCTTTTCTCCTTGTATCTCCTAAAATGAGGATAGACTCTTCAGCCTCAAGAAATTAAGTTGATTATGGGAAAGCTAAAAAGTCCTCCCTGGTGCTAACTTCAAATTCAGAGTTTACTATTATTATGTGGTACCCTCTAGCAACATTCTCATTTATATTATTTTAAAAGGAACATGGTCAGGGGTAATAGATCAGTGGTACAGAGCGTGTGCTTGCCATGTATGAAGTCCTGGGCTCAATCCCAGTGCCCCCATTAAGGAGGGGGAAATAAATTTTTTTCAATAGCTTTATTAAAAAATAATTTTCTAAAAATAAAAGGAATGGAGGATATTAACCTATTGCTTTAGGGGTTTCCATTTATCCTCTCCTATTCAATTAACAAAGGTCAGTTAATTAGGTTGTACTATGTGTGCTAACAGATTCATTATGTATTCTGTTTGCCTAAAGTCTAAAATGACTACTTATTTGTATATCTTGCTGATTTAAAATTCTGTTGACATACTCTGGTTTTGAATGGTCCTAGTGGGCTTTTTGGTATCATTCTCATATTGCTTTCTGCTGTTACTCTGGTACCTTTCTTCCATGTCTTCAAAAACCAGATGAAAGCATTAATGAGGAACTTTGAAGGGAAAGTCTTCCAGGTGGAATATCAGTGAATTTAACTTTAACTTTGTTCTCTTTCTTAGCATCCTTCTTGCAGTTCTCCATGGTGCCACAGAGAGCTGGAAACGATCCCCCTGGTGTTTCAAATACAAGTGAAATGGAACTGGAGATAAGAAGCATGAGAGAAAAGTTTCTCACCAGTGTAACTAAGTTAGTAGAAAGCAAAAGTTACAATAGCAAGGTATTTTCCAAAGAAAAGTACTTTCAAACAATAAAGGAAGTCAAAGAAGCTAAGGAGAAGGGGAAGAAGTCATCACGTGATTATCGCCGAGCAGGCAAAATACGACGTGATCTCTGTACAAGGCACAGAGAAACTAATAGAGGCAACTCACGGAGAACGAGATCGAGTACGGTATTATGTACATAAGGAGGAGCTGTTTGACATTCTTCACGATACACATCTCAACATCGGGCATGGCGGGCGGACGCGCATGCTCAAGGAGCTGCAGGGGAAATACGGGAATGTCACCAAAGAGGTCATTGTCTTGTATCTGACTCTGTGTAAACAGTGCCACCAGAAGAACCCAGTACCCAAGAGAGGCCCTCCACCTAAGCCCATGCCACTGAAGGACACTGACTCCAGATGCCAAGTGGAAATACTTGACATGCAGTCAAATGCTGATGGCGAGTTCAGGTTTATTTTATATTATCAGGACCACTTGACCAAGTTTATTATTTTACGGCCATTAAAAGCCAAACAGGCCCACGAGGTGGTGAGTGTCCTATTGGATATTTTCACAATTCTTGGTACACCCAGTGTGTTAGAATCTGACAGTGGCGTGGAGCTGACAAACCAGGTTGTTAACGAGCTCAATGAGGTATGGCCAGACCTAAAGATCGTCTCTGGTAAGTACCACCCTGGCCAAGGCCAGGGCTCCCTGGAGCGAGCAAGCCATGATGTCAAGAGCATGCTAAGTGCCTGGATGCAGAGTCACCACTCATGTCACTGGGCTGAAGGCCTGCGATTCATGCAGATGGTGAGGAATCAGGCCTTTGATGTTTCTCTGCAGCAGAGTCCGTATGAAGCAATGTTTGGTTGCAAAGCCAAATTTGGACTCTATTCCTCTCACCTACCCCGGGAAACTGTGGCTATTTTACAAACAGAAGAAGAACTAGAAATTGCTGAAGAACAGCTAGAAAGCAGCCTTTGGATCAGGCAGGAAGAAAGGGCTGAGGTTGGAGCAGACAGATCTGATATGGATGAGGACGTCAACCCCACTCCTCCCGAAGTTGCAGAGCCCAGCACCTCACAGGGGGCCCCAGGTCTATTCTGCTGGTGAACAGACACCTGCTGGCTGGACAATCACAGTGCCTCAGGGTACCACTAGCCATCTGAGAACTGTTGCCAAGGTCCCAGGGGAAGGAACGAAGGCCGCACTCTCAGGAAGGCTGTCTGCGGTAGTCCTGGCTCAGAGGGGAAAAGTGGATCAGGTCTCTGATGTAGGGCTGCTGTAACAAGTTGCCATAAACGTGGAGCCTTAAAACAACAGACATTTATTCTCTCGATTTTCTGGAGGCCAGAGGTCCGAAATCAAGTTGTCGGCAGGCTTCGTTTCTTCTGAAGGCTCTGAGGAAGAGTCCATGCCATGACCTTCTTCCTCTGGTGACTGCCGACAAGCCTTGGCATTTCTTGGCTTATAGTAGCATAAATCCAGACTCTGCCTCGTCTTCACGTGAGTCTTCGCATGCCTTCTCTCCTCTGTGTGTGTGTGCTCCTTTTCTATCTCTTACAGGACACCATTGGACACCAAATCTGTGTCATTGGATTGGGGGCCCATTTTAACTGAAGATGGTCTCATCTCGAGATCCTTACCTTGATTACATCTGCAAAGGCCCTTTTTCCAAGTCAGGTCACGTTGACGGGTGCTTGGGGTTTGGACTTGGACATACCTTTGGGGGATGCAGCTCTACCAGCTACAATCAGTTAGAAGAGTGCGTTTGCCTGCAGAACATGAACTGATGGGCTCTTAAGCCTGTAGAGCTGACGGGGCTCCCCTACGCACGTCTACTACATATTCCTTCCCCTGCCTCGTCCTGCTCAGACACAGAACCCAAAAGATGGGGCATCTGAGAAAAAGATGTAGATGCAGGATAAATAGTGAGAAGAAAAAAGGTTGATGTAACATGCCTCAGAGACTGGCTGCCCCACCAGCTGAGCTCTGTTTCCTGTTTCAAGAGACACTTACTGTGCCACCCCCGCTCCTAGAGTGGCCCACACAGGGATTATTGCGTGACCTGCCTGAAACATATTTTAAAAGTGGGTCAGAATTATGGCACGGCTGGGATTTGAATCTGAGTCTGCCACTTTTCCACGCCTCAAGTACAGAAAAGCATGTTGTATTCCCGGAACGCGTCAGTGCATTCCAGGAAGTGACCAGAGCAGAGGAATAAATAACTAAGAACTCTGGAGCAAAATGCAAAAGTTGGCCTGATATCACTGCCCCAACCAGAGAAGAACAGAGCAGGGCCAGTCTGGGTCGTGGTTCAGAGTAAGCGGAAGGATAATGCCCAGGATCTGTGCACTGCTAGGTTCCCGAGGCCTGGAAGAGTGCCTAGCCCATCAGAGGTGTTCAGTTAAGAATTGGTTGAGTGAATAAGTGATTCTACAGAGATGGATGCAGGGGAAGAGAAAGGGCCTGCCGTCCTTTATTCTCCTGTTCATTCTTCCTGCATATCCCAGAGCGAGCTAAAAACCGTTCTGATCGCCCCTGGTGCTGGTTTCCTCTTCTGAAAGGGGCAAGAGCAGTCCTGATGCCACCTGCCTCACAGGGTTGTGAAAGGCGGTGAGATAATGCAGATGAAATTCTACGATGTGAGTTGTCCTTGGTGCCAGCAGATCTTGTCCTCCGCCGAGAGCTGGAGATCTCTGTCCATTGCCATTACTTTGCTGATTGAACAGTGTTAAGTTGGTTATCCATGGAGCCTGCATCATTATTAGAAAGGCGATGGTGTCACTTCCCAGCTTGTTTTGGGGCCCAGAATCTTGCTCTGTCCTTGGCCAGCACCTCACTCTCCATTCTTCCTTTGTCCCTCAGCCTCACAGGGCCTGGGAGGCCCAACTTGACTGATGTTACCATCCCTTCCACCAGTGACCTAGTACCTCCTGGTTTGTGGGCAAACCGGGAACCACATCATCAGCTCGTGTGGGTGAGAGGTGAAATGAGGCACTATGCTGCTGTCTTTCCCAGGGGATGGCTACAAATAACTTGGGTTTCCGGAGCTGCTGCTTGAGTCTTCCTCTTTTGCTTTTTAATGTTGGCAGTGGAGAGAGTTGAAGGTGGACACCTAGACCCAGTCCAGCCTTACTCTGCATTACCGCATTTCAGCACCTGCAGCAGAAGTCACCAACTAGTGCGCCACGTTTGCTTTCAGTTTGCAAATGTATTTTGTCCGCGTTAGTGTTTTTTAAATTTAAAGTATTAATTGCCATCACTTTCAAAACGGAAGATTTCATATAAAAATTTGGATGTCTAGCACCTCTTGAAAACTTGGAAGATCTGGCCCTACCTGGTCCAGATTTCTGCATGGCAGCAAATGGCCGGAGCTAAGTGGTGACACTCCACCCCAGCCCGCCCCCACCATCCATGCCTGATTCTCCACTTGGCCACCATCTGGGCCACCCAGAGTTTCTGCATATGGATTTCTGTGCCGCATCGCTAAAGAAAGGCAAGTGAAATCAGAATGTGAATAAAGGCCAGAAACAGAATCATGTATCTAGGAATTCATGGTAAAAGTGGCATTTCACATCAGTGAGAAGGGTTAGATTATTCAATTAATGGTGCTGATCAATTATACCTCAATAAAAACAAACAAACAACAGTGCCAGATCATATAGCTGTTCATCTGGAATTTAGGTTGTTTCCACAGCTTGGCTATTGTGAATGATGCTGCAGTCAGTGAACATGGATGTGCAAATATAGATCCTGATTTCAGTTCTTTTGGGGGAAAATAATGCAGAATTGGGATTGCTGGAATATGTTTTTTTAATTTCTATTTCTAATTTTTTGAGGAACCTTCATGATATTTTAATAGTTGCATCATTTTACATTCTAATTGACAGTGACCCAGAGTTCTGTTTTTCCACATCCTTGCCAACACTTTGGATTGGGTTTTTTTTGTAATATCATTACTAACAAGTGTGAGGTGAGATCTCATTTTGTTTTTGACTTACATTTCCCTGATAACCAGTGATGTTGACCATCTTTTCATGTACTTGCTGCCTTTTTGTGTGTCTTCTTTGGAAAAATGTCTCTTCAAGTCCTTTGCCTGTTTTTTAATTGGTCTTTTGGGTTTTTTGCTATTGAGCTGAAGAAGTTCCTTAAATATTTTGTTTTTGTTTTTAATTTTTTTTTCCTAGATGGGAGGAGGTAATTAGGTTTTATTTTCTTTTTAGAGGAGGTACCAGGGACTGAACCCAGGACCTCATGCTTGCTAAGCATGCGCTCTACCCTCCCCACCGTGGGTCATTTTGTTCCAAACTCACTTTCCGTTGCCTTCATATTGACAGATCGTGCTTGTTCCCTAAAGCAGTGATTTTTTTTTTTTTATGAGGGGGAGGGGGTAATTAGGTTTATTTATTAATTTGATTTTTCAGTGGAGGTACTGGGGATTGAACCCAGTACCTCAGGCATGCTAGGCATTCACTGCCACTTGAGCTATACCCTCTCGCCCTTAAATATTTGGGATATTAACTCCTTATCAGATATATGGTTTGTAGCTACTTTGAGAGAAGATGGGAGACCCAGAGATGGATGCTTTAGTGAATGTCTTCCACTTACAACTTTATCAGAATTAGCTTTACATTGTGGATTGGAATCTGCTTTTTTGCAGCTCTAGGGGAAGAAAAAACACTTTCTTCTGATATTTCTGAGATTCTATTCCCAGTGGTTTTTTGAGGCTAAACATTGGAATGTCATTAGTTAGCAGTGAGATGGAGAGGGAGGAGTATGTGAGAAGCTCAGACTTCAACTCTTGGTTCCAAATTATTTTGCATGTTTTCTGGATATTTATGCAACAGATCATTAAAGCATGGATTGCCAAGGGGAAGTTCAAACACTGTGTGGGCCAGTTACATCTGCACAGTTACTTTAACCTTTTCTGATTTGGTGCCTTTGGGGTGTAGAATTTTAAGGGGAAAGGTTTAGTGGGGGTGTTTTTAAATATGTAATTTACGTATCTTTCCTTTTGTGGAAATTTTACAGAAATTATTTTGAAACCTGAGATACTTTTAAATGTAAAAGAGCAAGAAACTTCTGTCCTTCAAAAGTTAACCAATGACAGAATAGGTTTGTCTCTGTAATCTTCTGAATTTTGACCAGAATTCTTTTCTTTGAATTACTGAAACTTAGTTTCTGTTCTGGGTTCCTGGTTCCACTTTATTGTTGTTATCTTGGCGCCAACCTTTGTTTACCCACGTTGTGACATTTTTACCCCAGAATTAATTACCCCAGATGGTCTGCTGTACTATGTTTTCCAAGCAAACAAAGTGGGCAGGAAATAGGAGCTTCCTGAGCAAATTGGCTTTCCGTTTTAATATGAGGCTTTGCCTTTTAGAAGCTTGTTTATCTTATGTCTACTTTTCTTATTTATAATTGATCATATATATAGGTTTGGATCTAATTATATTTTATCTTTTTCCATTTAAATTTGGTCCTGATATTTTGCCTTTGGCTTCCCCGGGTCTCCGTTTAGAATCTTACTGTTCTGTTTAATTTGAACTGTTACATCCTTTGTGTTGGCTAGCTCCTTGCTCACAATAACTTCTCCGCACCTGGAACTTTGGCCTAGGATTTCTTTTCACTTTTAGACCCTTCCTGTGGCATGAGCAGATGAGCTCTTATCTCTTTCCTCTTTGGGTTTTGCACAGACGGGTCATTCCGTGACCAGATGTTTGCCTCTCTCCTCCCCCTATGTCACCTCAGCCCCAAGTGTGCTGTTCTTTGAAGGGTATCACCTCTCCCGATGCCTTTTCTCCTGATACACTGACAAGAATCCTGGAAATGGCTGCCTTAAATGCAGGGACCAGTAGAATCTTTCCTCAACACATAACCCAGATCACCAGTAAGAACCCAGCTGTTTTCCAGCCCTAACACACTGCCTCTGCCTTCGGGTAGGGCGGAGGGAGCCAGTCCAGACCCCTGGAATCTGCCACCCTTCCCCCTCTCCAGATGCAGGTACTCTCTGTATCAGGAAGAGAGCCTCCTTGAAATGCGTCTTCAGTCTTAGCTTGTCCTCTTCCATCTCGCCTCGCCCACCCATTTCTCTAGCCTATCACTTTCATTCTTCGACATCAATAAACACCATGTGCCTGCCATGGTGCTGATTTACCATCAAGTAAACAATCATAGTAGAGTGCTCAGTGCTGAGATAGGGCACAAAGCAAAGATGTCTAAGTCTGTACAAGGGTGCTCAGTGAGGCCTCCCCACAAACTGATGTCCTCACATAAGCCGAGCTTTGAAGGATTGTCTGCAGTTCACCAATGTACATTCTCCATCCTGCCTCTGCATTCGAGGACTTCTTGCAGGGGAAATAGGCGTGCTGAGATCCTCAGTAGCAAAACCTGGCTGAGTAGGGGAGCCTGGACTTCCACCCTGGACAGGCTGTAACAAGGCACCTCTCCTACCACCCCTGCCTGTCCCTACCTCCTGCCAGGGTGGTATCAGAGCAGACCTAGTGGGCAACTGGGACTCACACCCCTACCTGGCAGTAACGAACCTCCCACACACACATACACCCAGTGTCGGTGAGGACTGCATGGGGATCCTGGACTTTCACCCCACGCACTGGTAATAAGGTGCCTCTTCTCCCCTCCTGGGGTGTGTCAGAGGAGGCTGAGTGGGAAGCTAGAATTTTCACTGTCATCCAAGGGCCATCACTGCACCCCAAGTAGACGCCACATGGGGAGCAGTACTGAAACACATCTCCCCCTCCCAGCCAGGGAGGCCTAGTGGGAAACCTGAAATCCTACCTCTGGCCGGCAGTAGCAAAGTACCCTTGCCCCTGCCAAGGGCACCCACGGAGGCTGAGTGGGGAACTGGACTGTCACTCCCTGCTAGCAGCAGCAAGGAAACGCTTGCTTCCTCACAGCACAATGTCAGAGAAGGCCAGGGGCTGGGGAGGGGAGTGATTAGATTGGTGAAAACGTTCTGGAATTGAATGGTAGTGATGGTTGCACAACATTGTGAATGTACTAAACCCACTAAATTATGTACTTCTAAATGGTGAGTTTTATGGTATGTGGATTGTATCTTTAAAAAAATAAAAAGAGCCATGGAGACTCACTCCTGGGCAGAAATAGGACTGAGTCCTAATAAGCAGATTTCAACTTCTTCCCAGCTGGATTTCAGAATTGCTATAAACCAGGGACTCCTGTGTGCCTCTCATGTCCCTCCTTTTTAAACAGTGATGGCTATAATGGTTATCCTCTGACTGTCCCACCACTGTACTCTGGGTGCGCAGGAAATGATCACTTGTCTCTTGGGTTCACGGGAATTCAGATGGGAAGGAACTGTACTTGAGGAGCTGGACTTAAGGAATTACATCCAAAGATCCTCACCTGTACCTGGACTTAATTTAGACGGTGTGTTTGTTGGCTAGGGCTGCTGTAACGAAGGACCACAGACTGGGCAGTTTAAACAACAGAAATTTATTTTCTCACAGCTCTGGAGACTGGAAGTCCAAGATTAAGGTGTACAGAGATTTGGTTTCTTCTGAGATCTTTCTGCTCAGTTTGTAGATGGTCAGTCGCCTTCTCACTGTGTCCTCACATGGTCTTTTCTTCTGTGCACACACATTTATTCCTAATCTCTTTTTATAAGGAAACCAGTCAGATTCGATTAGGCCCATCCTAATGGCCTCATTTTAATTTAATCCCCTCTTTAAAGACCAGATCTCCAAATACAGTCACAGTCTGAGGTACTGGGGATTAGGGCTTTAACCTATGAATTTGGGAGGGGGAACACAGTTCATCCCATAACAGAGGGCAAATGTATTGCAAAATTTTGAAACTCCCCATTTTCCTGATGCCTCAGCCTCCCCACAGACAGGCTGTGAGCACCCCGCCAGATGACCAGGCGCACCAGTGTGATAAGGCTGGTTCCTGCAGCAGGTTCCCCTCCTTGGCTTCAAATGCACCAGTGAAACCCCCTCATGCCTTTTGCTTGAGTTCTTCACCCTGACCCCACTAAAGATGTGCCCACGGGTCCTCACTCTCTCTCAGCTCTCCATGTGCTTGGCGGAGCCTACTCCCTGGGTGCTCCTCCCATGTGGCCCCTGCATGGCCTGCCATGCCTCCTTCTTCTAGGACCTTTAATTTCTTCTGCCTCTGAGTGTTGTTGCCACAGCCACTTTGGAATAATCCTTAAAGACCCCGCAGGGGGAACTTAACTCCCCCACCTCTAGCACAGCAGAATTCTCAACCCTCAGCTGATTGATGCTGAAATGGGATGAAACTTTGGAGGGCCCTTGGGATAGTGAGCATATTTTGTATGTGGGAGGAATGTAAATAATTTGGTACCAGAAGGCAGACTGTGGTGGTTTTAAAACGTATCCACAAATTCTTGATACTCTTCCCCTCAGTAGGTGAAAATTAATTCCCCTCCCCTTGAGTGTGGGGTGGACTGAGTGACTTGCTCCCAACAAATAGAAATATGATGGAAGGTTCAGTGTGTTTCTCCCAAGACTAGGTCATAAAAGGCACTGGAACTTCCTCCTCATTGCTCTCTTAGATGACTCTCTCTGGGAACAGCTAGCCCTGAACAATCAAGTAGCCCATGAAGAGGCCCCTGTGGCAAGGAACTGAGGCTTCCAGCCAACAGCCCTGTGAGTGAACCATATTGGAGGTAGATCCTCCAGCCCCAGTCAAGCCTCCAGATGACCCAGCTGACATCTTGACTAACCTCCCGAGAGAGGCAGAACAAGAACCATTCAGCTAAGCTGCTCCCAGATTCCTGATCCCAGAAACCATGCAAGCTAATAAATATTTCTTATTTTAAGCTGCTAAGTTTGTGGTAATTTGTTATCCAGCCATAGATAATATACTAGGTCTTTATCATAAGAGGAAAATCATATATAGACTTGAAGAGTAGCCCCTTTATTTATGTTATCTGCCTAGCCTCTGTAGGCATTTGAGTTGATGACTCCTACAAAATTACAAAATCTCTTTCTCTAATTAGATGATGTCTATCTCCAAGGCAGAGGTCATGACATCCCTGTGTTCTGTGCTCCTTCCCCAGGATGACTGATTCAATAACTTCTCCAATAAACCCTTGCTAGTTACCATTGTGGAATGTCTGTTCTGCCTAATTTTCAAGCCCACGGATTAGGTTCTTTGTTCAGAATACTTGCTTGGAGGTAGGTTAGAAATTCCACAACTGTTGGTCAGGGCTTCGTGAGTTCTCAGTCACCTGAGCTGGACACTGAGGGTCGGGTTGCTGCTCAGGGCGCCCAGTACAGCCACACCCCCTTTTGTGCCCTCTTTGTTTAACCTGCTTCTTACTTTGGGGTCATTTTGCTCTTGAACCCAAGTTCATAAGTGATACCTCCCTCCTGAATACTCCCCCTACCTACTAATAACAAATGTTGGAAACGGGTAACAAAGTTTAAAGAGGCTTAGCTCGCCAGAGGTGTTCACCTGTGTACAAGTGTGCTGTGGGGAGAAGTTGGGCAGGTTTGAGGACCAAAGTAGTGCCAAAAGGCTCCCAGGCAGGAAGAACTGGGAAACCAGCTTGTTCTTTCTCCCTTCCTCTCCTTCAAGTTACCTGTCTTGTCTCAACAACTGCCGGACATGATAAACAAAAGACAGACAATTTATTTCACATCATCTAAGCTGTATGCAAGGCAGCAACAAGGAAAGGGTGTGCAAAACAGGCCTAAAATCCTCCCTCTCTAATTCCCTGCAGTGGTGAGGGCCAACCTACTCAAGGGTTAGGGGGCAGGATGAGGAGAGAGATTCAGATGAATGGACAGAGCTTGGTGCCAGGAGTTCAGAAAACGTCACCGAGATGCCTTCTTCACTCAGGATCCAGGACTTCCGCCTGGTTGACAGTGGTGTTTGAGACAGTCTGCCCATTCAGAGAGTCTCGTATGAGCCTGCAGTTGCTGCTGGAGGACACGGTGCCAGAGGGATGGCTCAGAATCAGACTCCAGAACCTTTTATGGTTGAAGTAGCAGAGGGCCGCTAGGAAAGGACAAGGGGATGGGGGAGAGGAAAGTTGGAGAGTGGGAGGAAAGTGGCAACAAGGGTGAGGCCGAAGGGAAGAAAAGTCCCTAAGAACCTATCCCTTGGGGATTGACAGCCCCCTCCCTCCACGCTTCCTCTGCCCTGACCCACCCAGTTTCCCTGCTTCCCAGGGCACTCCAGCCCACTCACCACAGGTGACGTATAGGAAAAACACCAGCCAGCCAATGAAATAACTCCAGCCAATGGGGATTGATAAATTCTTCTTCAACTCGAAGAGCCAGACGTTAATAGGGAACAGTATGAGGGTGAAGAAAATCAAGAAAACTAGGAGACAGGAAGCAAAAAGGTCTTATTCTTACCCCAGAATCCCAAAGGGACTCGTCCTCATCTGCTGAACTACAGCCACAAACCACAGCTCCCATCAGCACACACACAGTACCCAGCCCCGGAGGTTCCTGGGTACCAACCCCTCCACCTCTACCTCTCCAGTGACCAGGAAATGACAACTCACTCCTCAGTCAACAGCTACCAGTTCTGCTTGCCCGTCACCCACAAAACCCGTACCCCGCTCCCAAAGCAAGGAAGAGGGAAAAGTGCCAGGGAGATGTGGGTTAGGAGGAACTAAGGACCTTTTTCAGAGCTAGGGGGCACCTTCACAGAAGTTCACGACTGTCCCAATCCAGCGAAAGAAGGGCAATCGCTGAAAACCAGGTATGTACGGCAGGTGCAACCAAACGGTGAGGACGAGGCCCAGCCCCAAGGCCAGGCAGAAGGTTATCCTGGCCACCCCAAAGGCTGGGTGGTTTGTCCACAGCTTAAAACTGTCTAGGGAAAATGAGAAAACAGGATGAACCAAGGATTCATGAAAGACACAATACAATCAAATGGGCAAACACGAGAAAATGTTCAGGCCCCCTCATAACCAGAGAAATTCACATGTGCGATAACAATAAAATACCACTTCCGCTTATTACATAGGCAGAGATTCTTGATGTGGAAATTGCTTAATAATTCCAATCACATGAAAACAAATACCTCAACAGAAAACATGGACCGAGGACTTGAAGTGCAATTCTCAAAGGTATTTGAATGTCCAACAAACACCTGAAACCCAACACCAAGAATTGTAAATTAAATGTGCATAAAAAAAGAATAAAATAATGCCATTTGCAGCAGTATGGTGGACCTGAAGATCATCATTCTAAGTGAAGTGGGCCATAAAGAGAAAGAAAAAAGCTATGTGATATAATTTCCATGAAGAATCTAAAAAATAATAGTAATAATGACAAAATGAACTACTTACTATTTTTAACTTAGATGACTGATTTCTTGAATATGTGTAAGCACATTTGACTGTCCTTTATGATTGGATTACCGCGTTCTGTTGATTCTTATTTAGTAGTTGGCTTTATTCCTTTGATAACTATGTAAGTTTAAAAAGCTAAAGCTCTGATCTGTTCTTAGAAACAATGATCAGTACATATATGTAAACTAAAACAAAAAATGCAGTATACTGTTTATATGTATTTACATGCAATATAATGTGTATGTGCAGTCAAACTGTAATAATTCTACCTAATAAAACTGAAAAAGGAAAAAAAGAATTGTAAATTAAATGTGATCTTTTGATGTATCAAATTAGCAAAGATCAAAACAAAATTGCTGATATCTTGTGTAGGAAAGGAGTCAGAGAAAAGAGGGGCTTTGACACACTGCTGGTGGGCAGCATTTCTGCTGCGTCACGTGGCACAAAATATCCCCCTTTCTAAAATCTAAATTGTTAAAGCCCTTTGACCCAGCAATGTTTCCTCCTGGAATTTATGTTGAGGAAATAATCCAAGATAATGCACAAAAATTTATGTACAAAGATCTTCTTTGCAGAATTATTTATATGTCTAATAAGATATTTCTTAAATAAATTATAGTGTACCCATAGAGCAGGGTTAGTATATGATCGTTAAAAATGATGATATAAAAAAATGAATTAAAAAATGATGATCTGATAGTTGGTTGTCTCTAAACAGAATGTCTCTAGGAAGAAACTAAGGAGGAAACCTGGGAGCCACAGGTGCGAGGCTTACTTCACTATGTAATCTATTGTATTTTTTGAATTTTCACTCTGTACATACACGACCTAATCAAATAAATTTTAAACAGAGGTGAGTTATAGAATAATGATTTTTTGGTACAAATAAATGCTTACCACTGAAAAGTGGACTTTGCAACACACAGCATATAAAATGATGGCAATTTTGAAAAAAATAAAAGGATGTATTTGTAAAAATAAAAATAAACGAATATATTTATTTTATATAGATACACAAAAGACTAGACGTATATCCAGTATAATGCCAACTGTGATTACATCTGTGTGGAGAAATTTTAGGTCATTTTTATTTCCTTTCTTAAACTTTCTGCATTTCTAACAATGACTATGCAACTTTTTTTAAATCAGAAAGAAATTGCCTACTCATATGTTTAAAGTTAACAGTCATTGCTGGCAGAGCTTCAATGCAACAGCCTTTTCATATATTGTTTATTTATTATATTATTTACTTATTTTATTTTGGCAGGGGGGAGGGGAGAGGTAATTAGGTTTATTTATTCTCAGAGGAGGTACTGGGGATTGAACCCAGGACTTCCTGCATGCTAAGTAGGTACTCTACTGCCTAAGCTATACCCTCCCCTATATATTGTTAGTGGAAGCATAAAATGCTGTCATCCTTTTTGAAAGCAACATGAAAATTTTTATTCAAAGCCTTAAAATATTTATATTCTTTGGTCCAGTAAATCCACTTTGGGAAATCTTTTCCAAAGAATACTAAACCCAGAAAAAACTTCATGATTAACCAACTTTTTTGCTTCTTTTTTTTTTTCTCAAATAGGAAGCTGGAAATAAATTTGCCAAAAATAGACAAATAAGTGGGAAGAGTATAGCTCAAAGTGTTAGAGCAGATGCTTAGCATGCAGGCAGGTCCTGGATTCAATCCCCAGTACCTCCACTAACAATAAACAAATAAACCTAATTACCTCCCCCACAAAAGAAAACTGAAAAAAAATTTTCTTTAAATAAAAATTAAAAACAAAAATAGACAAAATAGTCAAATAAAAAATGCTAAATCTATTAAGTTGAATAGGACGGTCATAATATGGAAATGTTTATTATATCTTCTAAAGATAAATTTTAAAATAATATAAAATAAATAATAAAAGTAATTTAAAATATATAAAATTATTTATGAGGAATATAACTATGTAAAAATCATTCAAAACATGTTCAATAGGACAAAAAGAAGCCTGGAAACAACCGAGTGCTGAATCAACAGCCAGTGGAGACTGTCTTTGACTAGCCCTGAGGAGCGAAAACTCATGGAGATACTTACATGAGTTTTGGAGCCAGACACACCTGAATTACCATTGTAAACCTGCCACTGTTAGGTTGATCCATATGAATTTGCCCTTTTTGTCGGTGAAAAAAACGTCAAAAATTGGTCATTTCATGTTCAACCTAATAGCTGTATGACCCTGAGCAAGGTAACCTGAGTCTGTTTTCTTATCGGTAAAATAAGGATGATTATCTCTAGCTGTTAGGATTGATTGAGGATTAAATTAAGCAAATAGGATAAGTATGCCATAAATGTTGCCCTAAATTTATTGGAATAAGGACATGTTGCTTTCATAATAGAAGTAAATAACAGCTGTGTAACTTTTTTTTTAATGTTAGCAAGGTGAAGAAGTGGAATTGGGGTCGGGGGTGAGGTTCAACAGCGCTGAGAAAGGAGGCCCAAACCAGGGAGGTGAGGGGACAACACGACAGGAAACTAACAAGACTAGGGAATGAAGTAGCTGCAAGAAACCTGGGAAGGAAGGAACAGGGTAACCAGATGTGGAAACCCAGAGCTGGCCCAGAAAAGCAAAGCCTGAGGCCAGAGAGAAGACCAGTGGTAGGAATGTGGGCCTGAGGGAGAGCATTCTGGGGCCTCCTCAAGCTCTGGGTGTGCAAGTCTGGAGAATGGACATCCCCACCTCCCATGAGTGATTCACATGCGCCCAGAGGCCATGCCCCTCACAACATTTCCGCAAGCACAGACTTGGCTCCCCCAGCCTTATCAAAAGCAGTGACACTTTCCATTGGGTCAGGCTAATCGGGGAGGAAAAATGATCCCTGGGGGTCTTGGGGCCAGTGGAACCATCTTACAGGCCAAAAAAGTGGGGATGACCAGAGAGAAGGCCCAAGAATACCGGGGTGCTGATGGCCAGGCCAAGGCAGGCTGCCTGCCCTGGCGTAGGATGGGGGTGTAAGGGGCTCACCTTTCCCATTCTTCTGAGTTGGAACAGCTCTTGGATTTGCAGATCTGCAGGAGCCCCATGGACATGATGTGAGCCGTCGTGTAGATTCTGGTGGTAACATTCGTGGGCCAGCGCTGATAGAACCGACACTTCGAGAGGTACAGCCAATTCTTGGAGAAGACCATGACCAGCAGCAAGATGAAGGCAATCAGGCTGAGCTCTGAGGCCAACATCTGCGCTATCCAGCGGGAGCTGTGTGTAATCCTCCATTGCAGGGGCAGCGGAGAGACCCGGCGACGCTGCACATGTTGGTCCACAGGCAATTGCCTGTTACTGGCCGGGGCGGAGACGCATGTTCTGCACCCCTTCATCTTGTTCCAGGCTCACCTCCACCCCATCCTGCTTCCCAGCCCTCCCAGCCAGTTTCTAGTCTTCTGATGCTCATCGCTGTCTCCTCCTGACCCAGGAAACTCATCCCTAATGTCCCCTGTCCCCATCTTGAGCACTCCCTGACTTCCCTGCTATCCTCCACCCCATCTCTCCATTCCCTTGCCAGAGTCAGTTGTCCCTCATCTTTTAAATATTATCATCAGTGGCCGCCACAGGGTCTGGGATCTGGGAAAAAACAACCCATTCAGCAGGACAGGGCCACTAACTGCCATGGAATATTCCTGGAGGGGGGGGGGGTGTCAAATGGGGGAGGGGGCCTACAGCTTCAGCTCCAGCTCTTTCTGGAAACCCTGCTCCTCGGGCCCCAACTCAGAATTGTGGGTCTGATGCCTCCCTTTGCCTGAGAGCCGTGGTCGCTGAGGGTCTCCTCTCTTCCCATGTCCTCTGCCCTAACCCCATGCCAAGTGCTCCTGATGGAGCAGGAGGGGAGCTTGTCCCCAGGGAAACATTTCGATATGCCTTCTACACACAGTCATCCATCTTCTCCCTTACCTCCCCAACCTCTGCTCACATCAGGTCCCCAGTTCCCATTCCATCCCCAGTTTTTACCTTTTCTCTTCTTTTTCTCTCAGCACCAGAAGGGGGAGGGCAGAGGATGAGGAGGCAATTTAGGGGCTTCACACAGTCTGAGAAGATTTTTCTCACCTCTCTTTTAAGCTATAGGAAAATAAATCTGAGTCACCTGCGGCAGCCTGATCACAAGGGCTTCCAGACCTCACTTAGCCCCTGAAATTCTCATGAGAAGAGAGTCTTTCCAATTTGGGATGTGAGTTTGAATCCCACCAGAGTTGGTTTGCTTTGCAAATACAGTGATACATGTGATTAAGAACACAGGCTTTTGGGTCCAACAGGCAGAGGGATGAATAAACAACCTTGTGAACCTGAAGGAATCACATGGCCTCAGATTACTCATCTGTAACCCAGGACAGTAATATTTGTTTCCAGCTTGGTTTGGGAATTGAATGAGATCATGAACAAAAAGCACTCTGGTTCATGGTAAATTCCCAGAAAGTGGAGTTATTATTGTTAAGTTATTGTTGTAATGGTTTGGCACCATTCACTAGCAAACAGAAGGAGCAAAAACACAGAGGTGTTTGGCAGGCACGCTTGCATATGAGTGCTGCAAATGATGGAATGGAAGCAAAATTAATTTAAGGGGTATTAATAACGGATCATGAGGTCACATGAGGTCACTCAGAATGGTTAGAATCAGGAATTCAAATCCTGTGAGGAGTCTTCCTCTGTGTCTTACTCTGTTCTGGCTGCTATCACAAAATACCACGGACTGAGGAGCTTATAAAGAGCAGAAACTTATTTCTCATAGCTTTGGAGGCTGGTAATCCAAGAACAAGATGCTGTCATGGCCAGCATGGTGAGGTGACAGTCTGATTCCGGTCACAAACTTCTTGCTGTGTCCTCACATAAAGCTAGGGAGCCCTGTGGGGTCTCTTTTATAAGGACATGAATCCTATTCATGAGGGCGGAGCCTCCCAAAGGCCCACCTCCTAAAACCATCACCTCGGGAGTTAGTTTTCCAACATGTGAATTTGGGGGACATAAACGTTCAGACTGTAGCACTCAGACTCTGGTCTGCTTCTCCCTGAGCACCTTGCTCTTTCTCTGCAAACCAACCTTCTCCTCTTCTCTGGTCCACGTGGTGAGAATCGTGGCTCTTACACCCCAGGCTTTCTGTCTTACACCTTTAGCTGCCAGAGTGGAGACCTCTCAGTCCCAATCCCAAACATTCTCTGGCCCTGTTAGGGACAAAGACCATCCCTAGAACAATTAGCCATGAAGGCTGACCCATGAATTAATGACAGAGAGGGAGTGGGTGGACAAATTCCCTAGCTTCCTCCGCCAGAGGATGGGAGAACTCTGATGCGTTTTCTACACCACGTGGGAGCAGTGTTGGGGATGGGGAGGGAGGGCTGAGCCTACTGGGAGCATCACTCATGCCAAACTGGTGACCAACAGGACTGTGTTTTCTTCCTTGAATCTGTTCTAGTTTTTCCTGAAGTTCCTAGAAGTTTTTAATCATAACAAGCAGTTCTAACAGCAACACAAAACAACATGGAAAAATCTTGGGGATATAATGTTTCCTGAAAAATGTAACTTCCAGCAGACTAGACCATAAAACATGACACCATTTTTCTAGAGCTCGTAAACAAGCACAATCTAGCAAAACGTTGTTTAAACATGCATGCCATTATGATTGCATGGTGTGTTTTTTAAAGCAGTGGAAATAAATAAACAAACAAATAAACAGCAGTGGAATGATAAACATAAAATATAGTATAGTGGCTATTTCTCAGGGGAGACAGGGAAATGGGACAGGGAGGGTTACACTGATACATACAGCTTATTGGCAGTAGGTTCGTGGTTCCTGAGTTGGGTGATAGGTACATGGGTGTTCATTATATTAGAATCATTTATAACATACATTTCATATAACCCTGTGAATGTATCAAATATTGTTTTTCAAAAGGTAATTTAAAATAGTCCAACATTTCCTCAAGAAAGGAAATGTAATCTTAGTGATTACTAGCTCTGCAATGAAAGACATTTATATAGTCACAATATATAAGGTAAACACTGTTAATTGAGTTTCAACTTTTAGAATCAACAGATGGACAAAGCACGGAAGATATGACTATAGCTACAAAAATAAACATAGCTGTTATCAGCCTTGATGTTGCCCAAGTAGAAGCCTAGAAGAGGTTAACTGGAAGGTGGGAGGAAGAGAAAGAGCCGAAGAGAAGGGTGGAGGACCTGACAACAGGGTCTCCATATAAGGTTGTGCAGGATGGGCACTGCACAAGAGCAGGCAGCAGAGGAGGTGAGTGAGAACAGAACTCCGGTCTGCACTCTGCTTGGCAAGCCATGCCCTGCCAAGGAGACCCCACTTTGTTCTATATCTCATAAAGGTGCTGCTCCCCTCCAAGCCAACTACCTCTACATCTGTTCAGAGGGACTGTCTTTTAACCACAAGGTTAAAGGCACAAAGGCACTTTATGGGCTAGCACCAGTGCTGGCCAACTATCTCATAAGGTTTTGTACCAGTGAGAGGGAGTTTCTATGCTTTGTTTTCAGATTAGCACTTGCTCGCCTTTCCAGTGGCACTCAGTTAACAACCACGGAGTTCTTTTTGTGTGCCAGGCATTGTTCTACGTGCTTTATAAATAATAACTAATTTTATCTCATAATATCTCTGTAATGTGGGTATTATTATCCCTATTTTACATATAAGCTAACTAAAGCACAGAGAAGTTAAGTAACCTGCCCAAGGTCACACAGCCTTAAGTGAGAGAGGCCAAGAGAAGATTCAAGGACAATTCCTGGGGGATTTTCTCTCCCACTGTTGGTGGTCTCTGTGCAAGGGCGTCCATCTCTTCCTGTAGGATCTGATGGGGTCTCTCCCCAATGCCTGCTACAGCCAGCATCTGGCCCATGACCTGATCATGGCCTACTGGATGTTTTCTCCTAGAACTCTGAACCTTGGAGGGTAGCGCAAGGATGAGAGGAGTGTCGGCAGTTATCTCTCACAGTGGCTGTGTCCTGATGCAGCTCTTGGGGCTAGTAGTCCATGGCTGTGTATTCTGATTCCGGTTTCCTGCCCCACCACCCCCAAGCTCCCTTGGTCCTGCCCATCCCCCAACCTGGTCATGATTCTGTGAGCTAACACCCATATCCTTCTAACAAATTGCTGTGTACTTCAGTTGGGACTCCAGGGACATTCAGGGTAATTTAATAGGTACTAAACTCTTTATGGGATCTACACAGATTTAAGATTTCCCTTAGGTTATAAGGTAGAAAGGCTGAGATGGGATGCTACCCCTCGCCCACAATTTCTGCCTTAGGAAAAGTAATCTCTCACTCCCCCTTCTCCCCTACTCCTCCCATCTTGGAATGAGAGTCAGATCATGCTTACAGAAACTTTGCTGCAAGGTACAGTCAAGCCCTCTGGCCTCTGGAGGAGAAGCACCAGTTTAGGAGGCTAATTGTCTTAACACTAGGTAGACAATTGAAGAATCCCACTCTCTGGGAGAGGGCCGGAGGGGGTGTATTCGATAAGAGAAAAGGGCCTGTGAAATCTATAACTCTCCTCACATGGTCCTGAAATTATTTTGTTGTAAAAAAAAAAAAAAAAAAATCCAAAAAATACAGCCAGATCCAGAAGAGGAGACAGCCTTGAGTTTAGCAGACTCTTAACGCTAGTGCAGAGGCAGCCTCGCTGTGTCTTTCAGTTTATTGCCGGGGCTGGGGCCGCACAACTGCACTGAGCACCAGTCCAGAGAGCTCAGAAGCATTTTCTCTTGGGGAAGAAACTGATATTCTGATTTTTTTTTTTTTTTTTTTTTTGGTGGGGGAGGTATTTAGGTTGATTTATTTATTTTTAGAGGCGGTACTGGGGATTAAACCCAGAGTCATCTATGCTAAGCATGTGCTCTACCACTTGAGCTATATCCTAGCCCCTTGATTTTTTTTTTTTTTTTTTTTTTCTATTTGGGGTGAGAAGAAACAAAGTAGACTGAGAAGAGGTGAGAACCAGAGAGAAGTGCTGACAGGTGCTGGGAAAATGTCGATTAAACCCAACGCGCATTTCCTGAACCTCTGCTAAGTGCCTAAATTGAAAGGAGGCTGGAATGGAGAAGGAGGAAAATAAAGTGGATTTGGGAGCGAAGGCAAGAAGAAATGTGGAGGAGGGACGGCTGGCAACGGAGGGGTCAGGATCTGGCCTGGAAAAGCAGAGACCTCAGATTTGGGAGCAGGAGCAGAGACTGATTTTCCACGAGGCTACTAAAACTTAAGCTTCCCAGACCCTTACTTGTGTTGGCCCCTGTCAGGCTCCCCTTGAAGGGCCCCCAAAATGTGCTCAAATGGGCATATGTTTCTATAAAATTTGCAAAAGTCTGAACCACAGTCCATTACTCTTTCCAGTCCAGCCCCAGCCCTTTCGGCATCTCATCCCATAGCACTGGGGCGGCACGGCCTTGGGCACTATGGGGATCCAGCGAAGGAGGTTCAGTTGAGGACATACTTAATTTGCATTGAATGGATGTGGTAAGCAAACCTCCAAAGTGGCCCCCAGTAATTCCCAACTGCTGCTCATGCCTTTTTTGTAATCTTCTTGCCTTTTGACTAGGGTTGGATTTAGAGATTTGGTTCAGATGAATGGTTAAAGTGATGGGGTATCTATTCTATGCTTAGGTTATAAAAGACTAACTTCCTTTGTGAGAGCAAACCCCTCTGTTGCCTTCTCAGCTTGCCCTCTGATAAACAAATTGCTTTTGTTACCGAAGGCAAGTTCATGTGACCCCGTTTGCCTGCCACACTATGAGGCCAAACGAACTGAAATGTCGGAGTCTGGAGCAGAGAAAGATTTATTGCAGGGCTGAGCAAGGAGGATGGGATGGCTCGTGCCCAGGAAAACAAACTCAAAGCTTTTCAGCAGAGCATATTTAAAGACAAGTGGGTGTGGGCGGCGTCACAGAGTATGTGATCAGCTCGTGCACAATTCTCTGATTGGTTGATGTTGAGGGAACAGGGCAGTCAACACTTTCAACCCCTTGGTGCCAGGAGGTCTGGAGGTCAGGGGCTCTCAATCATCAAGTAGTTAATTTCTTCCCTTTGGTGGTGGTTTTTAGCATCTGAAAAACTCGGGAAATATTCATGAATACTATTATCTGGGTACTTCAGAGAGGAGCTACAGCAGAGGATATGCAGGAGGGGTTTGGCCCTGGAAGGCCCCACAGGCTCCTGCTCGGTTACACTGTATGAGGGAGGCCCAAATGGCAAGGAATCGAGGGAGGCAGCCAATAGCTAGTGAAGATCCAGTGTTCCCGGTGTGAACGAAAATACTGCAACCATATCAGTAAGCAAAGAATGCTGAAACCAAGTCTTCAGCGGCTGCTGCCACCCCCCAGTGAGGACGGGCCTGCAGCCCAGCCTCTGCAGCCACTCACAATGGTGCCCTCTGAGGGGACTCAGAATAAGAAAGGACAGGATACTGGCCCTAGATAGCTAGGTGCTTGTCAAAGGAATGAATTCAATGAGCCCAAATGTTTGCTTCCTCCCATACACAGAAAAGCACTAAATTCTTTAACTTGAAGTGCCTGGTTTTCTTTAGATAACAAGAAATCTTTTACTGTTCCAACTACCTGGTCTTTGTTGTAAATCTCCTGTATATCCTAGCTCCTCCCCTGCCTCTTCGGAGCAGTTCCTCAGAGCGATCTGAGAGGCTGTCATCCCGGCTCGAGTCCTCCTGCCAAAAAAAACATAACTCTCAACGTTTAGGCTGTGCATTTATTTTAGTCGACACCGGTGATTAGGTTCTTGTCTTTTCCCAGAAAGAATTCAGAGATAAGACATGGAGGTTAAGAAAGTAAAGTGAGGATGTATGAAGGGATAGATAGTACCTTCTGAAGGGAAGCGCGGGCAGGCTCAGGTGAGCAGCTGCGCTGTTTCTTTGACAGGTTGGTTGCATAGGTTGAAAAAATGAATGAGCGGAATATTCATTGGGGAGGGAAGGGTTTGGGGTCGTCTTCCCTGATTTCCATCCCAGCCCCACTTTCCCGAGGGGAGGGGGGATTTTTGTCCTTACTTAGTCTGGATTGGAAGTGTCATGGCGTCGGGGCATGATGCGGACTTCTACTCTGCAAGGCTAATTTTATTGTAATAAAGGCATAATGAGCAAAAGTTTACATTGGGACACTGGAGATTCCTGCCTTTTCCCACTTTTCTTTGTTGGCCCCAGGCCACTTGTCACCCCAAAATCCTTTAAGCACAGAGATGGGAGCATTGAGGGAGAGGAAGAGGGAGGAGGAGGAGAGAAAGAAGTTTTCAGGGATGGACTGAGAGCCTGGCTATGCTAACAAGCAGGCTGTGGGGAGAAGCGGGCTCCTCTCACCCACCTGTTGCTTGAGGTCGTAATTGCTCAGCTCACCTGCAATAATGGCCGAGCTGGTAGACCCAGAGCCATAGAAGGGCCAACGCAAAGAGAGGTCAGTGCCCTATGCTGTCTGTGTTATCATCGACTCCCCAGATATGGAGGCCACAAATATGGAGGAGCAGGGCTGAGCGGGGAGAGCACATACTGACTTAGAGAGACTCTCAACAAGGTCTCAGCTTCCCCAATCTCTCCCCACCCCCCTCTTTTAGAACATGTGGTTGCATTTATGTGCCTTTATGTCCCCCAAACAACTCTTAACTGGTCTCCACCTCCCCATTATCTCAATATTAGAATCTCTGACTCGGAGACTGGAGGCTTCCTTAAGTGGCAGGACTAGGAAAGGGAGTAAGGAGCTGGGGGAAAACATATCTGGGGCACATGTGCAGTTTTGTGTCTGCCTCCAGATATCTCAGTCTATTTGTCTCTCTAAGTATCTCAGTGGAAGAGGGGGAGTTTGTACTGAGGGACTCCCCCCACTAGGAAACTTGAAGGAGCGCTGACACCAGCTCCCTCCCCATGACCACTGCCTTCTCTTCCTGGACTTCTATTCCCTTGTTGCCACCCCTAGAGTGCTCTCTGCCCAGATCTTCCCAGGGCAGTAACCTTCTTGTCATTTGGGTCTCAGCTCAAATGTCACCTCCTCCAGGGTCTTCCCCAAAGACACACACACGACGCTGTATCATAGCCATTGCTGTATTTTCTTTGTAGCACTCACAGCTACCTAATCTCATCTCACTTTATTAATTTGTTTACTTAGTAACTTCCCCCCAACCTCCACTCGCCTAGAATGTAGGGTCCTTGAGGACAAGGTCCTTGTCTTCTTCATCTCTGTATCACCAGATCCTAGAGGAGTCCCTGGCACATAGAAGGCACTCAATAAAATAGGTGTAAGATTAAAATGAATTAAACACGGAGATGCTTGGCTGGTCAGCAAAGGACCTTTATTGTTGACTGACGACCCTTTTTGTCCTTCTTGCTGCATCTTCATCCCTTGCCGGAGCCCCAGCCGTATCTGGCTCTACCCGTCCTTCCTCTTCCCCAACCTGCAGCAACTCTTTGCTCCAGTATCTGTAACCCTCCCACCACCGCCACCGCCACTGCCACAGAGCCCTCAGAAGCTATAAGTGGACTGACACTCAGGCTGCACACCTGGTCTCCAAGCCCCTGTTCCCAGCAGAGCTGACCCCTGCTCTCAAAGAATCCCTTTGCAACCAGCCCTGCCCCCACTAATAAAGCCACATTTGGAAACCCGCTCCTTTAAGCACACGTTCCCCCAGAGAGTCTCAATACAGTTTCACCGACATTTACTGAGGATTTCTCATATGCCAGGCACTGTGCTAAGTGAATCTCCAAAATCATAGACATGCCAAATACCAGTGCCTTTCTCCCTCTGAGTCTCCAAGTCATGGCACCTCCTGTGGCCAGTGTGCTAGTTTTGTCCTGCACAAGTTTCCGTGCATGAGTTGAAGGGAAGGTGTGATGACCTAGCTCGGAGACGGCTTTGTGCCAGGCCCCAGTCCCAACCTGACAGCAACTCTCTGTTCTGCTCTGTCTCCATCCGTCACCTCCTCTGGCATTGTGCGGGGGCAGTTTCTCATCTGGAAGCAGATGCTCTGGGTAGGGTTGGCAGCAACACTGGCTCTCTGTTCTCTCCTCACTGCTTGGCCCAGTGTTTCTGTGAGAGGGCCAGGATGAAGGCAAGGAAGCCCTGGAGGCTCACTGGCTGGCCTGTGATCCACAGCTCCTGTTTCTTCAGCCAAACCTGGGACCCAGAGCCAGTCTGAAGCCCAAGGCTGAGGCTGGACGGCCGGCTATAGTTCAGGTTGGAGGATCTGCAGGTAGAGATTGTGAAGGCCAAGCTTTGGGCAAGGAGAAGGGCCTGCAGGCTTCAGGGGGCCTCAGACCCCAGCTACTGGCCATCTTCAGTCCCTCAGGCTCCTCTGCCAGTTTACTCGGCTGTTCCATAACATCACCCTCCAACTGTCATGGAACCCTGGCCTCCAAGAGACACAGACCCAGGCCTCTAATCCCCAACTCCGGCCTCTGGCTGCCAAGCCACACCCAGCATCTTCCCCTCTGGAGCTCAGACCTAGTGACTTTTTTTTTTTTTAATGGAGGTACTAGGGATTGAACCCAGAACCTCGTGCACTCTACCACTAAGCTATTTCCCTCCCCCTAGACCTACTGTCTTTCCTGAGGGGACTAATAGGAAGAATGGGGGAGGGGGGTGCAGGGAGAAATGGAGCACTCAGTCCTCCGAGAGGGGGGCAAGACCACACACATCACGTTCAGCAGAATCACCTTGCCTGATATGTATACAGACATATGCACACACACAGATTCTCTGAGACACACACTCTGGATTCTTCTAAAAGAGAGGAACTGGCTTAAGAGGACACAGGAGGCACCCCAGGAATGGGGTCTAATACTTCCCAGACTCAAAGGGCAAGAGAGTCATTGCTATAGCACCAAGCAGAGTTCCTACTGGTCTCTTGGGCCCAGATCACCATCTTCTTTGGCTGGATGGGTCCCTGCTCATCGCTGTAGGCTATTTTATCCTAGGTCTTTATCTCCAATGCAGCCCTCTTTTAACTGCATTGACCTAGCTTCCTCGTCCTGCTGTGAGCTTAGAAGGGGTACTCGTTGGCCAGGGGCTCAGCCAGCTCAGCACCCATTGGCTGCTCTGCATTAAGCCTCTGTCTCCATTGGCAACGCACTCAAGCCATCTTCATCCTCCCTGATGCGTGGGCTCCGACGGCCGTTTTCATTGGCTGCGCAGTCTTGAAGTTCCGTCCCTATTGGTTGCCACTAGAGGTAGCGTTTC
This sequence comes from Camelus ferus, assembly GCF_009834535.1. NCBI lineage: Eukaryota > Metazoa > Chordata > Mammalia > Artiodactyla > Camelidae > Camelus > Camelus ferus. Next base: position 12,638,186 of record NC_045711.1, on the reverse strand, counting down.
CACTGACAGCGATTCCAGTGGATGGATGGGCTTTGTCTTCTCTGTGCCACACTGTCAGCTGTCCAACTTGAGCCGCTCCCCGAGCCTGCATTAGGGTGGGGGGGCACCAAGGGGGCCTGAAGAGGGCCCAACAGCCTCCAGGAGCCTCTGGTGCTGGCGAAGGTGCTTCCTCCTTTCGTGTTCCCCTGTGACTTCACACACCAGCTGGGCAGGGAAGGCCCCGGGAAGCCCCTTCAGCCAGCCTGGGGAAAAAGAGACAACGAGTGCCCAAGTGGGGCTGGGGCAGGGGGTAGGTCAGGGGGGAGAGGAAGCCCAGGAGGAGGTCAAATGCCTGAGGGTCATGGCGGGAGTGGGAATTAGTGGAAAAGCCTGGAGCACTGGTAAAAGGGCCATTAGAGGTGGAGGAGACTGCAGCAGCAAAGAGGGTCGGGGTCCCTCCTCTGTCAAGCCCTGCATTGACTCCCCATCTCACGCAGAGTGAGGGCCAGAGTCCTAACAGGAAGCTACGAGGACCCACGCGATCTGGTCCCCGTTATCCCTATGACCTCATCTGCTTCTCCCCACTGTCCTCACTCCCTCCAGCCACCCTGGCCTCCTTACTGTTCCTCAAACACACTGGCCATAGCGCCTTTGCCCTGACCTCTGCCTCCCTCTAGGACATTCTTCCCCCAGACACCTCCTCAATGAGGTCCACCTTGACCTCTCTATTTAAACTTGTAACCCTACCCAACCCCGGGACTCCTGACTGCCTTGACTCTGCTCCACTTTTGTTTTTCACCAGCACTTATCACCTTCAGACACACTGTAAAATTTACTTATTTATCATGTTTCTTCTTTATTGTTTCTCCTCCACTGGAATATGTGGTCCAGCATGGCAGGAACACCTGCGTGTTTAGCTCATGGGACCAAGAACTGTGAGTGGCACCTCATAGGTGCTTCATAAATACTTATTGAATGAATAAATAAAAGAATTTCTCACCTTCAGGGCTCTTGTGTAGGTGCTTGAGGGGAGCCCTGGGCTCCGGACTCCGTCCCTCAGTCTTAGTGGGTGTGGAAGGCTCTGAACAGAGTTCCTGGGAACAGTCTGGGGGTGGGTGACATTACAGTGGAGTCAAGACTCATTTTAGCTTCTCGCCCAGATTCCCCCAAAGGCTCACTTCTCCTTCCCGCCTCCCCTCCAGGGGACACTCACCACAATCCTCAAAGATGGTGTCGGGGGAGCAGGGAAGGGGGCCTGGGGTAGGGAAGGCTCCCAGCCAGCGCTGCATGTCTGATCTGGTAGGAATATAAGGAACGGGTCACAGCTGGCCCAGGAGATCTTCCTGGGGGTTGGCAGGGACTTCAGAGGAGAGAGACTGGGGATGAGGGTGGGGGACACTGACAGGTCAGGTGAGGCTCCCAAGGGTGTTTTCTGAAGGAGACATAACTTACAGGGATGAAGCTTGGAGTAGCCGGTGGGTGGGGCGGCCCTGGTGGTTGCTGAGAAGGGAGAGGCGGAAGGTAGGAGGTCCAGATGGGTCGGGGACCTGCTGGGCCTGGACCAGGGAGCGATGGGCATAGTCCAGGACCTGTAGCCGCTGCCCACTGCCCAGGGAAGAGGAAGTTCAAAGGGAGAACAGAGGTCCAGCTGGACTCCTCCTCCCCCCGCCCCCTGCCCGGGTTCCCTCCAGCCCTCGGACCCACCTCTTGGGCTGAGTGATGAGCAGCAGATCACTGAAGAGCAGCAGGCAGAGGGGGGTGAAGCGGGGGCGCGAGGCAAAGAGCACACCTCCCCTTCTGCATCCTAATTCTGTCAGCTCCCCCTGCAACTCCAGGCGCCTGGACCAGGAGACCAGGGGCAGGGCCTGTGGGGGAACAGGGAGGAGGGTCTGACTTCTCCACAGCACCACGGGGAAAGGGAAGCGAGGAGTCTGGGTAGGGACCAACCTTGACTTTGTGGAAGCGCAGCCGCTGTGCGAGACGGATCAGCTCCTCCGTCTGCTTCATGCGCCCCACCTCGGCGCTGCAACGCTCAATGATCTGGGAAAGGAGAGCCAAGTCACCCACCCTTTCTCCCTTCCACCCCTTCCATCTCTCCTACCACCTCATCACCTCTCCCAGCCCCCGCATCCCCCTGCCCACCTTGCTGATAGCACCCAGGGCCTTCTGGGCGTTCTCCTGGCGGCTGGACCCCTCCTCTGTCTGGCGCAGGATATTCTGGGCACAAAAGAAATGGTCACTGGACCTCTACTCTGCGGCTCTGGGATTCAGAAGGGCTGCAGCTCAGAGGACCCTGCCGGGCTTGGCATTTTGGGGTTCACAGGGCTGGGGGACCAGCCTCACCACACACTGTGTGCATAGCCCTGAGCAAGTCACTGTACCTCTCTGAGTCTCAGTTTCCCCATCTGTAAAGTGGGAATAACTCCCACCTATTATACCAAAAGCACTGTTGTGAGGATTCAGCAAGGAGCTATATGCAAAGTACTTAGCATGCTGAAAATGCTGAAAAGAGGGTTGCTATTATTTTAATAATTATTAACCACAACTATTAGTACAAACAATGTACCACAGGGTTAAGAGTGCCTGGATTTAAAGTTTGTCTCCATCAGTTATTATCTGTGTCATTTGTGGCAAGTTATTTAACCTCTCTGAGCCTCAGTTTCCTCATCTATACAGTGGAGTCAATAACAGTTCCTACTCTCACAGTCATTGGTAAGGTTAAACGAGGTGTATAGCACTTAGAACCGTATCTGGGAGGGATGGGTGTAGCTCTGTGGCAGAGCCCATGCTTAGCCTGCCCAAGGTCCTGGGTTCAATCCTCAGTTCCTCCATTAAAAAAAGAACCGCGTCTAGAACAGACATCCAAGGGCTGTTAGCTATTATGATTAGTATCATTATTATGTTGTTGTCTACACTGGGGAGATGTAAAGTTGAATAAGACATAAAGACACTGATAATCTAGCTAGAGGCCTTTACACTGAGATCCCCACATTGGGTGACTTGGTTTAGGGAGAAATATCTATTCTGCAATAGAAGAGTATTTCTCACCCCTTTTTTCAGTATCCCCGACTAAGGAGCCTTTTTAGACATTTTTCCTCTAATTGTCACCCGCGGCTCCCCCCTCCCCACCCATAGAATTTTAATACCGCAGATATACTGTATATCTATCTAGGTAGCACGGCCCTTTGGAGTACCACAACCATTGGAATCCTTAAGATTTTTTCATCTCTCCCACCAAAGAATGAGTTTCTACCTCCTTGGAGGGGGGTGATATCACCCCCACTGGGAAGGCATACAATGAAAGATACAGCTGAGAAAACCTCAAAGACCAGTCACCACATTCCCCCTGAGGCCCGGAGAGAGAAGGGGACCTGCCCAAGGTCACTCAGCCAGTTAGTGGCAGAGCTAAGGCTAGAATTCAGGTCTCTAGCCAGAGGCTCTTTTCCTGCACCCAGACTGCTCCTTGAGACTTTTAGGTCGGGCTTGGTGGGTCCCAGATAGAGACGCCCAGATTAGGAGTCCTGACTAAGGTACTCCTGTGTTCCTGGTGGGGTGGGAGATAGTGATGGCGGGGCAGGAGGCCCTTGGGGAGAATTCTCCAACGGGCTTGGTGGGACTGAGAAGGGCCCAAGCCAGGATGATACCTGCAGCAGCATGCGGAGCCGCGTGATGCGCTGAAATGGCAGCAGCAGGAAAGACGGCAGCGGGAGCCGCTGGCACTTTGGGAGGCTCTGCAGCCGCCGCAGCTCCGCGGAGAAGCGCATGTTCGTGTCCCTGCAGAGGCAGGTTCAGGCTGGCGTCTGCCTCAAGGCCCTAACCCCTCAACCCGCCCTGGCCTGGCCCCCAACCCTGCTCTCCAACTTCCTCCCGTAAGGGGAATGGATGTGGCCGTGCCTCTGACACTCACATCAGGCGGCTGTAAGTCTCCTCCTGATACTGCTGGTTCCGGACGTAATCCACGTACACCGAGAACGGCCCCACGGCGTGGGCATGCACCACGTCGCACAGGTCGCTGATGTGCGGGGAGGAGCGCACACGGGACAGTAACTTCCCCAGAAACCTGAAGGAGTGGGGAACAAGCAATGGAGAGGGTGCAGAGAGCCAGGTGTCCTGGGTTCTTGAGGGAAGATCTGGGCCCTAACTGGACCCTGGGAGGAAGGCCTGGGGACAGAGAGAAAGCTCTGGAGTGCTTTCTCCCAAGGCCTGATTTGTGAAGAGGTCAGGACCCCACTGACCGCTCACTGACTCCCTGGACTCGCTGCACGTTGGAGAAGAGAGTGTGGTGATCCCGAGGGGTGAGCGTGTCCCGGAGAGCCTGGCTCAGCACAAAGGTGTCAGTCAGCAGCCGTAGGGAGCGCAGGTACGAGGCCTCGGATGTCACCACCTCGAACAGGCTCTGAGGCGAAGAGCAGGGCAGGAGTGGAACGCCCAGCTCCCAGCCAGGCCAAGACCCAGGACCCACGCCCCTCCCCGCCGCCCGCCCTGCTCAGCCCCAGGTGCACCCACCTCCTGCATGCGCCTCTCCTGGGGGCTGAGGGTCTCCAGGAGGCCGCTGGCTCGCACAGCTGGGAGCTCCTGCCACAGCGTGTTGCGAGGTCCCGGTGGCCGGGCAAAGGTGGGAGCTTCTCCAGGATTGGGTGGAGACGGACTCCCATCTTCACCGACCCCCCACAGCTCCTCTGACAGCACGGCTGCTCGGTAAGTCTGATACAGGGGTTCTGGAGAGCAGACGTAGCACGTCAGGGAAGTCCAGCGCCCCAGACCCCTTCCCACTGCTCAGTGGTCTCAGAGCCCCTCACCGTCCTGCAGGGGCAGCTCCCAGTTCTGCTCTTTCAGCTCCTCCAGCCCCTCCTCATCCCTGTGGAAAGAGAAAGGGATGAGGTTCGGGGGTGCTATCCACATGATAGTGGTAGGGGTTGTATGCAGGGACCCTGACCAAACCCCAGATTTTTCATGTGCCTGTTGTATGTGAAGCTCTGTTAAGTGGGGCCCTCTGTTCCTGTGATGTCGAGTACCGTGTACCAGAGACTTCCAAGCCCCTGTCTCCAGGGCTCTCATGTAACGACCATTGTCTGGAATGTCCTACTTGTGCCTTGGTGCAACTCAACAGAGTCCAGCCCAACTCTTTTTTTTTCTTTTAAGTTTTTTAGGGGGGGAGTGGGTGGTAATTAGGTTTGTTTATTTATTCTTAGAGGAGACACTTGGGATTGAACCCAGGGCCTCATGCATGCTAAGAATGTGCTCTAACACCCTCCCCTCTGGTCCAACTCAGCTCTTACACATCCCCACTCTGTCCTGGGGATCAGCACCACTGCACACCCATTCACCCAGAGTAAAAACCCAGGAGAATAATTCTGGTACAGGGGTTCTAGAGAGCAGATACAAACTCCAGTAAGTGTTTATCGAATAAATGAGTCGCCTCAGACAGATTAACTCTGATAAGGGTGGTGAATCTGACTAACAGGCCCAAATAACACAGGAGAGATGTTCCTGGTTGCCAAATGTATTTGCAGACAATAATTTCAATAGAAGATCAGGTGGGGGGACTCTGGGCCTGGCTCTTCAACTATCATCATACCTCAACAACCGTATGGTATTTTTGGTATTTCACAGGTGAGGAAGCTGAGACCTGGAGAGGTATAGTGAAGTGTAAAAAGGGACAAAGCTGGGATTAGAAACCAGGGCTGCTGGTCCCTATAGCCCTAGCCCTTCTCTGCACACTTGTGAGGGTAGGATTTAGGTGGACGCCAAGGTTAGTCTGCTCTCAGGTAGGAGTAAGGGTGGGGGTGTTCGGTACCTGCCCTCCGTGGTTGCTGGAGGATCTTGCTGAGGGGCTCCGTCAGGACCATCCCCTAGAGAGGGAACTCAGAGTGAAGAGACAAACCTCCAGGATCCCCAGGCCAGGACTCCTGACTCTGGGCCCAGCAGAGACTGTTACTATAAAAACTACAACTCCGGTCAGCCCCCCCACCCCGGGCCCCAGCCGGAAGCAGCCCAGGGCCTGCTGGGGGTTGTAGTTAGTTGGTTTTTAGACTACTCCGCCTCCACCCCTTCTCTTCCCAGCACAGAGGTCCACTCCTCCAGGCCCTGTACCTGCTTGGATTCCATCTTCAGAGGGCAGATCGAGCTCTGGCTGTGGGGGGTCCCCAGAGGTGGTGGCGTCCTGTCTGACCCGAGTTGGCTTGGGGGGTTTGAGGGGTGGCAGGAGTTTGCGCTCGGCGGTGGAGCGGTAGGACGTGAGGACAACTGGGGGGTGACTGAGGCTTGGAGGGCTGGGGCGGGAGCGAGAGGTCCGCAGCGGGGAGGCCCGGCAGGGGGCCCTGGAGCCCTCCTCGTAGCCCCCTACAGGCACCCATCGGAGCTCCAGGCCAGGCCGGGTGACATGGCAGACACAGGGGCAGCAGGGAGGGCAGACCAGGGCAGCATCTGTGGAGGGCAGGGGCACACTCAGGACCTGCCCAGGCCTCCGCCCTCCCCTTCACCTGCCCAGCAGCAGGAACATGGAAGTCCAGCGCTAGGCCTCTATCTCCTCCACCCTGACTCTTCAAACCCCCAGAAATATGAAAACCAGATTTTTCCAAACACAGAATCCATTTTTGAAAAAATAGTCCCTGAAACTACCCAGTCTTGAAGGACTAAAAACAAAGAAGAGGAGCTGGATTGAGCGGGTCCATGAGGGGCTTACCTGGAGGGCCGTTCTCCTGGGACCCACTCCCAGCGAGGATGCCCTGAGGAGGCTCTGTCTCCCCATTCACATCCACTCCCCCTGGGGGACCCAACTCCACGGTGTCCACAGCCTGGATCCTGCCTTCAGTGCCCCATTCAAACCTGCCAGCCAGTCTCCGCACAGTGCCTGGGGCCGAGGCAGAGCCAGCCTGGGCCAGGACCCCGGCCGTAGGGTGCAGGGGCAGAGGTGTGTTGGGTGACCCAGAGGGTTTGGGTGGGGGTACTGGAGACCGGGGAGTAGGTTCCGGGGAGATGGAGCGCCGGGACCCGGGACTGGGGGTGCCGGAAGGAGAGTCTGGGGAAGTCTGGGAGTCGAGGCTGGCTTTAGAAGCTGATGGGGGCAGAAAGGCTGGGGGCTTGAGGGACGAGGCTGGGGGCTCCCAGAAGATGGGGGTACACATTAGGTTGGGGGCATCATTGGCAGTGAGGGGAGGTTCTTGCGGAGAGGAGCCGTTGTGGTGGGGCCCAGGGGACTGGGCAGTCCGGGGGCGAGAAGGGGGGCGGGGGCGGATGATCCGAGGGGGCTTCTGGGTAGGGGGTGTTGCTGTGGGAAGAGACTGGGCTGACATCTTCTGAGCTCTTCAAAGGAGTGGGGTGCTCTGCTGGAGTCATCCCCTGAAGAAGAGGGAGGGAGAAAGAGAGAGAGACCCTTAGTGCCCACCCCACCATGGGTAGATCGAGGCCTTGAAGCAGAATTGTCAGCAAATGAACCATGATGTCACAGTCAGGAGGGAAAGCTGGTGCACGTCCTCTCTTTCTCTCTCTTCTCCACTGTCTTCTCTCTTTATCTCTTACCCCTCCTCATTCCATTCCCTGAGGACTCTGGACCCTCCTGGTCAGCCTTTCTTGGCCCTCCCAGCCTCTGTCTTTTGGCTTCTGCTGCCACAGTCAGGCCAGAGGAGACAGTGAGGCTGGGGTGGGGGCGCCTGGGTAGAGACCTAGGTTGGGGATGTGTACAAGAGACCCCATCAGTAAGGGAAATGGGGCATGCTAGTATGGCTGCCACGTGTCTCCCTGATGAATTGTGTTTTGTGTCTGTAGTGTGTGTTGCAGAGGTTTGCATGTGTGGTTTAAGTATGTGTGGACATTGTGTGTACGCTATTTCTAGTGCTATATGCACAGGGTGTTGTATGCTGTATCCGTCATTACATGTGGGCCCATAGTAGGAGAGTGGAGAATGCAGTGCGTGGTGTGCACTGTGAGATGGGGGTGCGAGGGTGTGTGTGTTCTGTGCTGTCTGTGGGTCTGTGTGGGGCGTGTGTGTGGTGTGTGTCTGCCTGCATGCCCGCCCATGCCTGGGCTGTGTGGGATGCATCACTATTTCCCTGCGCCAGCGGGCCCTCCGCCCCCATTTCCCAGTTCCTCTCTCCGGACTCTCCCTTTCCGGATTATTTTTAGTCTCCTTTTCCTGCCATGAAGATTCCTGGAGCCTCTGACCCCAAGAGACCAGGAGGCCCCGGGCATGGTCTCTCCTGCCCCATCCTCATCCCTGCCTCCCCCCTGCCCCCATCTGGTCACAGAGAGATGCCCCATGAGAAGCCTGGGTCCCACCGGGATGCCTTGGGGGGTAGTTGGGAGACCAGACTGAAGGTGAGGACCAGTGGGGCCAAGACGCTGCGGCCTGGGCTCACTTCCTCTCATGGGGAAGGTGGCTGTAATCCTGAGAAGGCTGCAGGGTCGAGGCTGGGAGACTGGGCAGCCCCACACTCCCCTGAGCAGTCAGCAGGAGAATCAGACCCCTCCAGGCCCCAGACTGGTTTTTGAGAAATGATGTAGGCTGGGGGCTCAGGGCTGTAGGCTGGGAGTCTTGCGGCTCAATGGCCTCTGTGTTTTGGCAGGAAGCTCCTTAGGTGACCCAGGCAGTAAGCCTCGCCAGCTGGCCAGCTCCTCCCCAGCCTTACCCCCCTCGGAGATCCCTGCCCACCTCAGATACCTGCACTTACTTCCTTCCCCCAGCCCCCTACTAGGGCCTCTTGCAGGGACCCAGGTCCTCTGCCCAAGCACTCACCCTTGAGTCCTCTCCACTCTCAATCACCTCCCGGGCTGAGTGAGTAGGGGCAGGAAACAGGAATCGGATCCTCCTCCCAACCGGACACCCCCCCTCCAAGCCACACCACACTCCACATGCGCACACTGGGGCTCTGGAAGATGCGAGGGACCCTGAATGCCAGATTTGGGAGGTTAACAGCGTCTGGGGAAAGGCTAAAACTCAGGCATGGAGAGTGGGCTGTTCCATATGCGCACACTCTGTTCTGGGTCTGCATTGCTGCATGGGGGGGCTCACAGGGGCTAGGGGTGGAGGGGTGGGGGTGAGGATGGGGTGGCAATGGCAGGGGGACGTCTAGCAGAAGGGCATGGGCTCTAGACACCTCTGGTCACTGAGAGATGGTATGTGTCCCTCCCACACCTCACATGACAGCCTGTCCTTTTAGCATCCAATCTATCTCCTGGGTGTGAGCCAGCCTACGATTTCCCACCAAGGGATCCCCCCAACCCATGTTCCCAATCCCTAACTCTGCAGTAGCTCCCCCTGAATTTACCTTTATCTTTTTGGAAGCAGTTTCTATTTTCAGCCTGTCCTGCCTGCCCTTTGGAGCAAGGATTGTGGGGCCCGGTCTCTCTGAGTGTCTGTTCTGTGTTTCTGGGCGGGAACTGAGGGCCCAGATTGAAATCTCCGCAGAGGAAGCCAATTCCTCAGCCCCACCCGGCCATTGTGTCAGACGTACGTGTGTGTGTGTGTGTGTGTGGTGAGGGGTGTGTGTGTGTGGTGAGGGGTGTGTGTGTGTGTGTGTGTGTGTGTGTGTGTGTGTGTGTGTGGTGAGGGGTGTGTGGAGATAGGGAGGTCAGGAGGGAGATCTGAGATCTGTTTCCTCCAGGTGGGTATGCTGGGCCCCCTTGCCTGCTCTCCATTCTCAATCCATGTCTCTCAGCGTCCCAGCGCCTGACTCTCTCTGTTCCACTGGGAGGTTTGATGTTGGCTGGCCAGGAGTCAGTAACCCCTACGTGGGTGGGCGGGTGTTCCTCTCACCTCTAATTTGCTTTATGGTTGAGGAGCTGAGTTCTCAGGGCTCGGGGTGTGTCGTAAAAACAACTGAGGTGGCAGAATGAGCCACACCCCTGCCTGGGAATTCGGGTAGTGGGAGGAAGACCAAGGGCAGTTATGAACTTTGAACTCTGGGGGCCTTTGCCCATGCCCAGGTGCCTGTTTTTGCCAGGTCTTCATACACACACACACCAAACAAGACACTAAGAAGACAGGCCAGAAAACTGGGATAGAAATACATTTTAACCCATTTTTCCTCAGAGTAAAAGACGATGTCCTTTCAGTGACCAACACTGTGCTTCCAGGTTGGAAGTCTCCCCCACCTCTCCTCTCAGGCACATTCCTGCCCCAGGGCCTTTGCACTGGCTGTACCTTCTGCCTGGAAACCTCCTTCCCAAGACATCCTCGTGATTGATTCCCTCACTTCTCTTAAGTCATTCCTCAGATACCACCTTCTCAATGAGGCTACCTGCCACTGTAAAATCACAATCCACAACCTGACACCATGTTCCCAACCTGCCTTTTTTCCCATAGCAATCATGCCTAATAATGTAGTGTGTAGCTTACTATTAAATTGACATATTGTGTTTATAGTTAATTATCTTTTCACATTAGAAAGTAAGCTTCCTGGAGGCAGGATCTTTATCTTTTTTGTTCACTGATGTATCCTAAAATTCTGGAACAGGGTCAGGCATATGATAATAGGTATTTAATATTTGATGAATTGAACCAAACTGAATGGAATCCTCTGTAAAGCCCACTACTCCCCTGGCTCTCCTTCCCTACAGATCATTTCTTTTCAGGAAGGATGGAGGAGTCCTGAGGTCTTCCTCTCTCATCCATTTACCACCACATCAGGCAACATCAATCCTTCTTCAGTCTTCCTTATGTCAGTAGCCTGGTTGTTAGGAAAGGGTTCGTGGAGGAGAGGTACTTAGACTGTTTCTTGAAAATCAGGTAGAGTTTGGCCAGGCCAAGAGGCAAGGCATGGGTGACCATTTGGGGAGACCAGGGAAACACAGGCACAGTGAGGAGGAAAGTAGGCCGGTCTGGAGGACTCTGAAAGGGAAGTTTAGCTGAAATAGAAAGAGAGGAGTGAGGCTGGAGGAACAAGTGGAGGCCATATCATGGGCAACCAGACAGGGCAGAACAGCACTGAGGTTTCTGAGCAGGTGGGGGAGTGGACAGCAAGAGTTTTAACCAGTTTCCCACCCCTTCCCCCTCTTCTGATACCAGCACCTAGCTTTCTTTTGGGGACCCACCGTTCCATCATTCTGGGTCAACATGGCCCATTCTGGGGGAAGGTATGGCCCAGGAGCAGCCAGTAAGCACACTCTCTCTTCCCTCTCTTCCCCTGAGATTGGTTCAGGGGTGAGCCTATGACACAAGCAGGGCCAAAGTGTAATTCACACAGAACTTCTGCACAAATTATTGGAAAAGACTCTACTCTCTGCTAGATTGCTTTCAAAGATGACTGCTATGATCCCTCCCATTCCAAATGCCCTTTTGCAATGTGACTGCCTCTAACTCCCGTCAAGAACAACAATTTATTTCCCCTCCAGTTCAGTTTTGGCTGGTCCGGTGACTTGATTTGATCAAGACAATGTGGAGGAAGAGACACTGCCTGTTTGGGTCCTGGGGCTTAAGAGGACTGGCAGCTTCCACTTTGTTGTCTTAGAATATAGCCTCCATGTATAGATGAATGGGTTTGACTACTGAAGGGTAAGAGGTCACATGGTGAGAGAAGCCACTTGGAGAACCAGGATGCCCAGCCATCAGCTAGGACCAAGGTCTTAAGACATGTGGGCAAGGCCATCTTGGATCTTTCAGCCCCAGTCAAGCACCCATATGATACCACAAGAGCATCCCCACTGAGCCCTACGCAAATTCTTGATCCACAAACTCATGAGCAATGAAATGGCTTGTTTTAAGTCACTAAGTTTTAGGGTTGATTCATTATGCAGCAATAATCAAAACACTGTCTTAGCAGTGGGGATGCTGAGCTGTGGAATTTAGGCCTGGAGCTGCTGGTGGCTGTCGGTAAGGTAGCCTGAGAATTAAACGAACATAGGGGAGAGGCGGGGAGGGACACATTTAAGTCCTTGATACTTCTGGCCTGAAATCATACCTGTGTTTGCACTTTTCAGTTATGTGTGTCAATAAATTCCCTTTTTGTAAATCAGTTGAATTGGGTTTCTGTCACTTAACAACCAAAAAACTCTTGCAAAGGGAGAGGAGCTCATAATGAAAGGAGTGTTGAGTCCCACTGGCCTCTGGTAGGGCCGGAACTTTGAACTCCAACAGAATCTTTCACAGAGTACAGAACACCTGGCCCTCTTTTCTGTGTAGAAAGACATTTGGGGTAGATAGCCTGCCTGTGGTGTGGGATAAATCAAGAAGGGGCAGTGAGGAAACCCTGGCCTGCTCTGGGAATCCATTCAGGTTTGGATCTCAGTGAAGATAGAGGATTCTGTCCAACTGCCACCAGGTGGAGTCTGAGCACTTCAGGTGTGGGGCCTGGCATCCAATATGAACCCAACAGTGTCTAGGCCACCCCAGGCAAACATGCAGAAGAGGCAGGCACAGCGGGTACCCTTCAGGCCACCCTCCTTTCTCCACGGTTTCACCCCTTCTCTCAGACTTGGGGCCATCTTTGTGTTCCCTGTCCATTCCCCTCAAACTTGTCTCAGGACATTCCATTCATACCCAGGAAGAAAATGATCACAGCCTATGGTAATCAACACAGCATGGTGTTGTGGGGCGGGGCAGACACACAGATCAACAGAAATAGACCAAACCAAATATAGTCAACTCTTTGTCAATTAAAAAAAGTTTTTAATTGAGGTATAGTTAATTTACAATATTATATTAGTTTCAAGTGTACAACATAGTGACTTAAATTTTTATAGATTATACTCCATTTGTACTTGTTATAAAAGATTGACTATATCCCCTGGGAAAACTGATTTTTGACAAAGGAGCAAAGGCAGTTCAATGGAGAAAGGATAGTCTTTTCAACAAAAGTTGCTGGAATAACTGGATGTCCATATGTAAAAAATCAACCTAGACACGGGCCTTACGTTTTTCACACTCAAAAAAGATCATAGACCTAATTGTAAAATATATAAAATATAAAACTATGAAATTCCTAAAATAAAACCCAGGAGATAATTTAGGCAACCTAGCGTTTGGCAATATGTTTTTAGATACACCACCAAAAACACAATCCAGGAAAGAAAATAATATATTTTATTATAATTAAAACTTCTGCATCAATTAAGGTAATCCTATTTGTTGTAATAGCTACATTTCAGTGGCTTAACAAAATAAAAATTTGTTTTTCATTAAAAAAATTCTGAATATGAATATAAATAATGTATTCAACCAAGGGGGGAATGAAGCTTCTGCTCTGTATAAGACACTGTTAAGAGAATGAAAGGACAACTCACAGACTGGGAGTAAATACTTGCAAAACACATTTCTGATAAAGGACTGCTATCCAAAACACACAAATAACTCAAACTCAACAATAAGAAAAAAATTTAAACCCAATTTAAAAATGGGGAAAAGATCTGAACAAATACCTCACTAAAGAATGTATATAAGGGTATACATTTCCAGCTATGAGATGAGTAAGTTCTGGGGATCTAGCGTACACAATGTCAAGGGTAATTAACAACACTGAAACAGGAGGGAAGGGGGCAGGGCACAACCATTAAAAGAAAGACACAGCAATTGAGGATAAGACATCACCTGGTTAGAGCCAAAATGGCAGAAGATTCAACTCCCAGAAGATCTTGAGGCCCAATATAGTGGAATATACGACTTCCAGTAGACACTGAGCCTTATTATTCACTCATCATAATGTATTAACATACTAAATGGTATACCCACAGGTGCCATGACAGTTCCAAGGCTGGAAATAAAAGGCCAAGAAGTAGGCGGTGGCCCAGTTCCTGGGAATCCCTGCCCCTCCCCCAAAATAGCTGGAATAATCTTCCCACTTGTTAGCATATGAAATTACTGAACCCATAAAAACTAACCGCCCCTGCACCTCTAGGCGACTCTCCCTTCTGATTGACACGAACCATATTCTTCCTATGAAATGTATATCTCCTAAGCCTCTTGCCTCTCAGTCTCTTGCCTTTTGAGAAACCCTGCACTCTGTCTGTGGAGTATGTATCTCCCAGAATAAACTTGCTTTCACTTTACTATGTTTCACTCTTGAATTCTTTCCTCTGCGAAGCCTCACTTGAAGAGGCAAGTCCCAGGGACTCGCCCATGACCTAGAACATGGCCATCCTCTCAAGCCCCATTTTCGTAACAATACTGTATTATGTACTTGAAAGTTGTTAAGAGAGTAGTTCTTAAAAGTTATCACCAGGCGCGCGCGCGCGCACACACACACGGTAATTATGTGAGAGAATGGCAGTGCTAACCTTATTGTGGTAATCATTTCACAATATATACATGTATCAAATCATCAAGTTGTACATCTTAAACTTACATATGATATATGTTAATACCTCAATAAAGCTGAAAAAAAGAAGATATACAGATGGCAAAAAGCATACGAAGAGATGCTCAATATTATTTGCCGTTAAGAAATTGCAAATTAAAACAACAGGCAATACCACTATCACACCTATTAGAATGGCTAAAATCCAAAAAATACACTGACACTACCAAATGCTGATGAGAATGTGGAGCTTTAACTTGCTGGTGGGAAGGCAAAAATGGTGCAGCCACTTTGGAAGAGAGTTTGGTAATTTCTTACAAAGCTAAACATGGTCTTATCACTCAACTCAGCATTTACACTCCGAGGTATTAATTAAGCCAATTTGAAAACTAATTTCTACATAAAAATTTGCACACAAATATTTATAGCAGCTTTATTCATCATCACCCCAAACTGGAAGCAAACAAGATGTCCTTCAGTACATAAGTGGATAAACAAATTGTGGTACATCCATAAAATGGAATATTATTCAGTGATAAAAAGAAATGAGCTATCAAGCCATAAAAAGATGGATGAACTTTAAGTGCATATTAAGTCAAAGCAGCCAGTCTGAAAAGGCTACATTTCTTATGGTCCCAACAATCTGATATTCTGGAAAAGGCAAAAATATACAGTAGAAAGATCAGTCATTTCTAGGGAGGGTTGAATAGGTGATACACAGGGGACTTTTTTAGGGTAGTGAGACTAGTTCATATAATACATTTGTCAAAACCCGTAGAACTTACAAAGAACGAATTATGAAGCATAACTTGCTTAATGTATGCATGATAAAAAAAATAATTTTGGAGGTCAGAGGATCCCAGGAAGGAATGCAGAATGTGACCAAATCTAACTGTATTACAAATGTATGAAACAACTTTACAAAAAGGGTGGGGGGTGCTGACCTAAGTAACTTTGGAGATGAGTGGAGTCTTTAAGACCAAAGGCAAAAGAAATTACACATAAGCACTGTATTCTAGTTGATAAGGTATACTGCCAAAATGTAAATAAATGCTTTAAAATTTTCTTTTAAAAGAATTTTGATGAGGATATGGCAAAGAAACACAGAAATCAGGAAAAGAGCTCCCAAAGGCCAAAACCAGAAAAATTTGATCAAGAAAATAAAGTATTTTGGATTATAACCCAAACTACAAAATAAATATCCATGAGTCCATACTGACAGAAATAAATACTTGAATTAATAAATGAGGGAGACAGATCTCCCATGCAGAATTCCAAATAATTTATGTAGATACCTCTCTCTCAAGGAGGTGGAGCCTAACTCTCCCCTCCTTAAATGTGGGATGTGCATAGTGATTTCCTTCCAAAGAGTACAGTATGGAAAGGAGGAAAAAATAATGAATTTACAACAGAGAAACCTGACAAATACTATCTCAGCCTGGTGATCAAGGTCAACATCAACAGTGATATCACTTTGACAGTATGTATCTAGTAGCATCCTTGATATGATGTGATGAATGACAGTTACCTGTATAGTCTTCCTCTCAAAACCCCACCACCTCAGTCCAATCATGAGAAAAAAAACCCAGTAGAGGGACATTCTACAGAAGACCTGCCCAGTACTCCTCAAAACTGTCAAGGTCACCAAAAACAAGGAAAGTGAAATTGAGCAGGACCATGTGGGGCCCTCCTGGGCACAAAAGCCTTCCCATGTCATTGTCCCTCCCCCCAACCCCAAAGGTTTCAGCCGCCTAGACCTTCCTGAGTTTCAAAGAGCAGATTCAAAAAGCTGCTAACCAGGGAAGCAAGGGAATGTAGAAGCAAAGGAGGAACAATCAAAATATGACAGTGAGACTATTAAAGCAGGATCCTGGTTCCTGCTCAAGGGATATACCGAACAATATTTTTGAGTTCTGCTGCAGGAACTAAGGCTCCCACCCAGGTGGAGGATGGCAACTTCAGGCTGAGCAGATTCCTGGAACATGGCCCTATTACCTCATCACAAACCAATCAAAAAAAGTCACATGCCCTGAAGCCCTCATGGCAAATTTTGTCTGTTAAAAGCTTCTCCCATTTTGAAAACTACCGAGGAGGTCGGGTTTTTTCAGCAGGAGCCACCCATTCTCCTTGCTTGGCCCTGCAGTAAACTTTTCTTTGTTCCAAACTCTCACATTTCTTGTTTGTTTGGCTTCACTGTGCGTCGGGCATGTGAACTTTTTTCTTCTATAACAAAAGTTTAAAAAACTGTCACAGCGAGGAGGAGCCCAAGGAGATAAGACAACTAAATGTAATGGGGTATCCTGGATGGAATCCTGGAAGAGAAAAAGAACTTCAAGCAAAAATGAAGGACATTTGAATAAAATATGGACTTTAGTTAACAATAATGAATTAATATTTGTTCATTTATTATAACATATCATATCAATGTAAAATATTAATAAGAGAAATTGGATGTGGGGTATATGGGAACTCTCAGTATCTTTACAATTTTTTCTGTAAACAGAAACTGGTCTAAAAATTGAGTTTATTTTTTTAAAATAACACTTTAAAAGTTGTCTATCTCTAGAGCATCTGGATATTAAGAGACATAAGCACAGTTCTAAAACTTAAGCACATATCAGAATAACCTAGAAGGCTTATTAAACCTCTTGTCAAGCCCCACCTTCAGGTGCAGGAGGTCTGAGGTGGGACTAGAGAATTTGCATTTCTATTAAGTTCCCGAGTGCTGCTGCTGCTGGTATAAACTCAAAGATCAAAACAATGATGAACTCTCACCCTGTAAGCAGATAGAGTAAGGGGGTCCCCACAGAGAATCCCAGGCAATGGCTTTCTTGGCGTAAGAGAAGCCATTTCAGGCCGAAGCAATTTTGTGATCTAAGCACAGTCACAATGCTTACCCTAGAACAGGTCTCAGTAATTAAGAATTTTAGGGGAACAAAAGAATGCAGGAACAAAGGAAAAGCATTCAAGAAACAATAGTTCAGTGTAAAACAGTCTTAGGTCCTCCTCAGGGGATATACATAACAATCTGATATGTATCTTTCAGTTGTTCTGCAGGAACTAAGGCCCCCATGCAGGTGGAGGATGGTAACTCTGTGCTAAGACCACAGACCTTTCTGAACATAAGGAATGAAGGATGTTAATCTTTTTCTGACCCTCCAGATTTCTCAACCAAAACTTGTACTCTAGCAACCTTTGCCCTAATTCTATGCTGAATTTTCTTTTGCTCCAGCCCCTTCAGAAATAAGCACATATCACCCAAACCCTTTCACGAATATGCATGTACCCTTAGCTGAAAACTTCCCCAGTTTTGCTGTTTGGGGAGACACTGCTTTGGGAAAGATCTCTGGTGTCCTTCTTACTTGCTACAAGTAATAATTCCTTCCTTCTCCTGCTCTTTGGCTTGGTTGTATATTTTGGCTCAATGTTCACCTGTTACGGAAATGACAGGCCAGCCAAGAAACAAGCACCACTCGGAGGGTTGGAGTACTCAGATTTATTACGACGGCGGGCTCAGAGGGGCTTCTGCTCCGAAGCTCTGAGCACCTCCAAGACGTGCGCATGAGGTTTTATAGGGTTAATTACAAGTATGGGGTTATTAGCCAATAAGGTTCAAACAACAAAAAGCAAGGAATCAGTACACTGAAGCTTATCAATTCAGAACAGATCACGTTACTGACACTTGTTGAGCTTGGATTTACGAGTTAGCTTGTTAGCCCAGTAAACTGACACTAAACTTCAGATTTACGAGTTAGCCCGGCAGAACTTATATCAGTAAACTGACACTTATCACACTTAGATTTGTGACTTAGCTCATTAGCCCATCTGGGCTTTTCCTTCACACACCAAGTGGCGAATCCAGTTTTTTGGGTGACAATCCCAGCAACCAGATGGAAGCATTTGGGGAACTTTCCTCAGAAATTTTCAGGGGACCTTTTCAGAGCCTCTCATGAGAAGCCCCATTATCTGCTCTAGTTTGCCCTCCAACCCTCCTGCCTCACCCTAAGACTCAAAGATTAACCAGTACACTGGTGAGACAGAGAGGATTCAAATCCAGCCCTGGGGGTATCCAAGAACTCACCAAGTAGTCAGAGAGTAAACAATTGCTAATCAAATAAGATGGAGTCAGAGAGTAAACAGCTGCTAAACAAATGTGAAACAAGGGTAAATGCTTGAGGAGCAAAGCAGGATGAAGTGGCTAAAAAGCTTCAAGGATCAGGAGAGATGAAGCTCTATTTGAAGAATGATTTGGAGGTCACCCAAATAAGGGCACAGTGGGAACAGCATACACAAGGGCACAGGGTTCTGACAGCTCTTAACTTTTCAGGAAACTGATAACTGAGCACCTAGAGAAAGTCCAACACTTTCACTCAGGTATGTGCAATAGATAATTATCATCCCCATTTTTACAAAGGAGACTCTGAGATGTTAAGTAACTTGCTCAAGGCCATCCAGCTGGTAAGCAGAAAGACCCAAACTGGAATTCAAAAGGTATTCTAAGTCTGGTGGCTGCTTCACACACAGGTGTACGCGCTACCACCTACTCCTGCCGCATATGATATTCCCTATTCTCTTGTCATCTTTCTTCAAGCCTTCCCCCTCAACCCCTTCCCAGCTAGCTTCCCTAGTCCCTTTTCTTAGAAGTTCTTCTTTGATTAACGATTACCAGGCTCATGAACAAGACAGGAGTCCAGAATCTCAGGATCTCTCCCACCATTTGCTGGCCCTGTGTAACCTAAGACCAGGGATTAAAATCCCGCTTTGGGCTGTCCGGCATTCTCTGGGTTGCTGTGAGGTCCAAAAGAGCATAGGGATGTGACTACGTTCCCTCGCCATCCTTCAGGACCCATTCCTCTGTGCCCGCAGCCAGTCACACCCTGGCGCTTAGAACCTACAAATATTTTACTCAGCATAAGGAGATCTGTCCAGTCCAGCAGGTGTGCCCCACCTACCCCACTGGCGAAGCTGCAGCTTCCGGGCTCTTCTGGTGCCTGAACCGAGAGGGTGTGGATCTACAGTTTGGCAACCCACCTGGCAATGTCCCGGGATAGATGGCGAAGGAGGGGAGCCCTCTGCCCGCAAGAGGAGCAGTCCCAAGCATGCCAATATGGGGCTGTTGCGTGCTCACTCCACCTCTGGGCCCGTCTAGTAACACAGGGTCCACCCTCTCCTCGCGGCCAGTGATAAAACCTCCGCTTCCCGGGGACCCCTCCCAGAGCTCCGAATCCGCAGCCCAGACCCCGGCGCCAGCCTAGGGAGAGTTAATTCCAACCGCCACTCAGCCTATTCCGGGGGCCGGGTCGCGGAGAGCGCCTCCCATTGGCCGCAGAGCCGGCTAAGCGCTGATTGGCTGAGGCTCTCGGCTCTGACCCTCCAAGGCTCCCCATTGGGCGCGGCGCTCCGGTGACTGGAGTGTGGGGGCCCGGCCTCCGCTGGCTGCTAGGGGTGAAGCTGCTGCCGGCTCTGGCAGCTGCCTGGGAACGCTCACTCTCTGCAGGAGTCTCGACTTCCTCCCCCGATCCAGATCTCCTTGCTGTCCCAGGGACGCCAACGGATCTTCTCCCGGATTCTTTTCCTTAACCTGCTGATTTTCTTTTTCCTTCCTCCCTGGCCCCTGTCTCCCAACTCCGTTTCCCTATCCCTTCTCCCGGCCCCGTAGCCGGACATCCTAAGCACCCCACCTGCCGTCCTCTTGGCTTTTGCCCCTCCTTGACCTCAAATCCCTTGATTAACAAGTCCTCGTCATAACCTCCTCACCAGACTCTCCTAAACTCATTATTTCTTCTTTCTTTGCCAGCTCCTGACTCTCAAATTCCCGCTAACCCCTGACCTCTTGACATTTGACCCTGACATTCTTGACTACAGACGTCTAAATCTCTACCTCCTGTAGCCTGGACTGCTGGAACTGAGATTTTCCCTTGATTTTCTGACCCTCTTTCTAAAGCTCATTTTAACTTTCTTACTCCTGGGCCAGTTCCTGCTACTGCTACCCACCATGGACTTCTTGATGAGTGGCCTGGCAGCCTGCGGAGCCTGTTTGTTCACCAATCCCCTGGAGGTGGTGAAGACTAGGATGCAGCTGCAGGGAGAACTGCAGGCCCCTGGCACCTACCAACGGCACTACCGAAACGTCTTCCATGCCTTCATCACCATCAGCAAGGTGGACGGCCTGGCTGCCCTGCAGAAGGGCCTGGCCCCTGCCCTCTTATACCAGTTCCTGATGAACGGCATCCGGCTGGGCACCTACGGGCTGGCTGAAGCTGGGGGCTACCTGCACACAGCTGAAGGCACCCACAGCCCTGCCCGCAGTGCAGCAGCTGGGGCTCTAGCTGGGGTCATGGGAGCCTACTTGGGGAGCCCCATCTACATGGTGAGAAGAAGGGTCTTGCCTGGGGCCTTCAGGGCAGATACTCGGTGTTGGGTGGGTGCCTGAGCCTTCACAATCTGATACTAAGTTGGAAGTGGATTTGTGTAAGGGAAGAATAATTTGAGTAACATACATCAGCAAGTGTAGGGATCAGCGGAAGTCCTGGGCATCACAGAATTATAATCGCACAGTCTGCCCTTTTTAATTATCTGGTATAGGTGAAGGGCCTGAGGCCCAGAGAGGGGAAGTGATCAGCTCAAGATCACACAGCTCTTATTGCTAGGACTAGGCCCTGCTTAGAGCTCCTTCTGGAAAGACACTGGAAGGCAGTGAGTTCTGTAGAAAGAGAGGCAGTCTGGTCTCACTCCTAGGGTATGAGATTCAGGGATAGTGACCTCCCCAAAGTTAGCTGGACATACGCCCCCACAGGGCTTGGGTGCCAGGGAGCAAGTTTTACAGATGATCCCTCACAACCTGCCTCAGAGTCTGATGGGCAGCCTGGTCGTGGTAGTGGCTGGAGATTGTCTGCCAGTCTAGGGATAGGAGCTGGCATAAAATGCTGGATACCATGTCTTGCCTACCATGAACAGTCTTAGGAAATGTTGCCATTCTCCAACCTCTCCACCCCTCACCCCTACCCCCAGGGAAAGGAGGATGTAGAAGGGGTGGGGTGTCTATCAGTGCTAAGAGACCCATCCCCCCCGGGACTGGAGCCAAGGGATGGAGCCAAGGGACACAGCCTTATGACCAATTTGTTAAGTGGGAACAACAATAATTATCAGATTAAAAGGATATTCATTTCTGAACACCCTAGAGGAAGTATGAAGGGGTCAGGCATCTGGGTCTCTGAGGTGGGAAGCTGGCCACTGGGCCATAGGCTATAACACTCTTTTGTCCCCAGGTGAAGACACACCTACAGGCACAGGCAGCCTCAGAAATTGCTGTAGGGCACCAGTATAAGCATCAGGTGAGGGTTTTCCAACCCAGCTGGAGTCCCTGCCCATCCTCTCCCATTCCCCTGTCCAGGCTTCTCCCTGCACCCAACAGATCCAACCCCTCCACGGCTCTGCCCAGCCCATCAGTACAGCCCTACTCTGCCCTGGAGTCCACCCACACCCTCTTTCCCCCACGTTCCCCGGTTCCTATAGTCTTCTGCCCTTGTTTCTCCTGCCCCACTCTCCTGACCTGCAAATGTCAGGTCCTCACATCCATACACCCTGCCCTATTCTGCGGTGGCAAGGGAGGGGATGGGGGTGGTAGACAACTGAGGGGCCACATTCTCACTCTAAGCCCACATGGAACTGGTTGTCTAGAGTCTGGGTGCCTGTTATGGACCCATCCTTGGCATTGTTAGGAGGTGGCAGCCCCTGATGCCTGGGTGACTGAACCCTGCCCCCATGTTCTCCCTCCCCCACAACCAGGGCATGTTTCAGGCGCTAACCAAGATTGGCCAGAAACATGGTCTGCTGGGGTTGTGGCGTGGGGCCCTGGGCGGCCTGCCCAGAGTTATCGTCGGTTCCTCCACCCAGCTGTGCACCTTCTCATCCACCAAGGACCTCATGACCCAGTGGGAGGTACTGCCGGGGGAAGGGATGGGACCACCCTGGGAATGTGGGCAGGGGGAGGGCAAGCTGAAGTGGGCTCTAAAGGGACAGTGCCGACATTCAATATGAGGGAGTGGCACAAGGGCTTGGGGGTCACTGTATCTTTACACCCTTGCCACAGTTCTCTTGCCACTTCCTCCCAGGTATACCTGAGTCATAAGGGCTCCGCAGTGTTATCACTGGTGGAGTGGAAGCTCCCTGAGTTACCAGCTTGCTACTGTATCCCCAGCACAGGGCCTGTCCTTTCCTAGGGGTTGAATGATTGGCTGACTGACAAAGCTCTTTCTCCCTCCCCACTTTAGATATTTCCTCCCCAGACCTGGAAGGTGGCTCTGGCGGCTGCCATGGTGAGTGGCATTGCGGTGGTCCTGGCCATGACACCCTTTGACGTGGTCAGCACAAGGCTCTACAATCAGCCCACAGATGCTCAGGGCAAGGTAAGGGTGGGTGCGGGCAGGCAGGGCAAACCGGGGCATGGGGAAGAGCAGATTGTGGCTGCAGATAGGAAGGCCTAAATGCAGCCTGCTAAGGTGAGGTCCCTGGTGGGCTCTGACATACCCCTTCTCTGTATTCTCCCTCCCTCTCCAACCTCTCAGGGCCTCATGTACCGGGGGTTGCTGGACGCTCTGCTGCAGACGGCTCGGACAGAAGGCATTTTTGGCATGTACAAGGGCATAGGTGCCTCCTACTTCCGCCTTGGCCCCCACACCATCCTCTCTCTCTTCTTCTGGGACCAGCTGCGCACGCTCTACTACACTTACACCAAATAACAACAGCCACTCCTCCACACTCCACCAAATCAGCACTCCTTGGACACTCCATTACCATGGTGTGGTGACTTCTGACCTAGATGACCTGCCATGGTCCATCTGAGGGGGAACAGCCAACCCTATACCCCATCTGTTTTCTCAGGGTTGAATCACTACAAGGGATAGTTTCCCTCTGTTCCTTGGGTGTCGCTTTAAACCCTCCCTACCTGTACCCCTGTACATTTCACACCCCTCTCTCAGGGCTGAATCAGTCACTCCAGAGTGTATTTCCTCCCTTTCTCCACTGCCGGCCTCAAGTCCCTTCTGATCCCATGCACAAATTTAAACTCCACCGTCCAAGACCAAAGGGAATTGGGGGGACCAAGGTGTTCTGTTAGATTCAAAGGCACAGATATTATATTGGATATAAAGCAAGTTTATTTCTGCAGAGAGGAGGTGTCTTATGTTTATGCACTGGGAAGGAATTAGGGGACTATATCCAACCCCTTGCTCCCCTTGCAGAATAGGGGCTCCAGGTCTTCAGCAGCATCACGATCGTGCAGCATTTCAGTTTCTTTATTGGGGACTAAAGATGTTGGGATCGTGAAGGGTCAGACTGGTCACCAGCTGTTCAAAGTCACCCAGGCTCCAGGGCAGAAGTGACAAATTTTCAGGGCCAAGAGATGACCTATTCTCAGGGCTTGAAGGTGAGGAACAGACAGAGAGATAACGTCATCCAAGCCTTGGGTTTGTAAGTTCCCATCTCCTGTTCCCCAGAGGACCTGGATGTCTGTGACCCCAAAGCCCTGGCCTACTCCCACGTCCTTGGAGGACCCACCAACGGATCTCCCTGCTTTGCCCCTCCCAGCCAGTTCTCATGGGGACCCAGTCACGAGCCATGCACCCTTTCTGTGCTTCTTACGGGGGCTGATTGAAGGTGAGCAAGAGATCAGTCTGGTATTGGGTCAGCCGCAGCAAGGCCTGGTGCAATGTCACATACTTTGCTACCTAAAGGAATCAGAGTCGGGATGCTTACCTGATTCCCTGGGGCCACCCCTTTTCGCCCCTCCAGGACTTCTCAAACTCCCTTGGCCCTCACCTGCTGGTTTTCTTTCGCTACCTGCTGCTTGCCAGAGAGGATCCAGGCTTCTTGACAGCAGCCCCTCAGGGCCAGGTTCTCCAAAGGGAGGGGCTGCACAGCCTCCACTTGTACAGCTCTAGCCTCCTGCACCCCAGCAACATCCTCAAAGTGGTACCTGGAGTGAGGGAAGCAGGGTCATGGAGGGACATCTCTTACCGCCCCCGACAAGCATCTTTTAAGTCCTAAGCTTCGCTCACTTATGGTGATAGGTGTTGCCCTTGGAGTTTTCATTGCCCTGGTTAACCGTCCAGCCACCGGCCCCGCCCACTTCTTCGGCTCTGGCTCTCCCATTGGCCAGCCGCCGTCTCGACGTCCTCACCGAGCAGCCTCTTCACCCTGCACGTGGGCCTGCAGCTCCAGAAGTTCCACGATCAGGCTCTGGTCTGTCACGCGATGGCAGAAAACTTCTTGATTGTCCGGGACTGGTCGAAGGTCGCTGGAGAGAGGCGAGGTAGACCCTGGTTGACCCCGCTTCTTGCCCGCAACCCACCACGTCAGCCTCCTTTGGCGCCCGGGCCGTCTCACCTTACGTCAATGGCCCCGGGAGGGAGAGTGGCTGAGAAGGCGCCCCCAAACAGTGGGTAGTCCTGCGTGGGCTCCATGGGCCTAAGACTAGGGTCTGGGCACTAGAGATTTAAAAGAAACCCACATAGGCCCACGTGGCATCCCCTCCCTGCGTTTCGCAGCAGCCACCGCCAGTCTTCCCTGGCCCTCGACCCTTTAAGGCCTGGCCCCGCCCCTCGATCGCGCTGGCCAATCGGCGCCCTCGCCTTGGGGGGCGGTGCCCCAGTGGGGCTGCTCCCGGAAGCCAAGCTGTTAGAAGGGCGCGGGGCGGGATCGTGGGGGTCAGCTAGGAGCTAAGACCTCGGTTTAGTATTTGTGACGCCCTTGTGGTCACTAGCTCGCACCCGTCTGTCTCCTCCTTTTAAAGGGATAGCACTTTCTAACAATGTCGCCTGAGACCCTCCTTAGGGGCAGTTGATCGTCCAAGGGTCTGACGTACAAGTGGAATCTCCTGAGGGGAGGGGAGTGGATAGTTTCAGAGTCTCCCAAATCACTCTTCAGGGCCTCCTGACCGGGAATAAGCTGCCAGCCAGACCACTAATTCCCGGATGCGGAGAATTAGGGGAACAATGGGGCCAGGTGTGGGGCCGGGTTAGGATTTAGGACTCCCGCCTTCCTGAAAGCAAAACCCAACCCAGGGATTATGTATCTAATCCCCCTCAAATCTTCACCTTGGGAACCATGCGAGGGGATGGAGGGGGCGGGGAAGAGGGTGTTCTCCCCCGTCTCTCTCTCTCTCTCTCTCTCACACACACACACACACACACACACACACACACACACACACACACACACACACACACACACACACACACACACACACACACACACACACACACACACACACACACACACACACACACACACACACACACACACACACACACACACACACACCTGGAAGAAAGCAGTTTTATAGATTTTTAGAGTGTTCTTAAAGCTTCGGCTCAAGTGTATCCTCCCAGCTAATTTCTCCTTTCATCTTTGATCCCCAGCACCTGGCAGAGTGTTTAGAGCAAAATAGACCCATTATGTATAGTTGAGTGATTCAATAGACCCAACAGGATGAATTTTGGAACCCAGGCCATGCATACCCTCAGGGGTTCTAGATGTCATCTACTTCCCAGCCAAAAACTTCAAGAGGATTCTCATCTTGAGGCCGTCCCACCCTTGGGGCTGCAAGTGCCGGCCAAACCTCTGGATCCTAATGATTTTGTGACACTGTGGCCAAGGGATGCATATTCTTTGGTCCTTTACCTTACCAGGCCTTAAGTGAAGGGCTAGAGCTACAAAGGCTATTAGGACACAGGCTCTGCCTCACGAGGAGTTTACAAAGAACAGTGGATGATCCTTTGAGTCTTAAAGGATGACTCAGAATTCACCAGGGCATCCTAGGGGTATTCTAGCCAGGGGAACACTGGGAGCAAAGACTTGGAAATGAGAGGACATGTTTTGGGGAATGCAAGTATATTAGTTTGGCAAGGGTGCCATGGGGAATGAATGGCAGGGATCTGTGAAGGAGGAGGGGTTGGCCATATGCAGGGTTTTTATAAAGCATACTAAAGAGCCTGGACTCCTCACTTCTGATGGCCAGTATCAGATTTCTCTCTGAGACTCATTTCCTCCTCTCTAAAAGATTGTTAGGATTAAAGGAAGTAAGGATGTAGTTGAACCTGAATTTGTTTCTGGGCAAAGAGAGTGGACTAAGTTTGATCCATGAGGAATTAGAGAGGGATGTGTCACAGACCCCAGAGGGAAAGGAGGAGTCTAGACTTGGGGAATGTAGGGAGCCAGCTCGCAAGGGTCAACCCCATGCTGCCTCCCCTCCCTCCCCATTTCTGCTGGTTTACCATCTGCCCCCTCCTCCCCGCCAGGGGCAGTACTGGCTCTGACTACTTTGTGAGCAGTCAAGCAGAGAGGGAACCCTTGGAAAGGAACCTTCAAGGACTTAGAAGTTAACAGGGCGCTGGCTCCAGGCACAAGGGATAGGGGCCTATTTATGGGCCAGGAGGTCAGACTAGATTAGGGAGACTGAGGAGAATCCCCTCAACTTCCTCATTTTGGGTCTTTGTCATGCCAGGAGTCATGCTCTGCTATGAGCCTTGTGCAGCAGGGGACGCCTGGCCCTCCAGCTTTGGAGTTCTTGGGGCATGAGTTAGGTGGGCTCTTCCAGATGGTAGGCAGCAGACCTCCATGCATGGAGGTGCAAGGCCGGACCTCCTCAGGGAGATCAGGGTGGAAGGAATCCCTAACTTGGCAGGTTCCTCTTCTTGACTCCACTTTCTCTGTCTCACCCTTCACCTCTTTCCCTGTGTCTTGTCACTTCTTCTGGCCTTCCCAGCAGCTGGCTCCCACTGTGTGTTCAAATTCAAACTCCCCGAGAGACAGATTCTAATTGGGTCCATTAGCTGCCAACCTATCTGAAAGTCCCTATTTGGCCAGCTCTCCAGCCTGGCCACTTCCCAGGCCACTAGCCAGACACAGGTGAGATCCTTGGCCAGCTAGCTGTGAATAGAATTATGCATATCATGGGACAGATCTCAGTAGGCCATGATGGCCTGCAGCCACTTTTTTCAAGATGGTGTGAAGGTATGTCCAAGAACTGATTGAAGTAGGCCTGCAACTGATTGATTCTGTACCTCGCAGACATTCCCTTTTCCAATTACCTGCATGCAGTTGATGCAGTTTTTTTTTTTGCTTTGGGGAGACTGCTGTCCCAGAGCCCCCACCCTACCTACTTTTGAGGGCACCAAGAGGTGGAAGTGATGGACTTGAACCAGAGAGATATCTGACTCAACACCAAAGTCAAGCATCCCTTTGGGCAATATATATTTCTATCAAGCAGGAGTTTTTAACCTTTTTTGCTCCCATGCACCCCCTTGGCAGCTAAGTGAAGCTCACGGACCCCTACTCAGAATGATGGTTTTAAATTCATAAAATAAAATATATAGGAATTCAAGGCAAATTAAACTATTTAAATACAATTATCAAAATTAAGAACCAGAACTGCACAACACTGTAAATTGACTACACTTCAATTAAAAAAAAAAGAATATGAAAAAGAATAATAATAAAAAAAACAGAATTCTATTGTAGAACATCCAGTTGGTGTTAGACCAGTTGGAGGTGAAATGGAATAACAGGTCATTCCACTAAGCTAGATGAGGGTCTGCACTAAGCTGGTAGAGGTAGGAGAGGAAGCGATGAAGCCAGATAAGCAAAAAGCAAGGGAAGCAATAATATGGATGATCCCCAAAGTGCAGGGGAAGAATGAAGATGGAGGCCTGGCCAAGAAGAATGGAGACACCAATGACAGACATAGGGCTTCTGATGAAGGGTTTGGCTGTGGATAGGGCACAGAGGAGAGAGGGCATCTGTTCTTGCCCTCAAGTCACAATACAGGCACTTTACCTTCTGTCCCCCTCTCCCCAACGGTAGAATTCTGCCATTCATTCCTTTTCACTACGGGATTATCATGAGCCAGCGAAGCAGGGATGGCTGCACCATATGTCAGTGTTCGGTACCGTTTCTTCATAAGGACCCAGTGTCTGGAGCTAGTGAGGTACACACATCCCCGCCACACTCAGAGTTATACATTCTTCTGACTAGGTTCTGGCAACTCTTAGTTTTGACTCCTTAAAAGACACCTGCCCTCCTGCATCTCACATCTGTTTCTCAGCATATATTCTAGAAGTGGCAGGAGGAGGCCCATCACATCCTCAAGGGTGAGAAGGGGTTTCCTTGGGCCAGGATCCCTGTGTCTTTAACCCAGTGGGGATACCCCCTGCTCCTTCCTTTGGAACCTCCTACAAGGTGCCACTGGGAATCTACAGGGTCCTAGCCTCCCAGGTACCACATAACTTACCTCTTTTCATCTGCTTTGTTTAGCTTAGCCATGTCCTCGTAACCTTCTCCAGGTGAGGTGTGTGGGAGTGGGGACGGCTGTCTGTACTACACTGGGAAAAGATCTAAGGGAGAGAAGAGTTTGCCTCACTGTGAAGATGGGGTCAGCATGCTAGGACTCAGTGGGGAGGAGAACAGGCTGACTGCCTAGTCCCTTCTGTTGCCCTGGATACCCTCCCAGGGGCATCCCAGGATACTCCAATGACTTGGGCAGTGGGAAGTCATTCAGCTGGTTAAGCTGTAAGGTTAGTGATGCCATTCTTCCTCAGTCTCCTCTTTTTCTGCCAACCTCTTCAACGCTGGTTACCAGGCTCCACTCATCCCTCCTAGATAATCTTCCCCACACAGACTAGTGCCTCCCAAATCTCCATTTCCATCCCAGATCTCTTCTGACGACCAGCTGGATGCCTCCATTTTCCTGTCCCACTGACACTTCAAACTCAACAAGCCCTAAGCAAAGCACCTCATCTTCCTCCCATATACACGCCATCTCCTGTGTTGCTAACCACAGTTAATGAAATAATCACCTGCCCAGCGGTCCAAGCAAGAAGTCTGGGCTTCATTACTGGTTCCTCTCTCTCCTTCTCCCCTCACATCCAGTTCCTGGTGATTCTTGAATCCTTCCATTTCTTTCTGCCATCACCCTAGTCCTGGCCAGCATTATTTCTGCCAGGAGAATTGAAAACCCTTTTACTGGACTCCCCACATCCTCTCCTGTCTTTGTCCTCTGCAGTGGAGTGATCATGTCTTCCCCCCATGTAAACCCCTTCAGTGGTTTCTCATTGCTCTAAGGATGAAGTTCAGGCTCTTTGACACGCTCTGTTAAGCCTTTAACTGTGCTTGTCCTGTTTCCTAATGTAGTTAATGTTCCAGACAGACTCACCTTTGTTTAGTTCTTTCACTCACCTTGTTGCTCACCTCCGAGGCTTTGCAAATATCGTCTACTTTCCTAGAGTGCCCTCCCTGCCCTCTCCTGTAACAAGCTTCTACTCTTCCCACAGGACTCAGCTAATCCTGAGACTCCTTCCCTGATCCCGAGTCTGGGCCACATCCCCTGCGGTGAGCTCCCACCTGTACCCCGAGCTTCCGCTAAAGCATACTTCTTCGAAGTTGTTTATTTCAGGATTTGTCTCCCTTCTCATGTGTGCCTGCCCTGGGAGGAGACCCTTGACAATTTTCTTACCTCAGTGACAGGTTGAGTGGGGCTCTGTTTCATACTCTTTGTTCCAATCTGTAGCCATGGGCCACTCCTCCAGCCAGACTAGGGAGATGAAGCTGCACAAAGCCACCCCTCCTGGGGGCAAAACAGCCGAGAATCCCCGGCACGCCTAGCAGGTTGCTCACACAAGAGGGTCTTTCCTGAAGCCAGAGGTCCCTCCACAGCAGTGCACGAGGCTCCATTCTCTGGCTGTTTGGTGCCCCCAAGCATATAATGACAGGCTGAGGATTCCTTTGATTTCTGCTCCCGGGTCTTGAATGCAGCAGGTGCTGGGGAAATAAATAGAGCTTGTGGGACCCTGGGCCTCTGAAGACTCAGCTGCTGTGGGAGACATTCTCCTCCCATAGGCTCATTGTCTGATGACCACCTTTTTTCCTTTCTATCCCCCTTGTCCACATCTGAGTTTGGGGAGGTGTCCCAGGCACTGTTTGGAGGGACGCTCAGGTGTGGGTTGGCCTATTATTGGAGAGGCTGGGAGCCTCTCTGGAGAAAGTGGCCTTCTTGTAGGGGTGGGGGTGTCCCATCCAGATCCCTGCACACACTTCCTCCTCTCTGTGCCTGGTCCTGCTGGAGCCTTCCTTCCAGCACACTTTGCGCTGACAGGGGATGAACACATGCTCAGTTCAGTGCTGTGTCTTTTTCTATGAAATTGAAGGTCCCTTTTGGCTGCCAGGCAAGTGTTAAGTGAAGACAGAGGCAAGACTTACTGGTTCTTCCTGTCCTCCCACCCCCACCCCAACACATACATAGTGTCATTCACTTGAAATGATGACAAGGGCTTGAAACTGAGTATTTTGCATACTGGAGAAATGAAGTAAAAAGGGGAAACGCTTGAGAGGAACTGCAAAGCCAAGCCACCCGCGAGCCCAGTTCACTAAGTTCACTCTTCTATTAAGAAAAAAAAAAGGTGTATCAACCTTTACTAATTTTAACATTCAGATTCATTCACTTGTTAAATATATATTTATGGAGCATCTGGTAGGTGACAGGCACCACACTAGGAGGTAGGCTACAGTGGAAGGCAAAACTGCTCTCATTGAGTTTACACTCTACTGAGGAGACAGCTCTCTGATCAAAGAAACACATAGTTCAGAGCAAGACTGCAGTGATGAAAAAAACTACAACAGTGACTTGGGCTGGAAAGAGAGGCATGTGATGCTGCTCTGAGAGCCTTCAGTGTCCTACAAAGAATTTGATCCAAGAGCTGTTGACTGATGAGACCCAGAGAGAGGGCAGGACTTAGATTTGGATGTTATTGTAAATGGTTTTGCTTTAGACCTTGGGTGTAGTGAGCTGAGGTCATCTTACCCCTTTAGTTCATGGTGCATTACTATCACGGCTCCACTTGAGTGCCCTCTCATTACATTTGATCTGTTTCTCATTCCCATTCCCCGTTTCCCTCATAGGTGGGTAATGATGAATTGATGATAATGAGACAATCTGCCCTGTTGTCTGGCTTTCTCAGAGAAAGCTGATGGGTTAGGATTTAGTCAAATGGGAATGATGAAAAGATACTGGGTCAAGTTGAAGGGCACTGGAAAGGCTATTACTGGAGGCTGGATAAGAGGGAAGAAGAGAGAAGAAATGGATTGGGGGTAAGTTGCTATTGAGCTGGAGGTCCTGATGACTTTGAGATGAATACTGAAGATGAAGATGCAAAGTGGAAGGAAGCGAGGCTAAGGTCAGAGGTAGGGTGCTCAAATAAATGAGTGTGAAGTGAAGAAGATCTGGGGTGATGACAACATTCCAGGGCTGAGGTGAATGGAGGAAGTCATTGAAGAAAAGATCATTTTGTTATATGGTTATTAACATGGATCAGGATAATGGAAGGGGCTGAGGTGGAAAGCAAGAATATAAACCAGGGAGCAATGCCCTTGAATAATGAGGGGGAGTTAGGAAGGGTTGAACAGGATAAGATTTGACTACAAGGAACAGAAAACACCAAAATAGGGATTAAACAAGACAGAAGTTTAAGATACCCAGTGATAGCCTGTTCAGGGCTTGTCCATACTCCTCAGTGTCAAGAAACCCAGTCTCCTATCTTATTACTCTACTCTGCATGGTGCTAGTGCCCCAAAGCCAACTCATGGTCCAAAATAATGCTGCAGTTCTAGCCATCACGTCTTCAATGCAGGTAGCAGGAAGCAAGACTAGATGAAGAGAAGCATACATCCCTTCCTTTAAGGACACTTAGAAGTTGTGTACATCATTTTCTCTTTTATTGGTCAGAATTTAGTCAGAGCTATTAGGGACACTGGGAGATGTCATCTTTATTTTGAGTAGCCACGACCCCTGCTAAAGTACTGAGAGGTCCCGTTTCTAGAAAGGGGAATCAGATATTGGGAACGACTGGTATCCCAAGTGATGGGGAAGTCAGCAGAACACAAAGTACAGGATGAAGGTGATACAGGATGGCATGAACCTAAAATGGGCAATATTTTCTTCAAAGTGGGTGGAGAATAATCTGGGAGTGGTATGGAGGGGACCCAAACCCCAACTCCCTGGCCTGAGGAAGATAAGATGAGCTTTGAGAATAAAAGCCACCACCAGGAGGGGCTTTTGGGATGGATGGGGAGATAGGAGCTGGGTCAGGGACCAGCAAGGACAGGGTGATGTGTGGCTACTAGATAAAAACAAGGATGAGAAGCTGAGCTGACTTCGTCATGGCAGTGTCCGAGGGTGGGTCTTGCTTGGCCAGAGTGATCAAAACCAGAAACTGCTCCTTCTCCAAAGTGCATGAATTCATCTACCACAGCCAATCAGCAGGTTACTTCACATACCATCCTGCTACCTTTGCATCAAGTGCTTGTAAACTTGACATCCCAGCCCTGGGATCAGTCCTCAAAATTGTCAATTTGAGATTATCTGATTATATATATACGTTGCTTCCCAGCACCATGAAGGAAAATTCAAATACCAGAAATGACCTACTAGCCCCACACTGTTCAGAGTAAGTGAGTTTGCAAAGCAATAAGAAAACAATCCAGTTATTTTCTCCATAGCTGAAATTTAACACTGTTTCTTCACGACCAGTCTCTCCTTTGGCTGTTCTACCAGGAGCACGGTGTGGGGCCTCCCCCTTCCCCGCCAGGCCCGATGTCCTCAGGGATCTGAGATTCCAGTCTCCCTTCTCAGGGAATTTCTTTAATCAAGATGTTGAGCTATTTAGGGGGCGGACTGACTTGAGCTGTACCACACAACTGTCAGGAGGAAGTGGCCTCTACACACTCCTGTGAGCAAAGGAAGCAAGGACAGCTGTCAGCAAGAAGTCCTGACGATGCTGTCTCCACGACTGTGACTGCAGGATGACAGGAAGCAGATGTTGCAGTACTGAGCAAGGCCTCCCAGCTGGTCCCTTCACAAGTTGTGTGACCCTGGGCAATCTAGTTAACCTTAATTCTCCTTTTGTTTAAAAAAGAAAAAAAAAAAAAAAAAAAAAAAAAAAGAGTGGGGAGGAGGGTATCAAGTACCTTGCTGAACTCTTATAAGAAATAATTTCCATACATATAAAATGCCTAGCACATGCCCAGTTCACGGTAGGTGTCATACACAGATCTTATTTAAAATGTTATTTTAAATTCTATTAGACCATAACCTCCCTGGCGACAGTGACACTGCTTGGCACTGCAGCTAATCATCAAACACTGATGGAATGAATGAATGAATGAATGAACGAACACTAAAGGCCCAGTGCTAGGGGTGAGGGTGCTGACCACTGCTTTGGCGGGGGGGGGGGGGGCCTGCTAATCAGGAGTAAAACTCAGGAACCTGAGTTCAGAGGCCAGCTCGGGGGCAGCCCTGGGACATAGCTGGAGACACTGTCAGAAAAGCTGCCAACAACTGCTTACACTTAGCACAGCACTGCCTTTAAAAAGAAGAATCCAGAAAGTTTCTGCTGTTTTTCAGATGAGAACACTTAGGTCCTGACTTGCATGCTTTTGTACACCCTCACCCCCTAAACCCCAGCGATGAGGAAGGAGGGCCTAAGACATCCCTCCGAGCCCAGATAAGTGACATGAGTGATGCGGTGCAGTGAAGGGGGACAATGGAACCCCCCCACCCCATGCATCCCAACTGCCCACCGAAAGGGGGTCTTCTCTGAACCACCTGCTGCTTCCCCAGGCCCACAAAGGACAAAACATGTTAGAGCAGAACTGAAAACAGATCCAACAGCATAAGGCAGAAGCAAGGCAGATTAATACAACTGGCTGAGGTTTTTTTGGCATTTGGTCCTTATCTAACACATTTGGAAGTAACACAGGGTACTTCTAAGGATAATGGGGAAGAGGGCAGCAGATACCCCGAGTACCAACCATGGGACCCAGGGGAGCATCCCTGGCCTGCTCAGCAGCTTCCTTCCTGGGTCCAGTTTCGGGCATTGATGAAGAGCTGGAGCCAGGGGGAGGTAGTCAGAGTGTCAAATGGAGGGGGTCGCCATGCCCACTGCCAAGGCCTCACAGACCGCTCAGGGTGAGGCATGAGAGCCAGGTGGCGGCCATCAGGGGAGCAGACACCAGCCACACCCCTTGGGGACCCGTTGGGATTCAGGGGGTACTGCTCTGTGGGGTTCCCGTCATCGTCTGCCCAGTGCAGCGGGGCCAAGCCCCTGGCCTCCATCTGGGCTTGGAGTTCTGGAGAAGAAAACGCCATGTAACCTGGGGTGGAAGGAGGGACATGAGATCAAAGTGCCTTCATGCCGACCACTTGCCCTTGTCCTCAGGCCCTCCCCTGGCCTTGCCTTCCCAGAGCCTGACCTTCCCCATGAGAGCTCCACACAGGCAGCACAGCACCCTCCATCCCTCGCAGCATCAGGGCGGGCCCGGGGCCCACACGCACGCTGGACCAGCGAGACTCATAACGCCCAGACACGTTGTGGCGCAGCAGGAGGCCGGGCCGGGCTGGCCAGGAATCATGGCCCGTCTCTGCTGCCTCCTCACTGGGACTGCCTCCCACCCAGCCCAGCAGAGCCAGCAGCTGACAGCCGTTACACACGCCCAGGCTGAAGGTGTCTGGCCGCTGCCGGAAGTGCCTCAGCTCAGCCCCGGCCTGTGGGTTAAACGTCACAGCAGCTGCCCACCCTAGGAGGAACAAGGAAGCTGCGGTGAGACCTGGAATGAAGGGCGACAGCTGTATTTCCCTGTTACACAATCCCAGGACCCTCCCCCCGCCCAAGCTGAGGGCAAATGCCAGGGGAGAAACAGGTTTACTTGCTTGAAACAGACGTAGCCAACTCCTGGGCCAGAGATGGCCCATAACAAGCTTTCTGCTTAGCCAGCAGAGCATTTTCAAAATTTTTAATTTAGTTACCTAATTTTTAAAAGTAAGATTTTACATAAAAAATTGGGATTTTTGGCTTCTCTTGAAAAACAGAAAGATCTGGCCATGCTGATCCAGCTTTTCAACAGGACAATCTACTGAAGCGGAGTAGCAGCTGCTGTTTCCAACAGGGCATGTGCCCTCCAGGTTGGCACGGCGCCACCCAGCCCACCTACCTCACTTTAGCTACCTGCAGGCCTTCTGCTGGCATCTGGCCCAGAATGAATGCACTCATGCCCCACTGGCCAACCTCATGGAGGTGAGAAGCCTGTTCTCAGGCAAGGACGAAGGGAGCTAAAGTACCTCTTCAGGAATGAGGGGTCAGAAGCCGGCACACTCACCTTTAGCAGAGCCAAGGACGTCCGCATAGCTGAAGCCGCCCACAAAGGCCACCCCGCGGAATGTGTCCAGCCTGATTGCTCCAGAGGAGAGGTCCTGCATGGTCACATCCCACACCTGGCAGGACAGGGGAGGGAAGTGTCAGATGGCAAATGTTCAGAGGCCCAGCCCCAGCTCTGCCAGGCACCCTGCTCACCTCAAACCCAGCCAAGTGGAAGGCATCGGCCATCTCCCGGTCTCCATTACTGCCCTCTTCTCGAAAAATGGCGACTCGGGGGGTGGGGCCACCTGGGGGGAGGAAGAATGTCATTGTGCTAGGAGACTACTTCCCCACCCAAGCCCCCTAGACACCTTTTCCAAGGCAGGCCTGGCATCCAAGCCTTGGGCTCCAAACCCAGGCCCAAAGTGCGCAGGAAGCCAAGCCCCTGCACACACTCCCTTACCAGGCTCGTGAGGCACAGAAGCTTTGGGGAAGGTAGGGGGCAGGCAGTAGGTGGGCCCTGTCCGCTCCCTCAGCCCCTGTTCTTCCTCTGCCACACAGTGTGGCTCTGCCTGCAGCCGGTCCAGCTGGAAACTGGTCTCCTCCCAGAGGGCTCGGAGCTGCCCGACAGGCTCCTCCAGAACCACAGCGCCGTTCACTGACACCCGGACCTAGAGGGAAGTGCAAATCTTTCAGGGGCTGAGATCAAGGATGTGCACCCTGGGCCTCCTCCGACGCTGGTAGAGGTGAACCATGGCCTCTCCTCTGTGGGCCGGCCGTTCCTCTTTACTTCCTCACCGTGGCATGGGGCCCGGCATCGCCCGTGTGGCCCAGCTCCAGGCAGTGGAGGCCGGCATCCCAGTAACGAGTCAGCACTTGGGCCACATCTGGCTTCTGCACCTCCAGCACCAGGCCTGGCTCCTCAGCAAACAGCACAGGCAGTGCTGAGAGAGTAATGGGGGCATTAAGTGACTAGGGTACTGCCAGGGACTCAGGTGCAGTCGAGGGGAGGGGTTGGTGCTAGAGGAGCAAAGGCAGGGATCAGGGATGCGGGGATGGGGTGTGGCCTGGGAGAGCAAGGACGAGGATGCAGCATCAGGGTCTGCGGGAGGTCTCAGAGGGGTGCAGTCAGAAACGGGTGTCACCTGGCTCAGTGGTCAGAGAAGACAGCAAGGGACTCCAGGGAAAAGGGGCTGGGGACATGCCATTCTTTAAAAGGACCTGGAGTCCACAGGGTGGGGCCTGGATCTAGACCCCAGGTTCCTCACCATCGACCCCAGGGGCAGGTATGTCCACCTCTATCCCACAATTCCCAGCAAAGGCCATCTCTAGCAGGCAGGTGATGAGACCCCCGTCACTGACGTCGTGGCCTGAGCAGAGGAGGCGGTCTGGAGGAAGGAGAAAATTGCTCAGCAACCTCGGGACCCAAACCTGGTGGCCCCGCCCCACTTCTGGACAGTGGGCAGAGGTTGTGTGCGAGGATGCGGGCACTCAGAGAACCAGAGAAAAGGGCGCCGGATTCCTCTTGCCCCTCTCACATGCTCAGCTGGTGAATGCTGCCATGTGTCAGCCACAGGGACTGTCTCCCCCAGCGCCTCACTCACCTTTCAGCAGCCCCTGGGTGATGCTGAAGGCGTGCACCAAGTTCTCGGGAAGGTCCAGGTCGGGAGGCTGCTCACCAAGCTGAGAGAAGCACTGGGCCAGAGCTGTGCCCCCCAGCCGGTGCTGCCCAGGACTCAGAGGCACATAGAGCAGATGGCCTGGGGAGACAGGGAAGGGGTGAGGGGAGATGGACGGCCCCAGAGACCCGCTCCTCACTGTGCTCAGGAGCACTGAAGTTTCCAGGATGTGGCAAGGCACCCAGACCACAAGCCCCAGAAAGCACCACAGCCCCAGTGCTGAGATGAGGGGGCCCAGCACTCACAAAGCAGACCCCAAACTAAGGACAAGGCTCTGAATACACAATGCAGTGAGGAGGAGGAAGAACCCATACCTTTCTCTTTAGGATGCTTGAGGTCTGGGGTCACAGTGGCTGTGATGTCTGGACAGACAGCATAGGCTGAGATAACCAGTGACCCTGCGAAGCAAGGAGAAAGGGAGTGAGGCACTAGCCCAGGCCCATAGGCCTGGTCCTCTCCCGTTGGTCCCCAGACCTCACCAGGAGCCCGCACGGTCTCAGAGCCAACCCGGGCAGCCATGCTGAGGGAGTCCTTGCCACCATCCACCGCCACACCCAGGGCCGCCATCACTGCCACCATAGCCTCACAGGCGTCAGCCAGAGCCGCACCCTCCCCCGGGAGCTTAGCTGCCCACATCCAGTTCCCGCTGCATTTCACATCCTAGAAAGCAGCAGAGACTTGGCATTAGAGAGGGAGCGCGATGTGCAGAGTCTGGGGGCAGAGGGGTAAGCAAATGGCGGATGTGGTTGCATCCCAAAGGCCTGGGGCTCCAGGGCAGGAGCTGCAGGGGACTCACCCGGAGGTCAGTGACCAGAGCAAACACCAGGTTGGTGAGAGCTTCAGCCACGGCCAGCCGGGCAGCAGCCTTGGGGTCCAGCAGGCTCTTGACTGGCTGCTCTCCCAGGGCTGTGGCAGCCCCTACGAGCGCCTGGTGGCTCAGCGCCACAACCGCCACGTCTGCCAGAGGGGTCTGCAGGGGTCCGACACACTGCTGCTGTGCCACCAGGCCACCCACGGAGCGGTCCACCTGCAAGAGGGGTTGGCAAGAGGCCAAGGGACAGGGACAAGGGGGCGGGAGGAGGCCTGGCTTGCCCTGAGCAGACAAGACTCAGAGCGTGGACAGCAGGGGACCAGGCCATCAGGGTAGCTGCCCCGGCCCTGGTGAGGGAGAGGTGCAGAGGGCTGAGGGGGTGGAGCTGGGGCGCAGGGAGGACCTTGTTGGTAAGGTAGCGCTTGCTGGCCACAGCAGGCAGCCTGAGAACCCACGTCAGAGCCTGGCGCACGCTCAGCCCTGCGGGCAAGGCCAGAGGCTGCAGCACAGGAAGACTCCTCTGGAGGAAGAACTCCTGCAACACGGACAGCAACAGGGGTGTGAGCACGCAGGGGAGCGCCAGGCGCTCAGGTGACAAAGCACACGGAGGGTAGAGGGTGGTCTGAAGGGCTGGGCCAGAGAAGGGAGAAACACAGCCTCCCTGCCTGCCCCCACATACCTTCTGGGGCATCTTGCCCAGCACCCAGTCCAGGTCCAGGTCCACAGGGTTTGAGGGAGGTGTTGGGGGTGCATCCCCCTCATCACTTCTTTTCCCAGGAAATTCCCGATCATCCACCAGCACTATCTGTAGACCACAGGGACACCACCCAGAGAGAATAAGACTATGACAGTTAGCAGGGAATAAATACTTCTAGAAAGCAGGGCAGAAATACTCTTTCCACCTCGTTTGGCTTATCTGTTGAGTGCCCCTCCCTTACCACCTCCTACACACTGTTCCCCACGGCGTGTGTGCCACAGCTCTCGCCCTCCTCTCATCTCTGTCCTGCGACAGCTCCCTCCAGTACCTAGGCGGCTCAAGCCCACCCACAGTGCCTGCTACCCACTCCCCAGGCCAAACTCAAACTCACTCTCCTGTCTCCGGTGATGGTGCCCACAAAGCAAACTGGGCAGCGTTCCCGGGCGCTGACACGACTCAGGAAGTCCCGGTCGGGGGGCCTCAGCAGAAGCGCATTCGACTCCTGGTACTCGGCCCCCCAGATTTCCAGGGCACTCAAGGTCGGATCCGCAAGCTGCACATCCATGTGGGAGGATGAAAGGGAAGGGTTAGGGGCCGCCCCCAAGTCTCATGATCTTGCTGGGAGTAGGGGGCAGATGGGTGGGGCTGGCTGGGACTAGCAGGGACAGGGAGACAGCCAGACTTCAGGGGATGAGACCTACCTGGAAGCGACTGGTGTAAATGATGGCTCCAGCTGGGTCACTCAGCTCCTTTAGGACATTGCCTGGTGAGAGGGTTTCCAGGGGAGGTGCTGATCTGGTCTTGGTCAGCACCGGGCAAAGGAAGGGCCGTCCCCAGCCTCCAAAGAAACCCCTAATTCTGTGAGACCCTGTGCAAATCGCTGCCGCACCCTCCCCACAGCTATCCCATAGCAGCAGGCTGCTACCCACCAACCCTGAGCCTGTCCCGAAGGTGTAACTGGTGGGGAGTGAGACCCAGAGATGGGCGCTGGTTACAGATCTTCGATGCCTCTCCCTAAACCAAACCTGGCAGGAGACCAGGCAGGCCTGGTCCCTTGTCTCCTCCTCTCACCGTTGCCACCGGCACCCTGGTCATGGAGGCTGCAGATAGGGTTCCCGCCAGGAGCCTCTACACAAGCCCGGATCACGCGGTTCATCTTCTGTTCCATCTCTGGGTCTCCCCGCTGCACAGCCCCAAAGTCCAGGTCACTGGCATTGTCTCCCTGCACCTGGAGGAACAGATGGCATAGCTCCACTCAGGGGGGCTGGGAGCTCACACCCCACCCAGGCATGGGGCCTGGGGATATCATGGAGTCTGAATCTGAGCTATTCCCACTTACCTGCACAGATGAAGCAGCTCCGCCCCCAACTCCAATTCTATAGACAGGACCCCCAATCTTCACAACATCCATGCCTATGAGGAAGGAGGGCAGAATCAGAACGTGGCGAAGTGACCATAAGAAATGTCAGTACAAGGGAAGCTGTTATCAGGGGAGAGCAACCAAAATTACAAATGCACATATTTTTAACTAGGTAAATACACTTTGAGGAATTTACCCTCCAGATTTATTCGCACAGGTACAAAATCACTATGCACAAAACTAAACAGTGTGGGATTAAATTTGCATTACCAAAGATGGGAAATAATCTAAATGCTAACCGAGAACTGGTTAAACAAATTATGGTATAAGCCATACACTGAAAAACTAAGCCACCAAAAAAGAGAATTACATATGAATATAGTGAAGTAATGTGATCTCATTGGTAAGCAATGATCTCCAAGCACATTGCTAAGTTGCAAAAGGCAAGGTACAGAAGTATGCATACCCACTTATGTCAGCATCAAAAAGAATAAAATACTTAGGAATAAATTTAACAACAGAAATGCAAGACTTATGCATAAAAACTTATGAAATATCTTAGTAGACTTAAACAAACTGAAAGAGATCTCGTTTATAGATTGGAAGACTTAACATTGTTCCAGTGGCAATACTCTCCCCCAAAGTGATCTGCAGAGTCAACATAATCAGCTACCTTTTTCACAGAAATTGACCAGCTGGTCCTAAAATTTGTATAGAAATTCGAGGGACCTAGAACAGCAAAAACAATCTTGAAAAAGAACAAAACTGAAGGACTCATATTTCTGCTTTTAAACTTACTACAAAGCTACAGTAATCAAGACAGTGTGGTACCAGCATAAGGATAGACAGATACATATAATCACTGGAATAGAACTGTGAGTCCGTAAATGAGTCCATACATTTGTGGCCAACTGATTTTTGACAAGAATCCCAAGACAATTCAATGGGGTAAGAATAGTTTTTTCAAAAAGGGTTGTTAGGACAACTGGATATCCACATGTAAAAGAAGGAAGTTGGACCCCTGTCCCAAACCATATACAAAAATTAATTCAAAAATGCATCAGAGACCTAAATGTAAGAGCTAAAAGCTATAACAGTACTACAAGAAAGCATACGAGTAAATCTTTGTGACCTTGGCTTAGGCAATAGTTTCTTAGTCATGACACTGAAACCAGAAGCAATCAAAGGAAAAATAGATAAACTACTTTACCAAAATTAACAATGCTTATGCTTCAGAGGGCACCATGAAGAAAGTAAAAGGACAACTCAGAGAGAAAATATTTGCAAATCATGTATCTACCCGATAAGGGGCTAGTATCCAGAATATACAAAGAACTCTTACAATGCCATAAATAAAGACAAATAATCCAATTTAAAAATGGACAAAGGAACCAAAGAGACATTTCTCCAGGGAAGATATACAAATAGCCAACAAACATATGAAAAGATGCTCAACATTGTGAGTCATTAAAGAAATGCAAATCCAAACCACCATGAGATCCTACTTCATATCCACTCTGATGGCTATAATCAAGGAGACAGATAATAACAAGTACTGTCAAGAATCTGGAGAAATTGGGACTCTCATATGCTGCTGAGGGGGATATAAAATGGCACAGCTGGTTTGGAAAACAGTCTGGAAGTTTTTTAAAAAGTTGAGTACAGTTTCCATGTGACCCAGCAAATTCACTCCTAGTGAAATACCCAAGAGAATTAAGAACATAAGCATGCAGAAAAACTTGTACACAAATGTTTATAGTAGCATTATTCATAATAGCTGAAAAGCAGAAACAACCCAAATGTCTATTAACTGATGAATGAATAAACAAAATGTGATACATCTACATTGTGGAATATTATTCAGCCATAAAAAGGAACAAGGTGCTGATATACACTATAAGATGAATGAGCCTTGAAGACATGTTAAGTGAAAGGCCACATATTATGTGATTCCACTTATAACAGGCAAACCCTATCGAGACAGAAAGTAGACTATTGGTTGCCAGAGGCTGAGAGAGGGGGGATGGGGACTGCTCACAGGTACAGGGTTTCTCTTCGGGGTGATGAAAATGTTCTTGAATTTGTGGTGATTGATGTACAATTTCAGTGAATACACTAAAAACCACTGACTCATACACTTTAAAAAGGTGAACTTTATGGTATATGAATTACATCTTTAAAAAATGGTTATAAAAATATGCACATATGCTATTTGTTTAAAAAAAAAGGAGGCAAATATACACATGGGTCTGTTTACATATGCAGGAAATACATAGGGTACAAAAGCACCTGATTAACACAGGTTATCTCTCCGGAGGGAAATTGGGTGGCTGGAAGTAAGAGAAGAGTTTTCACTGTATAACCTTTTTTCACCTTTTAAATTCTGAACCATGCAGCTGGGTCACCCATTCAATAAATGGCACCTGGCCTTTATCTTGATTCTGCCACAGCTCCTAGCATGGTGCCCAGCACCCAATGGATGCTCGGTAAATGTTTGACCCACTGAACTGAGCTTGCGTATGAACTCAGGTCCTAGATAAACACTGGCTGCCTTGACTTAGCAGAGTGGGTCCCTGCCATGCAGAAGTCAAACAGGGAAGAGATAAGAGGCAACACAGACTAAGCCTGCCCCACTGGCATAAAGCCCTGCCCTGCCTTGAAAATCTATACTGAGGAGAAGAGATATGAGCTGGGAGATAAAAAAGCAAACCACTGAAGTGTCCTCTAAATTCCCCTCCTGTGGCTGCCAAGTGCTAGGGAGGAAGCCGGCTGGATCTGGAGAGAGGTGGCAGGCTCTTACCTGGCTTTGGGGGCTCCTTGCTCACGTGCTCAGCTTCCATGGTCCCAATGCCTCCACTGAACATGATGGGCTTGATCCACTCACGCCGCTGGCCGTCTGGGAGCTGGAGGCCCAAGGAGCGGGCAAAGCCTGGAGCATGGATGTCACAGGGAGAGGGGACAGGGTCTAGTCACCCAGTCTCCTCAGCGC
This sequence comes from Camelus ferus, assembly GCF_009834535.1. Taxonomy (NCBI): domain Eukaryota; kingdom Metazoa; phylum Chordata; class Mammalia; order Artiodactyla; family Camelidae; genus Camelus; species Camelus ferus. Next base: position 12,595,261 of record NC_045711.1, on the reverse strand, counting down.
TCACTGGGTCACACACCTCACCCCACCTCTGGGACTATTATCTGTGTTTATTATCCCCCATGTCCCCCAGCCTCACCAGCCAGCACTGGTTCTCCAAACTTGTTGCCGTAGTCGGAAGCCCCATTACTGGCCTCGATGGCAATCTCCAGGGGTCGGGCAAAGTTCTCAGGATACTGGAGGCGTGAATCCTCCCAGGGCATGCTGTAACCTGGGCAGGAATGAGAAATTTGGCTACACTGTAAAGATGAAAGCCAGAGAAGCCAGGGTCTTTCAGAAAGAGACTAAGCCACCAAGGCCTACCTGGGTGGGTGGAATGTCCCACTTTAGGGAGTCCCATTTTAGGAAGATGTAATAAGATGCAAATTTAAAAAATGCAATAAAGCATTGGTCTTGCTCCCCACCTCCCACATCAGCCTTCCCACTGACTCTTGTGATCAGAACTCTTCATGCTTTCTAAGAAAGTGGATTCTGGGGGCAGCTGATGGTCACAAGTTCAACCCAGCATCACGTTTTCTTGCTGAGTAGGTACTAGTTTATAAAGAAAACTGTGGTTCTGCAAAGTCAGCCTGGCAGCCTGGGTCTGCCCCTGGCCTACTGTCCTCCTGACATAGTTGGCTAAAGGCCAGCTACTCTAGAGCCCTCCCTTTGACCTAAGAGAGAAAAGTGTTCGGCCCCTGCCAGGACAAGGAATCTGGAGGGGAGATGGGTAGAGAGGAAAGAGATGGGACCTGGGATGTGCAGGTTTCCGAAGCAATAGCCAGCAGTGCCAGCCACAACGTGGGCCCCGTGGCCTGTGCACTGCACATCTCGGATCCGGCCCCCTGTGCCAGTGGTTGCACCGCTGAAGGGGGCTACTCCTGTGAAGAGAGCAGGGAGACGTATGGCACCAAAGAGGCAAATTCCACCTCTGACCACAGCACTGAAAATAAGGACATGCAGCCGACCTGATGTCCACAGTGGGCCTGGGACCTTTGCCCTATCCCGCCTGTCCCTCCTGGGGACTCAGCTCACCCGTGGGGAAGTTGTGAGTCTCTGCTGTGAAGACAACATGTCTCAGCCCCTGATGTTGCCGAAAGCAGCTTGGCCGTGTGGGGTCCTCAGGCCGTAGGAATTGGACTTCCTTCCCCTGGATTGCACTGTGGACACATCCGTTCCGGACCCCGTTTCCTTCCTGGGATCTGTGCTTACCCCACCGGAGCCTGGAGCCTCCTGTGCCCTGGCTCTGAGGTCACCCCAGCCTAGGGCACAGCCCACCTGCTGTTGTCACAGAACTTGAGGATGTTGTTGGGGTTGGAGGATGCCTGGGTGCTCATGATGGACTCAAACAGAGAGTGTGCCAGCTCCTGCCCATCCACGTGGAGTCGGCCCTTGAAGAACCAGTGTCGGCTGTGCTCACTACAGAGGGTGTCACGGGGAGGGGAAGGCAGGGCGGAAACACGGGTCATTTCTCAGGCCTTGGCATGTCTTCTCACCAGTATAAACATAACTACAGCCAACTGGTGCTTAGCTCACAGGTCAAAATAGATTCCAGAAAGTCATAATCTTCCAACAGTCTGTCACTGTGATTCTCCAGATCCAAAGTGAAGATAAAAACCAAGATGTGAATGCAGACTACTGGATAGACGGGGAGCCCAAGCACTCAAACAGACTCAGGGAGGCCCCGAGGCCAAGAGAGAGCCATGGAGAGTCCCTGCTGTCTTCCCTTCCAACCTCCGTGGCCTCAGACATCAGAACGTCCCCATTCCTCCCCACCTATTGGACTGAGCCAAGTCGAAGACCTCCACAGTGCTGGGGTTCCGCTGCAGCTCCTGGAAGCGCTTGGTGTAGAAATCCAGGTCCCAAGAGTCCAGGGCCAGACCTAGGAGACAAACCCCGGAAGAGCTGACTGTTGGACTCCGCACCCTTACCAGCCTAGCCTGGGCCTTCCTCCAGGGACCCCTGCTCACCCAGCTCCTGGTTGGCTTTCTCCAGGGCAGATTGGCCCTCGGCCAGTATGTCGATTGGGCCACCTAGGGGGACTTGGATGCAGCCAAGGGAGAAGCTCTGGATGGGTTGGGGGAAGTGCTGCTCTGTCATCCGGTCATGCAGGGTGGCCAACGCGATGGCCTCCATCTCAGCTGAAGGCGGGTGGGCAAACTAGGGGTGGAGACACAGAGGGCAAGGGGTGCAGAGGTGATACATGGACAAAATGGTCTACCTTTGGTCCTCCAAGCCATACAGGGCCAGCCCACTGCCAGCCTACATGGCACTTCTGCTCAGATTAGAAAAAGATACCCCTTCCAGGCAGGAGTCCCTGTCAGCATGCACAGACTAGAGTGCAGGCTGTGTTTGTCCTATTCACTCCTCGACCAGGTGACCTCAGGCAGTGAACAACCTGCAAACAGGGCAGGCCTGAAACCAGAACTCCTCCCCCTGCTTCTCACATCATTTCTCCAGAGTTTAGGACCCAATCTCTTATCTCTGGCCCACCTCCTCCTCCTGATCCCCCTCTGGTTGCCTACCGCCTCACCGAGAGCAGGTAGCGCCGGGTCCTCTCTACGCGGTCCACAGCCCCCAGCCCCACAGCCTGGCACACTGACACGATGTTGGTGGAGGTCGGGGTGGAGAAGTTCAGCCTGAGGAGTGGGCCAGATGGTTAGGGCCTGAGAGCCCCAGCTGAGAAGGTGGATCCTGCCTGCTGCTGTCCAGCCAGTCTCCCACCTCTATCCACTCACCCCACCATTGGCCTCCAGCCTCAGACCTGGGCACCAAGAAACCTGCTTCCAAAGGTGGTTTAAAGCAAATCATAACTGTCCTTGGAGCATCAGACTGCTTCAATTTCAACTCAGAATGCAACCTGTTATATTTCCAGAATATGCCTGGGAGCTGGCTCACTCTTCAAAGACATCTTCCCACATGGGGAAGGTATGTGCAGAACTTCGAGGCAGGGAGTGGGATGGAGTAAAGGGCAAACAAATTTCCCAAGGATCACAAAAGGAGGAAGAGGAATGAAAGTGGAAGGGGTGGGCAGTATGTTTGGAAGAGCTGATGTGCTCTGGACCACGGAACAAGTTGCCCAAGGCTGAGACACTTGCCTGGGCCCGACCTCCAACAGCAGGTCACTGGAGCCGGGAAGGAGCCAGGACTCCTGAGCGACATCGTCCAGTAACAAGGGGCAGCCAAACAGCCACGTCAGCTTCTTCAGTTCCTCAGCACTTGGGGAAGAATTAACTGCAGGGAGACAGAGCAAGGACACCTACAGAAACTGCCCCTGGTACTCGGTACCACTCCCAAGAATCCAATACCTGGCCCAACCTGTCCAGTTCACATTGTAGCACAGCTCGGTCTTGATATCCTGCAGCTCTGGCAGTTTCTCTTGCAGCTTCCTCTGAGTGTACCCACAGGCTGCTCCCTCATGGCCAGAGGGACGGACATAGAAGTGCAGGACTGAGGACATCTCTGCAGGTGACTGTTGCTGGAGAGATGAGTTGTGTTCCTAAAAAATAACATTAGCTAGAGCCTATCTGTTGAACCGATTTCAAGTTTCAAGGCCAGCTGAGGCTTTGGAGGCATTAGGGATGGGGTGGGGGAAAGGAGTGGGGGCATTCAGGGATACAAGGTAACCTGAAAAATGTAACCTTGGGGGTTTTAGCCAATCCTGCAAAATGTGGGCTTTAGTAACGTGGGATTGGGGTATACATGTATATCCTTGACATGTGTTCCTTGTACACCACACTTTGCTGGGTCCCAGGCAAGATCTTAGGAACAAAGCTGTGAACAAGATGAAAATCATTTCTGCCCTCGTAGAGCTTACATTTTATTGAGGAAGACAGCCAAGTACCCAGACATTTCCAGTCCATTGTGACCAAGGTCAAGGGACTGTGGGTACCAACCTAGCACTCTGGAACTGGGAAAGACTTCCTGGGGAAAATGGCATTTAAGCACAAACCTGAAGATGAGCTGGATTGGGCTGGTTGATGAAGTCAAATGATAGTTCCTCTACTTCAGTTTTGAAATATTATGTCCCTGCTCAAGGTAAATCCAAAGGCTTTAGCCTGACACTCGAAGGCCCTCCACATCTCTCCCCAGCTACTTTTCAACTTGTGATCCCACTCCTTCTCATCAGGACCCTGGCTTTACTCACTAAACCCTGCCTGGTCCCCTCTCCATTCCTTTGCCCCTATCCTAGAATGCCTATACCTATCCCCATCCTACCTGAAGCCTTCCCAAGGTGAATACAGATCTCACCAACTCTGGTAGGCCCCCCCAGCTGCCCCAGTGCTCAGGGACATCTCCCTCCTAGCAGAGCTGAGGACTTCTGATCCATACCACTCATTCAGCTTTGATGATACACATGGGACTCCCAGGCATACATGGCCTCTTCCCAAGGAAATGGGAGAAAAGGAAGGTCATTGCCTTACTTCTTTACTTGGACAACTCATAGGCATCTCAAATCTAATTTACTCAAGGCTTAATCTGATTATTCTGTCAAGGTCACCAAAGATTACAAAGTTGTGAATCTAGAGCTCAATAACTTCTTTACCTTATTCAACCTCTAGGCAGCATTTGACTTATTCAATCCCTACTTCTTGAAACACTCCTTTCCTGGCTTCATGACCACTCTCCTGATATTCCTCTACCTTCTGTTCTGGTTGCTCCTTCTCAGTCACCTGTGCTGGCTCCTACTCTTCTGCCTGACCTCTAAATGTTGAGTGCCCAAGGCTCTGCCCTTGGTTCTTCATCCCTCTACATGCTCTTCTTAAGCAACCTCATCCAGTAGCTTTAAATATCATCTATTAGACTGAACCAATGAAATTACCAGCATTCAACCATTTTTGACCAAAATGGCAATTTCATATGATTTAATATCTGCCAACAGATTCCATAACTTTATTTAACTCTGACTCTCCGAGACTCCAAACTAGTACATTCAAATGCTTAGGTGACATCGCCACATAGATGTCTCATAAACACAGAGGATAGCCTGTTCTGACAAAAAGAGAAATTGTGATTTATCATTTCTCCAGAACTCCTGTTCCCATCTTCCCTATCTCAGTTAACACTACCACCATCATCCAATCTGTTGCTCAAGTCAAAAACACAGTAGTCAACCTTAATTCTTCTTTCCTTGAGCCCCCTCTATACCCGATCCACCAGTTAATCTATTTCCAAATGTATCCCAAACCTGTCCACATGCTTTCAACTCTGCTACACCAGTACTCACCTGGATTAATGCACCCGATTCCACTCCTGCCCCAACCACAATCCACCTGCCACAAGTTAGCATAAATGAGATCATGGCTTCTCCTCACACATGGTCTAACATTCTAACTCATGTCCTGGCTTATGTGGTCTGGCCATTGCCTACATCTCCAACACTGTCTCACACTACTCTCCTTCTCACCCATGATGCATCAACCACACTGGCTTCTTTTCTATTATTCTAACTTGCCAAGCTCAGGTCTAAAAGGCATTTTTCTCACCCTGATCTTTGCATGACTAGCTCTTTCTTGTTATTTGGACTTCAGGTGAAACTCACCTTCTTGAAAAGGACTTCCTTGATCAACTGCTCTGAAGGAGCCATGGTAAGATGGCCTTATTTTAACTTTCTATATAGTACTTATTGCTATCTGACATTTTAATTTATTTTTAGCTCTTCCTTTCCCACTAGAACAAAATCTCCATGGGGGCATGAATGTACTAATGAATGTACCTCCACTGGATTACCAAGGCTTAGAACAATACCTGGGGCTTAAAAAACAAAAATCTAAAAACTGTTGACTGATTGAATTAACTCTCGATTCCCATCATTCACCAGGCCAAGGCTAGTTTCAGCAATCAGTGCTCCTGCCAGATCTTGATTCCTCACTATCTCAGTGATTCCTGCTCCGTGTTTATCACCCTTTTTAAAGTTAGACGCCTCAGTCGTGCTCCATACCATTAATTCCTTCATAGGAATTATCATATCCATAAATCATTGTATTAAACCAGCTGATTTTCGTCTATCATTCACAGTAAAATAGAAGCTCTAATAGCACAGAGACAAGACTGTTTACATCAGGGCTGTCTCCCCAACGACTAGCATGGTGCCTGACATAAAATCGGCGGCCAAAGGAAAAAAAAAAAAGTAGGCGGTCAAAGGATTTTTCTTTGTTGGTTGAATTGTTAGAGAGGGCCTGAGTTTACGTGGAGTCTCCCTGCCGGGCGTCCAAGAAACGGGAAAGGGCGCATGCACTAAGGCGGGCACGCAGGCCCCCGCTAGGCGCAGTAGCCTGGTGGGGATCCTGCAGGGGCCTGGGTCAGGCGTGGGGTGGGTGGCTACCGGTTGCTGCATGCGGGGGCGGCAGGGCGGGCGCGCGGTGGCCATACGCACGTGGTAGCTGCTCCTGCAGTCCCTGAGCTCCTCGAACCGGGCGCGCAGAGCAACGTCATCCGCGCGCGCCGCGAGCAGAGGCGGAGCCTAAGAGCGCCCCTCCCGGCCGGCCCAGGCTGCAGCCGCGCTCTTGCTTCAATTCCTAGAGAAGCTTCTCCCCGCAGAGGGTTTGTCCCACGAATCTCTCTTGAGTTAACGTTTGTGAAGATACACTCGGTTCCATGTCCCCTCTTCTCTTGTCCCTGTGCAAACTGTGACGGAGACATACTTTGAATGCAGGAAACGGAACCAGGACTCAAGTTTCCTCCCCCTGCTCCCTTGGCTTGCTTTCTTTCACTTTTGTCTTTTCTGAATGAGCTGATTTGTTTAATTCTTAGAAGAGTGGGAGGCATATATTTTTAACTCCCATATTCTGGCTAGTTACAGTAACAATAATAATGATTGGAAGCATTTATTAGGCACCCATTAAAGCACTTCACATAATCTCGGTCGATCTTCACAAAATCCTTATTTGACAGATTTGGAAGCTGAGGCATATTGCAGTGATTCATTCCTTAGTTTCGTAATGCAAACACTTATCACTTTCTACCTATGTACTTGTTTTTTGCACATTTTTAAAACCCTCATAATACATACCTGTATGATTGTATTAGTCAGGATCCTTTCAGAAAACAGATGGTACACTCAAAAAGGTGTAATCAATAAGAATTTAGTAGTCTACTTAAAGAGACATGGGCTGGATTAAGGGAACCAGCAAAATACTGTGAGCCGCCCAGAGCCTGGCAAGAGCAGAAAGTGGTTACCACCTCCAGGCTCAAAGGGACAAAGGGAGGAATGGTGTTATTAGCTGGGAGAGAAGTGGAGTCATGAGGGAAGGGCATTCAACAGGACAAAGGAAGCCACTGCCACAAGCACAGTGTTGAGGGAGAAATGGAATAAACACAGGATTCTCTTTCCTCCTATCCTGTGTCCCGTACCAAATGTCTGTCTCCCGTTAGCTAAACCTAACCAGAAGCCTGAGGGCAAGTATGCTGGAGTAGTGTACCAGGGCAAACACAGTACCCAGCCCAATGGTCTTTATTTATTTTTTTTAAACTGAATTATAGTTGATTTACAGTGTTGTATTAGTTTCTGGTATACAGCATAATGATTCAGTTATATGTATGTATGTGTATATATATTCTTTTTCATTATAGGTTATTACAAGTTATTGAATATATTTCCCTCTGCTATACAGTAGGACCTTGTTTCTTATCTATTTTATATATAGTAGTGTGTATCTGCTAATCCCAAACTACCAATTTATCCCTCCTCCACTTTCTCCTTTGGTAACTGTAAGTTTGTTTTCTATGTCTATGAGTTTCTGTCTGTCTTGTAAATAAGTTAATTTGTGTAATTTTTTTAGATTCCACATATAAGTGATATATGATATTTGTCATTCTCTCTCAAACTTACTTTATTTAGTGTGATAATCTGTAGGTCCATCCATGTTGCTGTAAATGGCATTATTGCATTCTTTTTCATGGCTAAGTAGTATTCCCTTGTATATATATAGTATATATATACTATATATACCACATCGTCTTTATCCAGTCATCTGTTTATGGACATTTAGTTTGCTCCTTGGTTATTGTAAGTAACGATGCTATGAACATTGGAGTGCATGTATCTTTTTGAATTGAAGTTTTCTCCAGATATATGCCCAGGAGTAGGATTGCTGGATCATATGATAAGCCTACTTTTAGTTTTTAAAGGAATCTCAATACTGTTTCCTATAGTCAGCCTAATGGTCTTTTTAAAAGAGTGAGGCAACACAGGAACGTTCAGAGGAAAAAGTGAAAATTTTTATCCTCATTCTTCCTATTCCCATTCCATTCTCCCCAGTACAGGGCCAAGACTAGGATAAGGCAAGTACAACAATTAGGATGCTACATTTAATAAATTTTAGATGCCTCACTTGCCTCACCCTAATTCCAACCCTGCCCCAGACATAACAGTTATTATCTGTTTGGTAGGTAAGATTCCAGACTGTACTCTCTGGCTCACTTCTGACAGAGGCCATTTGTTGATTCTTGGCATCTGACTACTCCTGGGCTTCTTTCCCTCCAAGCACTCCTGGCTCCATCTCATACCTGCTTCCAGCTCCTTAAGGGAGCCTTAGTCTGCTCAGCTCTATCTTTCTGGTCCTGGCTCCTCTACATTTTAGCACTCTATAACACTTCAGTTTTCACGTTCATATAGTGACTTTTAGATTAATCACTTTGGCCCTGATCTTTCTCCTGACTTTCGTCACTTACTCCAGCTGCCCCCTGAACAAGCACAGCCTATTCAAAATCACTGGATCTGAGACAGCTCCCAATCGTCCGTACTTCCCTCCCTCTGTGACAGAACTTGTGGCCCTCTCATTTGGCCCTACACGCTGCCACCAGATTAAGCTGTGAATCTGACATTTAGTCACACCAGGTGGTGGTGGGTCCAGTTCAACTTTCTCTGATCACTGGAGCCTAAACTCAACTCTCCCTCCTACAAACTATCAAAAGTAAATCCCAGGACACAGGGCACATCTTCATGGACTTGGTAAATGGAGGGGGGGGGGTCTTCTAGAGTTGAGAAATATTGAATGTAAAAGGAATCATTAGGTTTGGGAGTTTGACTAGGCTCAGACTGGTGTTCTAATAAGGGAGCCAGTGTGACTGGAGTGGAATGAGAGAGGTTTCAGCTTCTCTGGGGGATCTCTTGTTTGCTGTTGCTTTGGTGAAAAGGGAAGGAACACATCTCTGATGTAATAATGGGAAATGATTGCAAACAAAGATTTGCCTTATAAATAAATTGGCACCACAGTACTTAACTAGCTCCTGTAAGGAACAGAGACCTTGCATCAAGTGAAGTTGAATTAGGGATATCATAACTTGTAGAATTAGTCTTGATTTTCCTATTATGACTCGAGCATTCTTATTATCTAAAATGTTTATCCTTATTATATTATAATCCATGTTTATTCTATCTTGCTCCAAAAATGATTTGAGGCTGCTATAAATGTACTAAATGTACAATGGCCTTAAATGCTCCTCTTTCACTTTATCTCTTTAATTTCCACTCCTTCCCTCAAGCCTCATCAACTTCTTGCATTTGTTCCCACCACCGGGCCTCTGTATTTGTTGTTTCACCTGTCCATTCTTTCTCTTTGATTCCCATCATATGTGTCCTTCATCTCTTTCAATTCTAGCCTAGCCTAGAACAGTGCCTGACACATAGTTGCATGAATTCTGTGCACTCACTGCCTATTAAGCCATGGATTGATTGGCTGCTTGACTAAATTAGGAAGAGCAAAGGCTTTCATTAGTAGATCCATAAATATATATCAGGTTCTTATTTAACGACAAGCACTGTTCTAGGCATCAAAGTACAAAGAAAAATAGGATAGGACAAAGCGTCTAGGTATTCACAGTCAAGTAGGGGACACAGATAATTACAGCGTTGAGTTAAGGCCATAACCCAAGTATGAAGGATGTGCTTTGGCTGCATTCAGGAGGAAAAGCTTCTCTCTGCTTGGCAGGATCAGGAAGATGGAAAGATGGTTAGGAGTTACCAGCCAGGCCGGCTGTGTTTGAGCTCCTGAGGCCCCCGCCCCCCCCCCCCCCCCCCCCCCCCCCCGGTCTCAGAGATGCCAGACAGGATGTACTAGATAAGGGGTTTGGAGTGCCAGTCGCGGGGACAGAGGTGGGAGTGGAGGAAGGAGGTCTAAACATACTGAATGGGGTGGGGGGAGTTAGAGGTGGAGCCAGGGCGGCCCGCCGGTGACGTCAGCGACCCGCGCTCCCCCGAGCTCTCGGCGCGCTTTCCAGGGGCGGAGTCTCCGTGCGTCATGGCTGCCTCCCGTGCTGAGGCTCTTGCCACAGTGAGTGCTGTTCTCCGTCCCTCCTCCTTTTTTTCTTGTCTGTCTCAGATTTTCTTCTCCTGTAACGTCCACCTTGCCTCTTTGCCTCCCTGACTTTGCAGGCCGCGCCCGGGCGAGAGGGGAGCTGTGAGGCTGTCTGTCCCACCCTTCTCACTGGTTCTGCTAATATATTTTTTCCATCATGCCTGTGGCGCCGGCTGTAAGCCTTAAACACGTCTTCATCCGCTTTGTAGGCTTCAAGCCCAATGGGAAGCCAGGAGCAAACTAATGGCGAACTGTGGGGCTGTGGGTTCCTGGGGGAGATCGGTGACGCAGGTGTAACATATAATCGGGAAAAGCTTCTGAGACCCGAAGTGCGTGCAGGAGTTAGCAAGGGGTGGGGGGAGGGGGGAGAAAGCGCTAAAAGAAGCTTCAAGGTGGAGGCAAAAACATGTTCAAAGGCAAGAGATAGAGCAAGTGTCTTTGAAAAACTCAAAAAGTTCAGTTGGTCGATGGTGGAGGGGTCAGAGCTGACAGTCTGGCAAATGTTGCTACGCAGTGGCTTCAACCTGAGGATTATTGGGAATTAGTGAAGAGTTTTAAGCGGAAGAGTAATTCAATGAGATTTGTTGTCATTTCCAGAAGTAACATTACAGAGAGGAGACAGAGGGTATGAGTTTGAAAGCTGTGGTTGAAACGTAGTGAGAGATGATTGTGACCCCGACCATGGCAGCAATGTTGACGTTCAGCAATGAGGACAGGACAGAGTAGAAACATTAAGGAGATAGAATCTAAACTAAGTAAGCTCCCCAGGTTAATACTGATACAGGCTGAAGTTTGAGGACACTATACACTTTCTCCTCAGCCTTGTCCACTGGATGGCTTTAATAGCCAGCAATAAATGCTGATTTTTCCTAAATCTCTACTTAAGCTGAGATCTCTCTCCTGAGCTCTAGTTGTATCCATCTGCTTTGCAGAGTCTCCACCTGGCCAACCTACAGGCACCACACATGCCAAACACTGAGCTTTTCACAGAAACCCTCTTGCAGTGTTCACCAACTTAGCAAATAGCACCCTCAACCAAGTAGTTCTACCCTGAAATGTGAATGACTTTTTAAACCTCTTCCTATCTGTACACAAGACCCAAGTTCAATACACACTCTGGCACCAACTTCCACCCCAGCTCCCTTTACCCTGGGATTGCATTGGAGGAACAGGGATAGAACTGTAATGGTTTAAAATTATTACTGGGTATCAAGAAGGATAAAGGTCCTACCCCTAAGTATTGTTGAACTGTTGGAATTTTAAAATAAAGCTACATAGCACAGGGAGTAGGCCAAACTGGTCCTCTTCCCTAGAATTATCTATATAGAGAAGCAACTATGTGCTTAGAATCTGCACATATACAAAGATGGTTCATGTCCTCCTTAGGAAGCCCACGTCCTAGCTACAGAGACAGAACAGGAAACAATTCCAGTGGGACTGTATCTTATATATATTTAGCTTACAGGAACTCAGATGTATACACTTCACTAAAAAAAGAGGGAGGATGATTAAAAATTATACTCTGCCTATGTCATTTTTATGTAATGTCTATTATTAGGCACATTTACTTTACACTTCCAAATACATATTACTATATTGTATTATGTACTGTTCTTTATGAGCAATGTAAAGGATTCTTTTTAAAGAGTGATTTTGGCCAGTCTTGTTTTTCAAATTGCTGGTTTTGGACTCAGACCCCATATAAGATGGTATACCATTGTATCTGGTGATCATTGCTCTTTTTTTTTTTTCCCCCAATTTGGTTGGAGTTTGCCATTTAAATTTATTTCACACAGTATAAGCATTATGTCCTTCATAATGAGTTTTAAATTGTCTCTTAGCTATTCCAGATTGAACCACTTTCTAAAACTACTTTATGTTTACTGAATGGGAAAACATTGATGGTTGCTGTTTACATTTCCCTGTTTCTTTCCCAGTAACAAAATTTTAATTCTTCAACACTGCTCTTAATAGAGGTGTGTGCAAGGTACTGTGGGAGCGCCAGTAAGGGAGCAGCATTCTGCCTGAGATGGTCAGAGAAGGGTTCACAGGATATATTTATTCTGAGTGCTTTAAGGGTTGGTACAGATTTGTTAAAGAAAGAGACAAGGCCAAAGCTGGATGGCCAGTTGTCTAAGTTGATTGGCTGGCTGGACTAAGACTTCTGAGGTTTCTTCAAGCTCTAAACTTTATTTAAGTTACCTCTTTAAAAAATATTCCTTTATTCTTCCCCAAATCTCCGTGGTGGGCAGGATGATCAGGAAGGTGTTTGAACTGGCTTCACTTTCCTCAGGAACAAGCCTGGCTTGAGGCTGCCCAGGCTTTCATCCAAGAGACCCTGTGTGCGCCTGCCAAGGAGCGTGATGTCCAGTTGACTGAGTTGGTAATCGACTGTGTGAAGACTGTCTGCTTGTCTCAGGGAAGGAACCAGGGTTTTACACTACCTCTCAGCTACAGGTAAGGAGAGGTGGGGCTCAGGGGAAAGTTAAATTTGGGATTGAAAACAAAGGGCCTATAGTTTAAAAGGGGGGAAGTGAGATGAGTGAGGGGAAACTTGCTAAGAGGAGAAAGAGGTGGTCTAAACAAAACCCACTTCTGCCCGTCTTTCCTGTTCTCCATCGAGCTGCTTTCTTTTTCCTATAGATCTCCTTAATTGGCTCAAGTCAAGTTTAGAGACAAGGAGGGAGAAGGTGAGAAGACAGAAAGAAAATCTGGAAAAATAACTCAAAGTGGAGGGGAGAGGCTGATATTATTTCATTTTGTGAATTAGGAAACTAAGATACAGACAGTGACTTCTCCAAGTGCATCTGAGTTTGAGGTCTTCTGAAAGTGTTTTTGTTTATTTTTCACACGACACTACCATTTCCTAAACTGTTCTAGGCAGTGTTAATAAAGTACTACAAGTAAAGGTTTTCATGACCAAGTAAGTTTGAGAGACTTTGGATATGATAACCTTCTCTAGCAGAGTCATGGGGCTTGTTAACATGTTAAATAAAGTCTGTGAAGAGTCCTGCAGAAAGAAACCTGTTTACCTTCTCGTAGAAGTAACCACTATGTGGAATATGTGGTGTATCATTCTTGTGAATAGCTTTATGTTTTTTTCTATACAAACATCTATCCCTAAGCAATATATAGTAGTTTTGCAGATCCTTAGACTTTGTATAAATGGTACCATACCTCATATAGTGTCTGCAGTTTGCTTTTCGTGCTTCTGAGATTTATTCACATTGATAATTCTAGCTCATTTATTTGAACTACTCTATGGTATTCTATTATATGAGTATACATATCACTTTATCCTTTAAAGAATAAAAAAGGTAGAAATCTGTTCAGCTTTGTTTAATTTGTTATTTCCCAATAATAATGGAAAATTGAAAAGAATAATTGAAAAGTGAAAAGTTAGTAACTTTTAGGAAACTTGGAACCTTTTTATGTTTCTTGTTATTCTTCAAGATAAATATAAAATTGATAACACAATGTTTTAGAAGTGAAGTGTCCATAAAGATGGTGGTGAGGATAAAGTAGAAATTATTTGACAGATATAAATATTTTATTCATTCATTCTTCCATTTCCCTTCATTGAATGCCTGCTGTGTGCCAGGCACCATGGTGGGCCTTGACAGCTGGAGGGCAATGACCAGTGTAAAAGATTTGAGGTTATCACTTTCAGGTTCTGGACCCAGACCCTGAAGAGTCTGAGAAAAGTGACCCCTGTCCTTACTGTTTTCTGTTTTGTTGGTGCCTGGGGTAAATGAACAGTTTTCTCCAGTTGCTTTTTCCTGGGCTTTTGGGGAAGTAGGGAAAGACAGAAAGAACATGGACTTTTGTGTGAGACACACCTGGCTTTGCCAGCTACACCACCATGTACCTGAACCTCTCTGAATTTCCTCATTGGTGGTGTTTACATGTTTCTTTTTTAGTGATGATTCCATGCAGTATTGAGCATGAATGGACCCAATATAGTATGTGCATGGCAGGCACTCAATGCAGGTTAGTTTCAGTCTTTGCTTTCTATCTGCTCTGAAACCATCGTGAAAGAATGAAGCAGATGCAGAAGGGGAGTGGGCCATCAGAATGGCATTCCTGATTTTAATACTCATACGTGGATTATGTTCATGAGTACAACAAGGGGGATAAATTGTGATGGTTCATAACCTTATCTTGCTTCTTTTCCACTGAAAAAATCATGGGAATGTAAGTAAGTGGAATAATGGCATTACAAAAATGCAAATATATCACAGCTTTGATTAGTTAACTGTCACATCACAGTGTCTGTGATATACCCCACAATTGTTAGTGACTCAGCAGTGTTATAGCACTTTGCTTAAGAGTGGCTGATCTCAAGCATCTCTTGAGATTTGGGAACTCTTGAGCCAACTCCCACCTCAGTCTCGGATTCCCAGCCCGTCTCTAGTAATGTAATGTTCTAGCCTAGGGAGGAAGCCTGGCTGGGGCCAGTGAGGTGGAGGCATTAGCAGATGCCTTAGTGCCCCCATGGGAATTCTCTGTGGAGCTAAAAGCTGAGATGCTGTCAGAGGAGCACTTTGTTGTCTCTGAAAGCTTCTCCCCACAAGCTCATCTCCTCAGGCCCCTCTGACACTCCTACTTCATTTCTCTGGGTCCTCTCTATGGCACTGTCTTTTGTTCAAGATACCATTCAGCACAGACCTTCTTCCTGCCTTCCCTAGGTACTACCCTGACTTTGGACCCAGACCTTGTCCCTATTTTCTTGGACCCTCATTCCCAACTTTTTCCTTGTTAATCAATCAGACTTCTCTCTTAGTCCATGTCCCCATTGACCTTTCCTTGGGATCTTGGGGGATTTGTTGGGGTTGAGGATAAACTTCTAGGCCTTACAGAACCTGGCTTTACAGAACCTCTGTTCCCTTCACTCTGCAGCTTTGTCTCAGTAAAGGACCTCAGGACCCAACAGCATCTCCCGTGCTGCAGTCACTTGTCCTGGAGCAGCACTGCATACCAGGATTGGGCCCAGGAAGCTGGACCACGTGGAGTCCTCCTACCCCAGGAGCAGCTGTTACTTGTAGGGACACTGACAGACCGATCAGGGGACTTGGAACATGAGTGCAGGAATGGAAGCCTCTACATAAGAGATAACACTGGTACCCTGGGCTGTGAGGTGAGTAGGAAGAGGGCCTATTCCCTGAGTAAGATGCCTCGGATCCTAATAAGAATGGTGTCTGGGGAGCAAGGCAGTTAAGTCCCTGAGGGAGCAAAGATGGAATGGGGCGGATTGGATCTGAGGGTCCTGATTAACCCTTGCCCTTGGTCTTTTCTAGCTCATAGATCTGGACCTTTCTTGGTTGGGCCACCTCTTCCTGTTCCCCAGTTGGAGTTACCTCCCTCCTACAATAAAGTCCTCCGGAGAAGGGCACTTGGAGCTCTGGGGTGCTCCGGTGCCAGTGTTTCCCTTGACCATCAGTCCTGGCCCTCTCACTCCCATTCCTGTTCTCTACCCAGAGACTGCTTCTCGCCTGCTCAGGCACAGGTGATTCTTCCATCTAGGGGAGGACAGAGCACCGTGATACTGGGAGGATGGTGGTGGGTCAGTGGAAGAAGGGAAAGAAAGGTATTGAGAGTAATAGAGATGGAATATTTCCAAACGAGGGGAACGAGGGGGCCTCTCAGAAAGTTAAGAGCAGGATTCTTTGAGAGAAATGTGCCTTATCTGAGGGCAAGTAGAGTTTGAAGGAGGTTTTTAGAATAACAGCTTTGGGTTGGGAAATTTTACATCAGTGTCGCTACTAGATTATAGTGGAAGAGAAGGCATTTGTAGAGAAAAAGAAGAGAAATAAAAATGACTTCTTTCTCTCTTCCCTCTACCTTTTTTAGAAGCAAGTGCAGAGATGTGCAGCCAAACCTTGCTGGGACGCTGGTTCGATTGAGCGCTCTGGTGAAAAGTCAAAAGAGAGCCTACTTCGTCCTGTCTCTCGGTGGCTCGTCCCCAGCTGGCAGCCATGTGTCTGTCATTGTGCAGGTGAGGATTAGGGTCAACTCAGGGGTGTGGAGATGTGGAAGGGGTGTACGAACTCTTAATAGGAAAGATAACACCATAGGAGGACCCGTGTAGGAAAGGAGGGCAATTGGGGAGACCTGTTTCTGGCACAGTGCTGTTGAGGGAAGAGGCCAGGTGACAGCCTCCCTGTGTGCAGGAGGAAGGAAGTAGACGTCCCTACTGTGCAGTTCATTCGAGTAGACAACTTTCGTATTGTGTGTCCCATTTTGAAAAACTGCCAGCGTCATTTGTTTTTCCCCTGCATTAGAAGAATGACCAAGGAAAGTGTTTATCTTAACACCATTAAAACATAGAATACATGTACTTAAAAAAAAAAACAAACCTGGTACTCGTTGAGTCTTTTTACATCAACTGGTAGGATTTTAAAGTCATTCGTTTTTACACTGATTATTGTTCGGTGACTTATACAAAATTATCTGCATAGTGTTTTAGAAGCATTTAAAACAAAAGATGAAAAGGCTCTCAGACGTGCATAGCAAAAAAGGAAACTATGAAATTTATTAGCACTATAACAATTCTTACCTGTGTCTATGTGTGTCATGAGCTGGAATAACAGTGATTAGAATGTAAAGAAACTAAAAATGCTTAGAAATCACCCAAATGTCCCATCTTGTTTTTTCTTCCTGGGTTAAATTGGAGCTTATGTATATTGTTTACATTAGAATGTTTTAAGTCATCTGGAGCATTTAAAAATTATGTGCATGGTAGGGTTGACTCATTCATGTTCTATGTCAAGGGAGAAGTCTCTGAAATGCACTTGAATTCCTACAGGGCAGCTAAAGTAGTGAAAGCCTTTTGGGTAGTTTATAATCTTATCGTAATTTCTATATCGTTTTGATTCATAAAATAAGTAGAATAATACAAAGCAGTGTGTAAGTTCCAAGATGGTACAGTTGTAACTGCTATAGCAGGTTAGCTAGAATTTATTATGTGGACAGAAGCCTTATGAGGGAGTTCAGACTTGATCTGGTTCTTGAAGGATGGATAGGATTTGAATGACTGGAAGAGAAGGAAAGGTATCTGGGACTAGAGATTCACCTGTCCCAGGATTCAGCCTTTACTGAGTATGTGCTATATGCCAGGCACTTTGGTCAGTTCAGAGGCACAAAACTGAATAAGATAATGGCTCTTGTCCTGCAGAAGCTCTCAACCAGTTGAGTGAGTCAGTAATTACTGTTCAGGATCATAGTGCTGTGGTAGATAAAAGTATGTGCTCAAGGCACTGTGAGGGTGCAGAGGTGGGCTTTGGAATAAGCTTGGTCAGGGGAGGAGAGATCTTGCTATGTTTATAGGCTGTGGAAGAGACACATTGGAGACGTACTGTCACCTTAGATGACCCCAGTGAATCTCTTCTGTGATAGAGGAGTGTGGTCATCTCTTGAAAGACTGGACTCTGAAAAGAGGAGTAAAGGTTCAGGGTAACTGCTGTGCTAGGCGTTGAGGATGAGAGGTCACTAAGCAGTGCCAGAGGCCCAGTTGAAGTTTAGCATCAATGTTTGGCCCTGGGGCGTCACAGAGTGTCTTCTAAGGCAAGAATCCTTCCTCAGTAGGGTTTTTGCATTAGGAGAAGAGTTGAGAAAACAGGGCTGTGATGCAGTAGACTCGAGGTGAAGGGTGGGTAAAAAATGGCAGGATTTAGGGGATAGGTGTTTAGAGACTAGCATTTGGATGGAGGAAGGGAAGGACCTCAATGTCTGAATAAAGGAGAAGCAACTGCAATATTGGGAGGTCCTAGTGAGAGGTTAGAGAAAGTCTAGTGAGCGTAGGGGGAGCAGGGGGGAACAGAAGCACCAGTGTTCATTCATTCATGTGTTCGGTCAGACCATTATTAACTGGTTTTAGAATAGAAATGGGAATCTGTGAAGCTGAGCCCAGGGACTATGAAGTTCAAGCATCCTGAATCTCGGTGTGTTTTGAAGCCCCTAAGAAGGGCAGCAGCGCTCTGTTACCCGTTAGAGGAGCATGCGGTAGGAGATTGTTACATTTACTAACAGTGCCATCCATGTAGCTTTTTCCCTTCTGCTTAAATTTCTTCAACAACCACCCTTCTCCAGTCCATATGATATCCTCTGCTGTTAGTTATTTATTTTTATTTTCCCACTTGGATGTTTCTTATTTTCTGACACATTAAAAGTCTTTCGGCATGTTATTTCTGGGTTTTTCCCCCCGACATCTTGGCTTTTCCATCTGGTCTCCTGCAACTCCCAAGAACGTTCCCCCTCCATCCTGGCCAAGGTTTTCACTCCCTTGCTTATTCTGAGTTCTGAATAGTTCTGTGTGGTTGCCTCCTGCTTAAATCACCCTTCTGTCTCCTCTCCACTTCAGCAAACCAGAGATGGCTTTCAGGACCCTGGCAAGTTCCACTTCTTTCACTCGGCGTTCCTGATCATTCTAACCCATCCCAACCATCTCTTTCTTTCTCTAAAACCTTCCCAAATGTGTATTGTTTTTGCCACTTGTTTATATGTGTCTCCATGTTATTACTTGGGTTTGTGTCTGTGTTTCCCAGTGGTTTGAAATAAGTTGGAGTAGAGAGAACTGTCTATTATATTTCCCTTAACTGGATACGTACCTAATGGTGTACTTATTGATTAAATAAGTGAAAGTTGTTTGTATGTTATGGAGTAGGATGGGGAAATGCAAAAAGGGCAAAATTTTCTGAATGTAATATTTATATATTTTGGAGGAAGTTTTAGGGATGCTTTGTATCTTGGGGGAGGGATTAGGAAACATTTGCCATCTCCTATGAGAGGGGAGAGATCCTGAAAATTCTATGGCTTAAGACTTAATTGGCAAACAAGGAAGATGAAGAGTCAAGGAAAGGCTCTTGAGGAGCAGGTCCCTGAGGTCACATCATGATGGGCAGGGGCTCTGGCAGAGGGGCAGCATCATGGGGGCATCTCACGTGTCATGTTTCCCGCCTCCGCACAAGCCAGGTCCCTGCCCAGCTGGTGTGGCATCGAGCCCTTTGGCCTGGTAGGGCCTATGTGCTGACAGAGCTGCGAGTGTCCAAGCTCCGTGGTCACCGTTACTGGATTTGGATGACCGGTCCCTCCTCCCAGCTGTTGCCGTTGAAACCAGAATGTGTTCAAGAGCTGGAACTGGAGCTGGATGGGCCCCTCTTAGAGGCTGACCCCTCACCACCACCCATACCATGCAACCCCCAAGACAAGAAGGGTCCAGAAGGTCTTGTTCGGGACTCCAGACTCTTATCATACACGGTGAGCATAAGGGAGAGATCCTTGAGCTGAAGGAGCAAGGAAATGTGGGTTCTTCAAAGAGGAGGAATAGGGATCAACTGGCCCTTTGATTTCTTTGCAGGGAACAATCACTGACGTGCTGAATCGTCCTGCGGGCCTCTATGAGCTGGACGGGCAGCTGGGGCTCTGCCTTGCCTACCAGCATCTCCATGGCCTCAGGCGAGTAGTGCGACCAGGTGTCCGTCTGGAGGTATGTGAGGGGTCACATCTGGTGACAAAAAGAGACCCTTTTAGTAGCTTCACTTAACCTTTGTGGTCTGGCCTTTTTTTGCAGCAGGTTGATACCTCTACAGCAGAATTATAAAAATAATAAATGTGTGTTGGAGTAGGGTGGTGCTTTTGTTAGGAATGATTTGGATGAGAGTTCAGATCAGAAAGGAGTAGAGACTGGTGCTCTAGGGAGGAGCAGTTGGGTCCAGAGCATCTCCTTTCCAGAGGACCTTAACCGGAGGAGGAGCTGCAGGAACTGAAGCACAGGTTTAGAGCCAGGACCGTTTCAGGCAGCCTGATGAACAGCCAAGGCCACACTGGCCAGGAGTCCCCTGGCCTCCACAAAGACTGAGTGGAGCTCCTGGGAGATGAAGCCTTTACTGCAGGGTAGTGGGTTGTGATGGAAGGTGAAACATAGAGGCTGGAGGGAAATAACCTGTAAAGGAGA
Organism: Camelus ferus; assembly: GCF_009834535.1. Taxonomy (NCBI): domain Eukaryota; kingdom Metazoa; phylum Chordata; class Mammalia; order Artiodactyla; family Camelidae; genus Camelus; species Camelus ferus. The sequence goes on along the minus strand of NC_045711.1, from coordinate 12,575,035 downwards.
AATTATATTTCTCCTGGAACCCAGGCAGTGGAAAACTGCATTTAACTCTGCCTGGGGTCATTGAGCTGGGGGCTTCACCTTTGCTTTTTCACTTTTTCTGCCTCCCCAGCTCCAGGATGTTCACCTCCTGCAGTCAGTGGGCGGAGGGACAGGAAGGCCTGTGCTGGCCTCCTGCCTCCGTGGCGCCGTTCTGCTTCGGGGCTTCTCTCGTCAGATGCCTGAGACTCAGTCTTCCCACCGAGCCCAGGGGGCCTCCCTGTATGAGCAGCTGGTGTGGGAACATCAGTTAGGACTTCCCCTCTACCTGTGGGCCACCAGGGCCCTGGAGGAGCTGGCCAGCAAGTGAGGAGGACGAGGGTCTGTGCTGTGGGGGTGGTGGGAGTGGGACACTTCCTCAGTAAGGGAAGCCGGATTCTGGAAGAGACAGGGTCTTTGGGGAAGTGACTCAGCTGTTTTCCCTGGCCAAGGCTGTGTCCCCACATGCTGAGACACCACCAGTTCCTACAGCATTCCTCTCCCGGGAGCCCCAGCCTGGGACTACAGATCCTTGCCCCTACCTTGGAGGTTCTCATTCCACCCTGCTGCCCTAGTCGGAATCCACAAAACGAGATCCTTGAAGAGCCACATCACTGTCCACTCCAGAAGGTAGGAGGATGTGGCAGGAAAGAGGGCAGCAGAGGTAATGCCCTGGGGGGACACCCAGGGCACAGGGGATGTGTAACCTGATCTCTCTTCTCTCTCTGACAGTATGCTCGGCTGCAGACCCCCTGCTCTTTCCCTACTCTGGCCTGCCCTGAAAAAGGAAGGGGAGTGCAGGGCCTGGGACTCCTTTGACCCTAAGACCCTTCTGCCCCTCCCAGAGGCTTCTCATCTGCCCAGCTGCGAACTCAATCAGCGCCTGGCCTGGTCCTGGCTCTGTCTGCTGCCCTCTGCCTTCCACCCAGCCCCGGTAAGTGGGGCTCCAACAGGGCTCAGGGGGCTTTTTTTGTTCCATTTTCACTGTCACTACCATAGTCCTTTCTTGTCATTTTGACAGCACTAACCTTCTAACTAGACCACTCCATCTATTCTTGGCCCCTTCCAATCCATTATCCCTGCAGCAACTAGAAAGGGATCAGGTGAAATGTTCAGTTGGATTACAAAATTCTTAATTTCAATCCTTCTCTTGCACCAAGTAGAAAATAAACTCCAAGCAGCCATCAAAAATAAATTAAATCAATCAATCAATTAATCATTCCATCCTTCTCTTATTTCTCCCAGTGCATATAAAACCAGAACTCCTTATTGTGTCCTATGAGGGCTTACATGGTTTCCTGCCTCTAACCTCCATTTGTATACTTTCTCTCCAGCTAGTAAATGTGTGGATGCACGTGTGTTTTTTTTCACATCTGTCTTTCTCACTTGAATATAAATTCTTTGAGGTCAGAGACCATGTTTTTTTGGTTCAATTTGTAACTAACAGTTAACACAGTGCCTGGCATGTAGATGATCAGTATATTTGTTTAATAAAACTTGACGCCTCTGCCTTCATCTCCTTGCAGGTTCTACTTGGTGTTCTGGCACCTTCTTCTCGTAAAGGTTGTCTGAAACTTCAGGACCAAAGTGGTTCCCTCTTATGCCTCCTCCTGGCCGACCCCTCGCAACCCCTCACTGACCCCAGGCTCATAGGTTTGGAGTTCAGAGGTTGAGGGAAGATGGTGGTGGGGTAGAGGTTCCCAGGATGGAGGGGCTTGGGAGATAGCGCCTGCTGGGATTTCCTAGAGATGCTGGAGTGAGTCAGCAAGTTTGGGGAGAGGTTTAGGAGGCCAGTATTGGTAGGCAGTGAAAAGGAGCAAGGGGTTCCCTAGCCAGAACTACAATTCCCAACATTAAGTTCTCCCTCTGTAGCTCCTAAAATGCACCAGGGTGACAACTTCCATTTCTTACATTCTTAGTTTGGAAGAGTCATGGTCGTATTTGGGCTCATTGAGGTTTGGAGGCAAGGGAAACCCTGGAGAGGAAAGTTTCTCAGATCTAGGAACAGGCATTTTAGGGATTTATGAGAAAGTAGAATCAAGGCCTCTCAGCACAGGAAGCCAGAGGCAGGACTAGACATGCAGATAGAATGGTTTCTCCCTTGGAGTATTGCTCCTTCAAGGTGGGAGTCAGGCCTGGGCCTTCACATTGTGTTAGGGGAGCAGCTCTGGCCTGTGTTGGACAGTAAGACCTGCAGGGTGGTCTGCTTCACTGCCCTTCCCACAATCCTCTCCTCTTGCCAAAATAGAAAACTTTCTTCCTCCAGGCTGCCTGGTGCGGGCAGAGAGGTTCCAGTTGGTCATAGAAAGGACTGTCAGAAGCAACTTCCCTTCCTGGAAGGAGCTGAGCATGACAGGCTTCATCCAGAAACAGCAGGCCAGGTTGGTCCTCAGGGAGGTGGCTGTGCTTTTAGTCTCTGAGGGCGAGGGCAAGGGCAAGGGCAAGGGCAAGGGCCCGGTGCAGGTGGTGGAACACTGGTGCCCATGGCACCCAATGCGTGCGTCACTAAGAAACCTATTCCTTGTCTCTCCCAACAGAGTCTATGTCCAGTTCTTTCTGGCCGATGCCCTGATCCTGTCTGTGCCCAGACCTTTCTTTCACTCAGCCAGCTCCTCAACACCTCCTCAGACAGAGCCCTCCCTCCCAGAGGGTCCCCACGGAGGACATAGCCGGCTGTTCTTGCTATCCCACAAGGAGGCACTGATGAAGAGGAACTTTTGTGTCCCCCCAAGAGCCAGTTCGGAGGTGCCCAAGCCTACCCTCAGTTTCCATGTTTCAGGGAACTGGCTTAGGGGCACTCAGAGGAAGGAGGGAACTGGGTGGGGCCCACCAGAGCCCATGGAAGATGAAAACGTGGATCAGAAGGTAAACTGGGACCTGGGACCAAGAACCTGAGCTCCTGTGCCCTGGCTCCTGTCTAAGGACCTTGCTCTCCCCATCAGGTTCTCCTCATCTTCCTTGGCTCCTCAGTCCGCTGGTTTGAGTTCTTGCATCCAGGGCAAGTATACCGACTCGTGGCTCCTGGCCCTCTCGTGAGTGTCCTGTTTCACTATGCCCCTCCCCAGAAAGCTTTTTGTGGCTTGGGGTCTGGGGAGGAAGTTCTAGGCCTCCTAGAAGAAGGGTGGATCTAGGTCAAATAGAAGGTCTATCTGTGTGTACATCACTTCCTTCAGGCTCTAGAGAGAAAACAAAACTGGGTCATAGTATATTATGAACCTCTCTCTGGACCAGGACAGACTCAGAGACAATCGTCTTCCCATTTCCCAGCAGACACCAATGTTGTTGGAGGAGGGTGGCTCATCCTGCATATCGCAGCGTCCTCTGGAGCTGGCTGGCTGTGCGTCCTGCCTCACTGTCCAGGATGAGTGGCGCCTGGAACTGGAGAGCCCCCAGGACATCCCAGAGGTGCTGGGTATTAACAGGGCACTGCCTGAAACCTCGTTGACTGACCTGCTCAGTGGCAAGTAAATGTCCACCAGCGTCTCCAGCTAGTTTCACTGCTCTCTCTCCCTCTGGCGTGGTTGGGTTGGATGAAGAGTCCATGCTCTGCTACAGTGGGTGTTCCTTAAATGTGATTTAGCTCCTAGAGGAATGATGTCAGTGTCAGATGGAAATTGTGTTTCATACCTGATTTTTCCCAGCATGTTACTGTTTTGAAATGATTGTAATCAGGCTTTCTCACAATTCAGGAAAAGCCTTAGCAATAAAAGGAATTGAAACCTAAAAAAACCCATAAGGACAAAAGCTGAAAATCTATAGAGAAGGGCCTTCCTTTATTGCAAGAAATGGCTGACTTATGGCTTCAGGAACAACTATATTTTCCTCATATAAACTTTTCCAGGGAGGCTGCAGTGCAGATGAAGACACTGCAGAGATACTTCCCCCCGTGTAAGCAAACAAACACCGTACTAGGTTATATGTGTAATTTTTAAGAAACTGGTTTCTTTTAGAAGTGGAAGTTTTCAAGGACCTATGATTTGAAGGGGAGGGCATGGGCCCCAGCATATAACGCTGTGAATGATGGACTGACTGGGATTCTAGGTATAAATGTAAGTGGAGATTTACCTTTCCTGAGTACTTCTTGGGATACAAAGTCATGTAGATTTTGAGTGATCCGCTACTATCCTGTTTTTCCCATAAGACCTGTTACTTTTAGTGTGTGTTTTGACACAATGCAAGGCTTTCCAGGACCTTACAGACAATTTTCCAGCAGATACTTTAACTCCTTACTGCCCTTGGATCTGACTTCATTTTCACTGTATTTCTCTGACCTTCTAGCTCCACAGATTCCTTAGTGTCTTTCTCAGCTGAGATTTTGTCACATCTCCGGATGATGCCTGGTAATGACACCTTTGGGGGAAGGTGTGAAGGAGAGTGGTGGGACCTTGTGGTCCTGAAAGATACCACTGACCCCTCCCCTTCCCTTCTGTAGGGAGCACTGGGGCCATCAAGCGGTGTGTGAAGCTCACCGTAGCTCTGGAGACTGCTGACTGTGAATTCCCTCTGCACTTGGACATATATATTGAGGACCCACACTTGCCTCCCCCACTAGGACTTCTTCCAGGAGCCCGAGTCTACTTTAGCCAGCTAGAGAAAAGGGTTTCCAGGTAAAGATCTGTGTGGCTGGCCTCGCCTCCTCTCTGTACTGATGTGGTTCTCTTGAAGGCTCGCCCCTACATGTGCTGCAGTGACACCTCTTTGGTTTTACATTTGATATGTTTCTCTGGTGTTTATGCCCTCTATCCTCACGAGATGTTCCAGACCAACCCTTCCCTTACTCTTCTCTCTGCTCTGGTAGAGCCACGGTCAGGGTGTGTCCCTTAGGGGGAGTAGCCTGGCCTGTGAGATGGTCCCAGCTCCTCCCTCAGGTGAACTTCTTTCTCCTCATCACTCTTCCTCTTCTGCTTGCAGATCCCACAATGTTTACTGTTGCTTCCGGTCGTCTACTTATGTGCAGGTCCTGAGTTTTCCCCCAGATACCACAATCAGGTCAGTGACCCAGGCCCTAATCCCCAAATGTCATGGCCTCACCTCTGCATCCCACACATATTCGTGGCTCTGCAATTTTTGCCATAACTGCAGTCTTCTCCAATCCTAGCAAAACGTGTTGAGTCAGAAGGGTTTCCTCTGCTTTAAATAAAAAATGTCCAGTACCTATCATTTTACCCAGAAAGATTTATGTTCTGGGGTCTTCAAGGGTTTTCAGTGCAAAGTACAGATATCTTTCTTGGCTAACATCTTAGTCATTCAAGCCTGAGAAATAATTAATGATGATTGAGATCAGGAATCAAAATGTGGGACCACGGGGCTTCCAGGAGAGCACACAAGCCACTACTGTCCCCATCCCTACACCTGCTGAGGCCTTCCAGACACGCCCTGCTTCCAGAACCCTGTTGGCTGTTTCTTGACCTCTTTCTTTAGTGCTCCCCTGCCCCACATCTACCTGGCTGAACTTCTGCAAGGTCGCCGGGCCCCGTTCCGGGCCACTGCTTCTTGCCATGTGGTTTCTGTCTTCAGCCTTCAGCTCTCCTGGGTGTGCGCTCATTGTACCAGCCTCTGCCCCCAGGTATGAGAGGGGTCAGGCTGAGCTGGGTGCAGGGTGCCAGAGGATTGTGATGTGATCAAGAGGATTTTCCCAGTTGCTTTCTCTATTTCAGGGAAGGTGTACTTGTCAGAGCCCCTCTTGCCCCACTCAGACGTCTATAAGCCAGGCCAGCATCAGGTGAGAGCAGAGCACAAGCCCATCGCGCCATTTACTTCCCTATCACCTGACTTTGTGTGTCTGCCATCTCTATGTTAGCATAATTCCTGGCTTGTGGCAGTTGCTTAATAAACATTTTTGAATGAATGAGGGTGAAGTGAGCTAACCACTGGAAAAGGTGGGGGGGAGTCATGTTGGGTCTGGGTGACTGGACACCTGGGTTTGCTGTGGGGGTTTCTAATTCCTACCCCCGCCCCCAGGCTCCTGGTGGAGGATGGGACTGCTGAAGCTGTGGTGACCTGTAGGAATCATCAAGTGGCAGCAGCACTAGGGCTGCGTCCTAGTGAGTGGACCTCCCTCCTAGAGTTTGTCCGAGGGCCAGGGAGAGTGGCCTTGCAATTTATAGGACCTGGAGCCCAACTTGAGGTGAGATGTGGCTGGGAGGGGTGAGGGGGCTCAGTTACCCAAATTCCTTGGGGGGGGTTGGTAGAGGGGGTTTAGAAGTTTGAGTTCTGATTAATCTTGAGTTTCCCTTTCTAGTCCTCAGCCAAGATGGATGAGCCCTTGACCCGTTTCCTCCAGACACTCTGTATCAGTTTCTCTGTCCTCCGCCCTATTGTGCTTTCTTTTGAGCTTAAGAGGAAACCCTCCAAGATAATCTCGTTAGGTAAGGGTGGAAGGGTGGGGGTGTAGAGGAGTCCCAGGAGGAAGAGGGATGAGGGATTGATAGGGGATTTCTGGAGCTGGGGAGGGGAATGGTGGTTGGGGACTAAAAACTACATGCATAGAACATGTGTTTCCTTTCTTCCCATCTCAGAACCTCCTCGGTTACAGCGATTCCAGTGTGGGGAGTTCCCTTTCCTAACTCGTGTGAATCCCAGGATCCAACTGTCGTGCCTCTCTATCCAGGAGCACCCCAGTGCCCTGAGGGCCTTAGATCCCTACTGCTAACCTGAGCTGCAGTGGCCTGAAAGTTCTTCCTACCCTGCTGGAAACCTTGAGGCCTGGGATCCAGCTCATCCCCCTTGTTGAGGCCCTTACCTTCTCTGTGATTGAACCAGGACCCGAGGTCCCTGGATTCACAGACTGCCACCCTGTTATTTCCCCAGTATTCTGATGCCCACCTTTCTTGAGGAAACTGTGGAAACAGGCAAATCATGGCACTGTTGCTATTTCCTCTAGTTGGTGTCAAGGCACCTGTACTCATAGGCGGCCCTGAGCACCTAGGTTCTGTCTTTGTGTCAGGGGCTTGCCCCTTGTGCTGGTTCTCCAGACAGACCCCTTGGTCTGTAATAAAGCTCTGTTGATGTTCCTTACTTGTGTTCATCTGGGTCCCAGGCCTCATGACCTCCTGGCAGCTGGCCCGTCGTTTACCATCATTTCCACCCTTGTTTGCCACAAGTACCAAAACTGGTTTGGAGAAGAGCTGGTCCAGCAAATTCAGGCCCTAAAGGGAGCAAATTGGGGAGTGGGGTGCAAAGTGGACAACATCACCATGATGGTCTCAGTCAGCAAGGTTGGGCCCAGGAAGAAGTCAGGCCTGGAGTTGTTGGAAAGTACAAGGTGGTTATGGGGAGAGGGGAGCACCAAGCACCAGGAGGGATATGTGAGGAACCTTTGCTGTGAAACCCCAGTCAAGCAGTCAGTGCTGTAGGTTTCCCCTGGGTCAAACCTAAGGCAGATCCTTAATCAACAGTATGAGACTGGCAGGAGTTCCTAGCCAGAAGCTACAGAATTAGAGGTTGCAGGGTCAATGACTTGGGGATGCTTGTGCATTTGGTGGTGGTTTGCCATTACTTCTTGGGAAGTCTTGGCTTTAGTATAGTGATACATACACATGTGAAGACTCGAAGGACTAGAATTTGACAGCTGGCCGGTTAGCTCAGTTGGTTAGAGCGTGGTGCTAATAACGCCAAGGTCGCGGGTTCGATCCCCGTACGGGCCAAGAAGCTTTGTTCTGTTTTTCCCTTACCCCACCTCCATACCCGCTGTACATGGAAGTTTTCCGCCACAGCCAGTGAACTTTCCAATCGCAAACGTTGACGGATTCACTTTTTAAAACTTCACTCCTTCACACCAAGGTTTGGAAGGGCATTCCAGGGGCTTGGGCTGCGGGAGAGTTCCCCGGCGGCTGCCGCGTCAACCCTTCCGTGGGAGCGCGTTGTTGGAGGTGGGTGGGAGAATGGGGGGAAGAGGATCCCAGTAAAGTGGAGCGTGTGTAGGGCGGCGCCACAAGCGGGACGTGGGTTACAAGTCTGTCCTTTGCTGTCCTTGCCTAGCCCAAAGCCCCAAAATACGGAATCTTAAGAGGGAAGTGTTTTCGGGGCATGGAGAACTATGAAAGGCTCGGGACAAAATGTCTTACCGCGGTTGTGTAGTCGTGGCCGAGTGGTTAAGGCGATGGACTAGAAATCCATTGGGGTCTCCCCGCGCAGGTTCGAATCCTGCCGACTACGAAAGCTTTTTCTTCTCCATCTTGCATTCACATCCCTTCCCTCCAAGATCAGAGAGTGAGGCTGATTGATCCGGTTGGCCCCCCCCCCGGCTCGGAATCAGAGTCCCAAGCGTGCTCATCTGGGTAGGATTAAGGTGTTTGATTTACTTATTTCAATACTGGGGAGAGCTCACAGGTGGATGTTTGACGCCAAACTCAGAGATTTGTCAAAATTACTTTCAGAAAAATTGAAGTTGTGACCAGGTTCCTGGAGGTGTAGTCGTGTACCACCCCTCCAGAAAGACGTCTCACGGCTTTGGCGCCGTGGCTTAGTTGGTTAAAGCGCCTGTCTAGTAAACAGGAGATCCTGGGTTCGAATCCCAGCGGTGCCTTAGTTCAACCTCGGGAGAGAATGTCTTTTCGTTTTGTTGTTGAATCTCTATATACTAAAGAACTCATCAATACCTTTTATACTGGAGGATGCAAGGGTTCCAGTTCTGTGCTCAGAGCACCGAGGTTTCCTGCTGAGATGAGCTCCCAGTTCCATGAGACTGCTCCAAAGCTTGTGCCGCGACCTGGGTGGGAACCCTGAGCAGGCCTGCACCTTGCTTTACTCAGCTGATGCCACACTCTACTGGTGCTGGTGGGCTAGCCCTGGCAGTCCCAACGACTTGGCATCTTCCCCCACTCCAGGACGTCCCTTAGAACCTGAGTCAATTTGTTTTGTTTGGTTTTTCATTATAGTTCTTTTGGTTTGGGGCCTCAGAATTATATATGTATATATATATTAAATAATTATTCCTATTTTTAAAAAATTGAGGGGACGGGGTGTGTATTCTATGTGCAGTTTCCGTGCCAGGCCCTTCACATATAGTTATCTTCATTTGTCTTCACAAGCTGGCAGTCAGGGTTAAGAATTAGCAGGAGATATGCCTGGCATGGCGACATCTGGTTTCCTGCAAGAGGGTGCAGAAGAGCTGGGACCCTGTGGACAGGATGAGAGTAGAAGTGAGCACAATGTGGGTGGGGTCTACTGAAAGCCTGGTGTGGCAGGGCAGGGTACATTTCTGAATCCAGGCTGGTGAGAGTAGAAGTAAATGCTGCAGAGAAGCAGGCAAGAAGCAGGATCCATGGGCCGTTGGCGGGGCCTAAACTTCCTTGGAAGATAGGCAGAAAGGTCTAGACACCATCCTTTGGCCCAGGAACCACTGCAAGATGTCTGAGCACAAGTGTTTGCTTAAAGGAACTGCTAAATCAAAGTGACAGGTCAGTAAGTGACGCAGCACCACCTAGACCAGATTTGTGCCAAGCACTGGCCTGCACGCTGTACATAACCAAATGAATAAGGCACAAACCCTTTTCTCAAAGGACTCATAGAAAGGCAGACACAGTCACAACACAGTGCACCAAGGGCAGGGACAGGGTGCTGTGAGAACATGGAGAAGTGGTATCTCATTGGGCCTGAGAGTGGAGAATGATCAGGGGAGGCTTTCTGGAGGAGGTGAGCTAAACTTTAAAGATCATGTGGAAATTTGCTGTATGTTCTGTTAAACAACTACGTACTCTATAACAACTGTTGTTCTAGGCCCTGGGAACACGGGAGCGAACAATAAACACAACAAAAATGTTTTTAAATTAAATTATGTAATATGCTAGATACATAAATGCTATATAGAGAGTATGGGGTGGGGGTGAGTGGGAACTTCAGAAAAAGATGTTGGTTATAGAAATGTCAAAGGCTTGCACCAGGGCGGCTGTAGGAGAGATGGAAAGGAATGGATGAATTACAGACACGTTTAGTATAAAAAACACAATAGGACTCAGTATGTGACAGGTTATGAAGTCCAAAGAAGAGGGAGAAGAAATTCAGGATGTTGCCAGGGTTCCATTTTAGGGAAATGCTGAGGGGGAGGAGTTACTACCTTCTCAAATTCACCAAGAATATCTTTTCACCCTTTCCCACACAATCCCTTTCAAACAACTGTGACTGCCCAAAGTTATACCTTAGAACTCAATTTTCCCTCTAAAGCTTTGACTCCTGTTAAAATGTAAAATACTAGCACCAAAGTTGAAACAACATTAGTTGTTTACACCTTAGTTCTTGGATTCTAAAAGTGGGGTCCATAGATATTGCATGGATTTTCCTAGAAAAAGGGACCACAGCTTTCATCATGTTTTATAAGGGATTTAGGCTTCCACCTCTGTGCAGATGAAGTGCATGAGACCAGATAAGAGAGAGGTAGCTAGAAACTTAAGGGAAAGCTGGCTGGAGACAGGAAATGGAAAAGGGTAGAGGGACGGAGATGTCAGAAAACCGACCTGAGCACTTTTCACCTACCTGAAAGTCTAGAGGCTCTGACAGGAAAGGATAGGGTGTTCTCTGCTGCCCTCCCCTGCTGTCTGACTAGGGACACCTGGGAAAGAAAAAGCAAAGCGCCGGACCCTTCATTGAAGCCCCCTTCACCAAAGTATCTGCGGGTAGGGAATTAAGAAGGGACTGGCCCCACAAATCACAGGACTGGGCTGTGGAACAAGATGGTTCAGCCCAGAAATGCTACCAGGAGGTGGAGTGCAGGGGCAGAACAGAACCCCACAGGGAAGATTCCAGAGCAGGAACCGAGCTGAGGGAAGACAGAACACGGTGGCTGGCAGCTGACCCCACTAGGTCCTGCCAGCACTCTTGGCAGCTTCCAGGTGGGAGCATGGCGAATGTATTAAAAGCTTAGAAGCTCACGCAGTTTGGAAAGCCGACCCCCCGCCCCACCTCGCCAGCCACTCATTTCAATGACACGTCCTCCATGGGTCTTCTTGGCCCCAGGAATTATTCCCTCGCCGGGGCACTACCACGCGGTCTGGGGAGACCGTGGACTATCGAAGTGCCGGTCTCTCCAAAAGGATGAACAGGTGCAAGGACAGGAAGAGGGGCTGGTGTTCACAGATTTCAGGACTCGTTAATTGTCCCCAACCAGGCAACTGCATCGCGTGTCTTCAAAGCTCTGCGCCAGGGACCGGGTTTGAGGGCCGCTGGCTGAGCCAGGAAGAGTCCAGACCCCAGATTACGGAATGGCCCCAAGACAGTGACCTTAGGGAGAGGGAACACGGGTGCTTCAGGCAGTCCTGGAGGGCTGCTTGTGGGGAGAGGCCGAAACCACTCCTTTCCACTTCCCAGACGTTACTTCCTGGGAGGAGTCGAAGCTCGCGACTCGCGAGCGGATATAGATTCTTGCTCTGGAGTAGTTCGCGTCGGGGCAGGTGGTCCCTGAGTGCACGCCAAGACCAGGCCATCATGAATCATGGCCCTAGGACTTCACAAAGCCTGTAACGACCTCTAAAGGCGTCCATGGTCGCTTCTACACGTCGGCTCGTTGGTCTAGGGGTATGATTCTCGCTTCGGGTGCGAGAGGTCCCGGGTTCAAATCCCGGACGAGCCCGGCCTTTCATGTTTTGCGGAAATCAGAGAGGCCCCAAGCCGCTGGTTACGCGGAAAGGCACTGAGGAGGCTGCGCTGGAAGTTGATCAGAGTGAACTGCGCCCTTTCAAGAGCGCTTGCTAGGAGCTCTTTTGTTCGGAGTGGACACCTGGTGGCAGGAAGAGGCTCACAGCGTGTTTTCCTTCTCGTCGTGCCAAGAAGAGCGCAGGCATCTCCGGAGTTGGGCGAGACACCGGCTTTCTTCTCCCCTCCTTCCAGTTTGGTACCGCTCTTCGACAGCCAGAGCCTGGTTTTGGTTTGATTGATAGCCGTCAGTCGACAGCACTGGATAACAGATAGTGAAATGGGTTGGGACCTATTCAGGGGTGTCTCTGGGAGAGCCCAGGGACTGTCAGAACTCAGGTCTTTGCAGCCTTGGAGGTCGCCTGTCTTTCGGTCACTCCTGCTGGTTTTTGCCTTTCTGGGGACTCGCGCTCGGTTGTGATCTAGAAGGTGCATGGGTTTCGGTCAGCATTTCGTAGTGGACAGAAGGACCGAATACCCAGCAACCTCGCCATTAGCAAGCTGAGCTTGGTAAAGATATCAGATCAGGGATTTGGAGAAACATTTCATCAGCTCGTTCCTCGTTAGTATAGTGGTAAGTATCCCCGCCTGTCACGCGGGAGACCGGGGTTCGATTCCCCGACGGGGAGAGATGCAGTGTTTTGTTTCTTTTCTCCCCACATTTTACATCCATTAAAACCTACCTACTTAGGAAGTACCTGTCCTGAGCCCTAGGATGCAGATAAAAAGAAGAGTGGAAGAAAAAGGTGGAAGGAGAGGAATAGTGTATCCTGACTCTCAAACTCACATTCTAAATTTCAAATTTATGTTTTATTTCAGATAACTTGAATTTTAAATGTGGCTAAATTAGCCATTTTTCTCTCTACTCAAAAGGATGTTTAGCCGTTATTCTCAACTTTCTGTATGCTTATTAGATGATTTCATTGATGATCATTTAAAAAACACAGGTGGGCAAACATAAAACTGTCACCCGCGTAATCCCTCCTCCAGACAACCTCCTGCACGGTGCTCTTTCCCTGACATAAATGCGCGTTTCCAATGCCAGCTTGAGATTGAGCAAATCCAGTCCGTGTGTGTATATTCGTCCGTGTATGTATTGGCATGCCGATACCCGAGCGCTGAGAGGAGCGTGAGTGAGGGTCCCAGAAAAGCGGTCCCTTACTCGTGTTTAAAGGATAATGCGGCTAGGGTAGGTAAACGCCTGAGAAAAAGGTTAAAGCTTGCGTTGGCCGGGAATCGAACCCGGGTCAACTGCTTGGAAGGCAGCTATGCTCACCACTATACCACCAACGCCTCGTGAAAAGCTGCTTTCCGTAGTTATCTAAGAAGTAGGACAACAAGACCGTGGCTTGAGTGACGTGACTCTGGAACTGCACCAGAGCCCAGGCGAAGGACAGATACAAGCGACGCCAAAATAAAGACTTCGGTTTTCGAGGCACGCACATGTGAACGGCGCTTGGCTCCCGGCACCGCCAGTGCGCTCCAGTCACCCTGCGAGAGGCTGTGATTATACACTGTCTACAGATAAAGAAACCAAGGTCAGAGAAGCTAAATAAAGGGGTTTTCTGAGTCACTGGAAGACCGAAATTAAATCTAAAGATTTATCTACGGCTGCAGATGTGCATCGACACTGTGATAGCTTTATTAACTCCACAAATAAATCCCCCAAATGTGAAATCATTTCTGTTGAGTGGGCTCAAAGTGTCCCGAGGTCCAAGAATTGGGCTCCAAACCAAGTGAGCCTAAACACAGTTTGTCCAGAGGAGGATGGTTAATTCCTCAGTGAGCGCGGGTCTTGCCCCTGGCGACTCAAAGAATCTCTGTGACAAAAACCCTAGGGGCGGGGCCTGAGAACAAAACTCCACCCCTTATTGCTGATGATGTATCTGTTCACGGGATCCGTCAAACCGCGGCTTCGGGAAGGCCTCGTGGCGCAACGGTAGCGCGTCTGACTCCAGATCAGAAGGTTGCGTGTTCAAATCACGTCGGGGTCAAGTGCAGTTACTCCTTTTGGACAGTTGTGCAGAGCGATTTTTTGGGGAAACAGAAAAAAGAACTTCGTATTATTAAAAAAAATACAAACCTGAGTGTTTCTGTGATTTTTTTCCCTAAAGTATCTTACTTTTCTCCCAAAATAAAAATTTTGAAACTTTTATTTTCACCTTAACTGTTTCCGTCAAACCAATCAATTAAAATTGTAATATCTTTAATCTCACAGATATTTTAGGTATCCTGACACAGAAATTGTTCGTAAACAATCACCAGCTCTTGTTCAGAAAATGTATTTTGGAGCAATAAATGTTCTTTATTGGAAAAATTGCAGCAATAATGAGTAATTTTAAAGTAATACTGGTAAATTATAATCCTTCTCCACTGTTTTAATTTTTGGCTATTTAACTTCTACTTGCCAGTGGTGTCCATAATCTTGTACTCCATTATTTTCACTTATAATTGTAATAGGAAATATGATTCTACAGTCTTTATAATTATAATTTTAATGACCATCTGAATTTGAGAATAACGCTGTTACAGTTCTTCTACAGTTAGACATATTGGTTGTCTGGTTATCTGTACATTTTTTCTTATTATTTAAAATGTCACCATAAGTAAGATTGCATGTGTGTATTTATTTATTTATTTTTGCCTCCACTGAGTATGGTCTATGACATAGATTCTAAAAAGTCCAGTTCTGGGGTTCAAGGCTCTGCTTAGCTGTACAGTTAACTGTACTGCTGTCCAAAAGGCTGTTGCTTTTCCAACTTGATCTTTTTTTTATTATTTTGTTTTCTCTCTCTTTTAAAAAACCAATTATGTTTCCATTATTGTATTTTTATATTCAGAATTTCAGTCCAAAAAAGTTTTTATGGTTTTAATCATCTCTCTTGACTGAACAAAAAATGCACAACCTAGAAGTTGAGAATTATGTTTTATTCAGCATATGTTCTGAGGACTTAAGCCGGGGAGGCAGCCTCTTGGATAGTTCTTTTTTTGTTTGTTTTTGGGTTTTATATATATATAGTATATATATATTTAATTGAAGTATAGTCAGTTTACAAGGTTGTGTCAATTTCTGGTGTACAGCACAATGCTTCAGTCATATGAGAACTACATATATTTGTTTTCATATTCTTTTTCACCGTAAGTTCCTACAAGATATTGAATATAGTTCCCTATGCTATACAGTATGAACTTGTTTATCTATTTTATACATATTAGTTCTTATCTGCAAATCTCGAACTTCCAATTTATCCCTTCCCAGCCACTTCCCCCCCTGTAACTGTAAGTTTGTTTTCCATGTCTATGAGTCTGTTTCTGTTTTGTAAATAAGTTCGTTTGTCTTTTTTTTTTTTTTTTTTTATGATTCCCCGTGTATGTGATATCATATGGCATTTTTCTTTCTATTTCTGGCTTACTTCACTTAGAATGAACTTGTATCTTTTTGAATTAAGTTTCCCTCTGGATATATGCCCAGGAGTGGGATTGCTGGAACATATGGTAAGTCTATTTTTAGTTTTTTGAGGACTCTCCGTACTGTTTTCCATAACAGCTGCACCAAACTACATTCTCACCAGCGGTGTAGGAGGGTTCCCTTTTCTCCACACCCTCTCCAGCGTTTATCGTTCGTGGACTTTTTAATGATGGCCATTCTGACAGGTGTGAGGTGGTACTTCATTGTAGTTTTAATGTGCATTTCTCTGATAATTAGCGATATTGAGCATTTTTTCACGTGTCTATTGGCGACTTGTACGTCTTCATTGGAGAATTGCTTGTTTAGATCTTCTGCCCATTTTTGGATTGGGTCTTTTTTTTAATTATTATTAAGTTGTATAAGCTGTTTATATATTCTGGAAATTAAGCCTTTGTTAGTCTTATCTTTTGCAAATATATTCTCTAATTCGGTACTCTCAGCTCTGAAGAGGTAAGGGAAGAGCCAGGATGAACAGGAGTTTTGCAACAAAAATCAGGTAGCTGGAACATCAAAAGATTACTGCTTATTAAAAAAAGAGAGAGATATCTAAAGTTAATGAATTTTTCTATGTATAGGAAGATGTAAGAGTCTGGGCTCAGTGAAATCATTCCTTTGACATGCGTGTTAACCCTCTAGGGCCAGTATCCTGGCCTTTTCCATCCTGGTTCCCCTCAGGGTGAATAGTGGGGGCAGCTGCAGTGGCCGATAGCTTGATGGCCTCAACATCCTTTGTTTACTGATATGGCAGGCGATGTTCTTCATCCACATCTCCATGAAGTAGAACACAACGGTATCAAATACAAATTTTTGTATTTAATCTTTGTTAAATACAAATATTCTCCAAACTTCCCTGCAGTCACTAGAAGCCCAGAGCCATGTGCATTTTTGCTGCTTCTAGTATACTGAAAAAGAAAGAAAGAGAGAGAGAAAGAAAGGAAGGAAGGAAGGAAGAAAAAGAAATCCAAGCCTTCCACTCCACAAGCCTTGTCTCTCCCAGTGGGGAATTTCTTCCTTGACATCTCTTTCTGTAACTAACAGTGCCTTTGTTAGTGTGGTAGGCTTAGGTGGCAGGAGAGGAATTTGGGCCGTCTTGCCACCATGCACAAAGCAGACACACACCCAGGCTGAAATTTATTCCTTGCGCTCACCTGTACTCACTCCAGCCTGTCTGCCTTCTGCCAAAGTGGTCACTGTGTCACGTATGCCAAGATGGAGGCAGACAATCAACCAGCCTTTGCTGCAGAAGCCAAGTGTTTTTGATTCAAGAACTGCTGAGGACTTGGCAAAGTGACAGTCCAAGAGCTCTGGCAGCCTAAGGGGAAAGGCGGGTGAGGTTGGCAGTGGGCCCTCCTGGTGCCCATCCGAACCAGGGCACCTTAAGGAGATACAAAACGGTCGTTTTTAAAATTCTTTCCTCTAGGTTTATTAGCGGACATTAGTTCACAAAGGAAATCTTACTCTCATGCACTGAGGCTAGGTGACTTATTAATCATAATAATAGTTAACATTAAGAGGTCACTGTGAGCCAGGCACCGCGCTGAGGGCTTTAGCGACCTTATTTCATTTATTCCGACAGCACCCCCACAAAGCAGTGTAAGGATGCCCGTCTGTCTTCGAGCTGACATGCGGAAGGGTATTTCCAAGCAACACAGATGGCAAGTGGCAGGCCCAGAGGCAAACCTGTAACCCCCAAGCCCATGGCCTTTTTCCTACATCCCGCTACATGGAGCTTCCTAAAAGGCCACCCAATGATTGACTAGGCAAGGTTGGTGGCCCTGTAGAGGAAAGAATGGCTCTAAAGTATGGTTTCTGGTCCAGAGAGCTCTGGGCATGTTAAGGATGGAATATTGCTAGTCCACAGACCAAATCCAGCACACACACTTGTTTGGTGATTTATTTGACAACATTCACAACTCAGCAAATTTCACACGTGTATCTAGATTTTCTCGCTGCTGTTTAAAAATGGGAAGTTTGTCCCTATTTAGGTTTCACTTTTACAGAGTAAAAATCAAGTAGAACTGAGTGTTGCCTGGCACATTCAGCCATGTCCTCGCCCTTTGCCGCACTCCCCACCCACCACTCCCTAATACTGAAGCATGCTTAGTAGAAAAGGTCTGGATTTGCGATAGAGACAGCATAGTAAGTTCCCGCTCTGGCCCTTTTTGCTTCAAATACATAGCACTGACATATAAAGTTTAAAAATAGTGAATGAAAGGGCCATCAACCAGGCTTAGAAACAAATCATTCAGTACCACAAATGCAAAGCCAGGAACGGGTCTGTACAGGGTTCAGGGCTGCAAGCGGGCAACAATAGTGGGGTGTTAAGGTCCTACTGGGAAACAGGGACTGATTAGGCACAGGGAGCTGGAGCCAGAGCTGCAGTGACATCCCTGTATCAAAAAAAAAAAAAAGGAACTGTAAAATCTGCCAGCTCCCTGCCTGGAGCTCCAGACCCAAAAAGGCAGAAGGACTCAGATGTAGCCTCAAGGCCAGAAACAGAACCCACTTGCCCTCAGTGACTTCCTTTGAGATACTCCCAATATTGTAGCGGGGCGGGAACTCCGAAAGACCGTGGTGAGACCTGATTCTTAACTGGGTGCAAGGAGGCAAGGTAACAGCTATGGTCTAACTGTAGGTCAGGGAGGGGTGAACACAAAGCAAGAGAGAGAAAACAAAATAAGAACAAAAAGATCTCTCACCCAAGCTGACGTTACAAACCCAAATCCCAAAACATATGAAGAAATGTCATGATTAGAGCACAATCATGGGGACAAGGGCTCACTCTAGATGAAGGAAGTTTATGGAGCCGTCTGACAAAGAACTTAAAGTAGGTGTGATTAGGATATGTAAAAGGATGAGTGAAGGAGTACTTTCACTTAAAAAAAATCAAATCATGAAACAAAAGTGGAAATTAAATAAAATCGTATGGATTGACAAATGACCAATTGGAAATCTTACATATGAGTGATAGATGTAATAATATAAGTCTATCTTACATTAGCTGGGCACACTCTGAGAGCAGACTCGCTATTTCAAAAATAGAATTCAAGACTTCACTCAAAACAGAGAACAGAGAAATTTGAAAAATATGAAAATGCAAGCCAAAAGCTGTGGAGGATTAAATTAGAAGCCCTGCTATACATCTAAAAGGAGCGTCAGAAAAAAGGCAATAGGGGAAATGATAGAGAAAGTGTATATATAGACTAATTCTTAAATTGTTATACTGAGGCTTCACCTGTGTGTCTTTTATTTCATTAAAAAAATCAGAAGCAAGTATAGCAAAACATGTTAACATTTGAATAACTGAATAATAGTTACACAAGTGCTGAAATGGTACATGAGAACCAGCCAGTGGTCGCTTCTGGTGATGGGAGTAGAAGACGAGGCAATTTGGGTTGGTAGAGAGACTTACTTTAAAAAAAAAAAAGTTGTATTTCCCCACTCCACCTTGACAGACTGACTTTTAACTAACCCATGTAAATGTTATCATGTTCATGTATGTTTAAAAATCCATACAGCCACAGAATGGGTAAGTCTCACAAACATAATGTTAAATAAGAAAAGTCAGACATCAAAGAATATATATCATAAGGTGCCATTTGCATAAAGTTCAAAACAGGCAGAACTGCTGTATAAGTTAGAAGTTGGGATAGTGGGGACACTAGGGAAAGGGGTGACTTGAAAAGAAGGTTGGGGGGTCCTCCTGGGGTGCCAGAAGTGGTCTGTTTCTTGATCTCAGTGCTGGTTACCCAGGGGATTCAGTTTGTGAATATTTATCCAGCTGTACATTTTCTGTACGTATACTTCAGTAAAATATTTTACCATGTGTCAGAAGTGCAGTGTAGGAGCTTGTTGTCCAGTCACGTGTGGGGGGCCCTGTTTCTGCTGATCCAATTTGTGAGGATGCATACAGGGACCTGGACAGGGCCTCAGGCCTCAGTCACAGTGGCAGGGACTATTGTGTATACCAAAGACAAACACTTGGGCTCTAATAGCCAAGAGCAAACCCCAGTGATGATGTTTGACCTAGGGATGCTCAAGGGGCATCTGGATGGAGGTAGGCAGCCAGGTCTTGACGCACCTACTTAGCTCAGCAGCACTGCCTCAGATTTACCTTAAGGAGGACAAGTGAGTGGGGAGACATGGGGTGTACTGGCTAGGCTCCTCTAACAAGTCCCTTCTGAGCCTGCTACTCCTCATTCCTGGAAGGGGTTTATTGGCTGATGATGAGAATCCATGCCTTGACATTTCTTTTGGGGGATATTCCATTATCAGAAGTAAAAGGACTGACATATGTGCCTCACAACCATCACAGCATCCCAGCCACCCTGCCTGACCTTGGAACATGATACATCCCGACCCTTCCCAGTCACATGAAAATTCAGCTCTGGGAATAGAATAGTGACCATTGCCCCTCAAAGAGCCCTCTCAAAGTTCCTTGGCCAGTAGCCAGAATCACAACATGAACTAGGAGGCAAAAAGCAAAGCAAGTGGAAAGAAGAAAAGAGTCACCCTCAGAGGAAACTGTTCCCCTGCCTCACTATAAACCTGGGAAATCCCTGCAGGTCAGTGGACGTTGAGAGAACAGAACACAGTTTTGGGTGGGACTGTTTTTGTTGCTGTGGGGGTGGATTGCTGGTACTCAGTGTGGTCCACAGAACTGGTGCCACTTCATGAATGGTTTCTTTCAGGTCTGGGATATGTGTAGAAGTTGAGAGTGAAGTATTTAAAAACTCTTACAGCATTTGTCAAATTACTTTTATAAATATTGATTGTAACAAAAAAAAGTCAGCTTGTAATTTTTATATTTTTTAGATTTCATTTTTCAAGGAATTAATTTCTACTGCATTTTTATAAATTATCAATCTGGGATAGATGGAAAATAACTGAGATGGGTTGTTCCCTACAGATCGTTTGAGAAGCATTGGGGTAAATAACAGAGATTTTGTTCACTAACTTTAGCAGGCAGCTGATAGTTGCCTAGTTGCTAGAACAGATAGGTTTTGTTTAGCTTTGTTTTATGAATAATGCAAATCTTGGTTTTATGCTGGCCCATCAAATATTCCTGAAAGGACAACTGTCTTCTGACATAATGTGCAAGTAAGAATTTAAAGACTCCAGGAGACAGAAATACCGTATGTGAGCTATCAGGCATAGCCCTCCTGTGCACTACATCCCCTAAGAGTTTCCAGAATTTTCTGTCTTCCTTCACTAGGTTATGAGGAATAAAATATACTGCAAGTGATAGGATTTTTATAAAGCTCTTCATTGGCTAGTCACTCTATGCTAAATATTTTGATAAAGGCACTGACATTGAAATGGGCTCCCTGATCTTGGGAGGTGGGGCTGGGCTGACCCTAAGTGAAAACAGTGTAAGGGGGGTGGGGGTACAGCTCAGTGGCAGAGTGTGAGCACAGCATGCATGAGGTCCTGTGTTCAATCCCCAGTACCTCTACTTAAAAAATAAATAACCCTAATTACCTCCCCCTACCCCCAACCCCAAAACAGCCAGTGCAGGTCATGCCAAAAAAAAAAAAAAAAAAAGTGTACCTCCAAAAGCAAAATGTTTTTTCGTAGATGGCAGCAGGGTGGCCATGATTATCAAATCTCTGAAGATACTTCATGATGCACAGATCTCTGACTTTTTAAACTAATCATGGGCTCCCCAGCATGAAATTGTAAGCAACTGTAGCACACACCTATTTCTACCACCACAACCCCTTGCTGCTATAACTGTAGCGGCTGGAAGTGATACTCACTTGGCCAGACTCTTTTGCAGTATGCATGTGACACACACAGTTCTAGCCAAGGAAAAATTGGGAACTTTTTGAAAGGCTTCTACTTTTCCTGATAAAAGAGACAGAGACAATTGGCAGCCGTCTTGCAGTCATAAGAGAAATGTTAAGAGAATCACAGAGAGGCTAAGCCAGACCTCTGAAATTGTTCAGGTCCTGAGCCAACTACTACTTTCTGATTTCTTGTTATGTAAGAGGAAACAGGTGTCAATTTTTTATGCCATTGTTAAATGAGTTTTCTGTTACTTAGAGGCAAAAGCATTGTAAACTGATCTAGAAATCCATTAAGACTTATTTCATTTACATTTGGTTGAATCATATGAAGTTGATATTTTTGGTAGGTTAAAATGATTGACTATCAGTAGTTTTGCATCATTTAAGGTAAATAACTAAGAACCTTGTAGGGCTGTGGATGTGTGTCAGTTAGTATGCTTTTGACAGCAATTAACATAACTCTTGACTATGCATTAGGGAAGGAGACCTATTGGCTCATGTAAGGAATTGGCTGAAATAGGCATCTGGAGGCTCAACATTGTCATCAAGTTCCTGGGTTCTTTCCAGACCTCTCTTTCGCCATCTGCAGTATCAGCTTCATTCTCAGGGTGTCCCCTTCAGAAGCACCACCACCAACAACAATGCAGGCTGTTTGCTTCTTTGTCCAGTTCTAGAAGAGAAAAGCAGTTTCTGTCCAGCATTCTGAGCAAGAATCCTAAAATTCCTAGTAACTGGCCCACTTAGGTTACATGCTTATCCCTGAACCAGTGACCATGATCCCAGAATAAAAGGTGTTGACTGGTGTCAATCAGTCAGGGTCCACTCCTGAGCCTGGGATGGGGTCAGCTTCCCTCTCAGACCCACAAAACTCTAGTTGCTTTCAGGAAGTGGGAATCGCTGGGAGTATGGATGCTGCCTAGATAACCACAATGTCCAATACAACAGGTCTCCATCCAATTAGGGATTTGGGGTTGGCAGCAACAGATACCAACAACACAGAATGGGGAGACTGGTGGTTCCCTAAAGCCAAGTTAGGGTGTTATTATTAGAAGAAAGAGGAAGGGTGCTGGCCAGGCTGCACTAGTTATTTCATAGAAGGTCCCCAAATGTATTTATTTAACCCAACAATGAAATTTGGCTTCGGAAAGAGCAAAAAAGTGTGGCAAGGAAAAAAGTGAAAGTAGGTCCAAACAATTCGATCTTGGTCAGCGAGCCCGCAGAGAAAGGTCCTCTGGTGGAAAATTCCTACTCTGATTGTGAGTGAAACACTTTATAGAACAAAATAGTAATGACACAAGAATACACATGCAAACGGACGAACAATGTAACAGAATAGAGAACTCAAAAATAGATTCAAGTAAAAAATAAAAATAAATAAGTAAGTAATTAAATAAATAATAAAATTAAAAAAACAAACAAACGAAAGAAAAACCAAAAATAGATCCAAGTATCTATGGTGACTAATACATCAAGGGGAGCATTTAAATTCCGTTGGGAACGGTGTAGTTTAACAAATGATGCTGGCATAAATGGCTCTCCATCTGGTAGAAAACAAAGTTAGACCTTAGTTCACATACAAGGATAAATTCCAGACATACTGAGTATTTTAAAAAAAATTTTAAGGCGAATTTTGGGGGAATGAGGGTAACTTTCCTAAGCCGGAACCCAAGCGCACCGCGGCTCGCATTCCGCCTCTTCCATTGGGCCCCGCGGGCTACGTCATGGGACACCTAGCCAATGAGGATTGGGCATGGGCGGTGCTCTCAGCCAATGGGGCCAGGGCGGGAGATTTGAAAGGGCCCCGGCGGAGGTGCGGCCGGGCAGGTTCAGTTGTTTCCCAGCGGCCAGGGAGGGTGACCGTGCCACGGGTTCCAGGTGAGCTGTTCTCCTTTCGCGGGCCTTACGCCGGGAGAAGGCAGGTGATCAGGCAGGTTGGGGGTCCGTTGGACGGGCCTTAGCGCACTCCGCGCTCCTGCTGGGCGCTCAAGGATGAAAAGGGGTCCTAGAAAGGGGTGGGGCCGGTAGCAGCGAGGCGAGCGCCAGGATGCGCCTAGAGGCGGCCAGCGTTTGGACCTGCTCCGTTTCACCAGCCCCAGGCAAGCGCTTCCGGCTAGATCGGTCTGACCCCTCCCTCTCTCGCTCCCTTTTTTCTGCTTCTCACAGCTGTTTCTTTTCTCTGCCCAGTTCCCTCCCCTTTTCCCTCTAAGGATGGCCCAGAAGGAGAACACCTACCCCTGGCCCTACGGCCGGCAGACGGTAAGGGCTAGCCCACTTCCCCTCCCCCCACCAACATGGCGAGTTCCTGCTTGCAAATTTGAGGTCCTGCAGAGGGCGATCCTCCTAGCATTTTCTTCACAGTTATGCGCCAACGTATGGGTCCCAAGAGTTTTCTGGTGGAACCCAGTTTGGTCATTTGCAGCCACATTGTTGTCAAGTGCTGCCAACTTGAATTTGACCAGCTTGTGAAGACCTCTGCAGAGTTCAGGCTACTTGTCACAAACAAGTGAAATCTGGGGCTCAGCAAGCAGGATCTGGCCTTCAAGCCATGATTCCCAACACTTGTCCTGAAAAAATAGGCTAGGCAAGAAATAGAAATAGACTCTGGAAGGATTTAGGTAAGTTTAAGTTTAAAAGGTCCAACACAAGTCTAATTTAAGAATTTGGAATTTATTTTAATGACTGGTGTGAAGTAAGCATCTAAATGGCTTTATTTTCCTGGTGTCCCAATACCATTCATTGAAGAGTCTACCCTCTGATTTGAAATGCTACCTTTAATATATATATTAAATTCCCACATACATATGGATATATTTCTGGACTCTATTTTGTTCAACTTAGTTATTTGTAAATTTTGTACTGATATCACTGTTTGGGAACAGATCTGTAGGGGCACTGAGGTTCCTTCCTTGGCTAAAGGAAAAAGGAGGAGCCCTGCATGGGCTTTGCTCCCTGTTGGTGGGGCTTGGGTATCCTGGAGGGTCCGTCTGTCCCCTTGTCCACCAGCTCCCCACTGGTGAAGCTCTGAATGAGGCTGTCAATAGTGGAGGCTAGAAGAGAAACCGTTGTCATGTCTGCATTGGTCACTCCCAAAAGAATGTCATGTATATTACTCAGAAGCTGAAAGTCAGACGTGGTCCAGGGCCATCAGGGTAGCCCTCAGTGTCCCTAAAGCCAGTTGTTGCAAAGGGGTAAATACTGAGATCTACTGAACATTCAAGGCCCCAAGACTGAACTTTTTAGGGGACCATGAGAACACCTCTGTGCTAAGACTCTTATTCTTCTTTTTTTTTGGAGAGGGAAGTAATTAGGTTTATGTATTTATTTAGTGAAGGTACTGGGGATTGAACCCAGGATCTCATGCATGCTAGGCATGCACTCTACCACTGAGCTCTACCCTCCCCCAAGACTCTTTGAATTGTGGGTTTTCATTACCCCAGCCTCTACTGCTCCCTGGGGTGGGGGAACTGGCTGAATGACTGGTGTTATGGGCAGGACTATGGGCCAGGGCCAAAGAGATGAGATATTAGATGTTGGTGTAAGTCCTTTGCTCCTTATCTTGGCCGACTTAGGTTGTTTATTAATAACTCACTTTATTATGGGGCTCTGAGCAGAGTCTTGGGGCTGAGTAGCAAAATTGTGGTCTCAGTGTTCCTCTTTGTGCTAGGGGTGGGTGGGTGGGCGGGAAGCTTTACAGCAAGTCCTGAAATGCTGCTTGCAGCGCATTCCAACCCGGTCACTGGGATAAAGGCACCTCAGAGTTCCCCCCTGCTCCTTCTCAGGCTCAGTCTGGCCTGAACACCCTGCCACAGAGAGTCCTCCGGAAGGAACCTGTCACCCCATCTGCACTTGTCCTCATGAGCCGCTCCAATGCCCAGCCCATAGGTAACTGGGAAAAGGGGGAGGGGATCGACCTGAAGGATCTAGGGTTTGGGGAGTGTGCAGGGATGAAAATGTCTAAGGATAGCCTCAACTTCCCTGTTCTTTCCTTAGGTGCCCCTGGCCAGAAGGTGATGGAGAACAGCAGTGGGACCCCCAACATCTCAATGTAAGCACCCCAAGTCTTGGGATGGCAAGAGATGGAATGGGACAATGAACAGGTAGGAAATGGGGGAGGTAGAAGCTAAGGGTAGGAGGAGCAGGGATGCAGGCAGGAAAGCCTGATCCATCCATCCTCAACTCCCCTGGAAGAGAAACGGGGCTGAGGGCAGGATGGACTGAGGTGCAGGGAGAAGGCAAACACCTCAGGACCAAGGAACCTGTGCTCAGCTGCCCTCTCCTCACTCTAACCAGGCGTTCCTTCACAATTGATGACTTTGAGATTGGGCGTCCTCTGGGCAAAGGCAAGTTTGGAAATGTGTACTTGGCTCGGGAGAAGAAAAGCCGTTTCATCGTGGCGCTCAAGGTCCTCTTCAAGTCTCAGATAGAGAAGGAGGGCGTGGAGCACCAGCTTCGCAGGGAGATCGAAATCCAGGCCCATCTACAGTACGGATCAACGCCCTCTGAGCCAGAGTCCCCCTGCTGCCTTATCCCCAGCTCCTCTTCCAACCCCACCACATCCAGACTGTCTTCTCGGCAGCTGTGGCCACTTAGTCCCAATAAGCCCTCAATCCCCACCAGTGCCTTGACTGCAGAGATCCGCCTCTAATTCCCGCTTAGCACTGCCAGCCTCTTGTCCCCTGCCTGGCCCAAGCCTGACTCAGTTTGCCCCGTGGGACCTATCATCTTTCTCATGTCTTTATGCCAGTATGCAGCCTGATGCCCTCTCTGTCTCTTCTCCCAGGCATCCCAACATCTTGCGTCTCTACAACTATTTCTATGACCGGCGAAGGATTTACTTGATTCTGGAGTATGCACCTCGGGGGGAGCTCTACAAGGAACTGCAGAAAAGCCGCACTTTTGATGAGCAGCGAACAGCCACGGTCGGGGCGGGTGGGCACCTGGGGTACCGGCGGGGGCTGGAGGCTGGGGGTATGGCTGCTTGCCCTGGAGGTCGGTCCTTGTCTAATTACTTGTCGTTGGCCCTCCCAGATCATGGAGGAGCTGGCAGATGCTCTGATATACTGCCACGGGAAGAAGGTGATTCACAGAGACATAAAGCCAGAGAATCTGCTCTTGGGGCTTCAGGGAGAGCTGAAGATTGCTGACTTTGGCTGGTCTGTGCACGCGCCCTCCTTGAGGTACGGTGGGCTAGGAGGCCAGCCCTGGGTGCGAGGCTGGGGCATTCAAAATAAAACCACTCTAGATCTTGTTACCCAGAGACATTTGGGTTTGTCCTCATGCAAATACATAGATACAGCAATATCGTTACAAAAACAGGAGACTCAGTTTTGTTACCCAGATTTCTTAATTGACACATTGGAACCTTCTTGTCTTATATGTGATAAACCTTCCACATTATTTGTAATGGCTTCATAACATCGCGTAGTAGAGATGTAACCTGATTTATATAAGTAGGACGTGCTTGATGGACATTCGAGACTTTTCCTTTAATTCTAAGGTTGAGCACTGCTC
This sequence comes from Camelus ferus, assembly GCF_009834535.1. Taxonomy (NCBI): domain Eukaryota; kingdom Metazoa; phylum Chordata; class Mammalia; order Artiodactyla; family Camelidae; genus Camelus; species Camelus ferus. Next base: position 12,548,623 of record NC_045711.1, on the reverse strand, counting down.
TCATAGCTGGTTATTTTAGGATACGGCTCATGGTGTGGAAATGAAGAGGCAGTGTGTAAGCCCACCCCTGGGGCTTTAGAGTCTTCGCCTGGCTCCTACACCAGAGGCCCTGTTGGAGCCTGGTTGGAACACGCCCCTGGTGCAGCCTGGGGTCTCTGGGCTCCCTGTCAGGCTGCAGGGAAAGGAGAGACAGTCTGGATCTGGGATCCCTGCTCATTCACCTCCCCCACCAGGAGGAAGACTATGTGTGGGACCCTGGACTACCTGCCCCCAGAGATGATTGAGGGGCGCACACACAATGAGAAGGTGGATCTGTGGTGCATCGGAGTACTCTGCTATGAGCTGCTCGTGGGAAACCCACCCTTCGAGAGTGCTTCACACAACGAGACATATCGGCGCATCGTCAAGGTGGGAGGCTGGCCCGGGGGGGTCTGGCGGGGGTTATGCTGCCTCAGAAGCCAGGCATGGGGAGTGAGAAGAATAGTTGTGGGGCTCACATGACTCCAAGTAAAATGGGCAGTGAAGGAAAAATCAGCCAGGATGAGAGTAGTGGGATCCTTCCTTCTTTTCTTCTGCAGGTGGACCTGAAGTTCCCCAGTTCCATGCCCGCGGGAGCCCAGGACCTCATCTCCAAGCTTCTCAAGCATAACCCCTCAGAACGGCTGCCGCTGGCCCAGGTCTCGGCCCACCCTTGGGTCCGGGCCCACTCTCGGAGGGTGCTGCCTCCCTCAGCCCCTCAGTCTGCCCCCTGAGTTGTCCTTGTCATGTCCTCAGGTGTGTCTGTGTTTGTATGTCTGTGTACATGTAGTTAGAAGGAGGGGTCACCGGCCTGTTCCCGTATCTGTCTCCTACCTCTTCTTTATTTAATAAAAGCTGAAGCTTTTTGTACTGAGTGGAGATGTTTACAGGTAGAGACTGCCTTGGAGGAAGCCGTCACCTGTGAGGAGGAGGCTGGGGAGATGCCTGTGCTCGGTGCCGGGATGAGCACTGCATCACTGCCCCAGGAGCACCACCCCCCTCAGCTCCGACACCCCCCTCCCCGGTCAGCTCCGAGCCACCACAACCCCACATCCTTTCTTTCCCAGGCCTGGGGATGCTGGGGACCCCGACTTCACTCTGCCACGCCTGCACGCCAGCCATCTCTGCCTGCCTTTTCTTGCTTCTTACTCTCAATTTTCTGACCTCTGGTCTCTCCTGGTTCAGTCCTGCTGTCCCAGGAGCAACTGAACATTGCTGTACCCCGAAGCTGTCTTTTTTTGTTTGCTTTTCTGCTCTGGTGAGGATCTAGCACAAGAGGGAATAGAAGCAGTACTAATGGTGTCTTGTTCATGACCTATGGTTTCACTGCTAAGTATGATGCCGTAGGTTTTTGTTAAATGTCCTTTATCAGGTTAAGGAAGGCCTCATCTCTTCCTAGTTGGCTAAGAGTTTGGGTTTTTTGGTATCATGAATAGTGTTGACTTTCATCTACTGCATTTTCAGCCTCTGTTGGTTGTTTGCTCTTTTAAGCAATGGGTGAAGAACATCAGTAACTTTTCTTATTTTTATTTTATCTCAGTTACACATGCAGTATTCAGTTCCTAGGGCTGCCATAACAAATCACCACAAACTGGGTGGTTTAAAACAACAGAAATTTATTCTCTGATAGTTCTAGATGCCAGAGGTCCAAAATCAAAGTGTCCACAGTGCCGTGCTCCCATGGAAGGCTCTAGAGAAAAATCCTCCCTTGCCTCTTCTCATTTCTGGTGATTCTGGACACTTCTTGGCCTGTGGCTGTGGCTGCCTCACTCCAATCTCTGCTTCTGTCTTCACACACCCCCTCTTCTCTCCTCTGTGTCTTACAAGAACACTAGTCATTTGATTTAAGGCTCACCTGGATAATCCAGGATAACCTTGTCTCACGATCCTTAATTACATCTGCAAAGACACTTTTTCTAAAAAAAGTCACATTCATGGTTTCAGGAGTTAAGACATAGACATACCTTTTTTGTGCCTACTATGCAACCCCCACTACACATGCCCATAAAACAACTGAACAGTGTTAGAAGGTTTTTTTTTAAAGTATAGTTGATTTATAATGCTGCATTAGTCTCTGCTGTACAGAACGGTGATTCAGTTATACACATACACACATTTCTATTCTTTTTCCTATTCTTTTTCATTATAGGTTACTACAAGATATTGGATATAGTTCCCTGTGATATACAGTAGGGTCTTGTTTATCTATTTTATATGCAGTAGTTTGTATCTGCAAAAGCCAAACTCCCAATTTGTCCCTCCCCACCCTTTCTCCCTCTAGTAACCATAAGATTGTTTTCTATGTCTGTGAGTCTGTTTCTGTTTTGTAAATAAGTTCATTTGTGTCATTTTTTAGATTCCACATGTAAGTGATATTATATGGTATTTGTCTTTCTCTTTCTGGTTTATTTTACTTAGTATGATAATCTCTAAGTCCATCCATGTTGCTACAAATGGCATCTCATTCTTTTTTATGGCTGAGTAGTATTCCACTGTATAAATATACCACGACTTCTTTATCCAACCATCTGTCAATGAACATTTAGGTTGCTTCCATGTCTTGGCTATTGTAAATAGTGCTGTTACGAACATTGGGGTGCATGTCTTTTCAAATTAGAGTTTTCTCTGGATATATGTGTGTGTGTATATGTGTGTGTATATATGTATATCTCCAGAGTTTTCTCTGGATATGTGTGTGTGTGTGTGTGTGTGTGTGTGTATACACAGCCTATCCATTTCTCTCTTCCAAGAGACAGCGTGTTCCAAATCTTTTCACTATTGTTTTGTTTTTGGTATCTTCCATGTATTTCCAAATCACGTGCTTCTGTTGCTCTCTTTACATGTCAACTGCCCCCCACTCCCAAATGCCAAGTGGAAGAAGGTCCTGGTCCCATCAGAGCTGGCCCCTTCAGGTATGCCCTGGACTCAGTCCTCCAGCCATTCAACAAGTTCATTCTAACAATTGTTCCTTTTCTCTTATCAATTATTAATATGTCCTTTTTTTGCTGGACCAATCTCATCACCATACAAAAATCTAGTATCTTGAACCCCTCACCCATCTCCTACTATCTCTCCTGTTAACTTCTTTGCTCCCCTCACAGCAAAATTTCTCAAGCATATTGTCTACACCTACTGTCTACACTGACTTCCTCTCCTCTCATTTACTGTGGCCTGTGTCCCCCCACCACCCTTGCCCGCAGCAGCCAAACCTCCTCTAGCCAAATCCAATGAGCCCTTCTCTGACCCCGCCTCCCAAACACACTTAACACAAGTGACTTTTCTCTTCTAGAAACACCCATCTCCCTGCCTGCCACCTCGGTACTACACTGTCTTCATTTTTCTACTGGACCAGCTATGTTTCTTAAGCTGGGCCCCTCTTTGAGACCTGATGGCGGACCCCAAGGGGTTCTGTGCTGGATTCTCTCTTGCCTCTACACTCTTTGGTCTCTTTCCATCTCATGGCTTTAAACACAACTTCCACATTCATATCTCTCACCTCAACATCGCCACCAAGCCCGAGACTCATATTCTTGCAATCCCTACTTAATGTGTCTAGAAGGCTTCTCAAAGCTAAAACAGTATTCTCCATTCACAACCTCTGCCCCCCCAAAAACATATTCTTCATCTCAGTCAATAGTACCATCAATCACCCAGCTGCTGAAGCCAAAAACCTGGGAATCATTGCTGGTTTCTCCCATTTCTCCTCGGCCAACCCCATCCTTCCTACTGCCTGTCAGACCCACTGAGTCTCAGTCCCCTCCTACCTTAACACACAGCACCTTCGCTCTCATGCTAGTTCAGGGCACCATCCTTTCTGGCCTGGACAATGGCAATAGCCTCCTAATTGCTCTCCCCACATCTTCATGGCCCCTACAGTCCCTCCTGCACATAGCAGAAGATAGAGCATGTCATTCCCCTGTTCAAAACCCTCCTTTGGTTCTCAAGCACACTTAGAATAAAACCCAAACTCCTGACCATGGCAAGGTCCGCTGCTGGTGTCAACCCTGGCTACGCATCAGAATCACCAGGAGGGCTTAAAGAGATCAAGGGAGACAGTATAGCTCAGTGGCAGAGTGTGTGCTTAGTGTGCACGTGGTCCTGGGTTCACTCCCTAGTACCTCCATTTAAAACAATAAGTAAAAAGAAATCAGGACTCCCAGACCTCACCCGAAGAAATTCAGATTTAATTGGCCTGGCTGAAACCTCGGCTCTTCCCCTTCCATCACTCAAGCCCTCTCCTCTCTGTTTCTTGAATGTGCCAACTTTGTTTCCACCTCAGGGACTTTGCACTTGCTCTTCCTGTCTAGAATGCCACTGCCCAGCCTATTTTGAGTAATGGGAAGCCAGCGATCTGTGATCAGACCTTTGTTAGTGACCTGTGCTGGTCCCCTCAGAGACTTTTCTAAGAGGCATTATCTCACAAAAAATTCCAAGTATCCACATGAAGAGCCACCCCCTTAATGTAATGTTAAGATAGCTGACTGCGACATTCATTCACTTTGGGTACTTGATCACCTCACCTTCCTACTGAAAAGATAATGACAGAAAAGAGGATAAATGAAAAGCTACCTCTCTTCTTCCCAGGGGGATCTGGTTGTGTCCTGACAGGCTGGCAGATAATCCTCTCTCGAAAGGCCATCTGCATTTCCATGGAGTGATGTGGGCACTGATGAGACTGGGGCCGGTGACCTGCCCCTCTCCCCATCATGGCATTGCAGGGTGGGGAGGGCTCTATGGAGGAATGGAGCGTACACTGTCGGTCAGCACACCTAAGTTCTAGTTCATTCTCCACAGTTTACTAGCCACGTGACCTTGGCCAAATTGTTTTAATTTTTAATGAGCCTTTAAGATGGAAATAAAAATCCTTCCTGACCTATGACATGGTCTATTCCCACATACAGTAAGGTACATGGGTATAAATAGCATTTTAAAATATAGTCTCATTCTAGGAAGGATTTAAAGTAGTTTACAAGATATGTAAAATAGAAAGTGACATATAAGTGGGCGTACATCCCCCAAAGAACATATATAGATAGCAAGTAAACATGAAAAGACGTTCAACATCATTATTTTATTACGGAATGCAAATGGAAACCATAATGAGATATTACCACACACTTATTAGAATGGCTTAAAAAAAAAAAAAAAAAAGACATACAGGACCTAAAAGGGTTTTCCAAAGGAATGGAAAATGAAATTTTTAACAAGAAGACCAATTCTCACACATCACCTGTCCTCAAGCAAGCAGCTTTTGAAATTTGGGATAGGTTGAAAGGAGAGAGGGTGGGGCAGCCCTTTGGAGAAAGCCACATTCTCCCAAGGCCTCTATATCTATTGAGCTCTGCAGTGTTACAAACCCTTTCTGGTGTGTCTGTGGCATGATTCTTTTATAATAGAAGTTTTATATTTTGTGTACCTCACTGATGTTGTGAATGAATGAGTTTCATAGTTGGAAGAGCTATTCTAGTTTCACAGATTGTCTCCTAATGATGTGGTTTGAAACAGAACTGGGTGATTATGATCTGCTGACCTCTAATACCACAGTGAAATCAGTTCAACTCTTCCTGAGATAACTGGATGTGGGCAGCCATTTTGTGCTCATGAGGAGAGCAGAGGTGAAGACAAATCTGCAGACTGAGGGTAAAAGAGCATAAAGATAGAAAGAGCCTAGGTCCTTGATGATTTTGTTGAGCTGCTGAATTAACTAACCCTGGAGTCCTTGGCCATTTTTCTATTAATTGTGTCTTTTGCTAACTTACTTGTAAGATCAAGTGATATTAACAATTTGCCATTACACTATGCCAATATATTTATTTTTTCTGTAATTTGTCTTTTAACATGGTTTAGGGTGGTTTTTCTATGTTGAAGTGCTGAAGTTTTATGTTGCAAGTCTACCTTTTATTTACTTATGGTATCTGATTTTAGTCTTTAAAAAACCTCCATCGCCCCAAGCTTTTTTTTTTTTTTTAATTCACTGCTGTGTTCTTTCAGTATTTTTCCTCTTTTTTATTTAAAATTTTGATCAAAATTTTTGTTGTTGTTGTTTGGCAAAAGGAATGAAGTAATTGATTTTTGTTTTTGTTTTTGTTTTAGTCCAAATAGTTCATCTCATACCATTTATAGAAATCAATTCAAAATGCTACCATTTTCTTTGCCATTTTCTTCATATACTAAATTCCCATGTATAGGAATTATACAATTTGCAACAAAAAATATGTGTATTCGTCGGGGTAGCAGGGAAAACATGGGCCTTTGACAAGACACTTGTCCCTAGTTGCAGGAAGAGTGAGCCCTTCAACAGCACATAAATGAGTGAACATGGCTGTATCCCAGCAAAACTTTATGGACTTTGAAATTTGAATTTCTTATAAAATTACATGAATTTTCATATTCTGTAGGTTATTTTTCAACCACTAAAAAAATGTAAAAAAAAGATCCTTAGCTCACAGGCCATAAAAAAACAGGGGGAGCTGGATTTGGCCCATGGGCCATGTTTTGCTGACCCCTAATGTAGTGGACACTGTGGTCACAGCCCCTCCTCCCTTTCCCATTTTGTTGCAGCTACTTGAGTTTGGAGGGAATTGCTCCAGGAGGAGCATAAGTTTTTAAACCTAATCAGTCAATTCTTATCACCTTGCCAGAGTGATTGCTTCCAGATACCCAGTCCTAAGTCAATCAGACATATCACCCCTGCCGAAGTGACTAGATTGGGCATGTGAACCAGTTTAACCCAATATGAAGGAGGATTAACTGGGGATCTTGGGAAAGATGCATCTTTGTTATTCTGTGAGGTCTAATGCAAGATACTCTTTCCTCCCCTTCTGGAAAGTGTGGGAGTATATCATCCAGGGTTTGTGGTTTCATAAGGGTGGGGTCCTCATGATGGGATTAGTGTCATTAGAAAAGGCCTGAGAGCTAGCTCTCTCCCCACTGTATGAGGAAACATCAAGAAGGTGGCTAGCCAGGAAGAGGGACCTCACTAGGAGCTGAATCAGCTGGCACCTTGGACTTCCAGCTCCCAGAACTGGGAGAAAAAAAATGTCTGGTGTATAAGACACTCAATTTATGGTATTTTGTTATAGCAGCCCAAGTAGACTACTATAATCCCCAAAGAATGACAAATGACAGCCATTTTGCCACCATGAGGAAGCCCACTTGGGAAACCACAGAAAGAAATCAGGCCCTTCATGATAGCCTTAGGGTACTAAATGCAGGCTTCTCTGATGTCTTAAGACCGTTATTGCATGACATAATAAATTCCACTTGGGTTTTCTGTTTGTTTTTGTTGATTCAACTTGTTTCTGTCACTTGCTGAATAAAGAGCTTCCATCTGCCGAGGGGTAAAAGGAAGGCAAGGGGCATCAGTCCCAGAGACTGGGGAGAAGTTTAGATTAGACCATTGGCCTCACGGTGTATTAGACAGGGTTCTGGGTGCAAGTGACAGAAACACAGCTTGAATGAGTTCAAGTCAAAAAGGGGAAATTAACAGCTTGGGGTCATTTACTTAATAAATATTTATTGAGCACCTACTGTATGCTAGGCAGTGTTCTAAGCGCTGGGGCTACAGATAAGAACAAAACAGACAAAAAGCATTACCTTCATGGAGCTGACTTGGGCAAGTAAGCAAAATACATGTATGTCAGATGGTGGTAAGTGTTATGGAGAAAAGGCAGGGAAGGAAAGTGGGGAATTGCTGGAGAAAGTGGTTGCAATTTTAAACAGATTGTAAGGGGAGGCCTCACTGAAAAGATAACAATTGAATAAGGACCTGAGTAGAGAAGGGAAGGAGGAATATCAAAGTTGAAATTTTTTCTTGGTAGACCCAGCCTCAAAGAAGAGAGGGGCAGGGAGGAGGGGGTGTTGCAAGAGCAAGTGTAAATCTGTGAGGCAAGAGCATGTCTGTCTTGTCAGAGGAACAGTAAGGAGGCCAGTGTGGCTCCAGCAGGACCAGTGAGGTGAAGAGAAAGAAGAGATGAGATCAGAATGGTACCACAGCTCTAACCTAAAGGGCCACTCATTTATTGACTATTTTACCTAGTGGCAAAATCACACACCATCCTCCAGGGGAGAGATTCAAACCTGGAGGGGTCAGGAGACAGAGAACAGAGTGGCAAACGGACAGGAAAGCCTGTAATTGCTCTCCACTGTGCGTCGCTCTGGGCAGTTCATCGGCTAGGTCTTTTAGCCGAGGACGATGGAATGACCATTCATGCTCTGCTGAGAATTCTGGTTTCATCTTTCCCGACCAACTAAATGCGATTCCATCCCAACTGTCCAGGGAGGATATACTACTTATATGCCAGGAATCTCTCTTAGGAACCCCGGATTTGGTCCCACTAGAAGCGTTTGCTAAGCAACAATTGTGGGCGTGACAATTGTGGGCGGAAAGAGCCTCAGCCCCGCCCCCAGAGGACTTAATCATTACAGGCTCTTCATCTTTAAGATCTACCCCCACAACTTTTTAAAAGGGCGGGGCGACGAGCGCCGCTGTCTCTCCTTCTCTCCACCCTGCTGGCGCTCACGTGTGTTTGGTTGTTCAATGACAGATCTTCTTCCGGGACTTCCTGGTCGCCACAACCAATCAAAGTGCTCTTCCCTTCCTGACCATTGTCAGCCCGCGGCCAATTGGCGCACCTCTACAACGCCCCTTAAAGGCGCAGCCAACGCTTCCCCAGCCAGGGCGAACCAATTCTTCGGTTCCTGCCCCCAACTGCAGTATGGAGTCGTCCCGGGGGGCGCCTGGGCCCGAGGCGGACTTTCTGGCTCCCGGGGAACCGCAAACCGTGATTTTCGACAGCGGGCCGGGCCGAACGCCCTCTGAAAAGCCCTCAGGCCTCGGGCTGTCCGGGGAGGAAGAGGCCGAGAACGTTGGGGGCTCAAGCCGCTACCCTAGGGCGTCCTCGAAGACTTCGAGCTGCAGCTTCGTCCACCAGCCGGAATGGGAGGCTCCAGAGGAAAAGCCGGGCCGCGGAGGGACGCCGTCCGGGGCGGGGAGCCGCCTGGGGGTGCTGGGTCCCGAGCACGACTCGCATGGGTCTTCCCGGCGCAAGGACCCTGAACTGCCCGAGGACAAGCCTGTATCCGAGAGGGTCTGCTGTCGAGGGAGCCCTGGAGGCGGCGGGATGGAAGTTGAGCAGAAGGAAGACGACGAGGAAACGGCAGCAGCCGGCAGAACTGGCCGCTCGTTCTCCAGCCGCCTTCAGGACAGCCGCAGCCTGGACGGGCTGAGCGGGGCGTGCGGCGGCGCCACGGGGTCCGCAGGGGTTGCCGAGTCTGGAGCAGGCGGCGGGCGGCGCGCCACCATCTCCAGCCCCTTGGAGCTCGAGGGCACGGTGAGCCGCCATGGCGACCTCACCCACTTCGTCGCCAACAACCTGCAACTCAAGATCCGTCTGAGCGGCGCCCCTCAACCCCCGCCGCCTGCCCCTGCTCGGCCTTGTTCAGCGCCCGCACCCACTCCGGCCATCCCTCCCATCGACCCCGACGTACTGCGGGACCTGGAGCGGCTGAGTCGGGAGCTGGGCTGCAGGGTAGACCGACTGCTTCGCGGGCTGGGTGGCGCGGTGCAGGAGCTGACAGCGCTAAGCGTGGGCTGCATCCAGACCTACCGCGACGCCGTGGACTCCCTAGGCGAAGCTGTGGACATGAGTATCAAGGGCATGTACACCCTGCTGGCTCGCTGCGAGGAGCTGGAGCGGGCTCTGCAGCCGGTTCAGGGGCTGGCGCGCCAAGTCCGGGATATCCGACGCACCCTGGAGGTGTTGGAAGCCCTGTGCAAGTGACCAGGAGGTCAGGAGAGGCCTGGCAAGGCCAGGGACCAGCAGGATCCTAAGGAGCCCTAGTGGGACCTGCCCACTGAGGGGAGACCTAGATATTGGAGGCTCTTCTGGATGCATTTAGCAGGCCTGCGACCACTCGCTGGGCCTTATGCAGGTGTATATGGGCAAGTTCTAAAGTCTCTCCTGGTGGGAGGGAATGATGATCTGCTTCTGTTCAGTTGGCCATCTGCAGCTACCTTGTTCTCCCAACTCTCTTCCCTAGTTAGAGCACCATCTCTGGGAGCCCAGGGCTTTTGGTCTGGGCTTGGGAGACCTGACTGCTATATGTGATCAAGAAAGGAGAACAGAGGAGGCACCAGCCCCCACTGTGGCCACCCTGACCTCCAGTGGTCACATCTCAGGTGACAGGGGCTATGGGAGCTTGAGTGGTCCTTGACCGCATACCATACAGACAAGGATGCATGCTTGTAGATGGTTAACCTCCTGCTTCTGCCCTCTGGCCCCCTACCATCCTACTTCCCCAGCCATAACCAGGGTGGAGCAAGGAATGTATTGCATGGTAGAGGGGATGAGTTGGGAGGGGTCTCACTGCTCTCAGGGTTCAGATAGAATTGTTGCTGGTTTTGAAGCCCACCTGTTGTGGAGTGTTCTAATCAGTTTTGACTTTGAGTTTTTGTGGAATTAAAGTGCTGCTGCTGCTAAGGCTGAGGCTGTGTCTGTGTGGGGTTACAGGGATTGATGAGCCAAAGGAATGGGAATAAGGGTCGGTCTTTTTCGTGGAGTTCTCTTGAGGCCAGTGCTGGGAGTAGGGTGGGATTTCCAGGCTACGTAGGGAAGGATATGGTTCCTGCCCCTAAGCGGCAGATCTGAGGGGAAATACAAGACACAGATATGGGCTCAGAGATCCAGTAAAAGCAGAGTAGGAAGCAAGGTGCTCCAGAAGAGAAAGGGGAAGGGGTTCTTCTCAGTTCCTGAAGTGGACAGGCAGGGACTGGGAAAACTGGACATTTTGGCTCTAGAGGAAGACTGGAAACACTTGTTAGCTCCATTCCTGACCCCATTTCCCACACTCTGTTGATCAGTGCCATATGCATGGTCTGAGACAATCTTTGTTCCAATACCTGTCAGCCTTCTGTTTACAAGGCACATAGGAAATTCTAGGAGCCCTGTGTTGTAGTCAGGAGATATAGAAAACAGAGGTCACGGGAAGAGATCCAGTTTCCTTACACTTTCCTCCTCCCCCTCAACACACTAGCACTCTGGACTAAATTTAAACACGTTTCTCTTTAGGGTGGGAAAAGTTCTGGGATTGGTAATGTTGCTTCACGAGACTTACCGAGTAACAAGAAATAGTCAGTACAGAATCTTAGAAAACCTAAGTACCTGGCCCGTACGGGGATCGAACCCGCGACCTTGGCGTTATTAGCACCACGCTCTAACCAACTGAGCTAACCGGCCGACTGATATCCTTTTTTTTTTTTTAATATGAAACTATGTAAAAGATACACTATTGATCAATGGTGACTTAAGAAAAATTTAAAAATTGGTAAAGCTATTTTGGGACAGGAAAACAGAATACGAAGATTGAATGAGCATTTCGGGAAGTAATAGCCAAGCCAAAATGTTGACAAGCACTACGGTGCCTGGCGGCAGGTCTAGGCGCAAACAGAGCGCGGGACTAACAACCTACACGTAGCGCTGACTCATACAACCGGAAATGGAAAACGCCGCCTGATAGCACCTGGTAGATTGCCGAAGAGAGAGAAGGGATGGATCTGTAGAAAATCGTAGCCCAGAGATTCAACGTTACTTCCTCGCAGTGTGTTTGCAAAAGCAACCGATGACGGAGGCACCGCTGGGATTCGAACCCAGGATCTCCTGTTTACTAGACAGGCGCTTTAACCAACTAAGCCACGGCGCCTACCGCGTCGGTGTTCGCAAGTTATTTCCTTGGCCAGGTCAGATTCATGTCAGGAAAGCGAATGCCAGGATCTCCTTCTTAATTAACCTTTGGCTGTACTGGAAAATCGGGTAGAAGGGACGAAAACCGCAGCTGCTGTGAGCGAGAGTGAAGGGATAACACAGAAACTGAATCTGGCAGAGGGAAGGTAACAAGAGAAATTCATGTCTTTGGATTATAAAACTGAACAGAGGTCGTAGTACTCAGAAACCGACGAGGATGGGATTCGAACCCACGCGTGCAGAGCACAATGGATTAGCAGTCCATCGCCTTAACCACTCGGCCACCTCGTCCACAAAAAGTAGCTCTAAGATTTTCTCTCTGGGGTCTGAACTCTTCTCACAGTAAGCGTGAGCCCACCCACGTCGCGAAGGGAGCGCGTTTCGAGGGTTTCTGCCCAGCACCGCAAAGACGATTCGAAAGGCTCTGGCTGCCGAGCGACCTTTTAACCTGCGCCAGCGCCCAAACCTCTCCTCTGCGTTGAGCGATTCGGCGCGTGCCTCAGTCTTAAGGAGCCCAGCTTTCCGTCCATATTTACGGTAACCCAGATCTATCGCAAAAACTACCGCGAGATCCTTGGGCTCCCCCAACGGGGTGGCTCGGGACTTCGCGCCAAGATTCCTCCCGTTCTGGCTCCTACGAGGTGCTTCTTCTCTGACCTGGACGTTGGGGCTTCAAGAGTTGAAAATGAGGAGAATAAATAAAAATACCAACCCGTTAGAAAAAAGGCAGTTGACCCCGACGTGATTTGAACACGCAACCTTCTGATCTGGAGTCAGACGCGCTACCGTTGCGCCACGAGGTCAGTCGGCCACAGTGCTGGCCAGGTCCTCTTATGACCACTGGACGGCCAGGCGGCGAAGCGCAAGAGCCGACGGCTTTCCTAAACCTCTAAAATCCCGCTTCGTGGCGCCTGTGCTGTCCCGCAGGCCTCGTGAGACCAGCAGGGCCCTCCGCACCCCGTCCCCTGTGTCCTGCCGACGACCAGGCCGCCCTGAACTACTTCCCTGGGGGACCGAGGGCTAACAACCCAGCCCGGATGGACTTGCGCAGAAACGGGAGGAAGAACTGACACCAGGCAAACGCAACAAGGTGGAGCCAAGCTAAAGCCCTCGTCACGTGGGGATGAGGGATTACCTCCTCCAGAGGTGCGTCTCCTCCCCGGCTGCACATTAAACTTGCCTGCCGAGTCTTACAGATAGCTACACAGAAACCCCAGATTTGGATATAATGATTTAAAAGTCCGGAGTAAACAGATACACAATACTATATATAACATACACAACAAAGACCTAATGTATAGCACAGGAAACTATATTCAATATCTTGTGATAAGTTACAATGGAAAAGAATATATATGTGTATCTGAATCATTATGCTGTACACCTGACGCTAACACAACATTGTAAATCAACTATACTTCAATAAACAAACAAACAAACAAATAAATAAATGGTCCAGGTCAGAACCCCAGCATTGGTAACTTCCTCACTTTTTACAATTCTAAGGAATAATTTACCTACAATGAAATGCACAGATCTTAAGTGTTTATTTTGGAGATTTCTGACAAATTCAACCCATAACCTTTCTTTGTAGAAGACATTTCCTTCACCCTAGAAGATTCTTTCATGTCCCTTCCTAAACCACTATTCTGATTTCTATCACCAAAAATATCAACATTTTGTAAAGCTCCCCAGGTGAGACAGCTGAGAACGTCTAAAGAGAGATACCAGAAGCTGGCAGAGACCCTATTTGCTTCTTGAAGGATGAGAGGGGTTCTACCAGTCAAGATGGCAAAAGAAGTCATGCTGTGTCTCACTCCTTCCCTTCCAAGCCAAATGCCTGCACTTTCCATATAATGGCTCTCTGGAAAGTTATCAGGGACCACCATCACGGCCAAGCTCGTTGGCGTTCCTTGAGGCTGGCCTTAATTGACTGGGCAACATCTTTTTTAAGAACCTTCTTCTTCCTTGGTTGTCATGACACTTTTCTGCTGGCCTTCCCCTAGCTTTCCGCCCCCTTTTTCTGTCTTTCCCCCTCAAACTGTATTCTCTCCTCATGATACACACCTTCCCTGGAGTCAGCCATTACCTGTGTGCTATGGGCTCCTAAATCCTGCCCCTACCTCTGGATTCAGACATCCAGTGCCTTTGGACATCTCTACTTGACCCTGTCATCGTTCCTTCCCAGTCCTTCTGCACTCCCAGTAAGTGGCCATGCTGAGGCAAGTGAGAAGTAGGATTAGTCCAGTGTCATTACCCTGAGTACTACCTAGAGTGCTCTCTGGGGTTTAAATCTGCTCCATTCACCCCACCAACTTCCAAATATTAGGAAGCCAATAAACTATTCTGTCCAGAGGTGCCTTGCTCCATATGGTAGACACTAGGATGGCTATTCATTAAGGGGCTATTCAAATTAAGTTAAAATTTTAAAATTCAGTTCATTAGTCCCAATAGCCACATTTCAAGTGTTCAGGAGTCACAAGGAGCTAGCTGGCTACCATACAGGACAGAGACAATATGAAATATTTCTATCATCATGGAAAGTCCTGTTGGACAGCACGAATCCAAAAGTGAGACAATATGAGAATCAAAAAGAATAACAGCTGCAATAGACTGAAACACACAAAATATGCTAAAACCTAACAACTAAAAAAACCTAATTAGTCACTTTGGGAGGATGCTAGGGAACCTTTATTCTGATAAATAATGGGGGTAAAAAATCGCACATTTATCCAGTCTTTCCTGTATGACCTGTAACTCATGGTAAACAATGAATTGATTAGAGCACATTCTTTGTTTTTAAACCTGGTCACCGGCAGTACTTCCTATGGCCACAGGGTGGCCCCAAAACTTGCTTTTGAGAGATGCCTCTGTAGAGCAGGCTTCTGTGAACCAAGGTCACGGAAAGTGACAGGACAGACCTAAATGCCTGCTGTTTCCTAATTCACAGTGTGAACGTTGACTACCAGTTTTTACTATCTATAGGTCCCCTAGGCAGGAAGACTATTATGAGCACAATGCCCCAAACTTCCAGCTATTGGAGCCCAAAATCAAAGCCAGCTTTGATCCCTCCCTTTTCCTCACCCACCCACAGTCCCGTGTTCAGATTTCCTTATTTTCTAACGATCTCTAGATTCTTTCCACTTCACTCCATCTCCTTGACTCCACCTTGTCCAATCTCATTCTTTCCTTCCTGGATAAATCTATGGCTTCTTCACAAACCTACTGCTTAAAATCTTCTTAAAAATCCATTCTCCATGTTGTAACCCAAGTCATCTTTTGGAATACAAATTTGAGCCTGTCCTCCTCCCCTCCCCACCTTGGCGGCAAGGCCTGTCTACTCATCCCACTTCACCCTAATGTCTTCTTCCTCTTCCACTACTAGGCTTCAGACACACTAGCTCCTTTTCTGTTCAACAAACACAAGGCGCTTGTTCCCACCTAAGGAACTTTGCCCTTGTTGTGCCTCTGCCTGGAATGCTCTTTCCCCACATCTTCACACAGCTGACTCCTTCTCTTCACTTTATTTGTTCCAGGGACCTTGGAGAATCTTGCAAAACAAACAAACAAACAAACAAACAAATCCTGGGCTTTCATCACTTTCACTCTAGGAGAGTCAGACTTGATAAACTATCCGGGGGAGCTTGGCTCTGAAGGCTTGGGCTCTCTATTCCTAGGAGAAAGGGCATGTAAATTACAGGCCGAGAGAAAAGCATAAAAAGCTCTTTAGTCCTTGAATCTTGTCTATGTGCTAAGAATGTTTCCATGCTTGCAATTTCCATGTCGATTTGCAAGGGAAGCCCACCACTCATTGTACTTTAGATGTCAGCAGTATCACTCATTTTAAGGGTCATCTCATGGGAAAGAAGCAGTGAGGTCTACTGTACTTGACTAGGCGGTGCGGGGCGCCCCACCGCACACTCTCTGGTGCCGACAGCTCTGCTGCGCTTGAGGAGGCGGCTGGCAGAAAGCGATCGGCACCTGGACAGGACCCGGTACCTGCCCTCCGCAGGAGGCCCGCCGCGGCTCGAGAATTTACTGCTCTCGCGAGATTTTCAGAGATTCCCGTCGTAGCTCCCGCTTACGCGGTTACCAAGGCAACTGGGTGGCGCCTGCACTAGCGGGAAGGAGGCGTACATCGAATTTTCTCTGCTAAACTGAGAGATTTGAGGAGTGGCCTTCCCTGAGCTTCCAGCCCCGGAGACCACGGCCTCTGCTCCAGGCTGTACCCCTGCCCCTGGGGGCCATGGGCCGGATTTCGGGGCTCGTGCCCTCTCGTTTCTTGACGCTCCTGGCGCATCTGGTGGTCGTCATCACGTTATTCTGGTCCCGGGTAAGGCCTATGGCCCCTCTCATCTCGTCCCCATTCCCACCTTGGGGTGGTCCCAGCCCCACCCAACCCTTTCCCCCGGGCCCTTACCCGGTCGCTTCCTCCCATCCTTTGCCACCCGACCTCTTTGAACTTTTCTTCCTCTCTGCCCTACTCCCCAGGACAGCAACATCCAGGCCTGCCTGCCTCTCACGTTCACTCCCGAGGAGTATGAAAAGCAGGACATTCAGTGAGCACTCGGGGTGTGGTGGTCAGAATTAAGCAGCAGTGGGAGTGAAGGGATCTTAGAAAAAGATCAGAAGGCCTGAGCCATCCCCCTTCCTTTTTGCAGGTTGGTAGCAGCACTCTCTGTCACTTTGGGCCTCTTTGCAGTGGAGCTGGCCGGTTTCTTCTCGGGAGTGTCCATGTTCAACAGCACCCAGAGCCTCATCTGTATCCTTTCTACTTGCGCACCTTTCCTGCACGGCCCATTTCCATCACAGCTCCCTCCAGCCATCTAACTAGGCCTTTCTGGTACAGTGGTTTTTGCCCTAGTAGGCAAACAGAATTCCTCCAGTTGAGAGATCTTAGGCAATGTGGAAGATTTAATACAATCTTTGGTCATTTGTTAAGCTCCTGCTATGCACCAGGCAATGGTGATCTCAAAATGGGAGTAAAACACAGTTTTCTACCTTGAGGAAGAGGCAGACACATAGACATCTATAATTCAATGTTCATAGGATGTGTAAAAATATGAAGCACTATGGGAACTCAAAAGAAACGAAGGTGGATCAGGGAAGGCTCTCAATATCTGAATTTTGGATGAGGAGGACCAGGGTGCTGGAGAGTGATTCTGCAGAGTGTATAATGTCACTGTGAGCATTTCTCTGTGCCTGGAGTAGATGGGGGGCCTACTACCTCACCTGAAGGGTCCAGGCTAGATATGCAGTGGGGATAGCTTGGGGTCCGAGCTGTGCAGGCTCAACCCTGTCCTCTACTCACATGGTTGTCCTAAAATTCAGAAGTCAGGGCTGCTGGCTCTGGCCTTTGCAATGTGATAAAGGGAGCAAGAGGTGCTCTGCTCTCCAGGAGGTGAACCTGAATGCAGATGCCAGCCCACCCTAGCTTTTTGTGGGCCATCACTAACAACCTGTTGATCCAAAGGCTTTCCTTGACCCTGGTGCGTTCCCAAGCCATTGGGGCTCACTGTAGTGCATCTGTGTCCCTATCCTTTTTCATATTTGAGCGTTGGGAGTGCACCACATACTGGTACATTTTTGTCTTCTGCAGGTATGGTATCTCCCAATGTTTGGGGATAGGGAAGGAAGATTTACTCTTAATCTGAAGATTTCCCCTACCCAGCCCTTACTCCATTTATGAGATATCTGATCCACTCAACATCTTGTAGTCTTTTGAAGTGTTCCCCTCCTACACTTTTGGGGTGGGATCTCTAGTTTGGGAATTTGATTATTTTTATTGGAAGGGGCCCTAAACCGACCACCTACCTTCCGCAGTGCCCTCCCAGCTGTCACTGAAATAGCATTATTCATCAACGTCTTTGGGCTGAAAAAGAAACCTTTCTGATACTTTCATGGCCAGAAGTAGGAATAAAGGCTGGAGGAGCGAAGAACGACTCACCGTTTCTGGAAGAAGGAAACCACGGGCTTCAGCTCTCCCCCTAAATCTCCATTTGGTGGAGAATGTCATTGTTGGTGTTTGGGTAATTATCTCTCGAGTCTGAAATTATCTGCGTTTTGTTTGTAGTTCTTTTTAATGAAATATATTTTAGGATAAGATCAAGATTTAAAAAAATTTCAGGGGAGAATTGGGGTGACCAAAGTACTAGAGAAGCGGAAATCAGTTTTTCAGCCTTACAGACTGTAAGATAATAGGTATCGCTTTTATTTTAGTTATTACGGTAGCGGTCTGGCGGAAGAGCGTGGGCGGAGACATGTAAATAATTTGGTGCGTGTATGTTAGGGCACCCAGTTCGTGAGTGGAGCATTCTGGGAGGAGTTCACTTATCCTTTTTTGGCAGTCAAGTGGAAAAACAGACTTTAACAATCTGCAAATTAGTGTAACAACAGAAATGGAAGAACCTAAGTACCTTGTAGTTTGCTGCGTTATTACTCACCCTTACTAATAGTGGGGTCTTTTCCCCAGAGTATTGACTGCCGCAGATAAGCATGTTATCGTCAGGTAGGATAATCCTTACCTGTTCCTCCGTTTGGAGGGCAGAATAGAATATGATGATTGGAGCTCGCATGATTCGTGATTAACGGCTCTGCGTGATCAGGACTTGCAACACCCTGATTGCTCCCTTCTGATTCTAACTGGCGATCATTATTCTTATTTACGTTTTTGACAGACAGTGTTTTGTTATGACAGTTGTTCCGTGGTACGTAGGAGAGGTGGGCTTTGTGTGAGCATTTAGGAAAAATTGTTACTATTTTGTATATAGTAGCTAGCGATGCTTATGTTCTACTTTGTTACAGGAAGAATGTTTTCAGGATTGTTTTCTAGAGAAGGTTCTGTGAATAATTTTCACCCCCCTGGCTATTCTAACTAAGCAAAAGGCTTCCAAGGAGGTGCTTTCTGATTGTGCTCCTCAGGTCATTCCTCCACGCAGATAACGTTCTGTCTCTTCCGACAGCCTTTCGTTTTGAGTATTCATTCAGTGAGTGCTTACTGAGCATATACTATATGCAAAGCACTGTAGTAGGTACTTAGTGAATATGACCCATAACTCTGCCCCCACCATCACAGATATCATGGTTCATGGAGACAGACACGAAGCAATTTATGGTACTCCCAGAGTAATTTAATAGCAAATTGTGATACATGCTACAAAGAAGACTTACAGATGCTGTGGAGTAAGGATTCATTTGCTAAATGTGGCAGGAGTATTGCTCCTACAAGATCAGTTTGAGTGAGGTCCTGGAGTGTGGCTTCAGCAGAGAGGTAGGGGAGCAGATTGTTCCCGAGGCAAGAAAGGTGGACAATACGGGCTATGGTTACAGGCTTGATAAGGAAAGTCACATTCCACTGCAATCTGGCTTTCACCACACCCAGTGATGTGCTCTATTAACTTGTGAAAACTGATTGTTTTTCAAAAACATTGTGGACTGGTTGTTAAATACAATTATCAAAAATTAAACCATGTAATCTTGCAATTAAATACATTTTTAAACAGAGAGAATAAATACTCAAAACTCTTTACGTCCTGGTTATTTTCTAAATTTACTATTATATGTTTTTATGTCGTCTACATTTATTGTATCTGTATGGTGGAAATACTATAAAATTATGTACTACTGTGTATCTCTTCCCAATTTACTTAGTGACATCAAGTCAATAGTTTGAAATTGGCCTGAGTGGGAGTATCTACACCACAAAAATTGGCAAATTCTACATATCAGGTTTTGTTGATTGTCTCCACTTAAGAAAGTGATGGAGAAAATGTTAATAATGCAGGTTAAACTTTTAAGTGTCATGTCTGTGACTGTTACATTGTGAATAGCACAAAAAATTGAGGGAATACTCTCCCAAAATTTGAAAACTTACCAGATTCAGCAAAGAAGTCACCCAAGTAATTGAAAAATCTGTGAAGTTTCAACGTATCTTCAGTGTTTTATTTTTGTGTTACTTGAAAATGTAAATAAAAATATCAACCAACCTTCATATTGGAACTTAGGCTACAACTCCATTTATGAAATCATGGATATAAGAGTAGAATTTACAATAAAGAATACTGTTTATTTTATTTGTAAATTCTGTGTTACACATCCTTTTATCGGTAAAATATGTACAAACTTATTTTTTTAATTAAGCTTTTTTGGGGGTATTAGGTTTATTTATTTATTTTAAATTTATTTATTTATCTTTTTAGTGGAGGTACTGGGGATTGAACCGAGGACCTCTGCATGCTAAGCACATGCTCTACCACTGAGCTATACCCTCCCTTCCCCTTATAATAAATTTACGTATGTACATAAATGCATACTTTGTTGGGGGAAAGTTGGTTGTTAAATATTTACCAGAACTTTCCTGCTCCTACAGTCCCAAGAAACTGCTCATCACCGATGACTTTCTTGTTCCTAAATCTAGAAGTTACTTCTCAGACTTGAGCTTGACCTCTTCTCAGCATATAATATGGTGACCATATTTGAAATATGTTCTCCCTTGTCTTCCCCTGGCTTACCTCCCGCTGTTCTGGCTTCTCCGTCTTAAATTTCGTCTAATGAGTTTTGATTGAGAACCCACAGCCTGCCAGTCACTGAGGATGTATTACCAGGTTGTTGTGGGACGCAAGGCTGGCCGGTGTTGCACAGGCGGTAAAAGAATTTACCAAAGGATTAAAGAACAAAGAAAGTTTAATAGAGATGCTGTTACAGGCAACAGTGGGCCACACAGACCAGAAGTGCCTGTGTGAGTGCCAGGGTGAACGTGTAGGGTCTTTTATTGGGCGGAAGGGGCTGTGAACACAATGGGTAGGGGGCTGTGTGATTAATTCGTGCACAGGTGCCTGACTGAGATACCTGACTAGTTGTAAGATCTGTCAGGGCTACTCTGAATAATAGGATTAACTACTCTAGGGTATTGTGAGGTGGGCTCTTTCTTGGGGCAGTTTAGTTTTGTTAGGGTAAATACTCCTGAAGAGAAGATACTTTTTTAATGGAGGGGTAGGTAATTTTAGGGGTGTGTGTGTATGTGTGTGTGTGTGTGTGTGTGTGTGTGTGTGTGTGTGTGTGTGTGTGTGTGTGTGTGTGTGTTTAAACATAGGTACTGGGAATTGAACCCAGGACCTTGCGCATGCTAGGCATGCACTCTGTCACTGAACCCTCCCCCAAGAGAAGATGTTTTTATCTTACAGAAATGCAGGTTTGTGAAGGGTCCTACAGTGGGGAGTGGGGATTAATTTGTCAGTACACTCCAGGCACAAGGAGAGCCCAGGAGTGGGGGCTTTTTAATGAACTTCACAGAGCGCCAGTCTGCTCCACAGTTGTCTCCTTGGCTTGTCCCTTAAACATTGATGGTCACTATTCCTTGGGTGACTTCCCCCACCTCCCATCTTCAAACACCACCGAGATGCTGTTAGTTTCCATGTCTGGACTCTCTTATATGAGCCCCAGCCCAGGGCAAAGACCACAGCAAGCTGTGGAAGCAGTCCTTGGTTTAAGGTGCAGCCTCTCCTTCTTGGCTGTGTGATTGGCAACAGGTCACTTAACCTCTCTGTGCCTCACGTCCTTCATCCACACTCCAGAAGTCTCTACTACAAGCACTTCAACTATCTATCTCTTAGTAAACACTAGAGGCTTTGCCAACTAGCATCAAAAATAGGTTTTCATTTTATTGTGAAATTAGTAGCTTGTTAATCAGCATAAGCCAGTCAGGAAAAGACAAATACTGCTTGATGCTACTTATATGAGTTCAGTTTTGGAAGATGAAAAGAATTCTGGAGACTGGTTGCACAACAAGATGAATGTACTTAGCACTACTGAATTGTACACTTTAATTAAAAACGGTTAAGATGGTAAATTTTATGTTATGTATTTTTTATAATTTAAAAAATAGATAATTTTAAAATAAAAAATCAGTGGGGAAAAGGGATTAGTCAGTAAAAGTTATTAGAACAACTGAGTAACCATTTGGGGAAAAATATGGATCAATACCTTATGCCAGTATTACTGATAAATCAAAGATTACAGTATTAAAAAAAAAACCCATAAAAGTACTTAAAGAAATCTTGCCATTTCTAACTTTCTTATTTGGAATTATTTTATTTTATTTTATTTATATATGTATGTTTTATTGAAGTATAGTCAGTTTACAATGTTGTATTAATTTCTGGTGTACAGCATAATGCCTCAGTCATACACGAACATACATATATTTGTTTTCACATTCTTTTTCACCGTAAGTTACTACAAGATGTTGAATATAGTCCCCTGTACTATACAGTATGAACTTGTTTATCTATTTTATATAAATTAGTATCTGCAAATCTCAGACTCCCAGTTTATCCCTTCCCACCCCATTCCCCTCCCTGGTTTGTTTTCTATGTCTATAAGTCTGTTTCTGTTTTGTAAATTAGTTTGTCTTTTTCTTAGATGCCACATATAAGTTATACCATATGGTATTTTTCTTTCTCTTTCTGGCTTACTTTACTTAGAATGACGGTCTCTAGGCCCATCCATCTTGCTGCAAATGGCATTATTTTATTCTTTTTTATGGCTGAGTAGTATTTCATTGTATAAATATACCACACCTTCTTTATCCAGTCATCTGTCAATGGACATTTAGATTGTTTCCATGTCTCGACTATTGTAAATAATACTGTTATGAACATTGGGGTGTATGTATCTTTTTGAATTGAGATTCCCTCTGGGTATATGCCCAGGAGTGGGATTGCTGTATCATATGGTAAGTCTATTTTAAGTCTTTTGAGGAATCTCCATACTTTGGAATAATTTTAGATCACAGAAAATTTGCAAAAATAATGCATATTTCCTGTCTACCCTTCACCCCGCTTCTCCAAATGTTTTACACAGCCTTGGTATAATTATGGAAACCAGGAAGTTAGTGTTGATACAATACTGTTAACTAGTCTACAGGTCAATCTTATTTGAATTTTTCCAGTTTTCGCATTAATACCCTTTTTCTGATTCAGGACCTAATCCAGGATTTCACCTTGCATTTAGTTGTCACATCTCCTTAGCTTTTCCAATCTGAGACCATCCCTCGGTCTTTTTTTTCTTTTTTCCCTTTCATTATCTTGACGCATTTGTGGAGTACTGATAAGTTATTTTGCAGAATGTCCCTCAATTTGGTTTTGTCTAATGATTTCTCATGATTAGACTGAGGTTGTGCAATTTTATAAGAATATCACAGAAGTAAATAGTTTGGAGTGGGGAAGACATAAGTATGAAAACAAAACGTAGAAGTCACAAAAGACTGGTATTTAAATATACATTTACAATGTTAAAAGTATGCATGGTTAAAAAAATAAGCAAAGGTTAGAAAAATAAGCAAAAGTTAAAAGATAAATGATAATCTAGGGAAAATATTTATCACTCATATTGCAGAGAAAGAGCTAATTTTGATACATAAAAATGTCCTACAAATCTGTAAGAAAAATCAATAATCCAATAAAAATGTATGAAAAATTATAGACATTTGCCAAAAAAGGAAATATAACGGACTCTCAAATATATGAAGAGATGCCTAGTTCACTCACCATAAGAGAAATGCAAATCATATTTAACTTACATTTGTAATGACCACTTGCTTGTGGGTGGGAGTAAAAATTGGTAACACATCCACCTGAGAGCAACTTGGCAATATTCCATCAAAATCAAAATCAATCAAAATCACAAAGACCCATCCCCTTTTCATCTAGGACTTTCACGTCTAGGAATTAGCCCTACATATTTGCACACAGGTGGACGGGGAATGTGTAGATTATTCTTTGCAGCTTTGCTTGTATTTGCAAAAGACTGGAAACAACTTAAATATCTCTCAACAGAGGGTTGGTTAAATTACATTACAGAGTAATACCAAGCAGCCAGGACAAAAGCAAACTTTATACACGGGTGTGGAACAGTCTCCAAGATACTTAATGACAAAAGCAAATTGCAGAAGAGTCCATATAGTTTTCTTCTATTTCTGTAAAAAAAAAAAATGTAGAAAGCTGTGTATGTGCACAGAACATCTCTGGAAGGAGACGAACCGTATTGGGAGGACTGGTGGTTGACGGGCAAAAGTTGGGTGGCTGGGAAATCAGGTGGGAGAGAATCTTTATCTATATGCTCTTTTGAAATTTTGCCACATTCATTAAAAACAAACAAACAAAACCCCCTATATTTTAAAAGAAAGTGAGCCTGCAGCTGCTTTTCATCCCTGTTTGGTAATGAAGCAAAGTCAAAGGCAAGCAGAGCTGGAATCAGAAACAGGTAACTGATGACATCATGTGAGTGCCTGGACCCTGCTGTTTCCAGCTACATTCCAGTCATGTGAGCCTCACAGTCTCCTTTCTGGCTGAAGTCTGAGCTGTGTCGGCAAGCGTCTTGACCTCCAGGTCCATCAAAGATCATGATGGGTGCTTTTTTTCCCCTCTAGCTTTCTTGGGGTATTATTGGCAAACACACTGTGTTTTTTGTTGTTTTTAAATAATGAGTATGTTTTTATTTCTCTGATAATTTAAAAAATGTGAACATCCTGTAATTCAGTCACAGCCTTTACTTCCAAGTGACTTCTTCATTGGGCCTCAGTTCCCTTTTAAATAAGAGACTTGTTCTGGAAGGCAGTTAGCTTTTCATCATTCTTTCTTCTAGCTAACATCCAAAGACAAATCCCACAGGGACAAGTATATATACCCAGTGGTCACACACAATTTGAAATAAGCTCATCATGAATGCTGTGGCCTCAGAGCCAACAATGACCCCACGACCAGGGGCAGTGGCAACCACCCCATGTTTTAATGATCTCTTTTCCTGTGTATGATCATAGCTCCTGGTGCCAGCATGGTGCCTGGTATTGGAGAGTGAAAGAGGCCTCATTTAACAAGTAAGGAAAATGAGGCCCAAGGAGAAAGCCATTTGCCTGAGGACATTGTGCAGACAGGGACAGCTGGGACCAGAACCCAAGACCTCTGGTTGTCAGGCCAGATCAGCTGACTCAATTCAGAAAGCATTTAATAGCGGGGCTTGTTTACCCCAGTGAATTTCTAATGAATGGAAGGCTGCAGAGTGAGGGCATGGGGCCAAGAGTCTCCCAGGCTCCCGGTCCCAGGAGACCCATCTGCCTACATTTGTCCTGCTCACACTGGGCCCCAGTGAGGTTCCCCTACCACCCATGCCCACACTTCTCTGCTTCCCAGGGGCCTGAGGCCTGGGCCTGCCCTGCTGCAGTGACAGGGGCTGGCTCCCTGGCCACACTGGTAGCAAGTGATCAGGGCTTCACCAGCCCAAACCCTTCCTCCCCAAACAGGTGCCTAGGAGTCCACCAGTAGCAATCCATTTGCCTGCTATGCTGGGTTCTCCTTTAAAACACTTCTTGCTGAGACAGTGGTTCACCATCATTCATTATTCATTTGCCTGCCTGGTTTCTGCACTGTGCTTGGTACTTGAGCAGGGAGAATGACATGGATTGAATGTTATCACTTTATGTATGTATACTATGTTTTATACAAAAAAAATTTTTTAATGAGACATCATTCTATATATGAAAAAGAAAAAAAGACTAACCAGTTAAAAAGAGAAAAACCCATCAGGGTATTTCTTTGAGCCTAGGTTTCCCCAATGTAAAATCAAGATGGTACCTACCTCATAGGATTGTCACGGGAGGTATTTATAACAACGTTATAACAGCAACAACATTGGAAACAGCTAAAAGCTAGTCCTTGAGGAACTAGTTAAATAAACTGGTGAGATTTCTGGTTAAACATGGAGCATTTGTCTTCTCTGCTGTGCAAAACTTAACTGAATAACAGAAGAGGAGTCACAGAAGCATATATCTACAAGGACGTAAAGACCAGGAGAGAAAACAGCCGTGGAGAAAAAGATTTCAACAAGGCTTTGGAGGCTGGACGATGGCCTAAGGGTGGTGACAGACCGAGCAGGATACCATGCCCGAAGATCCTAGAGGTCCCCAGACCCCAGGTCAGAGCCTGGCTGAACACAGGGTGGCCGAGAGCCTGTGTTCAAAGTGTTGAGACCCCCGGGGCTCCCTCCCCTCTCACACCTGAGTCACATACACCACCCCTCCGCACGCCCATTTTTGGGAGGCTTTGGACTTGGGGACCCAAGGTGCAGCAGAGGTGAGGCTTAAAGCTAGAAAAAGAAACCCCCACTCTGCTCTAGATACCCCCCCCCAGCACACACACACGCAGGGCAGGGATATGGAATAGAGGATATTTTTTTCAAAAAACTGAAGGGCCTTGGAGAAAGCCTGCAACCTGTCAACATTTGGGAGTCTGCAGGAAAAGGCTTCCACTGTCCTACAGCAAAGCCAACAGTCAATGAATGCTCTCTCTCTCTCTCTCTCACACACACACACACACACACACACACACACAGCTTTCACTTAATCTCTTGGTGGCTCCCTATTAACCTATTAAATATTAATAGAGAGTCAACAACCAGCATTCAAAGAAAGCCTCCAAAATGAAAGAGAGGCTCCTCCCATATATTAAAAAAGAAAGAAAGGCCATCATAGAAATCTGGAAGAAACAGATATTAAGCACAAGGAGGAAAAACAATCTTTAATTGGAAAGTTTAAAAAAATGGCAAGGGAAACTCAATGCATATAGTCTGTTAGCATTTGTAGTTTTAAAGAGAAAAAAAAGTTTCCATGTCTATATCGGTCTCTGCACCAGTCCAGTCGTTCAGGAAGATTTGCAAGACTGGAGACAGCAGCTGTGTGGAGCAGGGCTCCTGGGTGACTCAGAACAAGAGTTTGCTGTACATTCTCTTCTACCTTTTGAATTTTGGTGGTTCCCTAATACCTAGTTTAAAATGTAATACTGAATTTTAAAAATATATATAATTATTATCCTCAGGGAGATGAGAGAAGATACTGCATTTTGGAAATTAAAAAAAAAATCAACATCCATCTTTATTTAAGGATAAAGAATAGTAGAAAAAAATAGGTAAATATATATAACAAAAAATGTTTTTTTCCCAAAAAGGAGAATACAAGAAAACTTTCAGAAAGTAAAACAAAAAGATAAATGAATTGGAGAGTGTCCAAGGGAACCTCAGATTTATGTTGAAAGTTTTAATGTTTTTTGAGGAGAATACAGTCATATTATTTGTGTAATTAAGACACTGAGCTCAGGTAAAGCACCTTGTATACAGTAGGTACCTGGTAGTCTCTCTTCCCTCCAGGAGCCCAGGGCTTGGCAGGCAGCCCCTGGAGCCTTCCAGATTAGAAGGCAAAGCCAGACATCACAGGGTTTGAATAGCTGATGCGATGATGGTGGAGCTAGCCCCATGGTCCCCATTCCAGGCAGCATTCCCAGAGGCATGCTTCTGCTCCTAATTAGAAGGCCTCTTCTTTACATGCTGTGTTGAAGGACACACAAGCTCTCTGAAATTAATTACTAGTTTGGTCAGGTGTGACTCATGTGGATGGAGCAAGTTCATGTGTCAGTGTGGCAATGACCCAGCCCCTTTCCACAGCAACTTCTAAGTCAGTTGTTAAAAGAAGAAAAAACAGTAAGAGAAAACCTTTGGGTTTTCTCCACGTCCTTACATCAGAATCACTGGAGGTGCTTGTTAGAAGTGAACTTGAGTCCCCTCCCACATCTTTTGAATGAACCTTGGGGGTGGGGCCCAGAGATTCAGCTGTCAACCCCAGAAGCTGGTAAATATAGAAGCCAGGATCTCAGTTATGCAAATATATTACTTTTCTTTAGTTCAGTTTATCTCTATTTTCTACGATTACCTGCTTGCAGAAAACATTCTCTTAGTCATTTCCAGGTGAACTCTGTTTCCCCACCCACCCCTTCTCCTGCCTCCACTATTGATCCAAATTTGAGGAGTTCCTTAGCACCATAGCATAGGTGGGGCGGCTGGGGAGGACTGCTCCGTGAGAGTCCTCTATTGGTGATAAATCCTCCTGGGTTTCCCACCTCCATGGATCATATGTGCTCTCATTTCTTTTCTGCTCCTGCTGCCTCCAGAATCTGAGAGCAGTAGCAATGTGCCAGCTTTCCAAGCCACACTCCATGGCCTTGCCTCCCCTAATTTATTCTGGGTTCTGTCCCTTCCACATCCCCCCAGACTTGGCCATGGAGGAATGAGGATCACTCCTAAATCCCTGCCTAACATCTTGTCTGGTCCTCCAATAGCTTCTTCCCTGGTAGTGTATAGGGTGGTGGGGCGGGGTGGGGGTGGGGAGCTCTGCCCATTTGTACCTCTTTCCAGCCTTACCTGTCTTAGACCCAGACACTGGGACTTTTGAACTTGAAAGCTTGGAATCTGGCATCTTTGTTCTCTGGCTAAAAAGCACAGTCGTCTCAGGGCCAAAAAGCAAGAGCTAGCCCCCCTACAGCGTCATCTGAGACCATCAGGGAAGTTGTTCTTTTCTTCCTTTTCACAGAGGCTGAGCCACCCAGACATTCTGTGTCAATGCAAAAGGACCAGGGAAGTGGCTGCTCCTAGTTGGGGGAGGGAGCTTAGTGATCCTATCTTACATCTGCTGAGTCCCCACATCCAACACACACTCCCTGTTCACTCACCTCCCCCAGACAGCTGGGAAACAACACCTCTGGTGACAGAGCCATTCCCTGGCTTCTGCTGGGAGGGGGTGGGGTGCTGCATGGGGGAGGCTGTCACACCCGGAGGCCCTGGGAAGCCTGGGTGGGGGAAGGAAGAAGCCAGCTCCTGTTTGTCTAGGAGACCAAAGCCAACAGCCTCCTCTGCCCCTCTTCCAGGGATGCGGTGAGCACTCCTGCCCCAGAGCCACCAGGCCTTTCCTAAGATGCCTCCTTCTTCACTCTTGAGGCTTGTCTTGACCCACCCCACTGGACAGGTAGCTCACTTGTTCCTATCGTCTTCCTGTGAGGCCAGTCCTACTGGGAATTAGTGGGGTGGATGTGTCTGCTGCTGTGTCTGTTTAGAGGACCAGTCAGGGATGGAAGGGGCCGTGGATAATCTCCTACCATGTCACAGATCAAGCCACTTAACAAATACACATGTAGTACCTAAACATGTAATATATGTTGGGTCCAGAAACAGGACAGGAGCTGTCCAAGGTCACACCTATGAGGCCAATCCGCCCAATGTGCCTGGGTACTGCAGATGCCGCCCTTGCCTACCACCTGTCCTTCCCCCCAAAGAAAAACCGAAACAAAATAAGCAAAACTGCTGTCCATTTGCCCAGGCCCTGTGCCTCGGGTCAGAGGCTGAGTCCTCCTCCTGCTGTGAGCTTACCCAACTCCAGGGCAGAGCTAGGTAGGTTTTGACCTGTCTGGAGCCATGTGAATCAGCCCCACAGGGCAGTCCCCTGCGCTTCTCCTGGGGTCCTAAGCTCGCCCCACCTCAGTCAGACCTAGCCTGTCAAGGACCCCCTGGTCTGAACCCCAGCTGTGAGGAGGTGCAGTTTCCACACCGCCGTTACTTGACTGGGGGGAGGGGGCGGCTTCTACTCCTTTTCTTCCTAACCTCAGCAGCCAGGGGCCTCAGACCTCCCTTGAGACATCCACCTGAGGGGCGAGGGGTTGAGGACAAACTACCACCAACCCATGTCAGCAGCAGGGTCCCGGCTATCCGCATAGCCCCGGGACCTGTACTTGTCCTTCTGATTTCCCACCCCCTGCCCATTCCCAATGCTGAAGGCGGGTCAACTGGGGCCTGGGGCAGGCTGAAACCTGGGGCTAGGTGGGTGCGGACCAGTTGATGGATTTTACTGAGGACATGTTTGGGGCTGAGGGATACCCTTAGGGGCAGAAGAGAAGGCGCGGGGGCGACGGAGAGGGCTGTGGTCAGACCCGGTTGGCGGGCGGTGGGTGTGGGGCAGCAGTGATCGTGAGGTTTGGGGCTCGCGGGCGGCGCGGCGCGGAACCCGCCGCTCGGTGGGCCGCTATCCCCGCCCTGCGCGCCCCGCCCCCGCGGCTCGGCTGCCGACTAGTCCGCCGCGGCGCCCCGCCCCCGCCCGCAGTGCCCGGATGTGGGTGACGTGCGGCCGCCATCTTCCCGTCCCGGGCATCCAGCGCCAGTCGGAGTCAGCGCGAGCCGCCGCTGCTGCCGCCATCACTGCCGCTGCCAAGTCCTCCGCCCGCAACCCCCGCCATGTGAGTCCGTCGCCCGCGCCGACTTGCCCGCTCTGGCCGCCGCCCTTGGGCCGGGGCAAGGCCCAGGGTTCGCCTTGCGCTCTGCGCCCCGCCGCGTGCGCCCCGCGGCCAGGCCGGCGCCCGTGACTGCGCGCGGGCGGCGGGAGAGCCGCGCGTCCAGGGCTGGCCGCGCGGGCGCTGGCCTCGGGAGGGAATGGACCTGGCTTCCACCCGCCCCGCCCCTGTCATCGCTGCTGTCGGTCATTTCGGGTCCAACGTGGACCTTGTCTGTGAGGTCGCCCTCATTTGACGGGCGGGGAAACTGAGTCCCGGAGTGGGAGGGGGCCTCACTCAAGGTCACGCAGCAACTCGCCTGCGGGCCGGGACGGAGGTCAGGGCTCCCATCAGGTGGCCTTCCTCGCGGGAAGGAGAAAGGGAGGGAGGGATGGATGGACAGGAGGATGGGCGGAGCCCTGGCTGCGGGGCCGAGGGTTCCAGGCCCTGAGTCTTAATCAGACCCTGCCCCTCAGGTCGGCTACCGCTGCCACCGCCCCCCCTGCCGCCCCGGCTGGGGAGGGAGGCCCCCCTGCGCCACCTCCAAACCTTACCAGTAACAGGAGACTGCAGCAGACCCAGGCCCAGGTGGATGAGGTGAGTGTAGGGGATGTGAAAGGCAGTGAGAAGGACCCTGAGGGTTGGTAGCCGGTGTCGGGGCCCATCTGGGGTTGAGGGTGACAGCAGTTTACGCTAATGAGTTTGGGGACAAAATCATATCATTCCCTGTCCCTTCAGCCTGCACTTGGAAAGGCCCTGGGGTGTTAGTCAGCCTTGCAAGCTTGGGGTGTTTCAGCCTGGGTGGGTGTGCTCTGGTGACGGGCAGGCTGCTTGAGGCTTGGTAAATAGAAGGTGCTGCTACGCTATCTGAGATGTTTGGCTACCAGCATGCCCCTGATGTGTGCTCCTTGCATGTCCCTACGCGTACTAGGTATGTTCTGTGTTTGTCCTTGGCGTGTTAGCCAGGCCACATCAGGGTGCATATTCCATATGTGGGGTCATGGTCGAGGAGTGTCCTTTAAGGTGGGCCTTGGCACACTCCCCTGCCTTGTGGGCTCCTCCCCCAGGTGGTGGACATCATGAGGGTGAACGTGGACAAGGTCCTGGAGCGGGACCAGAAGCTGTCGGAGCTGGACGACCGTGCGGATGCACTGCAGGCAGGGGCCTCCCAGTTTGAAACAAGTGCAGCCAAGCTCAAGCGTAAATACTGGTGGAAAAACCTCAAGGTAAGGGTGGAGACGGGCAGGAGGGCAGTAGGAGGACTGGTTGGTGAATGGGTATACCATGGTTTGTCTCACTGACCCTCTCCTCTCACCCCCAGATGATGATCATCTTGGGAGTGATTTGCGCCATCATCCTCATCATCATCATCGGTGAGTAGGGTGGGAGTGGTTAGAGCCCTTTTTTGGAGAGGTTTGCCCTTTGGATCTGGGTCTTAAAAAGGTCTTAATCTTGTTTTTGCTATTCAGCAGAAAGCGAATATGTCTGCCAGTGGCAGTTCTGAGTCACCTAGATCCCAAAACCTTGATGTTGTTTAGCTTGCAATTTGCCTGGTTCTGGGCAATTTCTGTTAAGATTTTTGGAAATAGGAAAGCTACTGGATCCCCACTGCTCCCTTGAGGACTCTTAGGGCCTAAAGCCCAGTCTGGGAATCCTGGAATGGGGAGTGGGAAAGCAGGACAGACCCAGGGGCTTGAAGAAATGGTTAGGAAGCCAACACCCTATTGTTTGAGAGCTGTCATCTCAAAGGCCCAGAGGATTATGGGTCTGTGGCCCCAAGGCCATACTGTGGAGTTGAAGAGATCTTGGAACCGACCTGTCCAGCTTCCTTGCTTTACAGATGGAGGACCTGAAGCCAAGAGGGGAAGGGACATCAGCCACCTGGGAGGTGGGGAAGGTGGGAGCAGGGCCGGGCCTGACACACTGCTTTCTCTCTTTCTCTTTCTCCCCTCTCCCTCTTCTTCCTTCTGTTTTCCTTTCTACAGTTTACTTCAGCTCTTAAACCCCTGAGGAGCCTGCCCTGCCCAGAGAAGGGCCTCTCCCCCTACCCCCAGCCGCTCCTTCACCTCTCAGCCATATCTTCCAGCCCCCTTCCCCTGGATCCGTGTGTGTGTGTCGTGTGTGTGCCCCCTTGTAAATAGCCAGCTGTTATTTATACATATATAATATTATATATATTTGGTCTGTTTGTAGTTTTATTACTAGAAGATTTTTCCGGTTGTCCTTAACACCCCTTCCTAAAGATCCCGTCACCTCATTTCTCTTTTCCTTCTTCCCATTCCCTCTCTTCCTGTCCAGCCCCAAATCCGTTCATTTGCATCTGCTATGCAATAGTCCCTCTTCCTCTCCTCCTTCCCTTGGATTTAGCTGATCATTCCTCCCACCCTTGCCTTCCCCATACCTCTACCCCCTACAAAAAAGACAAAAAACTGTCCAGGGCTCCCTAGGTGCATCTTCTTTGCATCATTGGGAGGCTCTGAGACTGGTTCCTCTTGGTCCTAAGAATCCCAAGGTCTTCTGGGAGCTTCCAGCATGTTAATTAGCATTTATTTGCATACTGACATCCCTTTTGGTTTCCCTTTTTTTTTTTCTCTCATCACTCTTCTGTTCTTTCTTTCAGTCTGTTTCTTTTTTACTGAGTTAGTCCCCGTTGGTCCTTGTATCACACTTTCATTTGCATGACATTACTTGCAGATGGTGGGGAGCCTGGGGTTTTGGGGAGCCAGGCTATTCTGGCCCCCCAAATTTGCCCCCTCCTAGCCCCTCTAGTCCAGTTTGCTTCCCCTACTCCCATTTTCCAAACCTCTTGTCCTTCCTTTCCCTCCCCCCAGCTGGTGTGTAAGTGTCTTGGAGTTCAGTGTGTTATGATGGACCAATAATTCTGCCACTTGGAGCCTCTCCCCACATTCCTGCTCCCCAGTTTTCACGTGGGGCACACAGTTGACATTCCCATGGGGTCTCCCTCCCTCCCATCTGCCTGATCTGCTGCCTCCTCCTCCTCCCACCAGGAGAGTCGAGGGGTTGGCCACAATCTGATCTCTTTTGGGAGAGGTG
Source organism: Camelus ferus (assembly GCF_009834535.1). Lineage (NCBI taxonomy): Eukaryota > Metazoa > Chordata > Mammalia > Artiodactyla > Camelidae > Camelus > Camelus ferus. The sequence goes on along the minus strand of NC_045711.1, from coordinate 12,515,673 downwards.
GCTACCAGTGTGTGAGGGGTCATCACTGCCTTGGGGAGGAGTTGGGCAGGGCAGAGAAATCCCCCTAATTCTTGCCTGGAATCTCTGGCCCCACCCCTGCTGGAGGTTAGACTGAAAACCCTCCTCCCTAATTTGGGGGGTATTGCCCCATCACTGCCCAGCTCCTCTGACTGCCCCCTCTGAATTCAGGGCGGGGGTACTAGACACTGCCAATGTGTGTATGGGACTTGCTGGAAGATGTGGATTCTTGCCCCTCTCCAGGGCGGTCAAACCCAGAGAGAGCTGTCTCCTCCTTAGGTGAAGTGATAAAGGAAGGGTCTCATTTTTTGAAAATGGCACAATTTTAGGGGTCTGAGGGTGCAGTCCCTTAACTTGCCACTGGAGGGGACCCCTTGAACTCTTTCTCCCCCCCCCCCCCAAGGTTTCTGTGTGGAGGGGGAACGGGGAGATCTAAGCTGTGGTATGAAAGGGTAGGGAGAGATGCTGGGGGTGGGGGTGCTGTGTTCTAGACCCCCCCATATTATCCCAGTGTCCCCTGCCCCCCCTTCCCTCACCCCATGCCCCCAATTCTGTGGCGCATCCAGATTGTGAAAATGTACAATAAATGTGTAATGAGTAACCAGGTGGCGTCTCTTCTAAGATCTTTCCTTAACCAGTGGGAAGGGTATTGGATCTGCAGGTTAAACAGGAAGGTTGAGAAGATACATCTGGAATGGACTAAGCTTTGCCAAGAGGCTTGACCTTGGGCAGGGCAAAGTGTGATACCCAAAGTGGCCACGATGGGGCACCAGTAGTAGATAATAGGAAGTGTTCATGATCCTAGAGTCTCAGCCTGGTGCACCCCGAGGTCTGGGCTTCACAGCTCTCCCCCCTTTCCCTGCGGGCATGCTCCTCCTGTTTATCGGACGCGTTTCTACCCCTTGATTTAACTCGCAGGTGCTCTGCAGTTGCTCCCGTGGTCATTACTCCTAGGCGAAGTAGGACAGCTGTAAAACATTTCTCCCCCTTTGTGTCTAGCATAGTACCAGCATCCAAAAGGGATTAATAAATACTGAACAAAATGGCTCAGAGAGACCCAGCTGAGTGTGATGTGGAGCTGGCTTATAGATGGCCTGCCACCCCCTGCACTGTGTTGTCCAACTGTTGATTCTAGATCCCACATTGAACTCCCTTAATCTTCAGCTCCATGATGCCCCACTGCCCCTTACTTGGCACCCTAGCATCCCTGCTCGCAGGCGCTTCAACAGTTAGGTGGTGTGTTAACTGAGCTCGAGAGGGCCCACTTTTCTCGGCTGCAGCATGAGGATTCAGCACATCAGAAACTTAGTGTTTCCCAAACTTGTCAGCACTGAAGAATTACCATGAATTCTATTTAAAATGGATTTTCAGGCCCCTTCCCTGGAGATTGACTCAGCAATTGTAACAGACCCAGTTGATTTTTTTTTTAACCTTGGTGATTTAATAAGGTGTCTAATTTAGAAAAATTTTTTTGTACAATTTACAGTTTGGTCCTACTGATAATGTTTTTTATAATTAGGTACACAGTCATAATGCCCACCATCTGTTGAGGCCTTACAATTTTTCCAAACTGCTTAGGGCCTTTTCGAGCTTCATCTACTGAATCTTTTAGAGGTTTAGAGTTCCCGTAGGTCCTAGGACCCAACTTTATAGTATCAGGGACCTGGGTTCAAATCTTGACCCCATTACAAACTAGTGTGATAATCCGGATAGATTATGTAACCTGTCTGGATCGCGGTCTCATTTGTGAGGCGGTGGGAAGGAAGTGGGTGAGCCGCGGCCTCCGGGATTGTGAAAAGCGCATAGCCTGGCCCACAGAAAATAATCTGGGAGGTGGATATCGCCATCATCGTCATCGTCGTCATCGTTATGCGGCACTGAGATCTGAAGACCGCTTAACTTTACGGCTCGCTTGCACCTTCCAGCTTCAGGGAGCTTCAGAAACTGGGTTCCGGAGTCCCAGCGCGGAGGGTCTCTTGTCACTCCCGGAACACCTCACAAAGAGCCCCCCACCAAAGCCACCGCCGCTCACATCTGCGCCTGCGTGCAGGTCACGCTCCCTGCGCCTGCGCAGACTCCAGAGTCGGGTAAACGTGTCGTCAAGGAAAATCCCCAGCCTCTAGGTAAACAAGTTGCCGCGTGAGACCGCCCGCACGTGTCCTCTACAGCTCCTAGCCCTATCAGCCTATGAGAAAATTTGAGGAGCTGGACTGGAGTTTGCGTCACCAATTCAGGCAGATCGGGGATGCTGCTACAGCCAATGGGAACTTCTGATGTGGATGGAGGCGTGACTTTCTACCAGACGTCCAATTGACGCGCTAGGGCGGCCCCACCCGCACGTGGATCTGTCACTGCTGGTTGGCAAGCTGACCAATGAGAAGATGACGGCAGTGGGCGGTGCCATTGGTGGCTGGGCGGGGGCTGGGCGCCCGCACGCGGCGCGGGCATGGGTTGGAGCCTTTAGGCCAATAAGCTTGAGGGGCGTGGTATCCGGCTGGTGGGCGGGCCTGGAGGAGCGAGTCCAAGTGTCCGGATGCTTGTTGAGAAGAAATTGGGCTGTGCGTGCACGCCGAGCGGTGAGTGCTCCGGCATTGGGGTAGAGGAGCGGCGGTCAGTATGGGTTTTTCTATCAGGAGGGGTTTTAATGCAGTGCGGTGACGGGGATCGTGCGAATGCGTGATTGCTGCTGTGGGAGCTGTGATGGTTGCGGTGAAGGTGAATAGGAACCGCGAACTCAACTCCAGAGGAGTACTGACATCAGATCTCTCACCGCTCTACAGTACCTGGATCCCTGATTGCTGGGGGAAGGGGCTTAGAAGCATCAGCGAACTGAGGGAGCTAAGACCTCTGCTCCCAAGGAGTACGGGGGGACAGGACCCCTGACAGCAGGTGGGGGTCGTTCCAATGGGTGGCTGCTGTTTGAGGAGGTGCCTTAAGCACTTGAAAGAGGCAGGGGTTCGGAGGCTGGAGAGAGGCCCTGGTAAGACAGATGGGAGGGTACCAAAGGGTTGACATGGTGATTTGAGAAAGGGTGGTGTGATGGTTTGTGTGGTCCTGAGCCAGTCATATCACGGATCTGGATGTCTTTCTCATGTGTAAAGGGGAGGGGTTGGGCCTAGGAGCCATCCTTGAGAGTAAAGGTGAGGTAGCAACTGTTGGGTCTTGAGAGAGAGGATGCAGGTTGGCTGTGCATGTGTCTCCCTGAGCTCCTGGAGGTGAGGAGGCACCAACAGGATGCTCTGGTATCTGTACAAGCAATCCGGCCTGTGGTAAAGTGACCTGCGGTAAGGTGGAAGAGTGAGAAAGTGGGGTTCCTAGGAAATCTGGGGCTATTGGCTACTAGGGTGATCAAAAGGACTTTGTGAGCATGTAAAAACTGGGACTAGGATGATTTGAAGTGTGTGGAGAGTGCAAACTAATGTCCCAAGGGAGAGGAGGAGTTGGATGGAGTCTATTTGAGGCACCAAAGTAGAATTAGCTGGATATTTGAGAGGCCCAGGTTCCCCAGAGCTGGTAACACCTCACAGGTTCCTGAAGGATAGAAGCTAAAATGACAAGCCATTATCAGAGCTCAGATTTGAACTCTGGGCACCATTTGTTAAAGAGCCTAAGAACATATTATGGACCGTTTAGGCAAGTTAAGTAACTTCTGAGCCTTAGCTGCTCTTGTGGAATAGGGATAATGATTCCCATGCTACAGGATTGCTCTGAAGATTATATATGAGATAATGTATGTAAAGTGCTCAGCACAATCCCTAGTTCATGTCTTTACCTTTTTTTAGCTAAAAAAATGGCTGTAGGGTGACAAAATAACTGACAGGGTGAAAGATTGTGGTTGGGAACTATTCTCAAGTTTTTCTGCAAGTTTTGGTAACTGCCTTCTCATTTCCTTCTTCCTGTGTTCTTTTGGTCTCAAGGCACCAGCCCCAAAGCCTCATTCCTCCCTTTTTTCCCTCTCCCAAGATCCAGGCACCACGCTGGGCCACTTGCTCTGTCCCAGTTCAATTTCCTCATCCTAGACTCATGCTCCTCCCTGCCCTTCCTCCCTCTCTCTGCTGTCATAATAACAAGAGATTCAAGCTCTGAAGGAGGCCTCTGGGAAGGAGCAAAGGTGCGTGTTCTCTTGCAGAACCTGGGCCTCCAACTCTGGGACCCGGCCAGCAGATGTGTACAGTCCAGGAGAAGGGGAAAGCGAATGCCAGGAGTTGTAGGAACCGGCTGAGGGGAGGGCGGATGCGAGTCTCCAGAAGAGAGCCGGGCCTGGGGTGGGGGAGAACCCCTTCCTCCTAATCCTCTCTCCAGGAATCCCTGGCTTTGGGACAGGACGGGTGTCGTTGGGTTGGGGGGGGGGGCGCCCAGGCTGGGTGCATGGCCTGGGTCACCAGCCAAAAGAACACGATGTTCCCAAGTGCGCTGGCCGCCGCCCTCCCGGGCTGGCTGCCTCCCAAACCGCTGCCTCTCCAGCCTCCCTGCCCAACATTCCCCGGCTGCCTCGCCCCGCCCCCTTCCTCCGCTTTGACGTCACCGCTGTCTCCCGCCCCCTCTCCTCCATTGACGGCAGCAGGGCCTGGTTACTGTGGGGACCGTGAGGCAGGATCCCGGTCAGGGCCTTGAAAACCGGTGGGGGCTGCTGGGGCGCTAGACCCTTTTGTCTATGCGAAAGAAAAATATGGAGGTGGAGGTGGGAGAGCAAGGACTGCTTGTGTCAGGGGAGATCACATCTAAAGTCCTGGGATCGAAGAAAAACGATATTTCTAGAGAAGAGTTGTCTGAAAAGGAGACAAGGGACCGGACACAGCGTTTGAGTTGGGGGTACATTTCAAGGAGAGACAAAAATCCAGTCTCCTGAATCCTTTGTTTCCTGTGTTTATTTTGTTTTGTTTTGTTTGTTTGTTTGTTTTTTGGTTATTCTATAATCTTCCTGTGTCCAGCTTTTCCACAGAGCCCTTGCCCTGCCCACCCCCGCACCCTCCATGGGGAACACTTGTTAAGGAAAGCTTAGGCCACGTGACAGTGAGGGGCGTGCACTCACAGCTGACTATGTCAGCATCAGCTTGGGGGCCTCTTCACTTGCCACCCACGTTTCCAGGGAACCCAGAGAGGAACTACTCATCAGTCTTGGATGGAGGAGGGGGTCTGTGTAACCACAACTCTCCGGGCCCATGGTAGTACTTTATTCCCCAAAATTAGGATTCAGTGTTCTCTTCTTCGCCTCTTAAAAAAAGTTTTTTTTTTTTTTTTTAATAATTTCCAGCCTCTTCTACATTGCTGAGGTTCCTCCTCCTCCCCCAGCTATCGTGTTTATTTTTGTTTTACAACAAAATCACATGTTTATTGGTCACCTACTGTGTGTCATGTTCTGTCCTGGGGGCTGGGGAATACAGTGAAGGAGACAGATGATGAAGTCCTTGGCTTTCTCTTCTAGCAGTGGGGATCTGAAGCCCTTGCTACCCCACCTTCCTCTGTCTAGTGTCTCTTCTCTCAGCCACCCCCTTTGTTCCCCTGCAGCCCTGGCTTCCTGGCCCCTACTTTTGGGCAGCCCTAACTGTGGGTGGCTGCATCCTCAGAAGAGAAGAGTCACTACGTAGGCTGCCCGGAGACCTTTTCTCTGATTGGCCACAGAAGCACCTGCCATTGTTTCCCTTCACAGCTCCTGCTGGCTCTGGCTGTCCCTTCCATTGTTTGCATCCTCCCCTCAACTCCACAACCCCCCTTATATGTGGACCCTCGATTGCCCGCCTGGCTGTCCGTAGAATTTGAAGTGTCAGAGAAAGGGGTTGGGTAAAATGGCTTTATTATGCTGACAAGGCTGGGGAGGGGGAACCCAGGAAAGGCCAAGCTGGATTTCTGTTTCCCCTTCTCCTCCCAGGGGTCAGCCATGTCATCCAGGTCCACTTCCTAAAATCTGCATTCTTTTTACCCACCCCTGGCAAGATCAAGGTGTCCTATTCTGCAAGACGGGTCAGTTCAGAAAGTGGACCACCCTTAAACACTTACTGTGGCACAGGTATTTTCCCGGAAGAGGGGCAGTTTACCTCCCCTCCCCTCCCTTACATTATTAACTGTGCAAGGCGTACTGCGCCCATTGGCTGGGCAGTGGTATCTGAGGCCCCTTAGCCCAGCGCCAGCACCCAGATCCACGTGCGCCCGTGTGTGTGACACAGCCCTGACCTCAGGGGGGCCAGTAGCCAATCGGGCGCCGGGACGAGATCCCCAGCCAATCGGGGGCGGGCCTGCGGCTCTGCCGGCAGGAGGCCAATGAGGGGCAGAGCTTGGCGTTACGCAACCCGCCTCCTGGCCCCGCGGAGCTTCTACGCGGCTGCGGGCTGCGACGGCAGCGGGCAGCCGTCTGGAGTGCGCTCGGGCGGCCAGGTAAGGATTTCCGCAGCTACCTGGGGCGGCTCTTCGGCCCGGAGCCGGACTGCTGCCACTTCTAGCCTGAGGGGCAGCTTTCGGCCCGGACGCTTAGACGGCACACCAATAATCCGCCTTTCTTGCCGTTGTCCACCCTCTGCCCCTGGAGACCTAGGTGTTCCTGGCAACCCTGCACCGGGCGTCCTCACTCCTGACCCGCCTACCTTACCTCCAGTTTTGCCCCCGGCTCCCATTTCTCCCAGCCCGACACCTGATCCTCAGCAGGCATCCCCCCTGCTGCCTTTGTCACTCGAGGGTGCCGGGTTTTGCCCCGGCTCCAGGACCCCTTCTGGCTTTCCGCGCTCCCCGCGCTCCCCCTACAATCCCTGGCCTCCCGCCGGCCGTGATGTCAGTCCGATTCGGGCTGGAACATCCCGTTCCCGGTGCTAGTTCCTGCTGTTGGCCACAGCCTTCCCTTTTCTCCTAAAGCTCAGAAAATGCTTTGGGGTTGGGGGTGTGGTTGGACGGGGAGTAGGGGAAGAACTATCCCCTGGCTGTTGTGCGTCTTTCGCTCAGAGCTGAATTTGCTCCGGTTGGGGGAGGTGTTTGGGGGTGGGGTGCACAGAAAAGGAGAGGACTGAGGAGAGAGGATTCCTGGGTTCCTGACAATGGCAGGTGCCGGCTTCGGTCTTGGGGGTCGGGAGAGGATGCAGGGTCGGGAAAAGGGAAGCTGTGTTGTCGTGACTATAATGGTTGGGATCTAGGCTAACGTCAGGCAGGTGGGCTTTTTCTCGGAGGGCGGTGGTGGTTGTTTTGCCCTGGGGAGCAAGGCCAGCTCCTGAAACCCCTATGGCCACCCCTCTTCTTACGGCTCCCCGATCCTTTGGGGACTGGGGATGTAGTAGGGGTGGGCGACCACTGGTCGGGCTTGCCAGTGTGGGAGTGGGTCGTTCCCCGGCTTCCGCCGGGAAATGGGGGAGGGGTCGCCTCTCCCGCCCTCTTGTGGGCTCTCTGGCAACCGCTGAGCTCAGCTGCTGACGTCGGTTTCCCTGGCGACCGCGGCGGCGGCGGAAGCGCGTGGTGGGGCCGCGCATGTCCGCGCGCATGTGCAGCGGGGGTGTCGCCGCCCCAGATAAAATTAGCCCAAAGGCCTAAATATAGGCGGCTACAGGCTCACCGCCTGCTGTGAGGCCTTGAAGTCCCAGGCGGAGTAGGGGCTTGATGGGAATTTTGGGATGGGAAGTGTCTAGGCTTTGGCCCACAGTCGTAGTTCTAGTCGTCTGCTTAGGTTCTATTTACTCAGGCCTCCCTGGGAGACGATGTGGGGGCAGGACCAAGAGAGGCCCTTTCCCACCTGCGGTCCCCCTATGGGGACAGGAAGCAAATTAGCCTGGGTCCCAGGAGTGGGGGCCGGCAGGAGAGGGTCTGGGTGAAGCCTGCAGGTACTGTGAAGTTACTGCCCAGCTTTCTCTAAGTTCTCCTTCCTGGTCTCCCTCTTCAGGTTCTGGCTGTGATAGAACTTCTCAACCTTCTGAGGCTTGGGTCTGCCACCTCACTCCCCCAGCTAGGCCACCCGGTCCCTTTGTGCATCCGTGGTGGCCTCTCCACCTTACCTGTTCTCCTCCTGTCCTCCCCATGGTCCAGATATGAGCGGCCCCCTAGAAGGGGCTGATGGGGGAGGGGACCCCAGGTCGGAGGAACCCTTTTGTCCCGGAGGCTCCCCATCCCCTCGGCCTCCACAGCATCGACCTCGTCCTGGCCCCAGCCTGGCTGATGACACAGACGCCAACAGCAATGGCTCCAGCGGCAATGAGTCCAATGGGCCCGAGTCCAGAGGTGCATCTCAACGGAGCTCACATAGCTCCTCTTCCGGCAATGGCAAGGACTCGGCCCTGCTGGAGACCACTGAGAGCAGCAAGAGGTGTGTATGGATGTGTGTTGCAGGTTCTGGGAGTGGTCTTGTGTGCAAGCTAAGCTGGGAGACAAGCTCACGCTGATGGACATTTCCCCCTCACCTTGGGCCCTGTTGTTTCTCTCTTAGCACAAACTCTCAGAGCCCATCCCCACCCAGCAGTTCCATTGCCTACAGCCTCTTGAGTGCCAGCTCAGAGCAGGATAACCCGTCTACCAGTGGCTGCAGGTTTGTGGGGTGAGGGCTGGAGGAGAGGGCTGGGGGCCATGCTCTGGGGCTAATGCCTCTGTTCCCTCTCTCCCTGTGGGCCCTGCAGCAGTGAACAGTCAGCCAGGGCAAGGACCCAGAAGGAACTCATGACGGCACTGCGGGAGCTCAAGCTTCGGCTGCCACCAGAGCGCAGGGGCAAGGGCCGCTCTGGGACCCTGGCCACGCTACAGTACGCACTGGCCTGTGTCAAGCAGGTGCAGGGTGAGTGGTGCTTCCTGGGAGGCAGGTCCTGGGCTACTGTTGTGGGACAGTCTGCCACTAAGTGCTCCACTGCCCTCACTTTGCAGCCAACCAGGAATACTACCAGCAGTGGAGCCTGGAGGAGGGTGAGCCTTGTGCCATGGACATGTCCACCTACACTCTGGAGGAGCTGGAGCACATCACATCTGAATACACGCTTCGCAACCAGGTTGGTGTGGCCCCCGCCTCTGCATCCCGACGCACCCCTGGCCCACTCCCACAGTTCCTGAACTTGCCCTGTCCTCACTCTCTTTCCTAGGATACCTTCTCCGTGGCTGTCTCCTTCCTGACAGGCCGCATCGTCTACATTTCTGAGCAGGCAGGGCTCCTGCTGCGTTGCAAGCGGGATGTGTTCCGAGGCACCCGCTTCTCAGAGCTCCTGGCTCCCCAGGACGTGGGCGTCTTCTATGGTTCCACTGCCCCATCTCGCCTGCCCACCTGGGGCACTGGGGCCTCGGCAGGTGAGGTCCCCAGATGCTTGAGGGAAGGGATGAACAGTTCCGGGAAGCTCCTGCCATGAGGGCCCAGGGACCCAAGCTTTTCCTTGCTGGGTTTTTCTCAGCCCAGGGAGGGGGTGAGGAGCTGTGGCTCACTGCCTTCTTGGTCTGTCACAGGTTCAGGCCTCAAGGACTTCACCCAGGAGAAGTCTGTCTTCTGCCGTATCAGGTATGTGGGCCATGGCCTTGAAATGGAGGGCTACTGACCCCTCATTGAGAGTCCCTAATGCCTCTTTCTCTTTTTTGCTAGAGGAGGTCCTGACCGGGATCCAGGGCCTCGATACCAACCATTCCGCCTAACCCCGTATGTGACCAAGATCCGGGTCTCGGACGGGGCCCCCGCACAGCCGTGCTGCCTGCTCATTGCAGAGCGCATCCACTCTGGTTACGAAGGTGGGCAGGACAGGGGCCTGGCCTGGCTTGGGTAGGAGGAAGGACGCCTCTCTAGGCTGAGGATAAAGCGGGACATGAGTCTGAGAGACATAACTCAGGCTCTTAGAATTCTGGAATAGGGAAGATACTGTAAGGATGAGATTTTGCATCCTTCTTTAGAGCTTCATCTCTGAGCTAGGAGAGGGCAAAGAAGAGTGCCTTGGTTTTCAGTTTTATTACTGGCATGGGGCACAAGGATGGTCCAGACTGACTTTATAGGTCAGAGAGCCCAGGCAGAGGTGTGGAAAGGACTGCCAGCCAGCCTGGGCCCCAGACAGTGTGGAGGGCTGAGGAGCTGGACCATTCTGGATGAAATCCAATGGCCACGCTTTTTGTCTTCAGCTCCTCGGATTCCCCCCGACAAGAGGATCTTCACCACACGGCACACGCCTAGCTGCCTCTTCCAGGATGTGGATGAAAGGTGAGGGCAGGACCTGGAGGAAAAGGGGATGGTCAAGGATGAGGCCTCGGCCACACTGATGCCTCCTCTCTTTTCAGGGCTGCCCCACTGCTGGGATACCTCCCCCAGGACCTCCTGGGGGCCCCAGTGCTCCTTTTCCTGCATCCTGAGGACCGACCCCTCATGCTGGCCATCCATAAGAAGAGTGAGTTCCTCTCATCCTGCTCTCCCTTCCCCCTGTCTCCAGGGCTTCCTAACAGCTGCCCTGGTGGTCTTGTCTCTTACTGCTTTGGTCTTCTACATCTCTGGGTCGGGGGTGGCCCTCCATCTTGCTCATCTCTCCATCCCACTGACCTTCACCTCATTCTCATTCCCTTCAGTCCTGCAGCTGGCTGGCCAGCCCTTTGACCACTCCCCTATCCGCTTCTGCGCCCGTAATGGGGAGTATGTCACCATGGATACCAGCTGGGCTGGCTTTGTGCATCCCTGGAGCCGTAAGGTGGCCTTTGTGTTGGGCCGTCACAAAGTACGCACGTAAGTGGGTCTTGCCTGGAGCCGGCATGAGGGGTGGGACATTGTGGAGGAGGCAGGGCTTGACTCACCCTTCCTTACCCCGCAGGGCACCCCTGAACGAGGATGTGTTCACCCCCCCAGCCCCCAGCCCCGCTCTGTCCCTGGACCCTGACATCCAGGAGCTCTCCGAGCAGATCCACCGGCTGCTATTACAGGTAAGGGTTGAGGGGGTGGCTTGGGAGATGAGGAAGGGTAGGGACCAGGGTGTTAGACAGCTAACCTGTTGCTCTCCCTGCCTCAGCCTGTGCACAGCCCCAGCCCCACAGGGCTCTGTGGAGTCGGCCCTGTGACTTCCCCAGGCCCTCTCCTCAGCCCTGGCTCCTCCAGTGACAGCAATGGAGATGATGCTGAGGGACCTGGGCCTCCTGCCCCGGTGAGTTTCCCTCTCCCACCTCACCCCTCTAACCTCCTGTTCCCTGGTCCTCAGAGTCAGCATTGCCAATCCTATAGGAGCACTGCCTTGTCCACCTCCTTTTCCTTCTTGTCCCGCTCACATCGTGACCTCCATGCGTCCCCACTGGGGCGTTTTCATTGCACTGTGCCCTGAGCCCGGCCAGGCACCCCTGTGCTGCCCACTGCCTTGCTCTGTCCCACAGGTGACTTTCCAGCAGATCTGTAAGGATGTGCATCTGGTGAAGCATCAGGGGCAGCAGGTTTTTATTGAGTCCCGGGCCAGGCCTCTGCCCCGGCCCCGCATCCCTGGTGAGTTGGTGACAGTGTGGGTGAGGAGACCTGGGGGTCCCCTGACCTTCACCCCAACCCAGAGGAGCTTTTCTCCCCTTGGCCCAGCTACAGGTACATTCAAGGCTAAGACCCTTCCTTGCCAAGCCTCAGACCCAGAGTTGGAGGTGGCCCCTGCTCCAGTCCAGGCCCCACTAGCCTTGGCCCCTGAGGAGGCTGAGAGGAAAGAAGCCTCCAGTTGCTCCTACCAGCAGATCAACTGCCTGGACAGCATCCTCAGGTACGGCCATCCTGGCTTCTCCTCCTACTTGGGCCCTGGCCCCACCCCACCCAGGCCTTGCCCTCACGTTCTCTGGTGCTTCTCCAGGTACCTGGAAAGCTGCAACATCCCCAGCACGACCAAGCGCAAATGCGCCTCCTCCTCCTCCTGCACCGCCTCTTCAGCCTCCGATGACGACAAGCAGAGACCAAGCCCTGTCTCTGTGGGGACCAAGAAAGGTAAAGGCACTCATTTGCGGTCCTCGCACTCTGGCCCTGTGTCTCTACACTCCTGCCTTTGGGCTCCACTCCACTCTGCCCTACCTCCTCCCAGCCTCAGATCTTCAGACTCCTCTCTACCATCAGTCCGACCCCACCCCTTCGCGGGTTTCCTCTCCCAGCCTCCCAGTGGGGTAACTGGCACTGTTTCTCTGCACAGATACGTCGGCAGTGCTGTCTGGGGAGGGGGCCGCCCCTCGGAAGGAGCCGGTGGTGGGAGGCACCTTGAGCCCGCTCGCCCTGGCCAATAAGGCGGAGAGTGTGGTGTCTGTCACCAGTCAGTGTAGCTTCAGCTCCACCATCGTCCATGTGGGAGACAAGAAGCCCCCGGAGTCGGGTATGGGTGTGGTTGAGGGGGCAGTGCCCGGGCTCCACTGGGTCCCGCAGCCAGAGCTCCCTCCCGCCTGCCTTCTCCCGCCCTCTGTCCCCTAACGGAGAGGAGGAGGCCTCTGTCTTAGCTCTGGGCTGCCACTTCTTGCTCTCCACCCCGCCCGCCAGCCTTTGCCACTTTGTCTGTCCCCATCCTGCTTCCTGTGTTCTGTCAGTTCACACAAAACCTGGGGTGCAGGTTTCAACCTTGAGGTGCTGACCACAGAGGGTCTGAAGGTGGCACTGTTGAAAATCACTGAAGGGTCTTTGGGCCTTGACCTGGAAAATGAGTGAGGGAAGGGCGAGGGGTGGGCTTCCCTTCCAGGGAGAGTCATGGGGGTGTCGTCCTAGAGCTGTGCCACAGGAGGGACCTGAGTACCATTTCTTATCCTGAAACAGCTTCACACGGAGAAGAGGGCTCAGAGCCAGTCCTTGGTGGGCAGGCCGCCAGGAGACGTACATGAGGCCTAGGCTTGGCTGTGGGGCAGAAGCCAGGGGTTTGGCTAAGCTGTTGGATGTGGAAGGTGTGGTGTAGCTGTGTTAACCCCGAGGTGATTCTGACCTGTTCCTCCTTTTATCTTTCTCAGACATCATCATGATGGAAGACCTGCCTGGCCTGCCTCCAGGCCCAGCTCCCAGCCCAGCCCCCAGCCCCATGGTAGCCCCAGACCCAGCCCCAGATGCCTACCGCCCGGTGGGCCTGACCAAGGCTGTGCTGTCCCTGCACACGCAGAAGGAGGAGCAGGCCTTCCTCAGCCGCTTCCGTGACCTCAGCAGGCTGCGTGGACTCAAGGGCTCCTCCACGACTCCCTCAGCCCCTGGTGAGTGAGGCAGCCATGTAGCACTCCCTGAGCCTGCCTAGGGACAGGTCCTCTCTCCACTGGGCTGGGGTCCAGGCTGCAGCCGGCGGAGCACAGCCTGGGGGCTGGCACTGAGCCAGGCAGGCGAGGGTGCTCTGCTCCAGGTCAGCCACTCCAGGTCCAGCCTGGGGCAGGGGCAGGAAGTGTGCTCACTCAGGACTCTTGTGTCATTGATTAAGAGATCTGTGTGGCAAGGAGGGCTGGGACAACTCCGGGTGGGGTCAGGGCTTCAAGGGCGGATGGCAGCCCTCCAGGTGCCTGAGGGAGGCCCCCTGCAGGCGGACACGGGACTCAGGATTGGTTTTTCCTGCCCACCTCTTCGCTCCATCGTGAGCGAGGCAGAGCACGCCCCAACTAGCAGGAGGATCGCCCAGGCTGGCAGTGCCTGTGGGAGTTTGGCAGGTGGACAGGAGCCACCTGCCCTTTCATCCAAGGACCTACCCTGCCTCCTCCTGTCTGCCAGCATGCCTCTGTCTTCTGCACACCCCCAGCATGACTTCTCATGTAACCTTTCCTTTCCCCAGTTTCTTTGTCAATAAATCCCCTATCTCTGCCGCCTGTGATTCTTTCCTGAAGGTTTCCCCCACCTCCCCACAGTCTTCTCTGTTATGTGTGGGCCTGGAGCCAGACTCTCTGTAGGGCCTTCACCTGCCCTCTCCTTGGCTCCCTGATCAGAGTGGCAGAGCAGTGGGCCTGGCAGGGGCACTGACCCCAGGTTGAGGTCCTTGCTAACCCTAGTCTCTCCCCACAGGCTGCCACCATGGCCCTGCACCCCCTGGCCGCCGACACCACTGCCGATCCAAAGCCAAGCGCTCACGCCACCACCAGACCCCCAGGGCTGAAGCCCCCTGCTATGTTTCCCACCCCTCTCCTGTGCCCCCTTCTGCCCCTTGGCCCCCACCACCGACCACCACACCCTTCCCAGCTGTGGTCCAGCCCTACTCCCTCCCAGTGTTCTCCCCCAGAGGAGGCCCCCAGTCTCTTCCTCCTGCCCCCACCTCTGTGCCTCCTGCAGCTTTCCCTGCCCCTCTGGTGACCCCAATGGTGGCCTTGGTGCTCCCTAACTATCTGTTCCCTACCCCATCCAGCTATCCCTATGGGGTATCCCCGGCCCCCGCCGAGGGGCCTCTCACTCCTGCCTCCCACTCCCCTTCTCCACCCCTGCCTGCACTGCCACCCAGCCCTCCCCACTGCCCGGACTCTCCACTCTTCAACTCGAGGTGTAGCTCCCCGCTCCAGCTAAATCTGCTGCAGCTTGAGGAGCCCCCCCGTGTTGAGGGGGGTGCTGTCACAGGGGGCCCTGGGAGCAGTGCTGGGCCTCCGCCTCCCAGTGAGGAGGCTGCTGAGCCAGATGCCAGACTGGTGAGCACTGACCCCTCCCCATGCTCTTCCCACCCCCACGTGGCCCTCCCTACCCTTGCTCCTGCCTTTGCACTTCTTCCCACGCCCACCTGTCTGGTGTCTCCAGAGGATGGTGTCATGGGGTGGGAGACCCCAGCTGAATTTCTGGAGGAGGCAGAAATCCGCTGCCTCATCTGTGAAGTGGGGACAGTCCTGTCTGTCTGACAGGTGGCGAGGACATCCCAATAACTTCTGAGAGCGCATCTGCCACTTGGAAAGGGTCCAGCGTCACATCCCTACTCTTCGCCAGCTCTCTTCTCACTCATCTTGGCCCCACTGTCATGGAGTGGGAAGAGACCACTTGGGTTGGGTGCCCCAACCAGTGGCAGCAGCTGAAGGGAAGCCTCAGTGTTGATCCCTTAATCCCTCCATGTCCCCCCTTCCTCCTCCCCTCCTTCCCCTCCTCCAGGTGGAGGTAACTGAGTCCTCCAACCAGGATGCGCTCTCGGGCTCCAGCGATCTGCTGGAGTTGCTGCTGCAGGAGGATTCTCGCTCTGGCACAGGCTCTGCTGCCTCGGGCTCTTTGGGCTCTGGCTTGGGCTCAGGATCTGGGGCAGGCTCCCATGAGGGGGGCAGCACCTCAGCTAGCATCACACGTGAGTACTCCCCACTCCACCCCTTCCCAGGGTAGGACAGGACTAGGGAGTTGGGAGGCCAGGCCCCACCTTAGCTGAGCAGCCTGGGCCCATGCCCTGCTTCCTAAGCCCAGTGGGCTGGACCTGTAACCTTAAGGGAGGCTTGGTGGGGAGCCTGTTGGCCTGACTCTGTTGGCTACCCACCCTCTACCTACAGGCAGCAGTCAGAGCAGCCACACAAGCAAATACTTCGGAAGCATCGATTCTTCCGAGGCGGAGGCTGGGGCTGCCCAGGCCAGGGCTGAGCCTGGGGACCAGGTCATTAAGTACGTGCTCCAAGATCCCATCTGGCTGCTCATGGCCAATGCTGACCAGCATGTCATGATGACCTACCAGGTGCCCTCCAGGTGAGGAGTTTGAGAGACATGCTCTGCCTCCCTTTCAGAAGAGTGGGGAGGCCGGCCCACCCTCAGTCCCCAGCTAACTTGAGGTTTTCTTTCTGGATGTGGCTCTGCCCTGGGGTTTTCTTGTTCTATCCCCCGCCCCTTGGAGGCCCATCATTAGTCCTTCTGAGGCTGAAGGCAGCTTTCCTGGTCTTGGAAGGCCTGAACTCCCAGAGCACCGGTTCAGGGGAGGAACATGAGACAGTGGGTAGGGAGTTGGAATGGGGGAAACATACCATCCTTGTGGGCTCTGGTCCCAGCTCCCATTCTCTGCCTTCCAAACCCCTTCCTGGAGCAGGGACGTAGCCTCTGTGCTGAAGCAGGATCGGGAGCGTCTCCGGGCCATGCAGAAGCAGCAGCCTCGGTTCTCGGAGGACCAGCGGAGGGAACTGGGTGCTGTGCACTCCTGGGTCCGGAAGGGCCAGCTGCCTCGGGCCCTTGATGTGATGGTGAGAGGACAAATCTTGGGCTAGAAGGGAGAAGAAAGAATTGAGCTCAGGTTGAAGGGACAGAGGCTAAGGGCTGATCCCCTCACTGTTCCCTGGGTCATTAATTCTGAAGGATGTTAATTCTACGGTTTCCTGCTAGGTTATACAATGTTAAACCACGTGAGCTTTTGTAGACCTTTTCTGGGCCAGTTCTGTGCTTATGTACAGTTGTGACTGTCCCATACAGCCTGGGGTCTGGATACCGGGTACAGTGCATTTTCCAGTCTTGTTGACCCCATTGTACCTCCACGTGGACTCGTGTTTCTTGGGAGTACTTCAGAAGTATTCTTGGGCTGGGGAACAAGGGGAGTTGGGGTAGCAGGTCAGCAGTGAGAACCCTGCCTGACTTCCTCATCCTCTTTCTTCCTCCGAGGCCTGTGTGGACTGCGGTAGTAGCACCCAAGACCCTGGCCACCCTGATGACCCACTCTTCTCAGAAATGGATGGACTGGGGCTGGAGCCCATGGAGGAGGGTGGAGGCGAGGGTGGTAGCGGTGAGGGTGAGGGTGGAGATGAGACCCTGGCCCAAACTGGGGCCAGGGTCTCGAGCTCTCAGGACCTGGCCATGGAGGAAGAGGAACAAGGTGGGAGCTCATTCAGTCCAGCCTTACTTGCCACAGAAAATGGCACCAGCTAGACTATATTTTGGGGCCGCCTCTGGGAGTGCATGAGAAGCTTCCTTCTTCCATGTCCCGATTCTCAGAACTCAGATGTGGCTGGACCAACCAATAGAAAACTGCCCCAGCTTCTCCTGCTGTAGGGGGCAGGACCCCCATCACCAGCCCGGGATCCAGAGGCTGCCTCCGGCCTCTTAGGGAACAGAGAGTGGAACTCTTCAGCCAAGCCCAGCCCAGTGAAGCCTCACTTCCCATCCCTGGTGAGGAGTCCTTCCTTCCCCTGGACGAGGTTGCTGATAAGCTGCTGAAGTGGTCTCTCCAAGTCCTAGCTGAGCCGGAGTCCCTGTCCCCAAGGGTTGGGGCTGCACTTATTTATTGGGGGAGACAGCCCTCTCTCCCACCTCTTCCCCAGACGGGAGGAGGAGGGATTGAGGCCCAAGCAGGACCCAGCGGTCCAAACCCCTAGCTGCTCCAGGGTGGGGGAGGTTGGTGGACCATGGAGTCCCTGGTGCTGCCCCTCAGGTGGGACCCAGGAGTTCTCAGCTGTACCCTCTACCGATGGCATTTGTGTTTTTGATATTGTGTCTGTTACTATTTTTAATACAAAAAGAAAAAAAAAATACCAGGACTTTGTGGAATGAAGTTTGGGGGTTGGCTGAGGGGCGCTTTTTGTGGGGAGGGGTGGTCCAGCCTCCTGGAAGGTTGTAGTGAGAGTGAGCCATTCCCTCCCCTGAGGACCCACATCCTTCTCCCCATACCCTTTTCAGCTCAGAGGCCTTGCTGAGCCTGCTAACTCTCCACCTAGTTCAAAGCCTACTCTGACCCCGAACATATCTCAGCTGATTCCGTCTGGCAAGGAGATGAGAGGCGACGTATGGCTGAGGGCTTAGGCAGGCTGCAGCATGGGTCACTGGCGCCTGCGGGAGGGGGAGGCCCACTCAGCCCCGTGATGCTCTGAAGCAGTTGAGGGTGTTCAGCTGCTTTGTCACCACACAGAAGAAAGCCCTTCAGCAGGCCGGTGTAGGTGGCTCGGGACGGGGAGTCACGCTCCCATTTGTAGTCGAGAGGTGTGGGAAAAGGGAGGCGTGGAAGTTAACCCCGTGACTCAGAACCTGGGAAGGGAAGGGGAAACCTTGGAAGGGATGGATCACTGAGGATCCGCGACCACCATTACATTGGTCAATTCTGAGTTACTGGCGCGCACGAACAGCTGATCCCTATCTAGTTGGTGTGGGGCATCCGCCGGCGCCGTGGCTTAGCTGGTTAAAGCGCCTGTCTAGTAAACAGGAGATCCTGGGTTCGAATCCCAGCGGTGCCTGAACCAGAATAGGTGTTGTATATTATTGCTGCGAAGAAGGTGCATTTCAACAAGGCCATTCTCTTACCCCCTTAGAAAGATTCTTCTTACCAAGCCCATTCCTAACCACTAGTATTTGAGTTTCCGTTACCGAGCACTTTTAATGTGCATTTGGAGGTTGGCTCCAGCTTTCATGAACGAAGATGAAGCGGCATTCCTTGTCTCCCTTCAAGGGTATGGGATCCTGGACTCAGATTTGGGTCCATTTTGTTGAGGCCGTACTGTGGGAGAACTGGAGTTGCCACTCCCAAAAGGCGGCTGACAGTTGACGAAGGGAGGTGCGGCCCGTACAGCAGAGGCGCCTGCGCACTGATGTCTCAAGGTGGTGGGGCGGTGCCGGCTAGTGGTGGGCGTGTTGATAGCCAGCTATAGTTGCGCAGGCCCGAGGCCGCACGCGGCTGTGATGGCCGAGTGGTTAAGGCGTTGGACTCGAAATCCAATGGGGTCTCCCCGCGCAGGTTCGAATCCTGCTCACAGCGTCAGTGCTTTTGGTATCACCACCACTTCCGGTGAATGAAGCAATTTGTTTTTCTAGTGCTTTCCTCCCTTGGAACAGATCCCACATTTATTCCGAGAGTATCAGAGACTCAGCCACCCAGGATCTGTCCGCGAGCGCCCTCTTGCGGACATCCAACTCCTGCTTCACCTGTAGTCTTTACATCTCAGTAAACGGAAATTCTAGTTCTTGTTAGCCAGACCAAAAAAACCCTTAGAATTATCCCTGATTCCGCTCTCTCTCTCTCCCCCTTCTCCTTCCCTCTCTTTCTCTCTCCCTCTCTCCCCCGTCCCCTCCTTCCCTCTCTCTCTCTCTCTCTCTCTCTCTCTCTCTCTCTCGCGCGCGCGCGCGCGCGCAACACACACACCACACACACACACAGCAGCAGAGGAACATCTTCCAGGCCAAGGCACAAGACAAAATCCCAGAAGAAGAAATGTGATGACGAGATAAGCAATTTTTCCGAGAAAGTTTAGAGTAATGATGATGTTCAGATAACTCAAAAGGAGTATAGATGTACAGAGTGAAGTTTTTCGCAAAGAATTGGAAATTGTAAAGGATACCCAGAGTTGAAGAATGAAATTACTGAAATGAACCAACAATAATCTAAATGAGGCAGAAGAATGGATCAATGAGCTAGAAGACAGATCAGTGGAAATCACTACTGCAAAACAGAAAAAAGAAAAAATGAAAAGAAATGAGGACAGTTTAAGACAATTCTGGGACAACATTAAGCACAATAATATTTGCATTATAGTGGTCCCAGAAAAAGAATAGAGAGAGAAAGGACCTGAGAAAATATTCAAAGAAATAATAGCTGAAAACTTCCCTAACTTGGGAAAGAAAACAGTCACCCAAGCCCAGGAAATGAAGAGAGTTCCACACCGGATCAACCCAAAGAGAAACACACCAAGGCATACAGTAAGCAAATTTACAAAAATTAAGGATAAGGAGAAAATATTAAAATCAGCAAGAGAAAAGCAACAAATAACATACAAGGGAACTCCCATAAAGATATTAGCTGATTTTTCAGCAGAAACTCTATCGGCCAGAAGGGAGTGGTATAATATATTTAAAGTGATGAAAGGGAAAAACAACCAAGAATACTCTATCTATCAAGACTGTCATTCAGATTTGATGGAGAGATCAAAAGTTTCACAGATAAACAAAAGCTAAAAGAATTCAGCACCACCAAACCAGCTTTACAACAAATGTTAAAGGAACTTCTCTAGGTTAAAAAAAAGAAAGGGCCACAACTAGAAACAAGAAAAGTAACAGTGAAGGGAGAAGAGTACAACTGCAGGGTATCTAAAATGCATTTGAAATTAAGAGATCAGCAACTTAAAACAATCTTGTTATATGTACGTGTGTGTGTGTGTGTGTGTATAATTTATATATCTATATCTATATTTATTTCTATACTAAAACCTCATGGTAACCACAAACCAATGTAACTCTACAGTCATCAAACCACAAGAAAAGAGAACAAAAAGAAGAAAGAGAAAAAATGCTAAAGGGGCCCACATTGACTAAATCTGGGACAATCTAAGCATTAAAACGTCGACAGTGAATGAATTTTAATGTACTGAATCAAGTAAGAATCCAAATTCATATCAGCATAAATAATTAAATGGGAGGAAAAGAGAAAACTCTTACTGCCAACTAAAAAATACAGGAGTGCGGGAGTTAGAAATCATCAATGGATTCTAAACTAGTGGGTGAACTTTTGATAAGGTACAAGTGGTGAAGAGTTATTGAAATATCTTCCCACAAATTACATATTAAATACTACGAAGGGGGAAATGATAACTTTATGGTGGAGAAAACTGGGGAACACCATTTGAACCTCGTGATCAAAGTCAATATCCCAGTATTGGGACAAAGTGACATGCGTCTTCTGACATGATTTGTGGTGATCTCCCCACCAAAAATACACAACATGAGTAACTTGAATCTAAATGTGGAGAAGCATCTGAAAAACCAAAATGAAGGACATTTACAAAGTAACCGTCCTGAACTCTGAAACTGTGAAGATCAAGAATCTTCCAGATTAAATGAAGCTGAAGAGACATAACAACTAAATGCAGTGTGGGATCCTGTACTGGATCCTGGACTGGGAAAAAAGAGCTATAAAGGACATCAGCGACACTTGAGCAAATTTAAATATGGACTGGCATTAAACGATAGTATTATATTAATTTTAGTATCTTAACATTGATAGTTGTACTATTATGTACTATTATGTTACAGATGTCTTTGTTCTCAGAAAACACATTGAGTAACAACAGGCAAAGGGCCTGGAGTTTTCAGTTCACCACCAAATGATTCAGAAAACAAACACTTTGTATCTATTATATTTGGACAGAAATGATAAAGCAAATGGAGCAATGTAAACAGTTAACAGACCTCGGAAAAGAGTATATAGGAGTTCCTTGTACTAGTCTTGTAACTTTTCTGAAAGTATGAAATTATACAAAAGTTAAAAGTTCTCAAAACAAAACAAAAAAGCTAGTGGGGAAAAGTCCTCTAAAGGCTTCACATTACACTCAGAAATGACAAAGTCCTTGCAATGGCCTAGAAAGTTCTACACAGTCAGCCTCTCCCTTTGTTACTTTGACCTCACCTCCTACAACTCCTGTACTTGCCACCTCCACTCCAGCCAAGCCTATTCCTCCCCTTGCTGCTCTCTGTCCCTCTGACAAGCCTGGCAGGTTGTCCTCCAAGGCCTTCCTGCCAGTCGGTCCCTCTCCTCTGTCTGGAGTGCTCGTCCCCCACCTCTTAAATTTCCCCTTCTCAGTGGGTCCCTCCCTGGTCACACCATCTGAAGTTACAACTCCCACTCTTCACCCTTCCTTGCTTCACTTTTCTCCACAGCACGTACACCAACTGACAAAGGATACATTTTGAATAGTAGTCATTTAACTGTTTCCCCGACAAGAACGCTGGCCCCAGAAGGGCAGCGATTATTGTCTTTGTTCCTGGCTCTATAGAGGTCTTCTATCCTGATTCTTCACTTGGCCTAGGGGCCTGGGCCTCCCACTTCCCAACCCCCAGCCCCCAGGTCCCAACCCTCCAGGAACTCCCCCTACCCAGGACCCAGGGGGTCCCAGGAAGCCAGCCTCCTCTTTGAAGAACAAAGAGGGAGGAGCTGAGCCTTGGAACCCAGGCCTGGGGAGACAGCACAGCGGGGGAGGGGAAGCAGGCCACCAGGCCAGCTGTGCTGTCCCAGGTCCTTGCCCGCCTCCCTAGGGCCCCAGCGTGTGGGGGACACGAACTCCCCTCCCCCAAGCCCAGAGGCAGCCGTGAAGAGGCTGGAGGCCCAGACACCCATACACGTACCACGTACACAGACACAACCACAAACGGATGCACACACAGGTCCACGCTGACAGAGGGTGCCATCCACACAGAGACCCCCCCATCCCATACCCTCAGAAACCCTGGCAGAGGACATGAGGGCCTCCCTCACAGACACATCTCCACAGGAGCGAGGGTTGGAGAAAATCATCCAATCAGGCCAACTGGTCTCAGGTTTTGGGAGACTGAATGAAGTGTATATAATTGGGATTTTTTTGGGGGGGGGGCGGGTGTTTAAAGAAAATAATATAAAATTAGGCACAAAAAGTGATGTTTAGAATGAAACGAGATCAAAACAACTTACAAATTGAAAAAGCTGACAGATGCCACAAAGGTCACAAAGTCCAGAAAAGTAACTTACTGGTATTAATTAATTGCCGGCATACCTCTGAAATACTCTCTACAGACTGGCTACTGGCTCTCTGTATTTCAAATCTCGTTTCTCCTCTACCATCCACACACTTAGAGTGACAAGAGCCACTGGATGCATTCATCTCACATGTGCCCTCTGGCTTTGCACCTTCATGGCACAAAGCCTAGTGACGGTCACAGGAGTTTTCTGGAAGCTATTGCCACACCAGGATGGCTGGGTAACTTAACTATATGTGGAAGTAACTGGAAACCACAGTAACCATATTACCATTAACATATCCCCAGATGCCCACAGCCACTCCAACATCAGGGGGAAAGAGGGGAAGTCAGAGTGAAAGGAGACAGTGGTCTTCACCATTTGCAGTTAAAAATATGTTATTTTTGCAAATTTTACAGAAGCGTATGGCCATGTGAGTACGTTGCTAGGATCCTCACAGAGGCCTGCGGAAGTGAGGGGTCCTGAAGTGTGAATTTCATTAGCTTCACGGTGAATTCACCTCCGAAATTGTAATTTATGATCCCACATCTCAAATGGACCCTCAACATGCCTAGAAATTCTATTCTGTCCTAGAAGGTTTGTTTTCCTTCTCTCCAAAATGAACATTTCACACCTTCTTTCTCCTCAGACCACCTGGAAACTCTCTCCCCTCCAGCAATGAGCTTGGTTCATTCTTCTTAAAGAAAATGGGAGCAACCAGAGGGAAACTGCCTCATTCTTCCCACACCCTAACTAACCCACAGTCTCTGTCTTCCCCATCTCCCAGTGGGTGAGGAGTCTTCCCTACCACCTGAGGCCAATTTCTGCACCTGGTACTGAGGTCTACCCTCCCCCACCTCTTGGTTATTCCCACCAGCATCAAGCTCGCTGTAGCAACCTTATCTCTTTCTTGTGCTCCTGGCTGCTCCCTCCTTGGCTTTTCTGTTACTTCTCTGATAACTTGACACGCCTTTGGTAAGTCTTCCTCCTCAACTTGACCTCTAAGTGTTGGGATGCTCCAGGCCTCTTCTTTTCTCTCTCCACACTCTTTCCCTAGGTGCTCCAGTCTCATTGCATTTAAGCCACCCATCTCCATGTTTACCCTCCAGCTCTGATCCCCCAACTCGTATATCCCTGGCCTACCTGTAGCCTCCACTTGGATGTCTGAGTGGGTTTCAACTAACCGGGCTTAATGTATAATGCTTGATTTCTCTCCCCAGATCTTTTCCTTCCCCCTCCCCTTGTGTTTCCCATCTCAGTAAAAGGCACCACCATCCACTCAGCTATTTAAGCCAAAAACCCAGAAGTAACCCATTTACTTTCTCTCTCCAAGGCCACCACTTCAGTACTAGCCACGATCTTGTCTTACCTCCCTGCTTCCATTCTCTACATAGCAGCCAAAGTGATCTTTTAAAACATAAATCAGTGAATATAATTTTCCTGATTAAAACCCACCACTTGCTTCCCATTGCACTTAGACTAAAATCCAAACTCCTTCCACAGCCTCTAAGGCTCTGTGATTGGGCTCTGCCTGCCTCTCCGTTCTGATCTCTGCCACACTCCAAATTGTTGGTCCTGGGTATCCTGGCGCTCTCTCTCTAAGCTCTCACCACCAAGACCTGTTCCTGCCTTAGAGCCTTTGCACTTGTTCTTCTTTTTGTCTGCACTCATGAGCTGTGCTTGGCTCAATATCATCTCCTCACAGAGTCTGTCTCTGACTACCCAGAGTAAAGTAGCCCTTCATTCTCAAGTCATTGCCATGTTTGGTTGCCCCTTGCCCCCACCCTTATAATCATCTTATATTACTTTCTGCTTTCTTAGTTATTTTCTGTCTCCCCTCCCCCCACTATAATGTAAGTGTCAGGAGAGCCCAGACCCAATGTACCCTCAATACCTAACAACGCTTGGTGCACAGGAGGCCTTCCATAAACAGCGGCTTAGTGATTCAGTATAGTGGCTGCGCACACAGACATACAGATGCCCAGATGGCTGTATAGAATCCTTCTAGGGGGCCACTGTCACGGCTTAGGTTTGAGAAGAGAGCATTCCCAGTCGCTGACACAATCCAGAGACGAGGAAAAAGGACCCCGAGCCTAGCCCAGATGAAGCAGACAGGCTGGAAGAGGCAGGAGGCAGGAACCAGAGACAGAGACACAGACCCAGGGCGGGTTCCAGACAGAGGCACGGAGACAGACAAGACCCAGACCCAGCTTTAGCGAACCAGAGACGCGGGCCCACAGCAGCCTGGGCAGCAGCTAGAGAGACTGTGCCGGGAGGAGGGGCGCCGAGGGAGGCCGAGCGCGCCGGAAGACCGCGGAAAACCAGCGGCGCGAGCCTGGGAGCCCGGGCTGCCCCGCCCCTGCTCACAAGTGGCCGCGGCAGCTGGCGGGAGCCCGGCCGCCCGCCGGCACGACGCGTGCGGGATCAAAGCAGCCTGGAAGGGGCGAGCGGAGAGGTGGCAGGAATCTGGAGGTGTGAGCGAGCTTCCCAGGGGATGGCCCGAGCGTGGGAGCGAAGAAGGCCGGGAGGCGACAGAGACCTGAAGAGACGATCCCAGAGGCCAATACGTAAACCTGGTGAGAGACGCAGAGGCTGGAGAGACCTGGAGCCTGAGATGCCGAGACCACCAAAGACCCAGAGACCCAGCGCTGAAGTTGCTGTACGTCCTGAAAAGAACGTGAAAGATAACAGAGATAGAGACGCCGAGAGGAAAGCGGAGACGCAGAAAGACGGCGAGACAAACAAGGCCAAGACTGTGGATATAGAATGCGCGCTTCAGAAAACAGGAAATAAGAGAGAGCGAGAGAGGAAGAGAAAGGAAAAAAGAGCAAGGGCCTCAGAGCTTGCGGGGCGGGAGGACCGCGCCCCTCCCCCGCGGAGGGCTGAGAGGACTCCCGGGGCAGGGATCCGAGCTCCTGGTCCTTTCTCAGGATCACGCCTGCGGAGGTGCGGGCAGGGGGGGGCGGAAGGAGGGGTGTGGACAGCGGAACCACAGGCTGGGAGGATGGGAGTGTGAGGACGTTCGGAATTCAGGTTTCGATCCGGAGACTAAAACTCTGCGATGGAGTTAAAAAAAAAAGTATTATTATTAATGTTTGGTAGAAATCATAAACAAAGATGCTTCTCAGATACATCAGAAAAGATATTTTTGGGTAAAGGGAAAACAGGTATTAGTACTGCATTGGCCGGGAATCGAACCCGGGCCTCCCGCGTGGCAGGCGAGAATTCTACCACTGAACCACCAATGCAACCGGTAGGAGCTTCTCCTTAGCTCTACCTCAGTATGGAAGGAATTGAGGCCCGTACCCAGGCACACGTTACAGACCAGAGACTCCGCAAAGGAATGGCTCCAATAGACGTGGGTGGAGCGCCAGGCCATCCTTCCTCCCGCCCGGATCCGGTCACCCGGCCATAAAGTCGCCCCATATGGCCAGGGGCGGCCCCACACCCGGGTGCGAACTGCCCAGGGCCCCAAGCCTCGCGTGCAGGTGAGAAAAACTCAGCCCGAGCCCAGGTTCCCAAGGACGGGGGCAGTGGGGGCTTCTGCGGCCACACATCTGTGCTCCCATTTGGCTCAGGTACGGGAGGTGGGATATGCTAGGCTCACTGATTCCAAATGGGAGTGCCCTCCCCAAAGTCTATGTTTCTCTGGCTCGGACTTTGTCAAGGCAGGCTCCGTGAAAAAAAAAAAAAAAAAAAAAAGCAAGCTCTGGACAGGCACTGAGAGGGCTTGGTGGATCCCCATCCGTCTGTGACTTCGCAGCTATCTTCTTGCTCGGTCTGCAACCCTGTCTTTCTGTGTCCTTGTCCCTGGCATTCTTGCTGTCCCATTAAATCTCTGATTTTGTCTTCTCAGGCACTTTGTCCTGAAGTCTCCAAGTGTTCACGCATCATTCTTCAGAGTCTCAGGCTTTTGGTTTGAGGTGGGTGTTGATCCCTTTTTTGTTCCCTTTAAGAAAACTGCCTGTTTTTTGCTCCCCTATAGGCAGGAGGGGTCCCCAGCAGCAAGCTATGCGAATACACTTGTGTCAGGTGTCCTGGCAGCCATGTGCCTGACTCTCCAATAATTAGTTTTGAATTAGATACTTCTAGGTGGAAAAATCTCTCCACCTCCTACCCGTACTTCAAGGCCTTGCTTCCCCTTCCCTGAGGCTTCCTTCGCCTCAGTCCAGCCATCTCTCAGGATGACCCTTTCCCTCAGCACCTATTTCACTGTGCTTCTAAAATAGCTAGTTGATAACACATCTTTCCCACTAGATCCTGCAGGGACAAGTTAGGCCTCCAGTGCTTATCTGAGTATGAAAATCACAGCCTAGACCAGTGCCCAGTACACACAATTGGACATGTAGATGTTGGGGGAATCGAATGTGGCTGACTTAGATCGAAAAAAGCTTCTCTCCCACCTCCAGACAAAGTCCCAGTTGAATTAGGTGGATCCAGCTGGCACACTCAGGTGGCATGCTATCCCAAGTAGGAGGTGAATTTTGGGGAAAGGTGTATAGGATCCAGCGTGGTGGCTTAGGGGTGCTAACTTTTATTTCAGGATTAGTGGAGATACAATGACCTCCCAAGAAAACTGAGACAGTGAATGGGGGAAACTCTGAATTTCACTCCTGTGTTCTATCCCCAAACTACTCAAACTCCCTCTCCCACTAATAACCTCCTCCCCTCAGCTGGGTCCCGCCTCTTTATACAGCCTTATGGTCCTTAAACCAGCCGGTGCTGCACTGGCCCCTCATTTCCCACACTCCCAGGCCAGTTCCACTCCTTCCCCTCCTTCTTGTGCTCCTCCCCTTTCCGGGCGCCTCGTGCCCTGGGTCGAGCGGGCGGGATCGGATGCCGAAGGGGCGGGTCCGGGTTCTACCCCCTGCCCGCTACCACCACTCTGGGGTCTGCGAGATATAAGGCGCAAGGCAAGCAGGGACTCGGTCCACATCAGGGTCCGGAGGAGCGATGGTCACCCGGGATCGAGCAGAGAATAGGGATGGCCCCAAGGTGAGAGGCGGGAGGGGAGGGAGCAGAGGTCCCTGGGCCGGTCAGAGGACCGTGTCCCTGAGACCGAGGGTCAGGGAAGTGGCTGGAGATACTGGGCTGGAAAGGGGAAAGGATCATGGGGAACCCGAGGAGCCAGGAACTGGAGAGGAAGCTGCAAACTATGGAGAAGGGGTCAGTGTCAGAGCCGGAACTGGCTGAGCGGCCGACGCAGAGGTCTCGGGTATGGGTAATGGCAGTTGACACACTGCAGCCTGGAGGGCATGGGAGGGGGTCAGAGTTTGAGTAAAGTAAGCAAGAGGAGCACAGAGCTAAGGGAGGACAGCTGGGGGAAAAAAAAAAAAGCGGAGAGGATAGGCACTTGCTCCACGCCTGCTGTGAGCCGGAGCTGGCACAAGGCAAAATAAGAGAAGGTCCGAGAACTGGTGGAAGATTTTAGAACCAACGGAGAATGGTGACCGCACTGACGGGTTAGAGGTAGAAGAGGAGGCGCGGTCGCGGGGTATCTCCCTTCCTACACTCAGGGCCGCCAGCTCTGCCCGGCATCTTGCGGCCCACGTGTTTGGGCGCAAAGAGGGCCCCCAAAGTTCTCCACTGAGTCAGAGAAAGACTGCACGAGTAGGAGACGTAGAGAGAAAAGAGGAGGAGAAGGAGAGACATAGAGAGGGGAGACAGAAGGACCAGACAGAATACAGAAGACCCAGGAGAGAGAGGAGGCGAGCAACAGAAATTGACCCTAGAGGGGGAGTGGACAGAGTTCGAATGGGCCCGGCCCTAGACTCTCTGGGATCTTAGGGAAGGGGAGGAGGCCGGACTATCCCAGCGGCCGGATCCTGACGGCCCCCGTGCTGAGTTTCGGTGGGGTCGGCCCGCTCTTCCTTTCCTGCTGGTCGCAGATGCTGAAGCCGCTTGTGGAGAAGCGGCGCCGGGACCGCATCAACCGCAGCCTGGAAGAGCTGAGGCTGCTGCTGCTGGAGCGGACCCGGGACCAGGTCAGTTCTTCTGCCATCACTGGACCCCCAAGCATCCTGTCCTCGCGTCTCAGGGCTTCCCACTTGGGTGGGGACATATGCTGCTTTGGCGACCCTGGCCCCAAGGCATCCTGACCCTTGGAATCCCATCCCAGACCCCATCTCGTTCTCAGAACGCAATCTTCATCGCCACCCTTCGGGTCTGTAAGTTTCATACCCGGCTCTGTAAATTTCCCTCCCAGGGTCAGTCAATTTGGGGCCATAAATTCCCTCTCCTTCTCCCCCACAGTCCCCAAGACAGCCAGCAGGGTGGTTAATTTCATTTCCCAGGTTTGCTGTTCGAATCCCCTCCTCATACTGTGGGTTGGTTTCATTCCCTTGGGTTGGACAGTTTCGTCTCAGGCTGGGCCAGGACTATTCTTGGTCATCTCCACTCCGCATTCATTCGGTAGCGCACTCTGTGGTCCGCACACAAACGCGTTCCGGGGGCACCCCCAGCTCCTGCATCCCCCCTCCCTTCTTCCCCCTGCCACTTTCCCCCTCTCTCCCCACCCCTTTCTGTCTCTGCGCCCTCCCCTCCCGTCTGTAGAACCTCCGGAACCCGAAGCTGGAGAAAGCAGAGATACTGGAGTTCGCCGTGGGCTACTTGAGGGAGCGAAGCCGGGTGGAGCCCCCGGGTACAGCGCGGGGGTGGGGCAGCGGAGGGAGGGAGGGGGGATTCACCAGGGCCCGGGCAGGGGTAGATGGGGCAGACACTGCGGTGGACGGTGGGCTTGGGGAATGGCAGGCTGTGCTCCGAGGCGAGGTTAATAATAACACCCACGCGTGTCTGTCTGTCTCCCTCATTTTCTCCCTCTGTCTGTCCACCTGGCTTCCTGTCTCTGTGCGCCTGTCCGGCCTTGGTATCTCTGCGCCCTGCCCCTTCCCTCACCCTGGCTGGGACCCCTGCCCTGCCTGCGGGTCCTTCCGCCGGCCGCACCCGCTGCTGCGGCTCCAGGGGTTCCCCGGTCCCCAGCCCAGGACGCCGAGGCGCTCGCCAGCTGCTACCTGTCCGGCTTCCGCGAGTGCCTGCTTCGCCTGGCGGCCTTCGCGCACGACGCTAGCCCAGCGGCCCGCGCCCAGCTCTTCTCCGCGCTGCACGGCTACCTGCGCCCCAAGCTGCCCCGGCCGGAACCGGTAGATCCGAGGCCCCAAGCGCCGCGCCCACCGCTGGACCCCGCCGCCCCGGCGCCTGGCCCTGCGCTGCACCAGCGCCCCCCAGTGCACCAGGGCCCCCCTAGCCCGCGCTGCGCATGGTCCCCGTCCCCCTGCTCCCCCCGCGCCGGGGATTCCGGCGCACCGGCCCCTCTCACTGGACTACTGCCGCCGTCTCACAGACAAGACGGGGCGCCCAAGGCCCCGCCGCTCCCGCCGCCCGCTTTCTGGAGACCTTGGCCCTGAGCTTTGGGGGCGGATGGGGGTAGGGGCTGGGGGAGGGAGGTAGAGACTCCAGCCCGAGGGCAGCAGAGGGACCCGGGCGTCGGGGTGAGGAGGTGTTGGGGAGGGCGGCGGGGCGCGCGGGCGCAGCGCGCGGGTGAGATGTGGTCTATATTAGAGTATCTATATAAATATATATTTCCCTGGTTCCTGTCCCTTCTCCCTGCCCACCTTGTGTCTAGGATTGTACCCTCTGCTCCCGGCCCAGCCCCAGTCCCTTCCCGAGTCCCTAGTGCATGGAATAAAGTGGTTATTAAATCCCGGTGTGTCCCCGAGCCAGGGGCCTGCCTTTATCTCGGCGTCCACGCCCACTTTCCCTCACCTTCTGTCTTCCGCCCCCCAGTCCTGCTCTCCTTCGCCCAAGCTCCGGGGCAGACAGGTAAGTAAAGAAGAGAGCAGAGCGGAGGCTGAGGTCGGGACTGCAACTAGATGGAAAACAGATAGGGTAGGGGGAGAATGGATGGGAACCTTTGAGAAAAAGCCAGATAAAGAGGAAAGGATAAAAGAAAAGGAAATAAAACCGACTCTGGTGGGATTCGAACCCACAACCTTTGAATCGCTCTTTCGTCACTAGAAGTCCAATGCGCTATCCATTGCGCCACAGAGCCACCTGGTGGGCAGTGGCGTCTGACGGCTTACGGGTACTAGAATGGGAAAGGGGCGGGGGGAGGGGAGGGATGAAAGGGAATTGGGCGGGGCGTGACAGGCGCGCGTGGTTTGGACTTCAGAGGCCTGCCTGGGAGAGGTAGCGTGTGCAAAGCTCGAGAACCAGGTGGGAGTGCGGGCATGCAAGGGTGGAAGAAACAGGGAGAGAGCAACTGAATATGAATGAGCGAGCGAGTACAGAGCTCCGGCTGCCCGCTTGGGGGATGCTTCCAGTCCAGGCTCACCCCACTCCCAGATGTGGCCCCACCCATCAAAATAAACTTGTTTTGTTTGCAAATTTCTGAGTGTCTGTTTCCTCTGGTCTATATGTTTTACCATCCGCTGCTCCGCGGTCGGAGGAATTTCAATGGCTCCCAAAGACCAACCAATTTAATACAACCATCTATAGCACCACTTCTGTCTTCTAGTCTCTTAGGAGGACTGCCTGGAGAAGACTGTTCCACGCAGGTAGCGTGGCCGAGCGGTCTAAGGCGCTGGATTTAGGCTCCAGTCTCTTCGGAGGCGTGGGTTCGAATCCCACCGCTGCCAGACCACAGTTTTTCTTGTTGTCAATGCACCCTCATCAAAGCCCGTTTGGGGACATCGCTCCATTTTATGAGAACTACTGGTAGCAGTCTCACCGTCTTCTCTCTCTGGT
The DNA here is from genome assembly GCF_009834535.1 of Camelus ferus. NCBI lineage: Eukaryota > Metazoa > Chordata > Mammalia > Artiodactyla > Camelidae > Camelus > Camelus ferus. Next base: position 12,484,705 of record NC_045711.1, on the reverse strand, counting down.
ATTCTAGACAAAGCCTAGATCTGCATCTCAGCCCCAAACCAAGACCTGATGGAAACTGGCAAAGTAACCTCGTATCTTCATAACTGATCTTGACTTTAACATGTCCTCAAATAACATTCTTATCTGTCAAAATGAGTGCCACTTGCTATGTATTTAGTACTGTATGTTCTCTTGACAGTGTGCTAGAGGCTCGAATTATCTAGTATGAAAAATTCAAAAGATTCCTCGGAACATGGGAATATTATATACAAAACTAACGAATAATACAATAGAACACATTGGTATTGAATAAAGGGAAAAAAGCGTAAGGTTCCACCGAGATTTGAACTCGGATCGCTGGATTCAGAGTCCAGAGTGCTAACCATTACACCATGGAACCCACCTCCTAGTAACATCTTCTGAGAGTGTATATATTACTGAATTTCTTCTGCGCGTTTTTCTCTACTTTTCCACCCAGAAGACGAAACAAAATAAAAGTAGTTGCCAGATAGGGTGTATACCGCTATTGACCACCTGAAATATTAATTTAAATGTGCTGTAAGTATAAAATATACATCTTAATAGATGATTTAGTAGAAAAAGATTGTTAAAATTTCATTAATTAAAAATATTGATTGATAAAATAAGATTTAGGATATATTGGGTTAAATAAAATATTACTAAAATTAATTTCACTTGTTGCTTTGTACTCTCTTTAACGTGGCTACTAGAAAATTAAAATTCGCATGTATGGCTTGCGTATGTTTAAATCATCTCTGCTTTCCCTATGCTGTCATTCATTCTACCTGTGAATAAAACCCTGACGCCCGTAATATTACTGCCTTTTAAAGCCAAGTAACAATATTTGTCTTACTCTTCCTCTGTTTTGTTCAAAAGAATACAAATATTAATGTATTCAAAAGCACAGACTTGTAATGTACCGGTGGAGGGGAAGAAAAAAAAGAACACGATTCGCCCGAACAGGGACTTGAACCCTGGACCCTCAGATTAAAAGTCTGATGCTCTACCGACTGAGCTATCCGGGCTCCTGTTTAAAGGGCCTTCTACTGTCCATAAGAGTTTCACAGTTCCTCTTGATCCAGACTTACAGAACAAAGTAAGTATTGTATTCATGGGCTCAGAGAACCCCAAAAGGCACCTGGAGGAAGCCGGTAAAACCAGTGGCCGGTGACTACGCCTTCTCGGACTCCCCCGGGGTATAGCACAGGTTAGGACTCTGCGGCTTGAGCTTGGCAGAGGCTGGGAGGGTGCAGTGTTGGGACTGGCCTCTAGGGGCCGCTGCGGCCGCGAGCTTTCCTTGAGGAGAGGTTTCTTTCCAGTCTGGATGACCCAGATCCCAGGCACCCGAGGCACCCAGGCTCCTGCCCATCGCCCCAAGGCCAAGGGCAGGCTCGGATCGGCAAGAATGCCTCATGGGGCCTTCATACGCTGTGCGCCTGGAGTCCATCTCGGTCTCCTGACTGGTCCTAGTCCAAGGTGGAGATTGAGACCAGGCGTGCTAAGCCCGGGGACACACAGGGCAATTTGGGGGGGGGGGGGTGTGTGCTGAGTTTGGGAGGTAACAGGAGGGTTGTTTCTGACCAGTATGGAGTGTGCAGGAATGCGTGTGCCACTCACCTGAATGTGGCTTTAGTGATTTATGGACGAGTATGGCTCACTTGTGTATAGTGATTCACATGGGTGTTTCACAAGTAAGAATGTGGGTACCCTGTGCCCAGTTCTGGCTGAGAGAGAGGAGGAAAGGGTCTTGGGGGGAAGTTGGGGAGTGGGCAGTCAAGGGTCCCAGGGCATTAATTGGCTGCTGATCAGGAGGAGGGCAGTGTCCCAATCATACAGGCATCACCTAATCCCCGTCTCCCTTTCGGCATCTGGTCCCTCCTTTCCCAACGGACCTGGGCTCCTGATATCCATCTGGGTGAACCCGGTCCTGCCAGTCAGAGGAACCGGCTGTGCCAGAGGCAAACACACACCTATTATGGGGCAAGGCCATGGGCGGGGAAAGGGAGCCCTCAGCAAGCTCCCACAGAGGCCTGGAACTTCGGATGAGAGAGCCCCAGAGCATTCCAGAGAAAGCTGGGCTTTTCCTCAGAGGCCTAACCTGCCCCCCAGACCCTCACATAGAGGCTCAGCAGCTCAACAGCCCAGCAGCCCAGCCCTGCTTGGCCTGCCGCTCATATTCTCCAAGTTGGCTGCCAGGGTAGGCACCCCTCCTCCCTTCCCATCATGGCCGTGTACTGTGTGCGTGTGACCACTGGTTCCTACCTGATGGCTGGCACACTGGACAACATTTTTGTCACACTGGTGGGCACATGTGGTGAGAGCCCCAAGCAGCGGCTGGATCGCCTGGGCAGGGACTTCGCCCCTGGATCGGTGAGTAAAGAGGAGCAAGGGAGGAGTGACCCCGAAAGGCAGGGCCAGCTGGGGACCCTCACGGAGAGGAGGGTTTTTCCTCCAAGATTCATCAAATCCTGCAGAACTCAGGATGCTGGCCCTGCCCTGGTCACCACCCCTATTGTGGTACCTGTCTTTCCTGGGGATGATAAACTGTACCCAGACAGGGCTGTGAAAAAGAAGCCCTGGGCCAGGGCTCAGAAGAATTCTGCTGGCTTCCTAGCTCCTCCTCCAGTAATTGAAAGTGTGCTTTGGGAAAGCCGCTTGCCTTCTCTTAACCTGGGTTTCCTCTTCCCTGGAAGGGGTCTGCCTGCCTCTGTCAGGCCCCAGGATTGTTTGCTGGTGGCCTACACACAGTGGAGGCTCCAAGCAGGCCAGGCAAGTAGAAGTCCAGAATCCACTCTGGTCACACAGGGCTCCTTGCAGCCACATGGCTGCTTCTGCCCAGTTGAAGGCTGTCTTTTTCTAATTCATGCAAAGGCACCACATGGGTTAAAGGCAGCTCAGCTTTATATGCCAAAATAGGTGTAAGTGTAGACACACTTTCCAAGGTGCAAGGATGACCCTGGCAGTTCCTTGCCTCTCATCTGCTCACTCTCATGGCCCCCCAGGTGCAGAAGTACAAGGTGCGCTGCTCAGCGGAGCTGGGTGAGCTCTTGCTGCTGCGTCTACACAAGGAACGCTACGCTTTCCTTTCGACGGACTCCTGGTACTGCAGCCGCATCCGTGTCACTGCCCCGGATGGTACCCTTTCCCACTTTCCCTGCTATCAATGGATTGAGGGTTACTGTACCATAGAACTTCGACCAGGAACAGGTGGGCCAGAGACAGGGGCTGGCCTGGGCTGCAGGAGGCCTCTGCTGGGATCAGGGGTGGGCTCTCAGAGCCCAGGGTGAGGGAATAGGGCTGGGGTTAGGGTAACTGGAACTCAGGGTGTTCTGAAAAAATAAATTCCTAACACTCTGAAATGCAGGGGCTTTCTGGGCAGTATTTCCCCCTCTGGAAATACAGAGGCTAGATGCCCATGCTCTCTCTCTTTCTTTCTCTCTCTCTCTCTCTCTCTCCCTCTCTCTCTCTCTCTCTCTCTCTCTCTCTCTCTCACACACACACACACACACCGCTCAGGGACACACACACGAACACACTCAGACTGTGGTTTGCTCACCATGCCTTCTGCCCTCCCCTATAGTCCACTCCTCTGAGAGGAATTCACCTGCAAGCTGAGGTACTGGGTTTCAACAGAGAGAGAGGCCCTGAATGTTTAGAAAATTTAGCTGGAGAGGCCCTGGCCACTACTACTGGCTTTTCTGGTTTGGATGAAGTCCCTGTGAGGTGCTGGTCAGATTCTTTCTTGAATCTAGGGGGTCTTTCAAGGATGCTTGAGCATCTTTAGCCTCTGGACTTCCATGTCTTCTGAGCTGTCTCATCTCGAGAGGCAAGACTAGAGCTAGTCTGAGTGCTGAAAAGAGACTTAGGGATGAGAGATGATGTTCTAGGTCAAGGTGAGGCAAGTGAATGTTACCCTTGGTAACAAAGTGAGTCCTTCACAGACTCCACTCCAAACCCCCATATCATCACTTCACAAAGTATATTCGTTCATTTGTCAAGTATATGTTAAGTGCACGGTGCCAGGCACCAGGCTAGATGCTGGGAACACAAAAAACGAATATGATATGACTTCCTCCCCCAAGGAGTTTTACAGGCTTAGAAAGGAGACAGAAATGAAAACAATCAGAAAGAGTGTTGCAATTTGGGGGAGAGGTTGTCCTGAATACCCTCTACTGATTAATGCACAAAGAACGTGGGACACCCGCATCGCTTAGGGATGGGTTTAAGGGGTGGGGGTTCAGGCAAAGTATGCTAGAGGAGGTGTTGTCTGAAAAAAGACTTATTCGATGAGTGATTTTCATTCCCCACAGCAAGAACTATTTGTCAGGACTCCCTCCCTCTCCTTCTGGACCACAGGAAACGTGAACTCCAGGACCGACAGGAGTGCTACCGGTGAGGGTGGCCTAATTTCACTTCTTCTTACTCTGACCCAATCCTTAATCAGACTGTTACTAACTCTGACCTCAGTTTCAACTTTGGGGGCCCAGTCCTGAGCAGGACCCTCATTTAAACCTAAGCTCAATCTACCCAAGTCCAGATCCAGAATGCCAGTACCAACAACTGGCCCAATATCATCAGTGAATCCACACTCAGTCCTCAGCTATCCTGGATTCGATCCCAGTGTCAGACATGACCCTAGTATTGACCAATCTCAGCCCATCCTCAGCCTCACCCCTAAACCAGCCATGCTCCTGATCTCAATACAAACCCAAGTCTACATCAGCCTGAACATTCATGTCACCCTCAAGTGTGACCCTGATCTGAAGCCCAGTACCTTCAGGTAAAAAAAAAAAAAAAAAAAAACCCTTTAATTCTGTCACCTATCCAGAAAGTGGGTGGTTTGGGGGAGCTTCAATTTAAAGTCATGTCTTTAAAAGCGAAGGCTCCTGTTTACCCCAAGCTTCACTCGCCACCTCTGACCTCTTTTGGAAGCTGGAAAGTCTATGCCCCTGGCTTCCCGGGCATCATAGACGTCAGCAGCTTTGAGGAGATGGAATCAGACAAGAAATTTGCCTTGACCAAGACGACACCCTGTGCAGACCAGGGCAACAGGTGAGGGTGGACTGAGGTTTAGGGAAGAAGCTGGCAGGGTGTGATGTGAAGGGTTTGTTTTAAGGACAGGGCCTGGGCAGCCTAGAGGTCGGATCACTGGCAAGTGCAGTTTGATTCAAGTGTCCGGAGCAGAATTGGGCAGGGATAGCCCCAGGGGTCCGGCTGAAAGAAGGGGAGTGAGGGGAGGCCTGGGGACTCTGGGGAAGGAGAGAGGGAAGGAATTAAGGGGAGGGGGCTGTGGGTCCCTCTGACTGATTTCTGAACTGCCCCACAACCCTCTCCGGTCCCCAGCAGCAGGAATCGGTACCTGCCCGGCTTCCCCATGAAAATTGACATCCCGTCCCTGCTGTACATGGAGCCCAATATTCGCTACTCGGCCACCAAGACGACGTCGCTGCTCTTCAATGCCATCCCCACGTGAGGCCACTGCCCTCTCTGCCCTCCACTCACTCTCCCTTCTCCTCTGATGCACATCCACATCTCTGCCCCACTCTCCCCCTCTTTGCCCCCAGCCTCCCCTCTCCCTGTCCCCAGTCTCCTCAAAGCAACTCCATTCTCTAGTTCCCCATCACCTTCTCTTTGCTCCTTAGTCATCCCTTCTCTTTCCATTTTTCAAACCAATAGGATTCACTGAGCACCTACTCTATGCAGAGCATGGTCCCAGGCACTGTTGGTGGGACCACGCTGAGTAGGACCAGAGAGGCCCAGCCCTTAAGCTTTAAGGAGATGGTCAGGCCACCTCAGGTTCAATTCCCAGACCAATACTTTCTAACTGTATGACCTTGATTTTCACTTAACCTTTAAACACTCTTCTCATTTGTAAAATGACAATAATATTCATACCTACACATAGGGATGGGGGAGAATTTAATGAGTTAACACACAGCACAAATAATCTTTCAATAGATGTTACGGAGTAGCAGCATGAGGATATAGTCTTGGCCCTGACAAACTCACAGTCTCTGCAGGAGACACAGAGTACGGTTAATTAGCAATTGGAGGGGTCATGAGCAGCTCAAGTCTGAGGCTCTGAGTGTAATGTGGCTGGAGGGGGTACAGTTGACACCTGGTGCCTAGAGGAGGCGGCGGTCAGAGGGGGCCAGAAGGTGGCTGCTGTGGAGATAGGTGGGATTGAAGCTTTGCGCTGGGGAGAGGAGAGAGGTGGGGAGAGAAGGTGGGTCCTGGGCAGACCCAGGTTGTAGTGAGGTGGGAGGAGTGGGGGGCTCAGCCATCTGTGCAGTGGTTGTGCTAGGAGGCTGGAGCAAGGAGCTGGATCCTCATGTTCTGGGCTTTGATGCCAGAATTGTTCTTCTGGAGAAAGACTAGTGGGAGAGGGTGCAGAGGTGATGTGGGGCAGGTAGTTTGGGGACGTCTGCAGTGGGTTGGGGCACACAGGCAGACCCAGGGCTCTGACTTCAGGACAAGGACCTGCTGGGAGGCCCTCGCAGGGCTGAGGGACCAGAGGAGCGTCTCGGAAGGTAGAGTCATCTGAGTTGGTCCCCAGATGGATATATTGGTCTATGCAAGGGAGCGCCTAGGAGACCAGGACAGCTGGTGTGGGGCTCAGAGAAGGGCCGATGGGCAATTGGTAGCTGTCTGGTCATTTATGGGGAGGTATCACCAGGCTTTAGTGTGGGGCGACTACAGGGTGTCCTGAAGGACGTGTGCGGCAGGCCTTGGAAAAGGAAGGCCTTTTGTTTCCCCTCTCTTGCCTCCTCAGCCTCTGCTTTAATGACCGAGCTCCCACCCAGTTTCCCCATCTCCTGGAGCCCAAGTGGGCAGGTGCTCAGCAAAGGCTCATGGAAGGAGGACTGAGCAGCTTAGTGAGCATGTAGGAACCTGTCCCTTTGGCTTGTCAGGTCACTAATGCCCCCCTGCCTTCTCCAGGTGCCCACACTCTACCCAGCACATCAGCATCCTTCCACAGCCTACCTTACTGACCAACTGCCACAAACCCATCTGCTTTATGTTCCGTTCCTTTTTTTGACTTGGCTAGCTGTTGAATGATTATTATGAACTGAGCATGTCAAGGCATACAGAGCCCAGTCCTGGCCCTAAGGAGCCCATAGTATAAAAGAAGTTGATATGAATACACTGATATAATGAAGGGAGTGATGTAATGAACAGTTTACAATCTAACGAAAGAAAGTGATGAGTATTTTGTGAAAGGTACACACAAGCCGTGTGTTTGGGGCTGGAGTCGGGTGCAGCAATCAGGCCATCCATGCTCCACGAGGGACTCTGCATCTAAAACATACATGGGACAGATGGGTTTCATACTAGGTGGAGATGTTGGAGATGGTTTTCTAGGTGAGGCACAGCTTGAACAAAGCCCTGAACAGGGGAGAAAGCACACTTCATTTCAAGCATTTTTTCCTGATTATAACATAACAGAAGCTCATTGCAAAAAAATGCAAATAGTAAAGACAGCCACGAAGTGAAGAGTGCGCAGCCCAAGCCCGCTTTTACCAGTCCACAGTGCAAAGTACATCACTGGCTATGTTTATTGAGAAGGCTGTGGGTTGGTCTTGGTTACTGCACAGGGCGGGAGAAAAATGCCAAAGGTCGGTAGAAATTGTCTGGTGGGGAGTTTCCTAGGCACCCTTAGCAGCCAGGACAGAGCGGAGCCAGTGAAGGTCTGTGACAAGATGGGAGCTTGGAGAAAGCAGGCCGAAACGCCAGTGAGGACTTGTCTGTGCTGCCCGCACCATCTTTACACAACACACTTGCGTGGTCACCCCTACAAAGCCCCAGGTGGCCTCCAGACTTTACTCCCATGTGGACTGTTAGGTACCCCAGCTCTAAGCATTGACCTCGTTGGATCTCTCTAGGCTGTGGGCACAGAGCCCTAGGCAGCCCTCACCCCCGAGGCCCCACGCTCTCTTCCCCACCCACAGGTCCTTGGGCATGAAGCTTCGAGGGCTGCTGGACCGCAAGGGCTCCTGGAAGAGGCTGGGTGATATCCGGAATATCTTGCGGTGCCACAAGACCGTCACTTCAGGTGTGCAGAAGCAGGCAGGAGATGTCCAGCCTCCATGCTCAGACCCCTCTGCCCCATCCTGGGAAAGGGCCCTCTTCCAGCCCTCTCAGGGGGACTACTGGATTCCAGTGGTAGGGGGTCCTGATTTCACTGATGGCAATCTCCCAAATTCCCCTCAGGAATCCATCTCTCCTTCCTCTGAGAGGGGACAAGAATAGGGGAGTGGGGACAGAGAGATACTCTGCTTCCCTGGGAGAGGGTCAAGGATCATTTAGGGAGTCCTAATTTGACACACTGCCTCTCTTCCTCTACCCCTGCCACCAAGAGTTCTGGGTTTTGGGGCCAGACTTGGGTGCAGATCCCTGCTCTGCCACTCAACTGAGCAAGTCACTCCATCTCTTCAGCTTACAGTGTCCAGTGTTAAAATGAAGATGTAATTATACCTACTCATAGGATCACTGGGAGGAGAGGCCAAACGACAGTGATGAGCAAAGGGTCGGGCAGAGCATGATCTAGGGAGGCAGCTTCCAGCCCAGCTGGCTCCCCTCTCTTGTCCCCTAGAGTATGTCACAGAGCATTGGCGTGAAGACCACTTTTTTGGGTACCAATACCTGAACGGTGTCAATCCTGTCATGCTCCATTGCCTCTCCAGCTTGCCCAGCAAGCTGCCTGTCACCCATGACATGGTGGCCCCTGTGCTGGGACCAGGGACCTGCTTGCAGACAGAGCTAGAGGTGGGTGTGTTGCCAGTAGGGAAAAGGGGTGGGTGTGGAGGGTAAGGGTTGGGTGCTGGGACTGCATCCAGCCTGCAGGCCTCATCCCCTAGCCTTGCACCTTTTAAGTAGAGCAGATGCGAGACATGAGTGAGGGCCAGAGGGGGCTCAGGCCTGAGGCCTCAGATGGGGCCTGCTGACCTTGTATGATTGGGCGTGACAGCCTGGAGGAGGAGGCCCTGCCCCTGTTCCTAGGCCTCCAAGATCCCAGGTGCTGAAGAACACTTTCAGAACAGGCCAAAGGCAGTGCCAGTTGACACAGCAGGCACAGTCCTGGAGAACTGGGAACTCTGAAGGTGAGGGAAAATATGATCCCTCAGGCATCCTCCAGAAGACTGGAGATGTGGTTGGTGAATTCTTATTGTGTGTTGATTTTGCTGTTATTGAACACACTGAAGTCTTCAGAGTTGAGAGTAGGAAAGACCAGGTATGGGGGGAGGATGCTGGCTTGTCCAAGCCGGGAAGCCAGGTGAGAGGTTGCACAACGAGGGATTCAGCTGGACCTCATTCTGGACATTCTGGGAAGGCTGGGGTACTCGGCGCTGGCCATTAGTGCAGGCACCAAGCATTATTGAGGCCCAGGAGGGGATGGGAATGGGCAGAGAACCCAGAGGGAAGCAGAGCACAGGTGGGAAGGAAATTCTAAGCCTAGGTGCGCCTTCCCCAGAAGGGGAACATCTTCCTAGCAGACTACTGGATCCTGGCCGAGGTCCCGGTCCACTGCCTAAATGGTCGCACACAGTATGTGGCCGCCCCGCTCTGCCTGTTGTGGCTCAACCCCCAAGGGGCGCTGGTGCCCCTGGCCATCCAGGTGAGCCTATAGGGGGACTAGAGTGGGGGCCAGGCTTCGAGGGCAGGGTCTCGGGGGCACACTAGCAGTCCTGAGCCTCACCCCTTTGTTATACCTGGACGCAGCTCAGCCAGACCCCTGGGCCCAATAGCCCCATCTTTCTGCCCACTGACTCTGACTGGGACTGGCTGCTGGCCAAGACGTGGGTGCGCAACTCTGAGTTCCTGGTGCACGAGAACAACACGCACTTTTTGTGCACAGCATTTGCTGTGTGAGGCCTTCGCCATGGCTACACTGCGTCAGCTGCCACTCTGCCATCCTATCTACAAGGTCTGGGTGACCCTGGGTGGGGGCCAGAGGGAGCGGACCATTGCCACCTTCTCCCCTGACCTTCGGCTCCTGTGACCTCATCCCGTTCACAGCTCCTGCTTCCCCACACTCGCTACACGCTGCAAGTGAACACCATTGCACGGGCCACGCTGCTCAACCCTGAGGGCCTTGTGGACAAAGTGCGGCCTCTTTGCTGGGCCTCCACCCCAACCCCGGCCCTGGGGCCCCTCTTTGCCCGCCCACAAACCCTGTCCATCTCCCAGTCCTGCCAGCCCCTTTCCCACAAGCCCCGCCCACAAACTCACCCTCCGGGCCCACCTCCTCAGCCTCTGGTTCCAAAGGCTCCTTGAGGTGCACAGGGCATCCCCAGCCTGAGCAAAGCTCCCACTGACCCTATGCTGGCTCTCCCCTCCAGGCCTACCATTCTTCTAGTTACCAAATACCTAAGGATTCCCTCCTAGGTACATAGCAGAACTGAGACCCTGCGTGGCCCTCGTCATGCCCCTATGGGTGTTTGATCTGCGGTCTGGGACTCTTTGAAAAATCCCCTCTGCTAAGTCTCTAGCCCCATCTCATCCCCAGGCACGGGGGTGGGGGTTGGGCTGGCCTGGGAGCCGAGCTGTGTTGTGTCCTCAGGTAACATCCATCGGGAGGCAAGGCCTCCTCTACCTCATGAGCACCGGTCTGGCCCACTTCACCTACACCAATTTCTGCCTTCCGGACAGCCTGCGGGCCCGCGGAGTCCTGGCCATCCCCAACTACCATTACCGAGATGATGGGCTGAAGATCTGGGTGGCCATTGAGAGGTGTGGACCTGGGGACCTGCGGTCAATCTGGCCCCACTAGGGCCTCCGGGCCTAGGGGCAGTGTGGACCCACGGGCTCATGTGGGCTGGGTGCTGGAGGCACCCCCAGGGTGAGAGTTGGGGTTGGGGTTCCCTGTGAATGGCAGGTGGCTGTGGGCTGGAGAGGGGCTGGGCGGTGGGTAAATGCATGGAAGGCAGGGAAGGACGGGGTGTCCAGGGGGAGGCAGGGCAGGGGCAGCAGCTGGGTGCGGGCTGGGCCTCCAGGAGAGCAGGCCTTCCCTTGTCCTGGGTGCTGAGGGGGAGGCGATGCAGCCAGTCAGGCTCTCCTCGGTGCCCTCTCCCCTAGCACCCATGAGTCCAGAGAGGGGGTGAGACTTGAGGGAAGCCGGAACACTGGGGTTTCAACTGGATCTGGGGATCCCTGCTGAATTCCCATGGACTCCCAGTGGACTCTGGGCGTCTGGCTCTCCCCAGCCTGGGCGGCACTGGGCCTTGGTTTTTGGGTTAGGCCTGAGCCCAGGGTCACCAGTGCAGCACAGATGCCTCTTTCCTGCAGCTTTGTCTCAGAAGTTGTGGGCTACTATTACCCCGGTGACACGTCTGTGCAGCAGGATTCGGAGCTGCAGGCCTGGGTTGGCGAGATCTTTGCTCAGGCGTTTCTGGGCCGGGAAAGCTCAGGTATTCCCCCTCATCGTCCAACCACAAACTCCCAATGACCCTGTGCCCCTGCCAGCTCCACCATGATTCAGTTCTTATTCACTGACCAGCCTCTGAACTAGCCCCAGCAAACAGCTAAGGAACAGGCACAGAGAAGGCTGCACAGGCAGTAAGTGCCAGAGGCAAGAACCAGAGCCGGCTCTCAATGTCTTCAAAACCCTTGCTTTCAGCCACTACACGGTGCCCCTCTGTCCCTGCTTGACCTGTACCGCCTATTCACTTCTGCTTGCTGAGGTCTGTGGATGTGTTGCATCATGTGGTAGGAGCCATCTCTAGCCTCAAGCAGAGAATTCTGGAACCCTCTCTCATACCCTCTGATGCCCCTCCAGCCACCAAGCTCTCTCTCACTTCTTTTGGTTTCATGGAGTAACTCGGTTCTGCCGTTGCCTGATTCCACCTTATTTATGCCTGTCACCCGCCCCTAACTCTCTCTTCTCTTCCGACGCTGCCTGAGAGGCCCACCGACACCAGTGGCCTCTTAGGCCTCCTTGGCTTAACCTCAGTGCAAGCAGATGCCTCAGACCGTCCTTCCTTCCTTAAAGTCTTCCCTTCGCTCCAGGGAGGAGGTGACTTTTAGCTGACTTAGCACTTCTGGTGGCCACCCAGGGGAATTCATGTTTGGGGAGACCCAGGGGAGGAGGTGTCAGGAGGACCCAGGTCACCCCAAAGTAGAATGAATAGCTGTTGACAGCCCTATGAAGCCTTTTTTTTTTAAACAAAATTTGTGAACATACAGAAAAGTAGAGGGTATAACATAATGAACACCCATTTACCACCACCTAGATACAATTCCTAACATCTTGCCATATTTGGTTAAGCTGTTGCTTTTGTGTGTTGCTGAACTGTTTTATGGTGAAGTACACATATTCATATTTCACCTCTAATGAGTATGCATCTCAAAAAAAAACTAGCTTCTCTACAGAACCACAGTGCAGTCGTCACACTTAACAGAACTGACACTAATCGTCAGTACCATCCTCTTACCACTCCATATTCAAATTTCCTCACTCGTCGGATTCTCCCCAGTTGATCTGGTTGATTCTGGAGCCAATCAAGGGCCACAAAACACATTTGTTTGTTTTGACTCTAAGGTCCCTCTTACTTTAGGACAGCCCCCTCTACCCTTTTTTAAATCACATGATGTCTGACAAGGGCTACTGGAAACCTATGACTAGTCTCACCTTCCGAATTTATCAGACTGCTTCCTCATGATGTCCTTCATCTTGTTCCTCGACCTGCTGTAGTTTTTGTCAACCAGAAGTAATATCTAGAGGTTAAATATTTTTGGCAGGAGTATTTCCCAGGCGATGCTGTGTTCTCTGCATTACATCATACTGGGAGGCACATGATATCAGGTTTTCTCACTACTGATGCCAAGCGTGATTTCTGGGTTAAGGTGGTGGCAGCCACATCTCTTTTGGGTCTTTTAAAGGGCGGCCCCTCCCTGTGCTTTGCAAACCTACTGTTAATCAGGCGTGTCCCGATCCTGACTGCTTCTCCTCCACGGCCAGCCATTTTTCTTTTTGGGGTTGTTTGTTTTCTATTTAAGACCCAGAGGGAAATCAACTCTCTCTTTCTTTATTCAACTTGCCTCTGATTTAATACATCAGACCATTCTTCAGACTGACAAACATCTCTTCCAACCAGTACAACACATTCATTCATTAACCTTAGTCGGCATGCCTTTTGCTTCCATATTTCAAAGGGAAAAAAACCATACGAGCTACAGCAAAAATCCCATAGATGTTCTGATTTCTTTGCTTTTTTTTTTTTCCAGTCCTCAAGGTTAGACTATCAACCAGGAACAGAACATTCTGAAAATTCCCACATACTCCCAGGCAGATACCCAGTCCTTCCTCCAAACCTCACTCCCTGCTCTGTTACATCAGCCTCTTGCCCGTCATCCTGACTCCAAGCCTTGGCGCCACCTTGACTCATGTTCCCCAACGTCTTCCTCCTCAAATCCAGTTGGGTGGCTAATCCTATTGTCCCCGTCATTTACCACTGTCACCACCCTAGTCCCAGTCCTCTCACTACTTCTGCAGTGTGGCAGCCACCTCTTAACCCGTCCCACCTCTCCCAGCCTCTCGCTGCTTACCTGCCGATTCCGTGGGGCCACCGCCCCTGTAATCCTCTGAAATATGCCCAGAAATCACCTGGCCTGGCACATGGCAGCAGTCTCACCTCCGACTAAGTCCCTTTCCTATCCCCTCATCTTGCTTATGCCCTGTGCCTTCCCACTCTGGTTTCCTACCCTCTTGTGCATTCACTTCATTCAACCAGTAATTACTGGCCTCTTAATACTTATTAAGTATTGTTCCAAGTGCTGGGTTTCAGCAGCGAACATGACAGACAAAAATCTTGGCCTTCATGAAGTTTAACATTCTTGTGAGGAGATGCAGAATATAAACATGCAAATACGTCAGGTGGTTATGAATGCTAAGAAGAACAGAAGAGCATCGAGGATATAGCATGTTGAGGTAGGGGGATTATTTCAGTTAGGTGTTCAGGGAAGGCCTCTCTGAGGAGGTGACGTCTGACAGAGCTGTGAAGGAAGGGAGGGTAGTTCTGTGGGTAACTGGGTAAGAGTGTGCAGGCAGAGGTGGGGTCAGTGCAAAGGCCCTGAGGTGGGAGTGTGCCGGTGGGTTGGAGGGCACAAGAACTGTGTGGCTGAGAAGAGTTAAGTGAGAAGGAGAAAAGCAGGGAAGGAAAAGAAGTTAGAGAAGGAATGAGAGCCAGATCAAGTGCGGCCCTGGTGAGGCAAGCGAGAGGGGACGCCCTTAGTGGACTTTAGCTCAGGGTGACACAGTTGATTTATGATTCTGAAGAATCACTCGCTCTGGCTGTCGTGTAAAGAACGGGCTGTTACGAGCATAGGTGGAAGCAGTCAGGTTCACCCAGGAGTGACGTGTTGGAGACAGGGGTGATGAGATGAGACCAGCTTCTCGAAGTATTTGCTGATTTGTGTGGTATGGGACAAAAAGGGGCACGAGTGTGCAGATTTTGGCCCAGGCAACTGGACAAAGAGCACTGAAATGGGGCCACTGTCAGAGAGATGGGCTTGGGGAGTGTCAGGGTAGGGAGTCAAGCATTAGGTTCTAGGTATTAAATCTGAGATGCCTTGTAGACACTCAGGCAGAGGTGGCAGCGCAGGTTGGGGCCCCCTGCTGAGTCTAGAGTTCAGGGGTCAGAGATGAGAATTTGGGAGTCATCAGCCAGTGGGAGGTGGTGAAAGCCACAGTCTTGGATGGGACCAGCGAGGTACAGAGAAAAGAAGACCAAGGGCCGTGCCTAAAAATGTCTTCCTCTGTCTTCCTTCTATTCAAAGCTCACCCATTCTTCAACTCAGGAGGGCCCCTTCTCTTCCTCCAGGGAAGTCTCCTGAACCACACTAGCCCCACTGCCCTGCCTGCCCTCTCCTCAAAGAGCTCAGCCCTAGCCTTAAAGCTCCTTCTGCTTTCATCACTGTGAGTTTTAAAGCGGCCCCCTCTCTGGCTGTCTGTCTCTGCCACTAAAGCCCGCAGCGAGTGATCTGCTCCTAAGCGCATGGACACATCTCGGTGAATTGGGTAGAGTTAAATCTTTAAGCACTAATATGGGCTGCAGACAGAAGTGCCGTGGCAGTCAGGGAGAGGCAGCTTGGCTGTCACCTCGGACCTGGCTCTCCTGCTGTGAGCTCTGCCGGCTGGGCGTTTTCTGGTCTGATCCCAGCACCCACTTCAGAGGCCACACATTAGTGATGACCATCCCTAACCTCAGTCCAACCCTAATCCTAGTCTAAAGATGGTGGCGGCCAAATGTTCAGTCTGCACTTCTTCACTCTCCCCCTGCAGTGAGCCCCAGCCCTGAGCTGCCCTTAAGAATCTGGTCCCCTCCATCCACACCCTCCTCCCCCCACACTCAGGCTTCCCACGCCGGCTGTGCAGCCCAGGAGAGCTCGTGAAGTTCCTCACTGCAATCATCTTCAACTGCTCCGCCCAGCACGCCGCTGTCAACAGTGGGCAGGTGAGACTGCAGAGGGCAGACCTGGGGGACCCTGGGCCACGCGGCGTTAGGCTCAGCAATGGACAGAGCTGGTCAGGGTGATGGGGGTTTATAATCAGGGCTGGGGTTGGAATGGCGATTGGGTGGAGTGAAGGGCTGGTGTCGGATGATGACTGCAGTGGAGCCGGGTCCAAATTTGTAATGGTGACTCAAGTGGGGCTGAGGTGGGAGTAGAACTGATGGGCTCCTGCCATGGATGAGACACAACCAGGTGGACGAGCAGGTTGCTCTGCATAGCTTGTCAGTCCATGGCCCATTTCTAGAGTTACCTCTACTCTGGGTCCTCCTCCTTCCTAGATGACTTGCTCCATCCAGTCCTAGAGCATTGGGCAGGGAGTGACTAGGGGTAAGCCAGGCTCCTGCCACCCTTTTGGAACCTTTCTACCTTATACCTCTCCATTTCTTCCCTTTCCATGACCCCCTTATTTCCCAACTGCAAGACCTGGGATGGTGGGGACAGGAACAGGGATGTTGAAGAGGGAGATGGCTCTCCCCATCTGGCCAGCTGACTCAACTGGGGTGGGGGTTTCCACAGCATGACTTTGGGGTCTGGATGCCCAATGCCCCATCATCCATGAGGCAGCCCCCGCCCCAGACCAAGGGGACCACCACCCTGAAGAGTTACTTAGACACTCTCCCGGAAGTGAACACCACCTGTAACAACATTCTCCTCTTCTGGTTGGTCAGCCAAGAGCCCAAGGATCAGGTGTGTATGTTGGAGGGCTCTGCAGGTGGAGGGTAGTTTGCAGGGCCTGGTTAGTGGAGGTGGAGCTGTTCCAGGGAGTTTGGGGGCTGACTGCTGGCATTTATGCCCACTACTGAGCTGCCTGGGGTTCTTCAGTTTCTTCAGGAAATGATAGGTGATCCCCAAAGACATACATTGAAGCAAATACCAGTTCAGTGGTGGGGGCACAACTTCCATCTAACTCACCAGCTTATGAATCCATCCACCTATCTGTCCATCCATCAGCCTATCCAACCATTTACTCATCCATCACCATTCATCCATCAATCCCTCATTCTTTCACCCAAATATTCAACACATGTTTGCTGGATCCCTCTCATGTGTCAGCACAGTGATAGGCACCAGGCACATAAAGTTGAGAACTTCCTGCCTTCAAGGAGCCTATGGTCACAAACAAGGTCCTACTGAATAGCACAAGGAACTATATTCAATAGCTTGTAATGGCATATAATGAAAAAGAATATGAAAAGGAATATATATTATATATATATGTGTGTGTGTGTGTATATATATATATGCATATATATATATATAAATGAATCACCATGCTGTTCACGAGAAATTAACACAACATTGTAAATTGACTATACTTCAATTAAAAAAAAAAAGAATCTTATGGTCTAGTTGATGAGACACACAAAGAAGTGGAAAAGGGCAGCACAGTGAGGTAGGAATTATTCAGTAATTCCTCCATTCAATGTGTACTTCTCAAGCACCTGCAATGTGCTAACTGGTGGACAGTTAGGAACCTTGATGTTGTGAGCTTACTGTCTAGTGACAGAGGTAAGGATGGGGCCCTGTAGAACCTGACCAAGTCTGGGCAAACCTGGGAAGGCTTCCTGGAGGGAGTGACATCTAAGATGAAATCTTGAGGACAAGTAGGAGTTTAGCAGACAAAGGAGGGGCAGGGTTAGTTTCTAGGCAGAAGGAAGGACTCTATCAACTGAAGTGAAGTGAAGGTGAGAGTCTATTGGTGTGTTTGTAGGAGCACAAACAGTTCATTGTGGGCACAGTATTTATTCAAAGGACAAAGGGGAACTGCTGAAGAGTTTGAGCCAGGGGTGACATGGCTAAATTCGTGCTTTAGCAAGGGCGCTTCTGTGGCTGTGCAGACGGGTGGGAGGGGCAACTTTGGAGGCAGGAATGTCAGCGAGGAGGCTGCTAGTTAGGCTAGGCCAGGGGAGCAGCCCTTTAATCACCAATTACCATCATCTCCACTTACACACTAGGTTATCAGTCATGCCTCTGCCTTCCTCGTCAGTCCCCAAGTCCTCTGCAATTATGGAATATCCTCATTTCTCACGCTTGATTCCATTTGGCACAGATGTTTTACCTCCTTAACAAGTTTTAACTTACTGTCTCATCGCCGGGGAATGCAGGAACTCGTCCTTGGATGTTGCTCCCCTCTGGTCCCATTTCCCAAGGCTTTGGAGACCATTTCTGTCATTATAAAGGAAAAAAATCTATTTTTTGTCTACTCACAGAATACTCTGTTACTACTCTCACCACTCTCACTCAATATTTCCAGACACCAAATGTGTGGAGGTGGTTTCCACACCAAGCAATTCTCTGAAACCAGCTGGGGGACCCATAATATAACTTAATTCTAACACTCTCTACCTGGAGACAGCAACAGATGCCACAGGTTAAGGGCTTAGACCCACAAGGCTGCTCCTCCACTCCCCCCCACCCCCTTCAGATGCCAATCACAAGTCCAGCTTGTCCTCTGAGCTTTTGACCAACCAGCTGTAAGAGGTTTCTAAGAGCCTCTCCTCAGTTTTGATTATTTGCTGGAACAGCTCACAGGACTCAGGAAAATAGTTTACTTACTAGATTACTGGTTTATTTTAAAAAAGATACAGGGGGGAGGGTATAGCTCAGTGGTAGAGTACATGCTTAGCATACACGAGGTCCTGGGTTAAATCCCCAGTACCTCCTCTAAAAATAAACAAACATAATTAACTCCCCCAACCAAAAAAAAAAAAAAAAAGGAAAAAAACCCCCAAATTTTAAAAAGAGCTTTAACTTATAAGAAAAGAAACATATAAATAAAAAATAAAAAGATACAACTCAGGAACAGCCAGATGGAAGAGATACATAGAGCCAGGTGTGTGGGAAGGGGCTCGGAGCTTCCGTGCTTTCTCCGGGCACATCGCCTCCCCAGCACCCCCACTGTTCATCAACCTGGAAGCTCTCCAAACTTATACTTAGGGAATTTTATGGAGGTTCATTACGTAGGCGCAATTGATTGATCAAATTATTGGCCTCTGGCGGTGAATTCAACTTTCTGACCCCTTTCCCTCCCCAGAGGTTGGGGGGTGGGACTGAAAGTTCTAACTCTCTAGTCACAAGGTAGACTCCCCTGACAACCAGTCTCCAACCTTAGGGGCTTTCCAGGAGCACCTCATTAACAGAAACTCAGGTGTGGTTGAAAAGGGCTTATTATGAATAACGAAAGATACCTTCAATACTCTTATCACTTACAAAATTGTAAGCGTTTCAGGAACTCTGTGCCGGAAATGGGAGAAAGACCAAATATATATTTCTTATTATAAATCACAGTATCACAGTGGAGAGGGCTGAGCACTCAAGAGTGTGAGAGTGGAGAGTTCCCTCCTCCTAAGTCAGTGGGAAGTTTCACCTGGAAAGTTCTAACAACAACAATACTCATATTTGTCATTTCTTGAGGGTCCATCACATCGCAGTCGTTAATCAGACACCTTATGTGCACTATTTGAAAATACAAAATAAATAAGGAGCTATATTTAAAATGCTTAACACAGTGTTCAATAAATGGTAGCTCCAATTTACAGGAGAGAAAAGTGAGGTTCAGAGACACTAGGTGGTTTGCCCAAGGTCACAGCTAGTAAGTAGGCTTTGAACCCAGTCTGTCATATTTCTGTGTTTTGCGTCATTGATAGTGACACTATAGTTTCAGAAATTAGACGTTAATCTGGTAAATAAGACATAAAACTGATTCTCTGAAAAGATCAATAAAATAAAGGAATTAGAGACTATTCTAATCAAGAAAAAAAAACATTAACGTACAACGTTAGGAATGGAAAAGGCACAGGGCCACACATACAGAGAAGACCAAGAAAATTAGAAGAAAATACTACTTAACAGTTTTATGCAAACAAATTTGGGAAACCCACATGAAATAAATGACTTTTTAGGAAAACCTAACAAAAACACCAGAAGCGATGAAAACCATACATAAATAGAAAAGGTTGTGAGAGATCCGATCTCTCTCCTTGTAAAGGGAGATTCTGATAAACCAGTCAGTCCTAAATCATTCAAACTCTTGAAAGTATAGAAAAAAAAACTGTAAGCTTCCCAAATCATTTTGCTGGGAACCCTGATACCAGCACCTGGCAAAGACAGTGCTCTTAAGAAGAGAGGTGGGTCTCTGGGAGAGGGTTTCGAGTCCCAGATCCACACTTCCCACCTATGTGACCTTGGATATGTAATTGAGCCTCTCTAAGCCTCAGTTTGTTTCTTTATCTGTAAAGTGCATATGAAGAGAGTACCTGTTTTATAGGATTGTCATGCCATTGTGATGGTTCACTAAAGCGCTTGCAACTTGTTAGCTGTAACTAAGAAAATAAAATCACAAACTTGGTTCCACTTAGCTACAATGATCTCAAAAACGTATCATCAGCCAATGAAGGCCAACAGTAAATAGTAAAAGAATAACACACCATGATGAAGTCTAGTTTATTCTAGCAATGAAAGGAATGAAAGGTTGGTTCAACCTTATGAAATCTAACAATATAATTCGTTACATCAATAAAGAAACACAGCATATAATCATCTCACTATAGGCTGAGAGAGCATTTGATAAGTGAACAGCCATTACTAATAAAAACTCCCTGTAAAATGAAACACCATTACGGAGTTTTGATAAAATATATTTCGGAAAACAAAAGAAAACACTGTAGTTATGGTCAATAGGGGTCTTATTAAATTCAGGGAGAAGAAAACAAGGCTGTGATTTAACACTGTTCTGGAAGGCTTTGCTGGTGCAATAATATAAGACAAAGAATTTCTAAAAACATCAAGATTGTTGGCAACAGTTACATTGTATGAAGGTTATTTTAAACGAGCAGTGTGTGCTGGTTAGGAAGCTGGCCCCATGAACTGTGAACTGGGTGTGTGGTGTGGTCAGGCAGAGGCCAGTCCCGTACTGCCACACCATGGCACTGACTGAAGTCCATTGCCGTGTTTCTTGGCTGTGGTTGGCTACGCTGTCAAGTATGAGAGTGTAGCGCTGGTGACTGTGCTGGGAAAAGTTTCACTATGTCTGTTGACTGGGGAGATGCCGCCCACTTGGTTGTTTTCAGGTGTTGACTTTTGTGAAATTGTGAGGTAATTGGTGTTTTCTTGGGTGTATTCGCTGGAGTGTGTTCATGTTAATTTCAGCTGTGTTATGAATGTGGTTGTGTTCTTTCAGTTTATAAAACAGTGGCCCAGGTACTGGAAGGGACCTTTAAAGATTTTCTAGGCAAAAAGAAAAAAAAGAAAGAAAGAAAGAAAGAAAAAGATTTCTCTGCCAATTCATCCACTTTCAGATGCAGAAACTGAATCTCAGAGTCAAGAGTCACAGTCAGAAGGTTCCCAGCAGAGGAAGCAGGAACCTTAGGTCCCACTCTGGGCCCCACTCTGTGGGCTGCGGGTGTCCGGGCTGCTCTGTGCAGGCTGCTGGAGTGGTGGTTTGGGGGTTTGGAAGAGTTTGTGTTTACGGGAGCCGTGGCTGGGTCACGCCTTTAGACGCCACCTTAACTATATTTGTTGGCAAACGTGATCCTTTATTATTCTCCACCCTGTCCTGAACTTTGTCTTGACACCCCCCCCCACCCCCCTCGCCTTCCCGCACCCGATTTTCTCCCAGCGGCCCCTAGGCACCTACCCGGATGAGCACTTCACCGAGGACGCCCCGCGCAGGAGCATCGCCGCCTTCCAGAACCGCCTGGCCCAGATCTCGCGAGACATCCGGGAGCGGAACCGGGGGCTGGAGCTGCCCTATGCCTACCTGGACCCTCCCCTCATTGAGAACAGCGTCTCCATTTAACCCCTTCCTCCTACCACGCGGAAAGCCCAAGCATGAGGAGGGCCGGCTTCTTAGGGTCCTCCAGGCTCTTCCATCCTCCCTGTTCTCCGTCAACTTGAACATTCTTTGCACATGCGGACCTTTTCCACCCTACATGGCTCTAGCATCATATGACCTGGACCCTGAGCTGGGGACCAATACAGTAGTACCCAAGATAAGACGCTAGTTAAAGTCAAATGCAGAACATGCGCCCTGAAAGGAAGGAACCCCATCACCCTTTACCTTACTTTGGGCAGCCTCCTGTGAAAACCTAGCTTACTCCTTTTTCTGAAAATCTACCTCCTCCCATTGGGACCCCCAGCTTGGGACTCTGAGCCTTCCTTCCCAGTCCTCCCCGATTCCAAAACTCTTTCTCTCACCTTTCCCCTTTGTTTAGACTTTCCTCCCAGCCTAGCACCAACTCAATCCAACTTCCTTCTCTGGAAAAACCTGTAAACTGGGCAAGGAAGGATGTGTGCCCTGAATCTGCCATGTGGTCCACTTTGACCCCAGCATCTTTAAGGGGAGGGTTAGAATTAGAGCCCAGGTAGCCTGGATCTCTAGCTGGAGTTCTCAGGGCCAGGCTCCCCGCCTTGGGTATGTGTAGGGGGAGTCTCTTCCCAGCTCTTACCTATCCTCACTATCATTCCCCCCAACACACACTTTTTGTCTTTGAGTCTGATAAGTTCAATAAAAATCAACGTACTTGGCTCCCACTTCATTTTTATTCTGGTATGTGTGTATATGTAGGTGGATGGGGTACTAGGGAATTAGAGAAGGAAGGAGAAGCAATGAATGCCTGGATCAGCTGCTCTGGAGACAGGAAACCTCCCAGCTCAACCCACCACCTAGCCAGGCCCTACATTCCTTTACCTCCCAGAGTGTGTCATTCATCAGGAGATGAAGGGATATTCAGACTCAAGGAGCCAATACTAAAATTTAGGTATTTTGAAAAGCCTGAGAATCCAGCCTCTGGGTGTGGGAGTTATTAGCTTTGCTACTGAGATCTGGTTCCTCTTCTGGACACATGGAAGACTCAACCTCTGGCTCTCTTGTGGATGGGTGGCGTCATGGATGAGTTTTGGGCAACAAGCTATGAGCAGAAGTGATGCAAGTCATCTCCAGTCTGGAGCATTTAATTGGTGGCACACACTCTCCAGAGTTCTCTCTGCTTCTCTGTTCAAGACGCATGTGTTGAGATGGCACTTCCATCAGCTTCTGTCTTTGAGGGACTAGAGCAGAGGCCCTGCTGACCTGAGCTGGGCACCAAGCTGAGAAATAAACTTTTGTTAGGTTTAGCCATTGAGATTGTGGGATTGTTTTTTGTTGCAGCATAATCTAGCCCACTCTGACTAAAACAGATGGTAAGCTGGGGAGTCTGATGTCCTCCCTTCCAGCCCTGTAGCCCTTAAAAACAGAGATCTGTGCAGACCTCAAGTCAGTCATCCATATCTTTCACCACAGTCACCCAACCTTTCCAATTTCCTGCTTCCCCAGACCTCAGAGCCAGCTCCCCTTACCTCCTCTGCCTCCTGAGTCAAATTCTGTACCTGACCAAACCCTGGTCACAGTCTTTCTCTGGCCAGTCCAGTGTACTTGGAGGGTGAGGGTGGGGCAGCCCTTGGCTCTGCCAAAGGTCAGATTTTCACCTCCTGCACCTGTGATACTGGGAGAAGAGGATTCTCATGACATTGTGCATGAAGAGGCATGTTTGGGGATGTATCACCTGTAGATTTCAACCTGAGACTGTAGCCAAAATCACCAGACTTTTCTCATCTTGGAACAAAATCCACGATGAAGAAATACCCAATGGCGCCCCCTTGTGGCCAGGAGGACTGTGGCAGAGACTGGATGTGAGGTGGCCCCTTAAACTGGGCTTTGACTTGGAACAGGCTGACCAGGATACGCTGCTGTGACGTTAAGGCACATTCAGGCAGCCTGGCTTTCCAAGAAAACACACTTCTTGGCCTTCACCACAGTTGGCATTAGAAGACATGCTTATCCTAAAAATGCGCCCAAGCCGGAGATGGCAGGACCAGTGAGGATCATTGGAATCAGGTTTCCCAGAAAGCCAGCTGGGAGGAAGATTTACTAGGGAGACATACCTGGCCGCATGCACGTAGGATTCTATGGGGGCTCTGGCCACTTCAGGGAACAGGATGTGGGGAGGGGCTCATGTAAATAAAGCTCCTGTCAGAAAGGGGGCTTCCCCCAGCTTGCCCTCTGACGCCTCTGTGCTTTTCCATCAGTCTTCAAGGCAACCAGTATGATGTAGAGGGAAGCATGCCAGCCCTCTTTCCGCAGCTGGCTTTGAGCAAGTCCCTTAGCCTCAGTGGCCCTGATTTGTCAAATAAACGGAAAATCCCTTCCAGCATCGATGGTCTCCATGTGCTTGCCTCATGGCTCCTGTCTCCCTAGACGCTATGTGAGGGGTACTGCAGGAACCAGCTGTGAATTGCCCTGGCATGATCCTTACTTCCACTGGCTTACAGGGGCAGACCCAAAACACATACACAAACACATAAACAAATCCTTTCAGCTGGTTGCGAGTGCAGTCAGCGGATAAACCAAGCAGTGTGTTAGCATGACTCGGGGGAGAAGGAAGCATTAGGTCAGGTGATCAGAAAAGGCCACTCTAAGGAGGTGACAGTTGAGCTGAGACTTGGTTGACAAGAACAAAACACTCAAAACAGCTTGTGAGAAATGTGTTACAAAGCAGGACAGGGCAAGTGCAAGGGACTTGAAGGGCATGTGTTTGAGGCCAGAGTGGCTGGAATAGGTGACCTGGGGTGGACAGAAGCTGAGTCATGCACAATCTTATAGTCCACAGTTAAGTCCTTGGATTTGATTCCAAGTGCAACACTGTGTTAAGCTCTGGCTTACAGCAGGGGAGTGACCCAATTTGATTTTTCCCCTCTGTTTTAGTGGGAGTGGAGCTCCAGGGGTTGCTCTGAGCCTTGCAGGGTGGTGGTGGTAGGGGTGCCCCAGCAGTGAGGACTCAGTTTCCTGTGTGGGTGGCCCATTGTGAGCCACCCAGTGAGCCTGCATCTTTCCCAGGGGCCTCTCCTGCTCTCCAGGTCCACCCCTGGTCAAGGAGAACCAGTTCTTCAGCCCAGCAAGCACCTACCCAGAATCGTGCATCCACATTTTGGCTGTAACTGGGCAGTGCCCCATCTACATCCTAGTGCCTAATCTCTTCCATGTCCCCGGCCATGTTCACGTCCTCATAATCCCCATCTCTGTTTCTGTTTCCCTTGGGACCCCAATTCTCACTCCCACCTTGAGCTCTGATCAAACCCAGAGCCACCACTCCTGTTTTTTTTGAGACAGAGGGACTGGCTGGAGGGAGACCTATTGATGGTGGGTTATGATTTGAGGAGGCAGATTTTGGGGAATGGAGAGAGATCCCCATTGTTTGTGGTGACACCCAAACTCCTCTACACCATCAGCTCCCTCCATTTCCCCAAGGTCCCCTCCCATGCTACCTTCCAGGCTGCCTGTATACCCCTACCTCCTTTCCACCCCAGACAGAGTGATCTTACCACTGGATTAGAAGGATAAGGCTGGGCCTCTCACCTCTGCTGCTCCAGGACCCTACATCCCAGAGGGGCCTGGAGGTGCAGTTTCCCAATGCCCTGAGCCTCAATTCCCCCTCCACTGGCCCTGGTCTTCACTGAGCCTTAGCAGCCCCCTGGGGTCATAACCTCAAGGGATGGGGAGTGGGTAGAAGGCAGGAGACTGGAGAGATTTACATATAATTTACATCTTAAGAAGGAAATTTGCATCTTCAGGTTCTTAGCATCACCCAAGAGTCATCAGGGTGGCTGAACAGAGCCCAGGCATTGTGCCCAGGCAAATAAGACAGCCCTGCCAGTCACCCATAGCATCAGCATGACCTTCATCCCCAGCCTCTCCCCAGTCTTGCCTCCATCCCCTTAACCCATTCCCCTTTTGCACATCATTTCCTGCCCCTCACCTCATCTTTACCCCTATCTAGCTCTCATTTCTGAATTTTCACCCTAATTCCAACCCAGTCATTTTTTCAGCTTCCAACCCTGATCTCCTCATCACTAATCCATGGAACCATTAAGAACCATGTTTTAAGAGTCTCCCAGTTACCAGGTACTGTGCCAGGAGGTGGGGAGAAAACCAATCCAAGTTATGGGCAGTCTAATCTAGTGGGGAAGACAGATATCAATCAAAGATGATAGCTACAGTGCTGTGAGAGCCATTAAGAGTTAAATCTGGCCTTTCTTGATGAAGCAATTATCAAGCTAAGATCTGAAGGAAGAGGAAACATTATTCAGGTCCAAGAGGTTGAGCAGGAATAGTATGTGCAAAGGCCCTGTGGTTGGAAGGAGTTGACCTCACTTCCTTCATGTCTTTATTCCAAATTTCCCTTCTCAAAGAGCCCTTCCCTGGTTACTCTATTTCTAAAGTTTGCTCCCCTAGACTTTATATTATCCTTCCCTGTTTTTTAGTTTCTCTTCAGCATTTATCACTCTTTATCATGGCATTTCATTCACTTGGTAATTAGTTAATATGGTCTGTTTCTCTCACTAGAATATAAGCTCCATGAGGGAGAGCAGGGATTTACTTTGGTTACATTGTATTCTTAGGGCCTCACACAGTGCTGGGAACATAGGCAGGGCTCCACAGTCTGCTGATGAATGAATGAGAGGCACCTAGTCCCAGACAGAAGAGATCAAAGGGGAACGTGGTGGGGGATGAGACCCTTGAGTTAGGTGTGGGCGCCATGTGAAAGGATGATGTCATTGTCCCAAAGGTGAGTTGTCTGCCGGGCTTGATCAGGGGTGGGGTGGGGGGTTGGGCATGACATGAGATTTGGGTTCTCACTCCCAAACTTAAACCACATCCCTACCCCTGAGCTCAACCTGAACTGCAATCTCTTCCCCATTTCTTACCACATCCCAAATCTACTGGAACCATCTCTTCATCTCAGAATCCCTGCCCTCCTCCACCCTTATGTGACCCAGACACTGTGAGACCTTCCCTTGATGGTGATGGAAGGGTGCCACCAGGGAGGAATGCTGGGCTGGCGCTTCCTGTTGGCAGGGGCTGCCCTTGGGAGGCAGAAGGAAAGAGGGCAGGTCCAGAAAAGGGGCTGAGAGCATAATTCTCTCCTCACATCACTCTCCTTGGGTCCCAAACGCTAGCTGCTGAGTGTAGAATTTCATCCTTTTTCATCATCTCATGCTAATCCCAGCGCCTCCCTAAACTCAGCCCTAACCCAGGGCCTGATCCCACCTCAGTCCTCATGGCTCTGGCTTCTGTGATTCTATCAGAAACTCACCCCCAATCCCAGTCCCCCTCCCATTCCGGGTATATTTTCTTCGGAGCACTTACTATCCAAAACAACACCGCACAAACGACTGTTTACTGTTGCTTGCCCTTGTGTGCACTGTGTGCCTCCTTCGTAGCTGCAGTGCCTAGAACAGCGTCTGAAACACTGTGCCTGCGCCAAAAACATCTCCTAAATGAATGAAGGTGTGAAGGAATGAATTACCTGATTCCCAACAAACCCAGTTCCACTGGAGCTCAGCCCTGACTCCCGCCCTCTTCCTAGCTTCATTCTTTTTGTTTCTTTTTGTTTTGGGTAATGGTGTGTACTTTACAAAATTGAGGGATAACATGGATACAGTGAAATACAAACAGTGCCTTATACTCTACCCAGGTCAAGGTATGGAACATTTCTATCTCCCTGTGTGGCCCCCCTCGTAGGTGCTCAGTCAGTATTCTATCCCAGGACGCCTCACAGGTCTGTCTTTTATAAGAATTACTTAGTTTTCCCTGTTCTTGAACTTTCTATCAGTGGAATGACAGAGGGTATACTCATATCTGGCTTCTGTCACTCAATATAATCTTTGTGAGTTTCATTCCTGTTGCAGGTTTTTGGGTTTTGTTTTTTTTTTAATGTTTTAGGGTTTTTCTCTTATTGCTGGATAGAATTCTATGTTTTGATTACACCACAAACTATATATCCATTCTTTAGCTTAATTCTTATGCCTCAAATTCCACTCCAACTGTCTTCTACTTTTGTATTCAATCCCAGTCCCTCCTCAGTTGATCCTGGCCCCACAGGAAGCAGTAGCTACCCACCCCCTCCCATCCCTGACTCTCTCTTCCTGGAGGCTCTCTGTGCCCTAGGGTCCCCAAGCTCTAACTCCAACACCCACCCCCCCACCCCCACCCCCGCTTCCTATCATGGGCTCTGGGCCCTGGGGCAGAAGGATGGGCCAGCTTTCCTGCTACAGCCGCTACCTTCCCCATTTCCCAGAGAGGAATGGCAAGGCAGCAGGCCAGCTGGACATCGAGTTTATGCTGCATCCCCTCCTCCGGCCCCCACCCACTGAGGGGCCCCTGAACCAGTGCAGGTAATCCCCTGCCCATGGCCCGGCCTCGCAGGGTTGCCCAGGGCTGCAGGAGATTGGGGCGGCCAGAAGGAAGGAGCTAATTAGGCTGAGAAAGATGTGAGGGCCCCACCCTGCCCTCTCCCTCAACTTCTCTGGAGCCCTGGCTCAGGCTGGACTGGCTCCTCAGCCCTGAAGCCTCTTTCAACCAAGTCATCTTCCACCCGCCCTCTTGGAGGTAGGCCCAGTGCCTTGCCTGTTGTTCCTCTCTATCAGCTCCCAGAGGGCTCACAGCCCAGACACCACCAGCTCACGGGCCAGGAGCACGGCCCTACCCCAGCCTGCTGGGCTCCCGTCCTGTGCCCCCATCCTGGTCCTGTGCATCAAGGGCAGTGGCTTCTCCAGGCTCTGGGTCCCTGCTTAGCCTCCACCTCGGGAGGCTGGACTTTCCATTCCTCCCTCGGTCTGATTTCCCTTGCCTGGCTTGGGCCCTGTGCGGCATCCCGCCGGCCCCTCCCACCCTCACAGTGTCTGCGATTGAGCCCCCTTCCTGCCTACTGAAGAGCAGCCATGGCCACATACAAAGTCAAGGTGGCCACAGGTACCGAAGCCTTGTCGGGAACCACGGACTCCATCTCTCTGACCATCGTGGGGACCCAAGGAGAAAGCCATAAGAAGCTACTGAACCACTTTGGGAGAGACTTTGCAACTGGTGCGGTGAGTGTGTGTGGGAGTGTGTGCGTGTGAATGTGCGTACATGGATGTGTATGTATCTGAGTCTTTGGAGCATGGGGTGGGATGGAGGCATGCAGGGAGGGAGCCAGGGGAGCTCTGAGAGAGGTCTGAAATCAGCGGGGCTCCAAGGGTGGCTGGGATGTCCCTGGCCCCAGACATGATTCCCAGTCTCCTACTCCCCTGGTCTGTCACCTCTCAGCCCTTTTGTGTCTTTCCTCATCCCTGTCCCTTCCTCTTTCTCGCCTCTTCCTTCTTTCTTGACCCCTTATCCCTGTTCCTCTCTGTCATCATTCATCCCACAACCCTCATCCTCAACCCTCTCCAACCCCCTTTATCTCGCCATCCATCATTCCCAGCCATTTCCCACTCTTTCTTCCCTCATCCCTTTCCCATTTTCTCTCTCCCCCTCTCTCTCATCCCTCTCTCTCCCATTCTTACTCACCCTTCCTAAATCAAGCTGCAGTGTAACTGGCTTCAATACACACTGGATTCTCTGTGACTTACATGGCATCAGACCAGCCCGTCCAGTGGTGACCTGCCTGCTCTATGATGGGAAGCTCCCTTTGCTAGGCCCTCAGCTGACTTTGAGTCAGCTCCACATAGATAAAGTGACTTTAATAGGTCACTTTATCTATGTGGCCATTTCTGAATTTTCACATCTTCATTGATAAGTGGGAGATAAAGGGGTTGGCTGGACCAGTGCTGCCCACTCTAAGGCTATAGGGGTTTTGAGGGGCCCTGGATCCCACTTGGACCCCTTTGTATACTAGCCCCTGGGGGCCCACATAGCTCCTGCAGCCTCGGGAGGTTGAGGAGAAGAGGGTGGAAGGAGGGGATCTCAGGAGCTGGGGGTGGAGAGAGGGAGGGGCTGGGTAGATGGCCCCAGCAGGAGTCAGGCAGATTGGAGGGGTTGGGGGAGAGCCCAACGATCAGGTCACCCCAATTCAGGGAGATGAGCTTCTCCAAGCATGAGTGGGGCCCGGGGGAAGGGCCAGACTGGTAGGAGGCCTGGCCGCTGAGCTGGCTCTGTGCCCTTCCCAGGTGGACGAGTACACAGTCCGGTGCCAGCAGGACCTGGGGGAGCTCATTATCATCCGCCTGTACAAGGAACGCTACATCTTCTTCCCCAAGAAGTCCTGGTTCTGCAACTACGTGCAGATCTGTGCGCCCGGTGGCCGCATCTACCACTTCCCTGCCTACCAGTGGTTGGATGGCTACGAGACCCTGGTGCTCCGGGAGGCTACAGGCAGGTACCCCATCCCGTACTATTAAGCCCCTTGCTCCGGCCTGGTCACCCCAGCATGGCCACCCCCGCCTCCCAACCAGCCAGCCAGCCAATTGCCAGGCAGCCCCCCACGGACTCTCAGGAACACCTGCCGCTCTCACACACCACCCTCTGGGCCCGGCTGGGGGCTGCAGCCTGGAGGAGTGGAGGTGAATGAGGCTTGGGGCCACTCTCAATACCCCAGGGTTTGGTCACAGAATGCGTTCCCAGAGTGGGCTCTCCATTACCTCTAGAGTTCCCTCAACGCCCACAGGATGCCTGGCTCCTCTCAAAAGACCGCAGGACTCTGCTAGGATGCCCTATTTCTGCCAAACAGCATGTCCTGCTCCTCAAAAAAAATCTCCTGGTGACTCCAGCAGGGTTCTGTTACTACAGCATGATGCCTTGTTCTTCTAATAGGATGGCCCATTACTCCATCTGCTGCCTTGTTACTTCATTAAGAAGCCCTGTTGGTTCAACAGTTCTCTGCAGCTTTATAACAGGAGGACTTGTACCGAATCATGACTCCCTGATTTACTAACTGAGCAGTTTTTAGACCGATGGGATGTTCTATTGCTCCAAAGGACTTCCAATCACCCCAAAAGGACACCTTATTTCTCTAACAGGACTCACTGTCACTCCAAAATGCCCCCCTTAATCCAGTAAGGCCCCATCACCATCCAGGCTGAGGCCCTGTTACCTGTCCAGGCTGTTGGGGTTTTCCGAGGTGGCCGATCAGGGCTGCCCAGCTGTTTTCCCCACCATTCGGATGCTGCTATGGAAGAGGGACGGGACTTGAGGGCCCAGCTCTGCCCCTGCCAGGGCCCTTGTCTGGTGGGCTTGGATCAGCTTGCTAATGTGTGGCTGCTCCAAGGGGACTGCAGGCTTGTTGTCTTTTTGCCCCTGGCTCTACCAGCCACGCTTCTTCTGGCCTCCCTTGAGTGGATGGGAGGGGAGGCAGGGCTGAGGGAGCCGAGGGAGCCACGAGCTCCTCCTCCCAGAGGCTGACCACCCCTCGTCCATCTCTCATATCCCTGTGGCAAGAGCCTTTCTCTGGGAGATGGGGATGGGGCCTGAGCTGGGGAAAGGAGAGGCAGGCAAGAGGGAGGCAGGCTTGGTGGAGGTTAGGGAGGCCAAGGAGGGGGTTTCACGGGGCTTCACAGCTTCTTCCCACAGTGATAGATCTGAGTGGCATGGACACAGGGGACAGGCAGGGTGACGCTGGGAAGCCAGGCAGGAATAGGGTTGGGTGGGGCAGCTGCCATGCAATACCCGGTCAGGGAGACTTGAATCACCTGCTGGGCCCATCAAGGAGTGAGGCTCCCAACCTGGGATGAGGCCCAGCTGGGTCTGTGGGTCGCATGATTCCACGGGACCGTGTTCATCCCAGGCACAACATGAGCTGAGTCAGATGAAGGAGGAAAGTGGCAGACGGGGCCGTGAAGGAGAGTGATGGGGCCTGCAGTGACAGGGACATGCCAGACTGCAACGACCTGCCAGGATGCTGGAGAAAGACAGGCCTGGATCTGAACGTCAGCTTCACCACTTCCTAGATATCTGGGCACATTTCCAAATTCTTCTAAGCCTCAGTGTCCCTGTCTGTAAAACTGGGCTAACAGCAGAACCTACTTCATAGGGCTGATGTGAAAAGCCAGTAAGAGAACCTCTGTAAGGAGGGTTAAAAAGGCGGAAAATGTTGGTGGTTGTTAGTGGGTGGTAGGTGAGTGATTGGAAGCAGACTGCCTGGGTTCAAGTCCCAGCGCACCGTTTTCTATTTAATACTGTTTCCTCTTTGGAAAATGAGCACAACCATATAGTCCCTTTGCTGAAACTGCTGGGGCCAGAGGTGTTTCGGAATTCACATTTCATTTAGAAGACAGACACACCCACACATATAATGTAAATATATGAAATTGATGGTTCCTAGACTGGCTCCTCTACACAGATGGCAAGGAGAGAATGAAGAAAGAGGCAGACTATCCCAGATTGGTTAATGACAGGTTAAGTAAGCAAGGGAAGTTACTTACAAGGTTGCCTTGAGTGTAAGGCCACAGATGAGTAGATCTCTGCACTTGCCCACCAGAATCTTAAAAATTTATACAGCCACCTTAACTGGCTTCAGTCCATATACTGTCCAAAAGGTCTCAACAACACAGTGCTCTCTCAAGGCTGCATCCTTGAAAACGGGCCCCACTGTGGGGAACAGTGGTCAGAATGTACATTCCAAGGACACGGGAGGGGTGAGGAGCCTCTGATTGCCTGTGTCCAGCTATAGGGTCAGCCAGGGGTCATGTACTCTCAATGACCTCCTCCAACAGAAATATATACAGTAGTTCCCCCCATCTTTGGGAGATACGTTCCAAGACCCTCAGTGGATGTCTGAAGTCTCAGGTAGTACCGAACCCCATACGTACTATGTTTTTTCCCTATGCTAATAGGTGGGCAGCTGATAACAGTGTGCATACGATGGACAAAGGGATAATTAACATCCCAGACTGGATGGAGAGGGAGGACATGAGATTTCATCACTATTCAGAACGGCACGCAGTTCAACACTTATGAATTATTTATTTCTGGAATTTTCTATTTAATATTTTTGGACCAAGGTTGACTGCAGGGAACTGAAACTGGAGAAAATGAAACCGTGGATGGGAGGGGAGCCTCCTGTATGGATATATAGACATGCACCTCCATATATGAATATATTCTATATACACACACACCATATATTCCAAATATTATGTAGTACATCCATCAGGTCACTCCCTAATCAAATATACTAATATTTTTGCAGCAAAAATTCTAAATAGTTTTATCAAGTGAGTTGAATAAAGACTGTACATAGCTCAGGCAAATTTAGAGCAGGTTTTCTCAGCCAAGCAATTTGTGCCTACCTTGTGAAAAAAACAGACTTGATTCTGGATTATTTTGGATTTCGGAATTGTGGAGATGGGATTGCCAGCCTACAGTAATAGCCACCTGCCTCATCATGTTGTTCTTGTGTAGATTGGATTATTGACATAAGGAAAGTGTTTAGAACGTGCCTGGTACTTAGTAAGGGCTAAAAAAAAACTGTTAGGTATTCATGTTTCAGTGGGTCTAGAAGAGAGACTTCCCTGCAGCAGCAGAGCACCCCTTAAAGGGTAGAGCGAATGGGGAGAAGGGTGGCCCATGACCGTTTCACCTGAGTTTTGGGGAGGAGACACACCCTCTCTCTCCCAGGATAAGCCTTCCCCATCCTTGGACTTGGGCCCCCAAGAGCTGACCTTGGGGGCAGAACCTGAATTCTGATCCTGGAAGTAGGCAGGGGCAGGAAGGGGCTGGGGTCAGACCTTGAGCTTCCTTGTTGGTTTCCCTACAGGAAAGACAACAGCAGATGACACGCTTCCGACCCTTCTGGAGCACCGAAAGGAGGAGCTCAGAGCCAAACAGGACTTCTACCAGTGAGGGCAGGGCGGCAGGGGCTGTGGGAAGTCAGGTGGCCAGTGATGGCTGTGCCCGCTGTGCCCAGGGATGCTGTGTGTGGTAGGGCCCACCATCTCAGCTTCTCTTTGCAGCTGGAGGGTCTTCTTTCCTGGCCTGCCCAACTATGTGGACATCCCCAGTTATCGCCCTCCTGTCCGGCAAAACCCCAACCGACCTGAGTAAGACCCGTGGCTGCCCAAGGGTCCCTCCCAGGGCTGACACGTAGGCCCTGGCCTCTCGCCGCTCCCTGGACCCCAGATGCCTGGCCCCAGTCCAGCACTCCTCCCCACAGGTGGAATGGCTACATCCCAGGATTCCCGATTCTCATCAACTTTAAGGCCATCAGGTTCCTGAACTTAAATCTCCGCTACTCCTTCATCAAGACGGCCTCCTTCTTTTTCCGCCTGGGACCCATGTGAGTGTGTGTGTGAGGGGTGGGGATGAGGCCTCCTGTAAAGACTGCCCCATCCACCATGCCTGCCTCCACCACAGCCCTGGAGGTCAGAATAGCCAGAAGGGCAGAGGGAGCTGAAAACACAGGCATAGGGAACCTGAGAGCTGACATTCAGAGACCTAGGCGTAGAAAAGCTTTGGGCTGTGCAACCGGGAGACCCTGAGACTCCCCAGACTCAGAGACCCAGAGGCTCTGGGGGGTGGTGTGGAGTGGGGCAGCCCTGTCTCCGTTCCAGAGGGCACCTGACAGCCTCTCTGATGGCCTCCCCCTGGAATCCCATATTCTAGGGCAGTGGCATTCAAATTCCGCGGCCTGTTGGACTGCAAACAGTCGTGGAAGAGACTGAAGGACATTAAGAAAATTTTCCCTGCCCAGAAGTCTATCATCTCCGGTATGGGGTGGGGCATCCTGAATCAAACACGGGGGAGCAGAGCGATCTCTGGCAGAGGTACTCGAGACGCGTGCAGGAGGCAGGACTCCACCGCGGGCAGTGGAATGGGAGCTGCGTAGCGAACCTGGAGCAGGAATTCGCTCAGGCGGCGCGCCCTCTGGCGGTTCCTTGGGAAATGTCGCCTTAGGCCCCTCCGGCTGCCCAACTGGAGGCTGGGGACGTCGTTTTCCTCCCCGAGTCTTTTCGGATTGTCCATTGCCTTCCTCTGTCCTAAGGGGGACCGGGTCGCGTCTTGACTCCCCTACCCTGTCCCCCCAGAGTACGTGGCCGAGCACTGGGCAGAGGACAGTTTCTTTGGGTATCAGTACCTCAATGGCATCAACCCAGGCCTGCTCTGCCGCTGCACGAGGATCCCAGACAAGTTTCCCGTTACAGACGACATGGTGGCCCTGTTTCTGGGCGAGGGAACGTGCCTACAAACGGAGCTGGAGGTGGGGCCTGCTCCTGCGTTGACCCCCACTGTCTGCCTTCCCCCCTCCAACCCCGCATCGCCGGCTCTCCCCACCTAGGCGCCCTGCAGAGTCCCCCCTCCCCACCTCCAGCATCCCCAGCTTGGGTCCTGGGCAACCTCGGCACCAGGGGGCCAGGGCACCCTGCATCCAAGGTGTGGGTCATGGGTACCGCGTGCTGGTGCCTATCTGCCCACCCATCATGGCTTCCCTCCAGAAGGGAAACATTTACCTGGCAGACTATCGCATCTTGGAGGGCATCCCCACCATTGAGCTCAACGGCCGGAAGCAGCACCACTGCGCCCCTCTGTGCCTGCTGCACTTTGGCCCGGAAGGGAAACTGATGCCCATCGCCATCCAGGTGCCTGGGGTGCAGGCCTAGGGTGGCTGTGTGAGTGTTGCCAGTGGGTGAGCCTCAGTGTGTGCATGAATATGTGTGTGTACTTGTGTGACTCTGGGGGCCTGGTCTGTACTTGTATACCCCTATCTGTGTGAGTGTATAGTCAGTGGGTCAGCCTGTGTGTGTATGTGCACGTAAACCTGTGTGTGCACCTACCTGTTTGTGAAGGACTGTGCTTCTGTGAGTTGCACATCTGTGTGTAAGTATGTGTGCCCATGTGAGTGTGTATCCCTGTGTGTGCATCTGAGAATACACCTATGTTTACATATGTCTGTTTCTGGGTGTGTAGCTAGTGGTGGGCCTGGTGTATGGTCCTGGCTGTAAGTACTGGGCTGAGACCCTGCGTGTCCCTACATATCTGTGTGCTGCTGCTGTGTGCTTTATGCCCATGCATGAAGTTGGGTCCCTGTGAGTGCACTCATGTGTAAGCCCCAGTGGGTAGAGTGTGTGTGCTGTGTCTATATGCGTACAAATAACCAGATGGGAATGCGCTTGCTGGCTCAAGCTTGTTTCTTTGACTCCATTCATCCAACCACTTGATAAAACAATGCCCCTTGTGGGCCAGGCCTCTGCTAGAAAAGCTGTACTAATCAGTCTTAGCCACTGCCTTGACAGTCTGGTCTGGCAGGAAAGGAATCCAAGGTGCTTACTTCCCAAAGGTCTCCATCAGGATCACGCATAAATTAGACAAAGGCACCCCTCTAGGGGGGATCAGCCAAGCTGTAATGCTCCTAGCTCATTAGGAACAGTGTAGACTAGATTTCAGTGACCCCCTAACCCCAGGGGGCTAGGTACCCTTGTGCAGTGCACAACCTGCACAGCTGAATATGGCAGCCATGGAGTTGAGATAAGGAAGTCTTCTCAGAGGAGGCAGCTTTTGAGCTGATTCTTGAGAATGAGTGGGAGCTATCAGGTAGAGAAAGAGGGAGAAGGTACTACAGGCAGAGGGAAGAGCAAGAGCAAATCTAAGGAGGGAGGAAAGGCCCTGGTGTGCTCAGAGGACCAGAGGGACTGGAGTGTAGGGAGTGGAGTTTTTACCTCCTGGACTCCCCTCTGCTTCCCTCTTGTAGTGAGGGCCCTTGTTGTGGATGTGGGTCTCTGCTCTAACATAAACCTTTCTCTTTCCCCACCCGCAGCTCAGCCAGACCCCTGGGCCCAATTGCCCCATCTTCCTGCCCAGCGACTCCGAATGGGACTGGCTGCTGGCCAAGACGTGGGTGCGCTATGCCGAGTTCTACAGCCACGAGGCCATTTCCCATCTGCTGGAGACCCACCTCATCGCTGAGGCCTTCAGCCTGGCCGTGCTGAGGCAGCTCCCCATGTGCCATCCCCTCTACAAGGTAAGGGCTTGGGTGAAGGGGCCTCTGTGAAGCATCACTCTCACCCCACCTCAGAAAGTCACCTGGCTCGCTCAGCAGTCAGAAGGACTTCAGTTAGACTTGGAGAGGCACCTGGGGACCCACAAGAGAGAGCTTGGGGTGGGGACTTCCCAAAGTCAGGGGGTCTGATGTTGCAGAAATGGGGGTGCTGACGTTCTTGGGGGGATGACTTCAGTCCTCTCTCCTAACCCTCCTTGCTCTCCTCACAGCTCCTCATCCCCCACACCCGGTTCACCATCCAGATCAACAGCATCGGGCGGGCTGTCCTCATTAATGAGGGGGGGATCTCCGCCAGGGTAAGACTTCTGCCTCCCACCCCGGCAAGACACGTGCTTTCCTTCTGGCCTTTGCAGTTAGACTAAAAGCAGGATTTCCCACTTGTCTTTAGATCATGACTGGGCACGGAGGGAGGGGACCAGTTAAGGCGGAGGCTGTATCTACAAGGGTGCAGAGGCGGGGGCTGGGTGTGTTGGCCTGGATTGTGAGAAGTCCTGGGGTGGGGGAAGCTGGCTGGGGATCCGAGAAGCACTTACTAGACTGTGTGAAAGGGGAGTGATGCTCAGAGGGGAGGACTTTCAGGGACCCCATTGCTCTAGTGTCTGCCTCGTCCCTAACAGAGCATGTCCCTGGGGCTGCCTGGCTTTGCGGAGGTGATGGTGCGGGCCCTGTCAGAGATCACCTACGACAACCTCTACCTCCCCAACGACTTTGTGAAACGTGGGGTTCAGGACCTGCCAGGATATTATTACCGTGATGACAGCTTGGCAGTGTGGGATGCGCTGGAGAGGTGAGGTCAGGGCAGCAGAGGGTGGTACTCAGAGTGGACACCCTGGGATGTTGGATGGGGGCCTGGGGAGCTTTTAAGGACCAGGGGTGCCATCCAGGGGCTTGGTCTTGGGGATAAGTTCTGGAGTCTGTGTTGGTCACATGTGTGCTCATACTCTGGGTGGGGCCTAGGGAGCCCTGGTGAACCCCTTTATTGCTTTGGCCCCAGTCCTCGGCCGGCCAGACCCTGTGTGGGCTCTGTGCTGCCTGTGGACCTCACTTGACCCTCATTAGGAGTGCTCTGAGTATCTTCTGATCTTACCAAGCCACCCTCCCCACCTCTGCCTACTCACAGGCCTGGGGCTGCTCTGGGTCAGCCAAGGTTGGGGCATCCTGCGGGAGGTGGGAGAAGCATGATGGGGGAGGACGGGGAAGGGTTCAAACTGAGGCCCTGTCCCCTGGTCAGGTATGTGACAGAGATCATCACCTACTATTACCCATGTGATGCAGCCGTGGAGGGTGACCCAGAATTGCAGTCCTGGGTGCAGGAGATATTTAAGGAGTGCCTACTAGGACGTGAGAGCTCAGGTATGGACCTGGGCGCCTGGGCACCCAGCAGGGACCTGGGGCTTGTGAGGTAGGCCCTCCCAAGCTGGACT
Organism: Camelus ferus; assembly: GCF_009834535.1. Classification (NCBI taxonomy): domain Eukaryota; kingdom Metazoa; phylum Chordata; class Mammalia; order Artiodactyla; family Camelidae; genus Camelus; species Camelus ferus. The sequence continues at coordinate 12,446,988 of NC_045711.1, read as the reverse complement.
GGAGCAAGTCTCACTGTGGGCTGAAGGAGGCCAAATTACGGCTGTAGGATTTGGACAGGGTTCTTCCCTGGACCCTTGAGCAGGGATATCTCGGAGAGGTTGGGGAAGAAAGCATGCCTGGCCATTGGTCTGAGCTCAAGGGCTGTGGGTCATCCCAGTCCCCCATCTCGGAAACAAACCTTTGTGGGCTAAGAAGTGGGGCATGAGCTCAAACAGGAAAGGGCCACGTGTACTGGAGGCAGGGGAGCTGTGGGGAGCTGGTGGGCTCCAGGAGAGGGGCAGAGAGAGCATCTTGAGGACATGCCACTTGGGTACTCACTCAACAAATATTCAGTGAGCAACTGTGATGTGACAAACACTGTACTGGTTATGGGGGAGACTAAAGGGAAGGAGCTGGTGAAGGCACTGCCTTCAGGTTGATCAGTCTGTGCGGGAGGTCCGCTCACCATCAACAGGCAGTCACACTATAGCAGGATTGGTGCAGTTTGTGGGGAAGCCGGGGAGGGGGCACAGGGAGGGCTGGCGGGTAGGGAGTGGGAGTGAGTAGCAGCAGGCTAAGATCTAGCTGAGGTCTGACACCACGGCTAACATCTAGCTAAGATCTGCAGGATGGGAGGTCAGCTGGGAGATGGGGTTGGAAAGTTCTAGGTGGGAGCAGCAGGTGGAAACGCCCGAAAGCCCAAGTGAGTGTAGTGAGTTCTGGGACTGCTTACAGGTCCCTGAAGCTGGGCTTTAGGCTAGGAATCGGCAGGCTCCGGTGGGATAAAGCTGGAGCCAGGAGCAGAGGCTGGGTGCACAGCCTGGTGGAGGAGTTTGGAATTACTCCGAGTCCAGAGGAAGCTAGCGAGGAGTGTTGGAGATGAGATCTGTAAGTTAGAATATCAGGCTGCAATGGCAGTCGGAAGACAGTTTGGGAAGCTGCTGTGGTGCCCCGGAGGGAGGTGATAGGGAGCTGATCTGGGTGAGGGTGGTGGGAAGAAGGGAATTCCTGGGCTAATTGAGAGACAGAAATGACAGGACTTGGGGACTGGTGGGGGCTAAGTGAGGGGAGGAGGGCCAAGGGTGACTCCTAGGTTTCAGGTTTTTGCAGCTGGGTGGATGGTGTGTGTCATTTCTTGAACTGAGGGCCTAGACGGAGGAGCAGTTTTGGGAGGAAGATGATGGGTCTGGTTTGAATGTGTTGGCTTTTGGAACCTGGGGTTACCATGGCAACCAGGGCTAGCTGCTCAGGTGGGACACAGCAAAGAGAAGCAAGTAGCTTAGTTAGGTGTGAGACCAAGTATCAGCTGCTGAGAAATCCACCTGACATGAGTGCAGTCTCAAAAGAAAGGAGGGCAGTGGGTGGGGGGGGGGGCTGTACTGAGTCAGGATGGGGAAAGCCAGGATTTTTAAAGCCTTTCCCCAGCTGAGGCCTGGGACCAGAGAGGCCCCCTTAAGGGAGCTGGAGGAGAGACCTGAGGGCCCTACCTCAGGCAGGTGCCTGGAGCAGCCCCCAAGGACATCTGGCCAAGGCCAGTTGAACCCCCTCCCCAAGTCTCGTGGTCTGGATTGAGGACGGGGTGTGAGGTTGTGGCCCCAGGAAGGCCAAGCAGGCAGGATGAGGGCACAGATGTGGCAGCTTAGAGTGATGGAGGGACAGGGTGAGCTGGGCTTGGTCACGCCTTCTGCTGGCCAGCCAGGACCAGGGCAAGACTGACACTGCCGGGGCTTTCCCCTGCCCCTCAGGCTTCCCCACGTGCTTGCGAACTGTGCCTGAGCTGATCCGATATGTCACCATTGTCATCTACACCTGCTCTGCCAAGCACGCAGCTGTCAACACGGGGCAGGTACCTGTGCTCACTAGCCCCCTCCCCAGCCCCAGACCTAACCTTAGTCCCAGCCCCAAACTCAAACCCAACCTCAAGCATAATCCCCAGGCCAGCCCCGATCTGTCTCAACGAGAGTCTCAGCTTCAGTCCCAATCTCAGTCGAAACCCAAGAGTCTTGGGGTGCTCTCTGACGGGGAATCCCTCCTCTCCCCGACCTCCAGTTGGAGTACACCTCCTGGATGCCCAACTTCCCATCATCCATGCGGAACCCACCAGTACAGGCCAAGGGGCTGACCACTCTGGAGACCTTCATGGACACGTTGCCGGATGTGAAGACCACATGCATCGTCCTATTGGTGCTTTGGACCCTCAGCAGGGAGCCGGATGACAAGGTGCCATGGGGCCTCGGGGAGCGGGGAACTCTGAGCAGAGACAGGAGGCTGGGAGCTGAGGGCTGACAGTGGGAGAGGAGGTGTCAAAGGCAGGAGGCAGGGAGAGAGAGGCTGCTGAAAGGGAAGGGCGCAGGGGCAGGGGCCCGCTCGGTCCCAACTTCCTGGTTCGGTGCCCACAGCGGCCCCTGGGCCACTTCCCCGACATCCACTTCGTGGAGGAGGTCCCACGGAGGAGCATAGAGACCCTCCGCCAACGTCTGGCTCAGATCTCGCACGACATCCGCCAGCGCAACAAGTCCCTCCCCATCCCCTACTACTACCTGGACCCCGTGCTGATTGAGAACAGCATTTCTATCTAGTGCTGCCCTTCCCACCTCGTCCCTGCTGCGCCCGCCTGTTTTCCAATAAAATCACTTCAAACACAAGCCCTGGGTCTGTCAGTGCACGTGGACGTTTAGTCGGGGCATAGGCGGCAGGGCTGGCGCCGCGGGCTGCGCGCTGGGGCTGGGGCGCGCCATGCGCTCATGTGGCGATGCTGTTCCCCACCGTGGGGTCCAGGACCACGCGTAGGGCAGCTCCAGGCCCCGGTTCCGCTCCCGGATGTCGCGTGAGATCTTGGCCAGGCGGCTCTAGAAGGAGGCGATGCTCCTGCGCGGGGAGTCCTCTGTGAAGTGCTCAGTAGGTGCCCAGGTGCAGTTGGGGATCAAAGGAGACAAGGCTGGGACCCCCGCCCCGCGATGTCCCGGTCCGCGGTTCTGATCCATTTTAAGTCCTCCTACCTAGGGATCCAGACCACTGAGGACCTCCAACTACCAGAAAATTCACCAGAGAACATAGACCACCACCCAAGCCCCGTCCACCTAGGAACTCAGACCATCCAAGACTCATCCAACTTGAGACATAAATCACCCATCCTCGTAGCCAAAAGAGCACCCTAAACCTAGACCACCCAAGTCATGATCCCTTTGAAACCCCAACCACTCTAAGCTCCACCTACTAGGAACCCATGCTATCCTAAACCACACCCCCAGCAACATGTCACTCCAGGCCCTGCCCACGGAGGAGCCCAACCTGCTAAGTGCACCTTCCAAGTGATCCACTTCATCACACCCCACCCACTCTCCTGGAATCTGAGAAGCCGACTCCCATCCCCACCCTAGGCCTTGTTTACAGTGTCCTTGGTGTTGTCGCTGATACCCCAGAGGTGCACAAGGGTGTGGCACGTGGCATCCACCTCAGGAAGTGAGGCCACCAGGTTTGTCTGGCCTTTGGCGGTAGGCAGGTGGAGCTGCGTGGTGGTGGGGAATATTGGGCATCCAGGCACTGAAATCAAACTGACCCCCCAAACTCAGTAAGCACAGGAATGCCAGTATTCCTGCTATGTCCACTTATCCCCACCGAGTCTGGCACACCCTCATCTGGCCACTGTTGGTGGTAGCATGTTGGGCTGAGCAGTTGAAGACGATCATAGTGAGATACTCAATGAGGCCAGTGCAGCTGTCCAGGGCGGAAGGGACCTCTGGATGGAGGCAGATGGAAGGAACAGAGCTGAAACCCAAGACCTGCTGCCCCAGAGAAGTGGGGTCTCGAGGCCGGCAGACAGGGATGCTCATCTGAGCTCACATGGCTTAGCAATCCCTCCTGGAAGATCTCCCTGACTGAGGCCTGCAGCTCCAAGTCCTTGCTCACTGCACTGTCGTCCTGGTAGTAGATGTCAACAATGTTGGACACCAAGCTGGGGATCGATCAGGAGTACATGGTGACTAACAGTTGGGAGCCTGTGCTGCCCAGGGATGTGGGTTGGAAGAGACCACTGAGACCAGCTGCCCCAAAAGGAGGAAACTGAGGCCAGAGAAAGAAAATGGCCAAATACACATCATATGAACCGCCCAGCTAAGCTTCAAACCTAGAGGCCTCAGTCTCCACCAGGGGGTGCAAACCAGGGGCCTGAGAACCATAGTTGGTTTGTAGGTATGTTTTGATTGGCTGCCGAGGTTTTCTGTGTTTCTTTTTCAAGCTGAATCAATAGCCAATATTTAAATATTAGAAAATGTCCAGTCTCTCTAGAAAAATCTAAAGCTCTGGCTATTGTCATAGCTGGGTCGCCATTCTCCCCATCAGACAAACGTAAGTTCTCCACCGGCCACAGTCTCTGCCCACCCTCCTTCCTGCTTGCTGGCCCTGCAGGCATTTGCAACCCAGTTTTCTGAGCCACATCAAGCCACGGAGAAGGATCAGATGCCAGACTTCTCTGTGTTGCAGCTCCAGGTCCCCCATGGCTCCTGGGCTAGTTGGGTCCTTTCCTAGACCGGTTCCCAAAGGGCAGACTGGGGTTTGCCTAGCTCTCCATGGCATCCACCCCCAGTCACAGCAGGGCTTATGATCCATGGCTAAGAAGGGTTTTGACACAGGCAGCTCCAGCTAGGGATGTTCACTGGGGGGGAGTCCCGGAGAACTTCAAAGGGAGGTGGGCATGAGCTGGGTTTGAAGAAGGGGCAGTGTTTGGATACAGAGACAAAAAGAATCGGGGTGCCTGGCCTCCTTAGGCTCCATGTGTGCTGAGGAGGAAGAGTGGAAAGGGAACGGCAAACTCCAGAGTGGATGAGATGCCGCCTGAATGCTGCGTTCCTCGTGGCCAAAAACAGAGCCCCATGAGGTGCATGAGCAGAACTCTCACAGACTCCAGTACCTGGGGAGGGTTGTTATGCTGGGTAATGGCAGGAATGGGGACCCACAAGGAGGCCAGATATCAAGAACGTTTGGCCATGGGGGTGGAGGCCAGAGGTACATTCCAAGGAGGTCTCCAGTGAGGGAAATTTAGAAGGAAAGTCTAGAGATGTGGAGACTGTCTTTGGGGTTAATAATAATAATAGCTAATGCTCAAAGAGCCTGTCCTATTCACCTGAGATTTGTGCTTAGGTCCTAACATTTAATCCTAATATTAACCTACGAGGTAGGTCTCTTATTAGCCCCATTTTCAGATGAAGAAACAGACAGAGTGGTTAAGTGACTTGCCCAAGGTCACACAGTTGGGAAAGAAGAGGAGGCAGGAAAGTGCTGTGAGACAGCAGTGTGTTTTGGCAGAAGGTGGGGGGAAGTTGAAGAACAAATTGACAGAGAAGTAGCTGAGGGCGAGGCTCAGAGCCAGGCCTCCCTGGCTCAGACCCCAGGGAGATTCACCTCTCTATGGCCACCCAGATCCAGAGTGTATCATCTCGGTCGTAGTAGTGGACAAGGTCCTGAACCTCTCAATCAGCCAGGTGGTGGGGCAGGCAGAGGGAGCGGTAGGTGACAGCCTTCAGCCCTTTGGCCAGCAGCTCCACGCAGCCCACCTGTCCCAGTGATGTTGCCTGTAACGAGCAGAGAGCCAACTGTGCCAGGAGCAGGGGGCTCAGGACCAAACCTCAGCCCCTTCCTGGCCCCCTTTGCTGACCACCAGGATCCCAGGCCTCCCAGGGCCCTGACCTGGTGGACGAGCTTTCCTGCTGCAAAGAGCCCAGTGCGGGCTTGGATGTTGATGTGGAAGGTGTAGCAGAAATGAGGAATGAGCAGCTGGGGAGAACCAGAGTCCCACGTTAGATGAGGCAGCTCCAGGTCCCCCATGGCTCCTGGCACTGAGAGGACTGGTCCTCCCTAGCTTGAAGATGGGGTGGCACACGGGCAGCTGCCGCAGCATGGACAGAGAAAAGGCTTCCATCACAAAGTGGGCTCGGAGCAGATGCATGACAATCTCGTGCACCAGGAATCCTGAATATTGCACCAAGGTCTTGGCCAGGAGCCAGTCCTCAGCCGCATCACAGGGCAGCAAGATGGGGCTGCCAGGGCCAGGGGTCTGAGTGAGCTGGAGTCGGGGGCACAGGGGAGGGGGTGTCAGTCAGAAACTGGCTGCAAAAAAGTGTGGCCCATCACCATGTCCATGGGGCTGATCACATGGTCAATTCCCATACTAGCTGTGTGGCCTCAGGAAAGTTAATTAACCTCTCTGTGACTCAGGTTTCTTATCTCTAAAATAAGGTTGGTGATCATAATCCTCTTCTCTTTGGGTTGCTGAGGATTTAATGAATTAATGCCAGTCAAGTACTTAGAACAGTGCTGGGTACACACTCAGCACCATATGAGAGTTTCTTGTGATCACTTCTAGTACAGCAAGAGAGGAAGTGGAGTCGCTGAGAGGCGAAGCGATCCAAGGCCACCTTGTTGGCACTTGTGCAGAGCCCAGCTGAGGGCTCCTTGTACCAGCACAAAGTCAGGCAGAGCCCCAGTTGTGTGGGGCAGAGGCTGGGAGGGGCTGGGTAGGATAGGATGGTATGTGATGGTTAGCACTTGAAACAGTTGCATAGGGAGAGGAAACCTTTCAGTCATCCTCAGCATATGATATGCTCCCCACATATCCCCGCACCTCCCCAAGGCTCTGCCTTGCTGACCTGGATGGCGAGGGGCAGCAAGGGTCCACCAGGGCGCTGGTGCAGCAGGGTCAGGGGGCACTCATAAACTGGGGTTGCCCGTTAACGACATTGAGGGGGAGGCCTGAGAGGATGGCATGGTTTACCAGGTACAGAGAGCCCTTTGGGGGAGAAGAGGATGGAGAGGAGGGCTAGAGAGGGGGCAGCTCTGTGCAGTCCTGGGAAGCTGAGGGAGGGAGGGGGAGTTACTCTGCACCCACAGAGATTTCACTTAAAGGAAGCTCATCCCTGGAGCCAGTGGGGATCCCAGCCCAGAGCCACCTTCTGGTTCCAAAGAAAGAGACTGTCGCCCAAATATTGGAGGTGCTTCTGCTGTAGCCAGGCCCAAGCTTCAAGGACAGACAGTAAGAGAGAGCCTTCCTGGAGGACAGCACCTTTGGATGCAGAAGGCACTCTCTTGGGGTTGGGGCACCTCTCATCCCAGTAGTCCAGGGATGGGGGTTGGGGCGGATGGCAGCTCTGGGAAGCATTTAGCTGACCAGCTGAACGGTCTCCTCAGTAACCATGAGAGTCGCGTTTCTGAGCTGTGGGGTCCTGCCAAATGCCCGGAGCCTTGCAAAGCACCAGGAGAGAGCATTCCCCACTCAGCCCTGCCCCCTCAGTCTTTGCCCTCGAAGAACAACCCCCTCGCTGCCGTGAGGAGCACTCAGAGGAGTGGCTGAGCTAGTGGGAAAGGGGTAGGAGAGGATGACGGCTGGGTGGAAGAGAAGGGATCTGGGGGACTGGGAGCCAGGGCATCTGGGCTCCTGAAGGCACTGGGAGGTGGTGGAAGGTTGGCTGGACCCCTGCACCCCTCACCTCCAGCTCAGCCTGCAGACTGGTCCAGGGGCCCAGCACAGGTGCCACCATGGCATCAATGACAGGGAAGTTCTTTGGGAGGCAGTGACAGCACTGGATCAGAACTGGGTTGAGGCCGTTCAGAAACTGGTAGGCAAAGAAGGTATTCTCTTGCCAAAGTTCAAACATGTACTCTGCAGGGGGTGGGTGTGGAGAGGGTCACCCTGGTGCCCAAGGACACAAGTCCCCAGCCTCCAGCACTGCCACCGCACAGTCACTCTCGGATGCTCCCCTTTTCCTACCCCAACTGGGTGGATGACTTAACTAGTGAGTGGTTTCTCAGAAAACAAGGGATCAGAATCTGGGTTCTTCCTGAGGAGTCACCGATTCCCTTAGCCACACCCACTTTGAGGGAAGCCTCAGGTGCTCTGTGATGTGCACTGACTGTATTTGGGATTCGGGCAGAATTTGAGAGAATCAGAAGACTGAGGAATGCCAGATACCAGCAGAGCCCATCCTTCTTGGCCTCTTGGGGTCCTTCTAATTCTCTGTTAAAATTAAAACTCACCAGGCCCATGTCCTGTTCTCCTGCATTTTAGCCACAGGACAGTCTGGATACTTAGTTAAACCAGAACAACCACTCAGAGTTTTCATCACCTCGGGTGTGTGGCTAGTGTTTTTGGAACCGAGGTACAACATGTATGGTTTGGACCCACAGTGCAGCCCTGGGGGACAAGGATATTGGAGAGTGGAAGTGCCTGAATCCTTCAACTTAGTTTGATTTTCAAGCCTGCATGCAAGACACAAGGCCCCAGCCAAGTAGGCAGCACTGCTGGGAGGAAAAAATCTATCTGATTTCTGAGGATATACATAGGACAGGTGTTTCCAGTTGTCAGAACAACTCAGTGTTGGGAACAGTTTGAAGATGTAGTTATGAAGTCAGGGGAGGAGGATGACCAGCAAACAGACCGCAATTCAGCCACAGGAGAGAGGCTGTAGACTTTCGGAGACGGCAAAGATAGAGCGCTTTGCTGGGAGGTGTTTGAACTTGCCTTGACAAAGAAGCGGAGTTCCTAGAACTTACTTCCTGGCCATTCTTGCTGAAGCCCTGATGGGTGAGGATGACTCCTTGAAGAGTGGGCCTTAGTCTATCCTGAGAGGGGACATTTGGGACGAGCATCCTCTCTGGGTCCCTCAGCCCCTACCACCTGTTCCTCCTACACAGAGACCAACCTCCCCCCAGGTGACAAAAAGCATGCCTTCTCAGGGCACAAATGAGGCTCTGTGAAGGACAGGGGAGGGAATGGGCAGCAGTGCAGGATGAGCTCTGTGATTTCCAGAATGTTCTCAGTCTAGCTCTCGGGTTCTCAGTCCTCTAAGGTGACCCCTGCAGACCCTCTGGCCCTGCCGCAGCCACCTGGTCTCCCTCATACCCAGACCTGACACGGGTGATTTGGAGAAGATGAAGGTGCGGTGGATCTCATCCAGGCTCCTCCAGGGCCGCTGGCTGTCCAGCAGTCCCTTCAGCTTCAAGGCGATGTTCCTATGATGAGTGGGAGAGCCTGGGAGGGAAACGGGGGTGCAGTGAGGGAGGTGTCGGGCGGGGGCAGGTGGGCTCACGTTCTAGTTGATTTCTTTGGTGATTGAGTAACGCAGGTTGGGATCAAGCTCCTTGAGGTTTTCAGCATCCAGGCAGTGGGGTATCCCCAGGAGAAACTCACTCCACCTGTAAAGGGCAGAGATGGGAGTGGGGTGGCTGGACCACACCCTTCAGGATGGGGAAGGGTAACAGGGGCTGGGCCCCCAGGCCTGGTTGTGCAGGGAGGGCTTTAGGACTAGAGGCTCTGGAAGAAGATTATCCCAGGACAGGGGCTCCTCACAGGTGTGTTGTTCTTGGTCAGATCTGAGGCTCAGCTGACCTCAGCAAGCAGGAGCAAGCAAGCCTCTTTGTTGCCAGAAAGCTAGGAAGTGGGGGTTCTAGGGACTGCCAGCCCCAAGTTCTCCTGAGCTGCTCACCGGTATTTCTGCTGCCTCTCCTTAATCTCTGCCTGGTGCTGGGCATAGAGCAGACAGTGGCTGTCTTGCCAGACAACTTTGGCTGGGGGAGGGAAGGAGTGAGGGGGACCTGGACCAACCCTCAGCACCCCAGCCTCTCTCCCTCCTCTTCTCTGGGGTGGGACATCTGGACTGGAATGTTGGTCAGCCATTGGCCTCTTGCTCTTCCCCGAGGGATAGAGAAACCCCTTCCCACTCCTGCTCCCATCCCAGGCAGACTCTGCCTCAGCAAGCGGCAGCCTGCTCCCTGCCCCTCCCACTCAATGACCCAGCTCCACAGCTGAGGCCAACAGGGGGCCAAAGAGCAGAGCTGGAGGGAAGAGAAGGGAGGGTGCTAGTCATTATCAACCTGTGCGGGGGTGGAGGGGGAGTTGCCTGCCTCCCCTACCCTGGCTTCACAGTCCTGTTCCTTTCCCATTAGCCCCTCCCTCCTCCACTCATTACCCGCCTCCCCCCACCGCGTCCCTACCTGATCCTCTGGTCCAAACCACTCCCTCCTCCCCACCATTGGTCCCTCTACCAGGTCCCCTTCTCCCACCAATAAGTGTAATTTCTCCCAGCTGCTCCTCCCCCTCCTGCACCTTCTATCACCACGAGGTGGTCTCCCCTCCTCCACCTTCCCCTCCTCCCGCTCTGTGGCCACATCAGCGCACCGGTGCCCTCCCCTGGCCCACAACCACACTAGCCTCCCTGGGCCCCAGCCCGTGGTGCCCCCTCACCTGTCCCCTCCCGCAGCACCAGGCTCCCCTCGCCCTCAAGCCACTGGTAGCAGGGGAAGCAGAGCGGGGAGCCCCGGGGCGGCATGAGCTGTAACCAGTGACAGAACCAGGCGTCCGGGGCCAAGGATCCCAGCGGGCTGGGCAGAGCCAGGGACGTCTTGTGCACGCGCAGCAGCAGCAGCACCGGGCCCACGTCCTGGGTAGGGGAGGGGGCGTCATCTCGAAGTCCTCCTCCTCGGGGGGAGGGGAGAGGGAGGAGGGTCGTGGCGAGGTGGGGGTTGGGGGATGGAGTGTCCCGGGGGCCAGGACGGCGGCACCGCACTCAACGACCCACGGTTGAAGTCTTTCCCGAAGTTATCCAGCCGCAGGGCAGGGCTCTCGCCTTTGGGTCCCACCAGGCTCACCTACACGTTGTCCCAGGTCCCCGAGCCCAGGAAGGAGCCGGTGGCCACACGCACCCAATACTCGCCCATGGCCTGCCGTCGAGGGGTCTGAGGTGCTGCAGGAGACGAGGCGGGGGCAGGCTGGCTGCGCGACTGAGAGCCGTCGGGGTGGCGGGGATGCGTATGCACCAGGTTGGGGCCCGGGTGGCCTGCGCCCTGGCGGCGTCTCTCCCGGTGCGGTGCGATCCCGGGACCCGCCTAGCACCTCCCCGCCGCCCAGGCCCTCGCCCCGAGCCCGCCGTGGGACCTCACCTCTCGCTGTAGCCTCTGCTGGCCTCCGCCTCTCGGCACCCGGGTCTGCTTTTGGCTGCTCCCGATGACTCCGCCCCGCTGCGGGTGTCTCGGGAGTAGGCTCTGGGCGTCTCCTCCTCTGCGCTTCCGCCCAGTCCTAGCCCAGCCCTGGAGGGGGATGTCCCCGTAAACCACTCCAGGTAGCGGACACTGAGTCAGCCCGTGTCCTCCCACTGCCAGCCCGTCCCTCTTTCCATTTCTGCGCCTGTAGCCTCCGTTCCTATCCTCAGCGCTTTCTCAGTAGGGGTGAGATCCGTTGCCCCTCCTCCCTAGATAGTGATCCAAGGCATTCGAGAAGTCCAGCATGGATCAGGGAGAGAGCAGGCGCGCGCAAAGTTCGGGACAGGACGAGGCTGGAAGGCGACCTGGCAAGGAGGGAAGAAGAGACGCAGGCTCTAGGCACGGCAAGGCTGGGACCCACCCCCACCCCCCCAGCCTGTCAGTGTAGCTTTCAAAATAAACACTTGATCATACAATTTAGAATGAACCCAAGTCAAAGTCAAATGACACACAGTCATTCAACTCAGCAAGGTGGTAATGCTCGTTTCGGGAATAGCTGAGGAGCTCATATTTGTAGGCACATTTCATAAAAAAAAAATTAGGATAAGATTGCTGGGTAAGATACCAAATTAGCTAATGTCCTACAGAGCAATAAACTGCCACTTTTGGAGTTATCTTTTTTGTTGTTGTTGTTTTCAATAATCTTTAATAAAAATATATGCATATAAATTTTCATCTCTAATGAAGTAATCTATTTTCTTTTTTTGTGTTATAACAATCAAGTCATTTATGTGATAGTTAAATGTTTAAACTAGCCATAAGTTTTCATTGACTGTTTTTGTTCAGTGCTTTGATTTTCTTCAATTCGTTAAGACAAAGATACCTTCTCTTAAAAAAAGGTTGAGGATTATGCAATCTATTTATCCCTAGATAATGCCCTCACTCAATTCTCCCCTCTTTTTTTTTTTTAACTGAGCAGAAATCATTTCCATCTCTACCAGATGCAAGTTACATGAACTTCACATAGACTGAGGCCTTTATTAATAATAAATGGCAAAATCAAGCAATAGTACATTCTTCTAGAAAACTAAATATCCTTGAAAGGTTAGGCAGTGTTCCTCTTGATCAGTTTTGGATATTTTTTTCTTAACATGGCTGTTTCTGTGAGTGTATCAGGAAACAAACTGATCTCTTTATCCAGGGTTCTTCTCTCAGTTTAAAGTCCCCACTCCCTTACTTCTCATGGTGGCCCTGCTATACAATCCCACACCCTTAGTTTTTTTTTTTTTTTTTTAACGATAAAAGGAATCATACCATGCTAATCATTGTGTGACTAGTTTCCACCTACATAACAATACATCATCAATGTTTTCCCTATGTCAGCATTTAAGGATTGACTTTATTACTAACTACATTATTTTTCTCAGTAGAATTGTTTCCTAATTTAACATTCTCTTTCTGACAGACATTTACATTTCTAAAAGTTTTTTTCCCCCTACTATAAATAACATTGCATAGAACATCACTGTAAACATTTCTTTATGCAAATATGGGAGTTTTCAGTAAGACATTTTCTTGTAAGTGCTTTGCTGGATTAAACCCCCTTTTTTTTATTCTAAAGTTTGATTGAGCCTTCCAAAGAGTTCTCCTCCAAAGCTACACTGTCACACTGTTTAACCAGGGCCCTGTGGATTCACACCCTTGACAACTCTGAGTACACTTCACTAATGACCAGTGAGGTTAAATATCTTTTCGCATGTTTATTAGACATTTAGGTTTATTTTATGAGCCACCTTTTGTGAATTTTGTGTTATGTTCTTTGCCCTTTTTTTCTGCTGGGTTATTTATTTGTAGAAGCTCTTTATATATTTCAGATATTTACTATTTGTTGCAAATAGTTGCTTCCTTTGGTTACTTGCCTTTAATTTTTATGTCTGACAACCCCTGTGTCTGAATTGTCTCATCAACCTTGTTCCGTGCTAATGTCTTAGAGTTGCATCTCGCTTTCTACTCCTTTGCTGCTACCTACACACACCTTTGTCCTCCTCCTTCCCTGGTGACTCACTCTACCCAGTTGTGGAACTCTTGACAGGGGGTAAGCTGGGCTCTTCTGGGACCTTCCACCCTACACTCCCGCCTCTTTCCTCTTTCCATGACTCCTGAATTTCCGAAGTGAAACACCTGGGATAGTGGAGGCAGGAGTCCTGGTGGTGAAGAGGGGCCCAGTCCTTCCCCTGTGGCTAGAAAGCACAGTTGGGGTGGGGGTCCTCACAGCATGACATTGGGGTCTGGATGTTCAATGTCTCATTGTCCATAAGGAAGTCCTCACCTAAGCCAAGGGGACCACCATTCTGAAGAGTGAACAGTATATCCCCTAGAGGTGAATGTTACCTGTAACAACCTTCTACTCTACTACTTCATCCATCCATCCATCTATCCATTCATCCATTTTTCCTTTCATCCATCATTAAACAGACTTTTGTTGGGTATCTCTCATGTGTCAGCACAAAGCAGGGCACCAGGCATACAAAGCTGAATGAGACCCAGTTCCTGCCTTCCAGAAACTCACCATCTAGGAGAGGAGCACACAGGTAAGTGAAAAAGGACACAGAAGGATTTTAGGAATCATTTGTGTATTAATTCCTCCATTCAGCCTCTACCTAGCACCTGCAGTGTGGAGGGCAGTTATGAACTCTGTCCTCATGAGCTTACAGCCTAGTGACGGAGGGAAGGACGGGCTCATATGTTGTGGAACATGCCTCTGAGATAGCCTCAAGGGGGAGAGAAGCATGGAGGCAGCACACCAGCTCTTACCTGCCTCATCTTGGAAGTGACATACGTCACTCCTCTCACAAGCCATTGGCCAGAATTGGTCATGTGGCCGCAACCAAACCGCAAAGTAGCCTGGGAAATGTTGGGAAGTGCCTGCGATATCTGATGAGCCCAAACGCCTCCTCCCCACAGCCACCGGTGGTTTCTGCCACTCCAAGTTAAGTCAAACAGACTCTCCTTCATGGAATGTGAATATCGAGGCAAATAATTCAAGGACGAAACGTGGTAGGAACTTCATCATTCTGACAGCAGTGCCTGAGGGAGCTTGCCCACTGGTCCCTGTGTCCAGAACGTCCGGGTTTCCAGGCCTTCTTGAGGACTGTGTTGAGCTCTTACTCTGTTCATCCCTTTCTTTAAGTGGTTTATCCCTTTCAGTAGTCCCTCAAGGCACTCAGTTTCTTTTCCATAAACTCTTTGATTGCTTGAGTTAGCAGGAATTGTTTTAAACCAAAGAAGTTTAACAGCTTTATATCTCCGAATCACTTGGGGTTACCCTGACTCTCAGTAAAGAAGGACAGTTCACATTCTGCCTGTCGGGCAGCACTGCTCTTTCTGAAGCATTGTTCTGCTTATTTCATGGCCATGCTGATGCAGTTATTCAAATATATATTGCATCTGTCCACATTGTTTTATAACAACTAGTGAAACGGAAAAACCCAAGCTCTGATACCTGCAATATGAGACAGAGAAGGAAATCATTACATGAATTCAAGGGGACACATTTTTGGCTTTAATGAAAGCTCACTGAGTTGGAACAAGAACAAAGAAAAGCAAGATTAAAGAATGTATGTGAAATGTTGGAATTCCATCACTTAAGACTAAATCTAGAAAGCAACATATGACTGAATCTAGAATGATATAATATTGCCTAAGTCTCTGGAAATGGAAACTGTTTTATAGTACGCAAGGCTTTTGTTCAACTTTGGGGCACATCTTTTACAAAGCACATGTGGGCACTGCCTGCATGTCCCAGCAGTACATCCTCCTCATCTTGCTGGCTTCCCATGGCCCTTTCTCAGTGAGTGGTTTATTTTAAAGCTGGGACCACAGGTCACCACCAATCTCTTGGGCAGTTTTTGAACAGGCCACTCCTTGCGCTGCTGGACAGTCTGGAGGAGGACTGCCCTTGAGTCAGGTGACCATCAGATCCAGTGGGATCAGGGGCAGGGTTAAAGTCCCCACAGCACACTTCCAGGGGGCTGTGAGTGTGCAGGCACTTTGAGGCCTGGAGCCTTCAAAAGGCATAGTGGTACCATCCCATGAGGCTCTGTTCTCTGGATTATTGCTGTTTCTGTTTCATTATGGGTGGGGGGTAAGTGACGTTAGGCCTGATTGTCCCAGGAGAGGCATATGGGGGCCTGGTTTTCTGGGGAGTCCTTTACTCTGGGTGAAATGTAGCCAAGAGTGATGGGGTCAAAGGGGTGCTACCTCGGGCCCTATTCTCCAGGGAATTTAGATGGAGATACTGTTCTCAATGAGGGGAGGGTCCAGGTAGGTATAGGGCAGCTCCAGGCCCTGGTTCCGCTCCCGGATGTCCCGTGAGATCTGGGCCAGGTGGTTCTGGAAGGCGGCGATGCTCCGACGCGGGGCCTCCTCAGTGAAGTGCTTATCTGGGTAGGTGCCCAGGGGCCGCTGGGAACCAAACACAAGGTTGGATGAAGGGGCTGGGATCCACCTTAGCTGTCCACGCTGGGGGACCTGAAGCTTCATCCACGCCCCTGCCCCCCGGACAGTGAAGATTACTGCAGGCGGCTGTCAGGGATGAAAGCTCAAGGTGGAGTTTTAAAGGGGGCAGCCACCCTGGAGCACATCACACATCCTTGCAGCTAAGGGTGACTCTGCATCATCTCATTTGGCCATTTGATCCTCCTTGTGAGATGTCCAACACCCGTGTGATCCCCTGGAAGGTTCAGTGGGGTCTGATGGCAGAGTGGGTTCTGGGTCAGGGAGGGTAAGCAACACTCCCTCCCTTCCCAGAGCTGGCCTGGCCTGGCCCTCAGCCCCACACTCACTTGATCTCCAGGCTCCTTGCTTAGCATCCAGAAGATAATGATCATATCACACGTGGCATTGACTGGTGGGAGGGTAGCTAGGAACCCCTCCAGCTTTGCCTGGCCTTTGGAGGTGGGCGGTGGCAGCTGCATGGAGGGCGGCAGGTTGGGCATCCAGGCACCGAAGTCAAACTGAAGGCCAAGAGGGCAGAGTGAGGCTGGGAGCCGGGCTCACTTCATTCCTGCCGCCCTGGCACTGACCCTTCTCACCTGCCCCGCACTGACAGCAGAATGCTTGGCCGAGCAGTTGAATATCACCATGGTAACATACTGTATCAGGGCTTCCCGTGTCCGCAGGGAGGAGGGTAGACCTGCAGAGAGAGCTGGGCTGGGAATGGGGCTACCGGGGTCCTGAGGACAGGATGCAGAAGCCTGAGGGCAGGATGGAAGAACTGAGGTCCCCCTACCTGAGCTCTCCCGGCCTAGGAAGCCCTCGGAGAAGATCTCCCATACCCAGGCCTGGAGTTCACTGTCATCGCGGACAGACTCATCACTTGGGTAGTAGTTGTTGATGATTTCGGAGACAAAGCTGCAAGGTGCACCGGGTTCCGTCCCAGCTGTCAACCCTGACCCTCTCTGAGGAGTGCCCCTGCCCAGTGCCCAGCGCCATTAATGTCCAGCCCTCCTCCTGGTGGGGAGCCTCCCTGAGCCTTCCCTCTCCTTCCTGTCTTCCTGCCTGACCCCCCAAACCCCAGCTCTCTGGGGTTGACCCCCTCACCGCTCCACTGCATCCCAGATCTTCATCCCGTCATCTCGGTAGTAGTAGCCCGGGATGTCTTCAACTCCTCGGGCCCGGATATCCTCGGGCAGACACAGGGCGGAGTAGTTCAGCTCTTCCATGTGCCTCTGTATCAGCTCAGACAAACCTTCAAGGCCAAGGCCTGTGGACTGGGAGATGGGACTCCTGGGTGCCGCAGCCCTTGCCTCAGAGGCAGGACTGATAGGGAGACAGGGCCACTCCCACCCTAGGACCCCAGATTCTTCCTATTGAAGGAATATCCCGCCCCCACCCTCCCTCAAGCAGTCCTTACCCTGTCCACCACCTTCCTGGAGGCGATGAGCAGCTCGCGGCCCAGTGTGCTGATGTACAGGGTGTACCGTGTATGTGGGATCAGCAGCTGTAAGGGCCAGAGAAGGCACAGCCGGGTGAAGCCTGTGTCTCTCTGGCCTCAGACCTCCTCACGCAGACATATCCAGTCCTGTAAATCACCGTGGAAAGAGATGACAGGGACAAGAGGGGCAGCCTGGGACAGGGATGACGGCTCCAGGCCCAGGGACGGGGGCTCGGGTCCACCAGCATCTTGTTCTGTGACCTCAGGCATGCGCCTTCCTCTCTCTAGGCATCAGATCACCAGGCAAAAGAAAGGGCTGAGCTGGATAAGCGCTGAGTCCCCCCAGCTCTGGCATCCTGGGATTTCCTAACCCCTAGGCAGGCAAAGCACCATGAAAACTAGGATCTGAGGGCTTAGCAACATGGAACCATCCCCCAGAGCCCACCTCTGAGTGCCAAGCCCTGGGAGCTGCAGACTGTCAGGAAGAATCAACTTGGATAGAAGAGGACAGAGTGGGGCCTGCATCCAGGACCCAGGAGACTGTCCAAGCAAGAATCAGAAACTCTGAGCAGCCGTGGGCCCTGCGTGGGGGGAAATCCCACCCTTCATAGAGGAGATGCTCCAGGTTCCTGGAGGAAATGAATCTGGGCCATCTGAAGGCTTAGCAGAGCCCACCTTAGAGCCATGTCTCTGCCCCTCTGCCCCCCACAGCTATCTGCAGAAAAGCTATTGGTCAAAGCCACGTTCACACTTTGGCATCTGTCATCCTCAGGTCTCTCCTTTCCTTGGAGCTGGGCTTCTGTGATGGCTGTTGGCCTGAGCACCCCTAAGAAGGGAACCTCTCCGGGGGCACAGTCTGCTCTCACACGTGGTCCCTTGCCTTGCCCAAGTCCCCATCATCTCACCCCAGCTCAGGGCCTGCAGGAAAGCAGGGACTCAGGGGCACTGTGCAGGGAGGTGCTGCTGAAGCAGGGTGGGAGCTCAGCACTCCCGCCTGGAAGGACAGGACCACCTGGGGACAGGCTGCTTGGAAGAGGCAGTCCGAGGGGCCGGCTGAGGGACAGGGAACTGCAGGTGTGGGGCACAGTCTGGGCCATCTTGCTGAGTCACTGACCTTGAAGAGTGGGTGGCAATGGGGCAGCTGGCGCAGCAGAGCCAGGGTGAAGACCTCGGCTATCAGGTGCCCCATTAACAGGTGTGCGAGGGCCTCGTGGAAGGTGAACTCAGGCATTGCGCACCCACGTCTTGGCCAGCAGCCAGTCCCACTTGTCGTCGGTGGGCAGAAAGATAGGGCTGTCAGGCCCAGGGGTCTGGCTGAGCTAGAGGAGGGGCCAGTGGGAAGAGGCAGTCTTGAGTGTCTGTCAACCACTCAGTCAGACCTCTCTCCACCCTTGCCCTGCCCCCCACCCAGCTGCTGACCTGGATGGCGAGGGGCAGCAGAGGCCCACATCCTGGCCACTGGTAGAGCAGGGTCATTGGGGCGGCAGAGAACTGAGGCCTCCCATTAATGACATTGGTGCGGACGCCAGAGAGGATGCCATGATCCACCAGGAACACGGAGCCCTTCTGTGGGAGAGAGAGGGGATCCAGGGCTGCCACCTAGCTTTTCTTAAGGTGGGGAGTATGGGAGTTGGGGGGGCAGGAGAAGAGTTTGCACAGGAGAGGGTATTCCTGGCATGTGGCACACAGTAGGTCCTCAACAAAAGTGAGTGCTGTTCCTCTCCAGTAGGGATGGGCCTGAAGGACTGAGATGGGGGTGTGCAGAGCCTGGGCCCTTGTGCCCCTCACCTCCAGCTCAGCCTGCAGGCTGGTCCCTGGGCCCAACATGGGGGCCACCATGGCATCGGTGACAGGGAAGTTCTTTGGGAGGCAGCGACAGCGTTGGATCAGAACCGGGCTGAGGCCATTCAGGAACTGGTAGGCAAAGAAGGCGTCCTCCTGCCAGTGCTCAAACACGTACCCTGCAGGGGGAAGGGGAGATGGGACGGGTCACCCCAACCCCTAGAGGGCTCCCCCTGACTGGCGCGGTGGCCTCCCCCTCGTCCATCCTGTGCTACCTTCTCCTCTCTGGCTCTACCTTTCTCAGGGTGACCTCCTCTGACCCCTCGGCTTCAGTCACTGCTCATTTGCCAAACAGCAAATCTTAGTCCCCAGCCCACCTGTCCCACCGCCTACGTGCTGTCCCCAACCCCATGACTCTAACCCAGCTTATCCAAGGCGGAACATGGTTTCCTGCTTCAGTCCACTCCCTTCCCCATTGCCTGGCATCCCGGGAATGGCACCTCAGTCCACCAGATGGCCTGTGGCAGAGCCTGGGGACCTCCTGGCAGCCCCCAACCTCCCATCAAGTCCCCATGATCCTCCATCCTCAGTAGCTCTTGGTTTGCATGTCCACTCCATCTGTGCTGTCACGGTCCTGCTGAGGCTCCCATCCTCTGCTCACCACAGCCAGAGCCTTATAACTGTTTCTCCTGCTTCCACTCTCGTCCCCTAACAGCCCACCCTGCACAGAGCACATCTGGCCACATTACTCCCCAGCCGGCTGCCAGTTGAAGCCTCCCATGGCGTGGCCGGAGTTCCTGCCATGGCCTCCACAGTCCGCACAGCCCGGGCACGTGCACCTCCCCTGCTTCACCTCCTGTCTTCCTGCCCTGGCTCAATGCCCTTTGGCCACAGCAGCCTTCTCTCCCCCAAAGGTCCTTCTGTCTTCAGGGCCTTTCCAGCACCGCCCCCTGACCCTGAACACACCATGCTCAGTGCTGTGAACACCTGCCCAACTCTGAGGTCTCAGCATAAAGGTCACCTCCCTGGAGAGCTTTCCAGGACCCCCCCCCCCCTGGATTGGGGCAGGCCTCCCCTTTTACACACTCTCATCAGAGCCAAAGAGCAGGTTTCCCAACTGAAACTCATTATTTGATTTTGAGCCTAATGTCCCCTTGCATGTTCAGTTACGAGCCCTGTGGGGACAAGGACTCTACCCACAGCCCCTAACCCAGTGACCGGCATGTAGCAGCCCAACGCGTGTCTGGTGGATTAAAAGGCATTAAGGAGTCAGGGCTGCCCCCAGTACATATCCACTTTTGTGTCTGGGGAGAAAGTCAGGGGCCTGCCCAGGGCCACGCAGTGAATTGGGGCTTGGTTTTCTGAGGCTCTTGACAGCCACGAGAGCTGATGCCCAGGGAAGAGGTTCAGAACCCCAGCCCGAGCTGCTCACCAACGGCTGGCGTCTTCCAGAAGCTGAACACCTTTGTCATCTCCTTCAGACTCTTCCAGAGCCCCTTGCGGTGCCACAGCCCCTTGAGTTTCAGCTCGGCCAGCCTGCCAGAAGTTGTGAAGGGTGGGGAGGGGGAGGCAAGAGGCCCTGGGAGACCCTCCCCTGTTGGCCAGCCTCATCCCCCCTGGGATCAGTCACCGCCCCTGAGGTCCCCATCACCCTGTGGGGATAGGTGCTGAGCAGAGGCCATGCCCAGGTGGGGGCTGTTGACCCATATCCCTGATGATGGGGGAGCTGAGTAGGGGAGGGCAGAAGGCAGGGGTCCAAGGGCATCTGAGGCCCAGGGGCAGAGGAGGGTGGGTGTCCTCACAAAGAGCCGCCTTGCAGGTAGAAATTGGCTTTCTTGGTCACAGAGTATTTGATGTTGAGGTTCAGGTTTTTTACGGTCTCCTCATCCAGGCAGTGAGGCCAGCCTGGGTTGTAAGTTTTCCAGCTGGAGGGAGGAGAAGGAAGGCGGTCAGCAAGAAGCCACAGGGAACCCACTGACTAAGGAGAGGGAGTGGCAGACCCCTTGGTGGCCCTGGTAAGAGCCAGTCCCCTTCAAAAAGCAGGGGCCTTCCCAGCCTCTGTCCTTCCCCTCCACCCATAAGGCTGCAGGGGGAGCTGCCACATTCCCACAGTGAGACTCTCCCCTGGTCAGGTGATTGGTCCAGAGCTGGGCACCTGGCCAGAGCTGGGTCAGAGTCCTTCCCGGGGAACTGGAGATTGGGGCTGGGCCAGAGGGGCCATTTCTCTCTGGATATCTGGATTATAACATGTAAACATAGGGACTGCTAGCTATGGCTATTTTCCACTGTGTGGACTGGGAACCAAAGAAAGCTGTTCTGCAGAGAGAGAGAGAAAAGTGAAGCAGGAGAGAGAAACATACAGGGGGCTCCAGAGACAGGGAGAGAATCACCTTGGTTTCTGGCCTAAGAGATCTGACTACGTTTCCAGCCCTCACTTCTGTGAGTACCTCTGTGACTTGTTGATATATATCCTTTTTTTTCTATCTGCTGGTTGGAGTCTGTTTTTGTTCTTGCAAGCACATAATTCCTGACTAACACAGATGCATCTCGCAGAGGGGAGGCTGTCCTGAAGGTGGGAAGGCATGAAAGCTTGAGTTGTCTTTGGCAGGGATGCCACAGAGAGGCCCTTCAGCCTCCATAGCCTGAGGGAACCCATAAATTAACTCTGGCCTGGCCTAAAGCATCTCTAAATCTCTTTATCTAGCAAGCAACACAGCCTGAAGACCTTTGGGTAAAATGGTAAAATCATGTCCCTGCAATGCTGAGAAGCCCCCAGCTAGTGGTCCTCTCATTCACTTGCTCATTCATTCTTTGGTTCATTCAATCTTTGCCTCTGGGTTTGAACAGTCAACTTCAGAGAACAGTTTGCAATTAAAGTACACTGCCACCAGGTGGTGGCCAAACCCTGCTTCTCAAACTTTTTTTTTTTCAATTTAATTTTTATTGTTTTTTTTTCTTTTGCTTCTCAAATTTTACAGTACAAAAAATTGATTCCCCCCAGCAATGGGAGAAAGGCATTTCATGGTGTTCCCTTTTGTATTGACTGAATTTTAAATCATGTGAGAGTATCATCTAATCAATAAATAATTAAACATTAAAAAAAAGTCTAATTCCCCCAAGGGATCTTGGTAAAATGCAGATTATAATTTCGTAGGCCTAAAGTGGGTGAGCCCAAGAGCCTGCATTTCTAACAAGCTCCCAGGTGGATGTGAGATTTCACTTTAAGTACTGAGGGTCTAGCCAGTTGGAGCAGCTGAGAGACGTTTTGAAAAACAGGAAACGTTTTTGTGCAGGGCGTGGCACCTGACAAGCTGCATTCTTAACCATTTTTCTCATCTGTTCTTGCCAATAACACAAATCAGACTGGTATCTTTGTTTCTTTTGCAGAAGAAAGTAAGGATCAAAAGGGTTAAATAATTTGCCTAAGATTTCACAGCTCCTTTTGGCAGGGCCATGAGTGGCCCTGCGTCTTCTGACTCCTGAATCTTTGTTTTGATAAGAAGGGAAGAGAGGCCACCCCACCGACACAGTTCCCTCCACCTGTTCCCTCACCTGGAGCGGCTGCTGGCAGACCCAGCGCAGCGGTTTTCCGGGGGATGTAATTCACAACACACGTGGACTCACCAGGAGTCAAGTGAGCCTGCAGCTGCTGCGCCCCAGGGACCCGGAGTGAAAGCCTGCAGCCCAGCTGGCCAGACCCTGGCCTTTTGCAAATCTACTCCTGAGTGTGATCCCTGGCTTTTCTGCCTCAGGAGTCCTGGCCAGCGACCCCAGCTCCTCTGCAGCCTCCGCCTTCTTCTAGGGGCACCTCTGGGACCCAGCTCTCCCAGCTGACTTCCAACAACACTGAGCCCAGGGCAGAGAAAGAGCCCCCCCCCCCTTTCTCACCCCTTGCCCATGCTGGAGGATCAGTTTCCTGGGGGTTGAGGTGGCGTATTTCCCATTCTGCGTATTTCCAAGAGGGCACAAGTTGATGTTCCAAAAAGCCCCAGGGCAAGAAAGATGCCAGCAAGAGTGAGGCATTTAGAGCAGTGGGTTTCAAATTTGAGTGGGCAAGAGCCATCTGGAAGGCTTGTTAGAACAATGTTGCTAGCAATGAGGATTTACCATATACCCCAGGGAATTATATCCAATATCTAGTAATAACCTATAATGGAATATAATCTGCAAACACACACAAAACTGAATCAATACGCTGTACACCTGAAACACAATATTGTAAATCAACTATATTCAAAAAACCACCAATATTGCTGCCCTCCCCACTCCGATATCTGATTCAGTAGGTCTGAGAATTTGCCTTGCTAAGGAGTTCAGGGTGGTGCTGTGATGGGAAGGGACAGAGGACCAGGCAGGGGCTCCAGGTAGCACCACCACCAGTGGCACCAGTGTGTGGACCCCTCTACACACACAGTAGCCCCCTCTTCACCGATACATCTCCCGCCTGGCCTGCAGCTCCTCCTCACGCTGTTGCTGGAGCCTAGGGTGGTGGTCTTCACAGGAGATCTTCGCTGCGGAAGGAGCGGAGCGGGCGAGAAGGGCAGAGAAACCCCTCTGACCTCTGACTTCAGCCACTGTCCCCTTCACTCGAGCCACCTCCTACCAGGTCCCCTCCACCCATAAGGACAGTTTCTCCCACACCAGACTGCCATCTCCACCTCCCCACGGCCTCCCCAGCTCCCCTCCCCTGTGTGTCCCCGTGGCCACCAGCTCACCTCTCCACTCCCGTTGGCCTTCCCCCAACACACCAGCCCCCTCCTCCCTCTCAGCCCCCCTCGCCGGTCCCCTCCCGCAGCACCAGGCTCTCCTCACCCTCCAGCCACTGGTAGCAGGGGAAACGGAGTGGGGAGCCCTGGGGCAGCATGAGCTGGAACCAGCGGCAGAACCAGGCGTCCTGGGCCAAGGATCCCAGAGGGCAGGGCAGCGCCAGGGGCGTCTTGTGCACGCGCAGCAGCAGCACCGAGCCCACGTCCTGGGGAAGTGTCACCTCAAAGTCCTCCTCCTGGAGTGGCGGGGAATGTTAGTACCCAAGAGGATCGTCCCTCATGCTCCCTCCTGCTCCCTTCTCGGTCCCCACCAAGCACTCACAGCGTCCGCAGTGAACTCTTTGCCTAGATGATCCAGGGGCAATGGGGGAGTCTCTCCCTGGGTCCCTACGATGCTGACAGATATTTTGTTCCACGTGCCAGCCCCGAAGGCCTCCCCCATGGACACTCTCACTCTCACTCTCAACCCAGCCATGGTGCCAGCCAGAGTCTGGCTCCCTTACTGCTGGTCTGACCCCACAATGGGGAAAGCAGGAACACACACCGCCCCACAGTGGTGGGGTGAGGCTGGTTATTGCCACTGACTCAGTTCCCCTGGGGCCCCATCGCCACCTCCAAAAACAAGCCCTGGCTCAGGGCTGGGAGGGCGGGGCTGAGAGGCAGAAAGTGAGGGATGCAGGTGGGGGCTGGGCTGGGCCACACTGGAATTAGGTGTCCTGAGGTTCTGGAAAGGGGATCTTTAGTGATGGGCACAGCCAGAGAGTTGGGATCCAGGGGGTTCAGAGGTTCGTTTGCCCCCCGCTTTGTTTCTTTGCCTTCTTAGCCTTTCATAGTCTGTGCAGGACCAAATCCCCACTTTTTACAAACTCTTCTCGGACTACCTTCATTATTTGAGTTCCTTCAGTAAATAATTTTCAGAACCAGCTACATGCCAAGTGTTATGTTAGGTGCCGTGGAATACTGGCTCAGGCAAGGCCCAGCCTTTGCCCTTTGGCAGGTTAAAAAGTCAAGTGTGAGAGGAAATAAGTAACTAAACAAGGCAGGAGTGCAGTGAAGGAGAGAGAGAGATCAGGGGGCAAGGTGTAGGGGGAAGGTAACTGACTTGGGGTTCTGGTCTGGAAATACGGTTTGAGATGCCCCCCGCACATCCAAGTGGGGAAACCACAGCCAGGCATAGAGCACAGGGCTGGAGGATGTGCTCCTGGGAGTCATCGGCACACAGGTGCATCTAAACCATGGGCTGGCTGAGACCACTAAGCAGAGACTGTAGACAGAGGACAGGGAACAAGCCATGCCCCACAGTTCTCTGATGTTCGGAAGTCATGCAAAGGAGGCACATCCAGCAAGGAGGGGTCAGTGGGATGGGAGAACCCAGAGAGGGTGTTCCATGGAAGTCAAGAAGAGACTGGTCAAATGTGTCATATGCTAAGAGGCTGCATAGGAGAAAGTCAGAGAACTGATCACTGGGTCTGTCAGTCAAGGAGATCTTTGAGTTTGATTGAGGGAATCAACTCAGTTCTGTGCAGCCAAGCCCTGACACTCGACAGAATCCCACCATTGCATCTGGGACCTTACCCAGAGCAATTTCAAGGGTGTGATGGCGGTGGGAGCCAGACTGGGGTGAGCTGAAGTGTGACTAAGAATAGAATTCCAGCTAAACACACACATGCCTTTACCCTGACGCTCCTGAAACCCCACTAAAAACCAGACTTAAGTCGTAAACCTGCAAGAACAAGAAAATGAGTGTGCAGGTATCAGTGACTGACTTAACAGACAGGAGAACGGTAAAGGCCCAGAAGTTGGTCAATTCCTGCCTCAAAATCCCCCCGAATTTTAGAAACTTGGGGACAGATGCTCTGAGCGTGGTGCACAGCTGACCCTGAAAACAGAATTTATCCGATGCAGTTAGGACTCCTCTTCCCCTGCACCTCACACAGCCAGCAGGAGAAGACCTCTCCCCAGCCTAACACATTCGCTTTCTGGACAGACTGACCTACAGGGAGTTTGGATGGGGACACCCGCTAGAGCTGAGAGTGGGACACCAAATTTAAAATTGGAGGAGGTGAAAGTTTACACACTGAACAGTGTGGGGTTCTACCCCCCTTCCCTGAACTGTCCCAAGTATGTTGGCGGCCAAGTACCCCCACAACCCCCCTCCCAGGTAAGACTGGAGGGCTCCTCGCTAGATGAACTGACCAGCCCAAGTGTCATATGTGGCCCCCCAATGAAACGGCTTTGCCAATTAGCCCACCAGTTGATAAGCCTTGTTCACACAGTTTCCAATCAGCTTTTCTTGCCTCACTTGTAATAATGAATGAATGGCCAAGGATCACCAGATCTTCAAGGAAGGCTTCTATCAAAAAGATAAGTATAAAAATAGAATTGAAAGGACAGATAATGCGGGGAGCAGAAGATGACTTCAAAGAAATCATAATTTGTATCCTCAGAGAGAAGGATGCACATGGCTGTAGAAAATATTTTTTTCTGGGTAAAAAGTTTGGATTTTATAAACCACCCATTCTTTTTTTTTAATTATGGTAAAATACACATAACATAAAACATACCACTTAGATAATTTTCAGATGTACAGTTCACTCACAGGACAGTCAAGTACATTCACTTTGGCACGCAACCATCACCAGCATCCATCTCTGGAACTTTTTCATCATCCCAAGCTGAAACTCTGTACCTGTTAAAGAGAAACCCACAAGATGGGGGAGTAGGAAGACCCTGAGCTCACCTCCTCCCATGAACACACCAAAATTACAGTGCAGCCACTATGGAAAACAGTATGGAGGTTCCTCAAAAAAAAAAAAAACTAAAAATAGAACTATCATACAATCCAGCAATTCCACTTCTGGGTATTTTTCTGAAAAAAACAAAAGCACTAATTTGAAAAGATATACGCACCCCTACGTTCATTGCAGCACTATTTATGATGGCCAGAGATAGAAGTGACCTCCTGACCTAAGTGTCCATCATTAGATGAATGGATAAAGATGTGGTGTGTGTATATATATGCATGTATGTGTACACACACACACACACACACACACACACGCACAATGGAATATTGCTCAGCCATAAAAAAGAATGAAATCTTTAATTAGGCTTATTTATTTTTTTAAGACAAGGTACTGGGGATTGAACCCAGGACCTCATGCATGCCAAACATGCGCTCTGCCACTTGAGCTATACCCTCGCCTATTTGCCTAGTTTTCTATACACTTTTATTAATTTCTCCACCTCTATCTATACTCGGGCACATCAAATACTCCCGGGCTGTCTCCAGTCTGCACTGTGCGCTCTCTAGCCTGCTATTTAGCTGTCATCCTGGGCTCTTGCCTTCGCACAACCCTTGTCATTCCTTTCCATGCAGTGTACCCTTCAAAGCTACTTCAGAAAGGGTATATGGGAGGGAGGAGCAGTTTTTAAGACCCTGCACGTCTAGAAATGCCTAGAATCCATCTACACCTTTGAATGATAGAGTGAAAATAATTTTTGTTCAGAACTTTGCGAGCACTGTTTCCCGGGAAACGATGTTGCTATAAAACAGGCTAAGGCTGTTTGGATCCCTGGTTCTTCTCAAATGACCTGATGTTCCCTCCAAAAGCATTTAGGATCTTGTCTCTGCCCAGGTGTTCTGTAACTTCACAATCATGCAACGCGACGTCAATTGTACAGTGCAATTCAGCTATAAACACAAAGAATCATTTATGTTCTGACACCTGGCAATTTGCGTGGGGCTCTGTGTAGTGCCAGCTGGGGTCCCCACATACGGCTACAATCGCTTGGGAGATAGGCTGGGGCTGAAGTTTCCAAACTGGCTCAGCCAATCATGTGTTGATGGCTGCAGGCTGGCGGGGCATTGCTCTCCACATGGTCTCTCATCATTCAGTAATTCTGCCTCCATGGTACCTGCATTCCAAGAAGCCCGAAGTACAATTGCCAGGTCTCTCAAGGCCAAGGCCAGGACCGGGCACAGCACCAATTCAGATGTATTCGTTTGGTTAGAGCAAGTCACAGGTCAGCTCAGAGTCAATGTGGGCGGGGAAATGGACTCTTGATGGAAGAGGAAAGCATTTGTGGGCATGTTTCATTGACCACAGCACCATAAAAAACAAAATCCCTTTATTGCCACTTACATGGAACTGGGGGCAGGAGGGGGCAAATTCACTGTATTAAAATCTAGTTTTATCCAGAATGACTTAGAAAATCAACCTGCTGCATTTCTCCATCTCTAATTCCCCTCCTTCCACTGCCTTTTGCTGTTTTCTGTCTTTTTCTGCTGACGCAGAATGTACCTTGAAGGAGGCAACAATTCTGTCCTCTTAGCTGTGAGGGGTCATGAGAAGATCGAACGATAACAAAAAGCTGTAGGTTCCTGTGAAATGTTTGCATTCGTTTTAATTTTACCTTTATATTCATCAATGATGGTTTTTTAAACTTGCAAAAATGACAAAAAGATGGTAGGAAAGTAGAAACAGTGAGGAGGAAATATTCTTTTAAGAAGTTTTGCTGTGAAGGGGGCAGAGGAATGGGGCGACAACAGAGCATATGACATCCAAGGAGAGTTGTTTTCAAGATGAGCAATTCTTCTTAAAATGTTTCTTAATCTTGGCTTCACACTGGAACTATCAGGGGTATAAAAAACAATACTCAGGCCTCGCCCCAGCGTCTGGGTACTGGGCGCAGGCAGTAGTAGTTATCACAGTTTCCCGGGTGATTCTGATTTGCAGCCGTGGTTGAAACCGCTGCCCTCAAGGCAGTGCTTATGTTGTTGGAAATGAAGGAGGGAAATTGATGCAGGAGGGAGAAGGGCTAATCTCCAAATTAAAATCCTGCGCAAGTGAAACGTGCAGGACCCAGAGCCCAAGCGGGGACACTGGCCTCTCACAGGTGCAACAAGCAGGACCTTCACCCCTTCAACCACAGAAAATTCGCCCAGGAACTGACTTGAGCGACACACTTGGCTATTGTTACTGAAGTAGCCAGAGGAGGGTGCGCGGTAATGAACCGCCCATCGACATCCCTCCTCCCTCCTCCCTCCTCCCTCCTCGCTCCTCCCTTCCTTGTAGAGCCTAAATTTGGTTTAGGGCAGGGAAGCGGCCACCACACCCATCAGGAGAGGAGCAGGGAGTTGCTTGGCAGCCCCTGTAGAAGAGGGGATGCTTCTCTTTTTCAAAACTCCACCAAATGTCTTCTCACCGCCTCCTTTCTCATTGCTCCAAATGGGCTACACTGCGATCCCTGAACCAACCAACGTGGCCTGGAAGATGGAACCCACTGGGTGACTCAAGCCAACTGCTGGGCTGAATCCGGCAGGCCTGCAGGCCTTGTTCTTGCCCACCCTTGAGACTGAAGAAAGAGCCCAGAGACAGCGACAGAGACATCAATGGCTTAACAGACAGGGGGTCCTACAGGTCCTGGAGCAACTCCTTACAGTGCATGGCAGACAGCACGCAGGCCGCGGCAACAGTCTTCTCTACTTGGGGGAGGAGGAGGCCACCATTTATAGGCGGAATTGACATCAGGTTGGCTCATGAGTTGCCAGGGAAACCAGGGCAGGGGCAGGGGGCACGCACGCACGCAGGCAGTTATCGATTAAAGCCTATAATTAAGAGGATTGGACAGTCATGTGTGTGAAGCAGGGCCTGGTGGAGCAGGGGATCGACAGGGAGCAAGAGGACAGGCATCATAAACGGCCTGGCCACACACCAACCAAGGTGTGTCCCTGGAACTGCTGATGGGGTCTGTCCCGCTCAAACTGCATGGCTGAGAATGGGAAAGGGTGGTCTCATGAGGGACCTGAGAGGGGCTGGCACCAGGAGGAGAAACCAAGGCCAGGCAACAGAGCACACTCACTACAGAGCAGAGACACACCGTCCACGGGGGTTAGGGCCCCTGGGTGCAGTCACGGAAGGGCTGTCGTCTGGGTGGAGGAGGATGTGGACAAAGTCATCAGCTGAGAGGGGCCTGGGGACTTTCCTGTGTCAGGTCCTGTGCTGGGTGCTGGGGGAGAACGGATTAAACGGGACAAAGTCCTTGTTCTCCAGCAGCTCCTGATTTGACGTGAAAACCCCAGGGCCCGCGGAACATAAAGGACAGTGTGTGGATGGCAGTACCCATGGCCCTTACTCTGGTGACAGCTTCCTCGTTTTCCTGTAGAGAATAATCCTTTCCCTGTTCTCAGGCGGTATGGACACCGTGGAGCTGGCTCACCCTCTGGCTCCAGGCGTGAGCATGAGCTCCACATGCCCAGATTTGAGTTGGGGACTGATTCAGGGATGAATAAGTGACTTTGTCCAGGGCAGTCAGAATCAGCCCTGGGATTTTTGTTGTTGTTGCTGCTGCTGGAATTTTTTTTTAAGTACTTTCATTTCCTAAGAGTTGCTTAAATGATAGAATATAAATAAGCCTTGAAGCCACAGCTGGCCATCTCTGGAGCCATTTTGGGACAGCCCACGTGAGACTGAAGGTAACACAGAGGCCAGCATAGCTGAGGGACTTATAGGCCCCCTCCTCATGTGAGTACCTGGATACAGCCATGCCTGAAGGGAGATGTAATACTCATGGTCTTTTTGGTTCCATGAATCAAAAGTTTCCTTTAAAACAAAATTGAGGTCCCTGGCTCAATCCTGGGTTTCAGCACGAAAAAAAAAAAATGAATTCTTTTAATCAGAAGAATCCTGATTGGTACAGAGGTCTATCTCAGACATGGGAGTGGGGCATGTCAGAGAAGGCTTCCTTCAGGTAAGAATACTCACACTGTTTTGTAGTATGAGCAAGACTTAGTCAGATGGAGGTGAGAAAAGTGCTCTGTCGACCCCACCTGCCACCACACCTGCGTATGGGGCCCTAAACTGAGAGCATCTGATGCCTCTGTCTGTTCTGTGCAGTGCAACCTCTCCTCTTCCACTTCCTGCCCCTCATCCTGCTGAACGGGTCAGTGGGTCAGGGACGATCATCCTTGTCATGTATTCATTCAGCAGGTGTACCTTCTGAGCCCGTTCAAGGTGAGACGCTGAGCTGGAGGCTGTGCGGGAGAGAAGGGTGTGTAACGAGGTCAGGGAACAGACTCGGTGAGCTTCCTATGATATTCTAGCCTCGGAAGTCCCAGAATGTCACTTCTGACACATTCCATTGGTTAAGTGAGTCACGCAGGCCAGCGTAGATTCCAGGTCGGCGGAGAATTAGACCTCATCTTTCAGTGGGAGGAGCAGCAAACAACGTCATTTTAATCTAGCAAAGTCCTTATGAATAGTCTGTCACAAAATCATGACATCATGACAGGATGTTGGAGAACAGGAGTTAAATAGTAAGAACCTATCTGTGTTTCTTTGTTCTGCCCAAGGGAAAGTGGCTAAGTCAGCCAGGTTCTTTGGGATGTGAATAAAGAGACCTACAGATATCAGGGTTTATTTCAGATATCAGGGTTTAGTTTAAGGACATATGGTATAGGGACTGTTGACTTTAAAAATAAAACAGCCCGTTATTTTACCAGCAGAATGGGTTCATTTGGGGACAGCAAAGAATTGCAGTTCAGGACATGCAATCTATGGAGGACCACAGGTATGTCCAAAGAACAAGAAGGGAAGCCACAAAACGGGGCTGTGGACGAAGTTTTGCTTTGGGTGTGGCCACGGGTGGGAGCCTCAGGGGCACCGTGACTGACGTGTCTAGTACAGAGTTGCTGACAGAGAACCTGGAGGAAATGCTGGCTTCCCCGTGGGCGCACCTATTGACATCCCTGCCCCGCACTGACGTCCAAGGAGGCTGACCCCATCAGTGCTGGTGTGTAGCAGGTGACACAGAGGTGGTGAGTGAGAGAAGGCAAAGGGGAACCTGGCAAGGACAGCCTCACTGGACACAGCGCATCTTCTCCGGGACCAGCTCCTTGTCGTCCTGGGGCCTGGGCACTTCACTACCCTTTCCCCAGCGCCCTGAATCCTCCCGCCAGCCTGCCTTGGACCAGATGCCCTGGTTGCGCCCCCTTCCGCTTCCTGGCCCCTGAGCTGGGGCTGCGGAGCCACACTAGGGCAAATGACAACTGGGTGTCATCGTGGGGCCTCAGCCAATCCACGGACTCCGATTCTGGGTGACGGACTGACTCCTGCAAGCAGTCTGGTGATTCCTTTATACGTCTCCCTGACTGATGAACCCAAGTTGTTCATACACTTGAAACCCCAGCCGCTTATGACCTTTGAGACGAATATGCTTAGTTAATAGATTTTCCATTCCCCTTGCTGGCACCGTAGGTGCCTGCCACGTTCTAGTCTCCTTGTCGTGAAAAGCAGAGACGATGCTTTGCTTGCATAGTTGACGTTTAGCTTGAGGCTGCTTTTACAAAACCCCTGCGTCCTTTTGCTATAAACGCTTTGCTTATCTAAGGCATAGGTTGCTAGTGTGGGGAAGCAAAGCTGCCACCTACGCCCTTAGCTGTAAACACGGGGGCTTGCTTTTCTCGCTCCTTAGACACTCTGTAACCTTTAGACAGGAGGAACTGGCCTTCTGGTGTTGTGATTTTGTAATCAACTCCTTACACCTGATTCCTGAGGAATGTACTTTGTTCCCTCTCCCCTTGGCCGCTTTGAAGATAGGTTAAGACTTCGTACTCACTGTATAATTTATGATCTCCTCCTGTTCCTGTTTTTCTGAAATCTTTGCATTCCATGACGCGTGTGTTTGTGATTCTTTCTTGTGAGTGTGTACAATAAATTTGGGAGTTTAGAGAGGCTCGGTGGACTTGTCTGCCCGACTCCCTCGCACTCTCTTGACTTTCCACAAAGTCTCGAGTAGATTTCATTCTGTCGCAGTGGGACTTGTGCCGGCCAGAACCTACGAGTTATCCGAAATCCCTGTCAGCTTTGCCTAGTGTTGGGGGTCTTCCCTGTTGGGGACAAAGTGGCCTTTGCCCACAGTAAGGGCTGAACTGGCCTGAGG
The DNA here is from genome assembly GCF_009834535.1 of Camelus ferus. Taxonomy (NCBI): domain Eukaryota; kingdom Metazoa; phylum Chordata; class Mammalia; order Artiodactyla; family Camelidae; genus Camelus; species Camelus ferus. The sequence goes on along the minus strand of NC_045711.1, from coordinate 12,414,614 downwards.
GCTGCCTTTAGGCCCTAGACCTCTGGCCCACCCCCTGCCTTTCCTGAGCCTCCCCTCCCCCATCCCCGTGACATCTCCTCGTGTACATGTGCTATTTGATTTCTTAGTACCACCTGGTGCTGCATGCTGGGTCCTTGAGGCCTGGCACACCTAACACCAGAGAGTGGCTCTTTCCTCAGGGTCTCCCCCCAACTTCCCCAAAGTCACCTCAAATCCTCCCCTGACTCCCCAGCCCACTCATCTTGCTATTGGCAGACATGTGGCCATCCTTGTCTGCGACAACACCAAGGACACAGGACAGGAAGCTCTTTGGCAGCCTTTTCTTCCCCTCCTGCTCCAGCCTCTTGCCTCAGAGGACAAGGCTTGCGTACTGCTGTCTAAAGCTACTTCCATCTCCTCAGGGACTTGCTCCCATCACTTTTTGCCTCTTTGCTAATAGTTGTAGAGTTTAAGACCTTGGGAAAATTAAAATCTTGACTAGCACTTAGTAACTGGGTGGCCTTAGACATGTCATACCACCTTTCTGAGCCTCAAGGTTGTCATCTGTAAAATGGAGCTATAAAAGTATCTGACTCATAAGGCTGTTGAGGGTATTCAACTGCTGGGTGCAGCTTCTGGCCCATAGGAAGCACCCAACAAAACGGTGCTCCCCCTCCTCCCACACACTCGGAAGGTGACCTCCAAAATAGACACTTGGAGTGGAAATCTCTGGAACCTGAAGCGACTTAACTCACGAATGTGCACACTCCCAGGCCTATCCTGTCCTGCTCTAGTCCTCTAGCCAGGGCTTTCCCTCCTCCCATCCTAGGGAATCCCACCTCCTGTACCGCGATCCACCCCCACGGGACAGAGGAACCCAGTTCCCTAGGAACCCCCTCCAGGGCCTCTCACCCCACTCACTCCTCCCAATCAGTTGTTGACAGGCAAAAATCTCTCCCTTCTTCAAAGAAAGAAACACAAAACTCCACCTACCCTGCTTCCTTTCTGGCTCCTGGAGGAACATTTTGTACAGCTGCGTCATCACGCGGTGTGTCCTCTGGCCTTCTCTGGAAGGCTCCGACTGCTGGAAGGACCAGTTTCAGGGGTCAGCTCTGGTCTTGGGCTCATCCATGATCATCCAGTTCAACCACCTCAGTGTACGTGGCCGTTGCCCTGAGCCTGGTCCCAGGGCCCCAGGAGCCCACCAGGGTGGAGACCAGATAGGGGCCTATTTTCCAAGGGCCAGGAAGACCTCTGTTCCTTGGGGGCAGTGCTGAGGGTGAAGTCCTCAGTACTGGCCCCTCCTCTTCCCCTTTCAGTGTCTGCTGAAGCTGATCCCGAGTCTTCCACGCAGGCCCCATGCCACTACTGGCTTGAAGGCTTTATTTCAACTGGGGCACCACCCACCCTGGCAGAGAGTGTGGCAAGAGCTCTGGGTGCCCATTCCTTCTGGGATAAAGGCTAAACCATGGGGGTGGAGGGGTGACTTCAGGGACAAAAGCGGAGGACCTGCCAACGTCATGCATGAGAACCCACATGGCCCTAAATCAGACAGGACATTGACGGTAGTAACAGGGAACTTCTGCAGGAGGCACAGGGCTCAGGAGGGCTGGTCAGAACAGAGAGAGCAGCCTGAGGAGATGATGTGCTGCTGGGCGGGCTGATGACAGAGAACGGTGGTGCAGTCAGACCATCAGCTGGATGACTCTGAACGTTTATTAGCTTAGCTTGATGGTTTGGGTGATGAGGTAGAGCAGAAAGGAAAGCCCTTTGTTGAACTTGCCATCATGAGCACATTTTAATCAAAGAGACCAACATTTCATCATGATGAAAAAATTGTGAGAGTTTGGTGGTATATAACAGAAGGTAATTTTGTTTGGCATTAAAAAATGCTGATTGTGTAACCCATTCATAAAGTGCATGTTAACTCTGCTGTAGCCAGGTGTTGAGTGAAACTTTTCCTGTTGCCAGGGAATTAGAACTGGGCCCTCGGCTGAAAGCATGAATTAAGTCCTAGTACCCCACGTCCTAAAGAGAGAAACCAACAAACAGCTCCGCTAACCCCGTCTGCACCCCCATCCCAAGGACTTTGAGAGTCTGTGGAACTTGGCCCAGCCATAATCTATACTCCCACTGCCCATGGCCCAGGCCACCCAGCGAGCACAGGGATTAGAGACAGTGTATGGGGATCTTTTTAGATGGCAGGGTCAATATTCCCTGTGACAGGATGAGTAAATGCCTGAATGGCTTGTCCCTCTCTCAGTCCAGGACCAATGACCCAGGCTCAGGGGTGGGTGGTAAAGTGGAATGTCTCTGTTGGAGGTGACAACATGTCCTTCTCCCCAGTTTCTCTACTCCCTTCCCCCTCCGGGAGCGAGGAGGGCCATCTGTCCCATTCTCATCTCCTTGTCAAGGTTGAGTCACTAACTGGTAAAGATGTCGCCGGGCAGTGCCGCCCTGAGCTTAGTTCGGTCCCCCTCGCATTATCTCCTCTGGGGCAGGACCTGAAAGATTCCACTACCTTCTAAATGCTGAGTCAGCACCAGAGTCCTGACAAGGCTCCAAGACTGCGCATCTTCTCGTCCCAGGTCCTAACCTCTTCCCCAGTGAGGTTCTCTGTAAACGGAATTTTCAGGAACACTCATACCGCAGGGAAGGGCCCTGGCTGACTCTCGGTGGAGTCAGGGCTTGGAGAGAGACTGTTTTCCTCCCACACTCATCCTTTAGTCCCTCCTCTCTCCCAAGCCAGCATCCCCCGCCTTTTGTTCCTGTTAAACCAGTCTAACCCCCACCGCTTTCCATAATCCTCTTGAGAAGTGTCTATCAGGATACTTTTGACTGCAAAGAAGAGAAAACCCAATTCAATCTGGCTTAAGCAAGGAAAACGACTTGCCAACCCATGGCACTCAAACAGCTGGCTCTGTTTCGGCCCAGCAAGGTGTAGCAGCTAAAATAAGTGGCCACAAGATTAGTCTCTGCCCATCTGTCAGTTCTGCTCCTTGTCTTTCTGGCGATGAGACCACCCAGCGACCCATCCTCTCAGCAACCCCAGAGAAAAGACACACCTTCTTCCCTCGGCTTCTAGCTTCTCAACACTAAGACTTGTTTGCCTGGCCTGGGTCACCTGCCTGTCCTTGAGGCAATCCCTGTGGCCAGAGGTATGGAGTGACTGGGCAGGCCTGGAGGGGGAGGTCTGGGGGTCAGTTCCACTCAGTTTCCTGGGGACTGAGAGTGGGGCAGGGATGGTTGCCCAGCACTGAGCAGGAGGGATGCTAGTAAGGCAGAGTCTCCAACATGCACGAGTCATCACGTCAGAAACACTGAGCCTGGGGCAGGATACCTGGGCTCGCAGACAATGGATAACCAACGAGCTGGTCACCCATGGGTGGCTTTGGGATGGTCTTTCCTGTTCTGCTGGCCCAGTGGCAGACTCTTGAAGGGTTAGAGTTGGATTGAGGGTTGTTGGTGAGGTCTTGCTCAGAGACTAGTGGACCTTACCTTCTCCATTTGGGGGCCCCATTCCTTCAGTCTTCCATGGGTCCTGGGTCATGGCCAGGCCCAAAGAGGAGCTCTGCCTTTCTACCTTCCTCTCTCCTGCCTACGACCAAGGGATGAGGCCACACCACGCATTTCTGGAGCCTCAGAGACCCTGGTATTTTCTAAAAGCCTAAAAAGTCTGTGGCCTCCCTGCTTGGTTCTCTCAGAGCAGACCCCCTGAGCAGAGGGCTTCCTTGGGGGTTGTTGACCCCAGCTCACCTCCCCCTGCTTAGGTCATCTCTAGGTTCACCCCTATCTGAAGCCCTCCCTGGCAATGCCAGGTTCAAACATTCCAGGGATGGGGGTGTTCAGACCCCCTGGGGCCAAAACAAAACAAAACAAAACACACATATCACGAAATGGAAGAAAGCAGACCTTTATTTCAGCCCCCACCCCACCAGGACCCAACACCATGGCACACGGCCTGGTGTCCACAGGGCACAGTCCAGAAGAGCCCGGTGGACACAGCCCCACAACACAGCATCACAGATTCCCCAGTCGGGGTGCCTGGGGTCCCCTGCAGATGGGGATGGGGAGTAGGGCCCAGACCCTGAGGAGCAGCACAGACAAAAGGCTCCAGAGGAGCCCCGGGACCTGCTGTGGCGTCCCTGCTTTGGGATGAAAGCAGCAGCAGCAGCTGCGAGAGGTTCCTGCTTTGGCCGTCCCTGGGCCCTGCTAGAGGGCCATCCCGAAGGCAGGGACAGCCCCAAGCGTGGGCTCCTGGCACTGGCCAGCAGGCAGAGGCAGTGTAAACACATCCGAGGGTGGGGAGTGCCTAGTGGCCAAGTCAGGTGCTCTCTGAGCTGGGAGTTGCCTGGGTCCGAGGAACAGCAGGGTGACGAGGTGGAGAGGACTTGGGCAGCAGGGCTCTAGGAGATTGGGGCCTAGGAAAACAGGTTCCATGGAAAAGGAGGAGAAAGGCAGGGAGAAACTGCCGGGCAGGGAGAGACCAGGGGCAGAGAGGAGACTGAGGCTGAATGACTTCCCTTCTCTTCTCCTGCCAGCTCTGTAAGCTCCGGGGTGGGCGGCCCTGAGTTCTCCCAGCGGGGGAGGAGGACAGCCTCCTTTACCAGCTTCTCCCCCAGTCACATCACATGCTTATCTGAGATGGAGTCCTGGGAACAAGGCAGATCTGAGGGTGAGAAGAGACCCCCTCAGCCCTGCCTGCCCCACCTCTGACCCAGACTGAGTTTGGGCCCCAGCTCCTCCTCCTGCCCTCTGGGGGGTGCCCTGCCCCAGCCAGTTCACACTAATCCTCCAGCACAACTCTTTCCTGAAGCGCCCCTCAATCAAGGCCATTAACTACCAGAGGCCCCTCGCAGGCAGGGAGGGAAGGAGAGGAAAGGGCGGGGCCAGGGAGGAGAAGGAAGGAGGGAAAAGGCTGTCAGGTCCAGTGCCCACAGTGCAGCCTGCCCTCAATCCCTAGGACCTAAGTACAGAGAAAAATCTGAAGAGAGATGGTTAAGAATGTACATACTTTAAAAAATAAATTGTGTGTCTGTGTGTGCGCGCACATCAGGGTTTTAAAAAAAATCTTTAATTCATCATCTCCAAACTCGGTGAAAAATGTTTTTTTTATAAATTGTACTATATTACTCACTATAGCAGCACCACCTTAAGTAACCAGAACCTACAAGTGCTGGATTTTAGGTTTTCTTATGTTCTTTCTCTGCCTTTATGAAGGAGGGGAAGACCACTATAAGCTTGCAGAATTCATGAGTCAGGCAAAGCAACCTCCAGGAGCGCCTGTAATCCTAACATCAGCCAGTCCAGAGTCCTGAGCTCCAATGCCTACAGATGCCAGACTGTTACATAAGGGATATTAAGAAGATCTTGGTGTCTTGGAGTCCAAGGGAAGTGGTGGGCACTGTGAGAATGGAAGAGTGAAACCCTGGAGAGAGGGGATGAGGGGATGGTCCATCTTTAGCTCCAGCGCGAAGTCAGCAGTTGCCCCTGTGTGGGGTTTTTGATTTCAGAGAAGACGGGAACTTGGTAGACATTTTTAAAATGTGTTATTTCTTGATTTTTAACTGCTAGCTCAACCCCAAACCCAAACCACCCTGTTGACCATAGAAAACAAGTCTCAGGGCTAGTTTCTCGCCTGGTTTGTATGAAATCTTAGTGATTCTGAGATTTAGGGATCCTGGGATCATTTAGTTCCGTGATCTGGAAGCTGTAATGTGCATATAAGTACTCTGAGGGAACTTGTTAAAATGCAGATTCTGACATAATACATCTAGGCCTGAGATTCTGCATTTCTAACAAGCTCCCATCTGACGTTGCTGCTGCTGGCCCACGAACACATTTGGCAAGATGAGGATTTAGTTCATCCTTCCACCTAGAATTCCCTCTGATGGTTCTATCCCTGCTCAAAGATGTCTCCAGTCCTGCCTGCACACCTCCAGGGACTGGAGGCTCACTATCTCGAGTGGCAGCCTGGGTGGCTGCAGCTGCTGCTAAGTTCTGCCAGGGTCTGCAGCAATGGTGAAGGACACCCGGAGTTCAACATGCCAAGGTCCAGGCTCTGGAACATCAGAGGTCCACAAAAGAAACTTCAGCTGGGGACTTACCAGGTTGGGAGGGGCTGACGCTTGTGGCAAAGATCTAAGCAGGGAGGATTTTCTGTCCAACTGCCTGCTCAGCAGCGCCCAGTTCAACAGAGAACACTACCACTCCTGGGTGTTCTGGTTAGTAGAGGTTTGGTGCGATTTGTTTCCCTTTCTTTCCCCAAAGCCTTGAAGCAAGTTTTCTCTGCACTTGGGCCAGTTATGTGGTTATACCCAAGGCGAAGGAGCCAGTTTCTAACTGGTGGGGGATGGAGAAGGGAAGGATGCTTGTGGCTAAACAGAAACCCTCGAATCCACAGGCCACATGACAACAGCTGCTCTGGTGGAACATGAGATCTCCACCTTCTCTGGGGTTGGGGCATCCAATCCCAGATCCTCCCTCCTGGGGCCTTGAGAGGCCCTGCAAAGTGGAGAATCCCCCACCCCAACATCCCCTGATGGGCTCAGGGTCACTGGGGCTGAAGGCCACATGCCCAGTGCCCCATATCCCAAGGCCAACCATTCTGAAGCTCAGCTGTCAGAGTCAAGGGGGTGTGGAAACCACCTAGGCCACTCTTCACTGCAGCATGGATGGGAACCCAAGCCAAGAGAGTGCGTGAGGCTTTCCCAAGGTCATACAGCTGACTCGCAACCAACTCTTGTAAAGGCCCAGAATCCTTTGAGGCCGAGCTGGACAGAAGTCACTGGTATTAGCCAGACTCTTGGTCACCTATAGCAGCAACTTTCAGGAAAAGGATCTTCCAGAATAATCCTGAGGGAAAGAGGAGTGTCTCAGAGGGAAATTGTGGAAAGGGGTCATGGGGGTTCACTTCTGTAGGGGAGAATCATGGATCAGAGTTTCTTGAAGGAGGGCAGAGGGCAGGGTTTCTGCTGTAACAGAACTCTAAGGGCAGCATTCAACTCGTCCTCTGGTGCAAGTTGCTCCCTAGAGTTCAGTCTCTCATGCAGGGCCCGGCCCACAGGGCGTGGGGTGGGTGGGGGACTGGTTAATGCAGTGGGGGGAGGGGGTCAGAGACGTCCCAGAAGGTCATGTTTACCGGCATCTCAGGTCTGGTTTCCTGGACCACCCCAGACCTGCTGAGCCAGAATCCCTGCAGTTGGTGCTTCCCTCCCAGGGGAAATCCCTGGGTTTAGGAACCAGCCTGGGCTCACTAACTCAGACAGGGATAGGGACACCTGTTTTAAATCAGAAGCTCCACAGGCAGGGTTAGGTCCTCAGGCTGGGGAAGGGGCGCCTGTCTTCCAGGAAGCGTAAGGGGAGATGGGCAGCTGGGTGTGGGAGCAGAGTGGGTAGTACCTGTCCCAGGCCGGGCTTCACTTTCCGGAAAACTGGCCCGGCCTCGCCTTCTCCAGCTTCTGGCGCCGCTCAGCAGGGATCTCCTGCAGGCTGATGCCGTGGTTGCTGGCCCTGTGACAAAAGGACAGCGGCCTCAGGGAGGGAGAACACACAGCAGGAGGGCAGGGCCCAGGTTATCCCGCTTTGGCGGGGTCAGGTGCGGCAGGGAGGAGGAAAGAGGGGATGGAGGGACCAACTCGGATGGATCCATCATCGCTTGTAACTCGGCGGCCTGGGATGCCGGATCCTCACCCGGGTTGCAGGTCGGGAGGTTTGGGGATGGGCTTGTTGAAGCCGCGTCTGCCCACCAGCCAGTACGTATCCTCGGCGCCCTTGCCCTGGGGAGACACGGGGGAGCAGAGGGCTTAGGCGGGCCGGGGCGAGGGCGGGTGGGTCTCGAGGTCTAAGTGGAAGCAAGCGGGAGACCCCGGGTGGCGCGGGGCGAGCTGTGTCTTCCAGCCGGGCCTCACCTTCAGCTCCGTGCGGCCCCGCACCTCAGTCTGGAAGCCCTCATTTAGTGCGCACAGAATCCTCACGGTGCTTATGTTCACGTGGATGCGGTAAGCTGGGACGGCAGGGGGACCGTGTGAGCTGGGGACGCCACTCCCGCGCCCGGCTCGGCCCGCGACGTCGCCCCGCCCGGCCCTACTCACGCAGTCCGGTGGACTCCATGCGCGAGGCGGTGTTGACCGTGTCCCCAAACAGGCAGTACCGCGGCATGGTGAGGCCCACCACGCCCGCCACGCACGGGCCTGCGGAGACGCGCGGGGTTGGCGGGCGCGGCCCGCGCTGCAGCCGGCCGTGCCGGCGGCTAGGCTGGCACCTGGGGCTCAGGGGGGCTCTAGCACCCCATAAGCCCCACCAACTCCCCAAAGAAACATTCTCAAGCACACCTTCCTAGTTACACAGGAGTGCCTGGTGGGCAAAGGCGGCTTCAAGACCAGCCCCCGCCCCATCACTCCACGAGTTTGCCCTAAAGAGGGAGATGGGCTGGGGAACCTGGGAGGGCGGGGAGTTACCCGAGTGCAGGCCGATGCGGATGCGCACAGGCACCTCCGGCATGTGGCGCATTCGGAAGGAGCCCACGGCACTGAGGATGTCCAGAGCCATGTTGGCGATCTCTGCTGCATGTCGCTGCCCGTTCCGCTGGGGCAGCCCGGAGGCCACCATATAGGCGTCCCCAATTGTCTCCACCTGAGGAGCGAAGTCAGTACTCAGCACCCCCCACAGATGTGACTGTCCCTTGTCAGGGGGCCTAAACTGGGGTTAGTGCAGAGATCTTGGGGAGCCTTCCAGCTGTGGGGCTGAGCTGGGCACCAGCAGAAGACATAAGGGACAGGAGGGCTGAGAAAGAGGATTGTGCTGGTGGCCTGGGGCAAGGGCTCTGGGGGCTGAGTAGGAAGTGCTGGAAGACAGTGAAGCTAAAAGAGGGCTTGCCCCCTACACACCGCACCTTGTAGACATCGTGGGAGCCAATGATGGCATCAAAGAGCGTGTAGAGGTCGTTGAGCAGGTCCACCACTTCAATGGGCTCACTCATGGCTGAGATGGTGGTGAAACCCACGATGTCACTGAAGTAAAGTGTCACCTCCTCAAAATACTCGGGCTCCACAGGTGTCCCCATCTTCAGAGCCTCAGCCACAGACCTGGGGATGGCAGGTGGGAAGGTTACCTGGAGGCCACCAGTCTGCCTGGACTCCAGCTGTCCTCCCCACCCACCTCTCCACATTGGCACCCACGGAGGCAGCATCTGTGTGAGCAGCCGGTCTGTCTTCTGCTTTTCCAGCTCCAGCTCCTCTGTGCGCTCTCGAATCAGGTCCTCCAGGTTACTGGAGTACTGTTCCAGCATCCGCAGCATTGAGTCAATGATGTTCATCTTCCGGCCCTTGTTGATGCTCTTGAACTAGTAGGAGGAGGAAGCTGGTGGGGCAGCTGAGGCTGTGGGCTGCCATGTCCCTCTCGTGAGGCCATATTATGCCTGATCCTCTGCCCCTACCCCCATTCATCTTGTGCTCACCAAGCCTCTGCCACCCAGTGCCAGGCACAGTGTTTCCCCACATTATTAGAAAGCCCATGGGAAATGGGGGTTCCAAGAGGTCAGCTGTTCTGTTAGTAGTTGACAAGGTACCGGAACTGGCCCAGTCTTTGCATTCCCAGGCCAAGGGTCTTTCTGCTACACTAGGCCAAACACAAACTCAATAAATGCTATTTGAATTGAATTAAATATTTCTCCCAACCAGATCTCCAACTCCCACTCCAAAAGCCTCCATATCCCGCATTCTATCTCTGCCCTGACCAAACCCCTCATCCTCAGGCTACCGCCTTAGGAAGTAGCCTGGAAGTTCAGAGATTCCACCAGCCTGCCTTCCTGCAGCACCCACCCTACCCCCCTGGCCCAGGTTGCTGGCAAGTGGCCAGCCCAGCCCAGCCCTTGCCCAATCCCAGCTCCTAACCAGGTCGAAGGTGCGGTCCATGGAGGGCCGAAGTTCCGGCTGCTCTGCCCAGCACTGTTTCATCAGCTGGATGCACTCCATGGGCGCCTGGTCCATGGATACTGAGGGCCGACACAATGGAGGGGGGCTCTGCACCCTCTTCACCACTTCTGGAGGCATGAAGGGACCAAGAGAGGGGATGTGACAGAACAGAAGCCACCTCTGACTCTGGCCTGACTGCTGAAGCTCAAGATGAGTGGACTGGAAGGGGGTCCTTTAAATAAGAGTTTCAGTAGGTGTAGGAAGTGTAATGTGGGAGGTGGTTGCTGAGGACCCTGAACCGTGAGGGGCAGGGGCAGTAAGAGGTGACAGGCAAAAATACTGACATTTATTGCACATAAGAAAAGTGATGGTTAGAGTGATCGGGTAGCTTGCTGAGGTCTATAGATGATAAGTAATATAGATCTGAACTAGATCAAGCTCTCTTTCCCACTTCCTCCCATCCTGCCGCCTCCCTGGGGCCCATAAGAACCAGAGAGGAGTTTCCTCTGATGGTTGGGGAAACAGGTTGGGTCCAGGGTCAGGACAGAGGAAACCACCAATGTCTGGGTGCTGAAAAGCAACCCCCACCCGTCCTGATGCTTGGCTCCCCACCACCCTGACCCTTCAGACCCCAGCTTTAAGGGAGGTCCACAGAAGCCTCAGCAGGGAGTGAGGCTGGGTCTGGCCCGGTGCTGCCTAACAGCAGGGTGTCTTTCCAGCCCAGACGCCAGCGAGGGGCGACCGTACCCTCGGGGGTCAGCTCCAGCATGGCGTAGGGGGCGCTGCGGCACACCACCTCCTGCATGATGATGCCCAGGCTGAAGACGTCGCCGGCCAGCGTTCCCCGGCGCTCCAGGGCTGGGTCCCGAAGCAGCTCCGGGGCTGTCCATAGCTGGTCTGGGGTTGGGAAAGGGGGCATGGGCACGCGGATGGCCATGGGGGTGCTGGGGACAGACTCCCACTCTCACCAGAAAACCCAGGCTCACACGGCTCAACCCCTAACCTGAGTCTGGACCTCCCTCCCGCAGTTATCCTCAGGAGAATCTGCCAGAAATCCAAAACAGATCTCACAAAGCAGGACCCTTACAAATAGGCCCCACCTTCTAGACAAAGCAGAGCCCAGAGAAGACTCAGCCTCTTGGGCACAAGACCTAGCAAGAGCAGACCCCCTTCAAGGGCAGGAACTCCACCCCTCAGGCACAACTCCCGCCCCCTAACAAGTCCCCGCCCCCCAGTCAAAGACCCCACCCTCCTCATCTCAGAGGTCACAAGACCTTTTCCGCGGCAGGAGTCGAGTTCAGTGGATGTGGGATGGAGAGAGTGCGAGGGAAGGAGGAAAGGAGAGGCCCTTGAAATAATGGGGATGCGGGGGACGCTCGTCTGCGCAGGAGGCAGCCGGGGAATCCTACCCTCCGCGCTGGGAGGCTCCGGTAGCACCCTCTGCGCTTCCAGCAGTCGCCCATGACCATGGTCCGTGATCTTAAGCACGAACCTCCCGTCCACCACGCAGTTCCGTGACTTCAGCCGCCCGTGAGCCACGCCTCGATGGTGCAGATATCTTATTCCCTGGAAAGGGTGGCGTAAGAGGCAGCCCCAGCCCACGTGGTTCCCCTGCCGGCTCCTCCCCCCTGTATCCCACCCCAGTCCCACCCCCACACGCACACCTTGATGAGGTCTAGCAGGAGGGAGGACTTGAACATCCAGTCCAGCTTTATGTCTCTCTGGGCGAGAAGGTCTTGGAGGGAGCCGCGGGCACAGTGCTCTGAGACCACAGCCAGCGTGCCTTCTCCGGGGGCCGCAGGGCCGCCTGCTCCACCAGCCAGGAAGAGCCCCAGGTAGAGGGCCAAGTTCTCATGCCGAAGCTCCCGGATCTGAGGGGGTAAGTTAACAGGCATTTTCTGTCCTGGGAGCAACGCAGGGAGGAGGCTGTTATTCAGGTCTGTTTTTGATTGGAAGATGGATAAAAATGGTGAGTGGAAAGGTCTATAGGGCATGTGGGGGCGGGGGGGGGGGCTTCCTTCTACATATAACTTCTCTCTCTGGAAAAGACAACATAGTCAAAGGCCACCGTTCAGACACTTGAAGTTATGAATGAGAAGACAACCTCGTGCTGGTAATCAGGATCCAGGCAGGTTCTGATTTATTAACCATAAGACATTGAACTTCCTGGCTCTTAAGAGAAAACACCTCATGAAGGAGATGCTCCTGGTACCCCTCCCCCCCACTTCTGATGTAACAGCCTCTTGGAAGAGAACCAGGCAGACACTTCACTGCTTTCAAAAATAATCAGAAATGGCCTGTGCGGGTGACTTTGCCCAGGGCTGCTTTTCTCGGTTACATGGTTGTCTGAGACCCCCACCCTCCCCAAGTCAGGCAAGAAGGACTGAGAAGTCAAGCTGTGGTCCCAGAGGAGCCACGAACAAGGCCACGCTCGCTCAGAAGGACAGAAGCCCTTGCAGTCTGGCTGGGAAAACAGGGACTAGTGAGTGACTGGTGCCCTTTCTGACTTTTCTTTGGTCCAATAAGGGGCTTCTTTTTGTCTTAAATGCCTGTTATTAAATAGTGATTTAGTCCAATGACCCATACTGGTAGTCCACTAAAGTCATTCTGCAGCTGTGACCAAGAGCTTCTATGTAGGCGTTAGGGAAGGAGGCCAGGACAGGGCTGTATGGTGTTCAGGGTAACAGGGGCATTAAGGTTGGAAGGACCAGAATAAGCCAGTTTATAGCCTCCTTGCCAATTTTCCACTTCTCTCAGTATGCATTAACCAGGACATTCTGCACAAGTAGCCTGACAGAACTGGAAACCCATTTATTTTCTATCATTCACTCAACAAACATTCATTGGATGTGTCTAATGTTCCAGACACTGTGCTGGGTGCTGGAAATACAATGGAAGGGGTAGGGGGAAACCTTCACTCCACTTACAGTCCAGGGAGGGAGGCAGATAGGAAATAAGCAAGCACACACAGGTGAACAGACAATTACAAATTATGATAAAAACATCAAAGGAAAGAACTAGTGTTATAAGAGATCATGGTGGGAAACTTGGCTTTAGAGAGGAAGAGACACTTCACTGAGAACTCTTGGTCTCCCCTGCAACAGGGCCTACCTGTAGACTCAGCTGCAAAAAGAAGGCAAGGTGGAAAGGGCAATGGCCGTCCCACCCCCCATCGTAGACCCACTCTCACCTTGGAAAATACAGTCTTGGTTGCTGGGCGGATAGCTATGTGCTGATCCCCTGGGAATTTCTTCAGCCAAACCCAGTCTCCCTGGAGCAGAGATGGGAGCAGCGAACTCAGTTTCTTAAAACCTCATGATGTGGGGAGCCCTAGAACCCCCACGTTTCCATTGGCCCATTGCCCCAGAACCTATCCTCGGTGTAACAAAGAGCACCAGGAGCAAGAGGTTTGATGCCTGCTGGTCCACAGCCAGAGGGGTGAGAGCCCATCCGTGGATAAGAGAGATGCAGAAGGCCTGGATGGCTTTCCTCACCATCCCAGATGCACTCGTCAACAGCCCAATCAAGTGAGCCATCACCACCTCAAGTGTCACTGAAATCCCAGCCCTCATCACCATCTGCTGAGAGTCCACTGTGTTGGGAGCATCATCTGTGAAGTACAGGCAGCTCCCCTCCAGGCTCTGAGCCTCGCTCTCCTCAGCTGTTGGCAGGGCCAGTTCATGAGCGTGGGTCATACAGGGCCGGTGCTCAGAAGGGCCTGAGCTTGCTTCAATGATCTGCTGTTATCATTTTGAATGAACAAGGGGCCCTTCATTTTTATTTCACCCTAGACCTTGCCAATTATGTAGCTGGCCTTGCCCATTGTGAGGGATTTGGACTAGAAGGGAATTCTGGGGATTTGATACAGACCCCTAAAGAGGATTTGGAAATAAGTGTGGAGACATTTTTAATTGTCACAAAAACTGGGGTCTGTGATTAGTGGACAGAGCTAGAGACAAGAGGCACTAAACATTCTTTAAGGCACAGGGAGGGTCCTGCCCAAAATGAGAATAGCGCTCTACTGGGAAACTTCCAGGCAACATACTAGGACTTTCTGCATTCTGTCCATGACCTGACACACAGGAGCTCTCAATCTCCACTCCTTCTTGATTAGCTGAGCTCTCTGTCAGCTCTCTTTGGATTTCTTCTCATTATCTCCCACTACATCCCACCACATTCAGATTTGCTTACCCCATAGTTAATGTCCTAATGCCCTTTTGTGACCTCCTTTGTCCCCTCTAAGACTTGCTCTTCTGGATTCTGATCTAATTTGGGTAGAAATGCAGGTGGGGGTGCAGGGGGTGCAAGATGTGGGTCTGGCTTGAATCAGAGACAGCCGTGTCTGGAAACTCCCCATCCTGAACAATCCGATCCTGGAAATGCCCTTTTTGTGACCATGGGATTACATCTCAGATGACCCTCTGCCACAACCTTTCAAGTGAGGCCTGTGCCTTTCTGTAACCTGAGGGATTGGATCCCTGAGGGGGAGGGCCAGGGGCTCCCAGCAGGGCGGGGGATGGCCTCAGTGGCCCCTCCAGGCTACATGCTGGTCCCATCACACTCCCCACCATCAGGCCTCCAGTCTTTAGGCCACTGCGATTGGCCTTTGAAGAGCCCTCACCTGGGTAATGGCTAAGGGAAAATCCCCCAGCAGGAAGGATTCCCAGATGCTCCTCTTTGAGGAATCCATGAACTTTCCCTAGATCCCACTCTGAGCTCCCAGCCCCATTTCTGGGTGTCTGCAGTGTAGGACTCGATTCCAGGAATACACCTTGGCCTGGCTGGGGGGTCAGGCTCACCTCATAGAGGCCAATGTTGGTGCTGTCCGGGGCCTGGCTGTGGACACTGCGAATGTCTGACACGCTGCGGGTGGCCAGACTCAGTCGACTTCCCTGGGCCACCTGGAGGGTAGAGGTCAATGCATGGGGTCAAAATATACTGTAGGGGTCAAAGTCCTGAGTCAGGCTGAGTTCTAGGGATTAAACGGGGGAAGGGGAGACATCTTAATGAGGGAAGGTGGTAATAACATTACTTCCCAAATGCACAACACCTTACAGCTTACAAAGCAAACTTACTTGCTGGAGCTTCACAAGGCCCCAGGAAATCACTCAGGACAGGGGCTGTTACCCTCACGGCACACACGAGGGTGCTCCCCAGTGCTCAGACCTGGGACAGAGCTAGGGCAGAAACCAGGCCTTCCCAGGTGGGGCCTACGGTGAGGGCTGGCCCAGGCAGGGGACCAAATATACAGGGGACGACAGCCGGATCCTGGCTCCCCCACCTTTCGAGAGCTTCCCCCTTGTGGGTGGATGAAAGTGATATCGTCCAGAGTCAGGATGATCTTGTTGGGGCCAGAGACCATCTGGATGTGAAGTAGCCGGTGCCTGGTAGGGGAAGGAGGTCATCTTCGCAAAGGGGACCAAAGTCCATGAGAGGAAGCCAAGGAGGGATAATGTTGGCTCAGAGGAGGGCAGCCATCCCTAAAGCATCCCCTGAGACTCTGCTAACCCTCCAGAACCCCTCCTGCCTCCTCCCCTCTAAAAAAATACCCTCCCTTTTTCTACTCTTGAGTGGGCCCAGCCTGTTGTCTTTGCTGCACGGTGGTGTTTCTGGCAGGTGGGAAGCCAAGTTCATCTCCTACTTACCAAACCCCCCTACTCACCTAAAGTAATGGGCCAGGAAGGCCCCTGTCAGCCCCATCCCAACCACCAAGAGAAAGCCGATAAAGACGAGGCCGGGCTCCACACCTAGAGGGGCAGTGAGAGCAGGGATGCTGAGAGCTGTGGTGGAGGGAAGGCACCCTCTCTGCGGAGGTATATAGTCATGGCAAATCCTGGAGGCTCCAGGAAAAGGGGCTGGGATCCCAGAACAGGATCTAGGGAAAGGTCATGGGTCCTGGCAAGGGGGGAGAGGATCTGGGACTGCTAGAAAGGTTCCAAGAGGGCTCCGGGGGCTTGGCAAGAGAGGGGTCCTGCACAAGCCAGGGGTCTCTGAGGAGGACTTGAAAGGGCCTCAAACAGGGGTTTCAGGATGAGAATTCACTCTCTTTCACCACTCTGTGGAGGATCCATGGTGACTGCCCCGGTGGGGGCTGGGGTGCTCGCCCTCACCTCCGTTGCAGATGACGTCTGGGTCAAACCAACACGAAGGGTCAGGCCCAGGCCCCCTTCCCCCTCTAGGGAAATGCACTGGGGTCCCAGCGGAGTAGAAGGAGCCCCGAGTGGGGTCCAGCACGTATGTGGCGAACAGCCGGTCTCCAGCCGCATCTGTGTCCAGTAGTACAAACGGGGGTTCCTCAGCTCCTCCCAGAGCCCCACAGAAGCCAGGGACCTGGGCATCCTGGACGTGGTGGGCCACGGCTGCTCCCGACACCCAGCTGCCACCTGCGGCCGCCCGCGCTCGGGCCACGCCCCCAGCCAACAAGAAGACGGCGTCATAGATGGTGCCGAAGAGTGGGGATACCTGGAGAAGAAGGGTAGGGGGCTCAGGGTCACTGCCCATAAACAGACGGGGACTTACTGTCCCCGCTTGTCCTTTCACTGGGCCCTTCAAGCCCTTCAAGCCCATTGACTGTTTGCACCTCCTAGTTAGTGGTTCCGTATCCCTCCCCATCGGTTCTCCCTTCCTCTCTCCCCAGTTGGCTAACCCACCCATTTTCCCCACTGCCCTTCCCTCTTTTCAGGATTCTTAGACTCTTTTCATCATTGGTTACTTCTAACTCTATTACCTACAGGTCCTCTTGTCCCTCTCCTTTTGGTTGCCCTGCATATATTTTTAATATTATTACATATCACTCACTGAAAGCCTTCTTTCCCTCCTTTTGGTTGGCTGCTATTTTTTATTATTCCTTCTTTTCTTTTCCCAAGACTACCATCTGATCTCATCAGGCCTCTTTATTATTCCCAGTTCCCATCTCTCACAGGGCCAGGCACTGTGTAGAGCACTAGGGATATATCAGGGTACAAGACAGAGTCTCTATCTCGAGGAATGTTTCAATTGGTGGGAGAGACAGGGATGTTAACGCAGTGCCGTGAGTGAGGGTAGGGGTAACTGAAGGAAATGAGGAGACAGAAAAGAGAGCCCCTACACAGGCTGGGGGAGGAGGAGGCTTCCAGAAGTGACCATCCTCAAGGATGAATCAGAAATTACTGGGGGAGGGGAAGGGCAGGAGAGAGGGAACAGTACACCAGCAGCACAGAGGCAAACGAGAAGGATATATTGGGGAACCCAAAGTAGCTCAGTCTGGCTGAAGTTCAAGAAAGAATATAAACCTGATAAACCAGTGAAGGGGCCTGCATCTATCCAGGGTGAGAGGACACTGGGAGGCTTTGAACAGGTGACACAGTCACATTTGTTAGGTTCCCAAAGTTCGGTCTGATTGTTGGGTGGAGAAAGGTCTGGGGTAAGTAAATGTTGAAGCAGAGACCATTTGGGAGATTTTGTTTCGGAATTTGGACTAGAGGTGTTGTGGCCTGAACCAGGGCAGTGATTGTGAGAATGGAAAAGTAGATGGATTCAAATGACCTTTAGGAAGCAAAAGTGACAGGACTTGATGCCTGCGTGTTAGGGGAAGAGTTAGAGGAATCAAGGGTGACTCCCAGGGCCTCACTTGGGCAGCTAGGTGGAGGGTGGTGCTACTTACTAGTAACTGAAGAGGGTCCACTCCCCTCCCAACATTTCCCCCACCTCTCTTTCTCTACCTGCCCTCCAGCCCATCTTACCACTATTCCTAATTCTTGTTCTCCACTTCTTACTGGCTATTCCCATCCTTTCTCCCCATTGTCTTCCACGAATCCTCTTGGTGGCGACTAGGGGCCTTGGTGGGGAAGATTTCAACCCCTCTTGGCTCACAGCACTCTCTCATGTACAATCCTTTGAGTAGAGTCTTTGTGGTGCTTGGTTTACTGCCCACTGACATCTAACTTCCCTTCTCTCTTAGTTGTTTCTAGCCCCCACTTTTATGAACAGGGTGGAACTATGTGGTCTGAACAGGGATTCTAGGTTCTCAGGGAATCCTGGGTATTATCAGCTGGTTGCTGGGGATAAGCTGTGAATCTAAATGATTATAGAAGCCCTTGGCTCCACCTAGGGACCTTTCTGCTTCTTGTAAGATGCAAGGCTCTCAAAAAGTTAAGACCACCAGATGACGCCCCAGAGGAAACACCTCTGAACTGGGCATGGAGGCTGGATCTGCATCCTCCCTCCTTCTTGCTCTCTTAAGAACACCAGTTGTTTATTATAGTCTGTATGTCATGGTGATGTTGGAAGTGGGTATACTTTTAAGGAGACTGCAAAAGACGTTGCAGTGTAGGGTTTGTTAGAGTTTGCTCCTTGGAGTTGGCCTTGAGAGGTCTCGTTGCCTACTCTCTAGAAGCACTTCCAATACACTAAGATGCCCAAAGCAGGATGAGAGCCTCTACGTTATACAGGAAACTCCAGGACAGGTAGAGCTGCTGGTTATTCTCTCCCTACTGGCATCCTCCTCTCCTTCCATCAACTTGAATCACTTCTCTTCCCATTGCCTCCAGCCTCCTCTGCCCTTTTGGTGATTCCGTGCTCTCTTCCCCAGCTCTCTTCCTTTCTTCTCTCCTCCCTGGTCCCTCTACCTGTTGCAGATTGAGGTCAGGGGGCAGCTCCCGATGCTCTTGGGCCCTGCGCAGGCTGTCCAGTACGCTGCTTCCCGTGGGACAGTGACGCGTGAGAGTGAGCACCGCATCGTGGGCCCTGCGAAGCTGTGAGCTGTTGACGAGCGCGGCCAAGGCGTCTGGCCCTGGAGACAAGGCGTAGTGGAGCGTGTCGAAGGGCAAGAAGACCAGGGAGCCATCGGCCAGGCCCAGCTCCTCTGCAGCCTCCAGTAGACGGCGCTGCTCCTCGCCGCCCAGCAGCACCGAGTGCATCACCATGATCACTGCTGCGGACACAGAGACTCCGCTCGGTGCTCTGCCCGCTGCCCCTCAGGACGGCCGACCGCCCCGCATCCTGCAGGGGAGCCTACCTCGGACTCTGGGCCCATCCCGGACCCTCCTCAGGGCTTCCCGGGCCCCAGATAGGTCCGAGGGCTCCATGGAGGTCACCAAGGCAACGGGCAGCCCCCGGGCCCTGAGCGCGGTGGACAGTGCGCGTCCCGCCTCCACCCACAAGTCCTGGGGGGCGGTGACCAGGGCCACGTGCGCCCAGCGGAACGCGCGCAGGAGGGCGTAGAGGGCATCCGCCGCGGGCGTCACCGCGGGAGCCGTGGTGCCCGTCGCCCGCGTCCCGGGGCAGCCCCAGGGCACCAGCGCGACCCCAGCCTCTTGGGCCAGTAGCTCGGCGGGCCGGCAGGCTGCGGGGTTTACCGGCCCCACGAGGCCCGAGACACGGGTGAGCGCGGAGGACACCGCCCCCAGTGAGCCTGGCGTCCGGCACGGCTCGGGCAGCAGCGCGACCTCGAAGCGGGGGCCGCCCTTCAGGGCAGCGTCGTGGTTCAGGCGGGCAGCGGCCAGGCGGGCGGCCAAGTCCGGGCGGGCACGGGCGAAGATGGGGTCGCAGGCCCAGGGTCCCAGCACCCCAACTGTGAACGCGGCGGAGAGGGCGGAGCGCGGCAGGAGCAGCAGCAGCAGCAGCAGCAGGAGCCGCAGCGGAGGCCGGGGCCCCGGCGGGGTCCGGGGAAGGCGGGGCGGAGACGGAGCCCAGTGAGCGGGGGCGCGGAGCCCACGGTCCCGAAACCCACCCGCGAGGAGGGCGCAGGCGGTCATTGCCGACTTCTGGGAGCATTGAAAAAAAAAAATCAGGATGAGCGGTTGCGATCCGCAGACCTCTCTTAGAGTTTTCTGCAACCTCCAGTTTCTCAAAGCCCAATTAACCCGCGGCGTGTCTCTGCTTTCACACTCCACTCCGCCTGCCGGGACGACTACATGGGGTCAGGGGTATAACCTGGAAGGACCCCCTTATCTCCGCCTGCTCTGCTCCCCGCTCCCCCTTGTCCGCCCATCCCCCCCCCCCCTCAGAGCCGTAGAAGGCCGGTGGGGACACTCCTACGCCCTTCCATCGTCTCTCCCCAGCAGAAGGGACGTGGAGTCCGTGTGGAGGGGGCTTTGCCACTCACCGGAAAGTCCGGGGCTCGGGCCCAGGGCCAGGGTGAGGGGGTTACAAGGCCGATCCTTCTGACGCCCTCCCACAGGTCTCCTTTGCCGGGGCCCAGGGCGGGGGGTGTGGGAACAGCAGGCCAGAGCCCTTAATCTCTACAAGCTGATTAGGGTCTCTTAATCAGGCAGGGAGGGGCTGATGGAAGATGGGGCTCACTGGGGTGGGATCTGTCCTAGCTTCCAGGCAGCCAGCCAGATTCTTTCCCCTCCATGTCTCCCAACCCTCCCACCACAACCCCCAGTGTAAAAGCAGCTTGAGGCCTCCCTTTCAGGCTGCAGCCACACTACCCTGCTCAGCCTGGAAGACGACAAGATGTGCCCATGGACACCTGTGGGTGATCAATCTTAGGGTCTCAGTGCCTCCAATCTTGTTTCCAGTTCTGTCAGCCAAGGCCAAGCCCCATCCCTTGGCTGGCAAAGTCTACACCCAGAGACCAAACCCAAACCAGCCTGATCCCTACCTTTTTTGTCTCATCTGCCCACACTTGATTCTCAGATCTCCACTTCTCCATGTCTAGGTAACCATCCCTTTGGCCTTGGGAAGACAGAACCCCAGGAAGTAATGGAAAGAGCTCTGACTTTGGGCAGACCTGAGTTCAAATTCCTCCTTATTGGCTTTGTGATCTTGGGAAAGTTAATCTCTCTGAAGGTTGTGAAAATCACCTGTGACAAAGAGTATAATTGCCAGGATGACAAAACTGAAAATGGATAAGGCAACTTCAAAGAAGAATATAATGGGATACTTACCTTATTACATAGCAAAATTTATTACAAAGCTGTAATAATTAAAACACTGTAGTATTGGTGCAGGGATAGACAAATAGACCAATTGGACAGAACAGAGAGCAACTGAAACAAACCCAGCAAAAATGGAAATTTGATGTATGAAGAACTGGACATTTCTTATCAGTGGGGTAAGAATGAGCTATTCTACAAACGGAGCTGATTTATTAGCCATTTGGAGGTGGGGAGGAGATAGAATTTGATCACTGCCTCACACTATATAAAATCAATTCCAGGTTAAAGACATACATAAAAACAAAACTAAAAAACTAGTGAATCTTTGTTCAACCATCAAAGGCTGGATCAGGCAAGAACGATCAGTGGATGGTAAAACTAGGAAGAAATTTTGATGAGGATATTTGCATATCTTAAGGTGCCTTCTTAGAGATTTTTTTGAGTTTCAAAGGGAGCAAAAAAATAAAAAGCAGTAATTACACAGTGGAGAAATCGGACAACACTCTGACCAGTGTTGGTCAACCAATGAGGGGCAGATGGACATTGTGTACTTCCAGACAATGTAACCCGAGAAAGACACAATACTACACCTATGTAATACTGCACAGATGCAACACCACACAATATTCATCTATGCAGTGTTCTAGCTGAGAGTGCATTTCATCAATCTAATCACAAGGAAATAGCAGATAAACACAAAATGAGGAACATTCTACTAAAAAAAAAAAAAACAGGAGAGGAATGTATTCTTCAAAAATGTCAATATCATAAAATTCAAAGGTTTAAGAAATGTTCCAGATTAAAGGGAGCTAAAAAGATATGACAATTAAATGCAATACTTGCCTCTAGTTTGGACCCTGTATAAAGGGTTAAAGCTGCTATAAGGTTATAGGGTTCCTAGGGTTAACAAATGCTATGAAGTGTATCAACATCAAATCTGTCAACTGACAAAACTGGGACATGAATGGGAGATTTGATAAAAGTATTTCATCAATGTAAATTTTGAACTGTACTGCAGTTATGTTACAGACTATCCCTATTTGTAGGAAAAATACACTGAAGTATTTAGCTGTAAAGCACCATAATGTATGTAACTTGCCCTCAAATAGTTCAGAAAAATATATGTATCTATTTTATATTATATATTATATACTATATGTTATATATATTATACACACCAAATGATAAACACATTCGATAAAATGTTAACACTATCTGGGTAAAGGGTATATAAATCTTCTTTGTACTATTTTTATTTTTGCAATATTTTGTAAATTTGAAATTATTTCCAAATAAGAATTCATAAAAAAACTTTCAGATTAAAAAAGAGAATGCCTTTATCAATTCTGAGTAGGAAAGAATTTCTTAAACAAAACATGTAAAGCGCAAACATAAAGGAAAAGATTAATAACTTTGAAAATATTAAAAATAAAATTTCTGGTCAAAAAGCATATCTCTGAGAGAAAACATGAGCCATCGACCAGAAGATATTTGCAAAATATTAAAAAAGGGTTAGTATCCAAAATATGTAAGATATGAAAAAGTTAACCCAGTAGACAAATGGACATAGGAATGAAAAGGCAAGTCATAAGAAAAGCCTAAGGAAAAATGCTCAACTTCACTAATAATCAAGGAAATGCAAAATTAAAAATGAGATACCATTAACATCTATCAGATTGGCAAAGATAAAATGTGACAATATCAGATATTGGTATGGATCTGAGAAAACACAAACACTACATATTTGTGACGACGATGTAAATTGGTGGGCTGTTTGGCAATTAACCCAGTAGAGTTGAAGCAATTCCATTTATAGGAATTACCTTAGAGAAACTAACATCTATTTGCATATGGAGAGACTTGTAAAAGAAGTCATTTATTCATTCAAAAAACACCCACTGAATTTCTACCGTGCGTGAGGCACTGTTCTAGGCTCTGGGGATACAGCAATGAACAAAGAGTTATGACCTCATGGAGGTGGACACAATCACTATATTTAGGGATTCTTTTTGTATGTTTGCTAAATATTTGATAATTAAAATTTTTTAATGTTAATAAAAATGCTTATGTCTGATGTGTAGTAGAGTCTCAAAATTTAGTAGGTATAGTAGGTATCAATGTTCACTTATATAGTCCTAGGTGTCTTACTTTCCATAAAGATTATTTCCTTCAAATGTCTCCTCTTCTGACACAATGTCTCTAGTTGGAATCATGGATTCTCCACCCAACCCTCCCACTTCACAGATGATAAGACTGAGGCCCAGGGAGTGATTTGGCTTACTCCATGATCTCCTGATTTTCTTCTAGGGTCTGCAAACTGGCAAGTACTGTAGATAGGGATGAGGAGCAGAATTTTTAAAAAAAATTTTTAATTGTGGTAAAATGCGCATAACATAAAATTCACCATTTAAGCCAGGTTTAAATGTATAATTCAGTGTCATTACATATATTCACATTGTTGTACTGCCATCACCACTATCCATCTCTGAAACTTTTTCATCATTCCAAACTGAAAATCCAGTAACCAATAATTCCCATTTTCCCTCCCTTCAAACCCTGTTAACCACCCTTCTACTTTCTGTCTCTATGAATTTCACTACTCTAGGTATCAAATACAGGTGGAATCATGTAGTACTTGTGCTTCTGTGACTGGCTTATTTCACTTAGCATAATGTACTCACATTTTGTCCATGTTGTAGCATGTGTCCAAATTTCCTTTATTTTTAAGGCTGAATAATATCCCATTATATGTATAGACCAGATTTTGTTTATCCATTCATCCCTCCCTGGACATGTAGGTTACTTCCACCTTTTGGCTATTGTGAATAATGCTGCTATGAATATGGGTCTATGAATATCTGTTCAAGCCTCTGCTTTCAATTCTTTTGAGTATATATCTAGAAGTGGAATTGCTGGATCAGATGATAATTTTATATTTAATTTTTTTGAGGAATTGCCATACTGATTTCCTCAGAGGCTGTACCATTTATATTGGGACGAGGCAGAATATTTTAAATCCGTCCTGGTCCTCACGCCAAGATTACACAGCCATACTTTAGCCACCACACTGCCCTCCCTTCCAGTGACCCATAGCTGAGCTTATTTAAGTTTCTCTGCTGTTGCCAGCTAAATTTCTTTTCAATCTGTAAAGCACTGAAGCAAAACAGCCCTCTTACATAAGGGGGGGGGGGGGCTGTTCTTAAAGAAGCAGTTCTGCTGGAGTTACCAAGGGGCTGAATTACATTTAAATCCAACTCCTATAAATAACCTCAGCGGCAGGTGGAGCGCCCCCTCTGGCAGGTCTTGGTTCTTCTCCTTCTTTAGAGGGAAAGGGAAAACGTCTGCTGGGATTTTTAGTCCCT
This sequence comes from Camelus ferus, assembly GCF_009834535.1. Lineage (NCBI taxonomy): Eukaryota > Metazoa > Chordata > Mammalia > Artiodactyla > Camelidae > Camelus > Camelus ferus. The sequence continues at coordinate 12,390,497 of NC_045711.1, read as the reverse complement.
TTCCAGCCTCCCATAAAGTCATTAAATTTGGAGCTGACAGAAGGAATTAGAAGTCTCTGTGGAGTCACTGCAGCAGTAGACAAAGAAAAAAAAGTGATCCTCTAAATTTAAATGAGACAAAAAGACTTTTGAAACCAATCTGGCTTGAGTCTCAGAGTAGCAGACAAGTCCTAGCGGAGCCTAAGCCTTAAAAAATAATTCCAGTTGAGTTAGCAAAGAACACTGAATCTAAAAAAAATACAAGGTGAAATCCAGGATTCCATTAAACTGCAGTTGTAATGGTTAAAGAATAGTGAGGAGGGAACATAGAAATAGATCGTTTTTCCCTATTAAATTAGAAAATAAATTTAAAATCACCATTTTTGCTCTTTCTGATTACAGAAATAATGCACGCTTCATGTACAAATGAAAGCATACAAAAATGTGTAAGTGAAAAATGATAGTAAAAAAGTTTCGCAGTCACCTCTGTTACTAGCTTTTAGAAATGCATGTATGAGAAAATAAATCATTCCATGTACTGCTTTACAAGTTGCTTCCCTCCTTCAAAATATTTTATATTTGCTTTATAAAAAATATGTTTACATGTTTAAAAATAAAATAAATAAAGAATACAGTGGGAAAAAGTTAAAAATTGGGGGGTAAAAAAAGACTATAGTGAAAGTCTCCTGGTCACGCTTGTCCCCTGTCACCCCACCTGCCACAAAGAGGCAACCATTGTTAAACTCTTGTGTCTCCTCTGGAGGTCCTTCTACATACACAAGCAAATAAAAACATATTTTCTTATGGTTCCCTTTTTTATGTAAAACGTAACACTGTTCTGTACCTTGCTATTTTATTTTAACAACAGATCTTGGAAGCCTTTCCGTTTCTTGTTTCATAGAGAGCTGATTACAGCTGCATAATATTCCATTGATGAAGGCACCATAACCTGGTTAACCAGTTAATCTTGCTATTACTAGCACTACTCCAACAAATAACCCTCTACAGACCTCATTTTGCATGTGTGCAAGCACTCCTGTAGGGAAAACTGCAAAATCAAAGGGTATAAAAAAAATCAGAGGATATATGCACTGTAAATTGGATGGATGTTGCCAAATTGTCCCCTACAGGGATGATACCAATTTACCAGCAATAACTAGAGTGTCTTTTTGCCCACAGCCTGGATACAGAGTGCATTTAAAATTTTTCCAATGTGATAATTTGAAAAAAATGCACAAAAATATCTCAGTATAGTTTAAATTTGCATTTCTCTTATGAGTGAGGCTGAATATATTTTCACATTTCTAAGCCATTTGAATATCATCTTCTGTGAATTGATAGTTTATATCCTTTGCTCATTTTTCTATTGGATTATTGGTCTTTTTCTCATAATTTTTAAAGCTCTTTAAATGTTAGGATAATTACACATTTGCAATACAATTTGCAAAAAAAATTTTTCCCAGTTTATATGTTTAGTGCTTGTTTCTAATGTGGCTGCGTTTTGCCAAGCACATTTAAAAAATTTTTTAATGCTGTTTGAATATTAAGTTATTATCTTAAAAGCCTTTGCCTTGTCAAGGTTATAAACAAATTCTCCAATGTTTTCTTTAAGGACTTATAGTTTCACCTTTGATGATCCATTTGGAAGTTATCCTGATGTGAGGCATCAGTAATGGATCCAACTTTATTTTTTTCTTGCTGGCTCCCATTGTCCTATTATTATTCATGGACTAATTCAGCTTTCCTTTATAGTCATCATAAAAAACACTCTATTTTCGGGTTTTCCCTTTTCTTCCATTGATCAGTCTGTCTCATATGAACGAGCACCATATTTCCTTCATTACTGAAATATTGCAGTATTTTTAAATATGGAAGAGAGTGATTTCCACTCCCTTTCTCATTGCTCTTCTTTTTCAGAATTTTCCTGGCTATTCTTACACATTAATTTTTTATACAGACTTTATAATCTCTTTGTTTAAGTTTTTTCCCCAAAGAATTAGTACTTCCATTGTTACTGTGTTAAATTTATAATTTATGGAAAATTAATGTTCTATGATGTTGAATCTCTCTATGCAAGAATGTGACATATATGTTGATTTGCTCCAGTGTACTTTTGTGTCCTGGAGTGTTCTAAACTTTTCTTTCATGTAGGTTTGATATGTTTCCTGTTAAGTTTATCAGAAGGTATTTTGTCTTTTAATTGCTCGTGTAGGGTCTTCTTTTAAATCTTCTAACTGGTTGCTGCTTGTTAATTTCCATTTTTCTCTTTATAATATACCTTGGGCATTTTCTCATGTTCTTAGATATAGATTTTCTTCTAATTTCCTTAAATAGTGTCCTTCTGTTTGAATGTATATAAAGGTAAGGATCTTATGATAGGGAGATAATTCTGGATTTTCTGATTGGGCCCCACATGCCGTCACCAACGACCTTATAAAAGGGAAGCAGAGAGAGATTTGAGACAGAAGAAGGCAACGGAGGACAGAGGCAAGACACCACGCTGCTGACTTTGAAGATGGATGAAGACGCCATGAGTTAGGGAACTCAAGGAGTGCAGCTCTAGAAGCTGGGGGGAAAAAAGGAAAAGAGGTAGAATTCGCAACCAATAAATGCACCCGTATTAAACGTACAACTTTGATGGGGTGATGACAGACATATATACCCCTGTGACCACCACCCCAGTCGAGATATAGACCATTCTCATCCCCTCAGAAGGTTCTTTTGCGGTCGTTTGCAGTCAGTTCTCTCCCACCCCCTGCCCGGCAACCACTGGTTTCTCTCCTTATAGATTGGTTTGGCTTTTTTTTAAAAAATTGAGATACAACTGATATTGTATTAGTTTTAGGTGTACAACATAATGATTTGATATATGTGCACTTGCAAAATGGTTACTATAAGTTTAGTTAACATCCATCATCACACATAATAAATTTTTTTTCTTGTGAGGAGAATTTTTTAAACATTTACTCTCTTAGAAACTTTCAAACACACAATATAGTGTTGTTAACTATAGTCACCATGCTGTATATGACACCTCCAGGACTCATTTATCTTATCACTGGAAGTTTGTACCTTTTGACCACCTTTACCCATTTTGCCCACTCCCCACCTGCCCCCACCTCTGGCAGCAACCAGTCTGTTCTCTGTATCTATAAGTTCAGATTTTTAAAACATTTCACATATAAGTGAGATTATACAAGTATTTATCTTTCTCTGATTTGTTTCATTTAGCATAATGCCCTCAAGATTCATCCATATTGTTCCAAATGGCAGGATTTCCTTCTTTTTTATGGCTGAATAATATTCCATTGAAGAATATTCCAATAATTATGCCACATTTTCTCTTTCTTTTCTAGAGGGGAGGTTATTAGGTTTGTTTGTTTGTTTGTTTGTTTGTTTGTTTGTTTATTTATTTATTTAATGGAGGTATGAGGATTGAACCCAGGACCTCCATGCATGCTAAGCATGTGCTTTACCACTGAGCTATACCTTCCCTAGACCACATTTTCTTTATCCATTCATCTGTTGATGGACAGTTAGGTTTTCTCCATGTCGTGGCTATTGTAAATATCGTGGCTATGAACATCGGAGTGCCAATATTGCTTCGAGATAGTGATTTCATTTCCATCAGCTGGATACTTACAAGTGGAATTACTGGATATTCTGGTAGCTGTATTTTTAATTTTTTGAGGAACCTCCGTACTGTTTTTCCATAGTGGCTGCACCAATTTACATTCCTACTAACAGTGCACAAGGGCTCCCTTTTCTCCACATCCTTACCAATACTTGTTATTTCCGGTCTTTTTTATAAATAGTCCTTCTAACAAGTGTGAGGTGATATTGTATTTTGGTTTTTCCTTTGGCTTGCTTTTGAAATTTCTCTTCCTCTCCACTCACCATTATCCCCCCATCTCAATCAGAAAGTTGAAAAGAATCTAGATTCTAGAATTCTAGTTCCAGATTTTTAAAAATACTGTCTTTTATTTTTTAATATTATGTCTTTCCTGTTTTTATGATTCTTTCTAATCAGCTGCATTAGGTTTCTCAAATATTTGGAAAAGCAATTAAGACTTAACCACATGTTTTGCTGGCTTCCGTTCTCACCATTGTTCCTTGTTTATCATGTTTTACCGTTTATTGTGTTCTCAGTTCTGATTCATGTTTAGGTAGCAGGGTTGTAAGTTTACACACACACTCAGATGTGCATGCGATGAGAATGCTCTATATCCGTCACTGATCTTCCTTCCTTTCTCATGCCAGCAGCAGGAGAAAATACGTTAACCTGATGGTTAACGGAATCTGCCTCCTTCAGATTAGATGCTCTCTTTGAAGTAAATATACAGTCACTTCCAAGTTCATCTCCTTGACAGGGCTGGCCTTCCGCTTTTCATCGCCTTTCCCAAAGCGGCATCTGGGCACAGTGGAAGAGGGGAGCTATGCCTGTGCTGCCCTTAGTGGTTCCTACCCAGGCTGGGTTGGGCTGGCCTCTGGACTGGTGTATGCTGGGGGCAGCAGGTTCCACCTGGCCTGAGGCTTGTCATGGCATCCACTGCATCTGACTCTCCATGTCCATCAGTGACTCCCTTCTTCGACCCAAGACCTCAGCTGGCTCAGGGGCCTCGCAGCAGATTAGCAACCTCTCACTGTCAGGCTGGGAGCCCTGGATGCCTTGCATCACACCCAGTCAGGAGGCTCTTCTCTCCCCCCACATCCCTCTGTGTCTTCTGCACTCTTGCCCAAACCCCTGTTGGGTGCACCCATTAAACAACAACTTTCCCTCCTCCCTCCCTTTGTCAACCTCCATTCTACTTCCTGTCCCTGTAAATTTGCTTATTTCTTATTCTAGTACCTCATGTAGATGGAATCGTAAGGTGTCCTGTATCTAGCTGACTTCACTTAGCATGATGTTTTCAGGGCTGGTCCACAGCATAGCACATATCAAAATTTCCTTCCTTCTTATGGCTGAATAATATGCCATATATATTGTGGACCAGGTTGTTATTTTTTATGAACGCCATAGATACATATTTTTGAGGATGTTAATTTGAATATTTTAAATACTGTTGTATTTCCTCCGTTCCCCTGGGGACCGTTCTTTTCCAGATTGCCCTTCCTGATCTACATTTTTCAGGACGCTCATGGTCCTTACTTGTGCGATTATTCTCTGTTGGCTGTTAAAACACTTAGGCGTGGATGGAAGTAGTCAGGAATAGAGACTCTCTGGGTGTCTGCACAGATCATCTTTTGCTTTCTCCGTGGAACCCTCTCCCCTCCGCAGCGGAGGGCTGTCGGCCCGAGGGATGCTCTGTAAGTGGAGAGGAGGCAAAGGGCCTATTTCCCTGCAGGGACTGGACCAGCCACCAGGCGTCCCAGGGATAAGGCGAGGGGCTGCAGGGGCTGGAGCAGCCCAGACCCCAGGGCATCCAGGGCTATTCTGCCCACCGCTCTGTGGAGCCAAGTTGGGGCAGGGTCACTCTCTCCTCAGCCTCCCCTTCTCTGGCCTCAGCGGTGTACCTCAGAGTTGTCAGTGTGCGGCAGGGCTCGGAAACGGCGGGAATTTGCTGGGGCGCTGCCGCGTCCACCCACTCCTGCACCGGCCAAGCGAGTCCTCTGCTGGCTTAGTGAGAGAGGAAGGGTCACGCAGTTGGCCGCTGGGCACCAGCTCGGAGGCTCCGGGACCGTGTGCTCAGAGCTGGGGGTTCTCTGCGCTTCTTCCGAGGAGTCCTCCTTTGTGGGGAGCGCTCAGCCCAGGACCTCTTGGCCTCTCTCCCAGTGGAAACAACACATTTCCTCAAATCCCTCAAATATTCAGTTCTGTTGATGGTATTCTCTCCAGCTTTTTCTATGATGGAACAGGTTGTTTTTTCCTTGTACTTCTCTTTTTGATCATTTCCAGGGGATTTGGAGAGAAAAGACAGGTGGGTGTTTGGGACAGTCCATGAAATCAGAAGCCAATAAAGTTATATTTGTCTGGTTATTAAAATTCTACCGCATTGTAGTTTTCTGTTTCTCTTCTGTCTTCCTTCTTATTTTTCTCTTTTTTGCTAGTTATACAATTTGATTCCTAATGGTCTAGCACATTCTAAACTCACTGCATGATTTGGGGACATGTTTTGTTCAGGATTATAGTTCTGAACTACAAAGTTTTATGGGAAAGGGCTGCGATCAGGATTATAAATAGCAGCAATTATATGTAATTTTGAACTAGGAAAGATGTCCTAAATTAACCTAGATATATTCAGACTATTGGGACACGTGGTGGACTGAAATTAAAAACAACAACAACAACAACAATGTTTTCCACTAGGGGGAGCTGTAGGCTATGTCTGAAGTTTTTTTTTTTTTTTAAGAGAAATGTTTCATTGTGTCTTTCACCTGCCACTTTAAAATATGATTCTCTTGCTAGATTCTGTGACGGCCCTTGAGGCCAAAGAGACTAAGTCAGGAAAGCCTTAACAGAGTGTTGTAAGTGGTAACTTGAGGGATAGGGCTTCAGGTATGGCTGGATTCAGGTATAAACAACCCCAAGTCACAGGCTTTGCTCTCCCACCCTTGTGATTGGCTTTATTGTCCAAAAGGCCCTCCTCTTATAGCAGCAAAGTGGCTGCAGCAGTTCTGACCTCCTATTGTACCAGGCTTAATTCCAACCACAAAGACCTCACCCACCCAATGACTTCAATAAAAGTCTGAGAATTGAGTCTCTCAACTTGGATTGGCCTGACTTTGGTTGAGTGCCCACTCCTGAGCTCATCTCGGTCACCTGGCAATGTGGTGGAGTGGCAAGGCCTGGGTCACCTGGGGCTGAAGGTGGAGCCAGCCTAACCCAGATGAAAAGGACAGAGGGTGGAGGTGGAGGGGTCTACAGACAAAAGCAGGCTCTGCTACTGGAAGCTGGGTGCTGGGCAGTCCTTAGAAAGCATGGTGAGGCCACAAGGGGGATGGAGTGAGATCATGCGGAGGTGGGGGCAGGGGGAAAAGAGGGATCCCTTGAAGGATCAGCTTGAAGGATCAGCTTCAGACCAGAGAGATTCCTCGGCCAGACGTTGCGATGAGCAGGCAGCGCCCATATGGGCATCTCTTTAATAGTCCAGTTTTCCACTGCCCTTCTGCACAATCCAATGGCTAGGCCATTAACCACCATCCATGGATTGGTAGAAACTCAAACACAGGGTCCAACATCATGCAATTCAGGCTACTGAGCTGAACTGATTTTACCTTCCTCAATCAGTGTGATGGTCTTTCAAACAGGATGCTGTCTGTTCATCTTGGAGCTGCCATCCATAAACCAAGAAGCTCTTTTTCAGTCAACAGAGAACTGTTCATGGGGTTGCCCAAGTGGCCCAAGTGGCCCAAGTGCTTACAGGATCCAGCAGCTCTTCAGGTGCTTCCAACGTTGGCCCTAAGGGAAGAGACTACCTACTTTTGAGTACCGCCTTGCATGCCCCTGGTAGCATGTTCCTCTAGAAGCCATTTCCATTTTGTTATGGAACTTTTCTGGGCTCTGCCCTCCCCATTGGAGTGTTTCTTCAACATCATCCAAGACATAGGTATTTCAGGTTCAGTACTATTTTATATCCCTTAGTCATAGGGGCAGTTTCAATTATGTCCAATAGCAAGCAGGTAACTGTCTCTCAAGTAGAAAATTTTGGGTCCAAAATCCCCGTGGTCATTGTTGGATGGTGTTTTACCATAGTCTAAGTCTGCACTGCATACAGGGCTGCTGTACAGGCAGTCTGTCCAACCAGGACTGTAGCTTCTAACAGGGCATTAATTAAAGTGGTAAATCTCCTTTTGTCCACCAGATGTCCCATACTGTGTGGGCTCAGGCAAATCTATTGGTTCCCATCTTGAATGACCAATCATATTGGCAGAAGGACAGAATTCCATGTCTTCTGCTTTACAATACTAGCTAAGTCAGATACAATATCCATCCCCAAAATACATTCAGGTAAAGGGGACAAAACCACTTCACATAAAGTCTGTTCAAATATTATAGTTTTTATGCAAACTTTCACCTTAATTCCATCAACTGTTGTATTCCCATATCCTCCCAATCTAACTCACCAACAGGCTTTGGAACCAAAGTGTATGGGGCTCTGATGTCAAGGAGTCCCAGAAAGTTCTCTGATCTATCTCCTGACCATTTTACCCACTCACATGGCCTTGAGTCTCCAGCCAGGGGTGAGGCCAAGGGACTCAGGCCTTTTCAAAAGTCCTTATTTGATTAGACTGTGGGACCAGGGTCTCAGGCAATTTGAAGTAAGGTTTCTTATTGCCATCTTTGCCTTCTGGCTTTTTAAATTTCTCCAAACTATAGTGAATAAAGCAGATTTGTTTAGGGTCCTTCAATATTGGTGGACCATTAAGGGCTGATCCACCCAAATTGCAAGAGTGCTGCATTAACCTTTGTTTTTCCATCAGCAGATGAATTGAGAAAGAAGATGTGGTATATATATACAACAGACTACTATTCAATCATAAAGAAGAATGAAATTTTGCAACACTTCAACTTGGAGGGTATTATGCTAGGTGAAATAGATCAGACAGAGATAGACAAGTACTGTATATCACTTATATGTGGAATCTGAAAAATGCAACAAACTAGCGAATATAACAACAAAAAAAAGAAGCAGACTCACAGATACAGAGAACAAATCAGTGGTTACCAGTGGGGAGGGGCAATATAGGAGTAGGGAAGTAAGAGGTACAAACTCTTAGGTATAAAATAAGCTACAAGGATATATTTTACAACACGGGGAATAGAGCCCATCTTTTATAATAATAATAAATGAAGTATAACCTTTACAAATTGTAAACCACTATATTGTACACCTGTAACTTATATAATATTGTACATCAACTATACTTCAATTTTTAAAAAAGACCTTTGTTTTGACCTCACTATGGTCCACTTTATTCATCCCATTTCTTGATCACCATTTAAAGATTTCCACCTTGCTGGGATGAATCCTTTACCTCTCCTCCTTATCTTTCCCCATTTTCTTATAAATCAGTTTAACTTTCTTTGCTCTCTGTTGTTTCAGCATAATTTGGACCATGGGCAGAGGCCCTGAGGCTAGCAGCTATAACTCAGGCTGGCTGTAATTCAAACTCGGCCTAGAAGGATCCACCCCAACACTCTCCCTTGCTTTCATTTTAGCTATTATGGAAAACAATAACCAAGAGATTGTTTCTTGTTACTTTGCATCTCCTCATGCATCCAGTGAGCCAACTGCTCAGGAGTTAGATCCGTCATTTCTAAATTCCATCAGTAAGTTTTGCCTCCAGTGACTGATCACAGTGTAGCTGCACTTTCATACCAGGGGTGCCTAGGTAGTCATCCAGGAATCAAAAGTTCATCAACCCCGACCCTTTCATCCCTCCTCTTTCCAAAGCACAAGTTTCAGTGAGTCAGGGTTATTCTAGAGAATCCCTTGTAATCACTTCTGATGCTACTGTTCCCTGCAGTCCACACACAGGACTGCCCTCAGTGCTGACATTAACTGCAAGCTTGGTGGATTCCCCAAGCCACCCTCAGTTTCAGCAATTCACTAGGAGGACCCACAGAACTCACTGAAAGCAACTGTACTTATGGCCACCGTTTATTAGAGAAAGGCTACAGATTAAAATCTGCCAAGGTAAGAGATACGCAGGGCAGAGACTAGAGGGATCCCAACGTGGAGGTTCCATTGTTCTCTCCCTGTAGAGTCACGGACAGTGCCAGCTCCTTTCACCCATGATATGTGACAGTACACATAGAGTACTGCCAATCTGAGAAGCTCACCCAAGCCCTGGTGCCAAGTTTGTATTGATATTCAGTCACATGTTGCCCACATGGCTAACCTTTAGTTTTTAGCCGATATCTTTAAGTCTCCAGTCCCTCCAGAGGCTGAACTGAGACCACTACCTCTAACCAAAAGGCCCCAATAATAAATACATTGCAAAACTATAGTGAAATATATTTCTGACTTTTTGCCAAAAATTTGTTTGTTTGTTTAAGGGGGTGGAATTTACCAATCTTTTTATTTATACCTTCTGGATTTTGACTCATCCACAAAGCCCCTCTTGCAATACTTGTGTCACCACTAGAGGGAGAAGTTACTTCTATGAATCTTTTCTGCTTCCTTTCGCAGGGAAGGGGGATTTCTAGACAGATGCTCTTTTCCTCAGGAGTGGTTTCTTGTCACGCATCCTGACTTTTGCTTTCCCCACAGAGCCCACTTCTGGCGGCCTCTAACGTTGACCCGGGTAGTACAGGTTCTGGCCACAGCAGCTGCTCTCAGCTGGACACGCTAGTGCTGGAGGCTCCTAACCCAGCCTGATGGTCCCACCCACGCGCCTCTCTGCCCCAGGCGTCTCCACACCAGGTCAGGAACTGCGTGGTCACGCATGCGCGGCAGCACCGTGTCTACTGTCTCAGGGCAAACTTCTCAACAGTTGGGTCTTCAGCTCCGGGAGCCTCTTCCTCCCTCCAAGTCTCTTGCCTTTTCTTCCCACTAGAGGTTCTGGGGCTTTGAAGTCAAACTCATCCCCAGGCTGCTATTGATCTCCTGTCATTTCTGCTACTTAAGCCACAATTACTGGGATTCCTACACTTGACCTGTAATTGAATTTCCTTGGGAACTCAATGACAAGATTGATTCAGCCTAATTGAGTCAAAGATCAACTCTCCCCGCCATTCGTCTGGTCCCTGTCTCTGCCGGGGCGCTCTGAGCTGAGGCTGTACGACTTTTCAGTTTTGTTTTACACGTAGGAGACAACCTCAAGTACCACTTCTTCACGTGATCCTGAGGAAAACTGCCTTTTTTGCCTCCCCCACCCCCTACTTCGTGGCCAGCTGAGAGCAGAGGAAACTTCTGTTTTTAAACTTGCTTGTGTTCTCGTCATGTGAATGCTAAAATGCAATTCTAAGGAAAAAAAGTCTGATCTGGTTCAAAAGCAGGTTTGGAAATGAGTTAGAAGTCCATGTCTGGGTGGTTCAGGAAATTAGAAATTTGTTCTTTTAAAGTTTTCGTGACATGACTCAATAATAAAAAGACAAATAACTCGATTTTAAAGTGAGTAAAGGATCTGCAGACATTTCCTCTAAAGAAGACGTACAAATGGCCAATAAGCACGTGAAAAGATGCTCAACATCATTAGCCATCAGGGAAATGCAACTCAGAATCACAATAAGATACCACTTAACATCCACTAGGGTGGCTAGACTCAAAAAGATAGATAAAAAATGTTGGGGAGATCGTTGAGAAGTTGGAACCCTCATATGCTGCAGGTGGAAATGTAAAATGGGGCAGCTGCTTTGGAAACAGTCTGGCAAATCCTCAAAAGGTTAAACAGAGTTAGTATATGACCCAGCAATTTCGATCCTAGGTGTATACCCAAGAGAAATGAAAACATATGTCCACACAAAAACATTTACACAAATATCCATAGTGTTATTACTGTAATAGCCAAAAAGTAGAAACAACCCAAGTGACCATGACAAATGAGTGGCTAAACAAAATGTGCTACAATTGGCCCTCTGTACCGGCTGGTTCCACATCCGTGGAGTCAACCAACTGCGGATCAAAACTATTTGGAAAAAAATTCCAGAAGATTCCAAAAAGCAAAACTTGAATTTGCTGCACACTGGCAACTATTTATGTAGTATTTACTATTATGTAGTAGTATTCTATTTACATAGAATTTAAATGTATTTGGGATCTAAAGATGATTTAAAGTATACACAAGGATGTGTGTAGTTTATATGAAAATAACCTACATTTATATCAGAAACTTGAGCATCAGCAGATTTTGGTATCTGAGGCAGCAGGAGTGGGTGTGTGTGTGCTGGAACCAATTCCCTATGAATACCAAGGGAAAACAATGGAATACCATTCAGCTGTAAAAATAAATGAAGTACTAACACATGTTACAACATGGATGAACCCTGAAAGCATTATGTTAAGTAAAGAAAGCCAGAGACAAAAGATCACGTATTGTGTAATTCTATTTATATGAAGTGTCTAGAATAGGCAAATAGAGACAGAAAGTAAATTAGTGACTTTTTTTCTTTTTAAGCTGGAAGGGATGGGAAGGTTGAGGGTGATGGCTAAAGGGTACAAGGTTTCTTTATGGGGTGATAAAAATATCCTAAAATTGATCGTGGTAGTGGTTGCACAACTCTGTGAAGAAACTAAAAACCATTGAATTATACACTTTAAGTAGATAAATTGCATGGAATATGAATTATATCTCCATAATGCTGTTATTAAAAAGAAGTTACCACTGAGAGACTTCCCCGTCTCTCTCTTTATATATATATATATGTATGTATATATAAATATATAAAGATGGAGTGTATCTTACTAATTTGGAAACAAAAACCTGGTTGAGGCTGGGAAACACACTGGGAGGCAGTAAGTATCTTTCCTTTTTCTAACTTGAACGCTCATGAAAAAGAAAGGGGAGAGGGGGACAGAATCAGTAGAAGAGAAATCTGAACTGCTCAAGCATTTACCTAGTGTCTTCTGACTGCTAAGATGCAAATGGGTAAAAGATGTCTGGAGAAGCAAAAGAAAATATTAATAATAGCACTTACTACCAAACTGCTCTGAAATCGTTTCTTAACCTGCTAGTGTCCACCAGGAAATCAGAAGGTAACATTCTGATTTAAAAATTAACATTATACAATGAGAAGTAGTTCTATTAAAGTCAGGAGTAGTAATTATCACCACTTTTATTTCATATTATCTTGAAAGTTCTAGCCATCAAAGTAAGATGAGAAAAGTAGGTAAGTTATAATATTGAATGGAAGAAGCAATGGTAAAATTCTCTACTGGAGCAGGGGGCAGGGTATAGCTCAGTGGTTGTGTGTGTGCTTAGCATGCATGAGGTCCTGGGTTCAATCCCCAGTACCTCTGTTGAAATAAAAGAAATTAGAAATGTGCATAATCTTTAACCTACTTTAATTCTACTTCTGGGAAATCATCCTAAAGAAATAATCTGGGATCCTAGCACAAAGATTTCTGTATGGAGATGTTCAATGCAATAATAATGTATCATATCAGAACCTTTAGAGGAAAACTCACTGTCCAAACCCAGGGGATTGATTACAGATAATTATGATACATCCATGCAATGTAATATTCTGCAGCCATCAGAATTTAAGATGTATGAGAATGCTTAATGGCCTGAAAAAAGATTATATTTACAATATAAACTAATATTTAAGTAGTGAGTTATATGTCACATAGATGGAAAACAGTATGCACAAGTGGGAGTCCAACTATTAGAAAACAAAAGTGAACAAGCAAAGGAGAATGCAAGAAAGGCAGACAAAATATTGCATTGGCTCTGGCCCTAGAAATGCAGGGTACATGTGCAAACATTTCCCTCTAGTGTCCTCTTTTTCTAGAATTAGAATTGAGACAAGAGCAGAGCTGGCCTCAGCACTCCCCAAAACCTCAGGTCTCCTTTGTCACTCTTCCTCAGCTTTAAGCAAACAAACTATACTGTGAAAAATCATTGGGAGATTTGATCAAAACTGCCCTACAGCAATGGGCTGTCTAAGACTAGAATTCCTCTGTAGGAGCTGGAGTCCCTAAATTCTACCTAGAATTTTAAGGAAATGCTAAAAATTATTGCTTGTATTGGGGAGGAAAAACTTTTCCTCTACTCTCTTAAGTTTCGTCATGGGGGCCTGCAAATTAAATTGACAATGATGGATTAGAAAAGACAAAGAAAATAACTTGGTTCAGCCATAAAGACAGGAGTTTATAGACCTAAGAGGAGAGGGAGTGGGGAGAAAAGGTTCCTATGGGAAAAACAAATGGGTTTCTTTAGGAAAGCCAAATAGGCTTTTATGGGAGGTAAGATCGCTTGTGTTTGTTTACGTAAGTGCGCTGGTCTTCTTCAAGGCCATGAAACTCCCTGGAGGGGGATATATGGTAGTTTCCATCGCAGAAGTTTCTGATTTTAGATAGATAAGGGAGGGTTCACACAAAGCCTCTTTCTATTTCTGTTGATTCTCAAATGTCTTCAGCTCAAAATAATTTGTATGCCACTGTAGTATAATTTGGATCCCTTCACCAGCATAGAAAGATAATAATTTGAAATACTATCCACCTTTCCCCCGTTTTTCGTATTAAAACTTCATCCTTTTCTCATTTACTCTTCCAAGTGTTCTGTATTCACTGCCTTGGGGAAAGGGTGGTACTATTTGAAGGCACAGAAAAAAGAAAGTCTTATGCTGGTTTTAAATATCCCAAGTCTAGGTAGGCCCTGTGGGAAATGGAAAGGGTTCTGGTAAATGGGATGTAGCCAGACTCTTCACTCTTAAGACAGGAAAAGGCTGAAGGGAGAAATGGAGAAGTGTTTGGGGTTTTTTTTATTAAAAAAATTTTTTTAATTGAGTTATAGTCATTTTACAATGTTGTGCCAAATTCCAGTGTAGAGCACAATTTTTCAGTTACACATGAACATACATACATTCATTGTCACATTCTCTTTCACTGTGAGCCAGTACAAGATCCTGTATATATTTCCCTGTGCTACACAGTACAATCTTGTTTATCTATTCTACATTTTGAAATCCCAGTCTGTCCCTTCCCACACCCCCATCCCCCTGGTAACCACAAGTTTGTATTCTATGAGTCTGTTTCTGTTTTGTATTTATTTATTTTTTAGATTCCCCATATGCGCGATCTCATATGGTATTTTTCTTTCTCTTTCTGGCTTACTTCACTTAGAATGACATTCTCCAGGGACATCCATGTTGCTGCAAATGGCATTATGTTGTCAGTTTTTATGGCTGGATAGTATTCCAGTGTATAAATATACCCCAACTTCTTTATCCAGTCATCTGTCGATGGACATTTAGGCTGTTTCCATGTCTTGGCTATTGTAAATAGTGCTGCTATGAACATTGGGGTGCAGGTGTCATCCTGAAGTAAGGTTCCTTCTGGATATATGCCCAGGAGTGGGATTCCTGGGTCATATGGTAAGTCTATTTCTAGTCTTTTGAGGAATCTCCATACTGTTTTCCACAGTGGCTGCACTAAGCTGCATTCCCACCAGCAGTGTATGAGGGTTCCCTTTTCTCCACAGCCTCTCCAGCATTTGTCATTTGTGGACTTTTGAATGATGGCCATTCTGAACTGGTGTGAGGTGATACCTCATTGTAATTTTAATTTGCATTTCTCTGATAGTGATACTGAGCATTTTTTCATGTGCCTATTGATCATTTGTATTTCTTCCTTGGAGAATTGCTTGTTTAGGTCTTCTGCCCATTTTTGGATTGGGTTATTTGTTTTTTTCTTATTAAGTCGTATGAGCTGTTTATATATTCTGGAGATCAAGCCTTTGTTGGTTTCACTTGCAAAAATTTTCTCCCATTCCGTAGGTTGTCATTTTGTTTTACTTATGGTTTCCTTTGCTGTGCAGAAGCTTGTTAAGTTTAATTAGGTAGGAGGTGAGTGTTTGTTGACTGCACTCCACCCTCCCCACACCAGGCTAAACCACGAGGTAGGGAGACAGAATCAGAAATCCCAGATAAGTTGAGGATGCTTGGGGTGGACCCCAAGGTGGAGAAAGGCCCCAGAGCAGAAATGCTGGGGTGGTGGCCCAGCTTCAGGGCCATGGGAGCAGCTGACTGGATTCCTAGGCCCCAGAGGACATGGAGGTTCCATGGAGAACCAGCAGCTCCAGAGAGGTCTCTGGGATGTGCATTGAAAAGTGGACGAAAATGTGATTCTCTAGGTGATAGAATTTCAGGCGAGTTCTATTTTCTTATTTATAATTGTGTTTGTTTTCTAAACATGCTACAATGAGCAAGCTTTAGAAGAGAAAATCAAGTTTTAAAAACTCCAGTCAACAAATATCAATTGAGCAAATATTCTCTGCCAGGTGGCAGGCTTGAATCTTGGAATACAAAGCAAAACTCAGGCACTGTTCTCAAGCTGATTAAGATCTAGCGGGAGCAACCGACAAAAATACAAGCAGTTGAATCCTCAGCATAAGTAATAAACACACAGTCTTAAGCTTAAGCCCAATGGAAGCCCATTCAAGAGATAGGTTTGCTCCTTTGCACCCATCTGTTGTTTTCCATGCTTGTCTCAATTGTTTTCTTGATAAAATTGGCAGGTGTGCTTTTCTTTCTACTCTTTTAAAACATAAATCTATGTACATATATGTATAACTGAATTGCTTTGCTGTACACCTGCAACTAACATTGTAAATCAACTACACTTCAGTAACAAATAAAATTCAAAAAATTAAGTTGATACATTATTCGAATGTACATGTACACAAATCAACATCTTGAGAATCTGGTTAAGTAAGTCCAGGGCTAGTCTGGTGGCTCATGTGTCAGGGAGCCAGGTTCCACCATTCTGCGGTGTGACCCTCTCCCACTCAAAGCCTTCATATGGTTCACAGATTGAAGCCTTAATTTCCTGCCACCCTGCAACCCAAAACACTCCACAGGGCGGCGCCAAACTCTCTTTCCAACATTACCCTCCAATACCTAAAGCCTCATCTTGACCTACTATTCCCACTTCTGCTTCAGGCCTCAGGGCTTGTCTTCTTCTTGAACGGGTGTGCTCCCCCAATTCCTGCAAGCTGGTGCCCCACTGCCGTCCCCCAGTTCTCAACATCCCACTCCCACCAGGGCCTCAGCAGCCAGAGCTGGTTGGACCTGGTGCTCCCCAGGAGTGAGAGGCCCTGACCTCCATGGGTGGGGGGCTGCCATCCAGTGTCCAAGAGAATCCAGCCTGCCTCCAGTCATCCTCGCACCCCTCTGCCTAGCCTCTCCCCTCCTCAAATCCCTGCTGACTTCCAGCCCTGAAGAAGCCAGGGAACCTCCACACCCCCACCTCCCTCCCTCCTTCTAGACCTCAGTAGTCTAGTGAGCATAACAGGTTTCTCATCAGCTCCCTGTCTTCGTGTCCACCTCTCTTGTTGACATCAACTCCCCACTCATTACAGTCTGAGCGGGCATGGGGACTTCCTGTTCTTATGACCTAATGGTGTGACCCAAGTGCCTAGTACTACACCTGGCCCGGAGCAGGTGCTCAGTAAACAGCTGCCATCATCCTCCTCACTGTAGTTGTCATTGTTATTGACTCATTCAATTTTACTCACTAATGCATTTTAATCATCCCTGGCTTACTAAATGTGACTGATTAGACATTCTTTGCAGGAGTCGCAGAACCTCGCAGCTGACGGAGGTGGCACTGTCATTACATACTCGCTTGAATACATACTTACACAGCCGCGGGCCTGTGCTGGGTGAGGCAGGAAATGTGTAGGTTTCGTGCTGGGCTGAGCTGGAGGGAGCTGAGCAGCACGTGGCTGACCCTCAGTGGGGTCAGGAGAGGCCTGGGGATGGCCATCTTGGGCAATGGCTGCGCTCACACATTTTTCTTTATCCTGTCCCTCCAGCTAGCTCTCCAAGGGTTGGGGTTTTTTTTTAAAGAAAAAAACTCAATGTGAATTTTCCACCAGCTGGAAAGGGTGAAGAGCCCTGTACCAAGACAGGGCACACATCTGTACACAAGTTTGAGAGCTTCAGAGAAAAGCCAGGCCTTGGCCTCAGGGTGGAGGCAGGCCCAGTGATCCAAATCTTCCGGCAGCCCCAAAGCCCGTGAGCGGGGCCTCCGCCGGCAGGGGCCAGCTGCACTGTAACTGCTGCTGGACAAAGCAGGGCAGAGAACCTCAGCACCGGCTGTTCTGACTGCACATTCCTGCCCCTTGAGCACAACTCGCTTTCCAGTTTCCAGGGGCTGATTATACTGGGGAAACGAGCGAGGGAAGCCCTTCATCCTTCTAGTCATCCTCCTGTGCCCATGTCACCTCTGGCTACCATGAGGGATTCTACCTTCAGCCCTGCTTTCTTGCCTGTGGCCCTTGTTATTTGCTTATAAATATTCAACTATTTACATTTTAAGTCCTTACCACATGGCTAGAACTGGTTATGAATTTGTACACGTTAATAGGAGAAAAACAAGTATTTTATAAGCAACGCTGAGAAGGCAGTATTATAAAATAAAACTTGCAGGCGGCCTGAGGCGGGACGGGGCTCACACTGTGTCGCCCCCCTGTGCTGTCTCACTTCCGTCACGCGGCTCTCCAGGCTCTGTGGTCAGAACCACCTCCACTGCACCATCTCCGGGTGCCCCAGGATAAGGAAAAAGTCTAGGCTTTTACTCTTGAAAAGAACAATGAAATTTTTCATTATTTCCTCATTTTAGATGAGAACTTTAAGTTGTCCTTGATCATTTACCTCGCATCCTTACTGAAAATCTCTTCCTCATTAGAAGACTCCCTGTCATGTAGCTTCTGTGCCATATTTTTCTTGCACATGGCACTGAGAGGTCTGTACACATCCCTGAGCCAAAGTGGCCACCTTCTCCAGAAAAAGCCCTTCTAGAACACAAAAAGGGGAATATTAATTCTGCATCTCCCTTGCTTTCTCCGGCAACAGTACTTTATCTCAAATTTACCTGACTCTCACTTTCCCGAGCATTTCCTACGCAGAAGAAACTGAAAGCCCCTTGGAAGAAAACACATACAAATAGTGATGCTTGCCACGTTCCACATCTCACAGTGCGTCTGTCTGGTCTTAGTAGGACTAAATGGGAACCTCAGTCAATATGAGCAAAAGCACCACAGCCCCCGACCCTGATAATTCCATGCACACTGGGCTTCCCGAAACTTTCCACGTCCGTCCGACATGGCCCCCCAGTGTCTCTGGAGAGGCCTTTGCACGTGGCTTGGCATGGAGATCAGTTTTTAGCCCCACTAGCCTTCTTGGCCCTGCCAAGTGCCCTTGTGCAGAGAAGACACTGCATAGCCGTGCTGGGCGGAAGCACGTGACTCTCTGGAAGTCTTTTACACCAGTCCTCTTAAGACTTAGTCTCACATGCAACACTTGCTGGGGGCTGGGGGGGGGAGGTGCTCCTATTTTCCTGGCTGCTTTACCCTATAAGTTGAATCACACCAAGTAAACCCCTGAGTCCAACCAGCAAAGTTATCTAACTCCCTGACTTTCACACTGCAGGCCATCACCGATGCATAAGTGAATTGTGAAATCAGTTTAAAGGCCATGACCAGAACTGAAACACAAAATATTTTTTTTACATTTTTTTGTTATAGTAATTTTACGTGTCAATTTCCAGTGTAGAGCACAATTTTTCAGTTATACATGAACATACATATATTCACTGTCACATTGTTTTTGCTGTGAGCCAGCACAAGATCCTGTATATATTTCCCTGTGCTATACAGTATAATCTTATCTATTCTACATATGCCTGTCAGTATCTACAGATTTCAAACTCCCAGTCTGTCCTTTCCAACCCCTCTTCCCCATGGCAACCACAAGTCTGTATTCTATGTCTATGAGTCCATTTCTGTTTTTGTTTTTTTTGTTTTAAGATTCCACATATGAGCGATCTCATATGGTATTTTTCTTTCTCTTTCTGGCTTACTTCACTTAGAATGACATTCTCCAGGGACATCCATGTTGCTGCAAATGGCATTACGTTGCCATTTTATGGCTGAATAGTATTCCACTGTATAAAAATACAACACCTTCTTTATCCAGTCATCTGTTGATGGACATTTAGGCTGTCTCCATGTCTTGGCTATTGTAAATAGTGCTGCTATGAACATTGGGGTGCAGGTGTCTTTTTGAGGAATGGTTCCTTCTGGATATATGCCCAGGAATGGGATTCCTGGGTCATATGGTAAGACTATTCCTGGTCTTCTGAGGAATCTCCATACTGTTTTCCACAGTGACTTCACCAAACCGCATTCCCACCAGCAGTGTAAGAGGGTTCCCCTTTCTCCACAGCCTCTCCAACATTTGTCATTTGTGGACTTTTGAATGATGGCCATTCTGAACTGGTGTGAGGTGATACCTCATCGTAGTTTTGATTTGCATTTCTCTGATAATTAGTGATATTGAGCATTTTTTCATGTGCCTATTGATCATTTGTAGTTCTTCCTTGGAGAATTGCTTGTTTAGGTCTTCTGCCCATTTTTGGATTGGGTTGTTTTTTTCTTATTAAGTCGTATGAGCTGCTTATATATTCTGGAGATCAAGCCTTTGTCGATTTCATCTTTTGCAAAAATTTTCTCCCATTCCATAGGTTGTCATTTTGTTTTGCTAAAATATTTTTTTGAATATACATAGAATAGGAAAAAAAAATCAGAGTGCATAATAAGTTTGTTTTAGAAACTCCTTGTGTCTATATAGTATGCGGTACTAATTTGTGATGTAAACTGTAGCTCACAGCCCAAGCACAGTGTGATCAATGAAGGCCTCAGTGGAAAGGAAGCATCTTCCTTTTGATACTCACTAGCAGTATGGCCATGGGGCAGGACCTTTTCCCTTTCTCTTTCTCCATTTCCTTAATATAAAAGAAACAAACTACTGTCTAAAGTTTCTCCCAGTAAAAATTCTATGCAGTTTGGATAACGAGAATAGTGTGGGGACCTGAAAACCAGTAGGATGACAAGTGAAGTTTTCCTGTCACTTTCTAGGAAGGATTCATATATTCTACCTTCCAACAACTTTGAGTGAGGCTGGTCAAGTTCTAGAACCATGTGGCCTTCCCTACCCCAGAACCTCCAAGAAGGCCACTGGCCCAGCCCACCACCAGCAGGAACAGGTAACAACCAAAACCTCTCCCTCTCCCCCTCCCCTTTCCTTCCTTAAAGGACTAGGAAAAGCAGCGGCATCTGTGCCTGTCCCATTCCAACTCAGCTTTGGCTGGGGAGCTAGTTTTGCTGGTAAATTAGGGTAAAGCATTACGATAAATAAATATTCTTCCTGCCTTTTGTGGTTTCTTCACTGTAAACTGAAGAGATTGAAATAGATGAGCTCTAAGTTCTCCTCTAGTTCTACTTTAAAAATTACCAGACTAAGGGGAGGGTACAGCTCAGTGGTAGAGTGAGCAGCTTAGCATACATGAGGTCCTGGGTTCAATCCTCAGTACCTCTGTTAAAAATAAATAAACCTAATTACCTCCCCAACAAAAGTAAAACAAAAAAATAAAAATTAAAAAAAAAACTACCAGAGTAGTACTTACCTTAAGCTTTTTTTAATCACCCTTTGCTGCTGTTCTGTGAGAATAAATCTGTTTTGGAAGAAACATGATCAGAATTATTCATCACAATGACTATCTCCAAATCTTTATTCATTCCTTTTTATTTTAAGTCTTACCTACTCATTGAGACGATGACTTTTTTGTGGAAGGAATGCTCTCTTGTTTAATAATCCTTTGCCTCTTTCACAGTGCCTAACTTAGGATCTTGCACGCAGCTGGCAATACATTTTATTGTTTTAGGTAACATTCGACAGATAATTCCCAATAAAAATTCTTAGAAGTAGGAAAACAAAATAAAAGTGTCTACCAGAAACCTAAGCATTGTTTTAAAGCCAAGAACAAGAGTCGGATGCCTATCATATGACCACTACTGGTCACTGTTGAGGAGGTCCTCATCACTGCGGTAAGAAAAATACTGGAAAGGAAGAGACAAGCATATTTACATATGAAATGATGGACAACCTTTAGGTTGGAAGCAATATGAGAATTCAGGAAGATGGCTACATACAAAATCAAGAGATCAACACATAAACCTCAGAAACTTTCCTATATAACACAGAAGACTAAGAAATAGAAGAAATATTCCATTTACAGTATCAACAAAACTGCATAAAGTTCCTAGGGATAAACTAAATCAAGAATGTATAAGACCTATGTGATGAAAGCATTAAAACTCTGCTGAAGGATGTTAAAATGAAAAATGAGCATATGGCATGAGACACCATCCTCCCAGAATGTTGTAAAGATACCAATTCTCAAATTAACCTACAAATTCAATGCAATCCTATTTAAACCCAAGATAAATTTTCAACAAAGCCTGGCTAGTTGACATTTGGTAGAGAAAACATGCAAGAATAGTTATTAAATGTGTGAAAAAGATGATCAAAGAGCAGGAGTTTACCCTACCATTTACAAAATATGTTCCAGAGCAACTGGAATTAGGCAGTGTGGTACTGGTACTGGTATAGGAAAAGATAATTGGATCAATAGAACAGAGTCCAGATAAAGACAATATTTTTAGATTAGTGAAGGACGAACCATTCATAGAAAAATTTGAAACAATTCAATTTTCACGGAGGAGGAAAAAGTTAGATCCCCTAACTCAACTACACTAACAAACAAAACAAATTCTAGGCAGATTGTAAAAGTACTACAAGAAAGCATCAGAGACTATTTTTACGCCATGACGTGACAAAAGGCCTGTCTGACAAAACCCGCTCGCCACGAGGACGGGCAGATATGGGGACAGACTGTCAACAGACAGCTGCTCTTCCTAGCCCTTGCCCTCTCCTCCCCTGGATTGTCTGTCTTCTTCCTGTTCATTTATAAAACTCTTTACTTTCATTGATTTTCAGTGTTTCAAACACTTCCCAATTTCTCTAAGGGGACGAGACAGAAGAGTGGAGTAAGGAGCTCAGGCTTTACAGTCAGGTGAAACTGGCTTCTGCTTTTGGTTTTGTCACTGGGTCCTTAAGCCGATGTCCTCCATCTATGAAACAAGGATGGTACTGCCATCCTCACAGGATTGTGGGGAACAAATCAGACAATAGATGGAAAACTCTTTGTCCAGTGCTTGGCATAGGTCAATGCTAAGTTGGTGTCACAGGCAAGGTGGTCAAGTTTGCCAAAGGTTTCTGCCTGTGGCATCCGCTCTGAAAGCTCTTTTCCACCACAAGATTATAAACATATTGCTTCTATTTTCTTCTAATACTTTTATGAGTTCTTTTCTTTCATGTTTACAGAGATACGTTTAAGGTGAGAAATGGGGACCTGCTGTTCCCTTTCCCCTAAGTAGTTAGGCAGCTGTTCTATTACCATTTATTCATTTTCTCCCATTGATTAGAATATTAAACATGACATTTCCAAAGTCTAAAGAACACATGGGTCTGTCTATTGCTGGGCTCTCTATGCTACTTCAAATATTATGTTGCATTATTCCTCATTGTGGAATTGACATAATGCCTCATCTCTCTTCCACTGAACATCATTATTGTCAACTTTAGGAAAAACACTGCATGGTCCCTATCCGGAAAAAATTTATCATCTAAGTGGGGAGAGTAAATAACGAAATGATATAAATAAATACAAATGCAAGGTTAAACTACAGAGCAACTTAAAGCAATAAGAGAGGAGTTTATAGAAATTCTACCAAAGCACAAGGCCATATGCCACCTGGAGATCAGGGGATACAGTCTGGGCAATGAAAATGACTAGAAAGCTGACCCCACTCTTGTCCCCAGGTTCCTAGGCTCAGAAACCAGACTCTGTCTTCACTGAGAGGGATCTCTCATCTTCCTATCAAGGCAGCCTCACTTTATCAGTATCACAGGATTGATCAGAAATCAGAATGCCAAATTATTACCTGTCAGTGAGAAATACATCTGTTCTACAGACTGGGCTTCTGTGTCTACACAAGCAGAGAACTTCCTTCTGCAGAGACAGGCCTCCACGGCACACTGAGGCACAACCGGAAGGCTATGTGGTGAGAACAGAATTAGAACAAAAGGACGCACTTTAGAGTAGCCTGATGCAGGATTTTACTTGCAGTGTTTTGATGGCAACTATCTACACAATGTCTTACACACCAGAGAAGAAAGATGGTAAGTAAACCTAAATGAATCGACAAGATCACACTTCTCTTAGCCATGTCCTTCCAGCCCTCCCAGGGTGACTGATGGCTCCAGGAGGGTGGAGATGATGTATCTCATCATTTCACCCAACAAGGAAAGACAGCAGTGATGGAATGAGAGTGACTGATGAGGTGCAGTTTTTTGAGTTGAAGAAATTTTACTACCATGTCAACTCAGACCTTTTATAAACTCAACTTTTCAAAATAGTCTAATGGCTTGTTATCTTGGGTTCAATTCCAGAGATCCCCTGGGACTGGAGTTCCTTTAAGAATCCCGGGTGTATACTTTTCCATAAATGAGCAAAGCCCATCTCAGCCCTTGTGACTGAAGAGGACTACTGAGTAGTGGTAGGTGGAAAAGTAGCTGTGATTTTTAGTTTGTGGGTTCTGAATCTGAATTGTTGTCCTTAGTGGCTCAATAAGGCAGAAAATTATAATCAATACCGCCACTACTGCAGTCGCAGATACTGATATTGCCAAGATGAGTGTTCTTATAGCCATATTCTGGAACTTCTTCTGTGAGCTAAAAAAAATGAAGAATAATTTTTTAAAAAAAACAAAGAGAAAAGATGAAATTTAACTATTCTTAAACCTATTCAGACACTAGCTAACTCTTCTTTTTTGGGGGGTGGGTGGGAGGTAATTAGGTTTATTTATTTATTTTTAGAGGAAGTGATGGGGATTGAACCCAGGACCTCGTGCATGCTAAGCATGTGCTCTACTACTTGAGGTATACCCTCCCCCTTAGCAAACTATTCTTAAACTACTCTAAACCCCATCCCTTCAGGTTAGTAGCTTGTAGGTTCTTAAAGAACATTATCAGATCTAATGTGTTACTAATGTTATAATTAGCATTTTCTTCTACAATTCATCTTGTGTATTAAAGCCCCCCTAGGAATAGTGGCACCATTCTCTAAATGAGCAAAGTGGGAGATCACTGTCTTAGCCAGGGTCATGGGTAAGATAAGAAATAGGCCAGGAGCCCCTGGTCTTCCTGCTTTGGCACTTTAATGGCATGTCCTACACTGAGTAAAAGTCCAGGTCCCTGTATTTCGGGCACTGTCCTCACCTCATGTGACTCCTGCCCTGTCTGTTCACTCTGGGCTTCTGTGCTCTCACTGATGTAGTTCTCGGTTTTCCATAGGTCGGTATCCCCCTCTGCCTGGGACACCTTTACTTTTGGGTGCTCACTGAGAAGCTTTATCAGGAGGCCTGTTCTGGAGAAGAACTTGGCACAGGCCAGCTTCATGTAGGTCTCAGAGCAGTCCATTCTCAAAGTTCAGATCACATAAGAAATGAGCCTTCTCATGTCATTGTTGGGGATGAGGGACCATAGCTGCTGGTTTACCTGCATTTCAAACTGATCACCCAAGGATGAAAGCCCTGGGAAAGTGAAGCCAGTGCGTTTAGAGGGTAATTCAGTGCCCACGTTGTGGTATTTCCATTGTGTTTCGTGGATGTATTGAACAGTTGGCATAAAGTTGTCTGCAGCAACAGAATACGTGCTGGAAACATCCATAAGGGCAGTGACTTCAGAGATAGTGCCTTCCGGCACAGTTGCCTTTCCTGCAGTGGGGTCTGAAGGGGAAAATAAATTCTGGAGAAGGATTTTCCTGAGAAGTCAGTTCTAATGAAGATAAAAAAGCTTCTTGTGAAGAAGGATTTATGAGGCTCCTCCCTGCAGAGGAGGAAGGCCTGCTTGCAGATATTCTCCTGAGTAGCTCTTTCCTTCTCAAATTGTGGTTCCTTTTGGCCTGGAATAATCTGTGCATGAGAGCGAGTACCAAGGAAAAAGTGCTTTTTTCTGGGATGTGATGGTGGTTCAGAAACCGTCCATATTTCTAACTCTAGTATCTGCATCTTCTAAAATAGTGTAGGCCAAGTCTTTTGATTCGTGTTTAACCTCAGATTTAGGAGGGGTGGAGCCAGAAGGCAGGGAAGAAGAGACTGATGCCTTATGTCCATTTAGAAACGAAGGTTTTGTGTTGAAGGAGCTTCCCACTGACTTCCTGGGCCTCTGCATCATGTGGAGCTGCTCTAGCTTTCTTGGGGACAGCCTCCTGAGCTCCACTTCCTTGGCAGTGTTCTCCACAGGTGGATGGGCATTCTGTTTCCTCTGACACATCAATTCTTTGATGAGTTTTTTCATTGTGCCCTTTGGGCCCTTGAGGACCCTGTCCACTCCCTGCAGCCTATCCCCTACACTCTCAGTCTTTACCGGGCTGTTTTCCTGTGGTTGGGCAGTTTCCAACTTTCCAAAGATCTGCCATTTAAATCCGGGACCTAACGGGTCAGCATGTACAAGCATGGCAGTTTTTTTCCTTTGTTTTTAACCTCATCAGTTTTTTCTTTTGCATTTCTGAATCAAGCCATTTTTTCAGACGATAGAATCTCTGCAGTTTACTTTTATAAAGTGAATTGTTGGATTCAGGTTTAACAGAACAGTTCCTTGTGGTTTTTCTTTTTTTTTTTTTTTTTCTTCAAATAACCCAGGGGCTTATCTCCATCGTGTACATTTGAAAAAAGTTTAATGACTGGTAAAAATGCTGTTTCTAAATCTTCTAGATGTCCCTCCAAGAAATAAGGCAGTACATAACTTAGTGCACTGATAACATCAATTCTGTCATTAAAGTCTAGCTGCTCACTGATGAAGGCTGGCAGGCTGACACCACGTCTGTCCGAGGACACCTTCTCTGGCTCAATAATCAGCTCGGTGCTGGTGCTCTTATTCTGGGCTTGTAACACCTTCAAGAACGATCCTTCTGCATTCCCTACAGATGCCTCTTCATCTGTCAAAAAGGAAGAGACTGTTTTTGATAACTGAAGGCTGATGGACAGCTTTTTGTCAGTCCACAGCCACATATCCCAGTCAAATAAATTAGAAATCAGCAAATGAGTGCCACTTAGAGAGGAGAAAAAGAAACCTCATAACAAAAGGTGAAAAAGATACCTTTTGATAAAGTGGCTTCTCAGAAAATTCCATGGTGTGAAATAGAGTGACAGTGTTTAGGATTATTCCACTGGTTCCCAGGGGCCAACTGCCCAGCACTCAGGAGAAGTCAAGGCTGGGAGGACAGCTGTTCCCCACTCAGCAGGACGCTCTGCAGACCCACTGTGACCCCTCACGTTCATACACCCCGCCCCGTCCTGCCTCAGATGCAGAGGTGTGCGAGGCTTCCTCTCTCCGCCTCCTCAGTGTGCTCATGTCCTGCTCCCCTCACAGATGATCACAACACCCACTGCTAACAGGTCCTCACCTGGATGTGACCTTTTCCACCTATCACCAGTTCCTCTCCTTGGTCCCTGCTCCCATATATCCCAGCCCCCACAACAGAAGGCTCTGTACACAGAGAAACACTATGTCCACCCTGGCTCCCTGCTAACACTTGGGCAGGGATCTGGGGTGCAGGTTAAGAGATTTGCCAGGCTGTATGCTAATGTGGAATGTTTAACAAATCAATGGAATAATACTTGAAGTCCTAAAATGCAGATGGGAAAAAGCAACTTTTGTCAGATGCCTACTTTACTTTCATTTCATTTCACTCCTAGTTATTTCCAGCTTTACCTGAGGACCCATCAAAAGCTTCTGACTGTGTGTACCACTGTGCAGCTGGGTCTCTCTTCCAGAAGGATTAAAAGTATTTTTGGTAGTGGTGGTTAGGGTCAGAGGAGGAGGTGAGGGTCAGAGGAAGAGGTGAAGGTTCATGAGAAAGGAGGAACAAGAGGTCACAGACAGCCCGAAGCCAGGGACAGAAGATCTAGGCACTAGGCCACAGCACCTAACACCTCTGATCTTGCTTTTGCTCACCTATAAAAGGAGATTAAAAATGACTGTCCTGCAAATGCTGGAGAGGCTGTGGAGAAAGGGGAACCCTCCTACACTGCTGGTGGGAATGCAGTTTGGTGCAGCCACTATGGAAAACAGTGTGGAGATTCCTCAAAAGACTAGGAATAGACTTACCATATGACCCAGGAATCCCACTCCTGGGCTTGTATCCAGAAGGAACCCTACTTCAGGATGACACCTGCACCCCAATGTTCATAGCAGCACTATTTACAATAGCCAAAAATTGGAAACAGCCTAAATGTCCATCAACAGGTGACTGGATAAAGAAGATGTGGTATATTTATACAATGGAATACTACTCAGCCATAAAAACCGACAACATAATGCCATTTGCAGCAACATGGATGTCCCTGGAGAATGTCATTCTAAGCGAAGTAAGCCAGAAAGAGAAAGAAAAATACCATATGAGATCACTCATATGTGGAATCTAAATTACAAACGAACAAACAAAAACAAAGTGTAAATACAGGACAGAAATAGACTCATAGACAGAGAATACAGTCTTGTGGTTGCCAGGGGGGCGAAGGGTGGGAAGGGATAGACTGGGATTTCAAAATTGTAGAATAGATAAACAAGATTATACTGTATAGCACAGGGAAATATACACAAAATGTTATGGTAGCTCACAGACAAAAAAATAAGTGACAATGAATGTGTATATGTACATGTATGACTGAAAAATTGTGCTGAACACTGGAATTTGACACAACATTGTAAAATGATTACAAATCAATAAAAAATGTTAAAAAAAAAAAAAAAAAAAAAAAGCCTGTCCTGCCCACTTCTGGAGAAGGGAGTAATATAATTGGTTAAAAAAAAAAAAAAGCTTGGAAAATAAGCAACATTTTTATGTCAGTAGTAAAATGTTATTATTTATGATGTGCTCCAGCTCATTGATATAGACCAGTATTTAAGCTGTCTGGGCATGAAAGCACATTTGGGAAGTCATCAAGTTAAGTGCCAATAAATCTAATGTACAGAAAAATCCTTGAAAGCATCTGAGTGTTTTCTGAATAGAAATGCTTGAGATTCAGAGCAACTTCAGAGCTGGACAGTCTAAGAATAAAAGAGCCATCCCATCCACTGGAAGGGCTAGGTAGCAGCTTCTCGTTATGGAACCAGAAACTCTCAGGCTCCAAATAAAACATAAAACACCACCACTTGTATTCTCTTATAAAACTGCAAAAATAAAATAAACAAAAAGGTATTTACACTTGCCCCAAAGACAAAGCATACTTGAGACCTAATGGATATAAAATCAGTTTACAAACTGTGATGCACTGTATGAAAAAGTTCTCATTTGGGGGTAAGGCATCAAGCAGAGAGCACAGTATACAATGTGTGGTCATGAATGTTAATTCCCTTCCCACTTCCATGTCTTCCTCTTGTTCCTCTATGTATGTGGATCACTTACATTATTAAGCTAACAATGTAACTGAGAATCTGACTTTTAGCAAGTAGTAGGAGTAGTTCTTAGAAATTTAGGGAGTTGAAATTCTGAACGAACGAATAAAAATAATTCAATTACATCATTAGTTTAAAATTTTTATCATCACTGATTAAAAATAAAAATTAAATAAACAAAAATTTAAAAATTTCTTATCAGGCAATGCAGACTCACCACAACGTGTGGTGCTTGCCAGGCAGTCACTGTCACAGTGCAGCTTGACTGTCTTGCAGACAACTTCAATAGTAGTTTTAAATTGGCAGAGGCAGCAGGTCCCATGGCTAGGTAAGATCCTATAAATGGAAACAGAATTAAATTAGTGGTAAAGGAGTGACTTGAGTAGGGAGGCAGGCCAAGGCCACCACAGGGCAGTGAAGAAAAGAGTTCTTAGGGCACATGGCCTGGAGAATTGGACAGGGGCCAGTTGGCCAATTGCTGCTCTTAACTGTTGTAAATAAATACAGAGGAGCACAGAAGTGCCCAACAGAAGGGTAAGGATGGCAGTGGGTGTCGGTGTGCCTAGAAAAAAGGTGATAGGGATTAGAATTGGGTGACACTGATCTGTAGTTTAATTCAGAAGTATCTCCTCCCAACCCTAAAGTCTCACTTTGGGTTGAGAGTGCACAGGAAGAGGGCAGACTTCTAAGAAGAGTTAAGTCCCCAACTTCTGGAGTCCCTCTGTCAATTCCTAGTTGTGAGTAGGAAATGTACTAGAAATTACTCTGGGAATTAAAAAACACTCTGTGGTTAAACAATAACAGATCACATTCGCCAACTCTGGATAACCTAAACATTCAAGAGAAAAACAATGAGGTAAGACAATTAATTTAAAGAAGAGCATATGAGTTCATAATAATACTCAAAGTCAGGGAGCACTTCTTTATAGAGTAATGCTAGCTAATAATGCAGGAGGAAAGAGAGGATTAGGAAAGTGCCATTTTGCAACTACCAGTGTAACACTCAATTCAGACCAGGATTATCATTGATGCACACTTGGGTGAAGACTGTTTCAAAGTAGAATCTGTACTGATTCCAAAGTATCACCCCATAAATTATTTACTAATTACCGAGGGAAAAGATAACTTTACAATGGAGAGATATGGACGATACCACTTTAATCAAGTGGTCAAACTTAGCATCAGGCAACCTGGAGTGATGAAGAAGGAAGGATGTATCACCAGGATATCTATTCTTCCCCAGAATGCTTACTTTGAATCTAATTAAGAAATAGACAAATCCAGATTGTGAGGCAATTTATAAGACAACTGGCTTAGGCTCTTCAAAAATGCCAATGTCATAGAAAAAAAAAAAAGTACAGAAATATTCTAGATTAAAGGAAACAAAGACATGACATGCAATACCTAATCTTCGATTGGCTCCTGCACCAAAACAAAACAGACTTAAGAATGTTATTGACTTCTGGCCCAGATGAATTAACAGGGAACAATTTAGCCTATCTGAAACAATGTGGGGGAGGGAACCCCAGATTAAATATATGAAACAGCAGTTCTCAAGAAATTGGGCCTCTGGCAATAAAGATCAGTCATCCCCAAGAGATGGGAAATAAAAATGAAGTGATCCCTATGACTCCCCTAGTTTACTTCTTTGAGAGTTTCCAGGTCATGGTACAGGGAGGAGAAACTCAGGCAGAAACTGGAGGACTCCCTGAATGAGGAACTGGAATTAAGAGTCCAGGAAAATCAAGGTGACTAGAGTTCACAAAGCGCAGCACTAGGGAGAAAAGAGGTGCACAGGCAAAGAACTCTGGAGATACGCAGAGGGATCTCTTGAGTATTCAACAAAGTACTGGTCAGTGCATGTGTATGAGGAGTTACTTGAGGCCAGGAAAAGAACCACATGGAAGGATTAATGATAAGGATAACTGTATGTGACACAGGGTTGGGAATAGTACCCATCCCAACAAGCCAGATGCTCAGAAAAGCTTTATCTCAGCAGTTGTGTGTGAATAATGAGCTCTAGACTAAAGGCTACTTGTGGTCGTACCTAACCCAAAAGGATAGAGTAGACTTCACCCAAAACAAAGCTCAAGCATATTTATAGGAATATAAAAATACGTAGCACACAATAAACTAAAATTCACAATGTCTGGAATCAAATGAAAAATTACCAAGCATGCAGAGGAGGAAAATATATGTGATATTGAGGAGAAAAAGCCATCAATCAGCACTAACCCCAAATCTATATATATGTTAGAATTAGCAAAAAATGACATTTTAATAATTGTAACTACTGTCATACGTTAAAAACCCAGACTAAAGACTGAAAATGTTAAGTATAGGCATGGAAGATATAAAATAGACCCAAATTGAGCTTCTAGAGATTAAAAACAATGTCTAAATGAAAAGGACACTGGATGGGATTAATTTTAGATTAGATACTGCACAAGAAAGGATCAGTGAACATGAAGGAACTATCCAAAATGAAACACAAAGAGAAACAAAACAAATCAACAAAAATGAACAGAGCATCATTTGATGAGCTATGCAACTAACTTCAACTGGCCTAATATACGTCTTAGAGTCCACGAAGGAGACATACAAAGATTTCAAGAAATAATAGCCCCAAATTTTCCAAATTGGTAAACACAATAAATCCACAAAGCCAAGAAGGTTAATGAACATTAAGTATAAGAAACATGGATAAAATGAAGCCAAGGCACAAATCATAGTCAAATTGCTCAAAGCCAGCAGTAAGTAGAAACTCTTAAAAGAAGCCAGAGGAAAAAATTTTACACTACATAGAGAGGAACAGAGATAACACTGACAGCAGACTTCTTGTTGGAAACAATGTAAGCCAGAACTCAGTGGAATAACACCTTTAAAGTAGTCAACTGGGGAGAGGGGTACCCAACAATTACCAAGCTAGAATTCTATACCCAGATCTTTCAAAAACAGAAGTAAAATAAAGACTATCTGAGACATACAAAAGCTGAAAGAATTAATCACCAGTAGACTTTCACTGTAAGAGATGATAAAGGAAGTATTTTTAAGCAGATGGAAAGATGGAGCTACACAAAAGAATAAAAACACTGGAACTGGTAACTACACAGGTAAATAAATAAGATTTTTCTTATTATTTAAGTATCTCTAAAAGATATAACTGATCATTAAATTAAAAAGACTAAATATAGTGTGCTGTTTATAACGTAAGTAAAAATAAATACATGAAAACAACAGCACAAAGGCCAGGAGGGGAGAAATGGAAGTACACTACCATGAAGTCCCTACACTATTCATGAAATCATGTACTGTCACTTGAAGGTGAACTGTGGTAAGTTAAACATGTACACTATGAACTATAAAGCAACCACTAAAGTGACAAAACCTGAACTGTAACTAGTTAGCCAACAAACGAAATAAAATAAAATAATAAAATGTACTCAATCCAAAAGCAGGAAGGAAAAAAGGAAGAAAGAAACAAAGCACAGACGGGACAAATAGAAAACAAATAGCACGATAGTAGATTTAAATGTAATCGTACCAATAATCACATTAAATATAGTCTAATCATCCTAATTAAAACAGTTGTCACACTAGATAAAAAAGCAAAAGCCAACTATATACTGTCTATAAGAATGATTTTCAACAGAAAAATAACAGGTTTAAAGGATGGAAAAATCTGTTCCAATCTAACATTAATCAAAAGAAAGCTGGAGTGGTTATATTACTTTAAGACAAAGTCAGTGTCAAAACAAAAGTATTGCTAGGGATAAAGAAGGTTATTTCATTATGAGAGGTCAATCAATGAAGAAGGAAGGCATAACCTAAAAATTTATGCACCTGATTACAGAACTTCAAAATATATGAAGGAAGAATGAGAATGTCAAGGAGAAATAAACAAACAAATAAACCTACTATTATAGTTAGGAATATCAATATTCCTCTCTCAATAATTGATAGAACAGGTAGGTAGAAAATCAGTAAGGATACAGAAGACTTGAACAGCACTATCAACCTACTTGACCAAATTGACATTTACAGAACACTCCACCCAAATAAGCAGAATACACATTTTCCTCCAAGTGGACACACAACATTTACCAAAACAGACCATATTCTGGTCTATTCCCACTATTTATTGGCTATAAAACAAGTCTCAACAAATTTAAAATGATTTCAGTCATTGACCACAATGGAATTAAATTAGAAATGAACAAATCTGAAAAATCTCCAAATATTTGGAAACTAAACAATACACTTCGAAGTAACCTTACAAAGAATAAATCAGATGGGAAATTAGAAACAATTTTGAACTGACTGAAACTGAAAACGTCAACATGTGGGATATTGCTAACACCATACTCAGCTTCCTTAGCTTCCATCTTAAACTAGAAAACAGAGAACAAATTAATCATAGAGTAAGAGAAGAAAGAACATAATAAAGATCAAAGTAGAAATAAATAAAATGGAAAACAGAAAAATACTACAGATAATGAAAGGTTAATAGAGAATGTTATAAAATACTTTACACCAATAAATTCAAGATGGAATGGACAAATTCTTTGAAATATGCACACTACTAAAGTTTACTCAAGAATGAATATGTAACTTAAATAGCACCATTAAAGAAATTGGA
This sequence comes from Camelus ferus, assembly GCF_009834535.1. Lineage (NCBI taxonomy): Eukaryota > Metazoa > Chordata > Mammalia > Artiodactyla > Camelidae > Camelus > Camelus ferus. The sequence goes on along the minus strand of NC_045711.1, from coordinate 12,356,907 downwards.
TGTGCACTTTAAAATCTTCCCACAAAGAAAGCTTCAAGCCCACATGGATTCACTGGTAAATTCTACCAAACATTTAAGGAACAAATGATACCAAATCTACACAAACTGTCAGAACGCTGAAGAGGAGGCAACAGTTACCAAATCATTTATAAGGCCAACATTCAACATATCAAAACTGGACAATGACATTACAAGAAAAAAAGACTACAGGCTAGTATTTCTCATAAACACAGATGTAAAAATTCTTAACAAAATTTTAGCATATCAAATCCAATAGTATATAAAAAGATGACACATTATGACCAAGTAGGGTTTATCTCAGCAATACAAAGTATGTTCAATATTTGAAAATCAATGTAATTTATTCAAGTTAATACACTAAAAATGAAAAATCATATGATCATCTCAATAGATACAGAAAAAATATGACAAGATCTAACATCCATTCCTGAGTAAAAAGCAGCCCGCAGGAAACTAGGAATGGAAGGAGACTTCCTCAACTTGATACATGACTTCTACAAAAAACCTAACATCATATTTAATGAAGAAAGACAAAGTGCTTTCTCTCTACAGTCGGGACAAAGGCAAGATGTCCACCCTCATTACTTCTATTAGATATTGCACTGAAGGGTATAGCCAGTGCAACATGGCAAGAAAAAGAAAGGATGTTCACAATGGAAAGGAGGAAGTAAAACTTTATTTGCAAATAACATGATTATGTAGAAAACCTGATGGAATCTACAAAAAGACTACTGGAACTAATAAATGAGTTTATCAAATTTGCAGAGTGCAAGACCAATATACAAAAAACTAATTTATCTCAACAAATTATCAGAAATTAAAGTTTTAAAAGACCATTTACAGTAGCATCAAAAGCATAAAATAATTAGGAAAAAATCTGATAGAAGATGTAGGAGATCTGCATACTGAAAATTGCAAAATATTGCTGAGAAAAATTAAGGAAGACCTAAGTAAATGGAGAGGTATAATATGTTCGTGGATCAGATGATTCAGTATTGTTAAGATGTCAATTCTTCCCAAATTGATTTATAGATCTAAATCCCAAGAGGCTTTTCTATAGAAATTGACAGGCTAATTCTAAGCTTCACGTGGAAATGTGATGTTCCTAGAATAACTGAAACAGCTTAGAAAAAAGAACAAAGTTGGAGAACTAACACCACTTGATTTCAAGACTTATGAAGCTACATTTTCAAGAAATTGTGATATTACTGTAAAGATAGACAAAAAGATCAAAGGAACAGAATATAAAGTCCAAAAGTAGAGAGATATAGACAACTGACTTTTAGGTTCAAAGGCAGTTGAATAGAGAAGGAATAGTGTTTTCAACAAATTTTGCTGGAACAATTGAATATCCACATGTGGGGGGAAAAAATGAACTTCAATCCAAACCATATACAGAAATAAACTCAAGTTGGTTCAAAGATCTAAACGTAAAATCTAAAAGTATAAAACTTCTAGAAGAAAACGGGAAATTTTTTATGATCTTGACTTAGGCAAGATTTCTTAGACACAACACCAAAAGCATTGTCCATTAAAAAAAAACAGACAAATAAGACAGGATCAAATTTAAGAATTTCTGCCCTGTGAAAGACACTCTTGAGAGAATGAAAGATAAATCACAACAGAATACTTAGCAAATTCATATTGAAAAAGGACTTATTCTCAGAATATATAAAGAACTCTCAAAACTCAATAAAAATGTAGACAAAAAATTCAAAGCTATATAGATGGAAAAGAAGCATACAAAAAGATGTTTGACATGATTAATCATTAGGGATGCTACACTGAGATGCCACTATATAACTATTAAACTATCTAAAGTTAAAAATAATGATCATAGCCAAGTGTTGGCAAAAATGTGAAGAAAATGGAACTCTCATACACTGCTAGTAGAGATGTAAAATGGCCGAACAACTATGGAAAATATTTTTAAATTTAAACATACACCTACCAATGATCCAGCCATCCTACTGGCAGGTGTTTACCCAAGAGAAATGGAAGTATACATACAAACCTACTAGAGAGGTTAAAACTTTTCTTAAAAACAGAAATATAAGGATCAGGTAAAGCTATGGAGCAACTGCAACTCTCATACACTGCTAATGGGAATGCAAAATGGTACAGTCACTTTAGAAAACTGTTTTAACAGTTTCTTAACAAGTTAAACATGCACTTAGCATAGGATGGAGCAATCCCATCCTTAGGTATTTTGTTCCAAAGAAATGAAAACATATATTCACACAGAATGTATGTTTACACATACAAGAGTGTTTTTTAGCAGTTTTATTCATAATAGCCCAAAAACTAGAAACAATTCAAATGTTCATCAACTGATGAATGCATAAACAAACTGTATATCCATAAAAAGAAATGAACTACTGACAGGTGCAACAACATGGATGAATCTCCAAAGAGACTGGCTAAGTGAAAGAAGCCAAAAACAAAAGGCCACATACCATATGATTTAACTTAAAAGACATTCTGGAAAAGGCAAAATTACAGGGACAGAAAATCAAGACTGCTGGTTGCCAGCACTGGTGGTGGGAGGAGGGGACTGACCTCCGAGGGACATGAGGTGACTTTTGGGGCTGCAGAAGTTTTCTGTTATCTCAAATGTGGGGGTGGCTGTATAACAACAGGTTTGTCAAAACGCAGCAAACTGTGTATTTTAAGAGTGAATTTTATTAGATGAAAATTAGGAAACTTATACATCAATAAACCTGACAAGAAAATAATAAAACTAACCTATAAAAAACAATTAAGTGAAAATAAATGTCATAAAAAGCAACTTACAGTTATTCCAGTTCAAGGGTCATCATGAGGATTCTTTCAATTGTTGTGAGACGTGTGTTTTTCCCAGGTCTCTGAAGGAAAAGCCCAAACAGGCATGATATAAACCCAAAGGCAAAAATTCTACACTTAAAAAGATAATTAATATGTGACTATTTCAATTCTGGCTTCTTAGTTGCCATAGACAATAATTCCAGGGAGCTCTTATTGAAGAAATTTAAATTTATTTGCATCATTAAATTACTGACCTTGGTGCTGAACAAGACAATCTTTTTTTTTTTTTTTAACCATTATCCTACCTCTCATTCTCAATTGCATCCACCTCTCTTGATTCTTTTTTTTTTTTTTTTTTTTTTTATGTTTCATCTCTATACATGTTCTTCAACACTTTTCTTCCTCTGCTGGCTGTCTCACCCGTATACATTCTTTCTTAATCTTTTTGCCAATAACTCTTACCTCAATAACCCAGTTAAAATTTAAATTATGACTTTTTAGCCAAAATCCTCAATCTCTGATGAAAGTAAAAAAGAGCAGAAATCAACTCAAGAGCCATAACATTGTTGCAATACTTACAAATATCTTAATGCTGGCAATTTTAAAAGACAAGGATCTTCAACTGTTGTCAAAGGATCATGACTGAGAATTCTGAAAAATGGAATGGCATTAAAATTATCTGCATTTTCAATAATGTCATGAAAGTTTATATTCACTTTTTTGGTATGGAACTTAAAGGTAAAAAAAAAAAAAATCATTTTCTGAATTTACCTATAAATCACCCTTAGAATTCTTAAAGCACTCTTCATTTGGGAACTACCCAGGTGTCTAGATGATAAAGTGGAAAACAGAAAGAGAAAAAAACAGGGGAAAAAAAGTGGATAGCAAAGAAAAAATATACCAAAGAACTTTTTAGGTCAAAACCCTAGAAGGGACTATGTTGGTAGGAAGCCCTTCCTCTGTAAGAAATACTATTTCTAGTGTCCTCTATAATTCAAGGCATTTTTTTCATCTCTAGAAATTCCTTAAATTTCATGTTTTAAACTACCCAGTTAAAGACAAAAGTAGGACCAATCCCTACACAGTGCCTTATATTTATTAGGTACTTAATAAATGTTTGTTGAATAAATAACATTTTGTTTATATATCAACAAAGTGACAAATTCATTTTCTGGAACAAATTTTTATTCCAAAATGCTGGAATAGATTTTCTTCTCAATTCTTTAAAACAAACAAGGAAAAAAAAAATTAAAACCCAAAAGAAACAGGAAGAAAGGAAAGAAAATCTGCCTTTAGGTTAATTAACTCTACTCAAGAATCAAGTGTACTTTTGCAGAATATTACAAAGATAATCACAACTAATACCTTTTGGATTGCCAGGTATCTATGATCAACATTTAATATTTAATCCTTACAGTAACCTTATGTGATAGATATTATTATCCCATTTTACAGATGAGGAAACCAAGGCACAGAGAAGTTATATAACTTGTCCTAAGTCATCAAGCTAGTAAGAAGCAGAGCTAGAATTTGAACTCAGTTCTGACTCCAAAGCCTGTGTTTAACCTGTATTTTTTTTTAAAAAAGGAGCGTGTTTAAAATAACTATTACTTTAATCTTAATTTTGAGGGCACTTAATATAGAAATATTTTTTCAAATTTCATCTCTTCACATGGGAGAGCCTCTATGTGAATTAAATTTTCTCTTTTACTTCTTTTCTTCAATTATCTCCCACAATTAAATATTTAATTAGCCTATGGTCATTGAGGCTTTAGAGATTTTAAACCATGTTGCAACCTAATCAGTAAAAACAGTAGAGTAAGGACACCTGAAAATTCATCCCTCCATAAAAACAACAAAAACTGGCAAAAATGGCCAGAATCAACTTTCTCAGAACTCTGGAAATTTAACCAATGGGCTTGTAACAATCTGGGGAGCAATTTATTTAAGAAAAACAAATTAAGTTCTGTAAGAACAGCGAGACCTGTATTGCTTTAGCTTGTCCTAGACCTTTGCTCTCCATGCCCATGGGAACCTTTAAAAATAGTCCACATCCTAATAACCAAAAACTTCCCCAACTTGGGAAAGGAAACAGTCACCCATGTCCAGGAAGCGCAGAGTTCCACACAGGATCAACCCAAAGAGGAACACACCAAGTCACATAGTAATCAAAGTGACAAAAATTAAGGATAAGGAAAAAATATTAAAATTAGCTGTACCAGTACCTCCTCTGAGAATAAATAAATAAATAAATAAATAACCTCCCACCACCAAAACAAAACAAAACAAAATTAAAAAACAGTGCTTGGCTCATCTTTGAGGTGGACTTCGGATTCAAAATAGACTCTAGCACACCTCTAACTTGTTCACCTGGTGTTTGTCAATAACAGAGGTTTCATTCAAGAAACCTACTGAGCTATAATTACCTGAAACCCAGTGATGAATCAAAGTTTTGTGGGACTTGAACGTCATCTACTTTGGAAAAATCCTGTCTAATAAAAACATGTGAAGTTACGAACACAAAAATTGCTAGGACCCCTCCCACGATATTGGAAGGGACCTAGGCAAGTGGGGAGCCCTACAGCTTCAGCTTCATTTAATTCATGATAAATCCACCTCAGCTGGGGCCCTTCTACAGACTTATTTAATGCAGGGGATAATATCATTTCAACTTATAAACACCCTAGTAATATGTCATTATAGGCAACAAAATGACAACTTGAGGGGTGGCACCTTCTGGACTTTCTAGATTTGGCACAAAACAGAGGAGGAGCCCAGCCTCCAGCACACACTTACTGTATTCTGACAACCTTTTGAAAGTAACTGTGAATGAATTTTAGGAATACAGTATTAATTTGTTTCCAACACCAGCTCTGATTCTTTAATTTTTTCTGCCATTTAAGATGAACACAGAAATTCACGGAACAGGCTGGTGCCTCTTCCACGACCATCTTTTCTAACCTACCACCCATTTTCTACTTGGTTGCCCCCCTACCTTGTTACCCTGCTGCAGAGATGCTAGCATGGCTCTCATAAGTTTTCCCATCAACTTTCTTCCAGTATGAAAGTTTCTTGGGGACAAAGTCTTTCGCCTATTCTTCTTTGTAACCCCAGTACTCAGTGCGGTGCAGACACACAATGTGCATGGCACTCAGTGAATGTTTTTGAATAAATTCATTAATTTTTATCAACTATGATTCCACAATTTTTTCCCCCTGGGTCACCTACATAACCATGAAACTTAGATTCTTCTAAGAGACTCTCGGTGTTATAAAATGTTTAGAAAAGGTCATGAGCTTAAGATATGGTACTGATGCTACTAAAACCTCTTGGTGGAGGGACCTAATGAGTCCAACCTCTGGTGCACTGCCAAGAGAAAAACTGACCCTCTGTTCTCTTTCCACAAGTTGGGCACCAGCAAGCTAATGAAGGGGAAGGGAATCTGCCACTGATGGGCATCTGCAGAACTGTTAGTCCAGCTCGACACACACCCTCAACACCTTCGTTAACCCAGTGAACCGTGTGAAACTGGATTTCTGAACCACAAGACAAACAGGAGAGTCTTTTCCAAAGTCCTGATTTAGAGGAGGCTCTTCACCTTGAGTCTAAAATCCCCTTCAGGCCACTGAACCTACCTGCTGTGATCTGATTGTGACATGGAGAAATCAGAGAATTTTCAAGATTCTGAAAAACCCACACTTCTTATTAGTGGTAGTCAGCAAAGAAAGTATGGAGAATTAGGCTATAGCACTGTGTTTTCTTTGTATGTTTCACACTACAGCTTAACACAAATATCCATACCTCAAAGGTTCCTATTGGCCACAGATAATTCACTTCAGACATGTATACTTTTTGAAAAACAATGTTTTGGGTGGTTGGGGAGAAAGGTGGCCAGTGGTGGGTGTTCAAGAATTCTTTCTGCTTTACTATTTAAAAGAAGCTAATAGTTGAGGAAGCACCCATACCTTTTGCTCCCTGAAAAATTTTGGGCTAAACTTAGTTCTTTGCAGCTCTGTGCTGCATACATTTTAAGCAGTTAGGAATTTTGCACATGAGTAGGAATTAAATTCAAAAGTGGAATTTCAAGTACCATTCGCATTTTGGACCAACAACAATGGGATTCCATGACAATGCTAATTTGAGTGTTTCTGCTGGGTGCCTTTTACTTTATTGCTCATGCCAAAGATTAGTACGAGCGAAAGCAAAGTGCTCCATATGAGTTAGACAAGTCTCTTGGCCTCTTTGTACCTTAGTTTTCCCATTAAAAAAAAAAAAAAAAAACGATCTCAAGACATAATTTCTGGAATTCATAGTGAGCTTATACCCAGCTAACCAATTACGAATAACAAAAACACATAGTTTGTAGTCATCTTCTATTTCACTTACAGCTTGTGTAAAAGCTCCATTCTATGCCAGGACCGGAACGTTCCAAAGCTCAGGTCTATGATTAAACTGCAACCAAGATTTCTACAAAAAAGAAAAAAAAAAAAAAAAAGACACAAGCAAAAGAAGAAAAACAATTCTTTCAGAACATTATCCTTTGGCAGTAATTCTAATTTATATACGATGAAACATAACCTTATTATCCCTTCCATACTCTAAAGAAACCTCACTGTGGAAAATGGTTGCTTATGATTTACATTTACATGGTTATATATATGGTGCATTAGATACAAGACAGTAAATCCTCAAAAAATATTTGTGTTAAGCGATCCTTATTTCTCTAGAAAAGGGCAGTACTACTGACATTTTGGGCCGGATAATTCTTTGTTGAGGGGGGCTCTCTAGTACACTGAAGGGTGTTTAGCAGCATCTCTGCCCTCTGTCCACTAGATGGTGGTAGTGTATCTATCTATACTGCTGATAACCAAAAATGTCTCCAAACATTGCCAAATGATATCTGAGTGCGAATCTTTGCTAGAGACAAAAAGGATTAGCTACATAATTCTAATAGCTTTCTACAATAAAATTTTAAAATTTTTAAATGAGCAGCAAATTAATTTTATAAAAAATTAACTTCTATAAAAATTCCAAACATAATGAAGGTATATTTGTAACTTACACAAATTCCAAAAACAGCAGTGATTCAAATGTACCTCTTTCTTAAATAGCTACTTTTGCAGCCCATTTCCTCTGAGCATAAACTTCTTGAATGTATCAACTAGACCTGCTCATGTACATTATCTATCACGTTTAAAGCCAATGCATGTATAAAGCAGTCAGATAGTTTTAAAAATAAACAATTAGCTGGGGAGTGAACAGAAGGAGGAAAATAACTGTTTTAGAAGAAACATAGGTCTATTACTTCACAGCTCCCTTTTCTATGCCTCTACAGCACTTTACCAGCCAGTCAGTGCTTGTGCATTATGGTCTGAGCTTACGTTTATTTTCCCTGTGAGATCAGGAGTTGCTAGAAGGAACTCTGTCTTACCCACCTTTATGTTTGTAACACTAGGCACAGTGCTTGGCATATTCTTTTTCACTGATTGGCATTTTTTAAAATGAGTGAGAATAACTTGTGCTAACATGAAATAATCAGTTAAGAAAGTATTTCAAAATAGAAGTAACTAAAGGCCTAACCCACTGAACAGTTATTTCATTTATTTTTCTCCAAACTGTGTTTCTAAGGTTTGGAGCCTAGATGCCAGAGGGATCCAAGAAGACTAATACAAAAGTGGTTGCCCCTTAAGGCTTGGATGGTTTGATAGTTAAAAGGACTATTCTTAGGGTCATGTGAGGCCCTTTATACCCACTTCCCTTAGCCTTTTATATTTGCAAGAAGAATCTCGTTGCTAAAGAGCATCATTAATTAGCTTAGTAAGGATTAATGACATACACAGCTCTGGATGCCACGGACAAAGGATAAAAACTGATCTTTTATAGCAAAGGACACAGTATCTCCTTATCTCTAAATAAACAAGAATACTATGCAAGCATTTCTTTCCTTGTATAACGAGGCTGGAGAGTTTTTTACTTTGTAATTAGTGAAGTTAGGGATGTTTCTAATATGCTTATTTGGTGTAAACATTTACAACTATATCACTTTAACTATCATCTTAAACATTTTTAATATTGGTTTAACAATTCCTGCATTAAATCCTTAATACTAGTCTGTTCTATTGGTAACTTGATATGTTCTGGACAATATTGTTTACATAATTCATCTGCTTAAATATGTAATATTTAAATGTTAATTAATTTAGATTAAAATTATGAGTTAGTGGCATTCATATTAATGTAGGTGTTCTATATTTTCTTGTCCTGTAGGTGATAATTTGAGCTTAACTTTTAATTCCTCTCATTTTACTAAACCACCTTTTCCAAACCTTTTCTGTGAAGGCCACATAGTAAATATGTTAGGCTGTGCAGGCCACACACAGTCTCTGTCGCATGTTTTCCCTTGTTTTTTTCCTCCATTTTCCCACTTACAGCCCTTTAAAAATCATTCTTAACTTGTGTACTGTGTAAATATGAATCATGAGCTGGATTTGATCCATGGGCCATAAACTAAACATAAGTGGATGGTATATGAACATTTACATAATAAGGTTCACATGGGTGTCTAATTGCTCAGGCTTCATTACCACTTTTCCTCTACAACTAAAAGGTGTTTTTCTATCTGTATCTTGTCTATATAAATTTGAAAATTAAAAATGAATAGGAGGTATTTGATGCTAGAGATGGGCTGGGGCCCTGACTTAGAGAGTTATAGGATTTTATTGCTGGAAAAAATTGTAGAGATTATCTAATTTGAACCCCTTAATTACTTTATAGATAATACAACTAAGAACTCATAAATAAATATGATTAAGTAATTAACTTACAAATACTGGAGGGAACAGCAAGCCTTTAAGTGAATCCTTATGTAACTCAGTCAAAGAATTTTCTCTGAGAATTCTGAAAAATGAAAAGGTTATTTTTGGATCAAGATGCTAAACAACTACAATTATTTACTACACAGGACTAACTCCTATGTGTAGGGGAAACGTGGGTAATGGTGCCATCTAAATGTCCTAATTCTTATTTAACTTAGAGATGGTGATCTCTGCTCCATTTTCACTTAATCATTTTTTCTCACGTCTTCCTCTGTATCTCTCTTCATCTCACACACACACACACACACACACACACACCCCTATCCACTCCTCCTCACCAAATCATGTATTTAATGCCTACTCTTTAGATCACAAATTCTTGGTTAGAACCCAACTCTGGGCAGCACTAATGTTGCAGAGCTGCCATTCCTTTCTCTCTTTTCCCAAACCTTATCTGGAAGTCCCAGACAGAACTATATTAGGGCTGCAAATGAAGCCATTTGATTTTTTCCTCCATTAGAAATATTTTTGAAAATTAAAATGTGCATAAAATATACATAATTATTCACTTTAATAATTAGAAAAGAAATTCTCATGTAACACCATTCACGTCAAGAAAGAAAACAGCCAGCACCCCTGGAGCCTCCTGTGCTCCTTTTAAATTACAACCCGCTCCCTAGAGGGAACCACTATCCTGACTTTAATACTAATTTTCTTGCTTTTTAAATGTGATTTTGCCTCTTATACATCAGCCATAAACAACACAATTTAGTCTTGCTTCTTGAACTTTATGTGAAGTGGAATCATAGATGTATTATTCTCTACATTCTTTCATTCAACAATATTTTGTAAGTTTATCTTATTTTAGCATGTAGCATGTAGTGTTGCATGCCTAGCTACATGGGGCTACTGAGTACTTGACAGTGGCTAATGTGACTAAGGAGTTGAATTCTAATTTTAATTAATTAAAATTATTTTTAAAATTAAAATTTAAAAACTGATATTGTAATTATAGGAAGATGTTAAATATGTTTGCAATAATTTGGGTATGGATACTACTTTCAACTGTAACTTATATGAAATCTAAATACAGATAAAATTTAGCAACCAAGTTGAGACTTTCAAAGAGTTAGTATGGACAAAAACAATGCAGACAGTCATTAATTTTTATAATAATTACATGTAGATATGACAATACTTTGGATGTTTTTGAAGACAATACAAAAAATGTAGAATATCTTATCAATAATGTATATAATGATTACATGTTGAAATGATAATTTTTGGAATATAAGGGTTAAATAAAATACATTAACATTTATTTCATCTGTTTCTTTTTACTTTTAAGTGGCTACCAGAAGTTTTAAGGTTACTTCTGTGGCCTGCATTACGTTTCTGATGGAGTGCATGACTTCTAAGTGTGGGACTAACCACACTTTATTAATTCAACTACTGGTGGATACTGAGACTTTCCTAGTTTTTAGTTACTAAAAACAATACTGCTTTGAACAGTCTTGTATTTGTATCCTGATACATATTTGCCTGAGTTTCTCTAGGATGTAACAGGGATACAAAATTGTATTCCTAAGAAGCTGTGCTATTTCAAGTTGGCCAACTGAAACATGTCAAACCTCTCTACCTCCTTCAACTTCCACCAAAATCCCTAAGAATGATAGAAAAGATGTAATTTAAAACTACAACCTTAGCTCAAAGCAAGCAGCTGTACAAATGCTCCCCGACCAGAAATGTCCTGTAGCTACCTGCAGGGTGATTATTTGGGATAGTGTGGTAGGAGCAACCTGCAGCACATCAATCCCGCATTTTGTTCCTTGATCCAGGCAGCGGGGAAAAAAAGGGGGGGGGGGTTCCTTCCTCCAGGTCGGAGCAACTGGTGTTAGAAAAAGGGCAAAGTCCCAGAACCCTGGAGGAAGGGTATGCACTCCCTGACCAGCCAGCAGTAGGCATCTTCCACTTCTTGCTTATGCTCAGGATTACCCACTGGGAGTAACAAGCCTCAGCAGCTCACTTCACCTCTCCCATAAAGCTGGAACAGAAGCAGCAGAATCTCAACTATAAAGATGAACTGTACTCAGAAATGACCAAAGGGAAAAAGCCAAGTCTACTAAGGACAGGAAACAAAAACAAATAGAAGAGATTATAGTTCTGCATTGAAAATGTTTTTTCTCTCACAGTGTATTTTGGTCACATATTAATTCCACCTCATAGCTTAATTCCATCTCATAGATTATTTACTCACAGCTTATGAGAATTAACATATTACTATCTGGAAACTGCAGCTGAAATCAAGGGCAGTTCTCAGTAATAAGGTGGCTCATATTATACAGGAAATAGTTCCACACACTTTCTAAAGATCATTGAAACAACACAAAAAACTTAAATTCCCACAAAGAACTCTTGGAGCCCTGAGAATGCTTCAAAGACCCTGACCTCCATTTGAAATTGACCACGTTAGAAGGAACAGCACTGATGATCAGAATATATGTGAAGGGGGAATGGTCAACAGGTGGTGCCATGAATGATTGTTTTCTCCCCTCTGTTAAGTAGTTAAGTTTCATATTTCCATGGAAATGATCCAAAAAGAAAAAAGAAAAAATCACTCCATCCAATGACACTTATAGTAACCCTTTTCATAACTTAAAGAGTAGGGAAAAAAACTCTACTTCCCTACATCACATAACAAAACTGTATGTGAACACCACAGATGACATACAAAGGTCATAGGAAACAAAGATAAATGAAAAAAATCAAGACAAAAACGAAATTTGTATATACTAACTATAACTTTAAACATTGACAAGGATTCAGTAAGACAGCAGAGACAGGGCTGACCCTCAACTGTTGGTGGCAGTGTCTTCTCTGATTGGTTGATGCCCATGTCAGACTGGCTAGAGTCTGAATATCATAGAAGGAGGGGGAGTAACCAAAGAGTATGTCTTTTAAATTAATGGGGTTTCTTTATGTCAAGTTGTTTGGATGACAGTCTAGTAAAATTTTTTAAAAATAACAATACATTCAATCTAGAAGTAAAGTCTATAGAATAAGCCAGTCACCAAAAACTTACCCCAAAAAGGTGCTTCAAATACGTAACTAAATGAAATAAAATATATTGATCTGTAGAACTCCAAATATTCATTTTCACTGAAGCAAAAATTTTAAAATTATAGGGAATCAGAGTTAAAGCCAGATCTAAAACTTTCTCTCACCAGGAAAATACCAAAACCAGGCATGAACTAACATTTAAGAAACATCCATGTTTAACTTCTGGCCAGGGTTAAGGTCTAAGGCAACCTTCTGAATTTCACATTCATTCTTGATGTTTTATTTTTGACAATCATCGTTATCTCCACCTCTGTAATTTCTAGGAAACTGAGAGGGCTCAGGGTTGGTTGGTTGGTTGGTTTCTTTGACTTAACGTATAATGCAAACAGCAGGCCATTCTGAAAGTGATTTACTCTCCTTACTCTGCTTTCTTTCTCTCCAAAGCACTTATCAATACTTGATATTACATCTACCTATTATATTTATATATTTATTTTTAATGTATTTTTAACCCCCTGAGAACTGGGCTATTTGGTCTCTTTTGTTCTTGGGCCTGTATCCCTGGCATGTAAAACAGTCCCTGGCACACCATGGATACTCCATAAACATTAGTTGGATGAATTCAGAAAGTGACAGGTTATCAACTATCAGATACTGTTGTTTAAAACAAATTTTCCATTTATTATCTACTTATCAGTATAGCTTTACAGAAATGTCTTTCTTCACCCTTACATTTGTGACTCAATCTTTTGAGACAAAAATCCTTTGAGAACTTCATAAAAGCAATGGCCCTTTTCCCTAGAAAACTGCACTTTCTTGAATACATGCAAAAATGTGCATGCAATTTCCATTTGTGGATCATCCTTTTAGGGCAGAGGTCTGTGAACAGAGTGGACCGAATTCAGAGGCACAAACTTAGAAGGGAAATAAAATTACATCTCCATTTTCACAAACCTATAACTAAAATTAGCAATTCCTTCCATTATGAATGTAGGCAACAAACCACAGATTAGCAGTACAGTTAATTTAGTTCCCAACGGAAGTCACAAGTCACTTCATATCACATTTTTTTTGATTTTTTAAATTAATATTTTTAATTGAAGTATAGTTGACTTACAACGTTATATTAGTTTCAGGTATACAGCATCGTGATTCAACATTTTTACAGCTTATACTCCATTAAAATTATTACAAAAGAATGGTTATAATTCCCTGTGCTATACAATATATCCTAGTTGCTCATCTGTTTTATATGTATCACATATTTGTTACAGATATCTCAAAATATCATTTATTCTCATCACTATCTTGGAGTTATAACAGCTATTAGACTTACCATTATTCTTGTTATTTAATGTTAAGAGAAGCATATTTATTACTATATCACTAATTTTAAAAATATTCTGAAAATGATTTCAATGTAATTGGTTTCCTTTGTTTTTCTATATATATAAATTTATTTTACGTTTAATAACATTATCCTAAGAACATAAGCTTCTGCAGATCGCCAAAGAGATACATGTGGTAGGGGTGGGAGATTAAGAAATCCTGCCCTCGGGAACCACTGACCCTAAATTAGGAGGAACCTCTGCTTATAAAGTATAAAACTCAAGCTGACTTAGAAATCTTCAAACCTTACCAGACTCATATTACAGTGTATCAACTTGGAAACACATGCTTTATAAAAATTATTTTTAATTTCAATTTATTTTTTAATATGTAATATATAGCCACATAGCTCAAAATTCCAAAGGTATACAGTACACAATCCAGTTTCCCCCTTATCTCTGTCCCTCAGTCTACCACTCCCTTTCCCTCCCCAGAGAAAACTAATATTATCTATTTCTTGTGCCAAATGACTTTCATTTTTCTTACAAGCTTGGGAAATAAAATCTCCAAGTCAGATACTATCATGAGAAATATAAACCACATATAGTATTTAAGAAATCTGTAAATTAAAAAAAAAAAAAAAAAAAAAAAAGCCTGGTTCTAGCATTTTTTCCTTATCAGTAACATATCAGATTAAGGGGGCATCTCTTTAAGGGTAGTCATAATCCCTATTGTTAGATTACTATGACTGTTATGTCTTTTATTATTAATTTAAAAGTAATATTTATGATTTGTCTATTCAAGTTGAACAAATAATACAAATTGCCATGAAAAATGCCAGTTAATTGCTTTGAATGTAATTTTTCCCCTAAAATCATTTGTTATCTAACCTGAATTATCTACAAATCAATTTAAAAAAAAGAAAAAACAGAAAAATGGGTAAAGGACAGACAAGTCAGAGATGAAACACAAATGTTCAGCAAACATATAAAGACATTTAAACTCACAAGTTCTCAGAAAAATTCAAATTCACATGGGACCCCTTTTATTCACCCTTCAGATCAGCCAAAAACATGGAGAATATCCAGCAGTGGAAGGGTGTGGGGAAACAAAGGCTGTCAGGGAGGGCTGACTGGAGTGTAAACTGGCACAACTTGTTAGAGGGCAATTAGAAGTTTGTATCTACATAGTCTTCACCCCAACAATTCCATTTCTACGTATCTATTCTACAGAAATACCTGACAGGTTCACAAAAATGCATGTACAAGGATGTTCACTGCAGCAATGTTTCTAACAAGAAAACTGGACGTAATCTAAACACCTTTCAATAGTGGCATTATTAAACTGATGCGTCCATACTATGGAATATTATGCAGGAGTTTAAATGAATGGGGCAACCTTCTATGTACTGGGAAGGAAAGAAATCTAAGACATATCGTGAAGTTAAAGAGTCAAGTTGCAGGATATTATCATTTATGCAAAAAAGGGTAAGAAAGTCACACAACAAACTTATTTTGTTATCTGTAAATATGTATGCAGTCAAATACATGGAAGAATCAGGAAGGACTGTTTTACTAAACTCAAAATTGTGTCGGTGGGGGATTAAGGCACAAGGAGGGTTTTCACTACACCTGTTATTTCATTTTTATATTTTGAGAATATAATCATGTATTACTGGTATAATGAAAAGTAAGTTTAAATTGGTTCTTGCTTATTTGAATGAGGGCCTGCCAAGTTTAATTTTTTTAAATAAACATAGAATTTCAATCAATTGGTTGGTTTGGAATATGAAGTGGGAAATACCTTTTAACACAGCTGTTGACCCCGAAATTCTGGACCAAGAAGAATCTGACAAGGCAGTTAGTGTTTTGTATGCATATTTGGAGAGAATATACTCACAGTTTCTCAGTCAGGTGGTATGGCTTCCATGTATTTTCATCAATGTAAGAAACAGAGTTTCCTTGGAAATCTCTGTGAAGAAACACAGTTCATATTCTTAAATAGGTAGGAAGAGAATGAGCAGAATAAGTGAGAGAATCATGGCAACCTTGTGGGGAATACTCAAATGCAGAAAAGATCAGCTTTCTAATTCCCACAGCTTATCAGCTTACCAGGTGGGCACAATTAATAAAGATATAATGTGAGGCCACTGGCACAAACAGTGAGGCATCTCCTCAGAACCTGAACTTCGTATCTGTCCAGTTTCTTGGATATGTAATGCCAATTATTTTGAATGTAAGTTTTTTTCTCCCCAAATCACTTATGTGTCTAAAATGACTCCAACAAATCAATGATAAAAATGGCAAAAATGTATCATTATCAGCAAATAAAGAAATCTTATGCCAGGTAACACCAAAGCTTTGGCTCAGTGCCCTCTAAATCTCTCCAGGTATTGGAAGGATAAAGGCAGTTAGAAATTAGAGACTAATATGGAAATATCTCTCAGACATACTGCAAAAGGAAAAGCACAGACCACTGACCAAGGAGTAAAGTTATTACCTCATTAGGAGAAAAAATGCAAAGGAAAGAGACTGGAAGGAAGGACACACATCCAAATAGTAACATAGTTATCTTATGGGTGGGAGGGAGGGTGGGGAGAGAATTTCACATTTTATTCTGTATACTTCTATGACATTTTCTTTTAAACAGTGAGAATGTATCCATGAATTAACATGTTAGAAGAAGCGTAAAATGCTGGAGGTTCAGTTTCAACCACTAACTGTGGCTGGCTTTGAATCTTTAGCTTTGTCCTCTTCCCTCAGCAACAACTATTTAGTTCATATGCACATTTTTCAGGGGGATCAGAAATAAGTCAAAACAGATACCTGTCTGCCCAACTGCCTAGGGGACATTTCCACTCAAACAGAAGCCTTCCGGTTGCTTTATGTTCATCAGTAAAACTGAACTCATCTCCCTCAAACTGATTCTCCTTCCCAACTGTATTACCACTTGTTGTACCACCATCATTCTATTCTCATCAACATATTTGACTTTTCTTTCCTGTACACCTCATCCCCCAACTCTAGGCAGTTACCAAATCTTGTCGGTTTTCCCTTTGTCATGCTGTCAGGATTTCCCTTCTACTCCTGTCACAACCACGCTAATTTGCTAATTCAGCCCATTCTCTTTCCTCCTAGATTTTGCTACAGCATTCTATTTGGTCTCTCTGAATCAAACTTCCCTCTCTAGATCACAGTACATATGGAATCTAAAATAAGCTTCTTGCTTTAATCATTTCTCTTTTCCTTGAAAACTTTCAATGGCTCCCCACATCTTATAGCATATTTTTCAAAGCCCCATTTGTGATAGTCAAGGTTTTTTGTAAGTGTATCTTTCATTGCTGCCTAACTCAGTTCTTCACAGCTAGACTGATCTATTAAACCCTGATGATTCCTGCAGCCACATCTTTCCCTAGACTGTACTTCCTATTTTTACTCTAACAAATCACAGCCAGTCTTTTAAGTTCCAGTGGATGTTTTAGCTTATCCATGCAGTTTCCCCTGACCTCCACACCCTAGTGATTCCAGGTTCTGGTTAATTATAGCACCTCTCTGTATCTCTTTTAATACTCAATTACACATCACTTCCCTTTTAAGCCATATTCCCTTTCTTCCCACTGTCATGTTCTGGAAACAATGCCATACCTCTGTGGCTCCCACAGTACTTACCTTTTGGTTGGGCATAAAATGGGAGCTATATACAGAAAACCGGGGGGCAAAGATGAATTCTCAATATAACTGAGGGATCAAATAAAAATAATGGCTAACACTCAGATATATTCTAGACACTGATATAAGAGCTTTAAATGTGTTAACTTATCTAAATCTCACAATAATCCTATGAGATGGTGACTGTGATAATCCCCAATTTCCAGATGAGGAAACTGAGTCACAAAGCTAATAAACGGCAGACCTGGATTCACACCCAGGTAGTCTGACTCCAGAATCTCTACTCTTAACCACTTTGTTGTATTATCACCAATGAGATGGGGAGAGGGACATGTTGCTGTAATGAGGATGGAGCAAAAATGGGAGATGTTAAAAAATTAAATAATGGAGTAAAAAATAGAGAAGGAAAAATAAGGGCAATTATAAGTAGAAGACTGGAGAAGGAATGATAGTAAGAAGGCAATTGAAGATAAGAAATCGCTTCTAAGACAAACAAAAGGTAAAAACAGAAAGTCAGTCAACGTGAGCTGGGGAGACGAGGAAGACCCAGGAAGATCTCGAAGAAAGGCTGCCACGTCAGGCAAGATGCAGAGAACAAAAGAGGAAAAGCAATTCTTACAGGACGGTGAAGATGCCGTTGTAGCTGTTGGGCTCTGGCACAGGCACTCCGTGGAGTCTCTCCTTTGGGCTGAGACCAACGCAGGACAAGGTCTCATTGTTACAGGTACAGAGCTCACATACATTTATGCTTGTGGGAGCACTCTGTTCTGGTTGCTCCTTTTCTGAGGTATATGTTATAGAAGGCACCACTGAAGACTCAGTTGAAGAAGGTGTCTTAGGTGACCCCGGGTGCTGAGTTATGGTAACTTCCTGGTCTACAGTTGGAACTGTGACTTGAGTCAGGTCTGGATGTGCAAGTGCCACCTCAGGAGAAGGAGCTGTAGTCTGCTGCAGGACTGCAGACTGCTGCAGGACTGCTCCAGCCTCTGTAGTGGGTTCTGAAGTTTTGGCTAGTTTCAGGCTTACGTGATGAGGTGTGACGCTGGACGGTGTTGGGTGCTGACCTTGATCCTTACTTGGAATTGTAACTGTCACCTTCTGATGGGGTGGATATTGAACAACAACCTCCTTAGGTGGCTCTGGAGGCTAAGTTGGAGTCTCTTGCTTTGTTGAAGGTTCAACCTCCACACTGGATGCTCCAGTTACAGTAAGTTCCAGGTCCACAGTGTGAACTGTGACTGGAGTCCAATGCTTGAATGGACAAGTGTCACCTCAGGGTGTTTTGGAAGGGGAGATATAGTGTTCAGCCTCCATAATAGGTTCTGAAGTCACGGTAAGCTCCAGATCCAATGGTTTCTCTGTGACACTAGATGACATTAGATGCTCAGTGTGATCCTGATCTGGTGCTGGAACTGTCACCTCCTGATACAGTGAAGGCTGAGGGGGCTCTGGAGGCCAAGGTTAGGGTCCCCTGCATGGTTGGATGAGGCTTAACATCTATATTAG
This sequence comes from Camelus ferus, assembly GCF_009834535.1. Taxonomy (NCBI): domain Eukaryota; kingdom Metazoa; phylum Chordata; class Mammalia; order Artiodactyla; family Camelidae; genus Camelus; species Camelus ferus. The sequence goes on along the minus strand of NC_045711.1, from coordinate 12,337,724 downwards.
ATTCTGGACTTAATGTAAGTTCCAGGTCCAAAGGCTGAACTGTGACCTCAGTCATGGCTGGATGCTGAGCCGGCACCTGCTCTGCCTGTGGAGGTGTCACCTCCATGTACGTTGGATGAGATGTCGTCTGCTGCAGGGCTGCAGAGTGTCCAGCCTCTGTAAGAGGCCCTGGAGTCACGGTAAGCCCCAGGTCCAAAGCTTTATCAGTGACACTGGGCGAGCTGGAATGCTGAGCGTGATTCTGTCCTGGTGTTCCAACTGTCATCTCAACCTCCTTAGGTGGCTCTGGAGGTTGAGACGGGGCTTCCTCCTGGACTGAAGAAAGCCCCACCCCCTCAGGGGGACCTGTAGTCTGAGCTGTGGCCTCTTGTTGTCCTGGGAAGATTCAACCTTCCCAGGGTGCTCCGGAGACGGAGAAAGAGGCTTAGACTGGACTGGAGAAATTTCAGCCTGCTCGGGGGAAACGGGAAAATGAGCAGAGCCCTCCTGCTGCTCTGGAGAACTTTCAGCCTCCTTAGCAGGCTCTGGAGTGATGACAACTGTGAGATCCAGGGGTTTGCCTATGGTACTAGGCATCACTGGATGCTGAGCTTCACCTGGCCCTGCAGGTGAGAACGTCACCTCATTATGTACTGGATGTTGAGCTGTGGCAGCTGTAGAGGTCTCTGGAGGCTGAGTTGGGGGCTCAAGCTGGACTGGAGAAGGTTCACCATTTCCTGAGGGGGCTGGAGGCTGTTCCGGAACCTCCTGCTCGACCAGTAACGGTTCCAACTGCTCAGGGGACCCTGCAGACTGAGATGAGGCCTCCTGTTGGGGCGGAGAAGGTCCAGCTTCACTTGTGGGCCCTGAAGTTATGGTGAGTGCAAGGTCCACAGGTTTAACAGTGACACTGGGCCACTGCAGAGACTGAGCTTGATCCTGGCCTGGAGGAGAAGCTGTTGTCACATGATCTTGAGAATGAGCTGGAGAGGGTTCGGCCTCAGCGGGAGACTGTGGACGCTGAGCTGTGCTTTCCTGCTGGGTTGCGGAAGGCTCTATCTCTGCTGGAGACTGAGCTGGGCTCTCCTGCTGGGTGGCTGGGTTCACCACCTCAGGATGCTCTGTGGGCTGAGCTGGGCTCTCCTGCTGGGTTGAGAAGGGTACAACTTCCCCATTAGGCTCATAAGGCTGAGCCGGTCGTCCCTGTTCACCTGGAGAAGGCTCAGCTTCCTCAGGAGGCTCTGGAGGCTGACCTGTGGCATCCTGCGGGGTTGGAGAAGGTTCTGCCTCCACAGAATATTCAGGAGGCTGAGGCCGGGGCTCCTGCTGGGCTGCGGTAAACTCGCCTTCCTTAGCAGGCTCTGGAGTGACCATAAGTTCCAAATCCACAGGTTTAAGTGTAACACTGGACAGCTTGGAGTGAGCTGGATAGTTACTTCCAGGTCGAGCTGCTGCCTCTTCACTCGCTGGAAACTGAGGTACATTCTCACCAGGGGACCCCGGAACTTGCGCTGGGGCCTCTTGCTGGAGTGGGGCAGAGTCATACTCAGGGCGCTCTGCAGGCTGAGCCTGGGCCTCCTGAGGGAATGGAGGAGGTTCCGCCTCCTCAGGATGCTCTGCAGGCTGAGCCTGGGCCTCCTGCTCAAGTGAAGGTTGCACCTCCTCGGGGCTCTCTGGAGGCTGAGACGCAGCTTCCTCCTGGACTGGAGAAGGTTCCACCTCCTCAGGGCTCTCTGGAGGCTGATAGGGGGCCTCCTGCAGAACTGGAGAAGTTTCAACCACATTAGTGACCTCTGGATTTATAGTAAGTGCCAGATCCACAGGGTTAACACTGACACTGTGCAGGTCTGACTGCTGAGCTTCATTCTCATTGGGACCATGAGGCCTTAATTGTTCAGCTAAAAGCTCCTGAAGCCCTCCCTCCCCCCAAGGGACTGCAGCGCCTACTTCCTCAGGGCCCTCTGAAGGCTGAGACAGAGCCCCCTGCTGAAGTGGAGCTGGTTCTGTCTCTTCAGTGGCCTCTGGACGCTGAGCCTGGGCCTCTGCCTGGGGCGGAAAAGATTCAACCTTCCCAGGGGTCTGTGGATTTTGAGCAGGACCCTCTTGCTGGGGTGGAGACTCAACCTCCTGAGTGGGCTCTGGACGCTGAGCCTGGGCCTCCTGCAGGGATGAGGACATTTCAGCCTCCTCAGGGGGCTCTGGAGGCTGATCTGGGCTTCCCAGAAGATCCAAAGGTAGATCTATATCTACAGCTTTGATCTTATTACCTTTAGGTCGAGACAGAGCTGGGGCCTGATTCTGATCCCAGCCTAGCACTGGAACCTCCTCTGGGAGCTTTTGATGCTGGGTTATCCTGTCATTCTCACCTTGACGTGGAACAGCAACATCTACCTGCAGGCAGCTCTCCATTTGACTCCACATCCGTGTACAGAAGTAAAGTCTCAGCTGACTCCTGTGTGAAAGAATTAAACTCTCCCCTGATTGTGAGTTGGGGGTCTGCTGGACAGAGCCCAGGGACCACCTCAGGGGCCATCCCTGGACCAGCAGCCAGAGTGGTTGCCAAGCAAAGAGCTGCAGCAACCAAAAATACTGGGGAAACATAACACAAAGACGATTCGGGCACAGTGACACAGGCTAGTAGGAAACTGGCCAGGCACACTGAACAGACACCGAAGCGAAATGGCAGCTTGGCTACACGTGCGCCCCTCCCCTGCCTCATGTCCCCACCCTGTAGTGACACCTCCTTTATTAGGTCAGAGTGGAGATGCAACCACAGTCAGGCTTTTTCCCAGGGTCCAAGCCATCTTTCCCCCAGCAAAGGTGACACTTACCTCCTGCCGGGCCCTCTCTCCAACCCCTGCCTGGCCCCCAGCACAACGAAGCAGTATTTGGGCTGCAGACCAGAGTGGGCCCAGACTCCAGCAGCGCAGGGGCAGAGGCGAGGGTGATGCAGAGCTTCCCAAGGAAGTCACAGGAACCAGACTTAGGGAAATTCAAAAGTGCTAGTCCAGTTCTGGCCATCTGAACTCCTCCTCCTCAAAGCTGAAATCTCAGAAACATTCTTCCTCCCCTTGACCATAATGCTTCCAAGAAAAGTAGCTGACCTACAAAACGAGCACCAGTTAGGGCGGCAGGAGGTGAATACACCTTACAGTTAGTTATTCTAAAATATTGCCATGTCCTCTAAACTCTCAGCATCCATGTCTGATTATGAAATTCACCACTCTATTATTAGGGGTTACCACTGAATCAGTGACGACTCCAAAGTTTCTGCAGGAAGGGTTTTGGAGTAGGTGAGCAATTCACTCTGAGAAAGAGTGTTGGAAACCAAGTGAACAGCCCTTTACAGCAGCATGAGGAAGGAAGTAAAGTGGGTGCTAGTTGCAGTATTTCAAGAAAATTATTTAACATGCTGTTTTTTGAGAGGGAAGAGGTAATGAGGTTTTTATTTATTTACATATATTGTTTTTTTTTAATTTTTTTTATTGAAGTATAGTATAGTCAGTTTATAATGTGTCAACTTCTGGTGTACAGCATGATACTTCAGTCATATAGGAACATACATATATTCATTTTTATATTCTTTTTAACCATAAGTTACTAGAAGATACTGAATATAGTTCCCTGTGCTATACAGTATAAACTTGTTTATCTATTTTATATATAGTATTTAGTATCTTCAAATCTTCAACTCCCAATTTATCCCATCTCACCTTGTCTCAGCACAGCCATTAGTCTAGAAAAATTACACTGCCACTTTTCAGAGGTCTACCCTGTGTGGACACATGGAGAAGACACCAAGGACATTAAAGTTGGCGTGTTGGGGGGAGGTATGGCTCCATGGTTAGAGTGTGTACCTAGCACGCACAAGGTCCTGGATTCAATCCCCAGTACCTCCACTGAAAATAAATAAACAGTGGGGAAAGGGGTGGGAAGGGATAAATTGGGAGTTGAAGATACTAAATACTATATATAAAATAGATAAACAAGTTTATACTGTATAGCACAGGGAACTATATTCAGTATCTTCTAGTAACTTATAGTTAAAAAGAATATAAAAATGAATATATGTATGTTCCTATATGACTGAAGTATTATGCTGTACACCAGAAGTTGACACATTATAAACTGACTATACTTCAATAAAAAAATTTAAAAAAAACAGAATATATGTAAGTAAATAAAAACCTCATTACCTCTTCCCTCTCAAAAAACAGCATGTTAAATAATTTTCTTGAAATACTGCAACTAGCACCCACTTTACTTCCTTCACAGCCCTTATAATCATCTCTTTAACTTTAGTCCTTTTTAATTGTCTGGCACACCCTCTGGCCACTAAACTGCATGGAGAAGGCGCTTCATCTTATTCCAGAATGAAGCACATAATGGTTTTTAAATGGAATTGATTCCAACATTGGCCAATGAGGAATGGGTCTGTTGTTATAATCAGCTTTCTGAAAACTTTAGCATCAATACTGAATCCCTTCCTCTTGCATTTCACAAGAAGCTATCCAAACTTGGATATGATTGAAGTGTCCCTGATTTAAACTGAATTAAAAATAATTTGATATAAATTGAATTAAAATAAGTATCTTGTGCAGAAAAAACTTCAAATACTTTTTCAGAATACAACCATCTTTTCTTTCTCAATTTTCTTCCCTTCATAACAAACTTGGCAACGCTGGGTGAGTTACATAATTAGAAATCTAGCTGCAAATTAAGTTCTCAATTACGTGAAACACATTTTTACTCCTTAAAAAAGTCTTACATGCAGTACATTAATATTTTCTTTTAGAAATTACTTTGACAACTTAATCCCTAATTCAGGGTATCCATGTAATTGACTTATAGAAAGGTTTCTCAGCAAAATATTTCACATAAAATACATATGAGATGCTGAGATCTGGGTAACAACATACCTTATTTGAAAGGCATTCACAGTTTTCAAATGCTGCATCATAATCCCACTTAAGGCCATAGTTAACTTGGTTCCTAAATGCCTGGGATTCTGCTTAAGGGGAGTTTTAAAAGACCTGTGTCTTCTCCTGTGTCCACAACTGTAGAAGCACACCAATGGCCCTCAGTCCTGCTCTCCAAATTTCAAGTAAGGGGTCAGAGCCAAGGGTCAGGACTTCAGGAAAAGCCCCAGAAATTCTCTGCCTCAAAAGCAGTTTCAGAGTTTCACATTTCCCTAAGGATGACAGAGCTGAGTGGACAAGTCAAAGTCTTCCAAATCCTGCTGGTTGTTTTGAATTATGGTGACCCTGGCTGTGTGCCCCTCGAGTTTTTATCTCCACATACTTGGATTAAATCCTGTAGTTCCTCTTCAGTTCTAAGCATCTGTGACCTCTTCACAGGGTCTGTGCACTGCAGCCATTTTACTGCTTTCTGAAATAAAGTTAATGAGGATCAAGTCAGAATTTTTCTTGTTCTAAAACTTCCTGTATACAATGGTAGCACCCAAAAATTAGACATTGTTGATTTCTAAAAGCAGAAAATAAGAGCATTTTCCTAGTAGTTCCCTCATCTGACACTTCAGTTTTTATCACAACTATTTGTGAAAACGTATAAGAAGTACCAACTTTACTTGGTTCAAAAAAACTTTATGTTCTTGGAAATAAGAACTGAGAAATGATGACATAGAAAGTAAAAGCTGTCAGAAACAAAAATGTTCAATCATAGTATGATTAAATAGTAAGGCATTAGGTGGGAGTCAAAGTGAGTTCAAACCTGGGATAGACACCATTGGACTGTAATAGATACTTCATAATAGAAAGCAAGGCCAAGCGTCTACTCCTTGGACCCCAAATTCCACCAGAAACAACGAACAAAGCTTTGAGGGGGGGGAGGGAGGGAGGGAGGGAGGGAGGAGAGAGAGAGAGAGAGAGAGAGAGAGAGAGAGAGAGAGAGAGAGAGAGAGAGAGAGAGAGAGAGAGAGGGAGAGGAGAGAGGGAGAGAGAGAAAGCATTTGAACACTACTGGCAGAAACTGGCCCATGTACCTTCTGGACAATATAACTTCCTCAAAGCAAACCAGTCACGAGGCTTTCTGGTCGAAGGACTTGTGAGTATGGCATATAAGGAATACTTTCAGCATATTAGGATCAGGCAAACAACCCAGACATTTAGGTTGTTAATCAAAAGTTGACAGCTGATGGAGATTCTGCCTAATTACCAGGGAAGTCGACCTTCACAGGAAGGCTGAGCTGGGTTGGGAGGCTGAGACCAATCCATGGTCAACTCTTAACAAGCAAATAAGGTCTCTGACATCTTTAGAATTTCTCAGTGTCTCAGTCTGCAGGGCTGTGAAGCAGGGGAACGACTCGGCTCCCGGAATGTACAAACATAAAGTTTCCTTTGGGTGGAAACTGTGACATTCTCACCACTGTATAACTCAATGGAGAACACGATCAACGCCATTTAATAGCATGACCACTTTCAAGGCTCACAAAAACATAGCTAATTATTACAAGAATCATTTTCATACAACACATAAGAAATGAAAACTAAAACTGAACTGATTCCAAAAACACAATCTAGTAAACTCTTCAATAGGGAAACAACAATGGTAATAATAAAAGTCAATATATTTTGTCTGCTTACCATATTCCAGGCACAGTTCTAAGCTTTTTACATTCACCATCTCATTTACTCTTACATGATCCCCCATGAGGTAAGCTGAATTACTAACCATATTTTGTAGGATAAAGACAATGCAGCTTAGAGGTAATAAATACCTTCAAACCTCTCTGGCTAGAAAACCTAAAACTGCTGTTAAAAAAAAATCTAAGAGACAGAGTTAGGACTCGAACACATGTGTTCAAGGCTTATAACAGCTGTACTAACCTGTATAAGCAAGCAATCAAGAAAGAAGAACTGGATCGAACACTTTCCATATGAACTGAGACAAGGCATTCTACATTTGTACCCTGGAGACAATTCTTGCTGTCATTCTTCTCAGAAATGCCACAGAGAACAAATTTAAGACTGCTGCTGTGAAGGAATTTGGTGAATGAAAGAGTGTATCGTGTTTTAGGTGACCATTATTTTTATTCAATTAACTTTTCAAGTATGTTTATTTGCTCCTTAAAACTGAAGCACTTCAAGGACAACCAAGAAAGTCTTAGAGTGGGGAGGGTATAGTTCAAGTGGCAGAGCACATGCTTAGCAAGCACGAGGTCCTGGGTTCAACCCCCATCACCTCCTCTATGAACAAGTAAATAAATGAATAAACCTAATTATCTCCCCCCTTTAAAAAAAAAAAAGTCTTACCTAAAACCACAATCAGCAGTTTCTGGAATGCATCTGTCATAGACTTTTGAATAGCAAGCTTCTGGGTTATCTTCCTTTTCACAAGAAATGATAATGGCCCTAATCCAAGAAAAACAAATGGATTTAAAATGCCTATCTGAATAACTGATTTTTATGTTATACATTTAAAAAGAAAAATGCATCTGTAATTTTTATATCATTATCATAGCAACTAAGGGCAGGTACAACACAAGTGTGTGGTTCAGTGGCTCTGTTGTAGGTATATCCTGGCAGGGCACCTTTTTACTGCCCAGATCGATGCTGGAAGTTCCTGAAGTACTAGACAGGAGATGCAAGCCAAGAATGTGGCACAAATCTCACATCACTCAGATTTCAAATGGACAAGCTGAAACTACACTCCTGCTCTCCCATGCATAAACAGCTGGAATCACACAATGAGACAGGTTTGGTGGTAATGCAGATGATCTGGCCTCTCCCAGAGCATCAGCCACTCAGGTGGATGGTGGAGCCTCCTCCATTCCATTAATTAACAGATCTGCCTCTGACTTAAAACCCTAACCCCAACTGCCATGGTTTCTAAGAGAAAACTCGGTACCAGCTGGAAAAACCCTTCTAGGGATCAACATTTGACTTCATCCACTCAAGTCCTAATACAGAAGGCATAGGACTGAACATTTACACAAGAGTTTAAATCTTTAGATGATGATTTTGTTGGGATAACTGAAGGATACAAGAGATCTGTATTGGGAAGGACTATTTTAGCACAAAACAAATTATTAACCAAAAATGGAAAAAAAAATTTTTCCCTCTTCCTAAGCTTCTTGGCAGGCAGTCAGCTCTAAAATTTTAAAGTTAAAGGTTCTGTCAGGCATTGCCTAAGATAAGAACCTATAATGGCAAGGCAGAAAAACTCTGCCCAGGGCTTTAGTTACTTAGCGAAGGTGATGATGTATCTGAAAAAATGAGTTTCGGAAAGAAAGGAAAAAGGAGAAATCCCACCCCCTCACCACCCACCACACACTGGAAAACAGACCTTCCTCCAGCTTATCCAAGGGTTCCTCGGCCATGCCAGCTCCAGGACTCCTGCACTCATAGGACAGCAACACCACCTCTAAAGCACAGAACTTCAGGCTTTGCTTCTAATGTGGTGCCACAGTATCTTCATTTTCCCTTTCTTCAAGGTCAGAAAGATCCTGAAGCTGGTAGAATTTTGGTGATGAGTTTTTTTGTTTTTTTTTTTCTTTTAACAGAGGTACTGGGGATTGATCCCAGGACCTCATGCATGCTAAGCACATGCTCTACCACTGAGTTACACCCCTACCCAGGACTTTGAATTAAAGGCAAGATTTCAAAATATTTTGTTATTAGAAGAAAAAACTAAACTCCAGCAAGCCCACTTAATAGTAGGTGTCCTGTTGCTTCAAAATCAAGCAAGACTTGCAAATGAATTACTAGATACGGACAACTATTTTCTATTATATACCATACAGATACTGGAGAAAATTAGGAACACCACCACCAAATCATTGAGGTTATCATTAATTCTACGTGGCAGGTCAGTGCTTAGATACTTCAAGCTGGAGGTCTCTCACATCTCCCCACAACCCAGTTCTAGTCTACTCTCTAAAGTCTAGGATTTCAATGTTGAAAGGAGTCTGGTTAGTCAAAGAAAATCTACAGTTTACCTTTATGATTCTTTTTGACCATCCATTGAATCCAAAGTAGTAACTGGCCATTCCTTGGCATCTGGAGATGCTTAGGGGAAGGGCATTAGGTTGAACCCCTTATGTCTGGTCCCCAGATGAACCTAAAGAGGCAAGAGACCTAAAAATAACACAACTTGACAGAGAATTATTTTGGATACACCTGAGATTTATCAATACCAATTTCATAGAGTGGTTGTGAAGATTAAATAGAACCACATTTTAAGCAATGAGTTCATAGTAAGCCCTAAATAAATGTTATTACTTTTAAATCAATACTTTTCTGTATCACTTCCAGGGCCCCTGATTAATCGGAAGGTTTCCCTGACCTCTGCTGGTGAAGGTGATGATGAAAGCAACCAAGGAAGTCCTGCAGAAGCCTCTTACAGGCTTGTGGGTAAGCAAAGGAAGTTAACAGTTTTAGTCATGTCATCCCGTAGCTCCTGCTTGAGAATATGACCTGAAGAGGAGATAAGATGGACCTGCCACTGAAGTAGGACCTGAACCTGTAGCAGCCCCACTCCCCAAGTTACTAAACGCTGTGAGAAGAAGGAACACACATACCTCTATACATTTTATAAACAACTAAAAGAATTAGCATTCTTCTAGCATCATCTGCATTAGCAAGCTTCTTTGAGAGTGCAAATATCTCATGTTAACTCTCTAAATAACTTACACATTACTGTGGATTTCTTACATTGCTAGTTCTTTCTTAAATCTCTATTTCAACTTTAGATAGGATGTAGTATACAAATACATTCATAAAAATTTAAATAATACAAATAAATTCAAAGTGTTATTCTTTTTTTTTTTTCTTTTTCTCATCCAGCCCGCTTGCCCAAAAGATGGGAGGATGTGGTCAACTCCTCCAAAGAAAAGGCACAGACGAAGAGGCAGACAAGAAAATCATTACAAGTCTCTGCCCAGGGAAGGCAACAGTGCCAGGTGTCTCCTTGAGGATATGCACAGGACGGTTCTTCCCTCACCAGGGGACCAGTCCGAGGGGTCCAATCTCCTGCTCCAGGAGCTAGGTGGTAGCACAGCCAGCCTTAGGCTGGGTCCCACCCCTGGCTGGGCTCCTGGGGCTGGCCTAGGCTTCGAGTGGGCTCCCTGGGGAAGTGGAACCAGCAGAGGAGGCCCCTGCTAGGGGAAGACCATGAAGAGAGAACGGAGCCGCCCTAGCTCTGGTCCCTATCATTCCATGCTTCCCCCTGGTCTAGATCAATCTGACCTGGGCTGACCCTCCCTGCCCCACCCCGGCCCACGGCTTCAGAAGGCTGGCCTAGTGGGGCCCCTGTGTGAGGCACTGGCCTCAAGACCCGATTCTGTAAGGTGTTGACAAAAGAAAAAGTAGACATTGAGGCAACAGGAGAGGAACAAAACAGCCAACACTGGAAGGGACTCAAGACACTAGGACAACCCCATCCCCTACCACTGGGGCACTGGAGCCCCAAAAGCCTGCTGGGCCCTCCAAAACCCTAATAGCTTCTAGAGACCTGGGCCCGTCCCTCTCTTCACAAAGACCTTTCTCACCAGGAACTCCTCGTCTTCTGCTGGGTGGGAAAGGGGCCCAGCAAACAATGGGGGAACAATCCTTCCGTCCTGTCCCTTCCTGAACGCCTCCCCAGTGCACTCCCCTCAGGTTTCTGGGTCTCTCCCTCTCTCTCCATAAAGCACACCATAAACATATCACTCTGTTCTGAGCAAACAGCGCCTCGCTCACTTCTCAAGACCTGTCCTTAGTCCCACTACTCAATCACAGCTCCTGTCCCCTTCTCCCTCTCTGTTCCACACCAGCAGGTCTCACCTGCTCCTATTCTAATTCATGCTACGAAGCCAGCTACTCTGCACGCCTCACCTCCAATGGCAACAGACCTTTTCCACCCCACACCTAAACACCACAGCTGTCCCCAGTCACTCCCCACTCTGCACGCCCATCACTCCGCTACACTCCCACCTGCCATCACTAACCAGTTGGCCAAGCGGAGCTCTGTAACTTCCCCCTTTACTCTGCCTCCACCATTCTCTTACTTACACCCCATTACCGTTACTCCGCACTCGGTACCCCAACCCCTTTGACCCCTGCAGTCCCAGGGCCCAGGCGCTACTGACCCAACACGCCGAGGCCACAGGAGGCCGCGCCGCGAGCGGGCAACAGGGGTCCGTGGGTTGAGTACATGGTCCAGCACGGAGTGGGGAGGCCTGACCGGGGCTCGCGCCTCCTCAGCGGCCGCCGCCATTCCGCCCGCCGCCGGCCCGTTGGCAGTCGCCGCTCAGGCCTGGGGGGAGCTGGAGGCCGTTGCCGCATGCCCCACCCCATGCGGGGAGGGTCTCTGCCGGGCGCGCCTGCGCACAGCACCTCCTGCCTCCCGCCGCCGGAGGGGCGCGGGGAGGTCAGAGCGCGCCGGCCCCGCCCCGCCCCCCGGCGCGCGCGGGGGCCGTTACCGGGCGCGCTGCACCCGGGCTATCGGCACCGCCCCCTCCCTCTCCCTCCTCTCGCGCGAAGCCAGGCAGACAGGGCAGGCGTGGCGCGGTGCGCGTGCGGCCCCCTCCCTTCCCCGATTGCTGGCTCGCTCCATCCCCCCCTTGCAGCTCCAGCGGGTAATGGCTCTGGCCCCTGGCGCCGCGCACCGCCTTTCTGGACCTGGCCACGGCTCAGCGCCAAGTCGACCTCTGGCCCGGAGAGGGCATGCAGACCAGCGTGCGTGCGTCCGTGAGGTCCCAGAGAGCTCTGCGCAGAAAGACCGGCGCCTCCCTTCCCTCCGCCAAAGCACTATTCTTTATTGATTTGTTTGTGCATCTTTCCTCATCAGTAGTTTACAAGCTCCTTAAGGGCGAGGGATCACCTGGCAGCACAAGGCTTGGTGGGGGTCACATGGCGGCAGGGGCTCAGGCAGGGGTCACCTTGCGGCGCGAGGCTCGGGCGAGGAGGTGGTCACCTGGCCTGGGACTCCCAGTTATTGGGGCTGGGGCAGCTTTCTCCATCCTTCCCTCCACTCTGGCTAGCTCACCTGCAAGGCCTTGGTTCCGGGTCCGGAGCTCAGCTCCCACACCAGCAAGGTTTTGTTACTTCGGGTGGGAACCACGAAAGGCACCAACTCCGCCATCCCACTAGTAGTCACCACGCAAGCGCCGCTCAGGCACAAGCAGTACTGCGCCTGCGCAAGGAGCGCCCGCGCTTTTTTTTTTTTCTTTTTCTTTTTTTTTTTTTTAAAGGGAGCGTGAGAGGGGCTGGGCCAGCTTGGCGGGGGTGGGGCGAGGGCGGTGCTCTGACCCCTCCTTCGCCCCTCCCACTCTGGGCCGGTCTCCCGCCGCCGGGCAACCTTGAGGTCTTCGGAGTTTAGTGCTTCTATTCAAGTGTATTTTTAGGGTAGAGTCCAAAGGGTGAGTTTACAGAATCAAGTGGTGCGGATGTCTTTAGAGCAGCTGGCTTCATTTTCAAACCCACAGAAGACTGGTGTACTAGATAGTTACCGTTAACTACCCACGGAACTTTAAAAGTTTAAACTTCCCAACTCTGTGGAATGTGACCACTGAAGATGAAATCCTTTGACCTAAGAGTGTTTGCATGAGTTTTAAATATATCAAGGTATAGCTCATTAAAGCTATCAGCTGTTTAACATGAAATCCTTAAAAAGAATTCCCTGACTTTCCTTCGTGATTTGGTAAATTATGTATGTGAGCTGGTGGAGGTCAGATGATGTGAGAAGTTGGGCGGCAAGGTGAGGAGAGAGAAATTTGGAGAAAGTTAGTCCAATTAGGGCACCAACAGCGGAGCTCCTGGTGCCTGAGAAGGGTTGTTCTCAGCATCCTAAAAGTTGGCTATGTTACTGGGGAAACAGAACAGATCCCTTGAGGTTTCCAAAGAATGGTCTTCAGACCCATGATGGGCTGTGATGAAGTTTTTACTAGTTCTCAGCAAAATGGGAAAAGGACAATATAATCAAGGTTTAAATTTTTTCCCACAGAACGAAATCTATTCCTTTGTATTATCCTACAAGTATGACTTACCTTCAATTTGATGCTAAAAATTGTCTTATGAAGAGATACTGATAAAGGATAGTTGTTTTGATTAATACTTAGGCATTAAAATAAAAAGTTGGAAACTTTCACAGTCTTAATTTTTTTTCTTTGGCATTTTACTGGTCTGTGAAATCAAAAAGTCTGGGAATCACTGAATAGTCAAATCACTCATTTTATAGCTGAAGGAGTTAAAGCTCAGAGTAGGGTTATGAATGGCTCAAGATAAAACCCTGTTTAGTCAGATAGGATTGATGGTGGCTCCGTGCAGGGCATTCCTCCAACTGTCCCTTTTCTGTCTCTGCAGTGTCCTTAAGCAGGTTTTACTTCACATCAGCACCTTCCAAGCAAAGCAGATCCTGAAGCTTTTTTAATCATCTAGATTCTAGCCTATTCTCCCGAAGTACCCCCAAATCACTGGAACCTGGCACCTGACACCATTTCTCCCCTCCCCTCCCTCCTCCACCTCAATATACCAGACCGTTAGCCCCACCCATGACCTATTTCTGAGCTTTCTTATTTCAAAAATAGTTGGATTTGGATTTGTGCTATTTGTCTGCCATATTATATTTATCATTCTTCTTTTGGGGGAGGTGGGGGGAGGTAATTTGGTTTATTTATTTAATTATTTTTTTAAATGGAGGTACTGAGGATTGAACCCAGGACCTCCTGCATGCTAAGCACATGCTCTACCACGTGAGCTATACCCTCCCCAAAAATAGTTGGCTTTGGAGGAATAACTTAAATCCTAATACTGTTTCAAACCAATAATTATTGATTTTATTACCATTGTATTCATTGTATGTATCTATTCATTGTCTCCATTATGCATGTGTGTGTCTGCTTCCCCAGCTAGATTATGAACGTGTCATGAATAGTTATGCTTTATCGTCTAATCCCTAGCACACTCCTACTCTGTTAGGTACTCAAATACATGTGGAATTAATAATAAATAAATTAACACAGTCTTTGCACAAGGAATGCTTTAATAATCCCCAAAATATAGATACTTCTTCATTAGGGTCTTCTTGGTTTGCAAATGACAGTCAGGGAACCAGGGGCCTGGGCCTGGATAGGAACAAGGAGGAAGTCCTAGAACATCATCTACTTCTGGGGCTCTGGCCAGTTTTATTTGTAAATGGAAGGGAAGAAAATAACAGGAAGTGAAGGCAAGAGGAAGAAGAATTGAAGAATTCCGAAGTGAGGAGAGGAATTCTGGAGTGACTCCACCACAGGCCTGTCCCCTGCCTCATCCCAGGTGGCATCCTGTCATCCAGCAGGAGAGTGGCCGGCCTGCACAGTGCAGCCTGCATTTTACCCTGTGGAGAGAAAGAAGACTGGTTCTTGCTTCCAACTTACCAGCTGCTTCCCCACCCACATGACCCAGGACTTAGTGAGGCTTCCATGCAGAGCGACGCCCAGCATCCCCTTCATTCCCAGCAGTCTAATCTGTCCTCCCTTGGCCCCTCTGGTTCTTCCCTTAAATTCCCTTATCCGTGCTGTTTGCCCTCTTCCCCCATTTAGTTTGCTTCCACTTTTTTTTTTTAATAGATGTACTGAGGATTGAATCCAGGACCTCCTGCATGCTGAGCATGCACTCTACCACTGAGCTCTACACCCCCCACCACAGGCTTTTAAAAATTTATCATTATTATTATTATTTGCTTCCACATTTTCAAATCCTTATCTCCCTCTGAAGGAGAGCCCTTTGTTACAGGGCTGAGAGTTACTTAAAAAAAAAATTCCAGAGGCAGCAGATCTAAAGGAAATCAACACTGGCATAAAAGAAATGGGGCAGCGGGCCCCTCAGAAGTGGAAGAGTCTGGGTGAGTAATCAGAAAGAGCTTCCCAATAGACAAGGGTCTTTCTTTTCTGTGGTTGATGAAATGAATGCCTGCTGGTGGCTATACGGCGTGCTAAGGGTCTTACAGATATTCATCCATCAACACATAAGTATTGAGCACCAGCTGTATGCTAGGTACTGGACTAGACACTGGTGAAACAGAAAATCAAAATGACTCCAACCCTCAAAGGGCTTCCAGAGAACCAAGTGTAAACATGTCATCTTAGTCACTCTGTGTGCATCAGTGTTGGAGGGGTGGCTGTTCCGGAAAGGGTCCCTCCTTAAAAAAGATTTATATTCCCAAAGCTAGCATGTAAGATGGACTGGGGGATGGTCCATCAGCAGCATTCTTGACTGTCTCCACCAGAGAAAGGGATGATGGCGAACGTCTCACTTCCGAGGCTTGTGCCATCCACGAAGTCTTCCTGGAAGGGGCCAGGGAGACGTCAATATCCGTGATCAGCTACCATCCTCACGGCAGGGCCACTGCCCTTTGTTTTGTTTCCCTTACTCCCCCTCTTCCAGTTTATCTCAGCATCTTTCTCCCCACCTTATCCCTGCCCCACCCACACTCTTACCACCCTGCCACGCAGTCCCCAGCTTGGGAGGAAAAGAGCTCCCAGTCCTAGGCTCCTGCCCCTACCAGGGCTTCACTTCCTTCCTCTCCCACCTCCCATCTTCCCCTGCCCACTTCACACACCCCACACAAACACAACACACAGACACACACCCACTTCCCAGACCTAAGCCTGGCTTAACCCCTTCCTTTCTCCTGACACTGGTAAATTCCTTATGGGGTCTAGCTTCAGTTCGCATCCCTGTGATTTAAACTCATTTCTCTTGCCAGGAGCTCTGTGGAAACAGAGTCCTTGGGCCCCCAAGAACACATATGGCTAATTCAACCTTGCAGCTTTCTGGGGCCTCAGAGTAAAGAAGGAAAGGGCACCAGGAGGCCCCTCCCAAGTCATCCCAGAGACAGGAGTTATTGGCAAAGCGAGGTCCAATGAGGGGAGCTGGTGGAGAATGGGGAGGTGCTTCCTGGGGAAGGTGAACCAGCAGCCGGGCTGCCCTCCTTTGCTCACCTCTGCTCACCTCCCTTCCTCTCATCCTCCACGAGGCCTCTGGGCCATATAAGGAGGCGTAAGAGTTTCTGTTGTGTGTTCACAATCAGCCCTGTCTCTGTGGGGTCCCCTTTCCCAGACAGTGGCAGGCAGACATATAGATCTGCACACACTATACACACACACACACACACACACACACACACACTTCCATGCTCACACCTTAGAGATACACATTCAGGGACACAGATCCAGATACACAAATGCTGGCCGTGTCAGTGCTGTCTCCCCAGCACACTCAGATACACACACACACACACCCTTCTTCCCTCCTCTGCAGCCTAAGAGGGGATGGCCACCTTCATATGGGGAGATCTGGGGAACAGACGCGATGCTAAACTTCAGGCTGATGCTGGTCCCTTTTCAGCACACAGCCGCTCTCCCCTGGCATCACAGCAGTGGGGAAAGAGTGCAAACAGAAGTTGTTCCCTGTGGCAGATGGGGCAGAGCCAGGCTTACATTGGGGCAGTGGGGGTGGGGGAGCTCTGTCCCGGGTCCTGCCCTCGCGAAGGCCCCTGCTCTAGTCCTCCAGGAGGTTGTGCCCCTCCACAAAGGGCCAAAGGGACGAGCCTACAGAGAGTTCATACCTCTCCCCCTGGAGTCCACGCTCTGGGGACCTGCCCAGCAGTGACCCTGCTTCCGGAGCCTGGGGGTCTCTTACTTGGGCTCTTCCTCCTGTTCTGACAGCAGCACCACTTGGCGTGTGCACACTCAGGCAAAGAGGTGACGAGGGGCAGTTGTGGGAAAGGGACGCACACACCAGGGACACGCGAGCTGGGGTGCCTACAAGCATGCTGGAGGCCCTTTGTGATGTGGGGGGAGCCAGGGGTGTGAAGGGGATGGCCCAGGGGCTGGAGGCCAAGGAGTAGTTTTTCCCAGAGGCTGCCAGAGGCTGCCATGTTCTGAGAAGGAGTCAGAATTCTCAATTCCATCCCGGCCTTTCGGGTCCCTGTGGAGGAATACTGGTCCAGGTGTCTTATTTAACAGTTAGCTTGACTCGTAACTTGTTTAGATCTCTGTTCGTGGGACTCCGTTTGCACCACTGCCCCTGCCCACTGGTGCTTGGGGAGGGGGACTTGCTCAGGGTGTCCCTTTCAGGCCTGGGAAAAGGATATTGGTGGCAGAAGTGCCTCCCAAATGCTTCTGGCTGGAGTGACCCCTGGCACCAGCGGGAGCAGGAGCAGGGCAGGACGGTGCAAGGCCCCTGAGGTGAGGGTGGGGGTGCTCTTGCCATTTTTTGCCGCCCTTTGTCCGGGGGAGGAGCCTCGACACCAGAGGCTGCCCACGGCCTGGTCCTGTAGATGTGTGCCCGGCTGGTCTGGGAGGGCTCTTAATTACAGAGGTAGCTCCAGCCACACTTCACAGCAAGGTGTGTGTGTGGGGGGGATGGAATGTCAAAGGGAAAACAGGGAGACAAGAAATCAGATATAGAATGGGCCAGAAATAGCATGGGCCAGGGCGAGATACCAGAGGCCCCGTGATGGTGGAGGGGGAGGCTGGAGGAGGGTCAGGACCGCTCCAGAGAATGTCTATTCCCGGGTCGCCCCCACCACCTCAAACCCTGCAGGGTTCCATCTCAGAGTTTCAGGAGCCCATCAGGGTGGGCCCCAAGCATTAGGCTTGTTGTATTCTGGAGCAGGGTCTCCCTGGGTCTCTGAGCAACCCCCGCCCTGCCCTGAGTGGGCTGGGGGGGATGGTGAGGCCTTGTCAATTGAGTCACTTCGCTTTCTGCTCCTGACCTGGGCGACTCCATTCACAGGCTGACACAGCAGTCAGCCACCCTCCAGCCTGCCTGCTCCTCCTTTCCCAAAAGGCCAGGAGAGATGTCTGTCCTGACAGGCGCCCTTCCCACTGAGAAGCCACCCCTCACATAGTTTATTGCCTGTCTCCTCGTTGGAATACAAGCTCCGTGAAGGCAGGGTGCTTGGGTAGGCACTCAAATAGATAACGTGCTGAGCGAGTGAAGGAACCTTTGGAATCACAGTCAGGAGTGCGCGCACCCTCCGGGATGCATGCGCAAACACACTCAGTCGCCCAGGACGCTGCCATGGACATTCTTAGACGTGTGCACGCAGGCTCAAGCTCACATCCAGACCCGCACATCGCCACAAGACACAAGCCCACAGCGCTCTTCACTCCTGCACATAGGCGCTTTCAGACTCACACCCAGCCATCCAGATTCCAAAGCGCCTACTCACGCAGGCACGCTCTAGCACGTCCCCGCTCCCCACCCCACTAAGGGCCAGCGCCTCCCAGAAACAGGGGGCGGAGCTTGGGGGAAGCTGACAACGCAGCCGCGTGAGAGTGCTGGGCTAGGGCAGGGCCAGCCTGGCACCTGAGAGCTCTCTGGAGACGCCACCACTGCAGACCCACCTATGGGAGGAAGGGAAGAGTGAGATCACCAACGCCCCCATCCTTGACCCACTCATGCTCCAGACTCAGACTCTGGCTTTCCTTCACCAGAGGCCCAGGGAAGGGCATGGGGTGGGGCAGGGAGTCCTCCTGGGCACAGAGATGGGCAGGACCCAGATCAGGTTACCAAGCATATCTGGGTAGGGGTGTGGATGGTGAGAACTGGGCTTACCAGCTTCAGCTCCATCCGCTGGTAGGAGAAGCCTCCTCTACCACCCTGCCCCTGGGAGACCAGAAACGTGGACAGTGGGGCAGAACTGTCACCTAGCTGGCCTTGGCCAAGGGTCCCTCCCTAGAGAGACTCCTTTTGCCCCCACCTGCCCACTCTGGAACATGGTTGGGGGACTGGGCGGTAGCCACCTGGCATCACCCTCACCCTCACCCCACCTCCAGACTCTCTGCCCTCAAGAAGCAGTGCAAGATTGAGCAAGACAGTCTCGCAGTCCCACTGCCACTACGAAGTCTCCTGTTATCAAGCCATATCCCTAGGGCTCTTCTGGGTCCTGAGAGGGCCCGGTTCCCTACTGTGGTATGAATAGGAGAACGGGCAGAGAGGGCAGGACAGGGCAGGGCATGCTCGCTCTAACTGGAAGGAACCTGGGTCAGTAAATGCTTGGAAAGTGAAAACCGAAAGTAAATGTTCTCGGCCCCCACCCCACAGTCCCTGAGGGAGGCGATGCTGAACTAGGAAAATATAGGACATCTCATCTCAGAAATCTGAAACCACCATCTTCCCAGGACTCGGGTAGAACTGCATCCTCACGCCCCCTGGCGGGGGGCTGCAATTTCAGGCTGCTGCTCCACAGTTCACAAACACCCAGTCAAACTGTGGCCCCTCGCCTGCCTCCGCATTTATTGATGAGAGGAGACGGATGTAGAGGGAGGGAAGAACCTGCATCCTCACCATTCCACCCAGGGGAGACCAGACCCCAGTGCTGCGATTCTCCAAACAAGAAATGTTTATTGAGCACCCACTGCCAGTGTGCCAGGAACCGCTGGACTCCTGGTTGAGTGCTCTTCTGATGCCAGCTGCCCCTCTTCTGTCTCTCCAATTCAGGCTGAGACCCCAACTAGGAAGAGCTGGACTCTTCTCCTTCAGGAGACTGTCTGGGTTGGGGGACATGGGGAGGAGGGCAGGCTGTCAGCAGCTGCAGCACCATCATCCTGTGGTCCAGACACCCAGAAATAGGCAGGAGGGGTCTGGGTGTTACTGAGCCCAAACTCGTTCTGCTTGCCGCACGACAGGCCAATAAGTTGGGAGACGAGGTGTTGGGGCAAGGAGTAGTGACATTATTCGGAAAGCCAGCCAACACACACAACACACACACACACACACATTTTGCAACTTGCCATCTGTACATAAGTGCAGAAGTGCTAACATTCTTTAAGGTCAGAGCCCTGAGAATAGGCTCTCCTGTATATTTCAGACTAAAGGCAACATTGTTTTTACAAAAGGTGCAGAGCTAGCAAGACTAAACCTAGAAATCAGGGCACAGTGATTAAAACTAAAGAACAGATCCAATATAGAGTCAGATTTGTTCTCCTCCATTACATGCGGAGCAGTGCTCCCAGGTGGGACAGGATGCAGCCTGGTCAGCTATGTCCATTTTACATGTTTAATAAATAGTTCTTGTTGCTGCCCAGGCTGGTGAAGGTGGTGCCACTGCGCCAGGCTTCCCAAGCTCTTGAGGGGTGCAGGGGGGCCCTCTTCTCATGCTAGTTCAGGCTCTGGCTCTGACAATGAAAGGAGAGAGCATTGGGATTAGCCCCCCACCCCATTCCCAACAGGTGTCTGGGTGCTGTCCTCAGGGGAGATGGGGCAGGGAGCAGTGAGGCTCCCCAAGAACAGGTCTCAGTTGGCCCCTGCTCCAGGAAAGATGTCATCCCCTCCACCAAGAGGGACAGGGGTTGCTGACAGGCCAGAAGTCCCCAGAGGAGACATGCCAACACCGGTTACACCTACTCCACAGCTTCTGCATCCTGGGGCATGGATCCCTCTGTCTCCAAACTCCATCCCAGGCTGCATTCCCACCTCTCCACCAGGATCAACTCACTGACCAGCCTCAGCCCCATCAATCACCCTTGGCATCCGGCTCCTGCCACCAGTCAGCATAGATGCTCTCCTCGTAGTCGCCCTCCCCTCAAACTTGGCATCAAGTGGAAGCTCCTCAGGCTCCATGGGCACTTCTGACTCCTCCAGCTCCATCTAGGAGAAACCAGGTCACAGCAGGTACAAACCCAGGTGGGCCCCCTTCCTGGCTAAGGGGCCCTCCCATCCCATCACAGGCCCCAAAGCCCCTCCTTCCCAGCCTCAAGATCTCACACAGGAATGATTTGAGGATTTCTCCCAAAGTCATGTTCCCAAACTGCCCCCTCCTTGAACTGATGTGTGAATTGCTCCACTGGCAGAGATTCAGTGTTATTGTAAGCATTGCCCTCTCTACAGCCCACCTTTTCAGCATAAATACGCAGGGAATACTGCTAGACCTTGAATATTGTCTGCTCATGCTGTTTCCCAGCCAGGAACACTTTGGATAGCTCTTGTTTATCCCTCCAATTACAGGCATCAGCTCCAGGATGCAGTCCTTGTTGATGACCCTGGCTGGGTCTGGAGGCCTCCTCCATTGCCCTGTGATGGCCTCTCCCATTTCACAGTGATTCATGCATCAGTGAGCTGCTTGGGCAAGGCACTGTGCCTTTCATGAATTTACCCTTGGCCCAAGCACGGTGTCTGGCAAACAGCAGGCAACAAGTAACAGTTATGTGAGCACCTACTGTATGCCAGCTCTATACTAAGTGCTTTATGTAATCGATCTCATTTGAGTCTCAGCACAACAGTGTGAGATGGACATTATTCTCCCCATTCAATGGGTGAAGAAACGGAAGTTCGAGGGTTACCTAAGACTTGCCTGGAGGTTGCCTAGCTGGGAGGTGGTAGAGCCAAGACTGGCTAGCACCAAAGCCTGGCTGCTCCCAGCGCAGACGCAGCCCCTGTGTTTGATGAGGGGGCATGGGTGCATGAACAAAGGAGGGAATGGATAAATAGCACGCTGAGCAGCAACACCTCAGAGAATTCAGGTTCTCAATCAATGTAATGACACACTGTGGTCCTTCCTTCCTGCGTTCATTCATTCATTCACCCACTCACTGGTTCATTCAGACTCAGTTTCTGAGCCCCAGCTCTGTGCCAGGTGCTGTGGGAGAGCTGGGAGTACCCTGGTTCCCTGTCCGGAAGCACAGTCATCTAGGAGGCTGGGTGGAGAAAGGGGTGGGTGAGATGGATGAGGACTGCAAATAACTCCAGTGCAGGGAGGTACTGCAAGCCCAGAAGACAGAGTCAGGACAGGCAGCAAGGGCTTCCTGGAGGAGGTGCCAACCTGAGCTGAGTCCAGGAGAAGCAAGATTTAGACATGGACAGAAGGGGGGACAAGAGAACACGAAGCGGGGAGAGAAGGGCAGGTGTAAGTAAGGGACAGGTGAAAGCTCTCTGCTTCACAGCAGCTGGCTGCCAGGGACTGGGGCTGCGCTTTAGCACAGGAGCCCCAGGAAGAGGACCAACAGGTCTCTATCACCATCCAGCCCCATAGGGCAGGGGGCCACTTACCTCATCATCTGCCTGCAGGTACATGTGTGCAAAGTCCAGCAGCTCCAGCAGCTCCAGCAGCTCAGCTGTCTGGTCGTGGTAAAGCATGGCCTCCTGGGTGGAGTGAAGGCAAGTGAGGCGAGCTGGGCCTTGCTGCCAGATGGTGGAGGAGCCAGAGCTCCTAGGATCTGGGTCCTGTGGCCCTTTTCCAGCTCAAGGACCCGGGAACAGGTATCAGTTTCCATGCTGATCGAAAAACCATACCTGCTGAAGGTTAAGAAGGATTCTGAGGGCTCAATGAAAAAGAACGCCTTAATCAATTAGCACTGTCTGCCACTGACAAGGAAATCGGGAGTGGCATCATGTATACCATATTTGCCAGCCTTGCCCTGGACTCCCAAGGAGCTTCCTCAGTTGGTCCAGGTTAGGGGGTCCCTGGGGAAGAGGGCAAAGGCCAGCAGTGAGGATGATGAGGGTGGGAAGGGGAGGAGGCAGGAATAGACAGGTATTTTTTACCTCCCACCTCCCAGGCACTGTGCTGGTCAGGTAGGCAATACCACTCCCATTTTGCAGGTGAGGCAACAGACTCAGAAAGGTCCGCAGTGTTTCCAGGACCACACAGCTAGTGGGGCTGGGTTTGAACCCAGGATTCCAACCACAAACCATATTAATTCTTTTCTTCTCCCATCCTGCTTTTGGAGGAAGCCAGGATATTTTATCAAATCATATGTCCCGATGCCCACCTCCCTGGGGTGGAAGTCCTCCCCCTCCAGGCCCCAGCGAGCCCTGTGGAAGCAGTAATACCAGCTTCTGCTGCATGACACTGTCTCCCGGGTCAAAGAGCATGTATCTGGCGGCACTGCGGGGCAGCCTGGCGCACGTCCTTCACTGTAGGCAGGACAGGAGGGAGGAGTGGTCCCTGGCACTTCCCCACCTTCAGGGATAACCCTCACCTAACCCACCCCTACCTCCCAATTTAGTCCAGTGCCCCTGGCTCCCCAGCCGCCTCCCAGGATATCTGTTGAGCCCCTCACCCCACCCAATAATAATGCAAGCCAGACTGTATTGGGCACTTCTCCTATGCCCCGTGTAGCTCATTTAAGCTTCACTGTTATTGTTATCCCCATTTTACAGACAAGAAATCTGAGGCACAGAGAGGTTAGATCAACTGCTCCAGCTCACACAGCTGGAGGATGAGGGTACTGGGAAATCAGAGGCCAGTGGCCCAGCCCTCAACCTCTTAGCCAACTGGACCCGCAAAGGGTCTGCTGGCCTCTTGGTCTTCAGCTCCTCCACTCCAGCTCCAGCCTCTGTCTGAATCTGGGCATCTCTGCATTGCAGAGACCCTGGAGATTGGCCATCTTAGCCCCAGCTGATGCCAGACTCTCCCTCAAGTGAGGAGAACCTTGAGTCCTGGTGTTACTTTTTATTGGCCATGTGACTAATGGCCCCTTGCCCTCTATGAGCCTCAGTTTCTTCATCTGAAAAATGGGCCCAGTAATGTCAGCTATTGGCAGTTTGTGAGAGGATCAAGTGAGGTAAACAGATGTAGCAGGGCTCTGTAAACTGTCAAGTGCTATGCAATTGTTGCTATCTAGTCATTTACCCAAGAGGCCCTGGAATTCTCCCCTGAGGCTGCTCTCTGTTCCCTCCCACAAGCCTCTCACCTGCCCCACAACCTCTAGCCTTGCCTCCCATCACCAGGGTCCTCAATTCTGAGGGACAGTGCCCCATGACTCTGCATGACTCCCCATGCAGCGCTCTCCCCTGCCCCAAGCCCGCCAGGAGGCTCATGTCTGTAGTAGGCAAACTGCAGGTAGTGATACATGGTGGCCACAAACTTTTCCACAAAGTAGCCGCCCACGTTGGGGGTCAAGTTGGCCTCACAGTCCAGTCCACCTTGCACTGCAGGGATTCTGCATAGAGATCTGGTGGGGGTGGGTGGCAGCAGCGAGGAGCTGGTGTGCTGACCAGCTCCATCCACATCCAATGATGTGAATGACAGAGATGACTTCCAATCCCAGCTCTGCTTCCTGATCGCATGAGATAATGTGTGTAAAGTGACAAGTGATGCTAAGGAAGACTGCTGTGGGCTGGGCTGACTCACCACCCCCACAGCTCACCTGCCACCCCCAAGCCAGAGGAAGCCAGGGCATTCTGGGAGAATGACAGGTGAGGTTTGGAAGCAGGACTGAAGCCCAGTGAGAGAACCTCAGGACAGTTCTTTCTGCCCTTGCTGAGGGACTCTGCCTTTTGGAATCCCCAGGTGTGATTTCTGGCCGCAAACTTCTTTCTGCACACACCTGCTGGACTGTTTCCCACCTCAGCACCTTGACACCTGCACAGCCCTCTGCCTGGAAGGCCTAGGATCCCAACCTCCCCCAGACCCTTTTGGGATATCACATCCTCTCTACACCGATGCCCAGCACTTTGGACACTCCCCACTGTAGCCCTCTGCGCCCAATGGTAGGTGATCTGTTAGCCTCTAAAGGCTCTGCTGGCCGGCATAACACCTTATTCCGGTCTGCCTCCCAAGCACTTAGGGGCTCCATAAATGTGTATGGAATGAGTATCTGTGTTAAGGGAACTTAGGAATTCTGGGAAGCAGGGCCTGTGGGTGAGAGGGATGCCCACAGGAGTTTGGGTGAGGGGATACCTGCTACGGCTGGATAGAAGTCCCTGAAGTCCACCTGCTCATGGGCCCCCTCACAGCCAGCCAGACATGGCCAGGTACTCAGCCAGGGCCTGCTCCATGTCCTCTGTGCTGCTGCGGAAACCCCGCTGTTGTAGAGCCTCACAGCCCAGAGGAAGACGGCCTCGTAGGGCTGGGCCTCCAAGTCCTTGAGGGGCTCCTCTGCGGCGTCCAGCAGTCCCCGGTAGTAGTTGAGATACTTGGTGGTGAGCTCATGCTTCGGGTTCCTCTGAAGGTGTAGGTCGTGGCCACCGCCTTCTCTAGCCGGTTAGCCTGCGGAGTAGGGACAGAGCCGGTCAGCGGGGACAGAGCCCGCAGCCCAGAGCGCGCGGGAGGACTCGGCGGTCGGGGTGCTGGGTGGGAGCTGCGCTCCTCCCAATCCAACGGGGTGGCCGGCGCTGGCAGGGCGCTCACCTTGAACTGTGCGTAGTGCAGGTACTGGTAGGGCAGGCGGCTCTGGAAGTCGTGCAGCAGCTGGCCTGGAGGGCAGGGCAACCGGAAGGCGGGCAGAGAAACTTGCAGCGCTGCAGGCAGGCGGCCCGCTCCAGGACGTGGCCGAAGAGCCACAACCCCCGGGCCCACTCGCCGCCGCCGCTGTCGGGGCTGGGGGGCGCGGGCCCTGGGCGCGCGGCGGCGGCGGACGCGCGGGGCCGCCGCGGTTGGCGTGGCAGAAGGCCTCGCTGTCCCGCAGCAGTCGGTGCAGCCGGAGCGCCGCCTCGAGGCAGCGCGCGCTCTCGCGCCAGCCCTGGCCCCCATCCTGCTCCAGCGCGTGCCCGTAGGCCGCTGCCAGGGGCATCAGGTCCTCGGGTGGGAAGCCCCGGAACCCCACGAGCCATGCCCCCTCCGCTGCCCACTCCGCGCAGGCTGGCTCTCCCCGCCCAGCTGGCGTCCCCGCCGGGCAGGCCGATTCAGGGACCCGGGCCTGGCCGGCGCGCCCGCTGGGTCTTAGCGCCGGGCATTGCGGTCAGCAAAACGGAGTGGTGGCTTGGGTCTGGGTCCCCGAGGGGCTGAGAGCGGCGTCTCCTTTCTTTTCAGAAAGCCCAAGAGTGTCCTGAGTCCCTGACCTCCTGTCCTTGGGGGTCTTTCCCTTGGCAGATGGTGAGTGGGTGCGGGAAGGCTTGCCGCAGGGATGGGGAGCCCAGAAGGCCCCTCCCACACAAAGACCGCAACCCCCACTTAAGACCAAGAAATTGAGGGAATTCCCACCTCCCTCTACTTTGCCCAAGCTCTGGAACCTCGTCTTCCTTCCATCACAGCGGTCTTTCTGCTCACGCTCCACCCTCAGCCCTGAAGAGGTCACTCCAAGTGCCCCCAGCCGGGGCCAGGGGGAGCACACCCCTGGTTTTACCCTGCACACCCTCCACTCCCGCCACCTCCCACTCGGACTCCCTCCCCACGTCAGAAAATCATCTGGCAGTCCAGCTTTTGCAGGACAAAGCAGCTTGTCCCTGGAGAGGCCATTCCTGAGACAGAAGGGGTGGGAGGGAGCACTGAGATACCCCTTCGATTCTGGAGCCTCACCAGCCACCTGGAGAGGCCTAGACTTGGGGTGGCCAGCCAAAGAAGAGATACCTTGGCTGGCTTTAGGAGTTCGGTGTGGTTCTTTCCTCCAACTCCAATACTATCAGCCTGGCCTCGTCCCGCTATTCCACTCCCCCTCCCCAACCCCACCAGCCCAGTCTCCCCAGCCCCCAATTCTACATGGACCAGTCAGGGCCGGGGTGGGGATGGAGGACAGGAAGAGGGAGAGCCAGCTCTGGGAGGAGGAGGGGGAAAAGGAGTCTGGCAGCGGCGACTCTCTTCGCCCTCGCTGCCGGCCTTCCCAGCTCCAGGCACCACGGTCCGGGAGGGGGCCCCCAGCCACACCCTCCTCCGGCTCCCCCTTACTGCCCTTGCTGCTGCTGCTGGTGGTGCAGGCCGTGGGGAGGGGGCTGGGCTGCGCCAGCCCGGCCAGCTCCCCTCTGGAAGAAGTGGTTATCGAGAGCTACCACATCCCCAGGGCCTGTCGCCTGGAGGTGCAGATGTGGGATTTTGTCTGCCACCACTACAACAGCACTTTAGAGGACGGCAAGAAGTTTGACTCGAGGTAACGGTTTGGGTGCCCCCAGATTCACCATTTCCCTTCCCTCAGCCCCAAACAGTGCAGGCTGTGTGTGTGTGGGGGGGGATTCCTAGACAGCCATCTCCCCAAAGACATTCCTGCCCTCAATCGCAAACCTTTGGCTATCAAAGGACCCCAATTTCTTTCGCACAAGCTTCCTATGTCCCCCAAAGTGCTTGATAACCAAGGTGAACTGCTCTACTTACCAGTGCTTTACTTAAAGACATGAAGGGGGGGTGGTTTCTGGTTCATAGTTGGGGGAAGGGCTGCTGTGTGTCAATTTGACAATGGTCTCAAGACTTTCCACCCTTCCATCCACCCTGACTCCCTTTCTGGCTCCAGCTGCAGGTTTCAGTGCCTTTGCCTTTAGAGAAGAAGGAATAAGTAGAATTTTTTTTGGAGGGGGTTTTGAGCAATGGGTGGGGTAAAGCAGGTGGGCAGGATAAGACAGCAGGAGGGTTCCAGGATAGCCTGGTGTAGGGATCCTGTCTGGCTACATGTCACACGGTCACACACGCCACCCTGGGCTCCTCAGAGTTTTCATGCCTCCCTCTCCGGGTGCCCGCACACCCCCACCTCCCTCCATCTTAGTTCTACCAGGCCTGTGCTGCCCATCTTGTCAGCCTTGGGATTTGAGAGACCAGCTTCTGGTCTGAGCCAGGTCTTCAGTCTGCTCTGGCAAGTCTATTTTTCCTGGATGAAGCAGGGCAGGTCTGCACACCAGCTTCAGTTGAACTTTGGGTTCCAGTCGTACACACAAGCTTTCACACCATACCCCAAGAAGTCGGTCCCTCTTAGACCCATCCCCAAAACACACAGCTCGGCCTACAGAAATTAGTGGATTTGGAGGCAGGCAGTATATTGGGTAAGAACACGAACTCCTGAGACCAAGACCTTGGGTTCAAACCCAGGCTGTGATCATGGACAAGGAATTTTCTCTCTTTAAGCTTTTCTTCCCTCATCTGAAAAAAAGGTGGTTAAAAACAAACTGAGGCCCTAATTCCTAAGGCTGATGGGAGGACTCAAACAAGATGATGAATGAAAGTGAACCTCACCCAGTGCCTGGCAGTCTTGACTCGGGAGAACCCTGGTAGTGTTTAACTGGTAGAAACTTTGTGCCATGGTCGGGTTCTCACAATGGCACTGTGAAGGAAGCAGATCAGACAGACAACCAGATCAACGGGTAAAATGAAGTATAGGCAGTAGCCAGGAGTACCGCTCTGAGCCCGTGGCCACCAAGGAGCGGGGGAGGGATCGGAAGCTGGGGGATGACCTCCCTGTCGGGAAATCTTGGATCGGAGCTGGGCCCAGTTCATGCAGTGCTGAGCTTGGAAAACAGTTCACAACCCACAGCCCCTTCCATCAAAATAACAATCTCCCATCCTTCACTAACTTCTGAAAATTGCAACTAAAAACAGATAAGAGCCATGTCAATTTTAGAACAGGCCTTTTCAAAACTGAAAACTAGTGGGTGGGTGGGGGTATAGCTCAGTAGTAGAGTGCATGCTTAGCATGCACGAGGATGCACGAGGTACTAGGTTCAATCCCCAGTACCTCTATTAAAATAACCTAATTACCTACCCCTCCCCCAAGAAAAAGCAAAATAAAAAAGAAAAGTGGTGCTGGGAAAACTGGACAGCTAGATGTAAAAGAATTAAATTAGAGCATTTTTTTAAAATTGAAAACCTATCCCCAGCCCCCTGTGCTTCCCCTTCCCTTCCTCGGTGAATTGATGGTGCAGGAGCCCATACATGGGCTTTGGCGTTCAACAGACCACACGTTAGTTGTGTGACCTTGGGCAAGTCACTTGGCCTCCCTAGTCTTTTTCAGAAGAAAAATGAAATCAATAATGCTCACCTCACAAGGGAGATAATTAAATAAGATAATAAATGCAAAACACCAAGGGTTTCATTGGCTTATCGTTTGCGTGCTCAATCACTGTTCCTCTTCCCCTGCGGCTGAACGTACCACCCTTTTGCAGTCAGCAGACAGTAGCATCAGACTGCTCCCGTGACCACCTGCTCCCACGCCCACCCCTCCTCCGGGACTTCCTTTTGTAGCAGCCCGTCCTATTAAGGCGGGGCTTGTGGCCCACCAAGGACAGAGGCTTGAAGAGGAGATGAGGAGCCTGTGGATCTACACCTATGTATAGGGAGGGAGACTGTGTGTGTGAGCACCTGTGGATGTATGTGACCATGAGCAGAGGCCACTGTATCCTATCTACCCCCTCCCTCTCCAGCTTTGACCGCCACACCTTGGTTGCCATCGTGGTGGGCGTGGGGCACCTCCTCACCGGCATAGACTGAGGCCTCATGGGCATGTGTACCAATGAGTGGTGACGCCTCATTGTGCCTCCGCACCTGGGCTATGGCAGCATCCGCATGGGTAAGAAGGGCTGGGGCCCAGGCAGGGGGATGCAGGAGGCCAGGGGGCAGAAGCAAGGACCCTAGGAAAATGAAGCTCAGAGAGGGATAGTGACTTTCCAAGTATGAATAGCGTTAGGTCTGGGACCTAAATTTTGGTCTCTCAGCCCCTGGGGTGGGAAGAAGGGAAATAAGAGGGCCCCAGCTGGGATCCTAGCTTGACTCCGCTGGGGGCGGGGGAATGGATGGCCTAGCGGAATGTTCAGACCTCCACTCCACCCCCCAACTCTGAGGGCTGTATCAAACACAGGGGGGCTCATTCCCCCGGATGCCACCCTCTGCTTTGACGTGGTCCTGCTGGATGTGTGGGACAAGGCGGACACCGTGCAGGTGAGCACCATGCTGCACCCACCCCACTGCCCCCACATGGTCCAGGACAGTGACTTTGTCCGCTACCATTACAACGGCATGCTGCTGGATGGCGCCGCCTTTGACAACAGGTAAGGGTTGGAGGGAGCCCTGGGGAGCTGGGGACTGTGGCAGGCAGGGGGCAGTCTGGGGGCCATCCTGTCTCTTCCACCAACAGCAGCCTCACCTCTACCTCACTCTTTGCAGCTACAATAGGGGCGGCACTTATGACACCTACGTGGGCTCTGGATGTCTAATTAAGGGCATGGACCAGGGGCTGCTGGGCATGCGTCCAGGAGAAAGAAGAGCATCATCCCTCCATTCCTGGCCTATGGCGCGAAAGGCTATGGTGAGGGCAGCCAGGAGCGCAGGGGTTCTCTAGAAGCGGGCGGCCATATACAGTTACTCAGGCTGTATGCAAGGACATCTAGCAAAGGAGGCAAACAGGCATGAAACCTAGTACTTGGTGATCATCTCATTAAGAAGGGGTACTTCATTCTGATTCACCCAAAGGCTCAGTATGGGCAAGTGGTGGTCCTGGGGAAGCCTTAGCTCCGGCCTCACAGGGCAAGAACCAGGGCTGCTGATGGGTGGGAAAGGACTCAGGAAAGCAGGCTTAGCACCTTTTTGCATGGCACTCATATAGACCTCCCTGAGTTGGGAAGAAGTCCGGCTTTGCTCTCCACTTGGATGGTTCAAGCCTGTCCCTTCCCCAGGGACTGTGATCCCCCTGCAGGCCTTCCTGGTCTTCCATGTCCTACTGATTGACGTCCACAACCCAAAGGACACCGTCCAGCTGGAGACGCTGGAGCTGCCGCTTGGTTGCATCCAGAGAGCCATAGCTGGGGACTTGATGCGTTACCACTACAACGCCTCCCTGATAGACGGCTCCCTCTTTGATTCCAGGTTAGGGGGGTTCTGAGGAGGACAGTGGGGGTTGAGAGGACAAGAGAGAAGCTGAGGCAAGAGGGAAGTACCAGGTGTGAGGTTGCCCCAGGCAGCAGCTGGGGGCGGCTCTGAACTGCTGGGAAGGGCAGGACCCCTGTGACTCCCTTGCTGGCCTCCCCACCTTGTATTGCAGCTACTCCCGCAACCACACCTACAATAAATACCTATGTGGGGCAGGGTTACATCATCCCCGGGATGGACCACAGGCTACAGGGCTGGTGCCTGGAGCACCATCACCCACCCCCCAACCACCCCCCCAGCCGCCACCTCGCCTACTGGGAGAACAGGACTGGTAGGCTTGTTCCCTGATCCCAAAGCCAGCACCTCAGCTCCTCCTCACCTCCCCCAGATGGGGGGATTCCAGCCGCTGCTCTGACCCTCTCATCACAAAAACTGGCCCCCTCACCCAACTTCTGCCACAAGTGCTCCATCCTTTTCTCCAGGGCAGTCTCCCACTTCCCCCTTCCACACTGGAGAAGGGCAGCGGACTCCTGAGTTTGGGGAGGGAGGGTGGTTACGGGAGACCAGAAACATCATAGCCCTAGAAGCAAAGACACCTGGACTTGAGACCTAGCTTTGCTGGAAGCCTCAGTGTGCTCACTTGTAAAATGGGACTAATCACATAGCTCAACAGGGTAAATTATTGAGATGTTCCAAGGTGTACGTAAAGGGCTTTCTAACTGGCATGCCCTCCCTCCCCTCCACTGCCTCCCCACCCTCCCCCAGAGGATATTAGAAGAGGAGACTAGACAAACATCCCATCCCATCCTCACTTAAACCCCCTGGCAGGGAAGGTCTGCCTCCACGGAGGCCTGAGCAGCTCCTCCTAGGCTCCGAGCTGATCCATGCCCCTATTCTGGCCCCAGGAGACAAGATCCCTGGCTCTGCTGTGATCTTTGATGTCCACATCATCGACTTCCACAACCCTGCAGATAAATAATTTTCAGCCACTAAAAAGTGGGAGCAGATGAGAAACAAAAGTTCTAGTGAGAGCAGCTTGGAAGACAAGGGGGGCCTGGGCTACTTCCTTTTTTTTTTTTTTTTAAAGCTCCTGATGTGGTAAAAGAAGAAATGCCACAGAGAATTACAAAAATGGTACGTTCCAAACATTTACATTTTAAATGTAATGCTTTCTTTGTATCAAAATAAAAAGAACCAAAAAAAAAAAAAAAGAACCATACACTTGAGGATGCCACTGGTGAGAGAATTTGAAGATTTATAGAGAAGATGAATCACTGAACAGTACAGGAGCTTTTCAGCTGTCTTAATCTTTCTTCATTCTGAAGCCCGCCCTTTCTTACTTCAATGTCAAAAATTCCTGAGGCTCCCAGTTATCCATGAATTTTGTCATCTCACAGCGGCAACTTTCCACCAAACTGGCATACTTTTTTCCTTCCTGTTTTCCCTTGTCAGCAGCTTAATACAATTTGACACGTGCTCAACATAAATTTGTAAGGCATTTTGCTTTTGTTAGTGGGTATCTTTCTAGTCCTTTCTGTATACATTTTATAAACATGTATGCATACACATTTTACTTACATGATTATATATATATATTTTCTATTATACATGTGATAATAACACATGTATTTTTCTTTACTGTGAAATATTTGCTATATAAGAAAAAATACATGTAATATGTGTGCATGAATTATAAAGCACAATAACAAACACCTTTGTTTGAAAAAATGAAATGTCACTGACCCCCTGAGGCCCCTGTGTGTCCTCCCCACAACATCACCTTTTCCCCCACCCCAGGGGTTACCACTATCCTGAATCTGGTGTACATTGTTTCTTTGATTTTTTTTTTCAGTTTTCCCATATAATTCCTAAATAGTATAAGGTTTACTTTTGCCTCAGATTTTCCTTTATAGAAGTTTTGATTATCTTTTGTTAGATTTCTCCCTAAGTTAAAAAAAAAAAAAGATTTCTCCCTCAGTATATGAGGCTACATAAGTGGTATTTTAAACATTTGTTGGGTTTTTAAAAAATAATTTAAAACTTCAGAAAAGAACTGCAAGTACTGTACAAATGCCTTTTTTCCCCCTAAATCATTTGAGAGCAAGTTGCCAACAGAAAGCCTCATCACCTCCAAATACTTTGGAGTCTTGTTTCCTGCAAACAAGGAGATTTTCCTATGTAACCACAAGACAAACACCCAAATCAGGACGCTAACACTGACCCATCACTGCCATCGAGTCCTCAGATCTTTTCAAGTTGCACCAGCTGTTCTCATGAAGTTCTCGATAGTGAAATGGTCCAGCTCAGCATCATGTGCTGATGTTGAGTCTTCATGTCTGAGGCAGTCGCTGTGGTCTGGAAAATCCCCTCTGCCCTTTCTTGACTGTCATGACCTTGATGATTTTGAAAATTACAGGCCAATAATTTTGAAGGGTGTCCACCACTTTGGGTTTGTCTGACGTTCCTTCATGGTTAAATTCAGGCTGTGATCTTTCGCAGGAATCTTGAGGATGATCTGTTCTCCTGGCATCCTCTCAGGCTGCACACGATTTAGATTTGACCCATTACTGGTGATGTTCGCTTTGATCACTTGATTAAGGTGGTTCAGCCAGAGGTCTCCAGCCGTAAAGTTACCCTTTTTCCCATGGTAATTAGTAAGCATTTTGTGGGGTGTAATTTGAAATGATGTAAATACCCTGTACCTTGTCAAACTTTTAATTTATTAGTTTATTTTCTGTGTGGACCCATGATTTCTTATTTTACTCAATGAATTATAATCCTTTACTGTCACTGTTTATTTTGATGCTCAAACTGTAGAGCCAGTAGGGCCCCTCGAGCCAGCTCCTGTGTCTTTTGCCATGTCCCCATAATTCTTAGGCCACATCTTTACTTTTTCCTACAAGATTTTCCAGGTTTATTTTGCACTTTCCCTGATCCAGACCTAGAATCAGCCATTTCTCCAAGGAGTGCCAATTCCTTTTTAGTGGAGAATGGTATTTAGAAGGCAAGAGCTGGATGCCAGGTGTGGTCATGGTTATGAGTTGAATTCTGTTTCCCACCACTCCAAAAGGTATGTTGAAATCCTAATCCCTAGTACCTCTGAATGTGACTTTATTTGGAAATAGGGTCTTTGCAGATGTAATCAAGCTAAAATGAGGTCATGCTGGATTGGGCTTTGGTAAATCCAATGATTGGCACCCTTATAAGGAGGCCATGTGAAGATACGGGGGATAGACACACAAAGAGAACACCATGTGACAATGGAGGCAGAGATCAGAGTTTGCTTAGGAGCCAAGGAATGTCAAGGATCGCTGCCAACATTGGGTGGAAGCTAGGAAGAGGTAAGGAAGGATCCTGCATAGAACCTTTGGAGAGCCTGGCTCTGCCAACACCTTGATTAGCCTCCAGAACTGTGAGAGGATAAATTTCTGTCCTTTTAACCACCCAGTTTGTGGTAATTTGTTAGAGCAGTTCTAGGAAACATACAGGAGAGTTGTCAGGGAATACGTGAATGTATATACATACACCAATTTACAAATACATGTATTTCCCTCTCTACCTATATATAAGGAAGACCACAAGTCTACACCAATGAATTCAGTTCTAATCCAAAACCACAAATTCATTCTTGTTTTTTTCCCTTTCCATATTTGTAAATCCCTTCTTCCACAGTGAGAAGCCTGGCTCCCTTTATTCGTAACATATTTATGTATTTGATCAATTCTGTATATGTAACAATTTCCCACCACGTCCTCCCTCACACAGATGCTCACTGGACTCAGTCCAAATGCCAAATGGACTCACTCCTCACCTCCATCGTTGAGCCAGGCAGCCCCTGTGAGGGACCCGCCTCACCCGGCTCGGGCTCCAACCCCCAACACGGCAACTGACATGATCATACGGATTTTCCCCATTAATCGTTAATGCTGTTGATATGGCAAATAATTACATCTATAGACTTTCTAATGTTAAGCAACCCTCATATTTCTGGCATAAGCCTAATTTACGCACACTCCCTCCACACACACACTGTTGGATCCAGTCCTACAAAAGTGTTTAGACTGAAAAGCAATTTAAGTGCTCCACATAAACTATGTTTCTGCCTTCAATTTTGGCTTAATTATTCCTTTCTTCATTTCCAGTTCATCAATGCATTTAAAAATGTATTTTATCTAATGATCCAGTAATCTCACGTCTGGGTATACATACAAAGAAAATGAAAACAGCTAACTGAAGAGACATACGCACTTCCATGTTTACTGCGGCATTATTCACAATAGCCAAGATATACAAACAACCTAAGTGCTCATCAACAGATGAATAAGAAAAGATGTGGTACATATATACAATGAAATACTATTTAACTATGAGAAAAAAAGGACATTCTGCGACTTGCAACAACATGGATGGACCTTGCCTTGAGGACATTATGCTAAGTGAGATAGGTCACACAGAGAAAGACAAATACTGTATGACATGGGAAATTGGAAAAGCAGAGAGTAAAATGGTGTTGACCAAGGGCCAGAGGTGGAGGAATGCAAGAGATGTTAAGGTACAAACTTGCAACTAGTAGATAAGTAAGTCCTTGAGATTAATACACAGTACAATCATTATATACAATAAAACTGTACTATAAACATGAAACATGCTAAAAGGTGAGATCTTAATTGGTTCTAACACTGGAAGAAGTTATAATTATGTGACACCATAGAGGTGCTGGCTAACACTATAATGACAATCACATTGCAATATAAATGTACCAAATCAATATGCTGTACACCTTAAACTTTGTGACACAAAGTTGTAGGCCAAATATATCCCTATTAAAAATATTTTTTAATCTAACATGTTATTTTTAGTTATTTCAGCAGCATGGCCAGTTGATTATCTAGATGCCCTTATTGTTAGAAATACAGGGTCATATTTCCCTTACTTTCCAGCAAACCCAGAAATGCATTAAAAAGTGTCTGTCATAACAACGGGATCCAGCTGTATTTTAGGAGAGCTCTTTGAATTACCTAATCAAGCACACTTTCAGAATCAGAACTTTCTGTTACCTGCCATTACTTCTCCATTACCATATTCTCTCCTTCTAGATATTTGGTCTCCTGGGTCTATAATTTGCTTCTTTTATCTTTGCTCTCATAATTTACAAATTTCCTCTCTTTTATAAACTTGGAGATTTCCTCATTTTTATTCTAATTAACATAAATTGTTTCCGGTAGAGTCCCTTCTGCTTTTTAGCATTTTTTTTCCTTAACCCAAATCTCTTATTCTCTTAACTTTTTTTTCATAGCATCTTTCCTTTCTCAAAAAAGAGCAATAGTTAAAATTTAAGTTCTCTCCTTTATGCTTATTGATGCTGTTTTGTAGGGGCTATTTAGTTTAGTTGTGCAGCTTGGACAAATTTATGTATGTCCAGCGAGTTTTTTTTCTTTATCTACACAGTTAGTCAATACTGGTGATCCTGGGTCCTCTCAGCAATTAGTTTTCAATTTCTCTAAGCGAGGTCCCACTCTCGGTAGAGCAGCCTGCAGGTGGTTCTCCTTCATCCTTAGTTCTTACGCAGTAATGGAGTAACTGACGCATACATAGCAGCCAGGTGGGCTTCGTTTCTCTTGCAGTCAAACATGGTCACGTGACCAAAGTCTCACCAATGGAACATAAGCAAAATTATTGTGTGGCTTTTCCAAGCATGGTCTTAAGACGTTGGACATGGCTTTTTCCCCCTTCTTGCCAGCTGAGAGCCCTACACGGCAATGATCTTGCTTCAACTACATACATATCAACAGTGACCTAGGGACAGCAGAGCAACAAGAGGGAGGGCTCCCGAGACCTAGGTGGCCATGTAGAGCAGCAGGTCCACCCCACTGCTCTGGACCACCACCAGAGAAATAAACCTTTCCCCAAAGCCACTGTACCATTGGGTTTCTTTGTTATAGCAGCCTAGCCTTCACCCTAACACATTTCACCACCAGAATCACCCACCCCCAACCACAGTAGCTGCAGCGATCTCAGGAGACAAACTTCCATACCACATCCTGTCTGTACCCAGTGAGGCCAGAGCTTAAAAGGCTATACCCACCTGCTCTGCACGTGGGCTTTTATGGAGCCCCCAGATGTTTCATTTTTGTCTTTTCCCTCTGAGACCATTTCCAAGATGATTATCAAGAAAAAAGTAGGGGGTTGCTTGATTGAGTTTCCTCCTCCCCAGACCCCTCAGTGGTCTTTGGTGAAGACTTTTATTGTGGGTACGATATATGTTTTTTAAAAGTCAAAGGTGTCTTATTATAACTAGCTCACAAAATAGTTAAGTCAGCACTGTGCCCTTTTCTGATTTTGTTCTGGAGAGCTGGGAAATATTCTCCAGATTTTCCTTCATGTCAAGAAAAATGTAGGGCATGTCGACTTGAGGGTGGCAGGTTGGAATCCAAAAGATAATGAGGTAAGACTGGGTTCATTTTACCAGCTTTTAAAAATGGTATCAAACTATCTCCCACCAATGATGGTAGTGTGCTGTCAATCACAGAGTTTGGTTAAATAATTCTAGGCACTTGAGGTAAAAAATAGAAAAGGGAACATTTCCATAGGTGGGTAAAGAAATAGGGCTTGAAATGTCCATGAGCTAGCGACTGCTGCACGAATTTGCTTTGTGTTTCTTTTGCAGAGAGGGTCCTGAGTGGGACTGATGACAAGTTGTCCTGGCCAGAGTTGGAACAGG
This sequence comes from Camelus ferus, assembly GCF_009834535.1. Lineage (NCBI taxonomy): Eukaryota > Metazoa > Chordata > Mammalia > Artiodactyla > Camelidae > Camelus > Camelus ferus. The sequence goes on along the minus strand of NC_045711.1, from coordinate 12,300,598 downwards.
GGAAACCACACACCTGCCAGTCGCACGTTTTTATCTTTCTTTTCCTCCTTTCCCCCCCTCCCCAGGGGGCTAGAAAGTTATTTTTAGGTGGAAGGAAATACAGTGGTCCCTTGATACCAGAGGTAGGGGGTTGGTTCCAGGACACCCCTGCAGATACCAACATCCGCAGATGCTCAAGTCCTATATATAAAATAACGAAGTGTTTGCATATAACCTAGCACATCCTCCAGGACTCTAAATCGTCTCTAAATTACATACAATACCTCATACAACGTAAATGCTCCGTAAATAGTTGTAAATACAATGCAAACACTATGTAAATAGTTGCCAGTAAGCAGCAAATTCAAGTTTTACTTTTTGAAACTTTCTGGACTTTTTCCCCCAATATTTTCCATCTGCAGTTGGTTGAAACCGCAGATGCAGAACCCACGGATATGGAGGGCTGACTATAAGATCTAAACATTTGTTACTATGAAATACTTACCAAGTCTATTCTGGAGCTAACCAAACAATTCAGGAGTAAACAGAAGAACCTCATCCTCCTCACAGAATCCAGTAAACTGTCCCTCAACCAAACAGCCAGGACCAGGCCCTTCAGAATCGTATTTGCCATCATCCCCGCTCGCACTGTGCTCCAGAGCTGGAAAGCTGTGTGTGGGTCCCATGGTATCGCTCTTCAATTTAATCTAAATTATACTACGGGTTTTTCAGTGTTGGTACTATGAAGCTGGGGCCTTTCATAGTTTCACACTGATGTCATTTCTTTTCTAATATTGTTTCTCTTTGTTCATTTTGGTACTAGGATGGAAGTTTTCACAAACATGTCTTTTTTTCTTGCCAGAGCTCTAGTCTTTTACACATGTTTTAAAGCCACGAGAGTGAAGAGTACAAGGGGGAGGGTATAGCTCAGTGGTAGAGTGCATGCTTAGCATGCACAAGGTCCTGGGTTCAATTCCCAATACCTCCTCTAAAAATAAATAAACCTAATTACCTTCCCCCACGCCAAAATAAAATAGTTAAATAATACAATAATAAAAATAAATGAAATATTTTAAAAAGAGTGACGATTACAGCATAATATACAGGCTGGCTGGGGCAGAATCTGTCCATCAGAATCCTACTAATGCAATCTGGAAGAACTACCTGTTCCTTAAAAAAGAGAAAACGGTTTCCCAACAATCAAATTTTTACTCAAATTCTTTATACAATAACTTACTCTTTTATTAAAAGTGTTTTTCTGGTTATGAAGTCATACATTCTTGTTCTAGAAAAGTTGGAAAATACAGAAATGTATATAAAGAAGGAAACAGGAATCACCCATAATTCCCCTATGAGCCAGAGCCAGTCACGCTTCAACACCGAGCCTGGGCTCACTGAAACTTCTCAAACTCAGCCATGGACAGTTTTCTTTCAAAGCATTCATGTCTTTTCCCACAGAATATAAAACAGAAACATACAAAAAACATACCCAAATAGAATAAAATGAGTTTTTTCACAAAGTTTTTTTCTTATAAAACCTACGTTTTCCAAATTTCTATGAGTCAGAGACTCTCATACAGACTATTGAGCATTTATTAAAATAATAATAAAAAGAAGAAGAAAACAAAGAAGAGGAGAAGGCAAGGGGCTTATCTCCAGATTCCCCCCCGACTCCGCGCGCTACCAGGGGCCGGGTGCCCACTTTTTTTCCGAGCTGGAGGCTTTTCAGTCTTAGGGGCTGTAGCAAGGCGGCGAGGGAGAGCCTGGGAGGGAATCTGAGAGTTGAGGGAAAAGAAGGAAAACTCAGTGTCGTGTCCTCTCAGTCCCCCACCATTGAGGAAAGGTGTTGTGCGTTGGGAGGGCCAGAACTGGCACAGGGCAAGGACCAAGACACAGAAAATGGAACAGGGATGGAGGGTTCAGGCGATGGAGTGTGCGAAGTGGAGGGACGAGTCAGTGAGAGCCCTTCCACCCACCTCGCCCCTGCCCTACTTTCCCTCACCTCTTTCCGGGGGATCTCACCCAAGCGGGAGTCTGTGTTCCTTCTGGGGACATCATCCCCTCGGCTGTCAGTCCTGCCATGCAAATCAAGGGATGAGGATGGGGGAGCTGGTCCTCCCACTCTCCCCAACACTGGGTGGAAGAACTATTCCCCAGTTCTGTCTCTTAAGAATAAGAACAAACAAACAAGACAAACCCAGGGATCAAATACGAGGAGACATTAGTGGAATCAAATACTGACATACTAGATGGTCACAATCTAGGATTCTGAGTTCTGAGCCGCAGAATAAATAAGAAAAAATTAAGGCAGAAAGACATGAAGAAGAGATTTTTCTTTTAAGAAACAACAGAAAGGTAGAAACAAAAGAGAGGTGGGAAGAAGTGAGAGAGGGAGGAAGAGGAGGAGCCACTGATCTGCATCTCACCCTCATTTCTTCCTCAGAAAAGGACAAACGATGCTACTCAGTGGACAACATGCACACTCCACTCTTCCCTGCCTGACCCATCTGCCTGCCCACAATCCAGATTCCATGCACCTAATCTTTCCTCCCGTCCCTCCAGGCTGGTACCCGCTGTGTTCCAGCCTCTTCAGGTAGAGCAGCAGATCCTCCGCAGGCAGCGCCCCCCAGCCTCGAGCTTGATAGAGTCGCAGCAGCTGAGATACCTCCATCAGCTGCCTCGAGGATGCGAGCCCATCTCCACCTGAGACACATCAGTAAAGGTCTTCATCCCAGAGCCTCTCCCCAGGCCGTGTCCCGTCTCTCCGAATCCCGGAGGGCCTTCAGTTGCAGGTACCAGCTCTACGCCTGAGGCCTTCCCTTATCTGCCGTGACCTCTTACCTCTCTCTGGGGAGCCACCGCGGGGACCACCGCTCTGTGACTGGGCTGAGGGAAGCTCATGGACCCGGAAAAGACTGGACGCCATGGCTAAGGGCACTTTAGTTTTATGGACGGGGGGTGGGAGGCGTGGCACCTGAGGGGCTTCCTCCCAAGTTGGGACAGTCAGAGGACCTAGCACAAGGAAAGAGATTCAAGATCAGAAAATGGGACAAACAGCCAAGGAAGTCCTGCCACCTTAGCCTTCATGAAGCTTTGTCTCCTTTGCCGGCTCCTACAACGCCATCCCTGATAACCAGCTCCCACCTCTTCCAGCCCCAGCCCCGACCTTCTTCAGAGCTGACACTCACCAGACTTGGTGGGCAGCAGGTCGGCAGAGGGGTTCTCGTTGCTCGGGGGTGCTGTCTCCAGCAGCTGAGGGGACAAGACAGTAAGGTTCCCTGAGGACTGATGAAGAAAGAGACCTCTGTGTCTTGGGAGAGTAAGAGCTCGGACTGGTCACCTAAGTTCCAGAAGGGACTACCGTAGTAAGAATAAGATGGGCTGGGAGAGGCAGAAGCTAGGTGGAAGGTTTAGTCCTAAAAGGTGGACGAAGCCACAGTGCAGGACTCCCAGAGCAGAAAGAGGAAATGAGGAAGGGGTGGAGATAACAAGGTGGCACAGGTGGGCCCTCTCTTACCTGCTGCAAAAAATGCTTGAGGCTCTGAAGCTGGGAAGCGGGCGGCAGCCCTTGCTTTAGGAAGCCATCCCTGTCGGACCCAGCATCTTCCTCAGGGAACGGCCGTTCAGCCCTGTGATCGGGATGGAAGGTTCCGACTGCAGAGAAGGCCTCCGCTGTCAAGTGAAACAAGGGTGTGTGTTGTAGAGGGAGGGGGCCCCCCTCCACAAATCAACTCACCAAATGCCTGGAAGGAAGGAGCCTATTTAGTGTAAGCAGAGTATCACAACTAGGAGAAGATGATCAAAGTAGAAAACAGCTGGAGAGGGAAGGGTTGACAGGAACTGAAAGATGGCACAGCTGAATTCTGCGACAGAAGTGCAGACAGGGGAAAGCTGTGGTGCTCAGACTCTGAGTAAGTAAATGCCACCACAGCACAGAATGGTTTAAGATCAATATAGTTCCCTGTGCAGGACAGAAGAAACTTGTACTTCTATTCTATATATAGTAATTAGTATCTGCGAATCTCGAACTTTCAATTTATCCCTTCCCACCCCTTTCACCTCCGGTAACCACATGGATATGAAAATAAATATATGTACGTGTATGTATGACTGAAGCATGCTGTACACGAGAAATAGACAGAACATTGTAAACTGATACTTTCTCAATTTAAATAAGTAAATAAGTAAGTAAATAAATAAATAAATAAAATTAAAAGTAAAAATCAATAGACTTGTTCCGGATCCTTCACTGGATCATGCGCTCATTCTTATTTTGACCTGGGTTGTCATATTTACAACACACAGAGCACCCCATCCACCTGTCACAGGGGTGGCCACCACTCAAGGTCAGCTGATCCAAGGGATGGTTACTAACCCATCAGATTGCCTCTCTTTAAACTGGATCTAAGAAACAGAGACACCAATGTCTCTGCAGGGTTGTCTAGAGTCTCGGCTGGAGTCAGAGTCACAGCTGCTCAAGCGAACCAAAGTTGTGAGAGCAAGAACCAGAATGAGAGAGGGCTGGTCGACCAAGAGGAAGGAGCAGATGCCCGGATGGCAGAGTCTAGAGCCCACACAGGCCCAAAGAGAGGAGGAACAGCTGCCCCAGTTCCTGGCAGCATCCCTGATGCCAACCCCAGTTCTCATTAAGCAGAGATACATCACATTTCTCACTCCCTTTACTTGAACCAACTTGAGTGGATTTCTGCTCCTTGCAACTTATGGTCACTAGACATCTGGGAAACTAAATGCTCAAGTCTCGGACAGAAAGGAAGCTAGACAAGAGGGAGCAAATCAGTGTGTGTAAAGGGAACCCCAGTAACTTCCGTCCCCAGTCACCTGAGGATGAAGTGAGATCAGGCTTTGGCTCTAGGGGCTGGAAGGAATGCTGGCTCTGGAAAGTGGGGCCCAGCAGGAGGCTAAGATCTGGGGAGGGGCTGCAGAGAACAGGCGGCACTCCAGGCAGCTCTTCCCTTGCTTCCCGGCTCTGCTGCAACACTGGCTTTAGGGCCACAGCCACAGGGGGCACAGTCCACATCCTCCTCTCCCCCTTCTCCGGTTCCTGAGGCCCAGGGCTGGATGGGCTGACTGGAGGAACCTGGGCATGAGAGAGAGTGCATTTGAAGAGTCAAGACACAGTACAGATGCTTTAATAGGATTACAAATTAGCATAGTGTCCTTAAAAGGAGATCTGGGGACATTTACCAAATTTCTATCAAATATTAACATGCTTATTTTTCATCTTACAATTCCATTTCTAGAAATTTTATACATATACTTGTATGAAGACATATATTCATGATACTGCTTGCAGCACTGTTTGCAGAAGCAAAATATAGGAAGCAAATTTAATGTCTACCAATAGGCACTTGGTTAAATAAAAAGTCATATAACCGTGAATGGAAGGCTACTGTTTGGGGGCGGGGGAGGCACTCAAGACACTAGGAACAGTGGCTGCTTCGGTGGAGGGAGGGACTGGGAGAAAGAGATGCCAGCATAGTGTGGAGATCACTTTTCACTGTGTGCATTTTTGAACAGTTTTTTTAAAACCATGTGCATATTATTATCTATTCCAAAAATTATTTTAGCTCATAATAAACATTTAATAATTAAAAGAAGGAAGTAGGTGATGCCAATATGAGGATTAAGGGTGAGAATCCCAACCAATTTCTGGCCCTGACCATCATAATTCATTCAGTTGCCCTTTGGCAAAACTAGCACCACATGTTACTCACCACCTCTTGGGCAGAGAGAAGGAAATTATGCCCAAGGCAGTGGAGCCAGTCTGAGTGAGCTATGGCCATGGCAAAAAGACTTATTTGGATGAAACAGTTATTTTTTGCAGAAGTCCATGGACATCTTTCCTAACGCAGGTCCCAGGAACTGAACTACAGGCTTCCCTTGGGAGGGAGCTAGATTTCCACATAAAGGATCAAAACACAGCTCTGAGCAGCTTGGGTCAAGGGCGAGGCCTACCGCGGGGTTGGGCGGCAGGAGAGGGGTGCTGAGCAGCTGGTTTGCCTCCTCCCAGTGGGCCTGCAGCATGGCCTGCAGTCGCTCCACCAGCTCCACCCGCTGCTCCTCTAGCTGCTGGTTCCCACTCTGCAGTTCACGCACTCGTGCCTGCTCCCGGGCCAGTCTAAAGAGAAGCCAGAGGGGTGATGTGGGGCCTTGGAGAAAGCAGAGACTCGGACAACAGGAAGAGTCAGAAGGGAAGGTGAGATGTGAAATTCTGAAAGGAGCTGGGCCCGTGCAGAAAGGACAGGTCTCAGGGGAGGCAACTTGTCATCATTCCCACGGAGGCTGAGGCCTAACAGGGATGCTCCAGGGACCGGTACCTGAGCTCATAGTCCTGAGCCACCTGCTGCTGCCTTTCCTCTCGTTCTGCCATTTCCACCTTGAACTGAGCCAACTGGGTGGACAATTCCTGCTGGTGCTGTCCATTCAGCTCCTGCAGCTGCTTCCTGAGGGGACACAGGTGAGAAATGAGGACTGAGTCTGGAGACAGGAGAAGTAATCAAACAAGGGAAAACCAGAATGTGTGCCTGTGAGAGTCAGCCAGCCAGCCGGCCAACCTGGGCCTGGCACAGGGGGGTTCAGGAAAGAGGTAAGGACAGCTGGTGTCTTAGGATGAGTTCCCCAGAGGCAGAGACTGAGGTGAGGATTTATGGGGAATGATTCAATTAAGAAGCATTTCCAGAAAAAAACTGGGAGGGGAGTAGGCAGAGGAGGCTCAATCCCACAGGGTAATTCTGGAGATGCTGTAGGTCACAGCTTAGCATTGTGCCCATCAGGGGCTAGGGAGCTGGAAATTTTTATTCCTGTACCCACCAGTTATTGGTTAAGTGCTGCTTCCAGTGGGATGAAGACTGAAAATTCCCAAGCATGTCTGGCTCTCCCTGTGAACCCAAAGGCAGCTCTCTCACAGAGAGACTGACAGGGCCGGTGTGTTGGAAAATGGCAAAGGGGTCTGAGAGGGTTTGGGCAGGGCCCCAACACCAGCTGCTGCTGGGGGGACAGGCAGCACCCCTCCAGCCCGGGGTACCTGTGATGCTCCCTCAGGGAGGCTGCTTGCCGCAGGCTGCTCTCCTGAGCCTGCGCCAGCCGCTCTGTCACTCGCTGCTCCAGCTGCACGGCCAACTCCGACTCCATCTGGATCCGCTGGCTTTCATACCGAGCCTGGGGGTAAGGGGAGGTGGGGTAATAGCTCAGTTCTGTTTGGCTTAGAAGAGGATGGAGGATACAAGGTAGACAAAAAACCCACATACCAACATTCCCTCATAAGCCTAAGGGATCAAGAACAAGAATTCTGCCACAAGGAGTGGAAGAGGTTTCCTTTCCTCATTAAGGTGCTCACACCTTATATGTATACAAAAGTAAAAATGACTTTGGACCAAAAAAATGTTGTTTTTTTTTAACCAAAAGAAATGATAGGTAGAACAACCAAGTCTGTTACCATGTCTGAGATAACACATGCAGTATTTCTAGCGCAGCTCCTGAAACCCCCCCCGGGACAGGGGTTCAATAAATGTCCGCGTTCCTTCCTCCTAAAGCAGAATCGTTGTCTCTGTTTTCTCACCTCATATTCTTTCTTCAACTCACTGACATTTCCACTCACAACTAAGAACTTAATTTCTAAATCTCACAGTGGTTATTTCTCAGTCTTTTATCTTACATGATTTCACTGCAACACCTGCCTTTTTCCTTCTAAAATCATTTTTCCCTTCACTCCCATGGGACCAGCAGCCCTGCATCTCATCCTGTCCGACTGTTCCTCAGTCTTGGCTGATTGCTTCTCCTCCAGCTGCCCATCAAAGCCAAATGCTTCCTTGAGTTCTGGCCTCAGTTTTCATTCTGGCCATATGCTATCATTCTACATCACTGATGCTTTTAGGCCTTTTTTTTTTTTTTTTTTTTGCTACCATATATACCTTAAAACCCTTTCTAAATCTCTCTCTTTAAACTGGACTTTCTTCTAAGCTTTAAGCCCATATACCCAGAAATCTACCGAATAGCTCAAATAAAACACATCTAAAAGTGAGCTCATTTGTTTTTCTACCCTAAAACCTTCTTTTGCTGTATTTCCTGCCTGAGTTAATGGCACCTCTCTCCACTGAAACACCCAAGCTATTTGAAAAAAGTGGAACGAGAAAAAAATAGTAAATCTAAAATATGACAAGAAAGAAGAAAATAAACACTGAATAGGCAAGACAAAATAAGATAGAAAGTTAAGACATAGATTCAGCTATGAATAAATTAAATTAATGTTCTAGCTAAAAGGCAAATATATAATGGTTGAAGTAAAAAGGTTAGAAAAATATTTGTCAGGGAAACTCTAAAACAAATGCTTGATTGAAACATGCTGTACACTAGAAATTGACTCAACACTGTAAACTGACTATACTTCACTAAAAAAAGAATGCAAAATAAAGACTAATATAGATCTAGTAATGTAGGCAAAAATAGACTCTAAGGCAAAAAGCCTTATAAGAGATAAAGAGAGTAATCACAAGGATAAAACATTCAGTTTACCAGGAAAGATACAGCAATTTTTTAAATTATATGCATCTAATAACCTCAAAAAGTATAAAGCAAAATCTGACAGACTACAAGAGAAACAGACAAATCCATACTCAGTGAGATTTTAACAGAAAAAAATAAAAAAGAACATAATGGTTTTTTTTTAAGAACATAATGATTTAGACAGCATAGTTAACAAACTAGACACAAAAAGAAATACTCACACAAAATTGCACCAAGCCACTATAAAATATATATTTTCAAGCACACATGAAATGTTTAGAAAACCTGACCATATATTAAGGCATAAGTCTGAATAATTTTCAAAAAATTTAAATAATAAAAATAGCATATTCTCTCACAATGTCCACAAGAAACTCTCAAATGATGGGGATGGGACAAGAAGAAAGAGAAAAGGGAGTGGTGGGGAAAGAGAGAGAGAGAAGTGCAGAGACAACAGACAATGCAGCAAAAATGTCAACTGGTGAATCTTAGTGTATTCATTATACTTACTATTCAAGCAACATTTCTTTAAGTAGAAATATTTCAAAACAAAAAGGTAGGTGGAATACATATATGTAAGTAATTTTTTAAAAAGACCCTGCTCTCTAATCACAAACAGATAAGCTATAAATCAATAATAAAAAACACCCTATAGTTTGGAAATAACCCAGGAGATCAAAAAGTTAATTATATAAAAAAACAGTATTATTCAGAACCAAACAATAAAGAAACTATCACACAGGATAAGTTACAGGATCAGTACTTATGGAGAAATTTAGAAGAGAAGGCTGAGAAAATGAACAAGTAAGCATTCGTGTTAAGAAGATTTTTTTAAAGAATAGCAGAATAAACCAACATAAGGAAGGAAATAAAGTACAGGAAGGAAAAAATAGAAAAAAAAAGATCAACAAAGCCAAAAGTTAATTCTCTGGAAAATAAATTCAATTAAACCACAAGTAAGACGGTTTTAAAAAAAGAGGATGAGAGGATGACACAAGTGAATAATATCCAGAATGAAAAAGTAGAAAAGATGCCATGGACATTAAAAGGTTAAAATTATGAACAACTTTAAGTCAACAGATTACAAAATATAGACTAAATATATATAGAGAGAGAGCACCAAAAAAATTCAAGAATAAATAGAAAGCCTAAATATTTCTATAAATATTAAAGAAACAAAGTCAGTAATCAAATATCAAGTATTCAAGAAATACATTAAATCTAACCTTACAAACTATTTTGAAGTATAAGAAGAGAGGGATTAGATCATGTTTCTAGTACTGGCAGATTAAGTTATCTAATGCTGAACAAAAACAAACAAACTGAATAAAATACTAAAAAATACATCTAGTGCTCGCTTCGGCAGCATATATACTAAAATTGGAACAATACAGAGAAGATTAGCATGGCCCCTGCGCAAGGATGACACGCAAATTCGTGAAGCGTTCAATATTTAAAAAAAAAAAAAGAAAAAAAATCTATATCTATATCTATATCTATATCTATATCTATATCTATCTTCCTAAAAAGCATCAAAGAGGTAACGAAACAGTATGGAATTACTAGGCCAAAGTAAAGGAAAAATGGGAGCCTGGCCAGGTTACAAGTGTGGTAGATAGCCATTTTTACCTTGGGGTTATCTGCCTATCCTAGGAAATTGAAACCTTTGTTTTGACTGCCTTTCAAAAGCAAATGAACAGAAATCAAAGGCCAAGGCCCACTTCAGTTACAGAGTCTAACTGGAGATACTCCCCACAAAAAAACCTGAGATTTCAATGAGCTTCACCCTCAGAGTGAAGGTGAACCTGAGTGGAAGAGTACATAAAATTAAAGCTCAGTTTGAATCACCCAGGAATCCCAACCTGGAAAGTTTGGTTTAAATTGATCCTGGACTTACAGTGTCTTTCAGGGCTTGGTAGAAGCAAATGCAAATTTTCTCTGGAGCAAAATACTTTCATTATAGGCCTCAAATTATGACTATGATTTTTCAAATACAAGGTCCAGCACACAGTAAAAAATTAACAGGGCCTAAAGAAACTAAACTCCATGGGAACCAGCAAAAACAAGGGACAATAGAAAAGGATCCTCAAACACTTCAGAAATTGGAATTATCATCTATAGATAATAAAACAGTTTAAAGTAATCAAAGGCAAACTTGAAAATATCAAGAACAAGAAACTATGAGAAATAAAGATTTGAAAATAAAAATAATAGTAGTTTGTAAAATAAAAAATATAATAAATGAAAATTTAAACTCAATGAGTGGATAGAACAGTAGATTAGACAAAGTTGAACAGAGAATTGGTGAACTGGAAGACAAGAAATTATCCAGAGTGAACATGAAAATACAAAAGATGGAAAATACAAAACAGAGGATGAGCAACATAGATACAGGGAAAGGGGCTCAAATATACTCAATCAGATTCCAGAAAGAGATGGCAGAGATAATGGAGGAGAAATGATATGCAGAGATAATGACAGAATTTTCCAGAATCGAAGAAAGACAACTTCCACTTATGCAAGAAGACTAAAGAATCCCCAAAAGAATTTCTTTTCTTTTCTTTTTTTTTTAAAATACATGAACCACACCCCAGTAAACCTGATAAAAAACTACAAAGAGAAAGTTTCAAAAGCAAGAGTGGTCAACTGAGAGCTGACTTCTCAACAGCAATAATGGAAGCCAGAATGATGTTCTCAGTATGTTGGAACAACTGCCAGCCTAGAATTTTACACCCAGGAACTATTTCAAAAATGAATGTGAAATAAAGACATTTTCAAAAGCGAATTAATAAATGAATAGATGAATGAATGAAGAAAGAAAGATGGATTTTGCCACCAAGTAGAACATGCCAGACAGAAGGTCTGAGTTCAAAGAAGGGAAGAAAAGCAAAGAAAGTAGTAAATTATGTGGATACCTCTAAATGAATACTGACTTTATAAAACAAATTAATAATGTCTCATGGTGGTTTTTTACTTTTAAAAAATAGAATTAAAAAAAAAAGAGTGATCATAAAAAGAAAAAAGGAGTAATGTCACACAGAGTAGGAAACATCAGGGGTCAGTCCTTACACTAAAACAACCATTAAGCTCAGAAAAAACTGTCAAAATCAACTATTTGGGAATTCTGAAACCTGATCAGATGCCTAAAGCAACCAGGAGAGTGCTTGTTGAAGGAAGAGGCTGCTGAACTTTGGTAAGAGAGCTGCATGCGTGAACCAGCTACCATCCCCCATCTGTGTTACTAGAGTGGCTGCCTGAAGCAAGGGGAGTAAGGACCTTATCCTCCAAAAATGTGGGACTGCAAGTCTTGGTCAGTCTGGAAGTTCCCTGAGGAACCAGAGAGGACAACTGCCTTTGCTTTAAGCTCCTTGGGCTACAGAGACTTCTCTGGTTCCATCCATCAGAAGATTTAAAGAGACATATATACTCTTTTTAAAAAATTTTTGGGGCAAGGGGAAGGGGAACCCAGACATTTAAGAAAATCTGTTAGGTCACAAGATAATCACAGAGATAATGGAACAGAAATGTCAATTACCACACACAACAAGAAATACTATTTGCAAAAACCATTTGGAAAAGTCACTATACAAATAGATGGCTGTGGCCATCAAAATAAATCCCTGAGGAGGGAAAGAATATGATTTCCAGAGTTACTACAGTACTCAAAATACCCAGATTTCAACAAAAAATTATAAAACATGCAAAGAAATAGGAAAATATGCCTCATTCAAAGAAAAAAGAGACTCTAACAGGAACTCTCCCTATAGAAGCCCAGACATTGGGATTACTAGTCAAAGACATTAAATCAAGAGTCTTAACTATGGACACTATATGGACAACAAACTAAGGGAAATCAGAACAATGTAAGAACAAATAGGAAGTGTCAATAAAGAGATAGAAATTATAAAAAGGAACAAACAGAAATTCTAGAGCTGAAAAATACAATTGATGATATAAAAAATTCACTACATAGTACTATGTACCTACTAGAATAGCCAAAATCCGGAACACTGACACGCCAAATGTTGGTGAGAATGTGGAACAACAGGAATTCTCATTCATAGGTGTTGGAAATACAAAATGGTACAGTCACTTTGGAAGACACTATGGTGATTTCTTACAAAACTAAAGGATAGGTAACTATCCTTACCACATATCCAGCAACCACAACTACTAGACAGACTCCCCAGCTAGCTGGTGAGCTCCCTGTTGGCCAGGACTGTTCCCAGTTCCTAACTCAGAGCTTAACATAGAGGGGCCTTCAACAGGCTTACTGAATGCACGCGTTCACACACACAGCTAGCGCCAGTTCAGGGGACACAGCAGCTTATAAATTGCTACTGAACTGTTTACTAACGTCTTTGCCCTTGGCCCTCCATGATAAATGAGTCTCCATGTGGTCAGTCCTCCAATTCAATGGGCGAGGTGAAAAGTAAAGAGTGTGTTTTTTCAAACACTGGCCTCACTAACTCAGAAACTGGGTATCTCCTTAAGTCAATCATTAATAAGGAAAAAAGTCTCTTAGAAACTCATTAATTTGCCCTTTACACACAAAAAAACAGAGGTCCATAAAGGTCAAAATTCTAGTTAGAAATGGGAGCGTCTGCCATGACTCCTAAAAGTCCCTCTGCCTCAGACCCACTTCTCCTCACCAGGAATGCTCCTCAGGAGCCCTCTGCCTCCTGACCTGCACCAGGCTCATCTCCAGCTGCAGGGCATCTCTCTCTCTGCGAGCTGTATCCAGGTCTCCTTCCAACCGCCGCACCTCAGACTGCACCAAGGCCAGCTGCTGCTGCGCCTCTCGGGCTGCCTGCGACTCCCTCTGGGTGTTCCCCTAAGAAAGGGAAATCAAACTGAAGTTCGTACCTCACTTCCTGTCTCCTGGTTACCTCAATTCCCCGATTCATCCTTCCAAACCCTAAAACCCAAGCTTCTTCTCTCTTCATATTTGACCTATTTCCTGATATCTCTGTTTAATCTCACCCTTCGGCCTCCCATGTATTTGATGCCCCAGACCTTCCTGCAGGCCCTACACTCTCAATCTTCTCTCCCACATACAGTTCTTCCCTCTCCATCCCAGTCCCTGTGCCGCATATTCTGACATCCACCTCATTCGATTATTTTGTCCCTAACCTGTTCCCCATTCTCCAGCTGCCGCTTTTACCTTCTCCCTTTCCAGCTGAGCCTGGCTCTCCTCCTGCAGTGCCTGGTAGCGTTCCTTAAGCTGACGCTCTTGCTGGGCCCGGGTCTGCCGCTCTTCTTCTAGGGCCACCTGAAGGGTCTCCAAGAGTCGACGCTCACTGAGTTGCCCAGCCCGAGCCTCATCCCGTTCGTCCTGCAGGGCCCGGCACTGCTGCTGTTCTAGCTCCAAGCTCAGGGTTAGCGCTTGCCTTTCCTCTTCCTATAGCCCCATGAGGAAACCAAGATCCTTAGCATGTCCTCAAGAGACCAGCAATCTGCCCCTCACCCCCATACAATGTGACCACTGAGAATTATATCCATTAAAATGCAACACTTAACAAGCCTGCAGGATTATAATGTAGTAAATAAGAGCTTCTGTTCCAGAATTAGGTAGATCTGGGTTCAAATCTCAGATGAATCCCAGCTCTGCATTTACTATGTGTTCTCAGGCAGACATCCTAATCTGTAAAATGGGCATAACAGTACAGTCTACTGTATGAGGATTAAAGTTAAAAGCATATGAAATTGACACAATATTGTACTTCAATTAAACAAAAGATTTATAAAGCATATGTAAAGCATGTAGCAGAGTGCCTGGCATGTAGTAAACACTCAACATACAATAGCGATCACCATCATCATCAAAAGAAATTCCAGAAAGACTAGAAAATCCAGCCTACACCCACGCACTAGCCAATCGGCAGCCATCATCAGCACTCTTTTTTTGTTTTGTTCTGTTTTATTTTGTTTTATGAGGGAGAGGTAATTAGGTCATCAGCACTCTTGGATGTAGCCTGTTAAGAATACAAGTAACAGCATGCATGTAGCAAGCATGTGTCATGCATGCAAGAAATTCTAAACCTGGCTACTAATTCATAGGGGTAATCATCTTATCATTTCAGCAATTAGAAACTTGCTCATCCCATACCATTTTTGGCTATGCCCTAGACCAGAGTTCCCAAACCTGGCTGAACAAAATCACCTAGAAAATTCCTGAAAATACTTAGGTTCCCCAACCTCCTATATATCAAAACCTCTGGGAAAAGGTCCCAGAAATCTATATTTTACAATAATTCCACAGATAATTTTAGTGCAGGTACAATTTGCAGAGTCTTTCAAACTTACTTTGAAAGAGCTCACTTTCTATAGTGTATCTAGCAGAACTAGCAGAACTAGACGCACACTTTGCCCTGGTGCATCTCAAATTATGAACTCCCACAATCCACCAAAACCCCATATCCCTCTCAAAATAGTTAACAGCCTCTACTGGAATTAACCCTGCCCAGCGTTCTCACCAGGGTCTCTCTTTCCCGTTGCTGCAGTCTGGCACTTTCCTGCTCACGATTCAGGGCCTCCACGGCCTCAGAAAGGCTTTGTTCCAGGCGGGTTACTGTCTTTCGGGGAGAGAGGAATGCAGGACAGAGGAACTGAGGGGAATCCCTGTACATTATATTTCAAAAATAATTAACAACGTAAACTTTAAAGGCAAGAATTAACTAAATGACTTGCAGGCCAAAGAGAAGACCATGTGGTGTGAGGAAAACTGGGAAGATGATCAATGATGCAAGTTTCACAGCAGAAACAGTGAAGGGAGAAGAAATGGGAGAACTGTCAGGCCCACTACTGCAAGACTGAGGTCAATCTGTTGGGAACCCTGATTCCAGAGCCATTTCTACCCTCTTCCACCCAGCCATCAGTGACTAGGTTCTAATGCCGCGTGATCCAGGTTGCCCACCTCCTGCTGCTTGCTTCTAGTGAGTTCAGCGGCCTGGCGTTCCTCCTGGAGTCCCCGAAGCACCTCTGTCCGCTCAGCTTCATGCCGGTTCCAGCCCTCCACCACGCGGGCCAGGGTCTCAGGAGAGGAAAGTCAGACAGAATTTCAAGTAATTTTTTTGCCCTCTTTCCGCCCACAGGAGCAGGGTCAACAGCCACCTTCTCCCAGTAGTCAGCAAACCTACCCCACACCCAGCTCCTAAAGTGAACAAAGAAACACTGGGTGGACTCCCCCTATTCACTATTAACTGGTGCCCCACCCCATGGAGAGACCCACCCACCTTCCGCTACCCTGGCACCTTGTCCAGTTGTTCAATCATGATATCTTTCTTGCGGTCGGCAGTCACAGCCACGGCTAACTGTTGCTGAAGCTCTAGCACTCGGGTCTGCAGGCTCTGAATGTGGCGCTCACAATGCTGAAAAGAAGGGTGGGGAGTCTAGGTGTTACTATCCTTAGTCTGACCAAAGCACCAAACTTTCCAGCATCTCTATGGGGAAATGGGCTGGAGACAGGGAGCCTGGGTCCCAAGAACAGAATAGGTTTGGAGCAGGAGAATCAGGAATTCTGGAGCAGGAACCTTGAGGCCTGAGACCTCCAACATCTTCTTAGGCCACCTCATGAAGCAGGGGCTTAGCTTCCAGGCTCTTCCCTTTCCCAAATCTTCTGAGAAAAATTTCCAAGGACCTTTTGGCAGGGCTGCAGCAGCCCACGCTGCAGAGTGGGAAGTTATTCCTGCCTTAAGAAGCTTATTGGACACAATGATTCAATAGAACAAGGAGAAAGGGGAGAACCTTTCATTCATGCCCCGGCAGTTTAAAATAGAGGAAGAGAGGGTTTCAAAAATGACAGCACAGCCAACGATTTCAACTTTTCCTCTGTCTCGTCCCTCTCTGTCCCTTTCAGACAGGCTGGGGCTCAGAGAGATAAAGCTCATTATTTCACCGATAGCTATAAAAGCTTTGCACAAGCCAACAAAGTTGGTTGTTCATTCACCAAACATGTATGGAGTACTTCTATGTGTTAGGTATAGTCTAAACTTTAGGAGGACAATGCTGAACAAGATATGATATGACCCACATGGAGCTTAGATTTTAGAGGGGAGAAACAAACAAGATCTATCAGACTTTCATAACCTATATGAAGGAAATAACAGAATGATCTGAATGAATACGTGGAGGGTCGGTGTACCATTCTAGACAGGATGGTCAAAGAAGGCCTCCCTGAAGAGCCAAGAGCCATGTGTGCAAAGTCCCAGCTGGTAGGCTCTTAACTAACTTTCAGCCCTTTTCAGCACTCGGCCCTATTTCTAATCTTTGCTGCTTTCAGAAGGAAGACTTTATATCTCACCTTGCGACGAGTATGCTCTGAATCCAGTGCATCTCTCAGCCCCTGAAAATCCGGGGGATTGAGTGGGGGCCCTGGCCGAAGGCTGGCATAGCGGGGAAACAGATCCTCCAGGGCTTGGGCTGAGCTAGATGGAGACAAGTCTTGCAGTGGCCGGGTGCTGAGCAAATCAGGTAGAAAATATTAGGGTTGGGAAAGCTTTTGAGATCCACTAGTCCAACTGCGACGTTTTACAAATGAGGAAACTGAAACTCAGGGCAAGAGACTTGCCGAAAGTCAAAAGCTCAGAGATAAGTGACAGGGCCACAGACAGCACACAGGTTCTGTGATTCGCCCTATAGTGCTCCCTCCTCTGTCTCATACTCCCTGAAGTACAAGTCTCAGCAGAAACAAGCTAACTCCTCTGGAGGAGGAAGGACTAGAAGCTGGGAGAAAGCCAGGTACTAGGCAGAAGATACCCATTTACCTGTAGGAGTAAAGGGGATAGAACAGAGGAGAGAAAGGATGAAAACTGAAAGCTAAGTGACAAGCATCTTAGGTCCCTAAGAGGTACAAAAGCAGTAAAGGGAGACTAATGGATAGAGCACTTGGCTTTCCAAGAAAGAAAGTGAACCAGCCAGAAGAACCCCAAGGAGAACTCACTTAAGCAAGGTGGCTGTACAGTCACTGTCAAAGGAATCCTCTTCCCGTCTCTCCGAGTCAGCGCTTGGAGTAGGGGCATCCCCTGCAGGCAGCCAGAGGGATCCACAGGCAGGGTCAGGTAAGGATGGGAACAGGGACCACTTGAAGGAGAAGAGAGGAGAGGTCCTTCCTTTCCACTTTACCCTCTCCTCCCACCCCTCTCCCAAAGAACTGGGGCCTTTCCTCCTGAAGTCTCTTTTCTCAGAGGTCTAGGTCCCCAGCTCACACATACTCCACTTCCTTTCTCTACTTTTTCTCATCCCTTAAATCTAGGTTCTCCTCTATAGGCAAGGGGTTTACTCACGATAGGCCACATCACGTGAAGTTTGGAGCATGCTCTGGAGTTGACCCCGAACACTTTCCATCTCAAAGATATGCCTGGAACCATCCTAGAAAAGAGCCATGTGGAAATCAGATGTAATAATCCATATTCTACCTACTGCCAGGGTAGATGGCATCCACTAACCTCTAAAGCCCAATAATTTTTAATCTAGCACCTGGGAAAGCAAGAAAAACAGAACTGACCCAATAAGAAACTCAAATGTTCACAGAAGCCAGACAAGTAGCATAAATGAATTAACTGGGCACCTTAAGACAAGAATGGTGAGGATTCCTGCCAGCTAGACAGCAAGTCCCTTTCCCCTATCTAAAGACTCTGCAGTCCATGGCTATCAGTTTTTCAAACTCTGGGAGGCTTAACTAGTCTGCAAATTGGTTATGACACCTGTTCTATCCAACACTATCTTCTCTGTAACACGTATAATTGATTAAACTATGTTTTAATGACTTAAATGCCAAATTTTGAGCTATACAATCAAAATAGTTTTGAGCTGGAAGGATCTTAGCCTATGTTGCTGCTATCCTTAAGTCCCTAGTTGCCTCCTGGGATGAAGAAACCTTATCCTCACTCCCAGCATCCATGTCCCAATCAAAGCACAGCAACCCATCCCACAGATGTCTCTGGCAAACAAACAATATTAGGAAGTTTCACAATTTTCCAAATTATGGTGGCCCAGGCCACTCTCTCTCTCATAAACATTTGCTCCCAGGCACAAGCATAGCTGACTATGTAGTTAAAAGGAAATTGGAATCCAACAATAGAAGTTCAAGCCTCAGTAAAGCTAATTTTTTTAACCATCCCCAATCCCAAGACCCCAGAGGTCCCCAAGACACATCTCCCTCACCTTTTTCTTCAAGTTGTTCTCCAGTCCAGCCGACAAGCTGCAACTCAGCTCTTGTGCCAAGCCATCTAACACCTCATGAGGAGGTGGGGAGGTGGAGGGTAAATACAGCTGGGCTCGGGCCGTGGTCTCTGCCTGACGACTGAGGTGCAAAGAAGCATAGAGCTGGGAGGTTACTTCAGAGGACACTTGGTTCAGCCCAGGGGCTTCTGATGAATCACTCAGGAGATCCTTGGCCCTGAGAGGTGAGCTGGGGCTGGTAGCTGATGTTGCCATGAGTACAGGGAAGAGACAACTGCAGACAGCAAAGCTGGGAACTCCTGGTTCTGCTTTAGGAGATCCCAGGGGAAAAGTACCAGAAGGAAGATTTGGGAGAAAGGAGGAAGACTCCAAGTGAAGGATCCTTGTTGAATGAAGGTACGGAGGCTTTCTGGTTAGAGGAAAGGTTTCCAAATGTCCCAGAGGCCATGGGAGAGGGCAAAGGATTTTCTTTCCATAGCTCCTGGGAATGGTGGGAAAGAAGGGTGCAGCAAGGAAGGGGTGGGGACAGAAGACCTACTGCGGGGCAACAGCACCACTGCAGTTCCTCTAGAGTGCCCAAAGCTTCAGATCAACCTCTAGAAAAGGCTATCACTGGTCAACCGAGCTCTTAAGTTCTCACACCCAGACTGTGCAAAGTGAAACAGACTCAGACTCAACAGGGGCCTAATTTTCGTCCAGCTGGCTTATCCGCCAGTCACCGGGCTCACGCTCCCCACCTCCCCACAACCCTCCGTCCACGGCACCCGTTCTACCCAGGGTCAACCCTCACATACATCCCTTCCGATCCCTCCTGGCAAGAAAGCCATAGCAAGGCTCCCCAGAATCCCTCCCACCCTATTACCCGCAAAGAATCTTTGTGAACACTCAATCACGCCCTCAGACGTCCGTAAAATGTACAGGGCCTGAAGCCTAGCCTGAGATCCTCTACCCCGACCACACCGTTCCGACTAGTCTCCACACTTCCAGTCCTCAGCCTTGCAATTTGCCAAGGTGGGAACGAGGGATTGCCCTCTTCCTCTAAGCCCCGGTCCAGGAAGACCAAGACACCCCCTTTCTCGCGCCCTTCCCCACACTCAAAACCGTTGGCAGCCTCCCGCCCACCGTCCGTAACCCCGCCTCGCTCGCCTTGATGACGTCACCTGCCCAGGAAAACTCTCCGCGGCTCTCAACTTCTGGCGCCCGAGCCTAAACACGCACGCGCAGATCCGGAAGCCACGATTGGCTGAGGGAGGTATAGGGGTGAAGCTGTAGCGTGAGGACATGGTGGGGGCGGGGCTCCGCGAAACCGGAAGTATCGAATGACGGGCATTCCGAGCAGTTCCGGTGAGTCCGGGGGTTGGGTACCCCTCTGGTTGGAGGGATCTGGGACTGAGAACTGGAGCCCAGGGAGTGTGGGCGGTTCTGCAGCGAGGCTCACATTCTCTGACCTGCAGATGACTGTCCACAACCTGTACCTGTTTGACCGGAATGGAGTGTGTCTGCATTACAGCGAGTGGCACCGTAAGAAGCAAGCGGGGATCCCCAAGGAGGAGGTGATCAGAGGGCCCCGCGCAACCTGGGTGACCTCGCATATCCAAATGCACATAGCCCCAGTCCAGCCCTCCTCTCCAACCCTGGCTCGTTCCCACCCCTGCCCCGTCTCTTTTTAACAACCGAGAACTAACTGCCCCTCTCCCTTCAGGAATACAAGCTGATGTACGGGATGCTCTTCTCTATCCGCTCGTTTGTCAGCAAGATGTCCCCGCTAGACATGTACGTGGAGTCTGAGGGGATGTTGAGGGAAGGAGGGAATTTGGGGGTGGGGGAAACTTTCTGGAGTGGAAGTGACATTGGTCCCCAGAGAGGGTAAGAAGACAGAGAGAGTGCTGAAGCTGGCAGGAACGGTGGTGGGGAAGATCTGAAGCTAGAGGTTGGGTGCAGGAGCTAAATTGAGGGGTGAAGATGGGAGGTGTCTTTACTCACCCAGGCTCCTACAAACGGTTTTGTTTAAAGAGGGAGTCAACCTAGAGTGTATCAGAAGTATCTCTTTGGGAGAGATTACGCTCCCATTCCTTAACATCCTCATCTCTGCAGGAAGGACGGCTTCCTGGCCTTCCAAACTAGCCGTTACAAACTCCATTACTACGAGACACCCACTGGGATCAAGGTTGTCATGAATACTGACTTGGGCGTGGGACCCATCCGAGATGTGCTGCACCACATCTACAGTGCGGTCAGTGCCAGCCCCTTGGACCCTTCCCCTAAAGCCTCAATAGCCATGGCCACTTAGAGTCCCAAGATTCCTTCAGCTTTCCTATCTCAATCCTAATTTATTGTTTCTCTGTTGAAGTCAGTTTTCTTGGGACCCTTTAGGTCCTTATATACTCCCACCACCATTTTCTCCTCAAGGAGGGTTTTCCTCCCAGCCCTTGATCCCCGTGCATTCACATACCCTTGAGGTTATACTAGATTTGGGGTTGAAAACAAGAAGTCTCCAAAGCCTGGCTCTAACACCCTCCCCCTCCACAGCTGTATGTGGAACTAGTGGTGAAGAATCCCCTGTGCCCGTTGGGCCAAACTGTGCAAAGTGAGCTTTTCCGCTCTCGACTGGACTCCTACGTCCGCTCTCTGCCCTTCTTCTCTGCCCGGGCTGGCTGAAGGAAGCACTCTACCTCACTCCTCAGAAGAATCCCTGTCTGTCCGGGGCCCTTCCTAACCTGTTTCACCTGAGGGCTCCCACTGCAAGCCCTGCTGCCCCACCCTCGTCCCAGCCGCCACGGTCAAGCCCCTTGACAGCCCTCCCAGGGGAACAGCCTAAAGCCCTCGCATCAAAGGAAGGCAGGCTACAGGAGTCCTTTCACCTCCAGACCAGGTCCTCTCTCCAGTTTTATCCTCTGTTTGACCCTGCGAGAAGTACAGAATAAACTTTTTGTCACCCTCTGCAGTTTGAGTGGTCGATTAGGCCTGCCCCACTCATGAAGGTGTGAACCAGGGTGTCCACATCCCCTGAGCCAGCAAAGAGGCTTTGTCTACGGGTTTCTTAGTGGAGGCACTATTAACATTCGGGGCTGCGTAATATCTTGTGTGTATATGTGGGGGGGCTGCCATATGCTTTGTCCTAGCTGCCACTCACTAGATGCTGGCGGCACATAACACACACACACACACACACACACACACACACACACACACACACACACACACACACACACACACACACACACACACACACACACACACACACACACACACACACACACACACACACACACACACACACACACACACACACACACACACACACACCCTCCCCAAGATTGTGATACTCAGAAATGTCTCCAGACCTTGCCAAATATCCCCTAGGGGACAAAGTTACCCCCGTATTGAAAACTACTGGGCTGGAGTAAGGCCGACCTGCCTCGAGGTCCAGAGAAGTGGAGAACCACCGTCCTGGTTCTACTCTCTAGTTCCTCAGAGCCCACTGAACAATCAAGCTGCTGGGCTTCGGAAGGTGGAGCTTATGCAGATAAGCGGCAGGTTTTGGCAGGGAGGAGGTGGCTTTATGCAGATAAGGGGGCGGTGCCTGCATGTTGATTAGCTGGGCCAGCTGCCGACGCGACTGGGAGCCTAGCAGGTCCCGCTGCGGTTCGGGCTAAGGTGGCCTTTCTCTTCCTTGCTCACCCCCCCACCACCCGAGGTTCCTACCCTCAGAGGATCCCCCTCGACCTTTACCCTCATTCATTTCTCCCTCTGCTCCCCGCGGCAGTGCCCCCGTATCCTAATCGTTCCACTCGTGGCGCCCCCCGCGTTTCTCCTCTCCCGCCGCAAACCCCGCGACCTCCAGCAGCCCGCCCCCGCGGGCCCGATCCTGCCTGGCGGCTCCCGCCGCAGCCTCCTCACCCTTCCCGCTCTCCCAGGGCTCGCACCACTACATCCGCGGTTGTCTCCCCTCGGGCTTCCCGATTCTCTCCTCCCGCCCCCTCGGAGCCCCCTCCCCCGCCCTGGCCAGCAGGCATGCAGGTGTCTATCGCTTGTATCGAGCAGAACCTTCGCAGCCGAAGCAGTGAGGACCGTCTGTGTGGACCCCGGCCGGGCCCCGGGGGCGGTAATGGCGGGCCGGTCGGCGGGGGGCATGGGAACCCTCCGGGGGGAGGAGGGTCGGGCCCCAAGGCTCGGGCCGCAGTGGTCCCCCGACCCCCAGCACCCGCTGGGGCCCTCCGAGAGAGCACCGGCCGAGGCACTGGCATGAAATACAGGTATGGCGGTGGCCGGGCAGCCCGCCACATCTCCTGAGCCCTCCCCTTTCCTGACCCCTGAAGCTTCCTGGGATGCTGCCAGGACCCCCTCAGACTTCACTAAGAAGGTCCCAGCTCATTCTATCTCTTCTTGCCATCACTCCCTTCCATGTTCCCTCTCTTGGTCTCCATCGATACCCCTGACTAGTAGAAAATCAAGTTTGCCAAGGTTGACCGGGTCCTGTCAGACTAGGGAATGCTCCCAAGCCTCCCTCCTTACCCCCAGCAAGACCAGGGATGCATGGATCTCCAGGCTGCGCACCCCTCTGGAGTGTCCTTGGGTCTGTGTCCTGGGAAGAGAGGGGAAGGAAACAGCTTCCCACTCTGGCCTGCTCAGGGTGCCTGACCCAGATACTGCCCCCACCTGCCCCAAGGTCTCCTGCAACCTTTCTTAGTTGGGAGGGCAGTGGGGCCCTAAGAAGGATGGACCACATTTCTCAACCCCATGCTGAGGGACAGGGGCCAGGTGGGGAAGGTGGACTGAAATGTAATCGACTATCTCAGAGAACTGCAGGGCTCTCAGAACTAGCAGTAGGGGGGAGGGGATGGACTCCTACTTGGGAGTGAGCAGAGGTCACTGATTTGACCTGGCTTTGTCACTTGAGGAATCTGATCCCCTTGGTGTGGTGGTCCTGATCCAGAAGCTAAGCCAACTACCTGGGTGGGGGTCTTGGGAAGAGGGGGCTTTCTGGTTGGAAGACAGACTTCCCAAGCCAACAGGAGCAGAGGGATTGCAGAGGGGAACAGGGAGAATTGGCCTTTCCTACTATGCCCCTCCCCAGGTGTCCTATTTGCCTTTGCTGGAGGCCCATCTGCCTAGCCTATCCAAAGACCCTTCCTGCCTGAGTGCCTGAACTTGACTTGGTTTACCCCTTCCACCCCAGTGTCTGCCCTTTAGCACAGCACTCTGAGGACCTGTTTTCACAAACATCACGATCAGCCAGTTACATTCCTTCCAGCCACCCCCACCCCCCATCTGGACTCCACACATCCCAGAGATGACTCAGACACAGACAAGACCCACCAGAAGAAACGCTAAGCAGGCAGCACATCTTCAATGTGATAGGAGGGAAAAGAGGCATTGGACAGTGGCTCCAGAGGAACAGTCATATGTTCACTTACACTATGGCCATAGCACTGCCCAATTCAGTGGGCCCACTGAGTCTAGTTTCTTTGGCCTGAGACATCCTGAGGGCATCTCAGTCTGGAAGGAGAGGAGCTGGAGGCTGATAATCTATGTCCCTAATGGAGTCTCCACCCCTTCCTGCTGCTTCTGTATCCTGCAGGAACCTAGGAAAGTCTGGTCTTCGGGTCTCCTGTCTTGGCCTAGGTGAGTTAGAAAGAAGAGGAATGAAAGGAAGGGGTGTTCTTTCATGGCTGGCCCCCACAGGTCTCACTTGCCTGGCTTCTCTCTTGCAGGTACCTGGGTCACATTTGGTTCTCAGATCTCAGATGAGGTATAAGTGATGGGACCTAGACAGGGTGAGGGGGTGTGAGGGAACCAAAAAGGGGGGAAATGGATTTAGATAGGGGTTTGGACAACAAGCATGGAGAATGGTGGACCTGAGGGTGGAGGATGGGGAAAAGGGAATGAACATGGAAACCAAGGTTGACATGTGATGGGCTAGGGTGCAGTGAGGAAGGTAACTGAGAGGCCAGTGGTTGATCTTCAGCTCTTTCTCTTACCATCCTAGACAGCAGAGGATGTGCTGACAGTAGCCTATGAGCATGGCGTAAACCTGTTTGACACCGCCGAAGTGTACGCAGCAGGAAAGTAAGGACCAGGGTCAAAGAGCTAAGTTACATTAGGAAGGCCGAGGGAACATCAGGGCTTCTTGGTTTTCCCCCTAAAGAACCCCAGGAATTCTGCCTCACTAAGTTCCAACTTTTCGGCCAGTGGGAGTTGTAGTCCCAACATCAGCCTCTCTCCATCTTTGAGAGCAATGAGGCATACTGTGTGGTCAAAATAAAATAAAACCAATAAATATTTCCTGGACATCAGTTATGTGCAACTATGTGAGGATGACAAACCTAAATGACAAACACACTGAACCACATTACACATGGTTTCACACTGGGAATAGCCAAAACCTAGGATAACCTACCTACCCCTGCCTCCTCCCCTTCTGGCAAACTCTTCTGCTTCTCTTTAAGACTTGGCCTAGATGTCAGCTATTCTGAGAAGTCTTTGCCCAACTCCCCACAGTTGGTCACCAACCCCCTCAGCTCCCAAAGCACTTTATATGCCCTCTGGCACATAGTTCATCAATTATTGGTTTACAAACCACATTCATTGCTCAACTGGGAGGCTCCTCCTTCCACAGGCCTTGTCTTGCTCTTCCCCATGTCACCTAAGTACTTGCGCAGAGCCTAGCACAGAACAGGCACTGATGGGATGCCATCAGTAAGCCCTTAAAAAGCTCACAGTCTAAGTAGTTAAACAAACAAATCAAAAGACAAGGAGGTATGAAAGATTAAATAACAATGAAACACTTCAGTAACAGCCCACCATGATTTAAGACTTGTCACACATTAACTCATAATTAAGTGCCAAAGAATTGTGTAGCCAGTAAGAGCTATGGAAGCTGACAAGGACTGAACATAGCTTATAGCAATCAGAGAACATTTTCCATAAAATTAGGCCGAGTCCAAGCTAAACTCTGGAAAATGGGTGGGATTTTGCAGAGGCTATAAAGGGGAGGGCAAAGCAGATGGTTGGAACCAGATGAAGCAGTGCCCTCCCTGGCTGTGCCATAGCTGGTCCCTCTCCTCTCATCCTATCCAGTCCCTTCAGCACCCAGAACAGAGCTTGGAATACAGTTGATGCACAACTGATATTTGTTGAATGAATCAATGAAAACAATATGACTATACCCTAGTTCCGGGAACCCCTCTTACGGTCTAGGATGGGGATTTATGCTCCGTATTACAAGAGAGGAAGTTAGTTGAAGGGAAAGGTGGAAAGGAGGAGAAGAAACTGATCCACCTTGGAGGGGTCAATTCTTCTGCACTGTCTTCCTTCCAGGGCTGAAAGAACCCTAGGCAACATCCTCAAGAGCAAAAGTTGGAGGTAAGGCATGTTTGGGGGAGGCGGGGCTTGCTGGAGACATGATCATTCAAAAATCCTTTTCTTCTTGGTTCTCCCATTTCTGTTTTTTTCCAGGAGATCAAGCTATGTCATCACCACCAAGATTTTTTGGGGAGGACAGTAAGTGGCTGCCTCACTGTAATTGGGGAGATCTACAGGGACTGTGTGAAGGTGCAAGGGATGGGGGTGGGGACAGCAGTCCCTGTACCTGCTACCCCTGTCTGTATTTTGCCTGTGAGAACCCTTGCAATCCCAGTTCCTCATGGTTCCAGGCCAGCCTTGGTCCCTTATCTTTGACACACCTCATCTTTGACTTACCTTTTCCTACAGGGCAGAAACTGAGCGAGGCTTGAGCCGCAAACACATCATCGAGGGTGAGGATTAGGGGCTGGGAACCTGAGGAGGCTGGGGATGGAAGCCAGAGGCATTGGGAACATTCTCTGAAGCTCTGAGTCTAAGACTTTGAATAGGAAAGCTTGGATTTAGGTGGCCATGGCAAAGGGGGTAAGGTCTGAATCCTTAGAAAACTGAAGCGTTAGCACTTACCTGCCTCTCCCCATCCTTACCCCAGGCTTGCGAGGATCCTTGGAACGCCTCCAGTTGGGATATGTGGACATTGTTTTTGCCAATCGCTCAGACCCCAACAGTCCTATGGAGGGTAAAAGCACCCCAACCCTGACAGCCCTTCAAAACTAAGCACTTCTCAAACCCTCAGCATGAAGCCAGCCCTTGCTCAGGAGGCCTCCCAAGCTCCACAGTGGAGGCTCAGACCCCAGGACTTGGACAGGGAGGGAAGTGAAAAGCAGATACCAACCTCTCCAACTCCACTCCACAAGTGGGGTCTTGGTGGAGCAGGCAGAGGTCTGCAGATCTGGAACCTGGATGCCAGGGGTCTGACAGTGAGGCTTTTCCTCTCCTATGTGCCTAGAGATTGTGCGAGCCATGACCTACGTCATCAACCAGGGCCTGGCCCTATACTGGGGGACATCTCGATGGGGGGCTGCAGAAATCATGGTGAGTGTTCCACCCACTTCCCCCTATCCCACAACCTCTTCCCACTTTTCACACAGCCACTCCAAACCCCACTCCACTGGAGGAGGGGGATGGGAGAAAATGGAAGGAGTGCTCTGACTCCCAGCTCTTCCTTACCCCAACCTAGGAGGCCTACTCCATGGCCAGACAGTTCAATCTGATTCCTCCAGTGTGTGAACAAGCTGAGCATCATCTGTTTCAGAGAGAGAAGGTGGAGATGCAGCTGCCAGAGCTCTACCACAAGATTGGTTCGCAGTCCCCTCATCCCTACCTTTCCCTCGGCCTCACCATCACCTAGATCCCTTTCCCACATTCAGTCCTCTTCCTCTTAGGTGTTGGCTCAGTCACCTGGTCCCCTCTGGCCTGTGGCCTCATCACTAGCAAGTATGATGGGCGAGTCCCAGATACATGCAGGGTCACCATCAAGGTGAGATCTGGGGGTCAGGGTGGCAGGAGCGGACTATCTGAGGAGTGGTCATTTGCTAATTCTCCTTGGCCTCCAGGGCTACCAGTGGCTCAAAGACAAAGTGCAGAGTGAAGATGGCAAGAAGCAACAAGCCAAAGTCATGGACCTTCTCCCCATCGCTCACCAGCTGGGCTGCACTGTGGCGCAGCTTGCGATTGGTGAGACACTGCCAGCCCTGGACCCTGCAGGGGCCTTGTCATCTCCTGAGATGCTGCCAAACCACAGATGGGTTTGTCCTCAGGGAGGACCCTCTTCCTCAGAGACACTTTTCAAGTCTATGTGCTGTTTCCCATCAGTTCTCTCTCTTTCTTTTCCTCCTCTGTCTCAGCGTGGTGTCTCCGCAGTGAGGGTGTCAGCTCAGTCTTGCTGGGGGTGTCCAGTGCAGAGCAGCTGATAGAACACCTGGGCGCCCTACAGGTGAGTGGGGTCTCAGGCAGAGCCCATCTCTCTCCCCTTCCCCAGCAGTCAAGGCCTTGCTGTCCAACCCAGAACGGCCTGTGAGGGTCACCCACTACAAGGTCCTCGCTTTGCAGATAAGAGGTCCTAGGGCGAGAAGGCAAGGCAGGGGCACCGCTGCAACTTTTTCCCTGCCACTTGTCCTGGCTGTGCTGCTCCCAGGGTCCTCGAACCTCCTGCCTTCTTCAGGGACCCTGCATGAACTGCCCTCTCCACCACCCCATTCTCCTCCAGGTGCTGAGCCAGCTGACCCCGCAGACGGTGATGGAGATAGATGGGCTCTTGGGCAACAAACCGCATCCCAAGAAATAGTTCGTCGGTGGCGCAGGAACCCAAACCCGGAGCCGCTGCAAGGCCGTGAAACACTTCCCCGCCTTCGCCCCGAGGCCCTCCTGCTCCCGATCCCTCCATTTAGCGGCTGAGGTGGGGCGTCCCCGCCCACTAACGAGTTCCGGCTTCGAGTAGCGATAGCATGAACAAAGCCATATCCTCCCGAAGTGGGGCTTGAGAGGGAAAGTAGTCCGCCGCCCCCTGCTGCGTTCTCCGAGGTCTTCTTGCTAATCCTGGTTATGAGCTACTGGGCCGTCCCCTCTCTGCCACTTGGTCTTGCTCCCTTTCCTCTTCCCCTAATCGCCAAGGTCCAGGGGGAAAAAAGGCAGATACAAAACACATGCAGAGTACCTCAGAAGTGGCCCTTGAAATGTCATCAAGGGGTAATAACAGCCTAGTAAGAAATGAGCTGTGATGTCATCACGGCCAAAGGAAATGGGGCTCTTACATTACTCAGTACAAAGGAAGCCGGGCTGGTCCTGGCATGAAGTAAATGATAATCTTTGGAAAACCAGGAGCCTGCCTCTGCTTCAGGTGGAGGAGGGCTGAAAACGAGAACCAGTGTTGGTACTTTGTTCTTGCTGAGAGGGGTAGGGTGGGGCATACAATGACATAGCACTGATGAGGGAGATTTGATGGTCCATGTATAGCATATCCTGGCAAAAGTGGCCCGGGTCGCCCTTGGAAAGCAGTTGGGCCACGCCTCACAGGAAACAGTGACAGCCTTTAGGTCACGACAGAGAAATGGGGTTGACATTAAAAGGCCTGGGGATAAACTTTTAAGCCTTGGGCAAGACTTCCTACCTGGCAGTGGAGGGCTGTAGTCTTCCTCTGGCAATAATCTTAAAGCAATAATGATGGCCCCTCTTGTGTAAGACTTCCCAGGGAACTGTAAATAAAATCTCAGCTTGATCATCACTCATGGCGTCTGAAATTGCTGGGAGTTGAGAGGCTAGGATCTCAGGATCACATATCTGCCCCCCCAGCCCCTGCCATTAGAAAGTCGAGCACTACCTTTCTCTCCACTGCTCGTTTACCTTAGTGACCCAGCCATTGGGCTCCTGGTCACTGCTTTCAGGAAGAACCCAGGCACCAGATACTTCAGGCCAGTTTTCTTCTGTCCTTCAGTTACCACGTGCCTTAGAACCCAGAGGCCTGGCTTCATAGCTTTGTTGCTCCTCCCTCTGACACTATTATCCTTGCTTTGTTTTGAAAGCTATAATAGCCATGCTTGTTTTCTTCTTGCCTGATACCCACACATGTGCCAAGGAAAACTATCTGGGTGGTTTTCTTAGGGCTGAGTGGGAGGGGCTCTTCAGAGGTTGAAGCTTTGGGATTTGGTGAAGGAGCGGTAAAATGAAAACCAGTCTATGGTTGAAATGATACAGAGAGAGGGAAAGGAGTTATTATAAGTAAAAAAGAAAATAAGTGAGTGATCAGGTGTGAGGGTGGCAGAAAAGCAGAATCAAATGGAATTACCCTTCTTCTTCCCCCAAGAACTCTGATTTCCCTGGTACAGAAAGTGGGTGGGAAGTTACAACCTTTAAACATCACAAGGCAGGGGAGGATGAGCTCTGCTTTCCTTAAAATACAACCTCACCATCTCCCTTTCCCCTTCCTCACCCTTCCTTGATCCTGAAGCTGCGAGAGCGAGTAAAACCAATTTCCAAAAGAGACGTCAGCATCCTGCCATTTACTGGATTAGCAACCAACTGGATTAGCAACCAACCGGATCAACTAATGAATACTTACATCCACTCCTTCCATCTCCCACTCATTTTGGAAGATTGCAGAGGAAACAAAGAGGTGAAATGGATGACTAAACTATGGTTAGTTATTCTGTAACAAACATACACTTTTAAATTCGAAATAGTACTCTCCTTAAATAGTTACCTTGGAGGATGATGATCTTATTTTAATGATGCCTCCTCCATTGCTCATAACACGCCAAAAAGTCCTCTTAGAATTACCTTCAGAGGCAGTTAGAAACCCCTTGTAAGAAACCTTTCGTTATTGTCACACCTCATTTACCATTTATCACTTACCTCGTTCATTAATTTAACAAGTATTTATTTATTGAGTCCTACTATAGTATAGGACAGGAACACAGTGGTGAACAAAACCAGGCTCGGAACAACCTTTGTGGAGTTTACAGATGAGAAAGGCAAACAAATAACCCACCAAACACATACAAACTTCGGCTGTGGGTGTCCAAAGTCCAGAGGAAAGCACATGATGTTACCAGAGTCTATAATGGATATTTGACGTGGTGAGGCTGAGTTGAGAGCTGAAGGATGAGTGGGTATTGCTAAGGTAAAAGCAAGCGGGTTAGGGTAACAGCACACAAGAAAGCTTGGTGGCAGAAAGGAACACACAAGCCAAAGGTCTCCTAAGCCTGTGTCTAAGGAGGGGATGGAAGCGGAATGTGAGACAAGGGTGGCTTCAGAACATATTGGGCATTATAGGGCATTTTAGAATATTATCTTTATCCTCAGGACAGTAGGAAGCCCTCTCTAAATCAGTTATCTACTGATATACAACAGATCACCTCCAAAATTTAATGGCTTGAAACAACTTTTTAAAACTATTTTTCCATGATTCTGTGGGTTGATGGCCCATGTAGGAAACACTGGAAAAGAAGCTGCTTTGGACAGCGAGATCATCAGTTTGGGTTCTTGATAAAGAAGAAAGGAAGTCAAGCAGGTGAGTGGATATCCAGGGCTGGAGCTTAGAAGGGTTTTGGCTGTCAAACACTTTGGGAGCATTTATATAATCAAATCTATCTGGCAAGATTAAGAGTTCATTACCAACTGAAGATATGAAAGCATGAGAGATCTCTAAGCACCATTTCAAAGAGCAGTTCCAAAAAAGTTTTGAATTATGACAGCATCACTGGAATAAGCAGATAGCTTCCCCAATAAAGATGATACAACTCAGAAGTTCTAAAGAAGATGTAAAGTAATTTAAAATTATGATCTACCTCCTCACAAAACATTAACCTCAAAGGTTTTAACGGTTTAGTTAAAAAACAAAACCAGCTTTATGTTGCCTGTTACAGCCAGTAAATACATACCATGGGTATGGAGAAGCCCATCTCGTATTGACCTGAAGAGATGGGTGTTGAAAACGTTGGGTACTGAGAAGATGCAATGAACACACAGTACAGGCTGTGGGTACAAGATGGTAACAGCTACTGCTGTTTACCATATGCCAGGCATCATTCTTAGCACCTTACATGTATAAACTGATTCAATCCTACTATCATCCACATTTTATAGAAGAGGAAACCAAGGCCCCAGAGAAGTTGAGTAACTTGCTCAATGTCACAACTGGTAAGCTGGCTCTAGAGTCTGTGCGATGAACCTCCACAACACAACGTGGACCCAAGTCCAGGAGAGGAGGGTGAGGAGGCAGCTGGGGGGTGGGTGTGGCAACTCAAGGAAATGTGGGCTGTGAGTACTATGTCCTGTTTACCTGTGGGGGACGTCAGACCTCTGAATCATAACTCAGGCTGGGCAGCTTTGCTGCAGCCACCATGGTGTGTGGGTGTCCAGGCCCGGCTACTCAGGATGGAAAGGATTCCCAGCATTCCTAACTCCGTGGTCCTGGAATTCAGGTCCCTCCTTAAGCTGAGATGTCAGCTGGGAATCGAGCAGTTTGAGAATGAAATTTGAGAAGCCAATCTTACAAGAACACAGGGATGTCACATATAATAAAGAAAATTGAGAGCAGCATCTGCTCAAACACCCAGGAGCCCACTAAAGATTGGGCAGAATGGGCTTAGGAAGTATGTCTGGGTGCGGTTATGAAAGAGTGAGAAACCCTATGCCAGTGGCTCGGGCTAGGGCTCAACTTTGCACACAGAACTAAAG
The DNA here is from genome assembly GCF_009834535.1 of Camelus ferus. Lineage (NCBI taxonomy): Eukaryota > Metazoa > Chordata > Mammalia > Artiodactyla > Camelidae > Camelus > Camelus ferus. The sequence continues at coordinate 12,268,375 of NC_045711.1, read as the reverse complement.
AGCTCTGGCTTTGCGTGGGGGATAAAGGAAGACGTGGAGGGAGTCGGGGGTATGCCCCCCACCTTCCAGGTGCAGCATCGCCTGGGCCACCTCCCCCGCTTCGCCATCGTTGGCATTCACAGCCTCGCACCTCCACCGCCCCCACGCGTGCCGCGGCAGGGAGCCGCCTGACCGCGGGGTGACGCCTCTGAGGGGCGGGGTCTCACTATTAAAAGGGGCGAGGGGACGCGGCGCCGGCCCCAGGACAAGCCCGCTCATTCTGTCGGCGGACCCAGCCGCTTTAGCGACGCCCACAAGTCCGCGGCGGACACGATGCAGCTCCTGTTGAGGGTGCCGTCTCTTCCAGAGCGGGGCGAGCTGGACTGCAATATCTGCTACCGGCCCTTCAACCTCGGGGTCCGCGCACCCCGCCGCCTGCCGGGGACGGCGCGCGCCCGCTGCGGCCACACGCTCTGCACCGACTGCCTGCGCGAGCTGGCGGCGCGCGGCGACGGCGGCGGGGCGGCCGCTCGCGTGGTGCGCCTGCGCCGGGTCGTCACGTGCCCCTTCTGCCGCGCGCTCACCCCGCTCCCGCGCGGCGGGGTCACGGAAGTCGCTGTCGACCCGGACTTGTGGGCCCGCTTGGAGGCAAAATCGCGGGCCGAGCGCAAACCTGATGAGACGGGTGGCCGGGTCCGGGAAATCGGCGATGCGGACAGAGAGGTCGACGAGGAAGAGGAGAGCGAGAAGTGGGCGGGGCCTAGGAGCGCGGGGTGGTGCGCGATCCGGCGGCTTTGGGCCCGGGTCCTGGCGCCCGCGCACCGCTGGCGACGCCCGCTGCCTAGCAACGGTGAGGGGCAGCCAGGTGAGGCTGTGGTGGGACAGCGCCCCGGAAAGCCCAGGTTCGGCCGTGTCTTGCCGCTGCTAATCCTCCTCCTTTCCCCCAGTGCTGTACTGTCCGGAGATCAAGGACTTGGCCCACATGACCCGCTGCACGCTGTAACTGAGGAACCCTGAAGCTGCGGCAGAAGGAAGGTGGGAGCTGCATCCTCAGGGCGTGCTGTAGTACAGGGGGCTGGTGCCGAGACTACCCCCTCTCACATCCCGGATTGGCACTGATGGGGGAAATGAGCCAAGGGCAGGAGGGAACGCCCTGGGAGGTGTTGATACTGAGCTGGGGAGGCTCCTAGACGAATCGCCCCCATCTATTGACTGTGCCAGCACTGCATATTCAGGATGGAGTGGCCCAGGAATGATAGATACAAAGTCTACGATGTTCCCGTGGGAGGAGGACAGACTGTTTCCTTAGCTAGGTCTTTGGCTTTTGTCCAGGGCAGCTCTGGTGTGTGGGAGCAACAGGTCCCATTTTAGCAATACTGTGTCAATGATTTCAAAGTTTAAAAAAGATGGAATAGGAGAGAAACAGCTGATTTTCATGTTAACGTTAATCTCACTTCTCTTAACACCTAAGAGAACTAGAAAAATAAACCGTACTCCACCCCACCCCTTGCTGATATGCCTAATGTCTCCCCACTCTCAGTGCTGTGCTCCTAAAATTATGGAGATACATTCCTACCTATGAGGTTAGGAGCCTTGCTTCATTTCAGAATCTAGGGCAGGTATGAGAAGGTCCAAAAGGTATTTATCTGAGTCACCTCACGAGCCTATCAAGGATAGGAGGGAGAGGCCATTTGGCAGAGGCATCAATTTGTAAACTTCTGACAGTATCTGTTATCTTTACAGTCATAAGAAAACACTGTTACTACTGCAAAAAGATGCACATCACAGTTTTAAACTTGTGTCCCCAAATGAACGTATCTACAAAACAGAAACAGACTCAGACATAAAGAACAAACTTACCAGGGAGTAAAGAGGGGTGGGAAGGGTAAGTTAGGAATTCAAAAATGGCACCTCTTGGGGAGTGATGGAAATGCTAGCTATCTTGATTGTGGTAGTAGTTTCACTGTATATACATATAGTGTATATACATCTATGAAAATTCATCAAATTGTGTATTTGCAATATGTGTAGTTTACTGTACAGAAACCATACCACAATAAAGGTATTAAAAAAAAAGTAAGATAAACTTGTGTTCCATCACCTGTTTTAAGGCATGGGTTCTACTTAAAATCCTGTTACTATCTTACAACAGTATATAGTCAAGGACCAATAGCATCATCATCACTGGGAACTTGTTTGAAGTACAGAATCTCAGGATTCCACTTCAGACTGACTGAATCAGACTCTGCATTTTAAGAAGAATCCCAGGTAATCTATTTAAATAAAAATTTAAGAAGCATTGGTCCAGGTCTGAGACTATGTAGGATGTCACTATCTGTGGGTGGAATACTTAAAAACACACTTGGTATAAAAGATATGATTTACTGAAGGTTCTAAAGTGACACTCCGTTACTGAAGAAATTTAAACTCTTTGTGTGTATAATTTACTGTGTTGCATTTTCCCGAGTTAAAAATGTGAAATTAAGAATAAACCTCAATTTTTGTAACCATATACCCTCTTTGGGAGGCCTTTCTCAGCACTGAACCTGGTGTAGCCTCCTCCCTCATCTTCTGTAACATAATGCCTTGTTTTAATTTTTTCATTGATTTTATGATAGTATGTGTTCTGTCAGTGTCCTCCAGTAGAGTTTAAGCTCCATGAGAGCAATGATTCACTTGTGACTGTTGTATCCCCAAGGACAACAACAGCAAATGCTCAATAAATGCTTGTGGGAATTGCCTTTTATTTTTTAATAGCCTCAAAAATTGTGTCTGGTCTCTAAACCTCTGAGAAGCTCTAGTAGTGAACAATACATGTCAAGGTGTAGTGTCTAGCAGTTCAAATCTTTGGCAAGCTATGCAAGCCTAACCCCGCAACTGCTTAAAAAAAAAAACAAAACAAAAACGGTGCTTCTGCAAACTTGGAACTGAACCTGTGAAGCTGCAGTGACCTCTACTGACTCTTGGGGGAACTAAGCAACTTGAAGGTGGATGGGATGATCAAAAGGATGAATGGAAGGCAGTTCTGAACCTTGTCAGGCACCCCTTCCACTATACTTCTGTGCAGTAAGCCCTGCTCTCTCTCTGCCCTCCACCTGGGGCCTGTGTAGGTATCCTGCTGTTCATCCTCCATCTCTATGCTGAGCTCATCACACTGGGGTTAGGGTTGGAAAAAGAGCCTCAGAGTTTTAGTTGATGACCCAAAAAATAAAAACGAGAAAAAGGAAAAGTCACAAGATTTAAAACAAGAGTGAGAGAGAAATGGCTAGTAGGAAATGGCAGGAAGCAACACCCTTCCTTCCCTTAGCCCTCCCCCCAACCAAAGAACTCCCCCACTCAAAAATAACAGAGCACACAGAAAGGAAAGTATAATTTATATGTACAACCAATAAACCTGATACAGAAGAGGGGACTGGGACAGACCCAGGAGTGGGTGTGAAGAGACGGGGAGAGGGGCAGCAAGAAAGTGAAGGGGAGCGAAGAGGAAGTGGGGGGTTCGCCATGCAAACTGCCACTCTCCCCAGCCCCTCCTGGGGAGGAGGATGTGCCCATGTCTCCCCAGCCTGCCCTCCACTATTTTGCTCTGGTCCCAAAGGCAAGGTAGTCCCCTGACTAGGCCCCCTGCCTGACCCACTCAAGTTTAGTCCATATCCAGGTCTTCAGGAGGGAGGGTACAAGTCCTCTGAGAACCTGAGCCCCAAAACTGGGGGATCATCCAACATCTGGCCCATTGTGTTCTTTGCCATCCTTTCTAGGTTACCTGAGTCCCTAGGACAGATTGGGGAGCTCCTCTTTGGCTTAAGGGAGTATCACCCAAATATTACTCTCTTGTAGGAGTGGTCCTTGGTCCCTAGGGAGGAGGGAAGATTCCCAACACAAGATGCCGGTACACAGGAGGTAACTGAGCCAGTGAACGGCGCCTTTATTCTGAGGCTGAACAGCAATGGACTCCCTCCCTTGCAACTGCTCCACCCTCCATTTGGGGGGAGGTAGGGAAAGGAAACATGCAGCTGCCCCTCCTCTTCCCTTCCACCCTCCCAGGGCTCATTGTCACCCCTCTCTAAAGTCCCCCTCCTCTCTTCAAAGCTCTTTTCCCCACCAAAGTCCCTAAAGGCCAGGCAAGGCTAACCCCCCACTTCTGCAGGAGATGGAGCTTATATTGCAGGAATAAAAACTGGGGAGGCTCCACCTCCTTTCTCCCCACAACTATTATTGGGAAGCTGTGTATGTTTGGCAGTGGGGGAAAAAGGTACTTGGAAGACCCTGCTAACCACCTCCCACCCAGGCCTCTTCTCACCAGCACAATCATCAAAGCGCGGTGGGAATGGTGCAAGGGTTGGAGGACAAAGGGCCCTTCTTGAAGAGAGTTGTAGAGAGGCAAAGGGTCTCCTAGCCCAGTGACGGCCCAAGGGGTGGGGAAGGCGGAGGATTGGCAGCAGGCCCCAGAGCCTGAGCTGGGGGTCGGCCTCGGGAACGGGGCCTGGGTGAAGGGCAGGCCTGGGATCCGGTCAGTCGTCTATACAGATCACCTCCCCGGCTCGGGGCTCCTTCCGATCCAGCCCGTCTGACACCAGTGCCCCCACCATTTCCTTCTCCTTCTTCACCAGCACTGGAGGGCCGTTGGTGGCGGCTGTTTGGGAAGTGGGTAAGGAAGGGTCAGTCCCTATTTCACTCCCCATCATTGATCGCTTCCTGACCACAGTGTACGTTCTTCCTTCTAGGTCACCTCATGCCACTTCCACTTTTCTAGGGTAGGGATGGGGCAACCAGGGCAGACCCCTCTCCCTGAGATTCCCCATCATATGCATGATGGAACACAAGTTGCAACTTTAAACCCCCTCTCTGATTTCATATTCTTTTTCCCTGAAGTAACCCAGACAGAGGAGGCTTGGGTAAGAGATGCCAAGGCACAGAACCACTAAAAATCTGGATGAAGTTTCTGACGATGGGAAAGGAAGAGAAGAAAGAGATGGAAAACACAAAGCCCGAAACCACTCCGTTCCATAAAACACTTTCCAAGGAAATGAGATGGGCTAGACGAGTAAAAGGGTAGCTGAGCAGGGATGAAGCTTGGAAAAGGAGGAGTGCAAGAAGTGGGAGGCAGGAAGTCACCAGCTGACCTGTGATGAAGGACCCTGCAGGCATCTGGCTGTAATTGGCGCCTGCGGCGGCCAGGGCCCCTACGGGTGCGGCGCTGAAGGCCGCCCCGTACCCCGGAGGTGTAGCGTATGGACCCGGGGGGAAGGCCTGGAAGAGAGAGCGAGCCCAAGTTAGAGGGTCCACAGTCTGAGAGGAAAGAAGCTGTAGGGGAGGCATCATGGGCCAAACTCCAGAACTACTGAGGGGTATCATACAGGCAGGGAGGCTCAAGGCTGATGAGTGTGTTAGAGCAAGTTGTTTTTCTACATTGTAAAGGACTCTGAAGGAAGTGTTTATATGTGTGCAGGAGGAGTACCAACAGGGAAAATGAGTCAGGGGGAAAGAGGGTTACCGGTGTGGGGTGAGGCTCCGTGCCCTTGCTGGCCAGCCGGCTGAGGATGCTGCGCTCGGACATCTGAAGGCGGGCTGCGATGGGGGGTATTCGGGACAGCGTGGCTGGCAGGCGGGTCACGTCCGCCTTCATGTCGCTCAGCAACTCCTCCAGCTGGTTCAGAACTGGGGCCCGGGCCACGGAGAAAGAAGGGCAAGAGAAAGACAGGGAAAGGGAGAGATGGAGCCAGGAAAAGAGACGAGGAATCAGATGGACAGATATAGTCAGAGAAGGAGAGAGGACACAGATGTCAAAGAATCAGAGACCAAGAAAATGACAGAAGTAGACAGAAAAAGAGCGACTCACAGAAAAAGAAAAAGAGTCAAGTAAAGAGGCAGATAGACCAGATCACCAGAGGGGACATATAGAGAGAAAGGAAAGGAGGGGACACGGGAGGACATTGGAAGACATGGGGGCGGGGAGTTGTCAGAACATCCCATACTGGAAGAGTTAGGTTTTGGGGTTGGGGATGATGGGGAGGAAACAGTCAGGAGGTGTGGGAGGTGGTAAGTGGTATCAAAGATTTAAGGAATCAAGGTTTTAATATGTAAGGGGGGAGGGAGGTTAGAAGGTCAGTATTACAGATTCAAAGAATTAAAACAGGAATCAAAGGGGCCAGGAGTCAGTTACTACATCAGACAGGATTAGATGTTAGAGGGCTTTGGAACTTTATCTATTATTCTCAGGGTAAGAGGGTTTGGGAAGAAGGGTTGAAGGTCAAAGGGAAGTTTCAAGGGGAAGGGTCAGAGGGTGGGATGGTGGTAGTTTCTGCCTTGGTGGGTGAATGAGATGTGAGGAATGTGATTTGTGGGATTGGGGGTAAGGACTTCTGTGGACTGTACAAAGGCCAAAGCCCCAGAGAGGGTGCTATGAGCAGTACGGCAGGTGTGTGGGTCAGTGAAGAAGTTCTGCCCTGTGGAGGGAACGTGGCACAGTCTCATGGAGGCTGGCGGGGAAGGTCCTTCTATTAGGCACTGATGTGAATGCTATTAGGCATGGATGAAGGCTGGCTGCAGAATGCCCAGAGGCTAAAAACCAAGTGGGTGCAAAGTGGGTTGGGGTGAGGTTAGAGGTCAGAGGGGGATGGTTCAGAGGGGAAAGGGGTCAGAGGGGTGGGAAGATTTTGAGGGGTGCGGGGTGAAGACTTACGCAGCGTTGTGGGCCCTCCCCCGCGCGGGGCCACCGCGGCCCTTACCCTTGTGCAGGACGGCGTTGGCCGGCTTGTTCCCCGCCAGCGACTCCTTGGAGAGGTGCTGGTGGCTCTCGGCCAGGCACTCGGCCTCGGCGAAGCGGGCGTGGAGGGCCATGGCGGGGTGCGCCGGCTCCTGTGATAGGTTCAGGTAGGCCGCCCGCCGCAGCTGCTCCTCAATCACCAGCGCCTGCTCCAGGAGCTGAGGGCATGGGGAGGGAGTGAGTGCAGGGAGCTGTCAGCAGTGAGCAGGAGGATTGGGACTGGAGACCTATGCTGCCCTTGCCGCTGGCCCAGAGCACCCCAGCTCCATACCAATACTGACTGCGACCCCAACATCCACCCTGATCCAGCCCACAGTCCCAAACATAAGGTGACACTCTGGTCTTGGCCTCAAGTGTTGCCTCAACCCTCAAAGTGTTAACCTTGCCTACGTTCCAACCAGGTCTGGTCCACTTCTGACCAAGCCCCTCTTCACCACTATTCCTTTCCTCCTTCATCCTCACCTTGAATCTCCGGGCCAGGAACTTATTTTTCATCTCCAGAAAGTTCCCTTTATTAGCTTCAGTTTTAAAAGGCTCATTGATGATGGCAAACTGAGCATCGTTCTGGATGTCCTGCCACCGTGCATAGCCATGGCTGCCAATGAAGGAACGGGCTCATCAAGGAATTTAACAGGGCTAGGCTATGAATGTGTTTTCCCTTTGGCCTGATCCCCCACAAAGTGTGGCACTACGCCCCCATCCCCATGTGTGGACTCATCTTTTCTGCAGTCCCCCTCTCTCCAGGTAGAGAACACTTTTTTTCCTTGCATTTGTATCAAAGGATACAGGACAATCCCAGCCAGAAGCCAATAGTCATGTCTTCGGTGCCAGATCTCATTGAGTTTTCCAGAAGAAATAGCTGCCCGTTCCTCATTCTGCCATAGTGTATGAAGCTCTGAAAAGAGGACACAGACAGATGAGGCATCAGGAGACTGCAAACCACACCCAGCCTGACAGGCAGGTGTAGAGGAGGGGATCCTGAACAGTGGGAGAGGACTAAGGGTTCTTTAAGAGAAACAGCACAAGGTTAGGTGAGGGATTAGGAATAAAACTAGTTGCAAACAAGGTTCAAGTTAGGATTAAGAATACAGGTAGGATTAAAGGCAGCTCTGGAGTTAGGAGTACACTTAAGGAGAACTAAGGGCAAGGATCAGAGACAGTACGCACCATGTCACTGGCAGTTACTCAGAAAGGGAGCAGGAGGCCTCAGGCCAAATGAGAAACCCCACGAGGATGAGCAAACCCCAGTGAGGAGCAAGGGGCAGTGAGAAACCTCCCCCCACCTGTGAAGCCACCATCGGCAATATTGAACATGAACCGCGGCTTCTCTGCCTTCTCTTCACGTCGCCCGTTGGATCGTGGCTCATCTCTGGGAGGCCCAGGTCGAAGCTCCCGGTCCCCTTTTACGTCTTCTGCTATGGCAGATGGGGCAGAGCTCACACCTCAGGAGACAGTCTCCTCCCAGATCCCGCGACTACTCTCTGTACTGTACTGGCCCTTGAAAAGGCTACCCACCCAAGATACAGGCATTTGGTTCCCCAGACTCCACCTCCCCTGATTCCCTCAGGGACCCAGGTGTCCGGTCCAGTCCTTCCACCCATTACCTCTCTTGCCCAAATCCCCTGTCTCCCCCTCCGGCCTCTCCCTGTGTTCCTGTCCATCCAACGGCTTCTCCTCCCCCCTCTCTCCTGGCGTCGACTCTGTGGCTGTGGGAGGGGGTAGGGGACAAGAAGGGAGGATGTCACCCTCATCCCCTGACCCTCAAAGAGGGAACTCCCAAATTCTCAGCCCCCCATCACTCCAAAGGCCATTCACCCACCTGACTTCTCTCTGTCCCCCCGGTACCCAGGTTCAGTCTCCATCTCTCCAGGTACCCCTGGTACCTCATCCTCTAGAGGAATCTTCCTTGGTTCCAGCCGCTCCCCAAGGGATGGGGCTGGGCTAGGAGTATCAGACTAGAAGAGGACAATGGAGTCAGGCTGAACTGGAGGACTCCCAGGACCTGCCTCCAAGACCTTGCCACTCCCTCCCCTCAGGGGGAGCCAGGTAGCCACACACCTCTGTCTCCATTTTCTCCCCAACTTTGCTATTCTTCTCTGGCTTCTCCTCTTGGTTTTCTGCTTCATCCTTCTCCAGAGGTGTCCTTATGCCATCTCCTTTATCACTTGGAGCTGGAGTAGCTGCAAGGTTAAGGCAGAGTGAAGGCAGAAACTCCAACTTCAATCCCTCTGTATCTAATGGACACTGGTCCCCTCTGTCTCTCCCACCATCCCAAGCTGATTACCAGGTTTAGAGGTGCAAGGACTGTTCGCAGCAGAAGCCTCCGGAGTGGTGGGAGACGTTTTGGTAGGAGAGGAGGCTCTGGAGGAGCGCTTAGAGTCAGCACTGGGGTCAGGCATCAGCTCTGGCATAGACCAGCGCCCATTGATATGCTCAAATTCCTGTACCTAAAGGGTGCGGGGGAGTTGCAGGGACAGTGATCAGCTCCAGGCACTGGACTCACAACAAGTTCCAGTCCCTTCTGCTTTATCTCGCACCAGTCTGCATCTGGAATTTAGGCATGCAAGGCAAAGAAGGCACAGGGCCTACGCAGCCAGCCTGACCCTTCGGGTGAGGAGAAGACTGATACCTTCTTCTTGACGAGAGACATGACTCCAATGCGGGTCAACACTTGCTGGCGACTCAGTCCCTCTCGAGGGACCCCATCAGCAAAAGTTTCAGAGCCGTCTGCCCCGGGCTCACAGAGATGGCGCATGAACAGAGACACATAGGCCCTAAGGAGCATGGGGGTGGGAGACGGGTTAGGAGAGCCTTAGAGGGGCACAGGGCAATGCAGGGGTATAGAGATTAGAGAACCCAAAACTCCTGGGCACCTCCAGAGCTCCTTCATGGGCCTCTTAATCTCACTGTTACCAGCCCTCCACACCCTAACCCCCCACTGCCCCTCCTCTTGAATTTCCACGGTCTCCTTAGCCTCGGTACTTCACTCTTAGGCACCATCAGTCAGCTCTTCATCCTTTCCACCAGCTCCCCTGCCAGGTTACTGTGGCCAAATGTGAGGCAAGGACAACACAGGCGAGACTCCTGTCTTAACCGCCTCTCCTGTGCGGAAGGGAGCCTAGCCTCTCTGCTCTAGGCTCATGTGAGGGGAGGTGGGGCAGGCTTAGCCCACCTCCCAGGAAACTGAGCCGGCAGATGTGGTCTGGCAGGGAGTATGGTGATCAGTTGAGTAAGGTCACATCATATGGTGGCCAAGAGAAAGAAAGTAACACCCAAAGCTCTTACCCTTCCATCCAGCTCAGCCCTGGATCACCCACACTCACTTGAACTCTTTTTCAGTCTTGCCCCTCAGATCCCGCACCAGCCACTGGGTGGTGAAGGCGTCCTGCGGTGGCATGCCCCAGCGCATGACAGCGTTGAGGAAGGCCTTCCGCTGACGGGTGTTGAATCCCAACACCTGAAGACAGCAAGGAGGGAGTGAGAGATGAACGTCCAGGATCTTATTTCTTGGTCCCATCTACCGTCAGTGACCCAGCCTCAATTTCCAGTCCCCTGGCCTTCATTCTTTCCTCAGGGATCCCTCAGGTGCCTGGGCCCAGCTCTCACCTCAATGTTGCCCCCAACTCGAGCCAGCAGTGGAGGCAGGGGCTTATCCTTTTCATTCCGGAGCTGCCTCTTTGACTGTCGACGCCCTGGGTGGGGAGATGGTGGCCCTGGTTAGCAGATCCACCACCTCCTCTACCCTGTCTTTCCTAGCACCCCATTCCCACAAGACACAGAACACAGGCAAGCCGGTGTCAGGTTGGTGGCACCTGGAATCTTCTTCCCAGCACATTCAGAACTACTGATCCAGTAGGTTCAAAAGATTCAAGCCATACTAAAAAGTCAGTAGCAACTATTCCATATAAGCAACATTACAGGCAGGGGTGTGAATGATGTATCTTTCTTGATTTTTCATCTAGGTATCTAAGACTGCATGGTTATATACTCCATATTTTAACAGTGGCAAGGTTATGAATATTTCTTCTTTTTTGCTTGCCTGCATTCTTTACTTTTTCTACAGAAAAAAGCATTTATTTGTCTAAGAACAGTGGACTTAAAAGACAACGGGAAGTGAAATGGGAAGAGGTGTGGGAGAATGTCAGGAAAACAGATGTCACCTTCAGGACGCTCATCAAAGTCTTCATCCTCCTCCTCTGATCCCACTGAGTATTCTGACTGGTTATCTGTGTGGAGAAAGGGCTCAGTAGTCAGTGATGGCTCCCTGGATAAGCCCATCCTGGGGCCTTTCCACCTGGCTGCCTCCCCTCAGACTTTGGACACACTTTTGCTCTGGCCTTGGCCCTCCTAGGGCTGCTGGATGACTGCCTGTAGGCTGACTCTGGGCCACGTATCCTGAACTATGTCCAATCACCACTCGCCTCCTGATCCCTGCATAATGCACTCTAAGGACCCCTGGGTGCCCACTGAACCCTCTGCAACCGCTAGATAGCTTAGATCGCCTGCAAACCCACCTGGCCTCTGAGTAGCTCCAAGTGACCCGTCCCAACTCATTTCCACTCAGTAGGGAAGGCCCTGACCTCTTTTTACCTTCAATGCCCCCAGCCTCCCAGCCCCTTCGCCGCACTCTCCACTCCGCTTCTCCATTCCTGCATCGGGGGCAGTCCTCACCTTGGTCCTCCTGAGCCGCGTCGTTGTAGTTAACCTGCTTGCGGACCCGCTTGCCCTTGCCGAGGTTCCGAGCCAGGTCTTCCTGCTGCTGCTCATAGTGGTGTCGGAGCAGCTTCTCCCAGTAGTCAGGGTCCACGTTCTCCTCCTGCTTGATGATCTCTCGTTCAATTTCTTCAATCTGAAGGACAGCAGAACGAATGCTGGTAGCCTTCCCCTTCCCCCTGTCCTTGCACAGCAACAAAATCCCTGCTCTTCTGCCTCAGCCCAGCCTGTGGTCTCACTGCCCCCAGACCTCTTCACTCTCCCAAAGTCCTCTGGACACGGCACCCTTTCCTTATCTCTTACCTGCAATATGCTTCTCCTCCTTGTTATTTCCCTCTTTCCCAAACCTCTCCTCTAGGGCCCTCTGAGTATCTCCCACTCTGTCTCAGAGGGCACCCCTCTGAGTTTATTGCTGCATCCTAAGTTTTCTTCAAAGTCCAGTCTCACCCTTTAGAGCAAGAAGTTGAGGTCCACTACTGCTCTTTGCTGGGCACTGGGGTAAGAGGTCAGACAAAAAAACGAACGAAAAGGGATCCTCTGACTTCAACGTCCTGTAAAGGACACTGCCCTTCAGAGATGACTGGGATGGACAACATCTGGCCCCAAGCCTCTCACCTTGTCTTCTTCCCGCACCACATACTGGGCCACCTTGAAGGAGCTGAGATACTCGTTCATGTTCTGCACATCAGTGTCCTCAGTTGCATCCTGGTTCCGGTCCAACAGCCGAGCAATGGCCTCATTGTCATAGTGAATCACACTGCTGTCCTCCTCCTTGTTCTCCCCTGGTGGAGCCGGGGAACAAGACGGGACTCTGAGTTCAGAGTCAGTGGAAAGGTCAAAGGAAAGCCTTCTCCTCTGCTTCCTTTTCAGAGGAGCTCTTGAGGAGAAGGCCCTTTCCCTGGGCGTCTATATAGAGATTTGTTGTTTTCAACCTTACAGGTTGAAAGCAGGAGAAGCCAACCTTCCTCCTAGGATGGCAGAGAGAAGATTTTCTTCGGGGAGTTTCAGAAAAGAAGTGCTCACAGACAGCAGAGACCTGCTTTCAGGGAGTTGCAGAAAAGGCTCTCACCCTCATTTTCATCCTTAAATAGCTCCTCGGTGCCAAATTTGAGGATGTCATCCAGCTCCTGCTTGGACATGGAACCCGCCTTGGAGCCCAGCCCGGGCCGTACCACCAGGTGTGTCAGCATCATCTTTCTTTTGGCCACCTGCGTGATTCGCTCTTCCACTGATGCGCGAGTCACAAACCGGTAAATCATCACTTTGTTGGCCTGGCCAATCCGATGAGCACGGCTGAAGGCCTGTACAGGCCAGATAAAGTGGGGATGGGCCAGGGAAGTGGCAGGGGAGACACCCCCTACATGCTCTGGAAAGGAGGCTGGCAAGGAAGGGTCTTCTACCCATCAAAAGGTTTACTTCTGACCCCAGAACAGACACCCACGACTCCTTGTTAAAAGGGGCTCCAGGAGGCAAGTTCTCACCTGGATATCATTATGGGGGTTCCAGTCAGAATCAAAGATGATAACAGTGTCGGCAGTGGCCAGATTGATGCCCAGACCCCCCGCTCGGGTGGACAGGAGAAAGCAGAATTGTTGGGCCCCAGGAGCTAGAAGGCAACGAGTAAGAGATCAGGCTTTTCTTGTACCCAGCAGTTCTGTCCACCTGCTCCTAGATGTTCCCTAACTATAAACAATGTTCCCTGACTGTCCCCAGCTCAAAAGCCCAAGTGTCTAATATCCCACCAGGCCAGCCCTCTCCCATCCCAGGGACCTAGGCACAGGTTTCTTGGGCCTCCCACACCCAGCAGAGACCAAGGCATGCCCCCCTCACCATTGAAGCGATCGATGGCCTCCTGCCTCAGGGCACCGGTGATGCCCCCATCGATGCGCTCGTACTTGTAGCCTTCGTAGTCTAAGAAGTCCTCTAGCAGGTCTAGCATTTTGGTCATCTAGAGCAAGAGAAGAGGAAGGAGTCTAGAATGACGAGGCAGTGGGATGCACTCTGTCTGTTCTCTTTACTCTCCTTCGGTCCAAATCCTCACACCATACCCCTGACCTGCCATATGCTCCTCTGGAGTGGCTTCCTCCACCCCCAGCTCCTCCTCATTCCACGTTTTTGTTATTCTCTCTTGATTCAAGATCATTTCTCCTAAGCAGAGGTTCTCCTCTGACACCTATGACAAGGTTTCAGGGAATACTATGAACCCCCTGAAAATCTGCACAATATTATCTAATTCTGTGTACAGTTTTCTGGAGAGCAGACCCCACAGTTTTCACCAGATTTCCAAAAAGTCTGAGCTCTCCTCTCCTCCCCAATAAGGTTAAGAAACAGTACCAACCCTAGAGACCTCCTTCAGGAGACATATGGCTCCCCCTCCCCCCCTTTGGCTTAAAAGAAGACTACAACTTCCAACAGCCTTAATTAAGAATAGGGATCAGAGGCCAAGATGAACTTAGCTATACAAGAAACTCTTAAGGGTATGATCACCTAACCTCTCATCCCATAGCAACCACAGGAATGAAGTAAGGGATTATCTGATGGTGAGAAAGAGCTGTAGGGATGGGTCACCTGCGAGAAGATGAGCACTCTGTGTCCTTGCTCCTTCAGCTTCCGCAGCATCTTCTGCAGCAGCATGAGCTTCCCAGATGCCTTAATAAGTGCCCCACCCTCATAAGCCCCACTGGGAAGTTTTGGGGACTCCTGAAAAGAAGGGAAGAAAAAGGAGGAGAGAGTCAGGAAACTTGACCTCACATTCTGACCATGCCCAGAAAGTGGAAGCCCAAATCTAGGCTCCACACCTTTTCAATTCCTACTCCTCTCAGAAATAGTCTCTGGCTTCCCAACCCAGCTCCAACCCTGTGCTCAACTGGTCCCATTTTCAGAGCCAGGCATTTAACAGCCCCGAGCTTTCATATCTACCATAGCAGCCACAGGAAAGAGGTATGGATGGTTGCAGCACTTCTTAAGATCCATCATGATGTTAAGCAGTGACACTTGGTTCCCACCGCCTCGTGAATTCAAGGCCTCAAAATTTCGGGTCAGGATATACTTGTAGTATTTCCTAAAGACCAGGGTAGGAGCACAGAAGAGATACAATAAAGGAAGCAATTATGATGTTGCACTTGGTCACCAACTCTTGGAAAGCTGCCACCAAATCCTCAACCCTGGTCCGGGTAACCCGCCTTGCGTCTCACTTCTGCATGGGACTCAGCTCCACGCGAACAATGAGCTCTGTCTTGGCTGGCATGTTCTTAAAGACATCAGCCTTGAGCCTCCGCAGCATATGTGGCCCCAGCAAGTCATGAAGTTTCTTAATCTGGTCTTCTTTGGATATGTCAGCAAACTCCTCCAGGAAGCCCTCCAGGTTGCTAGTAGCCAGAAAGAGATAATGAAATGAACAGGGGTCAGGTTTTTTGCCCGTGATCTTGGGCTCTGTTCTTCACTTGGGATGAATCCTCTGCCCACTCATCTTCTCAGCCCCTCCTCCTCTCCTCTCTGCAGACTACCCTACTGAGTCACTTACTTAAACCTCTCTGGGGTGAGGAAGTTCAGCAGATGGAAGAGCTCCTCCAGATTATTCTGCAATGGAGTCCCTGTCAGCAGCAACTTATGATCTATCTTGTAGCCATTGAGGACCCTGAAAAACTAGAAAATGGGGCAAGGAAAGGCAGGAGAAAGGGCCCATCAGTGGCAAGTGGCTGGCCCACAGAATGAAACTTTTCCTGCCTCCAGCTCCTATTTCTTTCAGAATCAGAGGCCCTCAAATCCCTCGTCCTCTCCCTATTCCAACCTGGACTTGTCCCCAGACTTATTCCCAGGCATCCTGCCTTCTGGACTGCAGGAAGCCCCCAGAAAGTTACTTTTTAGGACTAGGATTAAGTAGGAGTCTGAGGGCTGGGTATCTCACTCACCTTGGACTGGTTGTTCTTGAGCCGATGGGCCTCATCCACCACGAGACAGGCCCAGCGGATGGAGCCAAGTGCTGCCTGATCAATGGTTATCAGCTCATACGACGTCAGGAGAACATGGAACTTCACCTGTGCCTCCCTCTGCCAATACAACCATCATCCATTTGGCTGCCACTCAACATCCAAGCATCTAGACCTCCACCCCCATTCTCCTACTGAGACTCCTAAAGGGAGCCAGGTGTCCTCCAACTTTGACTCCATGCGGGGACTACTGAACATGGCCCCCAAACTTCCACATGTCCAGTACAAACAGATCCATGTATGCCCCTGGGAGTACCTGCTACCCCTCCAGGACTGGAGTGCAGAGGTGTGAGGGAAGGCGGAGGAAGGGAGGGAGAAAGCTGAGTGGGGGTAAAGGAATTGAAATCCTGATTGGGTCAATGAAATGACAGACCTGAGGACTTCAGAGGATATGAGGTAGAGGGCTTTACCTTCATTTTAAAAGCTTTCTTGCCACCTTTGATGGCGTTGTCTTCAAAGGAAAACTCATTCTCACGAATGATGGCCCGGCTGTCCTTGTCACCCGTGTATGTCACCACATAGAACTTGGGTGCCCACATTTGGAACTCTCGCTCCCAGTTAATGATGGTAGAGAGTGGGGCACTCACCAGGAAAGGACCCTTTGTGTGGCCCTGGGAGTCAAAGAGGGGACCGACCATTAGTCTAGGCTCGTAGTTGTACACCCCAGTCCTCTGCCTGCCACCACCTCCCCCCAATCCTCTGCCCCCACCTTCTACTCCCACCTTCCCCAGTCCAGGCTAGGCCTCAGCCTGGCTGTCCCCCTCAGGGACCCTAGAATCCAGCACCTCCTTATAGAGCGAGTAGAGGAAGACGATGGTTTGTATGGTCTTGCCCAGCCCCATCTCATCAGCCAGAATGGTGTCAGTGCCCTGGGCCCACGAGAAGCGTAGCCAGTTCAACCCTTCCAGCTGATACATGTGCAGTGTGCCTCCAGTGGCTGTGATAAACCGCGGCTGAGTCTCATATTTCACTGTAGGCTGTAGAGTCAAGAAGTCAGAAAGCTCAAGAGAACCATCAGCTGCTCCTCTGGTCGTGCTCTCCTCCCTCCCCACTCCCTGGCACTGTTATCAAGTGGGATTACAATTCCCTCTCCTATGGCCCGAGCTTATGAAAGTTCTAGTCAGAAGTGCCTCCCCATCATTCCTTAAAACCATACCCAGCAGCCCCATGAGGAAGGAAACTGGTGAAGAGCCCTGTGTGCTGCTACCTCCAGCAGCTCTCTCACTCTCATGCCAAAATTCCTAGTACTCTTAGGGCAAGGCTGAACACTAAAGAGCCACTGTTCAAAGAGACTGTTGAAACTCTGGGAAGTTCTGTCAGAAGCCCCCAGGAAATCTTCAATCTCCACAGCTCCAGAAATGAGAGAAAGGCCAAGTGAGAGGACTTACATCATTAGTAGGAGAACTGGGAGGCCCATCACCCTGCAGCTCCTTCTTCTTCTTCTTATACTTGCGAGGCTGGGCAGGGTCCTCGCCCATAATTAGTTCTCTGGGAAAAGAGTGGGTCTGAGTCAGACCCGTTCCATGGGGCCCTTCCTAGTCTGAACCCATTCCAGACCCACCTCCCACTTTTCATAACCTAGATTTTCTCACATTTCCTTTCTCCCAGGTTCTTTACCCTCACCTCTTGGATTTTGCCTCTAGAGCAAACCCTCCCTACTCCTGAGCATCCTCTTTCCAGTAATTCAGGCTGGATCTTATTTCTCTTCCTTACACTGCCTCTTGATCAACCCACCCCAACAACCCAGCCTGGGCTCCCACTGCCCTAAACTCTAGATCAGGTTTGTCCCTACTGCACCTCATTTAATGCTGGAGATTTAGCTTTCATGCCCCCATCCTCATAACCCCTCTAACCCATGACCTGGCTCCCTCACCGATGTCTCCAGTAGCTTTGCTTATGGTCTTCATATTCAGGGATGTTCATTTCATCTTCCTCCCATGTGGACTGGTCATATGGCAAGTCCCTCCATTTCACTAGATAGTGGTAATTCCCCTTTTTATCCACACTGTGGGGCGGGAAGTCAAGAGGAGAAAAATAATGTGTCCCAAGTAGAAAAAAGTCATGATAAATACTATTATCAGCAAACATGCAGAATGTATCACCTAATCCTCAATGGTGGGCCACTGAAAGGGAGTTTAGAATGGCTCAAGTACTACCCTAGCTTTTCCAGGATGGTTTCCTAAAAATCAACTATCACAAAACATCCCTGGCTTTAATATCGTTTGTTCATCCAATCAGTATTTCCTAGCATCTACTACAGGCCAGGCACAATTCCAGGCACAGTGGATTCATCAGTGAACTAAACAGACAAATGACCTATTTTCATGGAGCTCACATTCTACTGGTATAGGCAGCAATGAAATAGAAAAATAAAAATATAGTATAACATTAGGCAGTAATAAGTACTCTGAAGAAAGAAGCACTAGAAACACTGGTCTGTATGAATCATGTTTTTCATGTTTTGCTTTGCTTACACCCAGATCCCCAGACTCATCTGTCAGTTCTTAAGCTGTTAGAGATTAGAGGAAGCAAAGACAAAGGAGTCAGTGCCAGGCTGGACTTTCCTCCCAGTTGCTCTCATCTTCAGAGAGGAAACAGAGCCAGAAGGGCTGAGGCAGGAATTACCCAGTTACATTAATTATCTGGTTAATCAACAAATATTAACATGGGGCCAACAAGAACAGTGGCATAAACCAGGAAGGCCTTCCCATGGACCAAGGACTCACCTGTGGTTGATGATCCGGTGGACAGTCATCCACTCCGGCTTGATGCCGAAACGATAGTACTTCTCCTCCATCTCGGCGTAGTGCGGGTCCTTCACCTTACGCTTGTCACTCTTCCCATCATCCTCACCTGAGCCATAGTCCAGGGGCGGGGGCTCATCCATGTCATTCTTCCGTTGGTAGTTTCGGTACATTACCAAGTGGAAGATTTCCAGCTGATGGAGCACAGAGGAGGGGGGAAGAGGTAGTCCCAACATCCCAAGAAGACAAAAGGAGACAGGGAAGAGGCCGGCAAGGGAACAGCATGGGAAAGCGAACCCAGAAAGAGGTGAATGAGAGACACAGTAAGATACAGCCAAAGTGGGAGAATGAATAACATGCAACAGAACAGAGTCAGAGACAGGGCCTGGGTGGGGAGGTAACAAGCAAAAGGAGAAAGGGAATAGGGTTATCAAGATAGAGGATATCGGTAAAACATGGTTAAGATGGATGATGAAAGAGATGGAGTTAAGGAAGGCTACATCATACCTAAGGGAAGGAATCTAATAAGAATGAGAGCAAGAAGACTGAAGACCAAGAGGACCAAGTATGGAAACTAAGGAAGTTGGCAGATGTGAGGACCAGAGGCCTAAAATGAGGGAAAGCAAAGGGGATGGTACACGAGAGAAGAGCAGTGTGAGAGAGAGAGAGAATAGCAGCAAATGGGGTCACAGGATGGGGGAAGGAGGGGCCCTTGTACCTGAAGCTCCTTGGCCCAGGAGCAGTGCCAGTAGGACAGTCCTACCCACTTGACAAAAAACTCTCGCTCAGATCTGCCTTGAAGAGGGCGTGGGGGTGGGGCATCTGGATTCCCATCTGCCTGTTGGGGGGCTGGCACTGCCACGGGTGGCTCCCCCCACCGCCAGTGCAGGATCTTCTGCACACGCCCTTTCAGCACAGGGCACTTCAGGATGCACACACACAAAGAAAAGAAAAAGAGGCAGAGAGAGCCCATGGTTAGAGTAGGAGGATAGGGGTTCCAGCAAGGAATCAAAGGTACAGGGGGGAGGACAGAAAGAAAGAGCTGGACCTTTGGGCCCCAGAGATGGAGAAGGAGTTGGAGCTGACAGTAAACCCTGAGGGATGGGTACACTCACTGTGCATCGGGGACACAGCCATTCACCGTTGGGGATGTCAGGCAGGGGTGGGTTTAGACAGTGAATGTGGTAGGAGGAGATGCAGGCGTCACAGCACAGGAGCTCCCCGCCATCCTTGCACACACGGCAGTACTCCATGTGATCATCTTCTTCCTCCTTCTCCCCTTCCTCCTCTCCCTCCTCTTCATAATCTTCCTCCTCCTCCTTGGCCTCCCACTGTACCCCCTCCTTCTCCTGTGAGGCCAAGGACAGACACAGAGACAGACAAAAGAAAGGCGGTAAGAAGACTGGAAGACAGAGGCGATGACAGGACAGCTAGATCCTAGAAGTACAGAGGAGACTTGGGGGACAAAGGGACAGGACGGCTCAGTTTCCAAAAAGGTTGATTTGGCGGGGCAGATGGTTGGGGGAGAGGAACAAATTAGGATCCAGGACACTTGAACATCTGTTACTGAGAAGCTCAGACATCTGGGGGTGGTGAGAGGATAAGTGAAACCGAGGAGGAAAGAGATGGGTGGGTCCCTGGGGGCCGTAAGAGGTGGCACCAGTACTCACACAGTGAGGGCAGCTCCATTTGCCCTCAGGAGCCCGGTCAAGCTCAGGGTCAAGGCAGACGAGGTGGTAGGCACGAGGGCAGGTGTCACACAGAATAATTTCCCCGCCCTGCTGGCACACCTCACAGTAATCCTGGTGATCCGTCTCGTAGCCATCAACCTCCTCCTCCCCGGCCACTGCAGGACAGCCCAGGACTGTCATGTACCCCAGTGGAGGCAAAGGGAATAGAGGAGACAGGGATGGGGAAGGGAGAGAAAGAGGAGGGTTGAATAAAGAAGTCAAAACTGAAAATAAGGACAACGAAGGAATGAGAGGAAGGCTGACAGGATCACACACAGCTGACACCCCTTACCCTTCTTCTTCTTCCTTCCCGGCCGGCCTCTCTTTAGTTTCTTGGTGCGGACAGGGCCATCAGGCCGGCCTGAGACACTGTGGACACTGCCACTGTCCAGGTCTGACTCCTCAGCCTCCGGTTCAGGGCCCTCGTCACTCTGCAAAACATACTGCCCATAGCCCCGTGGCTGTCAGGGAGGCCGACTGGATTCCACTCCCCTCCCCAGGCCTTGGGCTCCCACTCCAGCTGCCCTCATGGACCCTGTGTCTGGACCCCCAGCCCCTGACCCCCCAGGGGTTTAACGGATAGGGAAGACCACTCACCGAACCTCCCTTCTTCCTCTTGCCGCCCAGCAGCCCTAGTTTGATTTTCAGTGGTGCCATCTTCTTTCCCCGAAGCTTCTTACGTCCATCAGGCACTCGGGGGCTCTTACTCCGCCTCTTATGGCCTGGACCTGAATGAGGAGTGAGGGCAAAAAAGCTGAGGTCATGCCATCCCAGAATAATGGAGGCCACAGGGGCCTCTGGACCTCTCTGTGGACTATGGTCTCACTGAGACCCCCTTCCTGAAAAGCATTTCTTCTATAATAATCAGGGCTGAGAAGACAAGAGCTCTAAACTTTAATTTGAGAACATGCAGATTGGAGGGTGGAGTGACAGTTGCCGGAACTAGAGGGTTTCTTACCTTTGCCCTCTTTGGTTTTGGCTCTTCGGATGGGTAGGGGCTGGATATCAGCAGCAGGGGGTGGTGGAAGGGCGGGGGATCCGGAAGGTGCAATGGGGGTGGCCGACGAGACAGCAGCTGACACCTGCTCAGCTACAGCTGCGGCCGCTGCCGCTGCCGCCGCTGCCACGGCAGCTGCCGACCCCTTGAAGGGGTTGTTGGCGCTGAACTCTCTCCACTTGGCCCCAAGGATGGTCATCATCTTCGACATTGGGATCTTAGGATTCTTCTTAGCTATCAGGGGCCTGTAAATATAGAAGCAGGAGACTCGGACCCTTCACAGGTGGTCTGAGAATACTGCCACTTCCCCTTATCAGTTAAAGTCTACGTACAAGCTGAGATTCCTGGTGGTAAGAATATGTCCTAACGAGAATGACATCAATTTTTAAATAAATAAATAAAAAGTTTAAAAAAGAAAAAAAGTTAAAAAAAAGAAAAAGTACAAAATGAGAGATAAGAAAAACAAAATTTAAATGCATAGATAATTAAAAAGGATAAAATCAAAAGAACGTTAGTAAAAATGCCTTACTTTTGAAAACACTCCACAGCTTCTAAAACACTTCCACATACATAGTATCTTATTTTGTCCTCACACTACTACTAGGAGTTGCTGTGATTTCCTGCATTTTTATGAGTTCCACGGGCCCTGATGAAGGGTCCCATCAAGTGGAGTCTGATCGGCCAGACTAGTTCTGCTCCTGTGAGGACGTGGGTGACCCCAGTGCTGACAGAAGCACTATGTTTAGCAGGGAAGCTGTGAGACAACAGGACTAATAACAGCTCCCAGGGGCCAGGCACTGAGTGTGCTGGGCTTTCTATCCATTGTCCCATCAAATCCCCACAAGACCCTGTGGGGTACCTACTATGTGCCTATTTTACAGATGCAGAAACTGAAGATCAAAGAACTGAGTTGCCCAAGGTGACAGCAGGACCTGAACCTCAGCAGGCTGCCTCCAGAGCACTGAACTGCTCTGTTAAAGTGCCTGCTCCCCAAAGGCATCACTACTGTTCTCTATTTCAGGAGCCACTGAAGCTCAGGTCCTGCTGCCAGTGGTGCATCCTCCATTATTACTGCTATCTAAGAAAGAAACAGAGGACTTGACAACTGAGCAGAGGAACTGGGGAACACTGATGTTACCTCTCAGTTCCAGTCTACAGAGAAGTCAGGAAGGGGAAACTGGAACTGCTGGAACAGGGAGCGCCCCAGTCCTCACTATATACAGTTTTCTAACCTAGCAGTGGAACTGTGACCCCCAGTGAAGGGCTCCTGACTGGAGTCCAGGAATTCCCTGAAGTCACATGTGGAATTCTGTGTGTATGTGCTGTGAATTTCTCTGGAGAGCAGTTGTTTGGCTCATCAGATTCCAGAGGGGTCCAGGGCTTCTCCCAAATTAAAAGTGTCAGCTCACAAGGACTCCCCAGTCCTACTTCACCTCATGAATTGGCTAAAGGCTTTGTAGTTGGTGAGTGTGTGGTAATCTTCCTCAGAGAACACGTGCTCCACGTCCTCCAGGCCCCAGGTGAGAAGCAGAGTTGCTGATGACTTCTGTTCCACCTGCTGGGAGAGACCAGGCTTCAGTGAGGCAAGTGCTTCTCCAGCCCCAGTCCTGGGCCCCCCACGTGCCTCTCTACCCACCCAGCAGCCTCCCCTGGCTTTCTGCTTCCTGCTGCAATCCCAGCCCAATCCCCACTCCTCACAAACTACAGCCTCTTCCCTCAGCACCTGGCTTGGGGCTCTCCCTCCTTCCCTCCTCACGCCTGTCATTTATATTGATTTTGCCCCTCACTCCCTAATTATACTTACCTTTTGCCCCCCATCTCCCTCCCCTTTTTTCCGCCGCTTTGTCTTCTTTTCCTTTTTTTCTCGGTGCTTCCGTCTCCGTTTCCGACCTGGTCCGGTTCCATATTCGCTGCCTCCACTCTCTGACTTCTCCCTGTACTCGTCTCGCTCAGAGCCAAATTCCTCCTCGCTGTCCTAAGGGAGAGAAGTAAGAACATTTCTTCAGCCTTACCATGTGCCAGGAACCGTTCTTAGCACATAACATGTATGTGTCTCTTTCAATCTTCACAACAATCTTATGAGATAATAATTAATCTATTTTTATCTACTTTTTTGTAGATGAGGAAACTGAGGCACAGACAGCTAAATAAACTGCCGAAGAAGACAAAGGACTGCTGGGCTCTGAACTCATGCAGTCTACCTGCAGAGCCTGTGCTTTCACTGCTTTTCTGCTGCAAAGCAAGTCTTGCTGACAAATGGGCTCTTCACTAGGATGTACTGAGTGAAGTTTGGGTCCCAGATCCAGGAGATACAGGCCAGCAAGTGGGGGAGAGGTGGGTAGAGGGGGTCAGGCCTCCCTCACTTCAGGATCCCCCCTAGTATCCGGACCAGAGAGAATGTAGACTCTGGGAATGGGCCTCCAAGTCTTGCTGTAGAGATGAGTCCTTCACACTTACAAGCTTCTTGCGTTTTCGGGGTTTTCCTGGCTTGTTCTCCTTCTGCTTCTTGGGTCCTCGTTTTCTCTTCTTCACACCCAATGCAGAAGGAAGCAGCCGAATGTCATCCTTATCTTTGGAGCAGAGAGCACCAGAAAACCTCTAAGTTCCCAGTCTCTGTGGCCCCTTCCCCTCCTCATATCCTTGATACCCACTCTCTAGGAACTCCGGCATTAACTCTTACAAAACTTGCCTCCCTTCGCTGGATGCAAACAGAGTGTTTCGAGTACTCTGGGATGCTCCGGCTCTGAATGGGAGGTCAGGGGTCAGAAGGAAAGAGCAGCCAAACCACTCCCTTCTCTCCCCTCCTACTAACAAGGGACCAGGCTCTAGGCCATGGGCTCTGACTGTGGCAGGTCCTTTCAGTCGCCGCCAGGGCTCCTCCTGCCTTCCCCATCACTTAGCCAGCTGGCATTCTGCCCAGGAACTGGGGAAGCCATGCCCAGCTGCTGGCCTGGCCTGACCCCAGCACTTGGAGTGGGGAGACACAAGCTGGCAGCTCCCTAAGCCAGATGCTGAGAAGGCAGAGCCAAAGGTGGACACCTGGGTTCTCACACTAACACCCTGGGGCCCTGACATCCTTTTTGTGAGGAGGGAGCCCTCTGTTTATACTTCCTCAGATAATCACCAAGCCTCCTGTCACCCAACAGAGCCCTGGCGGAAAAGAAATTCTCAGCCAGTCATTTTCACTTTTTGCCCACAGGATCACAGTGTCTGGCTCCTTCATTACACCCTAACCCCATAGGAGAAGGTCTCCACAATTATCTAAACATTCCTCCTCGTTCCAAGTAGCCTGGAATCTGCCTTCAAATCTATTTCCACATCCTTGTTCCCTTTGAGAACTCAGGGGCCCTACCCTTTGTCCCCTGGTCCCACCTCTTGTCTCCATATTTAATCCCAGACATCCCGACCCGTTCACATACAAGCACTACGGGCGACCCAAACAAAGACATGGACACAGACACACCCCGCATATGCCTTCTCAAATGCACAAGTATCACAAAAACTCAGAAGCACAAATCCAGAGGACAGCCTGTACCTGCTTTCAGCAGGGCTAGGTCCCTGGCTTTCCCTCCAGACGTCCCTGTCAGAGAGGCCAGGGCTGCTTCTTCCTGGATGTCCCCCCACCCCATTCTCCATGACCTCTGCCAGTCTGTGGAAGCTTAGGGGGCAGAGAGTAACTCCACGAGGAGGAAGACACCGATGCCACACAGACTTGAGGCCCTGGTTGGCCTCCCTCCCCCAGCAAGCACTAGACTAACCAGCCAGACCTGTCTTGCTCAGGCAGAGGCAGCTGTGCAGGAGAGGAAAGCCTGGGCCTGGCCCAGTCCCTTGCTCTAGGATACATAATCCTTCCTCCCATAACAGCAAAGGGAAAATTAGCCACAATTAACACCGGAGGCCTCGGTTTCCATTGCCTCAGAATCCCAGCACCTCCTTCCTTCAACCCTACTTCTCATAGCTTCAGCATCCTGTGCCCTCTCCTGCAAGAAGACACTCTAGGATTGGGATGCGGGATTGGAGGGAGGTGCCTGTAGGCAGCCCCGGGTGTGAAAACAAAGTAGGGACTGTAACAGGAAGTCAGTAAAACGCCATGCCCCAGCAGCCAGCGCCCCCTAACCCCAGGGACTTCGGTTAATATGAACATGGAAACGGAGGCTGCTGGGGCAGTGGCAAGGGCAGGCCAACTGGCGAAGGATCAGGGAAATGGCCCCAGTCTCCACCAGCTGGCGGGTGGGACACAAGCCCTGGGACCTCGCAGCTAGTTAACTCCACTCCCCACCCCAGCAGGAGGTTTCCGAACTTGGGAAGCCGGCAGTGGTGCGGAGAGTCAAAGTAGATGGCTAGGAAAAGAAAGGGAGGGCAAGAAAGCAAATCTAAGTTCCAACCTCTGTCTCAGCAGCCACTCTATGCTGGCCTGGAGCCCAGACTCTCCCACATCCCGGCTCAGATCTCGGGAAGACAGCGAGGGAGGAGGGCGGCGAGGAGGGCGGGCGGAGCCTGGCGAGCCGGAGAAAGCAGGAGGAGCCTCGCGGAAAGCCTCGCCTCCCGCCCGCCCCTCTCTTCTTCTAATCTCACCATCAATCTCTCACACATATATTTATTTTTTCTCAAATTCCCCTCCCTCCCCCACAACGAACCACCATAATAGGTCTGCTGCACATGCGTATTGCATGCAGGGGGTGGGTTTGTATTTTCAGACCTTTTGCAAAGAAACTACCAGAATTTTCCGCACCACCCACAATCATTCCCCACCCCCACCGCCAAAGAATCACATCTATATATTATGTTATATTATTTCTCTAGACTTGCCAGAAGGGGGAGGGAGAAGAAACGAGTTTTTGGCTTCCTGCTCCCTTCCCCCATCAGCACGAGTGCTATTATTTTAAACGTTTAACAATGTAAGGAGACTGGAGAGGGGGGAAGGGATAAAATTGGTCTTGGGTAAGAATGTAAAACAAAATGGTGAGAATCAAAGCAGTCAGAATGAAAAACAATAGAAACCTCTAACACATATAAATTCATCTTCCAGAGAAAGACGAGGGAGGGCAGCCTGAACAAATTGCTTCAGAGGAGGGTTATTTTGCCCACACTTAGGCAGAAAGAAATAATGGGCAGACTAAAAATATTTTCGTAAAGTTTTACCTCAAAAAGTCATCTGAGGGGGTGTATCTGGGTCACTCGTTTGACTTGGAGGGCTGAAAGGGAGATAAAATTGCCCGGGGAGAGAGAGGAGGTGGGTTTTCATTTCAAATATAAAATTTTAGGAAACATTTGACGCTTTTTTCTCGGCTGCTTAGAAAGCAGAGGGGAAAGGGGAGAGAGTATTGACACAAAGACCCATCTCGACCTCAGATTCTTTCATGCGCCCCTTTCTCACAGACCCCAGTCCAGGATCAAATCCCCCCAAATACCACATTCCAAATTCGGAATCCACATAGGTGAGAGCTGCCAATCTCCCAACTTAACGCCACATCCTTTCTCTTTTTAGCACCACTGCTGTCTTCCAGGCACCCTCTTCCCCACAATTCTCTATTCCTTTTCCCCTCCTGCAAAATCAGTGGGCTCTCAGGGATAACTTTTAAAAAACTTTTCCCTTTTTCAGACAAGCGGGGGCAGGGAGAGGTGAACTTTATCCTGTGTCCAGCAGACACGCATCACTCCACCCCCCACCCCACCCCCGCCCCCAAGAAAGCACCCCACACTCCTTCCCTCAAAGGCTGTCTCAACGAGACAGGAACATTTGCCACATATGCCACACGGATCAGTATGACAGTTTTACAAAGAGCATGAGTGAGACCTTGTGAAGTTTGGTGCATTTGTGCTGCATGGCACCCAGAGGCCTTGGGGGTGTGAACACTCGAAAGATGCTCACTTACTCTACCCTAAAAAAGATGAGAAAAACGCCACTGGGAGGGTGACCAGAGTGGGGCCATAGCTGGGCCCCCGACGCGAGGCAGCGGTCTGGTCCCTCCGCCGCGGACGGAACTAGCCAGACAGCGCGGGTGACTTGTCACCCCAGGGGAGGGGTGCTGAGTGACGGTCAAGCTGCAGAACAGCTGGGTGGGCAGTTCACGCCCCCCAACGTGGTCAGGGTGTGGGTGGTTTCAGCGGGAGAGTGAGTGACAGTGAATGGCAGCCACGTGAGAGTCACAGCTGGGCAGCTCGGCCACCCCAGACTGACGGGGTCATGGGGGAGGGGGCGCACACAAAGAGCCCAGAGCAGAGGAGAGATAAAGGGGTTGGGGTTGGGGGCATCTGGTCTCCCAGACACTCCCCTCTCGCTCCCCAATCCTCAGTGACTGCTCTCCCTAGCACCAGCCGGGGAGAGGGGGCAGGAGCCAGTCTCATTCCAGGAAGTGGTCTGCGTGGAGTGTGGCCACCACCTGCCCCTAGTCGTCAGCCGCCCGCAAACATTCACACGACCCCTCCCCCAAGTGCCACCACACGCACCGGAGTTGGCTGAGGGGCACCTAAGTCCCCGCAGGTGGGGGGAGCCCGAGGGACACCGGCCCCCCGCCCCCCCACGCCCCGGCCTTCTCAACTCCTGACGGGGGGGTGAGGGCCGCGGTCCACTCCTCACGTGGAAACCCCGCTTCACCTCGGTCCAACCCCACTGGGGCCGAAGCCCCAGGGGCGCCCGCCCCTCCCCCCACGCGCCCCTCCCCCACGCCGCCGTCCGGCCGCCGGGGTCTCCGCGGTCCCTCGCTCGGCCAGGGAGGGGGCCCTGGCTTCGCCTCGGCCGTTTCCTGCCTACCCCCTCCCCGCCGAGGGTAAAAAAAAAATTCTCCTCCTCCTCCTCCCCCGAAAGCCGCGACCGAGTGGCCCGGTCCGCGCGCGCAGCTCGCGCCCAGCGCTCTCCAGCCCCGGCGGTAGCGGTGGCGGCGGCGGCGGCGGCGGCGGGGGAGGGGTGCGGCGGGGGAGGGGAGGAGGCCTGGCCCGGCGGCCGGCGCTGCCGCCGCCTGCCCGGACCGCTCGGACCGCCCGGACCGCCGCGGGGCGACGGGCCCGAGACGGCGCCCCGCGCCCGGATTCGCCTCGGCTCGGCCGCGCGGTGGGTGCCTCGCCCCCGCCCGGCCTCGCGCGCCCGCGGCTCCCGCTCGGGCTGAGGGGGAGTCGGGCGGCCGCTTACCTGGCGGCGGGGGTGGTGGCGGCGGGGGCAGTGGCGGCGGCGGCGGCGGCGGCGGCGGGAAGAGGTGGCAGCCAGGGGGGCTGTGGCGGTCGCGGCCCCGGTCGTGGCCCGGCCCGCGCCCGAGTACTCCCTCGTCGTCATCCTCCTCGTAGTCCTCGTCGGCCGCCTCCACCTCCTCCTCCTCCTCGTCGCCCTCTTCTTCCTCCTCTTCTTCCTCCTCCGACACCACCATCTCCTCCTCCTCCTCCTCCTCGTCCCTCAGAGGGGAAGCCATCCTGTGGCTCTGGCCCCCCCACCACCCCCCCACCCACCGCCCGCCCGCCTCCCCCACCGCTACCACCACCACCTCCTCCTCCTCCTCCTCCTCGGCGGCGGCGTCCTCCTCCTCCTCCTCCTCCTCCTCACCGCCTCCCCCAGCCCCCAAAACCCCCGGGCCACCCCCCTCCGAAACCCCCCCTCGGGGCCGCCGTTTGAGGAGGGGGGCCAAACCACCCCCAGAAATTTTTGGAAAAAAATTGAGGAGAGACTTTTTTTTCCTTCTCTCTTTCCTCCCGAGAGAACAAGAGAGGGGGATTAAAAAAATATATATGTATATATAAAAGTTTTCGACTTCTCTCTACCCCCCTCTCCGTTGCTTTAAATATATTTAAATTCTGAGGGGGGCGCTCAGAAATATTTCTCAGAGCTGAGGCACTAAGATGGCCGCCTGGAAATTATTTTTAAAACAACCCCCCCTCCAGCACCGCCACCCCCTCCATGAAGAAAGGGAGAGGGGGGAAAAATCCCCTTTTAAAACAAAATGGCTGGCTTAATATTTCATTTTTCACCCCCCCTCCATTCTCCTCCCTGTTACACCCCCATCTCCAAGCCTCTACCCAGAAACCCACAAATTTCTCCCTTTTTTCATAACTGATTAGTGCACAGATTAATAGAGATATTTTCCTTGTGTTGTACTGAGTGTGAGTGTGTGTGTGTGTGTCTGTGTGCGCGTTGGGGGGGCATGAAGGATTTCTGCATAAAACAAAAATGGCTGCTGTAACTAACTCCCCCCTTATAAAAAATATTTGGGGGGGGCATTAATCAGTACTCATGCTCAGTCTGACATCAGCATAAATTGTTAAAGGTTAACTAGTTAGATACTAGTCCAACTAGATTTAAATTTTTTTCTTTTCTTTACTAGTCTCTTCCTCCCCACCTCCCTTCTCTTAAAGAAAAGCTTTTTTTTTTTTTTTCTGAATACTTCAGAAGGGAGTGGTTTGATGTGAAGGTTTTTTTTTCCCCTTCAGGCATTGAAAAGGAAAAAGATGAAATATATGTTTATAGATAACTGTTTCTACATACCTCGTTGGAGTCAAAATGCATTTAATTGTATACATATCTTTTAGGTGAGAAGTGGTACTGGATTTTTTTTTTTCTTTCTTTAAAAAAGTGATAGAAATCCTAGTGACTTTTGGGGGAGAGATATGAATAGATACGATGATTGAGTTTTTTCAAAGGAGTCCATGTTTGATTCTCCCCTTTGCCCAGCCTTTTCAGTGATTTATAGTTGTTGTAAATTTTATCCTTACTCTTTTCTCCTTTACCTTGTCCTCCCCTCCCCCAATTACTTGAATATAAAATTCAGCTGACTTGGGAAATTAATTTAGGGGTAAATAGAATAGATTTTAAGAATAAAGGGAAAAGAGCTAAGTATGAAGGTTGTGAAAGTATTTTCTCTTTTCTCCCGTTTCAGTATATTTCCCTTGATCTCCAACGCTGACAAAGTGGAAGAAACTGAGGTACCATGAAAGAGAAAAGTAACTGGGACTGAGAAAAAGAGGTAGGGTCTTACACATGTGTTTTCCTCTGACTTTCTGACCCATGGTTTCCCATTGTACCCCAATGTTTATCTTAAAAGTGGTACCAGGAATCAGATGGAAGATTGAAAAGGAGTCCAAAAGTAGCTTTCTCATCTGGAGATTTGGTCAGAGAAGTCATAAAATAAAACTTCCCAGTTGAACAATGGAAGGAGGACAAACAGCTCAGCTCAACCCTGAGTTCTTGTCACCCTTTTCTTACCCTAGTTTCCTCCCATTCTTTTGATCTCACCTTGCCTTTCCTTGCTTCCCATTCCATGCCCGTGGAATCATTTTCTCTCTTGGTTTCTCCACCTCTTAAGTATAGCTGCCAGTCACCCAGCAGCCCTTGCAGGGTTTGGGAGCAACTTAAGAGGGAGGGGTAGGTAGACAGCAACCAGAAAGTATAGTGACAGGGAACACTGTGCTTACAAGGCTTAAATGTTTTTCGTTGATGTGCCACCCCCAACCCCAGCTAATGCACTTTATTGAGCATTGATTTCCATCTTTTTCTTAACCTGGACTTAGGAATTCTCTTGCCTCTGCTCCCATATCATTTGTGTACTGAGTGTAATTCCTATCCCTCTTCCATTTAGTTTTGTTATGTTCTCTGTACTAGTCCATCTGGGTATCCCCCTCTTTCTGTATATGGGCTTCTGTGTACGTGTGTCTTTATTGTTTCCCCAAGACTGTCTTTCTCATCCCTTGACTCTCAGGCTCTGTCACCTCTAAGTGTCTTTCCATTTCCGTCTTCTTTCTTTTTACTTCTGTCTTCTGGGCTCTGGCTGCCTGTGCCTCTTCCTCATGTGTGCCTGACTCCCCCTTTCTGGCCCTGTGTGTGTCTGGGAAGAGTGTCCCCACGTGTACGTCGGTGACCCTGCGCATCATGTGCACCCGAGTCTCTCTGCCTGTGTGCCTTCTCCCTCTGTGCTGAGCACCCCTGCCTGCCTGCCACATGTGCCATGAGCTGCAGGTGTGGGTGGCTAAAGGTGGCTGTGTGCATTCCTGTATAAACAGTCATCATTCTCTCGTGTGTGCTTTGCATACGGATCTGTTAATTTGCCTGATTCTCCCTCTTGTCCATCTCTCCCTCCGCCTGCCTGCATCTCCTGTTCTCTCTTCTCTCCCTACCGACCTCTTGATTTTTCTTCTTCTATCGTTGTTTCCGCCTGCCTCTACCTGCTTGCTCCTATTATGGTGTCTGCCTGCCTGCCTGTCTGTCTGCTCCTCCCTGACTGGCTGGCAGCCTCTTTCTCTCTCTGGTTGTCTGTCTGCTTCTCTGGCTGTTTGCCCACCACTCTCTCTCTAGCCATCTGTCTCCCCGCCTGCCTGTCTCTATCACTTTCTTGGTCTCTGTCTCTTGGTTTGTCTACCTTCCAGGCCCTACCACATTCCCTGTCTTGCTTTGCCTCTTATCTTGCCCTTCCTCTTGTTCCTCCTCTTCTCTGTGCCTGTGAGGTTCATGATTTTTCCTTACCTCCCATTACGTCTGTCTTCTTGCCTGCCTACCCTGCTTGCTTGCTGCTTTCCTGCTGTTTAATGCTTGTATCTTTTTAGCGTGTCTGCTTATCAGCTTTTTCTCCCTTGGCTTCCCCTATTCCAACATCCCATCGGTGGTGATGGTCTTGCTACCCAAGACTTGTCAGTGACCTGCCTTGCTCCAAAGACTTACGTGCCTTCTCGCCATACTCCCTACCCTTTCTTCTCTCCCTGCTTGCCTCCACTTCTGTTCTTTTCCTTTTTGTCTTCTGGTTTCTCAGTCTGCCTACCTCAATCTTTTTGCCATTTTCCCAGTCTCTCCTTGTCTTCCTGCTTTTTTGCTGTCTGCCTGCCTGCCTGCCTGGCTCTTGCTGTCTACATCTCTGCTTGATTTCTTTTCCTTCTTTTTTTTTCTATCAACTTTTAAATAGTGCATACACATGGTAGAAAAAGTACTAGAAGTATCCTGTGTGAGAATAAGCCCCCCTCCTATCCGCCTTTTCCTCTCCTCTGAGGCAGTCACTACATATTCTTGGATCTTGTTCCAGAGAAGAGTCTACACATACATAAGTCTACACATATACGTGCTTTTTGCTGCACTCCTTCCTAATTCTCTCCCAGTTTTGCTGGATGCTTCCTCCAGAAAAAACGTGAAAACACTGGTAGCACTGAAAAATACTTGATAAATATAGGTATGATTAATAAGTACAGATAATTTGTTAGCTGAGCTTACAGGCACACATAGTAGATGGGCTTGCTCTGCTTTCCCACAGTCTATACGAATTCTTTAAAGGAAAATGAATCTAGACCCTTTAGGTTCAGCAGTACCCTTAGGCTGTTGATCTAGGCCTGTCCAAGAAGTTGGTCTTCTTCTCAATCTAAAAAACTTTGCTTCTTACTAAAACTTTTCCCCTTTTTTATCCTTCTGCCCCCTCTCACATGCCACCATAGAGACGTTATATCTCCTTGGGGGAAGCAGAGACAACAGCCTCTATCCAGGTCTCTTCAGAAAGATGATTATAAAACCTTTACACACAATGCACTTCTGCTTTTTCACTGCCTGTATTCCTGAATTTAACTGTTTCAGCCTCTATCTGTGTCTCTTGCCTCTCTTTCCCTCTCACTTCTCTTTTCTTGATTCTCTCTTTCCTCTTAACTATCTGTCTTGGGCTCCATTCTAGCCTCTCTTTCTGATTGGCCACCTTCCCTTTCTTCTGTCTGATTGGCTTGTATCTCTCCATCACCCCATCTGTCTGCTGGATTCTCCCTGTCTGCCTGCAATAATGTATGTGATAGCAATTTATAAATTATAAAGCACTATGTAGTATAAAACGCTATTATCACTTTGTCTTATTTCTTTGCTTATTGTTTTCTGTCAGCCTTCCTTCTGTCTCTCTCTCTCCCTCTTTCTGTTTGTCTGTCTGTGTTCCTTTTGGTGATCTTGCCTGCCTCTCTTGTCAGTAATTCTTTCTCTCCTTGCCAGCCTGGCTATTTTTTCTCTATCCTTCTTCTGTGTCTGCTCGGTTCTTGTGTTTCTCTTTCTGTGTTTCCAAGTTCCTCTCTATTTCTTTTAGCTGTCTGTTCTATCTGTCCTTAGGCCTTTTTTTCTGTGCATGTGTGTCTTGCTGTCTCTAGCTGCTTGTCTCCCTGCCTGTCAGTTCCAATGTGGGTACCACTCTCTGCCTTTTTCTATTTCTCTGTATGTCAAAAAATAAAAATAAAATAAAAAGCTAAAATACCATATGACTAGTTGGTAGAAGAGAATTATTTTTGCTTTTAATGAGAAGACCATTAAGGTGAGAACAAGGAATTCAGAGATGCAGCTGTCAAATGTAAACCAGAAATTAGATGCCCCAGCAAAAAAAGAACAAGAAAAAAACTGTAAGGGATTCCCAAGCCAAAATAAGATTATTCAGTTAAAGTAAAAGCTAGAAACTTACCCAAAGCTATAATTTCTAACCTTTTTTAGATCACAGAAACGCTTCTCCCAGAAAAAAAGTATCTTCACAAAATTCCACATATGTTATTCTGAGATCTGTGGAGCCCAGGTTAAAATCCTGATGCAGGGAACCATTGAGAGTGATTGATAGAGCACAGGCATGAACTCATGCAACTAGCAGATCAAAGGACTGAAAAAGCACTTTGCAATCTGTGATTTTCTACCGAAGGAGATAATAAAGAGATTCCTAGTTGTCTTTTGAAATATAGAGGGTAGTGATAATAATGACAGGTGTATAAATGCTGCAGATTTTCTAGATTTAATTATAGAATTTTAGAGATAGGTCATCTGAACCAGTGTTCTCAAATGGCTAAGTAAGGTTGCCACTTGCCCTTTCCTGGGAAGATCTGTCCTTTGTTCTGAAATTATATATTTCTTATATATATTTTATGTAAAATAAATATATAACTATACTTACATGCAACAAATATAAAATATATGTATGTATATATACGTGATAATACACTTACCAGTATATTTATTTTAAATGTCCTTTCTAAAAATGAGGTAGATCTGTATGGAAGGATGTCCCTGATAGATTTTGTAGAGAGAGAGAAAAAGAAAGAAAATGAGTTTTTATACTTCTGTACAACTTGAAAAATGTTCAATGTATGTGTATGTTTTTTTTAGTTACAAAAGAATATTTTTAATACCTGTTAAATAATGGTGATGAGTATAAAGGTTTGTTTTTTATTGTTCTTTATGTCATTAATTAGCACAATAAAAAGTCAACAACTCCACTGTTGATCACTAACTTTTTTTCAATGTTTTACTAGTCACTGTAAGCTAAAAGTCTGGGATCTATTGCTTTAATCTAACTTTGTCTTGATTTCATGAAGAAAGGAACCTCAGTCCATATATCATATTCATGACTTGCCATATTCACATGCCACCTATACTGTTATAGGCATAATATTTTCCTTTTAAGTCAGTTCACTTTTAACTTAAATGAGTATCCTTTAAAACGTAAATTTTATGTTACTAAGAAAGAATATCTATAGATCCTTGATTTGATAGGGTAATTATAATTTTCCTAATTTACTTCACAAATAACTATTAAAAGTCAATAAAAATAAAAGCGTCTTGTATGCTACCAATGGTGGGTACCATATTTTAGGAAACACCACTTTAATTTTGTAGGTACAGAAACTGGGGCCCAGATGTTGAAAGGTTTGCCTAAGGTCAAGTTAGTTACGGGAACAGAACTGGAACTTGAACCCATATCTTCCAGTTTCTAGTCTGCTAATCTTTTCTCTATCTACTAAATGACTTCTAAGTCATTGGATGTCGTAGGTTTTTAAAGGAACTAATATGTAAAATTGATGGTCATATATATAACTTATCTGTAACAAGTATACTATAGAACTGGCAATGGTCAATTTAATTGTATCTAGAACATTATTAAACTTACATATTTTCTGACAGAGTTCTACCTCTTACCATTTACCCTGGAGAAACAGGCATCACACTTGTGCATGAGGTGACATATACAGAGACGGTCATTACAACATTGTAATAGCAAAAAGTTAGAAACGCTGTAAATCTCAAACAGTAGTGAATAGCTAAATAAACTACATAGCAATCAAGAAAAATGAGTTACATCTACATTGTGAGATTCTTTTTTTTTGTAGGGGGTAGGTAAGAGTATTGAATGGAAAAAAGCAAGCTGCAAAACAATACATACATTATGATAGCATTTAGTTAATATATGTTCAAAGAAACTAAATACTATATGTTTCTACAGTTACAATCATTTTATATATATAAATGCCTTTAAAAATCCTGGACATATACATACCAAATTGGTAACAGTGGTTACTTTTGGGAAATAATAGTCAAAGGGGATATTTAGCTTTATTGATAATTCTGAATTTTTACAATGAGAAAGTATCATTTATTATTTGTGTAAACAAATACATGTAGCCTCCTGATTACATTAGCAAATGAAGCCAAATGGGACAAATAGTAGTATGATTTCTCTAAAGAAATCATTCCTCACTAATCTCTAGTTCTTTGCAGAGAAAAGTACAGAAGCAAAGTATAATAAATGTATGTAATGTAGTTAGACTTTTGGGATTAGTGAGGTTCTAGTTTAAAAACTAATTGAAATATGAAGGTAAGAAAGGAAAGATATACAAGAGCATATGTAAAATGGTACCATTGATGAAAGAAGAAAATGTGAATATCCATAGAATATTCCTGGAAGAATACACAAGAAACTAGTTGTTACCACTGGAAACATTTTTTTTCATTGTGCATCTTTTAAAGCACCTTGAAAATTTTTTAGTGACCAAAGGATTACCTAGGGGGAGGGAGGAGAGACACTGGAGATCAAACACACAAAAAGGTTAATTAACAATATGTGATAGTGATGATCATGTGGGCTGTAAAATCTGAGAGTTTAAAGAAGAGATCTTAGGGAGGGATGGGGACTCATTGAAGAACTTTCCATATGTAGTTGTATTTGAAGTAGCCCCCCAAAGGTAACTAAGATTTATAGAGCAGAGAGGAAGAAGAGCAGTTTAAGTTGAGTAAGAAAGTATTTGGCAAGCAGTATGTGGACCTCATACAGAGAAGTAAGTTCATGATAGAAAGGAGGTTTTTAATTTTAAAATTATATGTGTTATTGAGAACTATTTCATAGGTTCAAAAGAGCATATATAACAGACATCAACCACAAAGAATATTAAAATGAACACATGTATCCATTATCTGGTTTAATAAATATAACAGTAATATCTTTAAAGCCTCATAATGCTCTTCTATATTTCACATTCCTCTTCTGCTCCCACCCAATCAGTATCCTGAATTTTGTGTTACCATTCATTTGTGTTATCACTCACTTGCTTTTTCTTTGTGATTTGTTCTCTTCCCACCTATAACTTCTTAATTTTGAAAAACTTCAAACCTCCAGAAGAGTTGAAGGAGTACAATGAACACCTATATACTCTTCACCTAGATTTACTGATTGTTAATCTTTTGCCACATTGACAGAATGACATGAACAAATACATATGATCTAATGTTAATTGCATAAAACAATATAAAGTCATATGTATAGTAGAATTGCAACCACGTACGAAAATACTAGAAGGAAGTGGTCAAATGTTAATAATGGTTTTTGCTGAGTGAAAGGAATAAGAGTTATTTCTGTTTTACATCTTTATGCTTCTCTACCTGGTTTTTTCTGTAAACACATAGTCTGTAATGAAAAGTTAAGCTAAGTTTAAAAAATTAATTTAAAAAATATGTGGAGATATTTGAAATCACCAAAATCTAGAAAAAGTGCCTAACAGCAATAGAATACATAAATTATATGACATCCATATAATGTAATACTGAATAGCAATGAGAGTGGAATGAAATGACATGGATGAATCTCACAAACAGTATTAAAGGAAAAAGGTCACGAGGGATAATTTGGGAGTTTGGGATTTGCAGTACTACTATGTATAAAATAGATAAACAGCAAGGTCCTACTGTATAGCACAGGGAACCATATTCAATACCTTGTAATAGCCTATAATGAAAAAGAATATGAAAAGGAATATATATATCTCTATATATCTATATATATATCTATTTCTATCTCTGAATCATTATGCTGTACACCAGAAATTAATACATTGTAAACCAACTATACTTCAATATAATTAAAAATATATATATATGTGGAAAGAAAGAATAGGAGACAGTGAGTATCAAACATTTGTTCATAAAGTTTGGTAGTCCCAAAAAGTCAGTTTAAAATACAGTGATATGGAAAACAAACCTGGGAACAGTCCACATATCTGAGGAACTCTAATTCTTTTATCTCCATGGTAGCTTCCAGATTCCCCCATCTTGTGTGAAGAGCCCCTATTTCTTTAAGGCTCCTGCAGTCTGGCTGTATACCCCTCCATTTCTCTCCCTGGGTGTCATCTGCTTTCCTCCTGATTGTTCTCTTTCATTGAAGGCTGACACCTGGCTCAGTCCTGTCCTTGACTTCCTAACCAGAGAGCTTCCTCTCCATTCCACTTCTCTCCCACCTCTGGGAAATACGAAATTCTTAACCTCTTCTGAAAAAATATTACCTCTTCTGAAATATTAAATTCAAGCCTCCTGCTTTGACTACAGCTTTCTATCCTTCCAG
Source organism: Camelus ferus (assembly GCF_009834535.1). NCBI lineage: Eukaryota > Metazoa > Chordata > Mammalia > Artiodactyla > Camelidae > Camelus > Camelus ferus. Next base: position 12,230,886 of record NC_045711.1, on the reverse strand, counting down.
CTCTCTCATTTACCCACTGTTCTTGGAGCCACCAGACCCTCTAACCCCTTAATTCTTCCATTAGCCCCACCATGTCTTCACCTCCCTCCCTCCCTAACTTAGATTCCATGGTCTGTCATTTCAGCCACTCTGCTGTGGGTATCTCAGTGCCCTCTTTATCTTCTTCTGCAACCCTCTAACACTGGATCAGTCTGGCTGGCTGTTTACACTCAGAATGCAAAGTGCCACTGAAGAAAATACCATGACCACTCCAGACCTGCTCAGAAATCCTCTTTCCTAGTCAACTTCCTTTCCATTCTCCATGGTGACTTTTTCAACCTTTCCTCAAACCTCTTCCACTTTACACTCCAGTAGAACATTTTATCATCTGCTTCCAGGAGACAGATCATCAAATGAGAACTTCCTTGAAATACTGACACTAAACCTACATATTTAACTGTATTCATGTTTATCCTTTCCTCCCTCCTATCCTGTCCAAAGCTTAAACCTCCACTTGGGCTCTGGCTCCCAGCCCTGCCACCTTCTCAGGGGCTAATGGTAACTCTCCTTTATCTCCCATTCTACTTGCTCCTTCCCAATGACACTGAAATGTGCTCAAATCTCCCTACTTAAAGAGACATGATGGACCCCTTAGTTGCCACCCTACCTCTCTATGCCCACTCACAGCCATGCTTGAAGGAATCTACACTCATTTTCCAACCTACTGCCCCGCCACTCCACAGAAACTGCTTTTTACAAGAGTCCCAACAAGCTGATTACTAAATTCAGAGGATATTTCTGAGCTGTTAACTTGACCACCCCTTCTTGAAATAGTCATCGTGATCTATGTGAGTCTGTGATCTCACATCTGCTCATGCTTCTGTTGCTGCCTTTTAACTAAATCCTTTCCTTTGCTCTTCATTGAGTAAAAGGGATATCTTAAGAAGAAAAGGAAGATTTAAGCCCCAAATCGTTGTCTTTGTCTTCTCCCAGTTTCTTTTAGACCTGCTTTGATTGACAACTATGATGGAAACTGAATGTAATAGTTTTATACAAAATGGCAAAAACTAAACTTTTTTTTTTCTCTTTTGACATTGCCTTTTAACAGTTTCTTTAATAGTTTTTCATTGACTGGCCAGTCCGAATGCCTTGCTTCCCATCTGTGGTTAAGCCCCAGTTGTTTCAGCAGAATTGCCCTGACACGTTTCCTGGCTAATCCCAAGCTCACTTCCTCCTGCCCCTTTGCTTGCCTGTGGGCCCTTTCACCACCTAACTCTCTGGACAGGGAGAGTTACTTTAATTTCAGACTAAATTAAATATGATCATTAAATTAAAATCAACTAATTTTTTAAAAATGGTATATTGCAAAACTGTATGACTCCTAAAATGTATTCCAGAACTAAGTAATGAAGTTATCCACTCCCTCCATTAGAGAAAAGTTTGAGCTCTGATGTCAGGTAGCATCTGGAATCCCAGTTTTGCCACTTACTAACAGTGAGCCTGGGTAAGCAACTTATCCCTCAAGTCTCAGCAACCTTATTCGTAAAACAGGGATATTAATGCCTATGTCACATAGTTCTAGTGAAGATTAGTGAGCTAACTTACATAAAGCACTGGCTATAAGGCATTTGCTAATTGGTAGCTATTGTTCTAAACAATCAAGTTAGCAATTAGCCATTTCTCACTTCAGAGAGACTCGCTTAAGATGATTCTAAGGTGAGAGGATTCACACCTGAGTTATGAATAGCACCTTAAACTGAAGGAGCAAAGGGCTGACTTTAGTTATTCTTGCTCCCAGTCGTTGGCCCCATTTCCTTTCTTTCCCCAACTTCATATAAATACGCTTAACTCTGGCATTCTATGCAACAAACCACATTTTACTGTATTCACCTCTCCCCATGGAGGCACAAACGTTGTTGGGTTGGAAACCAAATGTTAGCCACAGATTTGGTCTACTAATTTTCTAATCATGACAGGTGTTACCTGGATGCCGAATAATGCCGACTCTCAGGAAATCCAAAGGGAAGCATTCATTGCTAAATAAAGACTGGCTAGCACAAGGAAAGGGAAAGAAAACTAAAAATTTTGAGTACCTGTTCCAAGGACCTTTTATGCTGCTGGGCATTTTCCCAACCTTATCTTGTTTAATCTTCTCAACAACACTGTAAGGTAGATTCTTTTTAAGTGACCCTGTCCTGGTTTATGCCTGTTGTCCTCAGTGAAACCTTAATTTCTATTATCCATATTTTATGGTTGAAGAAATGGAATCTAAAAGAAGAAAAGTATTCTGTGCATGGTTGCAAAGCCAGAAAACTCCCTTCGGTAGCTGGATTTCTTCTGTGAGTATCCCATTCATACTTCATCCTACTACAGTCTTACATGTTGAGCTATTCCTTTCTCTTAACTATAGTCTTGACTTCTTCAACACACCATTTTGCTGTTCAGTAAATCCATGGGTGCTTAAGTCCTCACCTTCCTTGACCTGTGTGTGACATTTCACACTGTTTACCTTTCCTTCCTCTAATACTCTCTCTTTGGCTTCCCTGGCACCATTTTCCAGGGTCTCTCTCACCAGTTTGGCTCTCCGTTCTAAATCTCCTTCTCCCTTCCCTTAGATATTGTTCCTCCCAGGCCTTCCTCATAGATCACACTTTATTCTGAAGTGACCTCATTCTTGACTTCGGTAATGGTTACTCCCTGCTGATAGATTCCCACACCTTTAACTTTATCCCAGAGCCTATTCAGGATCTACTACCACATACCTGGTAAGATCTGGACATCTGGATTTGCATGCTCCAAAGTTACTTAAGAAAGCCAACCAAAAATACATCACCGTTCTTCCCAAACTCTTCTTCCAGCATTACTCTTCTTTGTCGGTGGACTCATCATCCTCTTGGTCACCCAGGCTAGAAACTTGGGTATCATCTTTGACTCCTCCCTCTGCCTCAGACTCCCTCTCAATACATTATCGAGTTATATAAGTCTCTCTTACCTTCATCTTCTCTGACCTGACCTTCATTCTGACTACCTTCATCTCTCCTCAACTGTTGCAACAGCATCAGTCTGTCTCCATTTCCTTGTCCCGTTTTCTCCCCTCCAATCCATTCTCTCTTGACATTGTAGTCAAGTCGCTTTTTAAAAATGCATATCTGATCATGATATCCTCCTTATATAACCCTTAAGCTTGCATTGTACACTTTAAAAGGGGGAATTCTGGGAGGAGGGTATAGCTCAGTGGTAGAATGCATGCTTAGCATGCGCAAGGTTATGGGTTCAAACCCCAGTATCTCCATTAAAAATAACCTAAGTACCTGGTCCCCCCAAATAAAAAAGTGAATTTTACAATATGTAAATTATATCTCAATTTAAAAAAATTTAACCTGGTTTACAAAGTCTCACGGGACCTGGTCTGACCTCAATATCTCATTGCCCACTCTCCCCAGGCCTCACACCTCCTCTTAGCTGTACCGTTCTGCGCTTCCATCTGCTTCTGAGCTCTCCACGCACCCCCTCACCTCTAAACTCTGCACTATTTATGCTATTCTTTCTCCTTACCCTCTCCCTCGTCTTCACTTGGCTATCTTCTCCTTGTCCTTCTGGTCTCAGCTTGAGATGATGCTTCTCTAGAAAGCCTTCCCTGATCTCCCCAGACTGTGTTCAGGTATTCCCAAGCCATTTCATACTTAGCCCTTTTGTAGCATTTATCACATTACATTTGTCCATTTTATGAATATTGAGTGTGTAACGGCTCTGGGCTGAGCACTGTGCTAGGTGCTAGATATTCAGTGGCAAATAAAAGTCATGGTCCCTGCCCTCCTAGAGCTTATAGTCTAAATAGGGAGAAAGATGGACATTAAACAACAAATTACACTAAATATTTTCCTTGTAATTACAATGTTTTAGGGCAGCTTAACAGGGTATGATGAAAGATTTGACATAATTGAAGTGATCAGGGAAGACTTCTTTGAGAAAGTAACATTTAAGTAAAGATTTTAGGAATCAGGAGTGGCCAAATGATGAGTGGAGGGGGTAGTGTTCCATGCAGAGGAAGAGCATGTGAGAAGGCTTGGGGGAGTTTCAGAAACTGAAAGGCTAACGTGGGAGATAACGAAGAGCTTGGGAGAGCCAAATCATGCAGGGCCTTGTGGATTATGGTAAGAATGTCCTCTTAAGAGTGTTGGAATCCTTTGAAGACTTAAACAGGGAAACTTTAAAAGCTTCCCTTGGCTGCTGTGTACAAGTGGAAGAAGCTAACAAGTTACGAGGCTCAAAAACTTCTCTGAATTCCCACTAACCTGTAAGCTCCTTGAGGGCAGAAACTATGTCTTACTAGTGTATTCACAGAGTCCAGAATTGTGCCTGTTAGATAGTAGATGCTCAGTATTAGTTAAATAAATGGACAGGGGTGGCCAGGATTCCAACTTAGTTTTTCAACAATGGCTCAATGCCCCACTCCCACCCAAGAATGATTAGATATCCCTCCTTTTGCCTCTAGTGCATGTGTGGTCAATTGTATTTTCCAAAAATGGCCACAGTAATATCTTACACCCAAAATGCTCTTATTACAGTGTGACATTGACATTCTTCCCACTGAGAAGTGAGGTCTAATTCCATCCCCTTGGATCTGAAATGAGGTCATGAAAGTTGATTCAGCTTCCTCCTGGTTCTCCTGGGATACTTGCTTTTGGAATCCAGCCACCATGCTATGAGAACACCCAAGCTGCCCTGTGTAGGGGCCCACATGGAGAAGAACCAATAGACAGCCTCAACTTGCCAGCCATTTGTGGGTGAGATATTCAGAAAGTGAATCCTCCAGCTTCCACCAGTCCACCCAGTAGACACCTTTTGGAGTAGAAATGAGCTGTCCCCACTGAACCCTGCCCAAGTTACAGATTCACTAGCAAAATAAATGATGGTAGTTGTTTTAAGCCACTTATATCTTGGGATGGTTTTGTTAAGCAGCAGTAGGTAAGTGGAACAGCATCCTATGTCTGTCATGCATGAAGGTGATGCAATTCAGTGGTTAAATGGGTGGCCTATGACTGTCTTGTTTTAAAGCCCACCTCTGCTACTTACTAGTTGTATGACCTTTGGCAAGTTACTTAACCTCTCCGTGCTTCACTTTCCTTCTTTTTTCAGTGTAAATAAAAATAGTATTTAAGTTTGTTATGAGGATTAAGTGATTAATGCAGGTAATGCAGACCTACATCGATCTTTGTAATCATCTCAGACAAGCCCCCAATCATTTGACCATCACTCTCACAATTCTGTGTTTTTATAGTACTTCTGGTGTAGGTATATGTATATATGTGTATGTGTTCATATGTGTGTATATATACATATATAATATATAGCTTTTAGCACTATCTGAAATGGTCTTGTCTACATGTTTATTGTTTATCCCATCAGAGTGTAAGTCCCAGTAAAGCAGGAACCTTGCCTGTCTCATTCACTGCTGTATCCCCAGTACCTGGAATGGTGCCTGGCACAAAGTGCTGGCTTATGGCTGAGACATTGTGCTGTACACCAGAAATCGACACATTGTAACTGACTGTACTTCAATTTAAAAAAAATAATAAAAATTAAATAAAAGTAAATAAATAAATTTAAGATAAATAAATAAACAAAAGGCAGGCACTGAGTTTCTCCCAGTAAGAGACTTAATTCTAGCAGTATCTCTACCATCATGTCCCTTGTCTCAACCTCCTTGATCCCTGACCCCATTTTAATGGCCTCACTACATTTATTCATCCACCAGCTTTTTTTTTTTTAGCGTTTCCCAGTACTTGGGCTGCATATCTGTTTGTATTTTGAAAACCTAATCTTTGACTTCGAAGATCATTCGGGTTTCAAATTGTCTGCTCTCTCTACAACTAAACCTCCATGCCCTCTTGCTGATCATTCATAAAGTGACTATGAATCAACACATCTATGTGGTTTACCAAAACTCAGTTGAGGGTACTGGCTGCATTAACCTTATCCTGATGTCATGATGGAGTGTTATAGTCCCAAGTCCAAATGATAGATCCCCTTACGCAGCTCCAAGGTATGTCCAGATCAGAATTTGGGGCCAGAGTAAAATGTTTCAAACTAGTTATAAATGTAGCCCCAAGGCTTAAAAAGCTTTAGGAATTGCTCCCATGGAAATACAGTTGTAAGAGGTTGAAGTCGACCATTGAGACAGGTGCCAGGAATCCTAGGACCACAGTATATTGTCACCTTTGATTTTACTTTTAAGAGTCTTTATTATGGTGCGTGTGTACTATTTCAGGGGCAGGGGGTTGGGCCATTTTGGGACTGTGAGGGAACTTATAGCGCCTCTCTTCAAAATAATACACATCTGCAGGAGTGCGTGCACACACACACACACACACACACACACGCACACACACACATGCACACACACAATATTTAGAAACCATTTCTCAAGGTCCAGGTTAAGAACCCACCTGTGATTTGCCATGAAGATAGAAGCTTTCTCTAAACCATAATTTGGTCCTTTATCACATACTGTTTTCATTTACCTTTTCACGTGTGTATGTTTTATCCCATTGAATGGGTAAGCTCCTGAAGAGAACATACACCTTTTATTACTCTCAATGATGAGCGCATATAGTGAGTGAGGCTTGTAGGAAATATTTGCCAACTGAGTCCTTTGATGCTGCTGTGATGTACTGAGGACAGACAACTTTCTTTCAAGATTCCACCCACCACCTCATCTCCCTCCAAAACGAAAGAGATCACCACAGAAGGACCTGGACCCTAGACTCATGTTCTATTTATGTTATAGGTTTTTGGCTGAGGCATTATTTACATACTTTTCATGCAAATACCCAGTCTTGGATCTTCAGAGAACAAGGTTTTGTAGAAAAACCAACCAACCAACCAATCACTAGTAGTAAATGAGTGTACTCTGTTATGTGAAAATTTGTCTTCTTTCTTCCCTCCACAGCTCTGTGCCTAACCCTGTACACACTAACACCTGTCATCAGACCCCCTACTTATTCTATTCCATGAGTTTTATTTCTCAAACCACACTGTCCTGGCATGCGCTTGTGAAAAAATTAAAAACAGGAGTAATCCTAATGCTAATAGAATGGTGGCCATGTTGTTTTCCCTTTTCTTCTGATCCTTGCCTCCCACCTATACGTTTCCACCGGCTACCTTTAATCCTAAACAAGTTCCTGTTTAGAATTTGGAACTTTTCCCTCCATCCAGTACCCTGCCCCTGACTCTATAGGCAGTTACAGCCACCTGGTGGCCATATGGAGAAATGACAGGTAGATTTCCCCAAAAATCCCTGGTGAAAGAAAGCTCTGTGGAGTAATTTTTGTCCTGGATCTGTAGTGAACAAAGAAAGAGAAACCCATGGATAGATTATGGCACAGGATCCAGACATCCTATTTCTTGGTCTCACCTTGACCCCCAGGACACAACATCCCGTCCACTAGTTATTACAGACAGATAATTCACTTAACATTTGAGTTCATTCAATCAACATTTATTGAGCAGCAACTGTGTGCCCAACAATGAACAAGATGGACACGATCTCTGCTCTCGTGAGCTTACAATCTATCAGCCAGCCAGCCAATTACATCCTTTTTTGCCTGCTACTGTCAAGAAATCTACCTGTTATTCTCATTCTCCTTCCTTGTTTTGGTTAAAGGGGACCAAATCCGGCCACTGCCTTCCATGGTTGTTCTCTTTTGAACACCAGGAGTTTTCTGACTTAATTAGCTCCTCTCTTTACATTACCTCTGTCAAGCCCCTTCTTGTAAACTGACCATATTACAAAGATGACCCTGTCTTCCTCATATTCCCTCAGAGGCACAGGCCCATCATGAATATACTGTGCTTTTTGCTCCCCCAATTAAAGTGTCCCAATCCAAAGGTCCTTTTCCCACTAGTTTTTCCTGGAGTCAGTATTTGCCCACCTCTTTGCCTCAGACAAGTCAGAGGAAAATTTTGCTATGGGATTAATCAGGAAGTAGACTCAATAGCTATTACTCAGCTGACATGTAGCCTCCCCTGTCCCCTCTCTGCCACTGCAGAACTCTGCTAACTCCCTTCCAAAGACAATAACTGCAAAATAAAACAAAAGCCAAAACAAACAAACAACCCCCCCAAATAACAACAAAAGAACCCCCATCATACTACACAATAGGACTATAGGTTCCCATTGTGCAACGAGCCTGGACATTGAGATACTCTCTTTACATTGAAAAGAACATGGAGAAGACCTGGGTTTGCATTCTGGTTACTAACTAGTTTGCCTTTTGTGCTATTAAATCTTGATAATCTTCAGAAGACTTATCTGTAAAATAGTGGTAATGGTATCTATATTGTGGGTAGTTGTATTAAATGAGGTGTATCAAGCACATAGCATAATATCTAGCCTGAATTACCTGGTGACTGTTCACCTCCTTTCTTCCTCCTGGGTTTCAGCTGCTAAATACTATTCGGAAGGGAGTAACCCAGTTTTGTATGGCCAGTGATAGACATTTCCTATTGCTATCTTTGTAAACCTCATCTTTCTGCAGCCATCCCATTTCCATCATTGCCAGAAAACTTCTTCCATTCCTTGTCCCTGTGTAGGACTTCTCTTTCTCTTACTGTCAAAAAGTTCTGTCTGAGCTCTATCTGATTTCTTCTTAGAGCTCCCTCTTCTTAGATCTCTCTGATCTAAGATACTTTATTTTCTTGTATCATTCCTAAAACTTAATGCACTTCTAGCATTCTCCCTAACTTTCTGAGTAAATTTAAATGAGGAGTAGGACCTTTACACTTCAGGAAGGCATGGGAACCACAGGACAGTTCCCAGAGTGGAATGGAGGTCTAGGTTCAGGAGCCGCTGCGCACCCCCCCCGCCAATCCCCACCTCTTTTCCTGCAGGGCACAGAAACAGCTAAACTCAAAATATGTCTTGAGTCTGCATGAGCATATATCTTCCTATAGCTCTGTGAGGTCATCATTGAAGTAGAGCAGTACTGCAGGTGTGTAGAGTGTACTGTCCATATTGAGATAATCAAATTCTTCCTCCTCATCCCGGATACCATTCTCTTCCAGGGTTTGAGCCATGTTCAGGTTCTTGCCTTCAAACTTCCATGTGTAGCTGGCAGCATGTGCATTATAGGGGAGATAGCGGTGTAGGATTTCCCACATGGATTCCAGTGCCCCCACCTGGAGAACACGAAAGCACCCCATCCCCAGGATTCTGGGTGGTACACACACACACACACACACACACACGCAAAGGCCAGGAGCCCAAAAGATGATAGAGGTGGAGTCAGAGTGGTTCCCTTGTCAGATAACAGCTTAAGGCACTCCACAGTCCCAGATATAAAGTTGGAGCTCCAACATGCAATGCACGGCCCCCAAACCCTGTCTTTATGGTTATCACTTCTAATAAACAGATGGCCCTAAAGTCACTGCCCTCTCACCTCATCCTCACAATAGACTAATAAGAGAGTCCCATTGCAATTGCTGTACAAAACACAGCATAGCATGTAAGAGCTTCTGAGGACCACCATCACTAAGATGCATGAATTGTTGTCCTGGGCTTATGAAGAAGTCTCCTGTATCCTGTGGCCCAGCCATTGCTTGAATTCCCAACCCCGGGTACCTAGGTGATGGTCTTTCCTCAGTTACCTCTAAATAGAAAGAAAATACAGCTCCTGGTTATGGAGAGCTGCTGACCTGAGGATCTGCTTGGAGATTTGCTGGGATTCTCAGTTCTCTCTAACCTGCCCTCAGGCACCCGTTCTCACCTCCAGTGTGTGCTCCTGCGACGTGAGCGTGTTAATGATGCGGATATTCCGAGTCTTTGCGGACAGCCGCCCCACCTCGTACCGTGACCCCTGCCACCAAGGCTTCCCGAAATCATTGGCCCAGTCAGAACGGGGCAGCTGAGGCGGCACGTGCAGAAAGCGGCCCCGGGGAGTGCGGTATCTCAGGCAACCGGTCACCGGATCTATGTGCTTGCGGATCTTTAAAGCAGAGTTTGTGGGAGAGGAGTCGGCGCAGCCACTACCTCGGGCTCTGGCTTACCCCCTGCTTTTCCCTCCTCATCCCCGCTCTCTAGTGCACCTCCCCTCAACCCCAGGTTCCAGCAGAACTCACGTCTCTGGTCTTTGGATCAAACCAGTGGCTGACGTCCTGGCCCGCAACTTCGACGATGGGTTTCAGCAGAAGGTCTCCTGGGAAGGAGCAGCCGCCGTCAACGTTGGCAATCCAAGAACCAAGAACCCCCAAATACGCCCCCGTCGCTGGCCCACAGCGTGGCCCTTACCTTTGTACTCCTGTGCCAACGGCGTTAGGTCGTACACGTTTCCCAGGTAAGACACCCAGAGGTCTTCCGGCTGGTTGTGTTGGGCCACCTCGGCCGGCGTGAAATAGCGACGCTGGAAATACTCGAAGTCTGGCCCGGGCACTAGGCCCCGGCGCGGCATGGTCCTTGTTCTATCGGTTACGAGCTCCTTTAGTTGCTTCCTCGCTTTTAAGCAAGCACAGTAAGCGTCCCTCTCATCCAGGAGCTAAGGCGAGGGCGTTTATCCGCTGACATGGAAACCATTGTCCTTTTGCGGCCACCGTCCCCTGGGGTCAAACGCTGCGTGCGATAGGAGGGGCGTGAGCTGCGCGTGCTCACGGGAAACGTAGTCCGATTCCGGCATCCAAGTAATTGAGAGAACACCCTCCGTTTTAATTCAGAGTGGCCTAGACTATAAGGAGTATTTAGGACAGATTATCTCGTGAGGCAGAAAAACAAGGGAAAGGAGGGATGCGAATATTGAAAAAAGGTATTCTTGCTAAATTCCAGGGTTCCTAAAGGATAAGAACCCAAAGAAGTGAGAAATTTCTCGCGATATCTTAAAACGTCCAGTGTAATAGGCCTCAGTCAGCCATCGCGCCGAAGTAGGAAAAGCTCGCGAGATCTCTGCAGTTACTGAGGAGACTAGGAAGAGAAGAAGTGATCTCGCGAAAGAAAACAGGTTGGGAGCGCTCGCGAGATCTCAGACCACCCGACCCGAAAGGTTGTTAGGAAGTCGAAGGGCCTGGAGGAGGCCTGGGGACAAATGGCCGGCGCTGGACCAACCATGCTGCTACGAGAGGAGAATGGTTGTTGCAGTCGGCGTCAAAGCAGCTCCAGCGCCGGGGTTAGCGCGGGCTCGGGTTTTGGGATTGAGGGGCCGTCGGGGAGCAAGATGGGGGAACGAAGGGGGAACTGCAGCTCCCGACAGCCTCTGGGCTTCGTGTGAGCGCCCCGCGGGCTGTCGGGAGCTGTGGTTCCAGGGGCGGGCAGCAGCCGGGGCGGCGCGGTCTGAGCGCGTGTCCCGCCCCGCTCAGGACTCAGATGGGGAGCGCGAGGACTCGCCCGCTGCGCGCGCTAGGCAGCAGCTGGAGGCGCTGCTCAACAAGACTATGCGCATCCGCATGACAGATGGACGGACACTGGTCGGTTGCTTCCTCTGCACCGACCGCGACTGCAATGTTATCTTGGGCTCGGCGCAGGAGTTCCTCAAACCATCGGGTCAGTGCCCGGGGAATGCAGGACCTGCCTGGGAATGCGGCGGAGCTTCAGGCGAGGCAGTTCCCCTTCATTGCCTGGCTGCACCCCTTCTATTCTGGGGCTAGAAGTCGTGGCTCAGAAGGGGTGGGACCGACGGTGGCCTGCCTCCCTGATGCTCTGACCCTTCTTTCCAGATTCCTTCTCTGCCGGGGAACCCCGTGTGCTGGGCCTGGCCATGGTACCCGGACACCACATCGTTTCTATTGAGGTGCAAAGAGAGAGCCTGGTGGGGCCTCCTTATCTCTGAGCACGATCTCGGGCTTGCCCTTCAGACGTCATTAAACCTGTAACCGAAGTGGTCTGTGTCTGTGTGTAGGTGGGATACCAGGGCAGGGGTTGCACATCTGACCCCTTGAGGACGAGGTTTATCTGAGGTCAGAAGCACTCTGAACCCTCGTTTTACAGCCTGGACGTCCAGAGCTGACAGATGTTCCCTCAGGTTCGGGGTTGGGAATGGAGGACAGGCTGAGCTTCTGACCAACAGGCCTCAGGGTGGGCCCTTCCACCTTCCCTCCCACGCCGCTGCTCCAGAATTGTGGCGGGAGGGGGATGTCATCCTACTCCGGAAGGCCCATTGTTTTTCTCCCCGGCCTGGCAACACCGAGTTCCTCTAAGCTGGGGTCAGAGAACAGGCTCGGGTCCCCAAGGGGAGCAAGACAGGCGACAGAGGCCGGGCCTCTCCACTCTTATTGACGGGGAAGTGACTTTGGTGTCAGGGACAGAGCTCTGAGGTCTGGCCAGGAAGAACGTGCTAATGCGATAAGGGAAGGCCAGGAGGCTGAAGGATGCTCCGGTCTGCGCACTAGAGCCACCCCAACCCCCACCCGCATGTTGTTTCCTGCGCCTGGTCACGGCAGAAATGGTAGTATTACCCTTCTCGATCATAGGATCCCAGAATCGCGTTCAGCTTATTAGTCTTTTATTGATCACTCCTTCCCCTGCAACCTCACCCCCCCACCCCACCCCCCGGCGCATAAATACTAGGAGCTGCACCGGAAAAGGAGGGCACCAAAGCGGTTTAGTGTCCTGTTCACAGGGGAGTTGGGCGGTGGGTGCAGGGTCCAGCCCAGATGTTCAGGATTCAAATATGGGTAGTGAGGGGAAAGCGGGTTTTCCAGGGTGTGGCGAAGTTTCACCAGTTTTGGTTTCACAGATGCTGTTTTGTTCCCCAAGGGGATGCTAGGACCCGTTTGGGGCATAAGTCGGGACAGGGTAGGTCGGGAGACCTTCGGGCTTCAAGTCCTTGGGCCGACAGGCGGTTGTAACAGTTGTTCTTGCTTGGCTCGAGGGTCCTCAGACCCAGACCTTTCCTGATGTTGGAACGGTCTGGGGCCCTGTTGAGGCCCGGGTTTGCCGGGGCTGCGGGGTGCGCTGGCGCCGATAGAGGGCTCGGCTGTAAGGCACGAGGCAGTCGGCCAGGCGGAGGCGCAGGCAGAGGCGGCGGTAGCTGGCCAGGGCAAGGACGAGCAGCGGCACGAGGAGCAGGAATCCAGTGACCAGCAGGGCTGTGAAGCCCGGGTCCCGCAGGTGCGCAGTGCAAGGGGGTGCCTGGGAGCGCAGGAACTGTGGGAGGAGAAGAGGCATGAGGCCCAAGTCAAACAGCCCAGGCCGGGAGAGGTTGTGGCCCACAAGCTCCACCACCACCATCACACACACTCACACGCACACCGCGGGGCGCTCGCTCACCTGGGAGTGGCAGAGGAAGCCAAAGCCTAGCATGGTGACAGCGGGTAGCAGGATGGTTCCCAGCACCAGCGCCAGCAGGAGAAGATTGAAGGCAGCCACCAGCAGATTCTGGGCCGTGACCAGCACAGCGCAGGCCCAGCAGTCCAGGGGGTCCCGGGGCTCTGGGCCGCCGCCGGGAACGGGCCGCTGAGCCCCGGGGACATCCGCCATGGCCCGCCTGCCTCCCTCCCGCCTGGGCTGCGGCCCTTATAGCCCTCTTTCCTGCCCCTCCCCCGGCCCAGCCTCTCCCCACCCCCACCCCCCCTTATCCTGGAATGCGGCTCCAGGATTAGGCACCCCCCACCCCATTCCGAGGAGCGGACCAGCGCTCTGGACATTCCACAGGCGCCTCCAGGGAGGGCCTCACCCTCGCTGGGGTCTGCCCAGTACCTCCCCATCAATCACCCGGCCTTGCGGCCCTCTTCCCCGTACTCCCGCTATCACCAGCACGTTATCAAAACAGAATTTTTTTCTGATTTTATTTTTAATATTAATATTCTCACACAAAAATCACCGAAAATAAGGGTAGGGTTGGGAAGACCCCTCTGCCCCTGGGGCAGAAAGACAGTGCAGTGCGAGGGGGCGGGACTGTAAACTCCCCACCCCTCCGCAGCCCCAGCGTCGAGGAGAAAAAAACCGACAAAACGAAAATAAAGCCCCAGAGAAACTCATCCCGGGGTGTCCCTGCCCCAGTGAGGCCCTGGCCCTGGGCTGTTTCACGCTTAAAAAGAAAAAGGAGGGGTGTGTGAGGGGAAGGTCCGTGTTTTTTAAATTGTCCGGGGCTGGGAAGGACGGGGTTCCTTTTCCTCATAGTTCTTTAAAACTTTAAATTTTTTTATTTTATTTATTTTTTACAAAATACCATTTCAGTTCCCACTTCTTCCCCTACAGTACAGGAGTCGCTCACCCTCAGGCGGGTTGGGGTCGGGTCGGGAGTGGGGGACTGGTCCGAGAAAGTGCAGGACGTAGGGGAGGGGAGCGGGTTTGAGCACCATGAGAACCCGGCTGGAGCCGCGGGCGGGCGGGTAGACGGGCGGAGACCGACGGGCCGGGCCGGGACACACACTGGGGCGCAGGGAGAGCCCGGCGGCGGGCAATCCCTGGAGGGGCGGGCGGGATGGCTTGGGGTTGCGGGAGGTCGGGTTTTCCCAAAAATGAATAAATAGAGGTGAGTGGGACTGTTATAAATTAAAAACCAAAAAAACAAAAAACAAACAAACCCAGAAAATACAAATCATAACCAAGTGAATAAACAGACATGTACAGGGGATCACAGCTAGCATTGGAAGTAAAAAAGGAGGTTCTGGGGGAGGGGTAAAGCCCATAGAAAGAATCTCATTAAAAACCTCGGCTGCCGTAACGTCTATGTACATACACGAGCCGCGTGCATCTGCGCCGGGCGGGCGGGCGGCTGGCAGGCGAGAGGGAACCCGTATGTGACCCCCGCCGCCGCCGGAGCCTGGTCCTTGTGTCTGCTGCTAGAAAGGCCAAAGTCGGTGAGGGGAGGCGCTGATGGGCGAGGGGCTGCCAGCCCCCTCCCTGTCTCCCTTTTTTTTTTTTTTTTTTTTTTTTCCTTTTTTCCTCATTTGTTTAAAAAAAAAAAAATTCTTTTCTTAATAAATTGAGGGAAGCTGCCAATGGGGTGGAAGGGCTGGGGCCGACCCCCTTCCCGGCCAGAGGCGGGACCTAGGTCCAGCCCAGGCATGTGCTGGTGGCCCCGCGGCGCCCTGTGGGCGGGGCGGGCGGGCGGGGCGTCCGGCCTCATCGCGACGTGCTGGCGGGGGCCTGTGGGAGAAAGCGGGCGGGGCTCAGGGGCGCGCGATCGGTCTCCCCTCGGCCCAACCTGGCGCCCCCTCCTGGACCCTGCCCGCCCGCGCCGCGCCCTCACCAGCGTGAAGGCGTCGTAGGCCTGCGCCAGCTCCTCGGTGCGGTACTGCTCCAGCACCACCACGCCCTGCAGGCCGGCGCTACGGCGCCGCGCACAGGCCTCGCAGTGCACTAGGTACGTGTTGCGGCTGCCGTTCTCACTCGTCACGAACAGGATGTTGAACACCTCCACCTGCGGCAAGGAGGAGGCAGTGGTCACAGGGAGGGAGGCCGCAGGCGGATCCCTCCCTCCGGGGAAGCGGGAGAGGGAGAGGGGCCCACTCACGTCGCATTCGTTGCAGTAGTAGGCGGGCTCGTCCTTGACCCGGCCCTGGTAAGCGATTTTCTTCCCGGCCCGCACCAGGCTCTCCCGCTGCACCTGGCAGTGCTTCATGGACTGCAGGAGGCAGAACCTGCGGCGGAAGCGGGGCGAGGGGCGAGGTGGTGGTGAGGCGGGGCGGGGTGCGGTCACATCCCCTCACACATCCCCGTCACAGTTGAAACTTCGTGTGGTTTTTGTCTACTTGGATCACTGGAAAATAAAGTTCCTCACGGCAGGTACCTCATCAACTGCCCCAGCATAGCAGCCCTGCAGGGCATGAGGTAAAGGGTGGAGAGATGGAGGGAGGATGGGGTAGAATCAGAAAGAACAGATCCAGCAATCCCACTCCTGGAATACATCCCGAGGGAGCCTTAATTCAAAAAGATACATGCAACAAGTTTCTACTGTTTAGCACAGGGAACTATATTCAATATTTTGTAGGAACGTATGGTGAAAAAGAATATGAAAATGAATATATGTATATTCATGTATGACTGAAGCATTATGCTGTACAGCAGAAATTGACAAATTGTAAACCGATTATACTTCAATAAATAAATAAATAAGCACACACACAAAAAAGAAAGAATAAGGCGGGCCAGGTCCAGTGGAGATTAACAGGGCTCTCACTTGATCATCTTGAACAGGTCGGGGTCGCTGATTTTGACCGTTCGAGCGACATTCCAGGACACGTGAATCATGGGCACTATGGATTTGACGTTCTTCACCTCGTTCCACTCGTATCGTTCCAGAGCCAGCTGGTACTGATAGGCTGCAGGCCGGAGAGGGTCACGACAGGATTCCCCAACAACCCCAGCCACTTGGGCCCCAGCCCTTAACTTCATGGCTGGCCTGGCACCCTCCAAGTCGGTCTCAAGATGGGGCTCACTCCCAAGGGGCCCTAGCCCCTTGCAGCTGAAAGGCTCATCCCACCATCACCTGGGCCCACCCTCTCACCGGTGAGGGGCCCCACGTTCCATGCGATGTTGTTGCACCAGCCAGTGGCCTGCACCCAGTGCACGGTCCCCGCGTTAATCCACACAAGGTCTCCGGGGCGCTGCACGAAGCGGTACACAGGGATGTTGGAAGCATAGAGGTCATCCAAGATTGGCCACCAGGAACCCGTAAGGTAGTCTACGCCGTGCCTGTGGGGTGGCCACCAAGTCAGATGGAAGTCTGGGGACCCAGGGACAGGACGTGAACGGCTATCTAGCACGGGGGAGGGCGGCGCGCACCGGTCGCAAAAGGCGCTGATGGTCTCCCAGTAGTGCTCATGCACCGCGAACCACTCGCAGTCGCCTGGGCCAATGTTGATGTTGACCGAACAGAAGTTGTTGTTCTCTTGGTGGCCTGCAGGGGGCGATAGAGAACCGCCCGGTTGGCCGAAGCCGAGCCTGCGCTCCGCGACTAGCCCGCCCTTAGGCGCTCATTGGCTGACGGAAGAACGCCGGCAGCAGCCCCGCCCCGCGCGCCCCCCGCGCCCCTGCGACGAGCGCACCTGGCGTTCTACTGCCGGGGACCTTCATGTACAGCTGCACCGTGTTCATGCCCAGGATGGTGTGGCCCACGTGGCTCAGCATATTGCCCGTGGATGTTACCCTCATGAAGGCGGGCAGCTTCAGCAGCTCCTGCAGCTGCGGCTTCCACCTGCGGTGGCGAGGGGACAACACAAATGAGAGGCTACCCCAACTCGACCATCCATCCATCAGCTGTGCTGCCTCAGCTTGCTGGCCTCAGTCCTACTGACCGCTTGGCATCGGAGAGGTCGATGTTGGTGCCAAACTTGATGATGTGATGGTTCTTCGGGTCCGGTGCGCTGCTGCGGTGGGGTGAAATGAAATGCACAGGTTGGTGGAGAAACACCGGGAAGGGAAGAAGTCGGGAAGGGCAGGGGCAAAGCATACTCACCTTGGAGGGGTTCCAGTGGTGCTGTCCGGCTCCTCGGACTCCTCGTCCTCACTCTCCTTCTCCTCCTGCTCAGCCACAGGGGTAGGCAGGCCTGGGTCAGTGACCTTGCAGGAGCCCTCCCACCGCAGCCCTGGCTCCAAGTCCTCTGATCCTGCACCCCTGCCTCTACCCGGTCACGCCTCTCACCTGCAGGGACTCCTGGAAGGATGAGGCCTGGTACTGTGCATACTTGGCAATGGTGGTGTGGGAACGGGAGCTCTCACAGGGCCAGATCTGTCGAGTGCCCGTCAGATCCCAGTTCTCATCTGAGGGCTGCTGCACCTGGGTGCGCACCTCCACCGTGTGCTCACCACTTGCCTCCACCAGCGTCTTGGTGGAGAAGAGGCCCAAGTCTGCAAGGGAAGGCCAAGCAGGGTGTTGGGGCAGGGGCTGAGGGCCAGGGTGAGGCCCCAACTCACCACCTCTTCTTGCTCCCCAAGCTTCTGGTAGGTGGACATGGGCTTCTCAGAGCCCAGACCAGAACAGGCAAGAACCCTGACCCCTCATGAGGCTGGGAGGGTTGGCCCTCCCAGGGCCTGGCCTTCACCGGGATCACCAACCCCTCTTCTCCCACTCTGCTCTGAGCCCCAGCCCCTCCCACAGTCCTCAGGTGTGCATGAGGCCTCAAATGCATGGCATCTGGCTCACAGCAGATGCTTAATGAATGACAATTTAAGTTATTGTATCCAATGAAAGATTTAGTCAAGTGAAAGCTTAGAATGTGCTTCAAATAACTTAGTGGAGGGAAGGGAGAATATGTAAGAAGGGGCTACCAGTATAGAAGAAACAAAATGGATTTTGTATTTCTAGGTGGTTTCCTTTTACTTTTGTATGTGCTGGAAATTTTGCACAATAAAAGGTTGAAAAAGAGAAAGCCCCAAGACAAGAGTCTTCTTGGGTTTTGTACAATCTGTATTCTTCTCATCCTTCAACACCAAGAAAACCAGAAGAGACTCTAACCAGATCCTGAGATACATCCCTACTGCTGGGGACAGATAGGGAGAAAAGCTGACCCATCACTCAGAACACTCCTCAAATACGGCTTGCACATGACGGCAGATAGCTCAGTATAGCCACTGTCCTGGGTCTTCAAGAGTAGAGGCTCTCAAAGCCCCAGATCCTTGCTGCCCTCCCCACACCTTTCTGCCTCCTACACTTACTGAGCCGCAGGGAGCCTGCTAGGCCCCGGATCACGGTGATGGGATTTCGAGGGTCTGTACAGAACTGCAGCAGCACCGGCGAGAAGGCATCCCGTTTGCTCTCCAGCTGAGGGACAAGCGGGAGACAAGGCGGCAGTTAGAGCCCTGTCTCAGGCTCAGGACACCCCAACAGCCCCAATACTGTCTTAGACTCCTCCAACAGGGGCGGGTTCTGAGCACTCACGGCACACATACATAGATGCTGGGTGTAGGCGGGTTGAGTTTTTCCCGGGGCAGCTTCTCCTCAGTGTTGATCTTGGGTTTCACAGACTGGGCAGGGGAAAGGTAGGACTCTCGAAACTTCCCTTTCACCTTGGCATTCCTGGGGAAGGACAGTGAAATGAGGACAGAAATATCAGGGCACTGGGGACAGGGAGCCTCCTGCTGGGCCAGACCAGCAGCCTCACAACTGACAGCCACCAACTCACTTGCTGGCACGCACGACGTCGGCGGCACAGTGGCTGATGGTGAGGTCCGCCATACGCAGTCTCCGCTCTTCCACCTCTGAGGCGATAAACGTCTCCTTGTCACCACTCTCTACCTTGATGAGCCGGATCTTCAGCTCCTTGGGGGGCCCTTCACTAAGTGAGCGCAGCTTCAGCATGTCAGCCCGGCTGACCCCTGGGGGCCCTGGAGCTTCCTCCCGAGCCTTCTTCCCAGGGACAGGGGCTGATGGGGGTGTGGGCTGGGCAGAGGGTGCAGAAGCTGGCGGAGGAGCCGGGGCTGTGGGTGGCTTGGCCTTGGAGGCCCCGCCAAGATCAGGCCGGGCCTTCTCACGACCCTGGATCTCCTCGCTCTGCAGGTCCAGGTTCCCCAGCACCCGGCGGCTCTTTTCTTTGGGGGCCTTGGCCTTGGCCTTGGCCCTGCCTTCTCGGGGCCGGCGACCCACACCGTCCTTACAGGCCCGCCTGTGCCGCCGGTGCTCCTTCTGGTGCTCCTTCTGCCGCCGCTTGCTGCTACCTGGTCCTGGCGCCGCCACCGCCCCACCACTCTCCTCCTTGGCCTGGGCTGTAGGTAGCAGGCGCTCAGTTCTACTGTCCGCTGGGTCTGCCGTGTCCACGGGGTCTGCTGGGTCTGCGGCGCTCCGGCCCACACGCTCCACAAGGGTCTCACAAGCCCGACTTATCTCTTCTAGCACCTCAGACTCAGAGCGAGCAGGGGGCAGAGGCAGGGGTGGGGGCGGCGGGGCGGGGGTCATGGGGCCCGGGGCTGGCTCTTCGCCTGCCCTGCGCTCCCGGGCCCAGGGCCCGCCTGAGGTAGAGAACTGAGATGACGAGGAAGCAGAGGGCTGTGGGGAGCCCTGGGCGCTCGGAGCCGCTGAGGAGGGCGGCGGGGCGGTAGCACCTGATGAGGGACCAGGGGAATACTGAGTGGCGGGCAAGGGCCCAGGCCGGGTAGAAACAGCTGCTCCAGTCCCCCGGTAACAGTACTTCTGTCCTTCCAGCACGGAGGCCAAGGATTTGAGCAGGCTGGCTGGGCTGGCTGGTGGGGGTAGAGGGGGCGGCGGCGGCTGTGGCTGGGGAGGTGGAGGGAACTTGGCTAGAGGTGGCGGTGGTGGTAGGGCTGGTGGTGGCTTCTTCTCCTCTTCCTGGGTGGCCGTGGTGGTGGTGGTGGCAGCAGTGGTGGCTGGGGCTGTGTCAGTGGGGAACGGAGGCTGCAGAGATGCAAAGGGCTCCTTCAGAGGAGGCGGGGGGACCACGCCCGCCTCCTGTTGTTGCTGCTCCTCCTCCTTGCGAATGGATTCGTCCAGCATCTTCATGATGTTGGCCAGCCCATCAGGTAGGATCTTGAATTCAGCTGGCTCCTCAAACTGGTCCTCCAGTGGGGTAGGGGGGAAATCGAAGAGTCGAGGGCCTCGGGCAGGCAGCTCCCCAACCCTGGGCGGCACAGGCTGGGGGGCTTTATTCAGGGGGCCTGGGGATGGCCCCGGCCCCACCTCGGGGGTCTTTGGGAAGGAGACCCTGGGCCGAGGGCTCTCCGGGCGCCTGAAGCTTCCTGAGGTATTTTGGTGGCAGGAGGAGGGAGGGGCTGGAGGAAGGGCAAGAGTCAGGGGTGCAAGAGGTGGGTCCTGGGGGCTCAGTGTTGGGCTGGCGGGTGGGGGAAGGGGGTCCATACTTCTGGCCAGGTAGGGGGCTGGGGGGAAGGACACAGGCCCAGTAGGGCTGCTGCTGTGGCTGCCATTGTTGCCGCTGCTGCTGCTGGTGGTGGTTGGGGGAGTGGGAGGGGTGTGCGAATCCTGAGTGCCCACAGAAAAGCGGGGGGCCGGAGGCCCCAAGAAGCCCTCACGGTGGGGAAGGGGTGGTGGAGGAGGGCGGGGGCGTCCCTCAGCCCCAAAGAAGAGCTCCTCTAAGATCTCTCCATCCTCACGGGCTGCCCGGCAGGCTGGGCTCTTCAGCCAGGCAGGGGGTGGTGGGGGGCGCAAGAGGCGGGGACAGGGGGGTGGAGGAGGTGAGGGGGGACCGGGTGGCAAGGACAGGTGGGGAGTGGCAGCGGGAGCCGCCAGGAACGGTTTCCGACTACTGTGTGCCGAGGGCCCCAGGCGGCCTTGGTGAGAAGAGACCTCCAGCGCAGGAGTTTGGTAATGGTCAGCGCCGGGCTGCAAGTGTAGGATGGGGGTGGTCAGAGGCCTGCTCCAGCCACCCTAGATAGGCTCCACCCATCGGCCCCACTCCACCCTCCACCTGCGGTCGTCACTCACGATGCCTGGGCTCGGCTCCATGCCCCGGAGACCAGTGTTGCTGCTGCTGCTACTGCTGCTGGTGGTGGCGCCGTGGGGGCCAGGGGGCCGGGAAGGGGCGTAAGGCACGCAGGCGGTGGTTGCTGCTGGTGAAACGCTGGAGTCCATCCGCGACCTCTGAACTCTGCTCTCTCTAAGGTCACTTCCGGGGGGACGGGTGGCAGGCGGGCAGCCATGGCTCTCTGCTCCTGGGGGGCGGGGGCCTGGGCCTGGGGGTGCAGCCGGGACCAGCCGGTGGCCAGGGGGGTGTGCGCTGTAGGCTGGAGCTGGGTATGGATACGGGTGAGGCAGCGAGTGCCGCTGCTCCTGTGGGAGAGAAATGAGGACACTGGGTGAGGACCAGAGTACCCAGGGACTTGCAGGTAAGAGGTGAGGGGCCACAGAGAGATAGGTGCTCACCTGGCGCTCTGGGGGTGCTGAACCCTTGCGCTCAGGGCCCCAGGCATCTCCATGCAGGGAACTCCACAGCCCTGGTTTGGTCAGCTGAAATGGAGCGCTGGTGGCTAGGCCAGGCAGAGGTGGGGGTGGTGGGGGTGGGGGTGGTGGTAGTGGTGGCGGAGGCAGCGGCAGCCCTGGGGGAAGGCCAGTCTAGAAGAAAAGAAGGTGTGAGAATCCTACTCCTTGCCCCAGTTCCACTGGCTCACCACTCACTCCTTGCCCGCCCACACACAATCTTACCTGCTCAGAGTTGCAGCCTCTCCTGCGTTTGCCTCCAGGGCTGAGGCCCTCTTCTCCTGAGGGGCCTGCAAGGGCTGCAGGAGGCATAGGCTGCACCACTGGGGGTTCAGCGGCACGCTTCACTGGGGGACCTCCCCGCTTGGCCCCATAGTTCCGCTTGTGCTGAGGACAAAAAGAGGAGAGAGAATGGCACAGCTGCTGACCTGACCAGGCCCTCCTCTCTAGCCCACCCAGCTGCAGCCTCACCTCAAGGTGCAGCAAGTTCCACACTTGCTCCAGAGGGGGCAGGACCTTGGGTCGGTGCTGGCAGGAGCCAGCATGAAAGTTCCAGAGCTGAGCCTGGGGAGGACGGGGAAGGGTGGGTGCAGGGGACAGGGCAGATGCAGACATAAGATGAGGGCACTGAGCCAGACAGAAAACACAATCCTAGCCCCCTATGTCCTGCTCATCCCACCTGCTGTAGTCGGCCAATGCGGGGCCCCAGCTCAACCAAACTTCCTCCATATCGAAGGGCGCTGTGGTAGCAGCGTATGGCCTCTTCACTGTCGTGCTCTGACTCGTACAGCTGCCCAAGCTGCTCCCACAGCCCTGGCTGGGCCGGCTCCCGGAGCAATGCCTGCACACAGCCGTGCAGGGATTCCAGCTTCCCATGGAGGGGTCTTGGGGTGGGTGTCCTACAGAGCAGAAGGGGTGGGGAGGTGGTGAGGCTTGGGGGAACTCTTTCAAGGCCCCAGCCTTACCTCCCATCCCCAACACCTTTCATTCCTTACTCACCCTGGAGCATAATAAGGTTTGTTGGGGTGCCCAGAGCTACTGCCGTGTGAAGGGGGTAGGGGAGCAGAGAGCGGGGGCTGTCCGATGCTGGCAGAACACCTGGAGAGAGAAGGGGTTTGTTAATGTACAGCAAGATGGAACAGCCTTGTCCCTACCTAGGAAGGAGGGGACTTAGGAAGTAAGAGAAAGCAGTTGAGGACTGCCCTGAGGCTCACAGAATGGTAGAAAGTGTCATGACACAGAAATTGAGGAGTATAGGAGATGAGGAGTGCCTAGAGGCAGAGAGAGATGGTCCAAATTCTCACCTGCCTCCAGGCAGCCATGCATTCCGAGGAGGGGGATGGGGCGGGCAGGAGCTCCAGGCCCCAGCACAGCTTAAGCCCCCAAGGGCAAAGGCTTCCCGTGCAGCGCGGGCCCCTGGAGGGTCCACTGCCCGATGCATCCAGCCTGAGTCAAGGAGAAGAGATTATGATCCCACTGAGGACAAAGCCTGAGCTGCCAGTGTACACACAGCCCATCAGGCCCCAGGCTTCCTTTACCAGGTCAGCAGTGGCCCCAGGAGCCCTGGAGATCGGGCACGGCCCCCTGCCCCAGCTCCCTGGGGCGATGGTTCCGCTCCAGCCGCTCTGACAGGAGTCCCCACTTCCCCTAGATGGCCGCCCAGGACCTTTCACAGCCAATTCTACGGAGAGAAGGGGGAAAGGAGTGAGGTGAGCCGGCCAGCACACAGTCGGGGCTGCGGGCTGGGTTGGCCTGGCTGGAGCCCCCACAGGTCTTTCATCTGCGCAGGCATCCCATCCTTGGCTATCCCTAAGGGGCGGCCCACCCAGTCTAGGGAGCCCCTGGAGGCCCAGGAAAGTGGGGGAGTAGGAGGGCTACTCAGTGCGATGTGGTGGCTGCGCTGCCAGGCTTCCAGCCGGGAGCCACCGGGGCCGAGCTAAAACGCCGCGGCCGCTTACCCGGCCTCCGTGGGAGCGTCCTCTCCCGGCGTCGGTGAGCTCCGGAGACCCGGCCAATCACAGGACTTGCTCTCTCCCCAGAAAGCCAATCATCACCCGTGTCTCCGCCTCAGTAACAGCCTGGCCGGGACCAATAGGAGCAAGGTTAGTCTGGCCGCTGCCGGGGGAGGAGGGGCGGCGGAGCCGGTCAGACGGGCTCGGCCCCGGGTGACCCCGACGTGACCCCGCGTCTCCCACCTAGGGTCTCCATCTCGGAGCTGACACTACGGCGGGAGAAGCAAGCGGAGCCCGGGACCCGTGCGGGTGAGGGCGGAGAGTAGCACGCTCGGGCAGGCCTGGGTCATGGAGCTACCCGCAGGTCCCACGAGCCCACAGAACAGCGGGTGGTCCCCGCCAGGCAGCCTGAGACGCCCCCCGCCCCACCGCCGAAGACTGACGAACGGCAGACCAAGGCACAACTCCGACACAGGAGTTGCTCCCCTTCCTCACTTCACCTCACCCAGTGCCTGACCTCCCCACCCCCTAGGAACTGCTTAGGGCTGTCCAGGCACGGCGACTTCTACGGCACCCAAACCCGCCCGCGTTGCGATCTGAGCGCTCTACCCCCCCCATGCCTGACCCCCCTCCCAAACCACGGTCATGCCCCCAAGCTTCATACCCAGTTCCTTCAGCTTCAACACTTCCCCTGGCTCTGTGGGTCTTCAATACCAATCGACCCCCAAAACCAAAACCCCCCTCTAACTCCCCAACTTCTGAGAAGTCGCTCGCCGCGGTCCCGAGTGGCCCCTCTCGCGTGGCTCCCGTATCCTCTATGCCCTTCTCTGCCGGGGCCACGCGGTTCCCCACGGCCCACGTGGCCCCCGCCCCCCAAGGGAGGGGGGATTTCGGGGGTTGCCCGTGACGTGGCTACTTGCGCAGCGGAAGCGGCGTGTGTAAGAGTACGGGGGGGGGGTCCTCCGGGAGGGAGGAGGGCGGGGCCCGCCAGGCGGTGACATCACCCTTGTCCCACTCTCACCGCCCACTCCCTTAAAGAACCCAGAACCCGTTTCACTTCCTCCTTCACGCCCCCCCCCCACCCCTTCCCGTCCGTGCTGGCTCGACCCAGGAGGGGTACAGCGCTCCCCTTCCTGGGAACCTTCCATTTAGCCCCAGTTCTTCCCTTTCGCCTCTCTGGGCCCAGGATTTCGGTCCCTGTGCCTCCTCCTCGCCTACCCGGCCTCCCCGCAGGTAGGAAGCCGGCACTGCTCCCGGGATCGGTCCATTCAGAGTCTAGAGTACAAAGAGCTGCGAGAGGCGAGTATAGAGTACAAAGCGGCGGGGGCGGGGCCAGCGCTCCAGCTGGAGCTAGCGCCGGGCAGGAAGCCGGGGGAGAGTGCGCGACAAGGGGCTGGGGGCGGCTGGAAAGTTCGCCTTCGCCTAGAGAAGTCTGCTCCGTGGGGAAATTTCCACCCAGCCCACAAGGGCAGGCAGGTTTCTGGTGAAAACAGTCCTCCCTCCGCAGGGCAAGGTCGTCTGTTCGCACGCAAGCGCTTGGACCCTAAAGGTCCCAGAGTGCCACTCCCCGGCGAGCCCTGGTAGGCTCTTGGACTCTGCGGACCCTCTCCGCAGTTCACGCGGAGTTTCGGTCTGAACTCTCCTCATCAGGCAGCCTTTCTGTCAGCCACCAAGCCTTGGGACAAGTACAGAGGCGCTTAACTGCAGTTGAGCATAGCCCTGGCCAGCTGCCCCCACCTAAGTCCCGGGACCCATGGACATGGGAAACCGGGGAACCGGGGATCCAGACATCAGAGGGACAGATCCCCGCTTGGGAAGTGGTCCCGAAAGCGCTGCCAGTTACCAGGAAATGCAGCTTCCCCTTCTGCGATGATGACACTTCCCCTCACCACTTCCCCTTTCCCACGGGGAACTGACTCAGCTTTCCCTAAACCAGCGAGTCCCGTCCTCCAGCCCCTTTCCACCTCTATCCACAAACCCCCACGCCGGTACTCGGAATACAGCAGCCCTCATTTGAGGACAAAACTTCCTGTACACTAAACACACACTCACTCTCGCCAACCACCTCGGATCCTTATCCCCACTCGGGACCCAGGCGCCTGACTCCCCATCCGCCTCCAGTACAAAGCCCTCCCTCGGGGTCTGATTCAGACTTGGGGTGGGGGAGCGTGAGTCACTCAGAAAACCTTCCCCTATTCCCACTGACTCAGCCCCCGCCTCCCTGAACACACACAGACACATACAGAGGCAGACACAACTCAGCCCACACACCGCTCCCCACCGGTCCCGCGGAATTTCCCCTCTCGTCTTCCCCCACGACGGCCCCTCCCCGCGCCCGGCAGCCCCGACTGGGCTCACACCTGTTCCCCAAGCGCCGGCAGCCGGCTGGCGGTCCACTCTCACCTCCACTCTCGCTTTGGGGCAGGAATAGTCCTCCCCAAATGCCGGTGTCCGTACTAACCAGGGGGAAGGGACAATCACCGGCAGGCACAAAGACGGACACCCACCGACTCCTCGAAGACAGATGAGAGACAGACGTACGCGGCCAAAGCCAGGCTGAAAGGACAGTATACTTCTGGGGCAGGCATTCCAGCCTCTCCTGTCGGACCCACGGTCCTGGGAGTCAGCAGCTCTGAAAGGGTTAATTCCTCTCCTGTCGAGGCCACGCCCTCTCCATCCGGGCACTCCCGGCTGAGCCCAGCTCCGCCCACTCCATCCGGGCTCTGGAGTCCGGGACTTTAACCGACCCCCTCCCCCTTGAGCCCCGAGAGAGACCCACTCTATCAATCACACCCACTTAACTCTCTCCCGGCTTGAGGCCCGAGAAGCCCCTCCACGCACCGCTCCCGCCGCGCGGGGTAAGGGGTCAGACGTGCGCACGCAGACTCACAAGCCGGCCAAAGACAGGACCCCGCAGAAAGGGTGTTCCCCAGCAGGCAGTCAGTAGGCATGCGGCACGCGCACGGAGATGGGGCCGACCCGGGAACCCGGCGGCATCCCGCTCCCCGCCAGGCCCCATTCTGCCTGGTGGAAGCGAGGGGTTACAGGCTCGCTTACCTGGGGGAGGGGGAGGCGGAGGGGAGGGCTGCCGGCTGGGGCTCCACTGTGACTCAGACACCCCGGGCAGGCCGCCCGCTCGGGATTCCCTTCCTCAGCCTTCCCTCGCTGCTGGCCCCTCCCCGCTCCCCACCGAGGAGTGACAGTGCCGGCCCCGGCCCGCTGTGTGTCACTGTGGGCCTTGTGTCTGCCTCTGACTGGACCGCTGTGTTCACCAGTCTGTCTGACAAGATCGGCTGTGTGTGGGTCCCGGTGTCTGTCTCCGTGTGCACCTGCATATCTGCTCATCTTGTCTCCTTCAGTGCCTGTGTCTGACGCGTTCCTGTCATTATGCCTGTCTACATGACTCCGAGGGGCTGTCTCTGTCTGTGTGTCTGCCTGGCTCCTGTCTCGGTCTTTTGTCTGGGGCTGCCTCTGCATCACTTGCGTGATCACGTGTGTCTCTGCACATGCCCTTGTGTTTGCCTTCATGTTCCTGAACAGAGTCAGGGAAACACTGGAACAGGCTGACCCTGCTGACTCCTCGCCTCACTCCCCTGAATCCTGACATCTTACTTGATCAGTGATCCTTCTGTTTGAGTCAAGTATTTGGGGGTCTGTCCACCTTAAGTTCTGTCCTAT
The DNA here is from genome assembly GCF_009834535.1 of Camelus ferus. Classification (NCBI taxonomy): domain Eukaryota; kingdom Metazoa; phylum Chordata; class Mammalia; order Artiodactyla; family Camelidae; genus Camelus; species Camelus ferus. The sequence goes on along the minus strand of NC_045711.1, from coordinate 12,203,462 downwards.
TCCTCAACATCCTTGCTTATCCTCACAGCTCCCTGTGGCTCCCATTGTGATGATAATTGGTAACATTTAGTGAATACTTATTACATGCCAGGTACTGTGTTAAGCACTTTATATACATTTGTAAACTCCTCTCCAAAACCTGACCTAGGAAGTACTTTTATTACCCCATTTTACAGATGAGGAAATTGAGGCACAGAGAGGTTATATAACCTGGTCAATGTCATTCTTCTAGAGGAAGACCTAGGTTTCTTTCCAGAGCCTCATTCTTATCACTTGTCTATAATAGCCTTGTTTATTCTCTGTTGATTCTTTCCTCACAGGACATTTCCTGAGTCAGTCTGCCCCTCAGATCTACCCCACCTTACCATCCCAAATGTCTCTCATCCTCTAGAAAAGGTGTGGGTAGGTGGCTGGGCAGCACATCTCAGAAGCCATTGGTTTCTTGGCCTTGAAGCTCATTCAGTCAACACATTCATTCAGCTCAATTCCACTGAGGTACCCCAGTGTGCAAACCATCTTGCCAAATTGTGAGAGATACATAGAAGAACAGTCCCACTCAAGAACTTGGTGAGCAGTGGAGAAGAGCAACATGCACTCAGAGAACTTAAGTTCCTGGCTTAGGTTCTCTTTCCTACAGGAGAATGGGGAATGTAGCAGGGCCTTAGGCAGAGAATTGGCAGCAAGAGAGAGGGAAGCAGAAGACGAGTAAGATTTAGGGCATAGGGGGCAAGCGCTGTGGTGCTGTGGTGCAGTGGAGGGAGAAAGAAACCAAATGGGATCTGGAAGAAAAGGTGGGGGGGGGGTGCTAAGATTGCCATAGCAACAGCAGGTTTTTGTGACAGTGGTCTCCAGTATCTCTCCAAATCAATTTCCAATCACCTTCCATAAAAGCTAGGCTGTTCAACAACTCTTACAGGGGCTAACCCCTCTCACTTGCCAAGAAAAATTTCTCCAGGGTATCTCATCTCTACTTTCCAGCTCACAAACCCTAGCTTAATTCAATTCAGTAAGCAACTGAGTTGTAGCACTGGGGGGAAAAGATTTTTTGGTGGTAGTAGAGAGGCTGGTGAAGTACAGGGATGAACCATTCATAGGCAACAGAGGGGAGCTCCATAAATGAGGAAGGCTGAACCACCCAAGCACCACATGGTAGGGGGTGCTCTGAGTTGGACTGGACCATTCTGGGGAGTAGGCATGATCTAGATCATACCAGTCCTTCATGCATGTGGTGCAGAGTTGGACTGTTGGGGGTAGTGGTGAGGGGTAGGACTTACCAGATGGAGTTTGGTGTGCCCTGTCTCATTGGAACCAGTGCCCCAGCAATGGGGTGCAGCAGACCACAGTGGGTGGGGTGGGTGGTTCTACGGGGCTGGCATGGTGCCTGGGGGAACCTAAAAGAAAAAAGCCAGTTAGAGGTAGGGTCTCCCAGGCCAGAGAATTTTTCTGTGACCCCTGTTCCCTTACTGAGGAGAAACCTGGCTCTGGCGGTCAGATGGGATGGGAGATAATCTGTTTCCATGGCAACCAGGAAAAGCTATCCTTAAAGTGGTCTTCCAGCCTTCCCCTTTAGGAAGCATCCTGGACCAGGGAGTGAGGGGAGCATGCTATAGCATCTGCATAACCCAGCATCATGGTGGACACCCAACCCATGGTCCTTCTTCTGACTGGACCCTCCTGCTGAGAGTCCCTGGCCCCAGAGTAGCCCCAACTGCCTTTCCTCTGACATCTGCATCCAAGTCAGCTTCAGTCCTGGCCTCAGGCACACAGATCCTCTTCCTTCAGCTCTGCCTCCTCCCTAGCCTTATCAAGACACCAGTCAACCCCACCCTCTGGACTCTGCCCCCTCTCCTTCCCCCAGGCGGGTGTAGGCAGGTCTTGGCGAGCAGCACAGGTGGTCAGACTAGATGATCAGGCCCAGCAGGGAGGAACCTTCCTTCTCGCAAGGACTGTGACTCTGGGCCTGGGTCTAGAAGTGGCCTCTGCTGCAAGCCTCTCATCCATCCACCCACCCCTCAAGGCCATATCCTGTTTCCCCATCACCTCCTTCCTCTATGTGTCCCAAGAAGGCCCACTGCCTCCCCTCCTAACTCAGAGACAAGAAGCTATGTGTCTAGGTCCAGGGCCAAGAACCAGGTGTCCATAGAGGGGTGAGACCTAAGTCTCCCCTCACCTCAAACTCACTCCTCAGGGACCTATGTTTTCTGCTCCCTTAGCCACAGTTCTCTGCCCTTAAGACCAAGACACTTTGGTTCCCAGTCTACCCTCTTTACACCCTGGCCCTCCAACCCCCATCCTTCCCCCTGCCCCAGAGACTCAGGCCTCCAGCCCCCAGCCTCCATGATGCAATGTGCTGCAAACTGCTGCAGCTGCTGATGACACTGCCCCCAGGGAGGTGCTATTTCTGACCCATGCAAGGCCCCTCACCTGGCCAGGGTAGTGGTCTGCTGCAGGCTAGGGAAGCCAGGCAGGCAAGGTCCTTCTGCTGGAGAAGGGAGTTTGAGGCTGGAACCTCCAGAAGAGGGATGCTCAGAACATGAGACCAGGGGGTGAGTGAGTGACTGTGTGTGTGTGTGTGTGTGTGTGAATGTAGACCAGGGGGTGAGTGAGTGTGTGTGTGTGTGTTTGTATGTGTGTGAAGTCTGTAGCATTTGTGTATGTGGTTGTGTTGGGGAAGAAGGGGATGCTGGGGAGGGTCTAGCCTAGAGAGAGGGAAGTGGCAGGCCTTTGGACAGACCAAGAGGAGTGAGGGTTAGCCAAGGGGGTCAGAGGGGTGTGTATGGGGTGTCTGGATACCAGGGTGGGGGAGGGGCTAGCAGCCATTTAAAGGGCCAGCCCCAGAGCTTTAATCCCTCACCAGCCCTGGCCCCAAGCCGGAGGCTGTAATTCATCTGTCCAACAGCTGGGGTGGGTGTGTGTGTGGGGGGGGGGCATGTGGACGGGAAGGGGGAGCTGGGGGAGGGGCTGGGGCTTTCTTGTGCACAGAGCCAAACAACAAAAGGGGAAGCTGAAAAGCCAGCTCCCATGTGCCCAGTCCAGGCTGCTGACCTGCAGACCTGCAGACCTGCAGACCTGCCTTTGGCCCCCACCTGGCGGCTGACAGACTCCATAGTTTAGACTCAAGGATTCTTGGCCAAGGAGTCCATGACCCTAAAGGTGGGGCCCTGGAGAAGGCCCAGACTGACTGACCCCCAGGCGAGCTGTCACCCCTCCTCACAGGCCCCAGCTGCAGCACTGTCCCAGACCTCGCCGGCCCCACAACAGATTCGGCCTCAAATGCCCTGCTCACCAGGCAAGCCTCCCCAGACATGGCCTGCCGGCTCCCCCTCCCGCTGTCGCAGGGTGGCAGTGGCCACACCAAGGCTGTCCCTTTAAATCATTACCACCCCTGATTGTGTGGACGAACAGAGGGCCCTGCCCCCCCAAGCAGGCGGCTTGCCACCTCCCCCCCACGAGTCCCCAGAAATGTGAGGGCCATTTAAAGGGACAACAGAGGCAGCCGGGTCTCTAACCGCCCCCGCCCCCACCCCACACACATTCACAGCCCCTTTCCACCCCGCGACACACAGCCCCCTGCCCCTCCAGAGGGCCCCCCAAATTCCGGTTCTCTCCACACCCCTAGAGACTGCTAGGAGAAAGGGGGCCAGAGTTGGGGGGCGGGGAACTGGGGGAGCGAGAAAAGGACAGGGACTCCCTCCTTCCTCGGAGCCCCAGGGGACAGGTCGCAAGGAAAGCAAAGCCTGGAGAAGCAGCGAGACAGAGCCCCGAAAGGTGCCGCGGGCAGACCTGGGGCGCACAGGCTGTCGGGCGAGGGGAAGGGAGTCGGGCTGCACGAGACGGCGGCGCGACCAGCGGGCAACCAGCCCAAGTCGGGGAGATGGAACAAGGAGGGCCGGGGAAAAGAGGCAAGGCCGGGGGGAATGGGGAGACGGAACCGGGGAAAGGGGTCATCCGGGAGGGTGTGAAGGAAAATCCGAGAGGGGAGGGCGAGCCAGGCCGGGGTTACCTGCTGGGTGTCTGTCCCCCGGCGGTGCCCCCGGAGTCCGGGTAGGGAGGGGGGGAGCAGCAGGGGGGGGAGTGGGGGCTGGGGGGGCGGGGGAGACGGTCCCTCCTCTGCCTCCTGGGCCTGCCCCGGCGCTTGCAGCCTCTGCCTCCCTCCCTCCTCCTCCCCGTCCCTGAGTCCCGGAGTCAAACAAAGAACTGTAGCAGGCTCTCCCCAACCCCCTCCCTCCTCCTCCTCCTCCTCCTCCTCCTCCACCTCCTCCTCCCCTCCCTCCCTCCCCACCAGCAGGCTCCCTCCTCCTCCCTTCCGGTCTCTTCCTTTAACTACTCGCCCCCCCCAACCCCCAGCACTAGTCTCTCTACCCACCCACCCGAACCTTTTACACACCCCTCAGCCGAGCTCTGTCCCCGCAGAGGAAACTGTGGAGTGCCTTTGCAAAATTGAAGGCTCCAGAGAACACGGGAGGGGACTAGGGGCTTGCTCAAAAATCAAGAACCACAATACAATTATTTTATTTTCACAGCCAGAGAAATAGTCTTAGCTGTTTCTTTTCCAAGACGGGAAAAAAAAAATCCCAGAGAGAGCAATACAAATCTGACTAAAAGCCTTCATCAAATAAAGTGCACAATGCAGTGGAAGCTAATCCCCAACCCCCTCCCCGCCACTGGCCAAATTAACACAAACTCTCCACTCCTCCCTGATGAACTCCTATGGTCCCGGCCAGTTTCTTGAAGCAGGCCTACCAACTATAATAAAATAACTAATAGCTTTTAACAATAATAAGCATACCGTAACAAGCATTCATTCAGTGTTTGTTTTGTGCCAGGCACTGTGCTAAGTGCTTTGCCTAAATTATCTCATTTTTTCCTCTATCAACTGCCTAGAAAGTAGGTATTGATATTTAAATTTTCAAGATGAAGAATATGAGGCTCAAAGAGGTGGTGACCTTTCCAAGTCCCTGTAGCCACGGAGTGACATAGCTGGGAATGAAATCCAAGTCTGATCTGACAGCCCAAGCCCTAAGGTACATAAAAAGGGAAACCAATGTTTTCCAATACCATAACCAACCCCAAGACTCAATAGAGAAGAGCAGCCGTAACTATCAACTGAGTCCCCCTCCTTCAAGAGAGAGATCCACCTACACAGAATAAAGACCCATTACTTTTCAGCCTAATAGTTTCTTGACTCTTTTCCTCACTGCTGGTGGTGGGGGTGTGGTGCCATTGATTAAGGTCAGGGCTGAGCTGGTATCCAGGGAGTCCGCCATACCACACACAGCTCTTCTCTAGGGGTAGCTATCTTGAAACCACTCCCAGTTCAACTCAAAACGGGGCAGGGGCAATCGGACACTTGGCAATGCAGCAGGTGGAAAAGTAAAGACTGCTGGGAGGCTCTTTCCAGGGGGAAGAGGGCTTGGAGGGAAAGTTCTTCCATGCCAATCTAAGGAAAAGTGACCCAGGGTCCTCTAAGCCCAGCAAAGGGGCAAAGTCTTTCCACCAGGACACACCCTTGCCCCTCCCTCTCACAAAACTCCAGGCCAGGGTTTCCCACCTGCAGGACGCTGAGGCCAAAGAAGGGGGTGGGGGGGAAGATGGCACGGGGCTGCAACTGGACTCGGGGCAGAGGTGGGAGGGGGTGCGAGGGGCCAGAATGGAAAGGGGAGGAGGCCTCATTGCCTGGCAACTATCCCGGGGCACGTGCATTGGTGACATCATCCCAAGCCACCCTTAACACAGACCTTTGACCCCGAGGGGTGGAGAGGGGCTGCTGGCTAAGCTTCCTGGGAAATAGCCTTAGGAATTCTGGGAACCGAGAAAAAAGAGGAAGGAAGGAACCCAGGCGTCCCGCCCGTATCTTTTGCCCCCAATGCGGCTCCAATCTCAGGGACTCGCCTCTTGGCTCCGCCTCTCCGCCTCCAGCCCTGACCTCCCAACCCATATTTCTGACGGAGTCCCGACACGCCTCTCAGATACTGTGCCTTCTCTCTCCCGGGCGAGATCTCGGGTTGGGGGCGGAAGGTGGGGGACGGGGGCACTAGGTCCCGCAGGGCTCCGTCTCTCACCGGCGGGATCCCCTGTGCCCCAGCCGGCCGCCAGCCGGAATCTGTCTGGGTCCCAACTCTCCTGCCCCTCCCCGCGCCGTTCCAGGGCGGAGTCTGCGGAGTTGAAATCAGGACACGGCAAGAGGAAGAGTTATATAACTGGGAGAAGCCAAGAAGGACGAGTGGAGACCGGGAGAGACAGTCCGAAAGGAGCCGAGGGAGGTGCAAAGAGCACCAGAGCGAGTGGGGAAGAAACGTTAGGGATGGGAAGGATTTTGGTGCACGTCAAAGAGGAGGAATTCACGCGAAGACGGCGCGTGATGGTCTGGGAAGAGTCACCTGGGCCGTCTGGGGCTTCCCCGCAGCGCCCTCCCCCGCCACCAACAGCAGCTAGGGCCGAGCGAGTGAAGCCTCGGGAAGGGGCGCTGATACTCGTTCCGTTCCTCTTGGGGAGGCAACCTAAGCCAGAGCCCGGGAAGGCAGCAGCTGAGCATATGGGGCCGGAAACCACAGCTCCGCCCAGCCCACCTGGGAGAGTGGGGCGCCAGCTGGGGGTTGGTGGGGAACAGGTAGCTGGCCCCTCCCACACCAGGCTAAGCATTAACTGCTCGAGACCCTGAGAAAGAGGGCTAGCGGACCCAGACGTCTGGGTCCCCAGGGGCTGAGAGCAGCCCAGGACTAGCTTGCGATCAGAGACTCTAGATGGGGGTGGGGGGCGAGCGCCGACTTGCTGCGCAGGCGCAGGGGGCTACTCGGGCGCGTGCGGCAGAGGGAGGAGGGTGGGCGCGAGCGTGTGGGAGTGCACGTGCGGGTCCCGGGCAGCTACCCCCTCCCCGCCTCCACCTCTTTCCCTCCCCTCTCCCTCTTCCTGTGGCTCTACGATGCCTCCTCCACATTGGCTGCCAAGGCCCTGATGTCAGGGGCAGCCGCTGGAGCGGATTGGACGGACGCGAGAGTTCGGGAATCCGGCTCCGAGTCTAGCTCTCCAGTTACTCTGGCAACAAGGCAAGCAACCCCCGGGAGGGAAGGGGAGCGAAGCGGAGCTCAGCGCCTCTCCTGGGTCCCCGCCTCCCTCCGGACTACCGCGCCGCGTCCGTTTCAGGGGCAGCGCTGCTCGCTACTCCCCTCCCTCCAGGGTTCTCCCTGACTCGAGAACCAGGAGACCTGCCCTCGACATTCTCCGCAGTCTCCCAGCCCCCCACTCTGGCCAACTCCCTTCCCAAGTCACGGCCACAAGCCGCAGCAGACAGGAAGCGAATCTGCGTTGCTTAGTAACCTGCCCGCGTGCCCCCTCCCCAATATTTACCTCAGCTCGGGGAGGCGGAGGCTGAGCCCCGACCCCCTCCCCCTTCCCTGCCCTTCGCCCTCCCGCCCACAATTTCCTGTGAGGGGAGCCGAGATAACAGGAAGTCAAATGGGCACCTTAGCCCACCTTTCCGTCTGGCCAGGGCGGGGGGCTTCGGCTGCTTTCAAGACCACATCCCCCACCCAGGACCCTGAGTTGCGCTGTGCGTCTCGCTTTCGCCATCTCGTGGCTACGTTGGGACGGTTCAGCCAGGAAGGGCCCAAGCCGGGTGAGGGATGGGAACAGATGAGAGTGGGGGCTGGACCGGGGACTAGCGGGGTGAGGCCGAGCGCAGTAAAGTGAGGTGCGGCGGAAAGGATGCAGGCGAAAGCAACCACTGGGAGGCTATCGGGACTCTTGATGTGAGGGGCAGGGCTGAGACTTACACACCTCACCCGTGGGAAGAACTGGAGGGAGGCTTGAAGTGGCCCCGGGACCGGAGACACATCCCTGCCTCACCACACCCGACCTCAAGAGGATATCGCACTGCCCTATCTGCAAACCCTGACCTTTAGTCCTGCCCTTCAGTTAGGGACCGTCCCGCCCTAGTGTCGGGAAGGGGAATCCCAGCCCAAGAGGGACGGGGAGTCCTTTCAGGCCTCTCTCGACATCCGGAACCCATGTGCCACCCACAGCTCTTCCCTCGCCTCCACCCTGATCTTTTCTAGGGGACCCAGATGTCCTGCGCCCCAGTCTCCTTCCCAGTGCCTTTCGCGAGACCCGAAGCCCATCCCCAGCTCTACCCTTCCTGCGACTCAAGCGTCCCGCCCCCTTGCACGGAGATGCTTTTCCTCTTTCCAGACGCCCTCGCGGCTCCCCGTTACCTGCTTCTGGGGTGTCCCAGGTGTTCAGGCTCCCCAAGGTCGTCCAGGGGGTCGAGCGGCCCCCCCCTCTCCCAGGCCGGGGCTGGGGGGGCCGCTCCGCCCCGTGGCGCAGTTGGATTTTCCAACACAAACACCGCCCCCCAGCCCCGCTCTCCAGCCCCGCCCCCTTCTCATGGTCCCGCCCCTTCTCGCGCCAATGTCCCTGTCTCCGGCTCCGCCCCGCTTTCTGCCGAACTGTTCGCCTCAGTGCAGGTGCCGAGTAGGATGCAGAATGCGGGGTACAGGGTTCAGGGTGCAACGAACGGGGTCCAGCACCGATCCCTGCCTGACAAACCCCTATTCCATTTGGATCACGCGCCTTTCCAAAGTAAATCCCGCCCCACCCGCTCAAGTCCTGCCCCGAGGTTTAGCCACACCTTCTTTAGGCCCCAATGCTCTGCCCATTCGTTCAAGGCCACACCTCCCTCCAAGGCCTCCCATTTCCCGTGCTCCTTTCCTTGTCCAGGAGCAGCTTACGGGAGACCCCGTCCTCTGTGAGGCCTGGGCTTCCTCCTTCCCCACGCCCCCACTATCCCATTAAGAGACTTAGGGCTTGTGGTCGCGGGCGTTCTACTACACTGAACTCCAATACAATTCTTCCACCTTTATGGCTAGCACAACTAGGTATTTACCAAGGCCCCATTACACGACAGGTTCAATTAAGGTCAAGGCCTGAGTGAAGTCCAGCCTCTGTCCGAGGTGCATTATCAGCCTTGGCTCCAAGAGTCCTCGACCCTCCCACAAGCAGGGAAGAAGAGAGGCCCTCTCAGCTGTCCAGGCTCATGAGTAGAGCAGTGCCCCTTTTGATCCAGTGATCAGATGTCATGGTCCCAGACCGGAGGTCAATGCCAATGACAAAGGATGCGCGGTCTGAGCTGCCTGCCCGGTTGGGATAGTAATAGCAGGGACAGGAGTACATTCCTGAGGGAAAGGAGAGGAGAGAAAGTCAGACCCTGGAGGCTCTGGGAAAGCAGGGCAGGAGCGGGTGTGGGGGAGGGGTGGCAGAGGGACCCAAGCGAGGGATGGGGCAGGCAGGCTTGAGGGAGCTGTCCCACCCTTGGCACTCTTCTTGCGGCTCTCTGCAGGCCGGAAGTGGATCGTGGGCATGAGGCAGACAAGCTGCATAGGCTCTGCCTCCACCAAGCAGGAGTTCTTCCGGTCCCAGCCGGCACCTTCCAGGTATAGTCCCCGAACCCAGACACCGTCCTGCGGAGACATGGGGGCGGGTTGGGGGGAAGTCTAGACCCTCAGTTGTCAGCCTCCCTGACTTGCCACCTCTCTTCTCCCTTCTTAACCAATTGTTTCCCACCTTTCCTCCCAGCACCCTCCTCCACCAGACCCCACTCTGCTCAGAGCACATCTGGCTCCCACCTTAGGTGGATACACTAGGTTGCTGTCGTCCACGGTGGAAACGATAAACTCCCAAGAGAGGCTGTCCACTGAAATCTGGAGATTGAAGGTGAGAATAAGGGAGGACCCCCAGATAGCAGAGAAAATACATGTCCCCAGCATCGCTCCCCATCCCACTTTCCATGTTGCTCACATTGTTTTGGCGAGCTGAAGACTGCAGCACAGCGGTGAGGAAGCCAGTGGGAAAGGTGAAGCCAGACAGCCAGAAGATGACAGGAGGCCGCGCACGGCTGGCCCACAGCTCAAACTGTTCCACACGCAAGGCCAAGTCCCGGGTCCATGAAGCCAATGGCTTTTGTGAGGGATATACCTGGAGGAGGAGGCAGTGTGTGTTTATTCACTCACTTATCTGTGCACTCATAGCCTTATTTTGAATACTTGGAGCAGATACAAGAAGAATATATGGTGTCAGCCCCTGTTTCCCAACCATAGTTGAGCAAAGCTCTCCAAAAGCCAACTACCAGGAGAGAAGCATAAAATGACAGCTATTTATTAACAGTAATGATGGTGATATTAACCAGTTACCATTGATGAAGCACCTACTGAGTGCACAGAACTGGGAATCCTTCAAACATCCTTGGAGAGGTTAGTGACTTTTTGAGTAAGTTTCTAACTTAATAGCTTTGCAAAGTCGGTCAGTGAAGGGCAGAGCCAGATTTCAGCCTTGGGCCTGCCTGACTCCAAAGCCTAGGCTCACGAATTTTGCCATCTGCTTCCCTAGAACCAGGTTGGGGGCACAGGGGTGCAAGGAGAGCTCATTGTTGGAGGCGGATCAACAGTGATGTAATCTTGCCTTTCCCCAGAGAGGAGGGACGTGGGCATCAAAGATGCAATTGAAAATCTCTTCTAGGCTTGTAGACATGACGATGAGGCCCTGGATGCCTTTTTCTAGGTCTGTCAGTGAGAACCTGAACAGGATAAGGTGGAGACCCATTCTAGGCAGGCAGTGAAGGCCCTTCCCCTTTCCCCCTCCCCAGATTCTGCAGGGTCCCCACCCATCTTACAGGATGGTCTCCATAAGCTTGTTGTATCTCTGAATCTCCTGCAGAAGGACCACACTGAGCGGGGAGGGGTCCAGAGCCAGCAGTTTTTGGGTCCCCTCATAGTCGATCATTTCCGGAATCTTCTGTTTCACATCACCAGCCAGCTCAAGGACCTGCCAAGGCAGAAGCTCTGAGTGCAGACTGCTCTTCCCCATTGCTTTTCCTCCCGCAGGTGTCTGTCTGGCCTTACCTTCTCTTCCCGACTCTGGCCGCCGGCCCTGGTGGGTGTAATCTGGGGTTGCAGGGAAAGCAGAGTCTCAAAGAGAGTCCGTGCCTCAGTGATCTGGGAGGCCACATCCGCATTGGGGTGCTGGCCAAAGGCCTCAGGCGGGTCCATGCTCGGCAACATGCTGATGTACTCCTTGTACGAGGCCAGGCTCCCATCCTTGGGGATGAAATAGGTCTCCAGTGCTGACAACCTGGGGAGTCACGCATACCTATTGTGGCACTGTGGGGACGCTGGGGCTTCCATGCCAGGCCAAGACCCCATTCATCCAACTCCCTGCTCTTGCTGCCCCCTCCCCAATCCCACAAAGTCTGCCTTCTCCCAACTGCATGTTCTCTCCTCAGACACTTCCCCTACCCCACCCCCACTGTTGTCCTGCCACCTGGTCTCTCTTGTCCTCTGCCCCACCTTGTTCATTGCCACCCTCCCTCACCGGTAGGCGGGGGTCGATAGAGACTGGTCGCAGAAGTAGTCGTTGATGTAGGTGGTGAGCAGGCGCCGGTCCCAGTCATCTGTGACGTGTCCACCATAGTTGACACCAGCGATCAGGTACTTGAGCGCATCCCAGGGTGTCTCCTCATATTCATCCAGGTAGAGGCTCAGCAAGTTCTCTGACACCTGTGCGTGGTCCCAGCCCCAGCCCCAGCCCCCAGCCCCACACACAGTTACGGCAGGAACTCTTCCAGGGGCACTGTAACAAGGGCTTTGTCAGTGGATGTGCCTGCAGGGTAGCCATAGGGCAGGAAGTGGAAGGAGAGAGGGCTGGGGTGAGGGAGTCCTGGGTAGCACAAACCTCAAAGTCAGAGTCATTGAAGCCATAGATGATGTTCCAGCCAAGCTGCAGGAACTTTTTGCGTTCAAGTAAGACAGAGTGGAAGAAGCACAGTGCAAACAGCAGCTTCTTGTACTTGGTGGGTTTGGAGCAGCGGGAAAACAGTGGTTCCGTCATCAGTTGGTAAAGACGGGTCATGTTGGCCTTTAGGCCCTGGGAACAATGAAGTACAGAGGTGGGATGACGTGCATCTTGCTCGGCCCTGCCACTAGGACCACTGTGTACAGTTGTGGAGGTTGCTCACTGCACAAGGGCAATGGCTGAAAGGATGAGTGGAGGCTGAAATCCAGTCCTTGAGCTGCATGCCAAGATGCGCACTCATTCACAGGGCTGGGTGCCTTTCTCTAATTCACAGGCACTGTATGGGCTAGTGGCAGTCCTGCCCTCTGTGCACCCCCCGCCCACCTTTGATCCTCTCTGCTATGATGTTCTCAATGGTGGGTAGGCCAACTCAATTTGGGAGTGCCAGAAAATATGAACAAAGACATAAACATGCACTATTAATGAGCAAAATGTACACAATTATGTGCAAAGGGTCTATGTAAAGTACCAAGGAATAAATCTAAAAAAATTTATACATCTTTGTAGAGAAAATTACAAAACTTTATTGAAATAAAGACTAAATAGGGGGGAGGGTATAGCTCAGTGGTAGAGTGCGCGCCTAGCATGCACAAGGTCCTGGGTTCAATCCCCAGTACCTCCATTAAAATTAGTAGATAAAAACCTTATTACCCTCCCCCAAAAAAGACCAAATGGAGAGACCTACTATACTCACAGCTTGAGAGGCTCGATATCCTAAAGATGTCGATTTCCCCCAAATTGATCAAGAGGTTTTTTTGGTGGAACTTAACAAGCTAATTCCAAAATTTATATTGGAGAACAAAAGGCCAGGAATAACCTGAAGAAGAATAAGGTAAGGGGCTTGCCTTCCCAGCTGTCAAGAATTATTATAGAGTTAGATACTAATTACGGCAGTGTGTGTTGACCCCAGGACGAACAACTTGACCTAATAACAGAATAAAGGGCCCAGATATATGTATTCTATATGTATATATAAATAATTATATATATGGTGATTGGGACATTTAACAAGAGGTTTATATAAAAGTAGTGTACAATTCATTGAAGGTGGCAACTGTGCTTCAGCTATGTAAGAGAGCATCCTTATTCTTACGATTGAGCCCTTTACACTGAAATACACTGGAGTGCGTAGCAGTGAAGGGCCAGGATATATGCAGTTTACTCTCAAATGGTTCAGAAAAAGTATAAGTGAAGAGAGAGAGAAACAGAGAGAGAGAGAGATCAAATGATAAGGCAAGTGGGACAAAATGTTAACAACAGATGGATCTGGGTAACAGACATGTGGGGGTTCTTTGTACTCTTACTCTTACAACTTTTCTGTAAGTTTAAAATTATTTCCAAATAAAATATTTAAAAAATATTGGCCTCTGTCAGCTACCAAAAGAAACCCAGTTGTACCCAAGATACCCTAAATGTCCTACTTTCACTAAAGTTTTGGCAGATCCAAGGGAGGTCCTGCATCACCAGCAAACAGTATTTCACAGAAAGCTCTCCTGGGCTGAGCTAGAACGGGCCCTCTCTGCTGGGGCCCTCTCTCCTGGAGCCCTGCCCCACTGCAGAGCCATCCTCTTGGACCCCTCGCTCTCTCCTCCTGGGTTTCCCTCAGAGTCAGAGTTATGCCGACCTAAACAGCACCTACCTCCAAAACTCCTCTGCCCATCACAGAGGGGGCGCTCAGCCAACAGAGGGCCTTCTAGCAACCAAGGCACACTCCTCTTTTAGAAGGCAAAAGAAAGGCTCAAAACAATGCATTAAAAAAAAAGTTCTGTTACATTGGCAACCCATTTCTGGACTGTGTGACATTTTAAAATGGGGGCGCAGAATACTTTTGTTGGCAGAAAAAATAAAGTTAGATAAAAATCAACTTTAAACTTCTTTTTTAAATTAGTGGTGCCATTAACAAAAATGGGATGAGATCATCCAAGTGGAGGAGCTGACAGCTTGTTTCGAAGTGTGGGATTTACAGTGCTGGCGTGCCAGAAAGAAATGCTTTGGAACCAGGTGGAATTCAGACCTGGAACTGAGTTTGAAACTGGAACCAGAGATGGGATTGGAGTTGAAATCAGGAAGAGGACAATTTCTCCATCAACTTGTGAAAGGAGGAAATGGAGAATGAGGACAAGACAGGAGGGGAAAGAAACAGAGAAGTAATAAATGATGTGGCAAGGGACAGATGGGAGGGGACCAGGAGTGTGTGTCGGGGAAACCAGGGAGAGGGACAGTCGACTATGTCAGCCAGCCCTAGGTGGGCGAGGAGGATGAATGGTGAAAGACATCCACATGTGTATGCTCGCCAGCCATCCCTGTTCACTGAGTACCTGCTACATACGGGTCCTTGTGTTAGTCATAGGATGAGCAAAACAGTGAGAGGCAAAAAAAAAAAAAAAAAAAAAAAAAAAAGATGTGGCCTCTGCCCTCATGGAGCTTACAGTCAGGAGAAGTCAGGCATTAATCAGAATCACGCTAATCCGTATAAAAGTCCCACAGTGAGTGGTAAGGTCAGAGGGAGCAGTGAAGGTTGTAGGAGAGTGTGTCACAGGGTGTTGACCTAGATCTGGAGGTCAGGAGCTTCTGGAGAGAGTGCTGCTGGGGCTGCGACCTGAAGGGACAAAGGAAGGAGTAGGGAGAACAGGGAGGGCAGCAGGTGCAGAAGCCTGGGGCAGGAGAATACAGGGTCTTTCAAGGAAGAACAACAAAAAACTTTAAAAGTTAATGGTGTCGGTAGAGCAAAGAAAGCAAAGGGAAGCGTGGCGACCCACAAAGCTGGGGACACGCCCGCTGAGGTACACAGGCCACGTGAATAGGATTTTCATCTTGATTAAAAGCCATGAAAATCTATTAAAATAGTTTAAGCAGGGGGTAAGTGGGTAGGATGTAGCAACATGATCAGATTTTAAAGGAGCAGTATGATTGCATCAATGGTGAGCTTGTAATATTAAAGATAAACATTTCAATAGAATTGGAGAGAAGGAAGGAGAAAGAGGCTGAGAGTCCAGGCAGTGACATGAGGGAGAGAATGCAAGGAAATGTCGGGAGGAGGGAGGGCCAGAAGGGTCTACACTCTAGTTATAGACTTTCTTTGTCTCAGTGTCCTACCTGTGACACGAGAGTGACAGCACTTACCTGATAGTGTGTGTCTGTTAAATGAATTAATAAACGTAAAGCATTTAGAACAATGCCCGGCACATAATAACACTCGAGAAATGTGAGCTATTACTAGTGTGTTCTAGAGTTTGGCACACAGAGGAGAGAAAGGAGGTGGGGAATTATAGAGGCCAGTAGAATCAAATAAGCTGCATTATTAACATTAAGCCCTCTCTCTGAGGCCAGTAGGATGAAAGGTAGACCAGATGGCACGAACGATGCTGGCTACCTACAGTCGCCCATACCTTTGGTGGCTCTGTGGTCATCTTGATGCTGGCCTGCAAGATTGAGATGGGGAAGTCTGGGTGTGGACTGGAGCTGAGCCAGAGGCGGAAGGAAGGGTGAGGATCCTCCACCTGCAGCTGTTCCACCAGTTTGTCCAGATTAGGCATCCATGACAGTGACAGGTGGCAGTTAGCCAGGAACACCCAATGTCCTGCAAGGGGATGTTGGATGCAGCAGGAACCATTCGCTGCACCCCATCTGTCCCCTCCACTTCCCACCTTATTGTGCGTGTGTGGCGGTTGAGGGGTGGGGTCCAAATGCTCAGGTCTGCCACTCCTGGGGCCTTCTGGAGAAGTGGGAGCTGCAGTTCCAGCAGCGTGACTGAGGCTGGAGGTGGTGGGCAGTCAGACCAGGGCCAGGGATGGGGGTAGAAGAATGGGGTGGGCACTGACCCTGAATCACACCCTCTCGGAGGAGCCGAGCTGCGATGGGGGCCTGGCCCTGGCCCAGGGACAGGGCGTGGAAGCGCTGAGCCATGCCTGTGTGCTCTGCCAGCTGGAGCAGGGCACTGGTGGGGTCCACACCGGGCGACAGGATGAATACGAGTGGGGTCCGTGGGGCTGAATCCTCCATCACCTGCTGGAAGCACAGGGCATGGCCTCAGGCAGAGGGCCACAACATAAGGCAGTGGGAGAGAGAGACTGAGGAAATGCAATAACAGACTGGAACAGGGAGAGGGAGGCGGGAAGGGCATGGGCACGTGTGGGCAAGGAAACCAAGCCACTGACCAACTTCATGTTTAGCACAGGCGGCTCAATGAAGCGGGAGCCAAGGTTGGAGACAATGAAGGAGGTTACACAGAATGCCACGCGATCCTGGCGCAGGGAGCGAACGATCAGCATCCGTTGCATTTCATTGCAGGCATTCTCCCACTCACCTGGGAATGAAGTGAGTAATTGCAAGGAGAGTGAGTCGGGAAGAGCAGGGGATCTAGACAGAGGGGCACCTGTAGGAATGCTTGGCCTGGCCGGGAGGCAGATGTACTGAGGGAACTTGGGAGAGGGGAGGAAGAAGAAAGGGAGCAGCAGGCACACGGCTGAAGGAGGGCAGGAGAGAGAGGCTCAGCGCCTAGGCACCTGGCAGCATAGCCTTCTCGGGGGTGGCACTGGTGTACCACAGGTGCCAGTCACGAGGATACTGTTCAAAGGAGTTCATGAGCCCGTGGAAGTTGGTCAGTTTGTCCAGCTCTGTGATGTTATCCCAGTAGGCATCTGCGAGCCAGCTGGTACAGGGGTTATCCATTTGGCCCTCACGATCCAGGACCTTGGAGGGAATGAGAGGGGAAAAGGATTGACCAGGAACATCCCAAAATAATTATTTTTTATTTTATTATATATATAATTATTATTTTAATATATATATTTAAGGTGGAAAAGCCAAGGTGAGTATTGCATGAAACGAAGTGAAGAAGTGAAGACAGGAATCTGAGATGGACTGGAATCTATCTTTACTGGGGAATAAATTGGGGGGGCTGGGTGCCTAGGTCTCTCAGATGCTGTGCCGAGACCACAGAGCCCAAAGTCAGGAAGCGGGCGCCCTCTGGTGGTTTCCTGGCAGTAATGTCTCCTACCCAAATGATTTCGATTGTAATAACCTCACTCACCCTTGAGAGAAGCACAAACTGTTCACTCACTTATTTACTCTCGTTAACAAATATTTATTGTTCACCAACTATGTGTTCTAAGCACCTGGGACACACTACTGAACAAAACAGACAAATGTCTTTGTCCTTGAGAAGCTTATATTCCAACATGGGACAGCAGATAATGAACCAAAAACATAATAAGTAAATTGTCTAGTACGTTAAAGATGATAGTGCCACAGGAAAAAAGACTAAGTTGAGGAACATAAGGGAGGTTGGAAGTTTGGAGTATTAAATGAGAAAGTCAAGGAGGTCTCAGTGAGGTGAGACTTGAATCAAGACTTGAAGGAGGGGAGAGAGGGCTCAGTCTACACCTGGGGAAACAATTTTCTGGCAGAAGGAACAGCCAGTGCAAAGGCCCTGAGGTGGAACATGCCTGTGACAGGAGGAGGCCTATGCAGCTGGAGTAGATGGAGTGAGGAGTTTGGCAGTGGGGGAGTAACATCAATGATGGGGCATCCACTTTAAAAGCATCTCTCTGGTCGCTGTGTTGAGAAATTAGGGGCAGTGGAGGCTCTTACTAAAATCCAGATGAGAGGTGAGGTGAAGGTGGCAAAAGGAATGAAACTGTTATCCAAGGAGGGGTGGTGACTGGCCCAGGGAACTGTGGTATAGTTGGCAGCTTTAAGGACCCATTTGAGGTGAATGGTCGTGGATTGAAAGCGATTCTAGTCAGTGTGGGTGTGTTTTTCTCCAGCCACGTTCAGCTGCACAGACCACAAAGGGACAGAGGGAAAGGACAGCTAGCTCTAACCAGAGAGCAAACGCCACACCGAGCAGGGTGGGAGCAAAGGGGCCAAGGGTGTGTGCAAGGGAGAGAGTGTAATGGTGACCACGGAATTCGGGCTGCGGAAGGAGTGGCCTGAGAGGTGGTGAAAGACGATGTCCATCAGTCGTCAAGCCCAGGCAAGGGGGGCTGGAGGCAAGTTACTCCCCTCAAGCAGCCTAGGGGGCTTGTCGTGCACCTGCTCCTGCCAGTTTTCCTCTACTCACTGGCTGGAGCCTTGGGCCTTACCCTCTGGGTCTGGAGTCCCTGTCATACTTGCCCCCGCCCCCAACCCTGTCCACCCCACACTCGGATGTGCCCTCTGCCCTACTCACCACACCCCCACGTAGGAAGAAGTTGTATTCATCCATGTTGAGTTTGCCAGAAGTCTCCAGAATTTTGGCACACATCTGAAAACTGAATAGCAGCTTGTGGCGCTCAAAAAGGGTGCGGCAGGTGTACCTGGGAGGGGACAGGGAGTGGGGTGGTGGGAGGCAGGATACTCAGCATGTATGCTTACGGAGTGAAGATCATACAATCACACAGCCTTACACAGAAGGAGGACCTTAATCAGCTTCTGATCCAAACCTCCTATAAACAGCCTAGCATTCAGTGAACCAGAGAGAGGACATGATTTTCCCAGAGTTTCCTCATCATTGGTTGGACCTGCACTACGTGCCAGGTATTCAGCCAGGTCCTGAAGACACAAAGATGAATGAACACAGTTTCTGTCCTGGAGGAAATCAGGCAGAGTGAGGACAGGTAAGAGGCAGTGATTATGATATGATGTGCTGAGTCCTATACAAGGGTGGAGAGGAACTGCCCCGAGGTGCACAGAGTTACCGAGTGATGTGGAAGAGGAGGAGAGGGGAGGACACAGGGAGAGCTCAGAGTAGGAGCAAAGCAGGGGGTTGGGGGAAGAAAAGCACGGTGTGCCGGCCAGTCCGGATGCTCAGGCATCCAGCGTAAGCAGGGGAAAAGTGAGGCTGGGAGGCAGGTAGCGGACAAGACTCAGTGGACTTGGTGGCCACAGGACACAACCACCAAAGAGTGTAAGCTGGGGGTGGCAAGGTCAGATCTGTGTGTTTGAAAGGCTCACACGGGCAGCTGCAGTGGGGCAGATAGGAGAGGGACAAAGATGGAGGCAGAACAACCTGTTCGGGGCCTGTTGGGCAATTCAGAAAGGAAGATCGTGGAGGCCTGAACTGAAGTGCAGACATGGCAATGGGGAGGCCCAGGCAGGGGACCAGTTTGCAGAAGGATTCGTAAGCAAAACCTAGTGACTGATCTGAGGGGTGAGGGACTGGGAAGCGTCCAGATTATCCACCAGCTTCTGGCCCGGATGCCTGGGAAGCAGGTGTTGGTGCCACTCGGGGTGCGGACCCCAAAGGAAGAGGGAAGCTAAGGAGCTTGATCTGAAACAAGCTGAACGTGAGGGGTCTGTGGGATGTCCAGGAAGAGAGCACACTTGCTACTCAAAGCGTGAACCACAAACCAGGAGCAGCAGCTTCACCTGGGCGCTTCTGAGAAAAGCAGGACCTCGGGCCCCATCCCAGACCTACTGAATCCTTATTTGCATTTAACAAGAGTCCCAGTCTGTGGGTGCTTTACCATTTGAGAAGCGCTGGTGTAACAGACACAAGGCTAACGCTCAAAGGAGACCTACAGGTAAGACACTCTGAACCCCGGACTCTTCAGCCCAAGTGTGATGGTTAGACCCTGACGGTGGACGCTCCCCAGGGGAGGTATATGGAGAGGAGAAGAGCAGGGGACCAGGTATGGTGGCATGGGACAGCACAGCGCATAAGTAGAAAGAAGGGTCAGCGTCAGAGCCACCGGGCCTCCCGCCGAGGGCGCCCAGACCTGTAGACAGCGTAGGTATGGTACTCATTCAGGTAATCGATGCGATCCTCCAGCTTGTTGCTGCGATGGCTCTTGTCGATGCTGAGGATAAAGAGGCTGATGTAGGCATCCAGCGAGAACTGGTACATGGGATCGATGCGGCCCATGTCGTTGAGAACGAAGAACAGCACCGAGGCCCGCTGGGCGCACGGGCGGTAAGCCTGCGGAGGGGGCGGAGTCCGGGCCGGAGGGCGGGGTCAGGGCCACGGAGGGGCGGGGTCACGATCGGGGGCGGGGCTCCGGGAGAGAGGGGGCTGGCCCGGAGGACAATGGAGTTCACCTCGCGGGCCATGTCAATATTGATCTCCGTGGTTTCACTGGTCTCCAGCTGCTCTGTCACCTCAGTGGCGGTTATCTTGGAGGTCCGCAGAGTGTTCACCAGCTGCACGTCGTCTAGCAGGGAGCCTGTGGCCTCGTTCAGCAGCCTGGAGGGAAGCCAAGAGGCACGTGGATCTAGGGGCTAGGGGCACTGGGCTGGGGGTGGGGGTAACTCCTCATCAGCCCCCTCGAATGCCAGTCTTGCCTGCAAGCAGCCTTGCAGGGTGGGGCGGGGGCAGGGAGGGTCTTACCGAAGGATCTCATCCTCCAGCTCCTTGAGCTTCCTCTTGCCAGCAGCGATATTGATGACCAGTGAGTCCTTCTGCTCCTCCAACTCAGGCCTCTCCTTCCGGACCACAATGCCCAGCAGTTGGGCCTCCAGGCCCTGAGATTATGACTCGTGGTGAGAATCTCACTCCAGTGACCTTTACCCTTTTCATCCCATTACACCTCCCAAGCCGGAATCACCTGCTGCCAGACACAATCAGAGCCTTTTTCTCAGAACAGCCCTTCCCACTTCACCCTAGTTCAGTCCAGGCGCCAGCCCCAAGCCACCTGTTCTTTGACAGCAAAGTTGACAATGGTGGTCTTGGCTGAGGTTTCCGGGCTGTAGTGGGGGTTGGAGAGCTTGGTGGTGATGTAGAAACGGAAATTGGTATTGTATTCCACCTCCTTATCTCCAATGCGCATCAGCAGCCGACCACCTGCACCCACAGAAGGGTCAAGGACAAGGACCTCATGTGACCAGGTGTGGGCTGACCTGTTGTTCCCTAACCAGAATCCAGTGGCAATAGCTCACCCTGCCCTAATGGCCCCAGTCCAGGGCTGTCTGAATGCAGGGACAGTTAAGTAGAGGACACAACCAAACAAGTGGCTTTCCTCCCAAGTGTCCTAACTTAGCTGGTCTCTAGGATTTGTCCCACAGCCCAGCCCCACAATATCCTGGGCCCTGACCAATTCGAGCTACAGATTTGTTGAGCACAGGGTTGAGTGTGGGGTCCAGATATTCCTGCACGTTCTGGAGCAGCACAGGGTATCCAAACTGGATGGCCTTTTCTAGGACTTGAAGGTAATCGCTCATCTGCAGGTCGATGATCTGTAGGCCCTAGAGAGCAAGGGGGAAAGATGGAGGAAGTGCTGAGGGCTACAAGGGGGAAAGCAGCCTAGGTAGGACCTGAGGAAGAGCCAGGCTTGGGGAGAGAATCTAAGGGGCCAAATCAGCCCCCAAGTCTTATACCTGGCTTCCTTCCATGTTCTTGATCCATTTTAGGGCCTGGGCCTGAGGATCAATCATCAGTGCCCACCTGAAGGAGGAAGCGTGAGTGAGAAGGCAGGCTCTGCCCTTACGTGGCCTTGTGCTCCCAGCAGCATCCTTACCTGTTGCCACGGGTGACGATGATTCCATTCTCAGTGGAGAAAGCATCTGAGGGCAACCCTTGGATGTTCCAGTCTCGAACTTTGGTAGGATTAGACAGGAAGTTATCAAAGGTGAAGCGGGGTGAGCAAGGAACCTGCAGCTCCCGGATCTGGGTGGGAAGAGCCCCAAACTTCATCCTGGAGATCTGAGCCCAGCACCCCTGCCCCTTCCCAACATCTCTGCTACTCCCAGGCCCTGGTCTCAGAGCCCATAAGCTCAGTCATCATGCCTGAGCCCCCCTCACCTTCCTGATCCAGATCTGGTTGACGATCTCATCCCGGTAGTTGGTCAGGAAGGGTCCCATATAGGACAGGAAGGCAGCTGCCAGGAGACAGTCGCCTACTAGGTAGCCCAGATCCTCCTCCAGGCCCTGGGGGACAGCAGGGGAGGTGTAAGGCTGCCTGTGCCCCTAGCCCCAGAAACCCTTGGATTACTCTGAAGGCATTCTCCCCTGGACACTACCAGTTCGGAGAGTCTTTCCCTTCCTAGACACTTGCGCCCTGAGAACCCTAACCTATTCTCATGACTTTTGAGTTCTCTTTTGTAACAGCAGTGTTAACATTCTGATGATAAGGCCTAACCCTCTTGTGAAGCCAGGGTAGAGACAAGATGCCCCATGTCAGCTTCTGTCTGGTCAGAGGCTTGTATGCAAGGGTCCTCGTGTGTGCTTGGTTTCCAGCCTTACCTAAACATGGAGGCAGATCCCTAACACAACAGAAAGTCTCTCCTTCTGCTGTTCTCACCAAATGCGAGCAGAGGAGGGGAAGAACTCCCATGTCCCATTCTTGGATGTCCCTACCCACAAGTGTCCCCATGTCCCCCGACTGCCCCTCAACCTAAACAGGATAGGAGCTCTGGGCACTGGTGGGCAGAGAGGAAGCCAGGTGGTACAATGGATCTCACCTTCACCGTCTCCTCCCATCGGGCCTTCTCGCCGGCCAACCCCGACACCAGCATCCCAGCTCGTTCCAGCTTCACTTCCATCTCCTCCGACTTCTTGCGAAGCTCCTCCTTCTGTGCCAGCTTCTCATCGTACTGTTTCTTCAGCATCTCCAGTTTCTCGGCCACCTGGGAGGGAGCAGAGTACAGGGATCAAACATGGGGCTTGAGGCCAGATTGTTCTAGCTTCATATCGCCAGCCCGCCTTGCTGTGGCTGTATGGTCTTGGGTAAATCATCTCTTTGAGCCTCAGTTTCTTCATGTGCAAAGTAAGAACAGTAACACCTACATTACAGGGTTGTTGTGAGGAGGAAACAAGATCAAATATGTTTCATGAGGTGAGTTTTCTTTCCCTTCCCTCCATCACTCTTTCCTTGAGCCTGGAAGCTACTTGGTAGTGGAACTCAAGACTGAGTAGGAGACACACCTCTTGTAGCATGATAATAAAGCAGGCAGGAGAGGACCAGATAGCACACAACTAACCACGGCTCCATGCCAGAGGCCGTACCTAAGGTGGGGCCTTGAAAGAGGGAGAAAAAGCTAGAATGAACCCAGGAGAGGTTGCAGAGAGGAAGAGGGAATCCATTCAAGAAAAAGGCCCAGGTTCAAGGTCCCACACCAGAGACAGGACCTGGGAAGAGCTCTGCCCACTAGAGAAGCCTCCCTTTTCTCAACCCATTGCCACCCGTAGTCTCTGTAGAGGCTGGAATATAACTCAAATCTGAAGTCAAGAACTGACCATGTGGTGATCACTCGTAACATTTAGAGACAGCGAATGACTATGTTGTGTGCTTGCGATTAACATAGTGTTGTATGTCAGTTATATGTCAAATGAACAAAGAAACTCATAAAAAAGAAATCAGGGGGAGGCTGAGTGGTAGAGCCGGTGCTTAGCATGCATGAGGTCCTGGGTTCAATCCCCAGTCCCTCCATTAAAGAAATAAATAAGTAAATAAATGAAACAAAACAACTCCCCCCTCAAAAAAAAAAAAAAAGAAATCAGATTTGTGATTACCAAAGGCAGGGGGATGGGGAGGGGGAACTGGCTGAAGGTGATCAGAAGGGACAAACTTCCAGTTGTAAGCTAAGTAAGTACTAGGGATGCAATGAACCACAGGACAAATACAATTACATTGCTATATGTTATACATGAAAGGTGTTAAGAGAGTAAATCTTAAGAGTTCTCATCACAAGGAAAATCTTCTTTGGTCTCTATATTAAATGATGGATGTTCACTAAATTTATGGTCATTGTTTCATGATGTATGGAAGTCAAATCAGTATGCTGTACATCTTAGACTTACGCAGCGCTATGTGTTAATCATAGCTCAATAAAACTGGAAGGAAAGAAAAAGAGCCTTTTCTGGGACGCCGTGTGTGCGCCTGACTGGCGGACAGTAATTGTGCCTTTTCATGAAGAGGAGCGGGGGCTGACGCCGCATGAAGTGCCTGCCACGTAACAGTGCACGTGATAAACATTAGTTCTCTTTCCTGCTGGTGTCTCCACTGGGAGAGGTAGCCCGATCAGATCCTTGCCCTGCTTTGCCCAGTGAGCCTCATCTGGGCTCTGTAAGGATAAATGCAGGCTGCAGCACAACATCCAGCATGCAGTAAGTGAGCAATACCTGCGCCCAGTGATGGAGGTTGACCTCCAAGAACTTGGAAATGGGATAGGTAGCTCTCCAAGGGATATATAATTTTTAATTTTTATCTTTTTTATTTTTAGAGAGGTAATTAGATTTATTTTTAGTTTTTAAATTGTTTTCCGGGGGGAGGTAATTAGGTTTACTTTTTTATTTTTTAAGAGGAGGTACTAGAAGATTGAACCCAGGCCCTCATGCACCCTAAGCATGCGCTCTACCACCTGAGCTATACTTTCCCCTCCTTGTTTATTTACTTTTAGCGGAGGGACTGGGGATTGAACCCAGGACCTCATACATGCTAAGCAGGCACTCTACCACTGAGCTTTATTCTCCTCTCCTTCCAAGGAATATTTTTTAAAGCAAAGTGGAGATTCAAAATGTCACCTTTGAATGACAGGGCGGCCGACAGGGCGGCTTACAGGTCAAGCCTCGATAGTCATCTGTTAGAAGGCATTAACATCTAAAGAAAGAAGGGGTCACTCAGTGATCAGCTGGGCCACTTGGAGGAAACACTGGCTGGGGGCCTGCCCTGGTGGAGGCCATGCATCCAGCAATCTTTACCGCGTCGCACCTGTCATCAGGTTCACGTGACCACCTCCCAGCACTGAGGCCTCGCTCATCAGCAACACTCTGATTATAATTTGGCTTCCCAAGGAGACTGTTCTCTGGGGAAGCTGCCAGCCCACGAATAGTTCTGTATTTCCTTATTTATTTTGCATGTAGTGTTTTCTTCACTGTTTTTATTTTTTATGCAAGAAATAGATGCATAAAGTTAAAAACCTAAATAATTTAAAGAGGTTATAGTGAAAAGCAATAATCCTCTAGCCCACCTTTTCTCCTCAGTCCCATTCGTCAGTAGCAAATTTTTTTTAATCATTTCTATTTTTATTTCTTCCAGTAATTACCTCTGTATCTCTGAATATTATGCTTATGCCACTATTTAAAATATATATATTTGCATTTTTTTGTAGTTTTCATCTTTTTAATTAAAAATTATTATGAAAAATTTCAAACCTAGGAAAAAGAATAATTAACCATAAAAGAATAATATACCTATGTACCCATCATCAAGATTTAACAATTGTTAACATTTTCTATATTTATTCCATCTATTTGTTTTTTTGCCAAAGCATCTTGAAGTAAATTACAAACTCATGAAATTTCAACCCTAAGTACCTCATAAGGCATCTCTTTTAAAAAGGACATAATCACAACACCATTATCACACATAACATCAGCTTTATCTTTTTTAAAAAATAATTTTTTCCCATTTATGTCTCTTTTGAATAGTGAATACACCTCACACAAAATCAACATTCTTAAGAAACAAAAGCGTATCCAGTGAAGGGGTGGTCTTCCTCCCACTCCTGACCCCAGCCCCCAGCCCCCAGACCCCCAAGAGGGAATCACTATCACCAGTTTCTAGTATCGCTTTCCAGATAGAACTCACACTCAGAGCCCATTCACAGTAAAGAAAATATCAGCACCGTGAGGGCGGCGGCGTGTTCACCCCCGAATCCTTCAACCTAAAATAGTGCTCAATCATTTCTTGAATGGAGGATTTTTTTTTTCAAAAAGAGAAATGGGAACATTCAATAACAAGGGTTTTTGTACTTTACTATTTTTTACTTGTCTCCAAATCAGTTCTTGTCAAGCTGCCTCATTCTTTTTACCAGCTGTGAATAATTCTGTGTGTGATGGAACCATAATTTATATAACAAGCCTCCTACTGATGGACATTTGTGTCTTCCCAACATTTTCTATTATTAACGATGCTGTAATGAGTATCCTTGTACTTGCATAAGCACATCTTGACGCTGCTGTTTCTTTTCTATTTTAATTTTGTTTACTTGGTGAATAAGTAACTTAAAAATTCAAAAGGCGTAAGAGCATGAGAAATCTTCCTCCCAACCCTGCTCCCCCAGCCACCCAGCTTCCTTCTCTAGGCAGCCAGCGTGACCTGTTTCTTGAAATTCCTTCCAGCGCATCCTCTACAGATACTACAAGTATATTCCATGCTGCTATTTCCAGGTTATCAACTTGAGACTATTTCTAGTGACTCTGTGCTGTGACAGATGAAGATCTGCTTCCCTAATACTTCCACACTGCAATCCCTTTCTCTCTACTCCTAATAGTTTTCTCTCTTCTCCTGGGTACCTTTATAACTTTAAATAAGACTTTAAAACTGCATTTTATTTTATCTACTGCAAAAGCATTGCCCTACCTTTCCCTCAACCCCAGTCTGTATCCACTCCCCAACTTTTTACACTGTACTTTTATTTTTATGTTGTCGAGGCTGACAACATTCCCATTCAGAGACCACACTTGGTCTTCTGTGCTCTGTTTCTAGATTGATTATTAAGGTCAAATGCCAATAAACAGCATCGATATTATGACCTGGATTGGTGCCCAGTGTGAACTAGGTGGCTGACTGAGCTGCTTGTGGCTGAGACACATTCTGAAAGTTCACTGTGTGTGCTGAACCGGTTGTTAAATACTTTTTCTATTACCCCTGATGACGTGTTTTCGCTTTCAGAAACTTTTACGGGTTGGATTGAGTCTCTGATTTCTCTCCCGTGTTTTCTGTTTCTGGTTTTGCTTTTTGTATGATATTCCTTGACGCTGTCCTCCCATCCTTCTACCAAATGTCATACTTTGATCATTTTTAAATTTCCCAGAATTCTTTGTCTCTGCTTGGACTTTCTCTCTGATCATCCTATTTTTGTTTTGTGGATGTCATTTCTTCCTTAATCACTCTCTGAGGATACCAATTAGATTAGGTCTGCTTTTTAAGTTTGTCTCTGTAACTTGACTTATCTCTGGGTTTATTTTTCCCTCTAGGGGGTCATGTGTTGTTACAAATTTTTGTCCCCGTCAGTCTCTTGTGTGTGGGAAGACTTCCTCCAGGACCTTTCCTCAGCCCTTCTCCAGGAGAGGTGGTGACTGATCTGACTGGTAAAATTGGGAAGACTAAACTGGGAATTTCCAACTGAGCTCGGGCCCTTTTCTATTAGGAGTGGGCACGAGTTCCTCTCTGGCCCCTTGGCAATGCCTGAGACCAGGTAAGTCTGTTTGAAGATGGGGTCACTACTAAGGAAGCTGCTTGCTCCCAGACTTCGGCCACATCCTCCAACCTAGCCTTTAAAGGTGATTTTTGGCCAAATACCTTTTGTTTTATTTCTCAATTTGTTTGGAACTCGGGCATAAAATATCAGTAGATCTCAGATCCCTTCAACAGTACACATATTTGCAGACCAGAAAACCCACCAAGAAGCTTTCGGCGGGGCTAGGGGTTTCCTGGGCAGACTGCGGGGCGTGGACAGGTGTTTTGAGTTAGGTGATCTGTAGAGGCTCGTATTAGGTCCGGTGGGTTTTTACACTTATGTGATTGACTTTTAACTTCTGCAGCCTTAGTGAAAGTCTTTAAGCCGACCCTGCATTATTTTGACCTTGATAGGCGGCTGCAGCTTTGACCACTGGTGGGTAGCTATTTCTATAGAGGCGGGATGTTTGAAGCAGAAACTTCTAGGAAACGGCTTGGGCAGAGGAAAGATGTTGTCTGCAGGAGTGGCTTTATTTAAGAGTACTATAGTGGATGCAAATTCTGTTCTGACTCATTTCAGAGCCTTCCGGGGCAATTTCTAAGCCGGTGGTTCCTGGCTCTTGCTGTGCGTCAGAACTGGGCCTGGGGAAAATACATTTTCAGGGCCCCAAGCAAGTGGGTAATGGTTAAAACTATTTACTCAAGATTTGGATTGACACGCGATCCAGCTGGTCTCTGGCCTCTTCCCAGACCACTGGTGTTCTGTGCAGGCTTTCCTCTCTCTGTGCGGCTCTGACAGGGAAGGCTTCAGACTGCTGGCTTCCAGGTTCCATGAGAGGTTCTTGCTCTTTCGGCCTGGGGTGGAGCCCAGCATCAGCACAGAGCTCTCTGCAAGCAGCTGGGTAAGGTTGCCTGGTTCTGAGGTTCTGGTAAAAGGTGCATTTGGATCTTACACTTCACAGCCTTTTCAGTAACAAAGGAGACGTTTTGGTTCCCTGTCTACTTACTCTTATCAACTAGGGGTCTTCAGGGTGGGGTGTGGACTCCCCACCAGACACCTAACCTTAGGTCCTCTACAAATGTCCGTCCAGTGAATGACATTGTTGGCAGCTGACTCACAGCTCCCTTTTTTCCCTCACATTTCACACATGAAGGGAACAACCTCTAATTATTTGGCCCAGGATATGAGTCACCCAGGGGTGAGAAACCTTTCCAGATGGATTGCCACACCTATGATTATTCACTCTTGAAAAAGAGAGAGTGAAAGAGTGAAGGTTTCCAGAAAGGCTGGGAGGTAACAATGACCTGGGGCCAGGAGGCGCGGGTTCCAGCCCCAGCCCTGTCCGTAACCAGCCAGCCACTCATTCTCACTAAACCCTGGGCTCCTCATCCCGTCTGAGGAGGCTGGACCTGAATGTTCTCTGTAGTTGGTTCAGTTAAAACATTTTGAAATGGTATGGCCAACTTTGATGACATAAACATTTAAGCTTTCTATCCAGTTAAAGATATTATCAACCAAGTTAGAGGACAAGTGAAGATAGAAACACTGGAAACAATGAGTATGTCCATCAGCAAGGGGAGGGGAAATGGTTAAATAAACGATGGTCTAGCCGTCCACTGGCATAACATGCGGTGGGGAAAAGAAGGCAGGGCCTCTTCACACACGGATGGAGAACAATCTTCAATATATGTCAGTAAGATAGGAAGGTGTATGTTATGTTTAAAAAGGGGGGAAATGTGCTTATATCAGCACAGAACACAGCTGGATGGATAAACAATAACTTGTAATATTGGTTGCTTTCAAGGGAAGGGAGCTGGTGGCCAGAGAGCAGAGGTGGGAGGGAGACTTCTTACTGGATATGTTTTTGTACCTTTTGAATTTCAAACCACGTGGATGTATTTGTATGACCTATCGAATCAATGATAGAATATTAAATGATAGACTGGAAGAATTTTGAACTCTTTTGATAAAGCACTTAATGTCCTGCCTGGCTTGAGAGTTACCTGTGTGCACATCTTGCAGGAAATCACCTTCTGGATTGTCTGGCCCGCTCACAGTGAGCAACACTCTACCTCCAGACGACCCCATCCCCTCCCCCAAGCACTGGCTCCAACACCCCCACATTCCTCCTGGTCCAAGCAGCAAAGACCCATTTGGCACACAGATTTCATCAGTTACTACCTCAAGGTCCATCCCCAAAGGGCCTCAGCAAAGGACGACAATATGGCCAGCTCCCAGGTCAGTCTCGGAAAGGGCCCCCGGGGGGACAGCGCCCTGTGTCTTTGTAACCCTCTGCCATCGGCCTAGCTTTCTGAGCCCGAGGTGACGCAGAGCGGGAGGCAGATAAGACTGTAAGGAAGAGGGGAGTAGAACTGGACGGGGAGAAATGAGTAGTAATGAAGCGTCCGGAAATCAGAAACTGGGGAGAGGGACCACCTCGGAAACTCAGGTGTAGCGCTCACCTCACGCAGCTTCTCCTGGGCCTCGGCCAGGGCTGCCTGCTTCTCCTGCAGCTGGGCCAACGCAGCGTTCATGCGGATGCGCTTGGGCTCCACCACCCGGTACAGCCGCCCGTACAGCTATGGGGAGACAGCCAGGTACTCACCTGCCACCCACCCACCCCAGCTTTCTCCTGGTGCACCTGTCCTCTTCCCAGGCTGGCCGCACTGCTCCCCTCCGCCTCGCCACCGCTCACCTCCATGGCCCGAACCCACATGCAGAGGGACTTGGCAGCCAGCGACACGCGGCCAATGATATCAGGCTGGAAGTCGGGCTGGGCGCAGTAGGCCCCGATCTTCTTCAGGACCTTATCTGAGATATTGTCTTTATCAAAGTTGATCAGTGATTTGATGAAGTTCTGCTCCCCTGTGAGATGAAGATCAGGGGCCTCAGCCAGAGGGCCCACCCCCACCCCCCCAACTAGGCACAGCCTCGTGTATCCTGGGCTCAGTACCGAAGGCCAGAGCATCTGGCCTCACCCTGAGTCCCTTCAGCTGACCTTGCTCCCTCCTCTAGAAGCTCGAAGCTCCCAGGGCCTCCACAGTCTTCCCAGCCTCCTCTCCTGTCACTTACCTTCAACACCCCAGCCCCACCACCCCACACGCCACGCTTTCTATATACTTCGCACTTTCTTCAAGGGCAGGGGTCACCAAACCACGGTGGACAGGCTACATTCTAGCAACGGGACTCAGAGCAGAAAAATAGCACAGGAATGAAACAGAAAGACTCTTGTTTTCCCTTTTCTGATTTTTGTCCTTTTTGCTGGTGGGGGAGCCAAGGCACTCCTGTCCTTGAATTCTGTGATACATTCTGTGATAAAGATATATCTTTATGACAATTCTTTCTTTTTATTTTCTCTTAAGATGAGTCGTTTTCTATTACTTACAGCCAAAGAACCCTAGCTGGTATTTATGCCTCTCTTCCCTACTAGGCTTTGTGCTTTTTTTTTCTTTTTTGCAGGGGGTAGGTAATTAAGTTTATTTGTTTAGTTTGTTAATGGAGGTACTGGGGATTGAACTCAGGACCTCATGCAGGCTAAGCACGCGCTCTGCCACTGAGCTATACCTTCCCCCCGGCTCTGTGCTCTTGAGGGTTGGGACAATGCGTCATCCACCTCTGCCTCTCCGAGTGCCTGCCGCCCAGCAGATGATTAAGGAACGCTGGGTGGACTGGTGTTAACTACTTCTTGGTTTCCTAGCTTACCCAGTTGCCTCTTGGCCTCTGCCCAGGTGGGCTCGTTGCCTCGAAGAATCATGACTGCCTGCAACACTATCTCCACTTGGGCAGGGGGCCGTCCATAAGACTTGATCTCTCCTATATCCTTCTTGTTCAGAGACTCCAGGGCCTGGGGAAAGGGAGTAATTTGGGGAGCAGGGCCAAAGTCAACTCAGATGGCAAGAGAGGTCCTTTATGGAAACAGGACCCAACTGAAGTACCCCTCTGCTCCCCACTTCCCCAGGGACTTTGAGAACAAAGTAGGCCGGCCCCAGTCCCTTCCTGAGCCCTTCCGGTCCAATACCCGCATGGCCTCTTCCAGGGCTGGCAACGCCTCTTCTAGATCCTTCTGGGCATTGTCAGCCAGTGCCTGGCACTTGACTTCCTCGATTGCAATCTTCTCACTATTGGTGGTGACGGCCTAGGGATGAAAAGAAGATGAGGGTCTTGTCTTCTTCACCTTGAGCAAAAGTGGGGGTGACAGTGGTGGTGATAACAATAAAAGAGAAAGCTCAAGAAAACAGGAGGCGTGAAACTCCACCCCCTGCCCCATAACTGGAGGGGACCAGGAAGCCTCTGCCAGGTGGGCGGGGCAGCAAGGGGCGTTGTGGGGGGGCACCTTCTGCTGCTCATCCGCCTCCCGCTTCTGCTGCACGATGATGACCAGGTACTCCTCACACTGCTTCTGGAACTCAGCAACCTTTTTCTTGGCATCCTCCAGCTCCAGCGACATCACTTCCACCTTTTCCCTGGTTTCATCGATCTTAAACAACCCGGTCCGCAGCTTATTGGCCTGGTTCAGCAGCTCCTGCCGCTTCTCTGCCAGCAACCTGGCGGACAGAGTAGGATCAGGTGCCGGGGGAGGCTGGGCCCCCAAGAAGGAGAGGCCCTTACAGTCTCCCTTCCTGGCGCAGCTCTGGTCCCCATCTTTCTGCCCATTGCCACCACCACCAGCACCACCAGCACCCTAGTCAGATTTTTATCATTTCCTGCCTGGATCATTGCCAGCTGCCTCCCAACTGGTCTTCCTGCTTCCAGACTCTCATCCCTCTAATGTATTTTACACACCACTGTCAGAATCAGCTTGCTAGCCGCCGTTTCCATCACACCCCTTCCGTACTTGAGAATCTTCCACTGTTCCCTGCTGGGCAGTGGCTCGGGGGCTTCAGTGAACCAGAAAACACAAACCTCTCCCAAGGGGGTGGCCATCCCTGGGCTCCAACCTGTTTTTCCCCATTTGAGAATGAATGTGGGCTCAGTATGGCCACAATTTCTGATTTTTCAAGAGAGAATGGAAATCTGGATTTTTCTAAAGGCTCTCAAGTTTTAAATGTTGGCAACTCATTTAAAACGTTTTAACATTGTACAGGCCAAAAAAAAAAAAAATCAATGCAAGGTTGTTTTCTGGATTAAGCAAGAAAATGCATGCAAAGGGTTTAGCATAGTGACCGGGGACTAGTAAACAAGATACAAGCCTATGTAGTCAGGGGAGGCAGGGATTTTATTTTGTTAACTGGCATATATATTACAAGTATCTAAAATAGTGCCTGGCACAGTGTAGGTGCTCAAAAATACATATTAAATGAATAAGTTGGATATCATTATCACAAATAGCTTTGTTCTCACCTTGATTAAAATACTAAATCCAATAAATGAGGGTTTTTTTTTTACATTTCTCTTACATCCTTCATAGCAAATTATTATTGTGTCATGTACATAAAAAGACACTCAACACACTTTAATGAATGAATATATAATTCTTGGCAATGGTGGAAAGTCTAGAAAATGTTAAAGGCAGAAAGAAGAGGACATATATTGCCATATATCCCCATAATGTAATGTCATGGTTGTACTGTTGTTGGGAAAAGAGACATCATTCCAGGAGATAAAGACAGAGAGGTGAGGGGAAGAGTCTCAGCCAGAAGGCCCCTGAGGTGGACACACCCCTGGAAACCCTATCGCTCTGTGATTAACTTCCTGGGCAGAATCAAGACCCCTTGCATCTCTGCCATTCCACATCAGCACCCTAGTCCTCAAGCCGGTCCCCTTGGCCAGCTCCCAAAGAGTTTCCATTACATCATTTCACCAGTTGCCCTCAAAAGTCACCAAGCTCCCTAGCCCTCCATGCCCCCTACTCTTCGTCGTACTTTTTATATCCAGACACAAGTTCCAGGTAGTTGGTGGGTGTGACGTAGTTGTGTCTTCGAAGTTCCAACAGCATCTTCTGGGAATACTGAGCCACTGACCAGTGCATGGTGACGAAGATCTGGGCCACTTTCCTGTAGATCTGAGGCCAATGGTCAAAGAATGTGAGACAGAGCAAGAGTAAAGGCAGACAGTGAACGGAAATGGGCGGGAGGTGCCGGGGGGAGGAGAGATGGGGAGGAGGGACTCACATTCTCCTGAGTCCCCAGGTCTGCTCCCACCAGGTACTTCTCAGCCACCTCCAGCAGGGCTTCGCGGGGCCACTCTGAGAACCAGTTGATGGAGGTGCAGTTCACCAAGGCTGGGTACTGGCGGATCCAGTTCCTGGCGAGGGTTTCAAGAGGCAGTTAAGTCCATCTGCAGACTCAGCCTCCAGCCTTAGGCTTTGTCCCAGGTCCACCCGCTCCCCAAGAACCTAAAAAACCTCATCCTGGTGCTCCTGTATCTCCTTGTACAGATTCTGCTCCTCCCTCTAAGACAGTTCAGTGTAGGATCTAAAAGCAGGTTCTGGGGTAAGGAAGACCTGGTTCCACACTATCCAGGTATGGATCTTGAGAAAGTGATATAACCTTTTGAACATCAGTTTCCTCATCTCTAAGATGGGAATAACAAATGAGGTGACACCTGTGAAATGCTTAGCACAGAGCCTGGTGCACAGTAAATACACCATAAACCACAAACATTAAAAAAATAAATAAAACACTAATCCAAACTGCCTCTCTGTACAAGTTCTCTGTCCTCCTCCTCCTTCCTGATGCCCTTAAAAATCTAGTCATCCCAAGAATGGATAAGCAAAATGTGATGTATACACCCAATGGAATATTATTCGGTCCTGAAAAGGAAGGAACTTCTGACTTGTGCTGCAACATGGATGAACCTCAAGGATGTTATGCTAAGTGAAAGAAGCCAGCCCCACTAAAACAAGTATCGTACGATTCCATTTCTACGAGGTAGCTGGAGTGGTCACTTACAGAAACAGAAAGTAGGTGATTGCCAGGGCCTGGGGGTGGTGGGGGAGATGGGGAGTTGTTTAATGAATATAGAGTTATGGTTTTGCAAGATGAGAATATTCTAGAGATCTGTTGCACAACAATGTGAACATACTTAACGCTACTGAGATGTATACTTAAAAATAATTAAAATGGTAAATTTTAAGTGGTTTTTTTGGTACCACAATTAAACATTTAAAAACAAATCAAAAACCACCACCTCTTTCCAAGGGGAAAAAATAAAAACCGATCTAGCTGTACCAAAAGGGAGCAGATGACTCCCATGTCAGCAGGAACTTCCTGAAAGAAAGTACAGCCTAGGAAAGGAGATGGGGTGTGTGGGGCTGGAGAGGCCAGCGCTATTCCTGAGTCTTGAGGAGTCTTGAGTCTCACACTCAGAAAGCAAGGAGGCCAAGAGGGGATGAGGGCCCCCCAGCAGATGCAGGGCCCAGAGGGAGAAGAGGGCAGTAAAGGGAGTCACCTGAAAGGGTCGCCCACGGGACTGAGGCAGAGGACGATGTGCAGGTTGTTGCGCACGCGCTCAATGAGGTAGGCGAAGAGGCTGTCCGAGGACTCAGGCACCTGCTCCGCCCGGGCCTGTTCTATGATGTGTGTCTGAATCTGCACAGAAGCCACGCAGAGGCAGAGGGCTGAGGGTTCAGTGGTAGAACTGGGTCGGGGAGGGGTAGCAGGGGAGGCTGGGCTGACAAGGGGTGGGTTTTAAAGCAGCGTCGCCCAATAGGGACTCTCGAGGGCAGAAGGCTGAAGAAGAACAGCTCTTCCATCTAATGGGGGCTGGATGGAGGGGGTGCCACAGTAGCATCCTCTGGGATCACACTTCCTCAGGGGCTGGTGGGGAAAGTCAAAGAGCCACCTGGTAGTGGGCGTGGAAGGGATCGAACCTCTTCAAATTCATCTGTCTTGTAGAGATTGGGGACCTCGCCCGAGCTGAGGATGTTGTTAATGTCCTCTAGGAATGATTCATCAGCAATCTGGGTGTCCACGAAAAGGAAGGACGTGGCCTTGAGCTCTACCCCAGCCTGGCGAAACAGACGCTTGATATCTGGGCCAGGTGACACAGACAGACTCTTCAGATTCACCATCCTGTCCCTATTCCTCTTCTGAGATTCAGGAACCCTCCCCCAGCCTGCGACACATACATGACACCGGCTTATACCCAACAGGGGCCTGGAGCATCTCTCTACCCGGCTTCACAGGGAGTCAGGCATCTGATTTTTCACTCCCAGCCCCAAACCCTCTTGCATCTCAGAAATCAGCCTTACCGTCTCGGAACTCCTGCTTCCGATAACATTTGGTGACCTCAATCTGGAAGGTGATGTACTCGCAGATGGACGAGGCCAAGCGGGCCAGACTCTGGCGCCCGCTGCCCCCGATGCCCACCAAGAGCATGTTGCCCCGAGGCTGTCCAATAACCCGCACAATCCGTGTGACTGGAGGGTGGGAGACAGAGGGGTGAGGATAATGAGTCGGCTGAGCAAACCCAGGGGACCTCTAGGCCCTCAGCTGGGGACTGGGATGCCCAAAACTGCAGCAGAAGGACAAAGAAGTGTGGGAAGAAGTTAGTGCCTGAGGCCTGGTAGCAAGTCAACTTTTAACCTCACCATGTTTATTAAACACCACCATCAAGGAAGAGCCCCACCCTTGACCACAAGGGCCCACAAGGGGTCAGGGAGGAAGGCAACTTCCTTGACGTGATTGGGAAGAGATCCCTATTTCCTGGGAATACCCTGCAATTGGGATGCTGGAGAGGGGAGGGGAGAGGGAAGGGCTCACTGTGTTCAACAGCCTCTCGGAAGAGCACCAGCTGCATTGGCACAACAGCAGGTGACAGGTTGTACTCATTGAGAGCATTCTCCATGGCTGTCTTCAGCACTGACAGATCTGTCAGGTCTTCATACACCTTGGGCTCCCGCAGGAAGTCCCCTGGGCCATGGGAAGAGGGGGTCGGAGCTCAATGCCTGGTCCTCCAGAGATTTCTCCAAAGGTACTCCGTGCCCCAACTCTCCTTCTAACCCATCTCCTAAGAGTCTCCAGCCTATGGGAGCCACAGCTCCCAGCTCACCAAAGATAGGAGGACGTTTGTTGGGACAAAGATTATGGAACGTGAGGTCAAAGAAGGAGCCAAGTTTGTCACTTATGATGCCCATGAAGGCTTCCATGTCTGCCGCATCAACCAGTCGGTCAGAGAAGACTCTGTTGGGAGGGAGATGGGGTGAGATCTGGGAATGAAGAGGATAGTGGCCCTAGGGAAGGGAATGGCTGGAGGAGGGTGGGTGAGGCTTGGGCTTGGGGAGGCCTGGATCTGGGGGGCACAGGCACCTCACCTGAAACACTCGTGGATCCAGAGTCGTGTGATGCTGGACTTAGTATCATGGAAGTCCTTGTTGGCCCTCAGCATGCCCTGGAACACCTGGGGAAGAGGCGCAGCCAGTGGGATGGAAGGAGGGGAGAGAGGTGCTCCAGAAGTTTTAGAGAAAGCAGCATTCTAGGATGGAGGTGATCTGGGTTGTGTGGGATGCTATCAAGCTCCAAAGCCGACTTTGAGGAGAAGAGAATGCCTCCGAGGAGGCTGTGCTGGGCCAAAGGGGCAAGGTCAGTCGGAGCTTCACCTTGGAGATGTCTCGAAGGTTGAAGAGATAGTGGATCTTGGCAGGTGTGGGCAGGAAACGCTGTACCACACTGTTGTACACGTCCAAGGTGGCCACAGTCACCACATTCCCAATGGGCTTCACCTCTTCCTCAAAGTCCTGAAGCTTCTGATTGATCATGGTACCAAATATCCGGATGATCTGGGACTCCTAGGAACAGGCCCTGGACTCATTTTCACAGGCCCCTGGCCATTCAGCCAAGGCGGAGACTAGGGGTAGGGGAGTAAAGCGCTCGTCTTGGGGGCAGAATTGAGGACGGGGGCTCCAAAAAAAACTCAGAAATCAAGGGAAATAATGCTCTAGTGCAATACTTAGGAATCAAAATTAATGCAGGCTGTTCACAATGAACAAAAACCAACATTTCAAATCCTTGCTGTTGGTCTTTCCTTCTGCCTCGGCTCTGATATGCTCAGCACGGCACTGTACTGACCTTGCACTTACTTAAAATTTTGGTGTTTTATTCGTTATGAAGTTTTGGCATTGATTTTTAAAAATATTGCCTTAAAATATTATTTATCTTGATTTCTGAGGGGTTTTGGCACCCGTGAGAGCCTTGCTCGCCTCCCCCCAGCCCTGGTCAGCTCCCAGCTCTCTGCTCTGGAGGGTCTACCTTCCTTCGTCTGTCTGGGCCCCACTGTCTGCCCACAGGGACTGTTAGGCCTCGCCTGCCAGTTCGCATCCTGTGGATCTCCAAGCTCAGCAGGAGCAAAGGCTCCTGCAGAGGGTGGCTCCCCTCCATATATTGCAGCTCCCTGAATGC
The DNA here is from genome assembly GCF_009834535.1 of Camelus ferus. Lineage (NCBI taxonomy): Eukaryota > Metazoa > Chordata > Mammalia > Artiodactyla > Camelidae > Camelus > Camelus ferus. The sequence goes on along the minus strand of NC_045711.1, from coordinate 12,166,185 downwards.
AACTCTGCCTGGGGGCCATGGGCCCCTGAGCCCCTCTGTGACCTGTCCTCTCACTCTCCGGGACACGGGTGGTTCTGCCTTCTACAAGAGCCCGCTCCCAGCCCCCAGGATGCCCGCACCGTGGGGAAGGTCATGTTGATGATGTTGAAGCGACTCTGCAGCCTTGGGGAGATGACGGTCCGTCCACCCCCAGGAGGGCCCATGGCAGCCATCAGGAACATGTCCTAGAGAGAAAGGTGAGATGGGGCAGAGAGACAGGTGGGGAAGAGAGGGGGCCCAGAAATAGGGAGGATGTGAGAGGAGATGGGAGGGAGAGGAGATGGAGGGACAAACAGGAAGAGGGGCATGGAAAGGTGAACAGAAGGCAGAGATTCAGGACATTTTTATAGAATTACTAAGGTAATGTATTTGTTCTCATTTCATTGTTATAATCCACTTACCCAAATTGGAAAATAAAGGTAAGTTAAAGAAACAGGGGGAGGGTATAGCTCAGTGGCAGAGTGCGTGCTTAGCATGCATGAGGTCCTGGGTTCAATCCCCAGTACGTCAGTTTAAAAAAAAATGAATAAATAAAAATAAATCTAATTACCCCCCAAAAGACAATGTAAAATAAATAACAAAAAAAACCTTTGATTATGTCTTCCAGACTTTCTTTTTTTCTATTTTTAAAATAAATTTATTTATTTATATAAATAGATTTGTATACAATAAATATTTATAAAATATTTAATTATGTACATACATACATGTGTCTGTGTATATGTGTGTGTTCTTTCTCAGAAACATGAATATATTATTAGGTGAGTTTTTGACCCTGAGTGCCAGATAGATGGGTGCCCCAGAAATCAGGCTGGAATGTCTGCCCATTGATTCAGGAAAAAGAAACAGACAAGACGCTCAGAATCCCACGGGAGAAAAGCCAGGACTGAAGGGAGATGCCTGGATGCTGGATGTGGAGCGGAGAACTGATACTTGGAGGTGGTGTCTGAAACAATGGGAGGCCTGGAGAGGGAGTTATGGACAGTTCCGGCTGGCATCAGCATTGCCATCTGAGTGAGGTGGAAAAGGCCTGGAAAATGCGTGGAAGTTGGAGGACAGACTCCTTTGGTCACAAAGCACAGGGCAGAGTCAATGAGGAGAGTTACTAATAGGAACTGATAGCTTGGGAGCCACATGTTTGTGTGGAGAGGCATACAGGATTGTAGGCTTTTATGCTGGGGTTCCTGGGGTCCCAGCAGGGTCAGGGACTGAACCTATCATCAAAGGGAACAGAGGCCTGAAGAACAAATTCTCAGGATGCTTACTCGAATGTACTTGATGGTCTGCTTTGTTCGATCATACCAGAAGCCATAGTCAATCCAGAGGCGAATCAGCTCCAGGGGTGGCTGGGACCCAAACATGTCCTTAGCTGGCATATTTAGGTCATCCATAAAAGTGATCATGCTTTTGCCCCCAAATGGCACATAGACGCCCTTGGTTCGCTTCTCCACCCTGCTCTCAATGATGCTCTGCACATTATTGGATGTGGTCTGGTGGAAAAGGTACAGAATGAATGTTTGGGTCCCCCCAAAAAAATACAGGGTCAGGCACTTGGATCCCCAGGGAGAGCAGAGGCAGGTTGAGAGCAGGGAGCTGGTGGCCTGGCCCCCGGGTCCTGCCACACACCTGCGCAGACATGTTGACGGTGAGCACTGACCACTGGCTGGAGGGCAAAGACTGCAGGACACTCTGGGCAATGGAGGTCTTTCCAGTCCCCACGGGACCCACCAGCAGGACGGGGTTCTGGTTGGCCACCAAGGCGCTCACCAGGTAGTTGTAGCGGACAGTGTCGACAGTGGGCACCATGATCTTATAGAAGGGGGAGCTGGGGAGGAAAAGGGACTGTGTCTCAAGGTCACGGCCTACTCCTTTCTAACTCCTGCTTCATTCTGCCCCTCAGTGTTTATCTCCCTCCCACATCACCATTCTCTAATCACCGACCCTGCCTCCTGTGGGGCCTGGGGGTTGGGCATTCTCCTTAAGGACACTTTCCCATTTCCTCTACCCTGTCCTGTTTCCTGTACCCCAAAGTCATCTCTGCCCTGGGATCCACTCTCTCTTTCTACAGCCCACTTTTGCGCCCCCTGCTCTCTTATCACATCTCCCACCAACTGTAGCCCCCAAGCCCAATCCACCCCCCCCCGGCCCCCAACAAGGCCCAGCTCTCACTTCGGAGGGTAGCGCCAACTCTTAGGGAGCTTATCCTCAAATGATGTCCAACTCCGAATCTTGGGGTCCACAAAATACTCATACACTGTGTCCTGCAGAGGGAATGTATGTTGGGTTACCAAAGCCACCCTTTGGCTTTCTCTTGCCCAGAAAAAGCGCTTGCAGACCACTGGGTGGAAGAAAGAGAGGTGGGCAGCAGGCTGAAGGTCAAGAAGAGCCGAAGGACCAGGGATACAGGTGGGTTCTGGAAAAACAGAAAAATAGGACAGCTGGGTTTGGGGGCCCTGACCTTGTTGGGGAAAGAGCCCTCAATCTCCCGGAGGTAACTGTCGATCTTCTTGCGGCCCTCTTCATCCACAGAGGCACACATAGACCAGATCATGCTGAACACAAATGTCAGCTCTACCATGGACACAAAGTTCTCACCATCAGCTGGGTTCACCTGGGTGGAAAATGAGAAGGGGAAATACTCTAAATCTGTAAGAGATGGAGGGATCTATTTTGGCAGCTCATCACAAAGGTTTAGAGGTTCCCTCTCTTCCTGGTTCTGTTTGGAAAACCATATGGTTGTCGATAAACCTAAATCAAAACGTTTAGATAAACCTGAAATATCCTGTAGCCTAGCAGTCTCCCTGAGTTTCTTCTCTACTGAGTTAGAAAGACATGGTTGGACATTGTATGGAGACTCTACCATACTGAATCTACTATATTGAATATGAAATCCTTAGTCTGTTCTTCCAGCTCACCCCAACACACAGCACTTCTCACCATCCTCTTCTCGGGGTCTCTGCTACACCAAAGAGGGACTGCACGTTAAAAACCACCCTTCACCCCACCCTGCCTGGCCAGGACTGATGCCCGTGTCTCTGTGTTTTTGCAAAAGCTGTTCTCTTTACATAGGATGCCCTCCTCTCTTTGTTCACCAGTGTTCTTTCCCCTACCCGGCCAATCCTCAGCACTCAGGTGCCACTGACACTGTGTTACTGTCCTTTTCCCATATGTCACCTTGAAAGTTCACCTGCACAGTTTGAATTTATATTAACCATACCAGGAATGACACATACTGTTAAAGACCTTAATTATTATATAACTTTACATTAATACCTTAGTTATCTGGCAATGTCCTTTAAAACAATATGAGCCACAGGTAACTATATTCAATATCTTATTCTAACCTATAATGGGAAACAATCTGAAGCCGTACACATGAAACTAACAAAATATTGAAAATCTACTATAGTTAAATTTTTAAAATAAAGTAAAATAAGAATGATTAAAAAAAAAAAACAAACAGCAATATGAACCATCTCCAGGCAGTGATTTAATCTCAAGAGAAAAGTATTTAAGCCTGTTCCTTACTCCATAATTCTAAACTACACAAAAATTTTCTTAAATATTAGTTAATCTGAAAATTTCTAAAATGCTTCATCAGATTAGGTTGGGAGCTCCTCCCAACAGAAACAACATCCTAAGGCCTCACAAGACTTAATATTTAATTTTTGAAAGGATGAAGAAATTAGGAACCAAACAAACTATCCTTAGCTTCCAGGTTTGGGTAGGAAAGGACAGGGAGACCCACTGTGCACTGTATCTGACGTAGAGCCCTCACTTTGGCCTCCCATCGCGCATGCGCACGAATATGCTCGTGCCTCACTGCCTCGGTGGCGCTGGCGGGTGAGGCCTCCCCTTGGCGTCTCCGCTCCACTCAAGCCTCATGTTCCAGCTCCATCTCAGACAGTTTCCCTGAAGTTGTCCCGGGAACTCACGAGCCCATCCCGCCCTGGTCCCTGCTCACCCCGTTCTCTGGCGTGGCCAGGGCTGAGTACAGCTTGCAGAGCGAGATGATGCCACTGTATTCCGGGACGGGCACCAGCTCATTGCAGTTGTCCTTCTTGAAGGTCAGCATCTTGTTGATGAGCTTTTCAAACATGCGATGAAGGGGCTCTACCTCCACCTATAGTTGAATAAGCAAGGGCCCCGTATTATCCTTGTGCCTGCCAAGCCCCACGGGTTACTTTCCTCTCCTCCATCCTCTTCACACCTTTGGCCTCTTCTCCAGCCACGACTGAACATAGGGCTTCCAGCCGAGGTCAGCGTAGTCAGTGTACACCATCCCACAGCGAGACACAGTGGCTGGAGAGGCCACTGCCAAGTTCTCCACTTCGAACAGGAGAGACACCTAAGGATACATTTGGTCAGAACATTCTTTCCCTCAATAATAAAAAAACCCAGAATTCTGATGCCCTCAAGTGTCTACTGATTACCATGTGTTGCAGGATGAATAAAGGCCTCAGCTTTACAAATGATTTGCTCATTAAAAGAAACTAGAGCTTATTCCAGGTCATCCTTATGAACAATCACTCTCTTGCTTGCATTGTTTGAGCAAGTGGAAAAGAGTGGGCTTCACAGCCCGTGAATTATAACCCCGGGTGCACAAGTGAAGGGCATCCCTTGTACGTCAGTGGCAATGAGGCTGCCTCAGTCCACACAGTGCATCCTGGGAACAATTCTTTTCTATACAGTTGTTCTCACCATCCATGGTAGACAGGCATTTCTTCTCCAGTCACAGGTTGTCCTGAATCCAGGCATTCCCCTCCTCAGCATTCCTCTAGGACCTCCTCTCTGAGGATTTCCTTGCTCTTCCCGGCAGCCCCACCCCGGCCCCACACCTGCTCAGGCATTGCGATGCGCTCTCCATTGATGAGGGTCAGCACTTTGTTGTCGTCCATGACAGAGTTCATGCTCTCAATCCACAGCGTGTCCACAGGGCCATCAAAAAGGATCCACTTCTCATCCGGTTTCTCGTCTTGGTAGAAGGTGGGTGGTAAGGAAACCAGAGCATTCTCACCAAGCCCTCCCTCCACATTCATCTCCCTGGAGATGCAAGCAGTTGTGTCCTTGTATCTCAGCATTCCTCAAGCATTTTTACCCCAAAATTTTGCTTTCTATCCCCAGACTGCCTACTCCCTTAGATGCTTTAGGCCTCTGCTCTCCCCGCCCCATGATCCTTTGGGTACCTGCACATGCCGTCCGCATGACACTGGACAGGATGCCATCTGTCCATTCGTTAGTGTTGAGGTCATATTCCCCATACAGCTCCCCTAGGGACAATGCCTTAGGGTTCAAAGGGAACTCCTAAAAAAGACACGGGAAGGGGCTTTTGAGCAGCTGGCAGACACAAATCCCAAGATCTCCCTTTGTTTCCAGGTATTTGTCCCGTCTCGCTCATCTCCTCCCAGCCACCACTCCTGGTCTGCTCTGCCTCCCTGACACCCATGCCTTTCTCCCCCAGCCTCCGTTGTCTTCCTGCTACTCGAGTCTCCGCCAGTGGCTTCACTGTCCCAACTCCATACTCTGACAATGTTGAAGTTGGGGTCCCCAGCACGGCACAGGGAGGACAAGGAAGACTGAAGAATTCGCCATAAGGCCGTCTTGCCGCTGCCCGTGCAGCCCACAATCATGGTGGAGTGGCGGGAGTTCTTGGTTTCATACAGCTGGATAACCTTGGTGAGGGTGAACGGGGTGGTCTGCAGGCCCATCTCTCGAATCTCCTGCTCAATGGTCTCCCGCAGCTGAGAGAAGGGCAAATACAGGAAGTGGAAACAAAAGGGTAAGGCTTGTAAAGGAAGAACTTTCAAAAGCTCCCTGATGCCTGGGAGGAAAATGTTCAAACTGTTAAAAATGGCACCAGGTAAATAAGAAAAAAGGAAAAAAAATTGGCACCAGGGCCCTTTGCACCCTGGCAGTGTTCAGTCCTGAGGAAGCTGGCCAGTTGCAGAGTCAAGAGACTGGGCACTAAAGTCAGCCAGCCTGGGCACCCAGCTTTCAGCTATGTGAACCTGAGCAAGTTCCTTCTCTGGGCCTCAGTTTCCTCACGTTAAGTGGGAGTAGTGAGAGCAGTTTCCTTGCCAACATTTTCGTGGTTTCAATTGAAAGGATCATTCAGGGTATCTGAACTAACATACTGCCAGCGAAGAAAATTTCTATACTTTCTAATTCTCCTCCTCTGGGCCCTTCCATTCCACTGCTCTCTCACATAAAACACATAGCGGTCTCTCCTCAAAGCTCCCTGAATGAGAAGAGAAGTCGGGACAGGAGAGGGAAAGGAATGAAAGGAGAAAGGCCAGCGCGTCAGTGATCTCAATGGAGTCTTGGAACTGATGAGGAGAGGCAGTTGAGTGGGTGAGCTGGGTGAGAGAGTACAATGTCGGAAGAGGTCTGTATCAGTTTATTGATAAGGAAGCCCAAAGAGAGGCCAGCTGTCGGGCTCAAGGTCACAGCTTGTGGGTGACAGCTGGTGAATGGCAGAACGAGGCCTGGAAGCCAGGTGTCCTGTTCCCAGGTCCACATTCACAGATGAGGTCAGGGAGAGTCTTAAGGAACAAATACCTTGCCATAGTCAATGACAGGCAGCTCAATGCTGGGGAACAGATCTTGCACGATGGCATTGAACAGCGGCACGTCGGCAGAGGTTAGCTTGGCAATGTTCATATCTCTCATCGAGAGCAGGAGGACCTGAATGGGAAGACATAGAGAGGCAGGCTAAAGGAACACAAGGCCTTTCCTCTCCGAAGGGGCGAGAGGCAGGAGCCAAGAACAGTGGAAACATCTGAGCTAGTCTTTAGCAATCCGACAGGGGGAGCTCAGGAAATGCAGGGATGGGCAGAAGGCTGCGGGTCCTAATCTAGTGAAAGTAAGGATCTGACAAACTTCAGTGGCGGTGCATATGACCAGGGACAATGGCGGTTAAGACCCAAGGGCCGTGTCCTCCATCCACCTCTTCATCAGACAGATCCGGCTGCAGGCGGCGCTTCTTGCCAGCGTAGCGCAGGAGGGAGGTGAGGGCACGTAGGCCAAAGTCATAATGGTCCTGTCTGGAGAGCTGCTGCACGGCCAGCGAGTACAGTGTGTACACCTTCTTGGCCAGAATCTGGAGGACAAACAGAGAAGGAAACAATCCATCTCCCCATGAATTCCTCTGCTTCATCTAGGGACGGTTACAGATGGAAGAAGCTAGGTCCCGGGACTTGGAGCAGCCGGGCAGCGCTCTATGAACAACCCTAACGAGAAGGTCTTGGGGATCATGCCAGCAAGGACTAGTGACATCATAGAGCGGAGACCTCCCTCCTCTGGATCCTTCTGCCTTCATATCCTACTGACAGTCATATACATTCCTTGTAGGATAAGCTGATTATGGGGCCTCCAGGGGGTTCCTCAGTCTAGGGAATAATCATGGAAGGGAAATAAAGTAATTGGAGACCAGAGATTATCAGAATACCTTGCAGTTACCAAAGCCTTCCCCAAAGAGAATGATTTCTGCAATAAGAGTAGAATCGGGCACCACCATGGCAATTGGACGGAACATGGATTTAAGATTATCAGGAAGCTCTGTGCGGCCAGCATAGCCTGGAAAACAGCGCCATTAATTCAGAATCCAAACTGCTTCCCAAAGATCCACTTCCCAACCAACTACCCTATCCCTAGCTCCATCCCTACCTCTCTCCCCAGCTCCAACTCCAAGATCTCTTCCCTTCTCACCTCGGCCCTGGCTCTTCCCCTACCAACCACTTTGCTCTTCTTTCCTACCTCTGGCCCTTCCCTTACTTTCTGCCTGGCCCTGCTTCAGACTCAAATCCCAGAGCCGTCAAATGCCCATCTCTCCAAGTTCCATGTATTTCCTAATAGAAATCACAGTTGTTTCTCTGAGACTTTCAATATTGAAACCCTTTCCTGTTTTCTTCTCGATCTTTCCTCCAGAGCTGCTCTTAGGCAACGGTCACGAGAGACCCTAGGCCTTGCACACTGGTGAGATTCTCTTGTTCTGCGAAAGGGATGGCAGAGAGGCCAGAACTCTGGGAGCCAGTCCAAAGAAAGAAGATGGCTCTAAGTACCTTGAAAGTCTAGGGCCATGTATATGCACATAAGCAAGTATTAATCCCCTCAGGGAGAACAGTAAGCCTGCCTCCCCTTCTCCCCCAAAAGTCATCTGTTTATCTTTCTCTTACGCTTTATTGTCTTTAGCCACATTTCACTTGGCTAAATACACTGTTCTGTAAGAGGGGAGGGGAGGATGAACAGTTATTTGCCCTGGACACTCAGTTCTCCCCACTGGGAACCCCCTCTACCCCCAGGCCCTTACCAGGATTCATGGTGATGAAGATCCCACAGGACCACACCAGGTTTATTTCAAAGCCCTCAAAATAAAAGTGGGTGAGGCCGGCAGCCAGGGCGGAGAGGATGGACAGGATCTGCTGGGCCACTACCGACAGCACCTCAATGTTGATGCGGTTAAACTCATCAAAGCAGCCCCAGGCGCCTGTCTGTAGGGTGGGAGGCAGAGTTGCTGGGAGCAAGAAAAGTATCCCCAGACTGGGAGAAACTAGAATCTGTGACTAACACATCCTCCTTGAAATATCTGCATAGGAACAGCAGCCTCCAAAATGTGTGTGTGTCGGGTGGGGGAGTGGGGGAGTGGAGGGGGCTGCGTAGCGCCGTTGCAGTTTCTGGCTAGAACTTCCCATCAGACCAGAAGGAGGATCTCAGGGAATGCCAGAAAAGGTGCGAGTTGGAAAGAGACTGGAGTAGGGAGCTTGTGAGTGCTGAGGGCCTATGGTGTGCACAGGTTTACGTGCATCCTCTTATTTGATCCTTACATCATCTTCTGGTTTTGTAATACACCAAGTGAAGCTCAGGGAGGTGCAGGGACTTCCCTAGTTGTAAGAACTAACTGTGGTGATGCAGTTTTGTCAGTAACAAAGCACTGAACCAGATCTGGGTTTCAGCTGATTTTCTGGAACTGAAAGATACTTCAGGGGCCTCGGGGATGGGCTGGCAGGATACTGACCTGGGCCAGGCCTGAGTACATCCGGCCCATGGACTTATAGTCCAGGCCTTCAGAGCAGTTGACCACGATGACATAGAGGCCAAGGGCCTTGCCCAGGTCCTTGACGGTCTCGGTTTTTCCCGTGCCTGCAGGACCTTTGGGGGATCCACCTCGATGCAGGTGCAGTGCCGTGGTCAGGGTCATGTAACACCTGGGGATTGGAGGCAGGACTCAAGCTGGACTCCTGGAAGCCTTTGCCCAGCATTTGCTGCCCTACCCCAAGCACCCCGTTTAACCTCCCCACTATCGCAGCCAACCTGTCTGTCAGGGGAGTGATGACAAGCCGGCCAGAGTTACCCAAGTACTCATAACCATACTGGAATTGTGTGTTGGTCTGGCGGATCATACAGTCATCGAGATCCTGGAGAAACAGGGCAGAGTAAGAGAGAGGTGGGCCTGGAGGAGGAGTCGGAGCTGCAGCAATGGCTGAGAGGAAGGCTGGAGGTGGCAGGGAGGTTGCAGTTAGAAGACTGGGGACTCAGTTTAGAGTTAGAAGGGAGAAAGGGTTTATGGCCGAGATGGAGACCGGGTGTCACGCTGCACGTGTCCACCCCAGTCCAGTGCAGCAGCTGTCTGAAGTCTTCCTGGGTCCCAATCAGGTGACACCCAGAGTGGGCACTCTGGAAAAGTGATTTGCCACACCTGATTCGGCAGATTCGAGACAGCTAAGAGTCGGAACAGGGTGCTGTGATGGGACTAAGGTTTGGGTTAGGATATCACTGTATCTGGAGAGCAGGAATTGAAGTGAAGCACTAAGATCTGGGTTAGGGCACGAGAATGGAACACTGGCCCAGCCGCACCTTCTCCCAGTAGAAGCGCAATTGGCTGAGCCAGTCAAAGGAATTGACATCCATGAGGCCACTCTTATAAAGCTTCTCCAACACGTCCCGGGCGTGAATTTCTATCGTCACCAGAGCCACAATTTTAAGGCGCATGATCTTGGTCAAGTTCCCCCTGATAGCTTCTGAGTACTTATTCAGTATTGACACCTGTGGAATGAGGTGTCAGAGGAGAAGGTGGACCGCGCAACGTGACCAAACCCTAATCACGCCCCATCCCAGCCTCCTTCCCCTCCCACCCACCGATGCTGACCCCACCCCCACTGCAGCTCCTGACCCCCAAAGTCAGCACAGGGAAATGCACTTCTGATCCCTCCAACCTTTCCTCCCTGGACGCTTGCCAGAAAGCACCCTCATTCTGACCCACTTCCACTAGTTCATCTCTAATTCTGACTCCAATTTATCTCCTCCCTCCCTCCAACTCTAAATCCTTGCACGGTTCCCTACCTGCTTCTTCTTCATGACTTTGAGGATTTTCTTGTCTCCCTGTTCCTTAGCTGTCAGCAGGCACTTGGTGACATCAGCCGTCCACTGGATCTGACTGGCAGTGATCACCATCTGGGGCACGGGTGGAGGCTGTATTCCAAAGCCCTGTCCCTGGCCACCCGCCCAGCCCAGCACCTGGATCCCAGCTTCTTCATGGACCAGGTGCTTCTCCTCCCTCAATACGTCTAATCTGCTCTGAAGTTACAGGGACAAGCCTAAGGTCAGGAGCTCAGGGTCCAGCACACAGGGTCCCAGGGCCACAGGCCAGAGCAGGGGTCAAGAAACCTGTGTTTCATGTGACTCAAGATTCTGTCTTTACGTCGGCTACTCCCTTTCTACCCGTCTTGTTCCCGCATTCCTGCTGACCCTGGCTCACCTGGCCAGCCCACTCCTTCACCCACTTGTCCCTCTTGTTAAGAAACTTCTTGAGGGCCAGGCGGCAGTTCCGGAGAAGGTCCCGGAGGGTCACCCTCATGGTCCGCTCCACATCGCCAAGCCAGGACTGAAGGGAGGTGAGAGAACAGGATGGCTCGGCCTCAGGCCAGCAGGCAGGAGTCCCCGGGGGGAAGGTGCTTAGGACACAGGACTCCAGGGCTTCGGGCCCCGGAGAGAGGCAGGAGCTGGGCAGCTGCTGGCTTGTGTCCCTGGGGGCAATGGAGACTGGGGGGACAGATTGCCTGACTTCCAGGTTCAGGGTAGAGGCTAGAGTTTAGGAATGACAGGTGGAAGGGCAAAAAGTGATTCATGTCCCTTCAGAGATGTTCTCTCCTCACAGAGCCAAGCAAACTTAGAAGAATCAGCTTGCTTCTTAGACCCTCGCCACAACTCACCTCCACAGGCCCTTCTAGAAGCACCACGTGGAGGAAATCGACATACTCGCCGTCACCTGAGAACATTCCCACCGCTTCCCGCTTGCTGCTGGGCCCCCCGACCTGCAGACACAGGAAGCTGTTGATGACCTGGCCTGCCCACTCGCCCGTAGCCATAGCCGCACTGAAGGTGCTTGAGGCCTTTGAGTGCGATTTCTGCTCCTCCCCCTCCCCTCTACATTATCAATTCTAAAAGTTCTGTCCCAGATAATCCAGAATCACTCCATCCCCCTCCTGTTGGGGGGCATGGTACCCCCACCCGCCCCGCCCCAAGGCCTTGAATACCTTGACGTCACCACCCCTCCAGGGCCCTCCCTCCCATCCAGGCAACCCTAATAGACCTTCTGCATTCTCAGCAATTTGATGTTGTCGAAGCATTTTTTGAGGTGAGGCTGCACAGCCTCTGGGTTGCGGGACTGGCCCAGAATCTCCAGGAGGTCATCATTGGACAAGAAGTAGAAGCGGGGGAAAATATGGCGCTTGGTCTCTAAATACATATCCAGAGATTTCTGGATGTCTTCCAGGATTGTGTTCATTTCTATCAGTGTGTCCAGGAGGCCTGGGAAGACGAACAGTGAGTAACATTTGGAGGCCCCTTTACCATTGCCCTGAGTAGATCTGGAGCCTCCAACTATAGCCACTTTGTCTGCTCTTAAATGCCGGGGTACAGACTGCCATATGGTTTTTGGAAGCACAGAAGTGTCCCCAGTCACTCTATGATGTTTTCCCATTCTCCTCATTAATTCATTATTAAGTATAATAGTACTATATATTATTGTACATATTATGTGTTATGTATTAATTATATACATCATATATGATTCCATTAGTATAGCTACATCTCCCATCAGTCTTTGGAACAGTAGTTCCTTTCCACCAAAGAACTGGGGCTCCACTGATCATCCCTGAAAATTAGAGATTGTTCTGCACCTAACAGTTCAACAAGTGAAATCATTAGATTTAAATACACATCAGAGGCACACAATGAGGGAGGTCTGCAACCACTGGGGTCGGGGTGTCCCTCACGACACAGTGAAAAGAGCACTGGACTGGGAGGCAGATGATGGCCATTCAAATTGCAGCTCTTCGCCTATTAGCCTGTCAGTTAACGTCAGGGAGCTTTTACCGCTTTGTAAAACAGTAATAAGATCCACCTCAAAGAACAACTCAAGATATAAAATGTGCTCACATTTGTAGGTTCTCGATAACGTTTCTTTCCAGCATTAGATTTTGATTGGTTTATCTCCTTCGTCTCCCCAGTTTCTAGCTTTCTGACCAAAGTATGGATGCCCTAAAGTCTGAGGTGACCCTCAGGCCTTCAAGCATGGAGTCTGCAGGCTGTTAGAATCTTTGAGGGACCACCTGAGTGGCCCCTGGAGACCACAGGGAGCCCCGGTAGCAGTGGATGACACAGGCTTGTTCAGTGTGCTGAACAAAGAGCTAGTTGTTTTTATGACTCTGCTTGTAGGTTGTTCTAAAATGGAATTATGTCAATTACCTCAACTATTATTTCTAAAAAATGCAGGTTGTCACTCATTTTTGCATATCCTAATAGTTATATTTTATCAGAATAATTGATAAATCAAATCATGATTTTCTGATGTGTATACTCAAGGTTCTTGGGAAAATGAAGAACTGTTAGATTGGCCCTGGGCCAGTCCTCGTACCCACTGCCAGAACTCTTGTCATGATACCCACTCCAGGTGCCCATCGCCAAACCTGACTTCCTGATTCTTTTTTTTTTTTTGACTTCCTGATTCTTTACTGTGATCTGCCACCATTAACCAGGCGTCACGATGCTGTCTCTCACCCCATCCCCAAGCTGACCAGCATCTACAATAAAGACTAGCTAATCTGATACAGCAATTAAAGTCAAGATAATAACAATAGCTCCTAGTAACCAAGGGTGTTCTCTGTGTTATTTAATGTGATAAGTGCTTTATTTTCATTATCTCATTTATCTGCATGATTGCATTGAATGAACCAGTTAGAGAAGAAGAGGGACTCCCCCATCACGGTCTCCTGAGTCACAGTGCTAGTAACTGAGCACTGACTTCATGTCAGACATGAACTGAGTGCTACATCCTCCTTTATTATCCTTACAGAAACCCTGAGAAAGAGCTACCATAACCACACACACGCCCTAGAGGGGAGGAAACTGCAGAATGGGGGAAGCAAGCCGCCCGAGAGCACACAGTCAGGAAGGCATGAGTCAGATTTTGAACTCAAGTCTGTCTGACTCCATATCCCATTCTCTTAACCATTCTATCGTACTCCACTCAAATATCTGCTGAATTTAATTTACTGCATTGCTATTTAATGCTTAGAAGAGGAGATGGTGATGGTATGACAGCCAGGTACTATAGTCAGTCTATCAGTAAATGAAGCACATGGCCATGACTTCATACACATGTAACAGCAACTGAGGTTATGTCAAGGCAAGAGGCCATGGAGCTCAAACCTGGATAGTGGGTGCTCCGGAGAGCATTGGGGTCCTTGTTCATCCGGTCCATGATGGCTTTCCAGTTGCCATTGACTTGGTCAAATAAGCTTGATTCATTGGGCAGCTGCTTGTGGATGTCCTCTCCTAGAAAGACATTCTGAAGGGCCAACAATTGGGTTAAGGGGTTATTACTCACATACTCTCACACCCTGATCCCTGCTCCCAGACCAGGAACTGAGGAGAAGATAAGGAGCATCAGAACTGAAGGGCAAGATGCCCAAGTTCCAGAAAGAAACTTGGGGTTGGGAGTCCAGGTGCATGGGTCCAGGAAGACAAATGGAAGAAGAACAAAGGCTTTTCAAGGAGGAAGTCAAAGCTGAGAGGTAATAACTAAGAGTTCAGATGCTAAGGTCCTAGAAGAAGAATGGTTTTAGAGGTGGAGGAATGAGGCTGATGACAGGAAAATGATCTAGATCCTATGCAAACAAAAGAGTGAAAACAGGATGTAGGGAGAGCTTGGGCAGTGAATCCTGACCTCGAGGTACATCCACTGACGCTGCACTGTGAGCACCATCTCAATAACTTCCAAAATGAGGGAGAGGCAGCGTTCCCAGTGATCCACATCCTTCTCAAAGGCCTTAACAAAACGAGATGCCTTCATGGTAGACAGAGCCACCTGGTTATCTTCCAGTGCCTGGAACACTTCTTCTGTACCTCTGGGGTAAAAGGTGTCAAAATCATAGTCCAGCCCCACCTGCCAAGCCTCAGTCCCCACTCTGCATCCCTGGTCATGTGGAGCCCCAAGGCCCTCTCTACCTGAGTCGGTGATGGCCCTTATCCTTGTAGGGTACTATGTATAGCTGAATCACATCCCAAGTCTTGGCAATGTTTTGTAATCCCTGTGGGAAGAAATTGGGGGGCAGAGCAACCAGGTATTTAGTCTGTAAGGGTAACAGGAGCTGGGGGGGAGGGGCATTAAATGATGAAAAGCTGGAAGCCTTCAGTCCAGGAAGTTTAGGAAATGGGGGAGTATGGGAGAGGACTCTGTCCTACCAACTCTATAGCCAGCTCTTTGGTTGCTGAGGCAGAGATCTCTCCAATTTTCTCTACATGCTGATCCATCCCAAGCTGCACAATCTGCTCCAAGGTGAAGCTTTCAGATTCCTGATCAAACTCCCGTTGGACCTCATTCCTGACCTGATCCCAGTGCCTGTAGCCGGGGACAAAAGTTCCGATCAGAAGACTGGAACCCCCAGGCCCACAGGAAAGTATTAACAACACTCCCCAGGCTTCCTCCCATTTGGATATTATGATTCCACTAATTAATTAATTAATTAATTAATTAATTAATTAGGGGGTAATTAGGTTTATTTGTTTATTTACATTTTTTTTAGAGGAGGTACTGGGGATTGAATCCAGGACCTCATGCATGCTAAGCATGCACTCTACCACTTTGAGCTATACCCTTTCCCTCCATGAATTTATTAATTCACCATCCAACAGATATTTACTAAGTAGGCTCTAAGATACAATCCTGGGCACTGTGGAGAATACAGAGACTGAGATGCTGATTCTCTGGAGGGAATTAAGATAGAGTATTGCAGGTTTACTATAGATGATGCACAGGGCCAAGTGCTTTACATGCAACATTTCATTTTCATGACCCCCGTAAAAATGAGGAATTACTGTTATTCCATTCACAGATGAAGAAACTGAGGCTTAGAGAGGTTAAACAACTTAAGCAAATAAAAAGGTTAGGTTATACTTAATGACAAAATACTTACTGGTGAAACATTGCCAAAAACATTTATACTGAGGCAATGCAAAAGAAGTAAAATTATTTACTCCAAAATCAATAGATAGATAATTATTAAAACATCATTTATACAATAATTTCTTCTAGCCCCAATGGTTTCAAAGGCCTCTTCCATCACGTAAAGGATTCCAGATGCAGTAAAAGGGCTACATTTGAAGAGCAAAATTATAAAGTACGAGAAGAAAGGATGGAGAAAGTGCATTTCTAACTCTGGGGTCTAGGAGGATTTCTTCAACAAGGCACAAAAGCAAAAACACTAAAGGACATAAGTGACACTTTGGGCTACAAAATGCCAACTTTTGTAGGACAGACGAAGACTCAAAGCTTAGCCATGACAACATAAAGCGAGGGGAGATGGGAGGGAAGGAGCCAAGAAGGCCGGAGAACCCAGGATGATGTGAGACACAGAGGATGGTGCGGGCTCCAGGGAAGCCTTCTTCCAGGTGTGTGTTGGTGGACACAGGGGACAGACAGCGCCAGGGATGCCATGGACAGGACAACTGAGAGACAGGCCCGGGGGTGGCCCCCAGGAGCCGAGGGGCAGCCTCACCTCTCTCGAAGGGCAGGGTTTCGCAGGTCCGAGATGAGAGGCATGGTCCGCTTGAACTGCTCTATTTTTGAGCGAATGTTCTCAATAATTTCCCAGTTTCGGTCCTGGGCAAAAGTGGGAGGCATCAGAAGACCTGATGCTCTTTCCCGCTCGCCTTACCTGCGGCTCCCGCCCTTTCCCCACGCACCTTATACTCCTTGGCCAGTCGGGTGAGGCGGCGAAACAGCCCGTGGGCCATGGTCTCCATGGCCTCCGTCTGCAGGGTCAGGAACCAGCCGGTCTTCCACTGGTTCCAGTTTTCCTCCCAGTCTCGTGTGATCTCCCAGACTTGCTGCAGTGCATCCAGCTCCTTTGTGGCCGAGAGCAGAAAGGTGCGTTAAGTGAAGGGATCCTCTTCCTCCCTGACGAGCACTCCGGGCCTTTGCTCCCCTCATTCTGAGAAGCTTTTCCCTCCCAGTAACAGAGCCACCTCCTCAGTTCACTTTATTTTTTTCTCTATTCTCTTGCATTCAGAGTTCCTCATGTAACAAGTGCATGAAGAGATCCTCAACACTGTTAGTCAGTAGGGATGCAAATCAAAACCACAAGGAGATACTTCACACCCACTATGTTGGCTAGAACCAAAAATAAAGGGGGGAGGCAATAAGCGTTGGCAAGGATGTGGAGAAACAGAAACCCTGGTATGTTGCTAGTGGGAGTGTAAAATGGTGCAGCTGCTGTGGAAAATAGCTTGGAGGTTCCTCAACAAGTTAAACATAGAGTTACCATAGGATCCAGTGATTCCACTCCTACGAACATACCCACGAGAATTGGGAACAGGGACTTATACACACATTCATAGCAGCACTACTTACAATAGCTAAAAGGTGGAAACAAGCCAAATGTCCATTGACTGGTTAATAGATAAACAAAATGTGGTAAATCCATACAGATGGAATATTATTCACCCAGAAAAAGGAATGCAGTACTGACATGTGCTACAATACGGGTGATCCCTGAATGTATTATGAGCAGTGAAAGAAGCCTGACACATACTGTATTGCTTCCGTTTATATGGAATGTCTAGAATAGGAAAATCCATGTACAGTTGACTGTTAAAAATCACAGGGGTTAGGGACACCAACATTCCGTGCACTTGAAAATCTGTGTATAACTTATAGTTGGCCCTATGTATCCGCAGTTCCTCCTTATTCATGGTTCCCCACCCATGGATTCAACCAACCATGGATCGTGTAATGTTGTTGTATTGAAATACGACATTGAAATAAATTTGCGAATAACTAGACCTGCGCAGTTCAAACCCAGTGCTGTCCAAGGGTCAACTGTACATAGAAAATAGATTAGTCATTGACAAGGGCTGAAGGGAGAGGGAATGAGGAGTGACTACTAATGGGTATAGGATTTCTTTAGGAGGTGATGAAAATGTTTTAGAATTAGAGGTGATGGTTACACAATATTGTGAATGCACTAAATGCCACTGATCTGTTCACTTTAAAATGGCTCTTTTGTTATCTGAGTTTTACCTCCACTTTTAAAAAAAGCTCCTTGCATACCCATCCTCCTGGTCCCGGCTGTTTTTTCAGGCCCTTGGGATCCAGTCTCCTGCCCCCGTCCCCTCCCCTTGGTCACCACGAGGCCCTTGCTCAGCACACCACCTTCTCCAGGTTCTGCAGGTCTTTGGAGACCGGCTGCTCGATCTTGAAGATGCCCAAGTTCGCCCGGAGGTTGTTTTCTTCCTCCCGCATGGCGTTCAGCGTGGCCCGCACGTGGGCGATCTGCTCTAGTGCAGCCTGGTGGCCCACGTTACTGGTGAAGGGGCCTGTGGGAAGACCAAGATGAAGCTCAGGTTCCCACCCAAAGCCAAGGTCCCCTGAAGGGCCATCACGGCTAGCCAACCTCTTTGTGGATAAATCTCACTTCTCTTCTCACACAATAGAGAGAAACAGGAGGGAATGCATCGGAAGAATGATGGTTAATCTTGGCAAAAACTACTAAATATGGCTTGAGAATCAGAAATGAGTGGGAAGTGGGAAGTTGGGTCTAAGAACACTGGGAACGTTGTGAGCACGGGCTGCTGCCTTCCAGCCAAGAATCAGCGACGACAGATGTGTCGCGGACAGGCTCTGTGCCCTCCTCAGCACCACTCTCCTCTGTTCTCCCTTGTCCACATCTCCCCGAGGACCTAGGCTTTGAAAGTCTGGGTTGAGACAAAGGGAAAGGAGGAGGAGAGGCTGAGAAAGGGGTACCTTTGAGTTCAAATTCTTCCAGAAGATTATGGGCTTTCTTCTTGAAGTCGTCGGCTGAGTGAATAAGGCCTGTCTTGAATTTCTCCTTGTGTCTCTTCAGCATTTGTTCACTGTCCAACAGAACTTGCTGGAAAGTGACCCACTCCCCATTGAGACTGTCCAGCATCTCCACCACCTGGGGAATTCCCAGGGGAGGGTCAGCCACGAGCAGGAGTCTGCCCATCCCACCCATGCTTCTAAGAACTCTTTCTGATCCTTCAGACCAGAATCTGTAGCCAAGTTTTACATGCAATGAGACCCAAAGAAATCAAGCAGTTGCTGGGCTTAAAAGAAACCCATAAGCGGACCTGAAAGATCATCAGAGCTCGCTTTGGCTCTCAGAAGCTTTGGGATCTTGTGCCTTCTTCCAAGCTTCTCTACTCTCCCTTCTGAGAGCACAAGGGGCTACGATCTGGGGTGTCAGTTTCCCCCACAACCTGCTGCTGCTTTGGGCCTGGCTCTGGGGGGCCAAGCACCGCTGGAACTCACGCTGTCCTGAACTGGCACCTCGTACTTCTCGAGAATGGCGAATTGCTCATGTATGGGAGGGATCTGGGCCTCCAGGTTGGGCAGGTCATGCTGCAGGGTATCCATGAGTTGCAAACTGACCCCTAGTTCCTCCAGTGTCTGGGGAGGGCGGCTGATTCTGCAGGCGGGTGAAGAGGGCGCCAGTGGGTGAGCGGGAAGGCCCGGGCCTGCCCTCCCCACGCCTGCGACCGAGCCCGCCCCGTACTTCTCCGCGTTCTCCTGCAGGTAGTTGTGCAGCTCCAGGAGGCGCCTGGCCGCCATCTCCTTGAGCAGGGTTGTGAACTTGTTCTGCCACTCGTTGCAGTGCTGCACCAGTGAGAACTTGAGGTGCGAGCAGTCCAGCAGCACGAACTGGATGTTCAGGACCGTCTCCTCCTTCTGCACGTTATTTGCAACCTCCGTGTAGCTGGAAGGGCCCACATCCGCGCTGGGACATCTTTCTCTTTGCAGACGTGCCCCCTGCCCTGACTGGGTGGTATTTCCTCCCACCCAGACCTGGGCAGCAGCCCTAAAGCATTCTTCTGCTCCCGGGTATCTCCCACCTCAGCCTGCCCCGGGGCTCACAGCTGTGATCAGGTCATTTCCAGATCGCTGCCTACAATGGAGCAGTCAGACTCCTCGGTCTGCGTTCAAGGCTTTAGAGGCACAGAGATCAGAGATGAGTTCATACTGTGCTGCCCACTAGCTCTGTGACCTCAGGCAGGCAATTTAACTGGTCTGAGCCTCAGTCTCCTCATGCGTAACGTGGTGATGGTAACAGAACCCACCCCATGCAGTTGTTGAGAGGGTTAAGTCTGCAGCTGTACTTAATCCCTCCGCTGACTTCCTTTCTAGAGACTCGCTGTTTCATGAACCTGCTCACGAGGTCCCTTCTTCACGCCTTTCCCTGGGCTCTTGTCCCTGCCTGCAGTGCCCTCCCACTGCCTGTGTCTGCCTGCCGCCATCCTACCCATCCCGAAAAGCCCAGCCCCAAAGTCACTCCATGCCCTCCCTTCCCTCCCTGAACCGGAAACTCTCTCCTTCCCTCCAACTGCCCTGGCACCTCGTGTGCCTTAATCGTAGCACTTATCACATGGAAGCTCATGTAACAGTGAGCACATTAGCAGAGCGCTTTAGAGTTTACAAAGCGCTTCCACATATACTTAATAATCTCACAGCCTTATAAGGTCGGTGCTATAACATCTATTTCACAGGACACTGAGGCCCAGGGAGTGTAAGTGACCGACCTAAGGCTACACGGCGAGTAAGCGGTGGAGCTGGGGTTTCAGCCATTCTCAAGACACCACCGCCGTGGCCTTTCCAGCAACACTGTTACCCGCCCTACTGCACTGAGACCTCGGGAGCAAACACTTGTTCATTTCTTTTTTTTAATTCCTCACAGCCTGTAAGACTATGGTATTTTTTGAATGAATGAATGAACAACTAGAGGACAGAGATGGGAATTCAGATCAGAATTTAAGAATCTTCTTCAATTTAACCCCCATCTGTGTTCTTAAAATGGAAGTGTTCACTTCTCTTGCCTTTCAGAGCCCTACGTCTCTCCTCTCCTAGCAGGACCTGTGGCATCCCCAACAAAACGGCCTTCTCCTTAAACACTGCCCAGCTCTTATCTGATTCCTACCCCTTGAGAAACAAAGGTCCAATGCCCTAGGTCCCGTGCTTTTCCTCTAGTTGAGGACATGTTCTCTATACCTCCCTCGACCCCCAACTCCCCCACCCGCCTACCCCCCGAGTCTCCAGGCTGGACCTCCTCCTGCGATTCTGTGCCTCTTCCAGACAGACCCTCACCCCTTACCGGGCAATGTCAGCATCAAAAGAAGACACAGGGGGGTTGAGACGTTGGTAGCGACGAATGAAAGAATCCTTGTTGATCTCCCAGATCTCCCGGTACATGTCCCAGGTCTTGAGGTAGCTCTGCAGCAGGCCCGCGTTGTTGCTCATGCCATTGCTGATCTGGGCCTGGATCTTCCTGATGTCCTCATCTCGCTCTTCAAGACCCAGAAAAATGCTTCTCACTAACTGCCACCCCGACCCGCACTCCAGCCTGGCCCCTGGCCACTGCCCCAGACCCTCCCCACCAACATCACCTCCCCAAAGAAACAGGGCTCAAATATGAGCATCAGAAAATAAAGGAGGAGGTGGAAATCCTGTAGGATTTGGATGTCTCACCTGTAGGTATCTAGGCCTCTCATATTCCCAGCCCCAGTCCCAAACTTGTCCCTCCTGATCTCCCACCCCAAAACCCAAACCCCTTGAGCATTAGTCACCTAATTTTGACCCCCATCTGTGTCCTTTCTGCTTTCCCCAATCCAGCCCCTTGACCTGGGTTCTCTCCAGTCATGGGAGACGACTGGCCCAATATGTCTGGAAACAGCCCTGGTGTCTCCTAGCTCTGCCCGGCCCTAAGCCTCTGATCCCCCTGAACCTGGTGCCCTCCCACTGCCCACTTACCCACGATTGTGTGGATGGGGTCACGATGAAACTTGCGTTTGATGAGAATTTCAGGGAGATGACGGAAGACAGAGATGGTAGAGATGAGGTGGCTGCCAATGTCATTGACCACACTGGCCAAGGTCTGCAGAGTGGGTGAGAATTCCACCTGTGGGAGCACAGTGGAGAGGGCTTAGCATAGGCTATGGAGGAGACAAGTTCAGGATTGGGAAGGCTGGACACCTCAGAACCAGGCCTGGAGGCCATGGGAGAAAGTCAAGGCCTAGGGCCAAGTTTAAGGATTGACGGAAACTGGCGGATAAAGTGTGATGGTTTTGGTGTGCTGGGGGCAAAGTGGCCCCTACCTGTGCCACACCTCCCTGCATGTCATACTTCAAAATGACAAGGACTCGGAAGAGTGGGTTGGGGCTGGTCTTTCCATCCCCATTGATGGCCTTCGACAGTTCCAACAGTGACCACTTCACATTCAGGCGCAGGGCATCTTCCATCATGCGGTCCAGCCGAATTGTGTACAGCATCCACTGCTGCTGAATCTGGTGGGAGAAGTGGCAGGGAAAGAGAATCCCTCAGGGAAGACAGGCCAGGTCCTGGGAAATGAGAACCAGTCAACAGGGAGGGGAACAAGCTGGTTCAATAGAAAGGCAGGACACTGAGTCCTGAAGGAAGGAGATTTGAAAGACTGAAGGTTGGGTGAATCCAAGACTAGAGAGGGATGTTTGAGAAGCACACACTGAGGGAAAAGGGGAAAGATGAAGAGAAGGGTCTGATGGGATTGGGGGCCTGGGGACTTGCCCAACCACAAAGCCCTGGCCACAGCTGCCCTACCTCAGGGCCATCATTCTTGAAGACTTCGTAGGAGTTGGTCATGATGGCCACCACATCCTGGTGCAGGCTTGTCAATTTCTGCTGCACAGCTGCCCGATGCTCTCTCTGGTCCTCCTCGAATTCCAAGTCCCTGTACACCCGTTTGCCACTAATGCGCACCAGCAGCGTCTCTGATATCTCTTGGGCTCGCCAGCCGATGGTCAGAGTGGACGCCTTGAACTCATTCACAATCGCCTGCACCTGGAGTCAGGCCCCCACCCATGGGAGGGCTTCAGCTTGGGAACAGATCCTCTGGACCTAATTCTATCCTTCCAACTGTCCTCTAGCTAGAGTTGCTGACATTAAAACAGAAAGTTCTTCCCTAAGCACACTTTATTTCTTTCACACTACTCCCTGGTCTCTCCATCACTAACCAAAACTCAGATATTAATTGGCCATGCACTGGCCTTTCGGTCAGCCTTGCAGACCTTTAGGGTCTAATGACCATGGCCCACCTTGCTGGCGTGTATGCGGCATTCCGTGATGAAGAAGGCACTGGCCCCCTTCAAGGCCCAGTGCAGTTTCTTGAGTCCAGGGTGGATCTTCTTATCCAGGAACCGGATACGTTCTTTGAATAGAGCCTGCTCATCTGGGGACAGCATGGCAATAATCCTGTGTGTAAGAGAAGACTAGTAGCTGATGGGGACAGGCTCTGATGACCTCTCCTCCACACGAGGAGACTTGCTGGAGAAATCTGAAAGTTCATGACTTTAGGGTAGTGGTTTCCAATAAGACTTTCTGCCATGATGGAAAAGTTCTACCATTTGTGCTGCCTAGTATTTGTAGACACTTAGCCACGAGTGGCTGTGGGGCACTTGAAATGCGGCCTGTGTAAATGAGTAACTGAATTTTTTAATTTTACTTAATTTCAAATAATGAACTTAAACAGAAATAGACACATGACCTAGTGGCTACCGTATTGGACACCACAGTTCTAGACACCCAAACAAGACTACTGGTCCCACTCCCTCTGACTTGAACTGGGATGAGAAAGGTGCCCAACCCAGAGAAAAGCCTCACCCCAGAGACGAGTACTAAGGGTGTTAAGAGCAGTGCCAGTGTGGCCTTGCTCGGTTCAGTGAATCTTACATTGTTCTGTGCCAGTAGTCCTAATGCCACCTAGCTTCCATCCCAGAGAAGTGACCTAGGGGACAATATATATGGTCCAGGTGCCCCGCTGGGTGTGGGGGGACCTGCTGTTTTTGCTCTCTATTCTAAAGCTAGAAGGCAACACTGCAAAGGACAGGAATAACTGTAGGGCCAAACGAGAAAGCACAGGAAAGAATTTTTTTTTGTCTGAGATGGACAAACCGTGAAGGATGCATACTGTAGGACGTGCACAACATCCTGAGGCAGATAAGACAAAGAAGGGACACAAAGTGGCACTCAGGAGGGCTGCAGTCAGGACTGGGGTCCCACCTGTTGTAGTCCCGAGCCACAAGCAGCAGGTTTTCGCGAAGAATGCGCAGGTCCTCGGCACGCTCAGCGACGGTCACCACGTAATGGGGCGTCTCAAACAGCAGCCGCTCCCAGTAGTCAATCTCCACAAAGAGAATCAGCAGGGACCTTGGGGAGGGAGAGAAGCCAAGCAGCAGAGGGACTGCTCAGGGCACGAACCAGAACCAGCAAGGGACAAAGCAGTACCGGCAGGAAACAAAGCAGAACCTCCAGGTAAAGAAGGTGGACTGGGTACATGGATTCTTGCTCCCCTCCCCAAGCCACTAAAATGACAGTAAAGGGAGGAGGGTTCGTTTGTTTAAGGCATAAGCCCACAAATACAAGGAGACAACAGTAGAAGAAATGTGAACGCGGAAAAGTAGGTGGATAAGGAGCGGAAGAGGAGTCTCAAAGGTTCTCAAAAGACCCAGGGGCTGGTGGCTGCAAGTATCTCAGAAAATGGGTGATGGGGGGACTGAAACAGGAGGAAAAGTTGAAAGTCTAGGAAGAAAAAGAAAAGAAAAGGAACTTAAAATTTAAAAAAAAATTTTTGTTTTAATTTTAGGTTAAAAAAAACAAGTGAAAAAAACCACAAAAGTTTAGGAAGCAGCTCTACCCATCTCCCCTCCTCTACTCTGCAGAGTTAAGCAAGTTCCCTCTGTCACTGCAGCATAAGACTGAAGGCTTCTCGTCTGGGGAGGCAGGACAGAAACAGAAGGTCTCTGGACTGGGGACCCCAGGTTCGGTTGAAGGAGCTCTAAGAGCAGGGGTATTGAGTGACATGTACACACTGGATGTTAAGACCCCCACCCCCACCCCAGCCTTCCTTTCCCACCCAGAAACCAGCACTCTGGCAGCTGGACCTACACTCTCCAGAACAAGGTTGGAAAGATGGTTTTCTGTGACCTCTGACCAGCCTACATTTGAAAGTCCTGAGGATGATGACCTCAGGAGTCCCCAGGAAGCAGCCCACCCTGACAAGCCTGCAGTGAGGCTCCCAGTTGAGAAGCCCCCGCTCCTGCTCAGCACAGCTGTCAGTCAGCTGTCTAGCCCCCGACCCTTAAATATGGACAGGCAACCAAGGATCATAGAACACTGGCCTCTGTCTTTCCCAGCACAGAAGGTGGGAGTCAAAACAAACAGAAAAAAGCCACCAGAAGGGAATGAGAGGGGACAGAGGTTGTGCAGAAAGGAGATGGCCCACCCCAAAAAGAAAAACCAACAAAACCACATAGAACATCCTCAGACAGAGATAAGAGACAAAAGAGCATCTGTGAAACAGAAACAAGATGCTATAATCGGGCCACCATGAGAGCTCTTGAAAGTTAAAAACGAGAGCAGAAAATTTTAAAATCAAAAGAAAGATATAAGATAAAGTTGACAGAAATCCCTCAGAAAGTAGAGAAAAAGACACAAAGATGGAAGGCAGAGAGGACTTTGCATGAAAAAGAGAATGGAAAACTCTCCGTGGATAATTTTTTATATGATTCCATGTTGGCATGATAATATTTGGGGAATACTGGGCTGAATATTAAAATTAATTTCACTAGTTTCTTTTTCCTTAATTAAACGCAATACCAGATAACTGAGTCGGTAGAGCGCATGTTTAGCATTCACAAGGTCCTGGGTTCAATCCCCAGTACTTCCATTAAAAAAATAATAATACTAAATGAATGAGTAAATGAACGTAATTAGCCCCTCCCCCAAAAAACCCCAAATAAATAAAAATAAAAATAAATTTTTGAAAAAGAAGAGAAAATTTAAGCTGCGTATGTGGCCTGCATCCAGAGCATCCCTTGCCGCCTCCCACCCAGTGACCTCCTCCTCATTCCAGCGGCCACACTGCGGAATTCATGTTCCACCACCATCTCTGAGATAACCACGCAGACAGCAGACAGCTCCTTCCTGAGCCCAGTTTCCTCCCCTGATTCCACCACCTGCACTCAAGTCCTCCCAGTCTACCTGTTCTTTGATCCCATTGGACCTTCAGGGCATAACCCCTGGTCTTTCTTCCTGCCTACTTGTCCCCTTTCCCTACCTCCCTGCCTCCCTACCACCTTCTCCGCAGACCTTGCCCACTTTCATTGCTCTCTTGCCAATCCTCCCTCTTTCGCCTCGTTCCTTAGTCTAAGCCACCTGGCAAAATCCCCACCCTGGCTAAAGCACTGTCCGCCCAGCTGAGCCCATGTGAAGGTGGCTGAGCAGGACTGTAGGTTAAACGACCACATAGATTAGCCCGCTGCACGTTCAAGGTCTCCGGTCCCAGCTGGCCTCTCCAGACTGCATCCCTGGGGTTTCCCCAATCTGCTGTCCCTCCTGTTCTCACGGTGACTGTTTGCAAATCCTCTGCTATCTCAAACCTGATCTGCCCCTCCCCCTCTCTGCAGAAAGCCTCACCTTCTCCATCACAGAAATCCAAAGCCATCAAGCAAGAGAATTCCATGATGTCCCTGCTGTAAAACTTAGGAACATACCTGTCTCCACACTATGATTTCTCCCACTGACAACAGAAGAGGCCTTCCTACCACCCAAGGCCAGCCCCTCTTCCTGGGCTCTGTTTTTCTATCCGGTTCCCTCCTTCAGATGCCACCTTCTGCACCTCTCCTCCACCCTCAACCTATTTGTTCCTTCCCATCAATATTTAAATATGGCCAAGTTTCCACAATCTTAAAACAAAAATAAAACCCAGCCTTTCCCCGACTCCAATATCCCCCTACAGGCATCACACACCTTTTCTAGCTTATCTTATTTAAAGAATCATCCTCCGGAATCCCCTTCCTTTCCTTTCCTCCCATGCTTCAATCCCCTGAGAGCTGGCTCCCATCTTACCCTCTAAATCTGCTAGCATCAAGCTTGTCTAGGACTTCTTGTAGGATGTCTTGTAACTAAACCCCAAGAACCTCCTCAGCCCCATCCTCCCTGATCCCTCTACAGGTCTTAACATCCTGGTGGACTCCTCTCCACCTGCCTCAGACACACTCCCTGGCTTCTGAACCACAGTCCTCTTCTTATTAGCTCTGCCCTTCAGCAGAAGTACCCTTCTCTCTCCAGGATCCTTTAACAATCCCATTCGTTGAGGCACTGGAGACTCAGCAAAAAAAATCCACTTCCCCTGCAGCTCCCTTACATGCGGGCAAGCACTAAATTAACAAATGGGAAATAATATCACATTTCAAGTTTTTCACCTTTATTGGACAGGAATCTTCCAATGAAGGAAACTCTTTCCAAGTGCTCATTTATTTGTGATATATGCTTTAAGAGATTGTGGAAGAAGAAAAGCTGTTTTTTCAAACCTTGAAGATCTCCACTAAAATACGAATTATTTTTGAAACTGTGTCAAAATTCTTCAAAGTGAGTAAGGCTCTCTCAAATACGAAATGAACCGTGGATTACGAGACATTTAAGGAAAGCTTCCAAAGTAAAAGGGAGCAGCCAAAACAAGGGAAAATTACTTTTAATCAAGAATTCCAAATCCGGTCAAATGACCAACACGTGTAAGGCAGAAACAGTTCTCAATCATGCAAGAACTCAAAAAATGTATCTCCTATGCACCATTTCTTGGAAAACTACTAAAGAATGCACTCCATCAAAACAAGGGCATTAACCAAGAAAGAGGAAGACAAAGGAAATAGGAAATAAAACAAGAAAAGAGGTTCAGGGGAGTCCCAGGGCCACCTCAAAACCAACCAGTCAGACTGAAGCAAGAGTTACAAGGGAATTCCAGGAGGGAGAGCGCTAAGAAGAATATGAAACCAGTAACCTGCCTGACAAGTCAGATTGCGAGGGAAAATATTCAAATGGGCTTTATTGGTTGGTCTGGAAGAATTAACGATAGGGAACAGAGTGCTAACAAAATAGTGAGATAATTATTCATTCCAAAAAGAGCAAACATTGTACTAGAAAGGAAAGAACTAGAACAACAGAAAATTACTTGGCTCAGCAGCAACCAATGCTAACAAAGTCATTAAGAAAAACACTGAATATCAATTTAATCAAAAATTGTGTGATAGCTATACTGGGAGGATGGAGGGGGTGAATATATATGGGCACATTTCTAGTGGCATAAACATATTCTCATATGTTCTTCAAACTGGAGTCCTTGAATTTGACTCTGTAAACATCTTGGCAAGCCCACTTGGGTATGTACACTATCCAGTGGGAACCAAAATGTTTCTTCATTTTCTCATCATGCCAAGATTTTTCAAAATAACTTTAAGGCAAATTATCGAATATTAATTGTCAGTCAACATGATGAATTTGGAAAATACCTTCCTGAGGTTGAGCTGACAGCCATGCGAGGACCTTTTCTCACAATGATGCTCAATCTTGGCTAGAAGTTTGTCAACACATTTCTAGAATTCAAATTGATTCTATTGACAAAGTGAATTTTGTTTTAAAAATCAGACTGGGGGATTGTTCTTGTAAAATATTTTCTGACTTATCCTCAGACAAGCAGTTGGACAATAGAGGCAGGGTAGTGAAGCTGGATGACTTTTAGTGCTGACAGCCCAGAATGAACTGACCTGATGGACAAGGTGCTGTCAGATCAGGAGAAAAGGAGGAAGAGGAAGCCCTAGATGCAAAACACGGACAGACGCCAGCGTCCCCTGTCCTTCTCCGAAGAAGTCCCACTGAACAGAAGAGTCTGCTACATACACAACGATAACACAACTCTTTTCAGCCAGGTTACAGAAGACATCTGGAATATGTTTGTGTTAAGTGCAATCTATAAAGCTGATCTGGCTGTAAAACGTGGTAAAAGCCAATTTGGACCTCAGAGTTCAAATATTTGGGATATAAGGTGGGATAACAGAACCTCTTGTGAGATAAAATAGGTATTATTAGGGACTGGAAGGCTCCTAGAATTAGGGGAGAGTCAGGTAATTCTGAGGACAATCAGGACATTTGAAGAGCATGCTTATTTCAAGATCTTATCTAGAGCATGAACAGAAAAAAGTAAACCTGATAAAGTTATCTGCCCCTCTCTGGAGAATTCATATGTTTTGGAAAAGCTGAAACTGTCTTGGATGTCTTTACTGGTTTAATGAGCCCAGACTTTTCAAAATCCTTTCCTGTGATCCTGGGTTTTTTTTCCCCCCCCATACATTACTTACTGGATTGAGGCAGTTTTATCTTAAAACCACAAAAATGTAAAGCAGCTTATAACAGATCTCTCTAGAAAACAACTGCCAAAGGACAGGGGCACCTCTTCTTTCTGGAAGAAGTGTTTTAGCCATTATCTGGGTTTCAGTTAAACCCAGGCTGTAAATACTTGGCCCGAAGTTGCCTTGTTAAGCTCTACTATAAAGATTATGCAAACAGAGTTTGAGATAAATATCTGTTGTGTCCCTCAACAAGAGATGATCACAGCAGACACGAGTTGCCTCTGAAGTTTACCCTGGCTACCTGGGGCACTAATCTTAACCGTCAGGTGGACACACCGCTGTTGGGGGGAAGGGAACCAGACGCAGAAAGCCCAGCTGAAAGCCTCCAGCACAGAATATTCAGGAACCTTATAGAAACTGCACAGCTTCTAAGTCCACCAACAGTAGGTTGGTTGGTTGAATTACAGTTCAGCCAAACTATGGGATGCTATAAGCCATGAAAAATAATTATGTGGTTCTGTACGTATAGAATGGAAGACTTCCCACACAGAGTGCTAACCTTTAAGAAAAGCAAGTTTCAAAAATACTGTTTAGAGTGGGATCCTGTTTTATGCATGCAGTGTGTAGTTTTGATTACATGGTAATCATGGCTGCCTCTAAGAAGTGAGGCTGTGTGCTGGATTTGCACTTTTTCCTTTATATACTTCTATATGATTTTTTTCTTTTTTTGCAGTGAGCATGCACCTCTTTTCGTAATTTCAATTTAAAAATTAAAAAAGATCTTAAAAAATTAAAGAAAACCAACCATATGAAATGGGAGTGGGTGATAAAAATAAAAACACCAAATCATTAAGAATGAGAATGGTTATCTTTGGGCGAATTTTTTTCTTTCGTCTATTTTTCTGCATTTTGCAATTTTCTAAAATGATCAAGAATTTTATGATGGAAAATTAAATCATTTTGAGAACAGGTGAAATGTATAGAACAGCGTGTACAGTATGCTACTATTTATATTAAAAAGGATACTTAGATAGACATACACTCTTATCCCTGGGCTGTTACACAATGGTAACCTTGACCGTTTGTGCAGAGAGAAATTGAGTCACTGGGGGACAGCAGTGGAGGGAGATTTTTCATCCTCAGCCCTGGTATGACTTTTGAATTTTAGAACATGCATATATTACCCCTTCTAAAAGGTGGAAATGTTTTAAAAATTAAAACTATTATATCACCTTGCTAAATTTGTTTTAGAAATACTGTGTTCACCAAGTTCACAAAGGCAATTTTTCTGGAGGGAAGATGATGTTTCTTGATTGTTCATTCTTTGCGAGGACTTTGATATGTGTCATCGTGACTCCTGACCACCTCTCAGGAAAAGATTTTTTAAGTAGATGAGGAAACTCAGGCTCCGAGAAATGCAGTATTTGCCTGGGGTCACATGGCAAAAAAGCTCCAGGCTTCAAACTCTAGTCTGCGGGGCACAGAAGCTCACGCTTTATTCACTCTCACTGGCTGGTCCCGAGGATTAGAAGGAAGTAGCCACCAACCAGTGCTGACCTATGGCCTCTCTTTACCTCAGCTCTTGTTTTCTCTCCTACTTCAAATGTAAATATCGGTCATTGATGTTTAATAAAATTCTGTTCTTTGAATATGATCCTTTAATTCAGGGGAAAAGGGCTCCGAGTTAACAATACTCATATTATCCCAAGCATGTCCAGGTGTCTCTCCAAACATAGTACCTTTGGGAGAACCCAGCTTGAAGGGAGCATGTGCCTCACAGATTCAAGCCCATTATACTCTTGCAAACATCATAGCTGGGTCATCCTGCCCTAGTCTTCCATCTCTTCAAAATCTTATTGTTGATTTATGAGGCTATTTTTCTATGATCCTACTTGGCCATTCCTCAACAAACCACAAACCCTATCAACACAGATCTCGACATGCCTCCCTGGTCAAAGGCTTATCTCAAACCTCTTACCCTCTTCTTCACGTTCTGCTTATCAACTGCTTCCTGTTCCCCCGGGGCTCCTCGCATCTCTGTCCTCCTCGCTGCTGCCCTTCCCTTCACCCCTCTGACCTGACACTCGGCCCTGTTTCTCCATCTCGGTTCTTTTGCTTTCTTCCTCAAACATAATGGTCATCTCCCCCTGGTGAGGCTGCCTTCAGCTCCCAGGACAGGCACACTCAGTCTCTCTGACTCAGACTCCGTCTCCACACAGGTCTTCTCTGGCAAAGCCCCTTCCACATTTGCCACAACAGATAAGGACAGTCCATGAATTAAAGCCAATTCTAGTAGCAAAAACCCAGAAGCGTGGGAAGTGACTCTTATTATAGGGCCTAGATGACGACAAGAGGGAGCCAAAAACATTCAAGTAGGAGGTTATTTCCTTCCGATTCGGGAAAAACTGTCATCAGGTTTGTAATCTCTGGAGATGGTTGCCTTACACAGTTCCCTCTTTATTTCCCTCTTCTGTATCTTTTTTTTTTTAAGTTTTTTTGGGAGAGTAATTATGTTTGTTTGTTTGTTTTTAGAGGAGGTGCCGGGGATTGAACCCAGGACCTTGTGCATGCTAAGCATGCGCACTACCACTTGCGCTATACCCGCCCCTCCTTCTTCTGCATCTTATATAGAAAAGAGGCAGGGCTCCAGGGTAGAGTAACAGAGGGCAGGGACTCCCATTGTGTCCATCACCTGTGTCCACCTCACTTCTTAGCACACAGAAGGCACTCAGGGCATACTTTTGAATAACTAATAAATGAATTAATTAAATTTAAAATAATTGTAATATGAAAATGTCATGATTATAAAGCTGTAAGAGAGGGCATGGTCTGACAGCCCCAGCAAGTCTCAGGCGAGCCGTCTCAGGTGAGCCCCCTCGGTGGCTCGTGGTTTGGATGATTTTGCTGAACCATCACAGCCATCTAGTGGCAGGACACCTACATCACTGGTCTAGTAGGTTACTGGGGTTTTTCTTTTTCTAATCAGGCTTTTTGGGGAAGATCAACTGTGAAATTAAAATTAAGAAGTGATAGTAAACATATTACAGGATAAGAGAGAGTTAGAAGAATAGACAGAAACCAAGAGATGGAAGTTAACCTCTTGGGAGGGTTGGGGAACTAGACGGCACCCAAGACAGGACAAACCAAGGGAGAGGGAGTCAGGGTGGGTCTCGTACTTGTCAAAGTTGACGTCCAGCATGCCCGCCTTCTCCTGGTTGATTCGTAGCAATGGTGTATCCAGCCGCCGAATGCAGTCCTTGTCCAGAGTTGATGTCCAGTCTTGGAAGGTTTTTCGAACCAGTTCATCAATGGCCTGAACCATCTGCTGATAGGTGTGGACAGTCTCCTCTCCAGTCCCAATGTGGGGCAGGAAATGGGCGTTGGAAAGACACTGAGGGGGAAAAGCAGAGATGGTCGGAGTCTACTTGCCAAATTCGTCTGTGTTACCATCTCCCTGAGGCCACATACACACAACGGTATGCGTAAGGCTCGCCACGGAGACTGATTCTCACTCCTCAAAAGTGGGGCCAAAAAGAAGGGTGAGAGGAAGAGACCAAGGCACGATGAGAAAGGGAGTCGAAAAGAAGAAAGAGGAGCACAGAGATTCAGCTCAAGAAAAAAAGAAAAGGAAGTCAGTGATAGGAGGTGAAGGATTTAAGAGGCACAAGGTCGAAAACTATTAGGAGCCCTTCCTCAGCGCAGACGGCAACGTCTGCCGGCCCTCTGGTCCGACCCCGCCTCGGGTCAGGAAACCTCTCCAGGGAGACTCCCAGCACCAGCCCCGACCCTCCCAGCTGTGGGCTCAGCCTGCGAACTCTGCGGCCTCCCCGACAACAAGTTCCGGACAAGGCCAGGCTTACGTTCATGACTCTATCGATGCGCCGCCGCAGGATCCGCACCCAGTGCGCTTGCCCGGAATGCTGGGCCATGTAGGGCTCCAGGTATGGCCACTTCTTGCTCAGCTCGCGGTTCACGAGGGCCAGTTCGCTATTGAACAACACGTAGAGATCCACCGCCTTCTTGTCGTATGTTCGCTTGATGACCTGACAAAGAAGCGGAAGGTGACAACAAGCCCCGGGGATGCGGTTGCCTCCAACGACTCCTCCTGGGGAAAAGCTACACCCGGCTGTGGGAGTCCCGCGCCCTAGCCATCCCGGCACTCGGGGAACCGCGGGAAGAAAAGAGGCAACTGAGGACACGGGAGAGAGAGTGAACGGAGGTTGGATGGTGCTGGAAGGACCAGGAGAGGCAAGAGAATTAGCGGGTGGAGGAAGCAGGCCCGCGGCGGCACCTCTCGGGTTGCAAGCCTGTGGAAGGTGTCCAGCAGGAGCACCCCGTGCTCCACGTCGCGGACTAACTCGAAGGCGGAAGTGATCAAGTTCTGAGTCATCACCTCCAGGTCCTTGACTCCAGCTCGGAACCTGCACCGTTAGAGACATGTTGAGACTGGGTGCCCTCACCTGACCCCAAGTACATCCCCTGAGTAAGACCACCACGCCGGATGTCCTGACGGCTTCCTAGGTGCCAGCCACTGACTATGAGCTTTACATGCATTCATCCATTTATTCCTCAAAACAACGCAATGAGGTAAGCTTTCTCCCTAACCGTTATTTTATACTCCAACTGGTAGAACAATTTGCCCAGAGTCACATAACTAGTCTGTGGCAGAACCAGCATCCAAGCCCAGAAAGGCTGACTCTGGAACCCTGAGTCTGAGGAACCACCTCCTTTCTCGAGCTGCTCCCCACCTTGCCCTCCCCATCCCTGACCTGTCACCTCCACCGCCTCCCTGGGTACACTCTGGCCACTCCTCCTGCTCTTGTTTTGCAACCTCTGCTCTACCTGGGGTGGGGGCAGCTGTAATGCTGTCACCTGTTGTAGTCCTCATGCCAAGAGGTGTTCTTGACGTCCAGGATGCCCCCGCGAACAGCTCGCAGCACATGCAGGTTTTTATGAAAGATGTCCTCGATCTCCAGCAAGTTCCGTGCTATCTGGGGCCCCTGGGCGCCAAAGAAGCAGGGAAGGGGACCTTGCTTGCCATCCTCCCAGCGGGCAAAATGGTACTGACAGTCACACACCTGCAAAGAAGTCAGCGTGAGGCTACCTGCCCTCCTTTTTGAACTTGTCAGTCCTGTGCTCTTTGGTTTAGCTTAAAATGTCTAAGAACTAAGGAGGACCAACCAGACGCAAGGGGCTACCGAGGTGAATTTTAGCTGTAGCATGAAACATGAGATACTAAGGCAGCGGTAACAGGCAAAAGCCTCAAAACACGGGATGGTGGTCCGGCACAGGGTCAGGCGAGAAGAGCCAAAGCAGCAAGTCCCACGTGTAGCCTGAGCCCCAGCTCCCCCAGCTCCTGGACAGGGATTCTGGAGCCTCTGCTGCTGGCTTTGAGTCTCCTTCCCTGACAGTCTCCCCACCTCGATAAGGTCCTTGCAGCGTTGTACAAAGGCATCGACCTGGGCGAATATGCTGGTCTGGTCCAGGACCCAGCCCCAGTTGGAGAACCTGTGTAGGAGAAACACTGACCGGTCAGAAGCAGGAACACGAGGTATCAACCTGCCTGTACCAGGCTGGCACTGGGGGTCCTGGTTCAGGGGGAGCCTTAGAAAATGAAACCCTAAAAAACAATTTTCCTGAGCCCTGAGAGAAGAGACACAAGGTGAGGTGAACCGAGAGGAGACAAAGCATCTCTGTTCTGGGAGAAGGTTTGCACATAATGGAATTTTAGACTTTAGGGGCAAGAAAGGAGGAAAAGACCAGGGGGGATTCTTGGGATCAAGGAGAAGAGGTTATAAGAGTTAGGAGAACCTAGGGCTAGGAGCTAGAATATCTATATTCAGAGAGGAAACTTGGACTCTTGCGAAAACTCTAGAAGAATATAACCCATAGCCTTAAACTGCAAGCAGAAGGAGTCAGAATCTACCCTCTACGGGAATGATGAGGGGTCACACATGCAATTCTGGGGAGGCACGTCGTACTGGGTGTGCATCTGGGCAGCCCGTAGGTAGTGATCTTTCCAGGCGTGACAGCAGGAAATGCAGCCCTGTAGGTCCTCCTTGCTGGAAATGACAAAGCCCTCAAAGATCCGGTCCAGGGAGATGGCACGGCAGCATAAGCGGATGATCTCATTGCTCATCTGCAGAAAGGGTCCCAACAGCGTCAACTCACAGTCCTGATTGCACACACCCCCCGGCACCCCCTGGACCCCACCTCAGGTCTCAGCTTCCTACCTCTTGATCGGGTTCCTGATACCCAGCTTGCCGCTGGTCCTCCAGGCTCCACCTCCACCCCCTGCTCTGCAGCTGCGCTTCCCTGCCAGCGCTCAGCTCAGCGCCATTTCCCCTACTCTTTGAGTCGGTCACCCTGATGAAATGGGCCGGGTCTTTCTCCTCAGAAGCCGGTGTTCCTTCCTAAGTCTGCCTCTCACCCACTGCAAGCTCCATCTTTGGAAATGAGGAGGAGAGGGTCTTCCCCCTCCTTTACAGCTCAGCCTGGGAGTCTGTCCTTCCTGCCCTCCTCCCTGTGCTCCAACCAGGCCTCTTCACAAAGCCTCTCTTCCTGCCTAGACTCCTTCCACCTGGAAGCAAAAACTTCCAGCCCAGGCCCCAGTGCTGAGCATCACTAAAGTGGACTATGTGCGCAAAAGCCTTTTGTCTCTGTCGGCCTGAAAGGCCCTCCTCACTACCTCTCCACCACCGATCCTCTGGTCAGCGAATCAGAATTTCTTCACCTTCTCCAGAAATCTGAGTTCTATCAACGTGGCCATCCCCGTAAAACCCTCCGTCCTACCCTCTGCAGACACACACCTTTCGGAAGAGGGAGGTCAGTCTCTCCCGAGTGTTGTAGTGGGGAGAGTTGACCCAGATGATACGGATGAGACTGATCAACCTGGGGAGTTTACCAGAGATGTCCTTAGGCCGCACGTAAGCCAGTTCCTGGTAAGGTTCCTTCAGGATCGACAAAAAAGTCAGGTTTGACTGGGCTTGACGAAAGCCGTCCTGGTAGTAAAGGGAAACCAAGAGGAGACTTACCCACTGGGAAGAACGGGATCAAAGTGAGTGCTTTCGATCCCTCTGGAACCCCCTCCTGACTGGCCTCTCCTGGGAAGCGTTCCCAACCTACCCTACCTAGTGCCAGTCACCTCAGGTCTCCGCAGCCCTTCAGGATCAGAATCTATACACACCTATTTTTATGCACTTACTAGTTTCTTTGAAAGTAGTTTTATGTCTTTTCTCATGTGTGGGTTCCACCTCCCCCACTAGGCTGGGAATTCACCAAGCTCAGGTTTTGTGTCTGTTCCTCTAGTTTCTCCAGTTGAATTCAGAGCTTTGCACAAAAGAGACCCTCAATAGTTGTTGATCAACCAATGGGACATGACTCCCATCCCTTCCCCGTTCTCTACCTGGGTTTTATTCTTCCCCACCTCGCTGTGGCTCCATCTGTTAATTCCTAGCTTCAAACACCCATAGGAAGAGAGGGCCTCTCTCTCTGTGTTCTACAAGTCACGCCAATCTTCTGTGTGTCTCCAGCACTAACATAATCAGCTGTTCCTACTCTACCAAAAAAATTTTTTAAGTGTTTGTCTTGCAGCTCTTCTGGCTGACCTACATGGGTTTGCCCTTGACCCCAGCCCATCTAGTCATCTCTTTTATGTAAGTCTTATTTCTCAGCTGGATTGTAGGGTTTGGGCCCAGAGAGGGAACTCAATGTGGTACACTTGTTGAGTAACTAGGTGTCTCCCTAACTAAACTATAAGCTCCTTGGGACCTTGGGTTCTACTACTTTTATACTCTCCCTCCCACAAGCACAAGCCCAAACACTGGATGGATCTATCTTTGCCTTCGATGATTGTGTTGGCTCTCTCTTCTTAGTACCTTATATTGTCTCAACCACTGTCCACTTTCTGCCCAGCCTCCATTCTTTGACCCACTCACGAACCTGGATCTGCTGGGCCAGCTTCATAAAGGGCGCCAGGTAGGAGGACTTGGCTAGGTGCAGGATGGACTCAATGTGTTTCACTCCCTGCTTCACCAGCTGTTTACTGATGCCAGACAGGTCCATGCATCGGTTGCGCCAGAATTCAATCTCCTCCAAAGGGCCTAAATTTTCTCCTGTCTCCACAGACTCCTGGGCACTGAGCACCTCCTTTATCTGCCTTGTCCAGTGGACCACGGAAGCTGCCAGGGAGAGGACAAAACCTCCTGCATTTTTTTGCAGTGCTCCCCAATTGTGTCCTTCCCTCTACCCCCTCCAGAGCCCTCCTAACCCCACTGCTGTCCCAGCCTCTGGGCGGCCCCCTTTCCTCTCCCCTAGGATCCCCGACACACGGGCAATGCCAGCCACTCACTCTCTAGCCGCTGCACCAGCTCTTTGTCCTTAACCACCACCTCAGGCTTCATGTTCATGGCCTCTGTCGGGATGTAGAGGACAGTGTGCCCCTCCAGTTTGTACCGAGTATCTAAGGAAAAGGGAAGGACCGTGGGAGTTCACAGAGGGCGATGAGTTTATGCCACCCCAGTTCCAATCGTGGTGGATGATCTGGGGCCCAGGAAGTATATGCATTTCAGGAGAGCAGGCAGGAGAAACCATGACTCAGGCTTTTTTGATATCAAGCAGGAAAATGACAGAAAGCAAGAGGGAAACTCCACTGAGATATAATAAGAGACAGTCATAAAATAAAATCACAGATCTATATCATGCCCTCAATACTCTCTTCTATGACACGCGTACTCCCCTGCTGCCCTGCACCACCTCCATCTCCCCTCACCCCACATGCAGTCTTTGAAATTTCCAACTCTGAGCAGGTCTGGCCAACTGTTCTACAGCAGGATTAGAAGGCAAACTCTGTACCCCGTTTCAGTCATTCAACAAACACACACGGAGTACCTACTCTGTGCCAAGCAACTCAAGCATCCAGGATCACTCTTCCACCTGCCTCACTCACTCTACTGTTGGTGGGGACTAGGGAGAAAGTGGACACTCTAGACTTTCCGCTTACCTGTCAGGCAGGCCAAGAACCTGTGCAGGTGAGAAGCAAAATGATTTCGAATGCTCTCAGGCCAGGTTGTGTTTGTAAAGATCTGAGGGGCAAAGACGCCATTGAGCAGCCGAAGCAGGGCTGGGATATAGGAGCCCCGCACTGTTCCAAACTGTACAGTTGCCTCAAAGTTGTCTGGAGTGATGGGAACCGGTGCCCGGCGAATGAAGTAGACAATCTGGTTCTGCGTCTGTGTGAAAGACAGAAGATCAGAGTCCAGTCTTCAGGCCCTGCTGTGATACCCAAGGGAATCTGAGGCTCCAATCACGAAAGCCTGGCTGAGTTTCGTTTTCACATTCCCTTAGCGTATCCTGATCCTTCTTCAAGTATAAGTGTCATGAGGTACTTCCCACTCTTGACAGGGACAGAATAGAGTCCATACCCAGAGGTGTGGGAAGGAAAGGCAGAGAGCATGCCTTGAGGGTAGGAACTGTGTATTTTGTCTGACTTGGCTCCAGAACCTAGATGCTCCATAAATGATGGATGGATGAATGAATGAACGGATGGAATGAAAAGGATATAGGAAAAGCAAAAAGGAGAAGGACTAGAAGTTAAGAGACAATTGTCTAGGGTTTTCCATCTCAGTAGCATATACTTTTCCCCCAATTTTTCATTTATCCTTCAATTTGTTTATGCTGAGTTTTTGTTGTTGTTTTTCTTTATATTCAGAATTGTATAACTTTCATGTTGTTAAAACTTCTTAAATTTAAGGTTTCCAATTTCTACATGCTTAGGAAGGTCATTCCCACTTTAAGGTCAGATTCACCTTTTTTTTTTTTCTTTAGTACTTTTGTAACTACTTTTTGTAATTTATTTAACTTTAAAAACTGAGAATAAAGCACAAAGAAGAAATTCATAATCACTCATCTTCCCACTATCTTGGATTAAATTTTGGCATTTTGTATTTGTTTTTTAAAAAGCTTAACAACTATTACTTTTGTTAAAATGATATGTTATAAATAACTGAAACAATGCAGAAAAGCACAAAGATAAAAGTTTAAATGTCATCTAAAATTCTACCACCCAGACATTAATGCCATCATCATAGAGAAACTATTATTCCAGACATCTCTCTCTAGATATATACATACAGAAAAATAAAATAATTATTTCAAAATAGGATCGTGCTATTTTTAAAGTATTGAATTTAATTTTATTTGGATTTACTAGAATAAAAAGACAT
This sequence comes from Camelus ferus, assembly GCF_009834535.1. Classification (NCBI taxonomy): domain Eukaryota; kingdom Metazoa; phylum Chordata; class Mammalia; order Artiodactyla; family Camelidae; genus Camelus; species Camelus ferus. Next base: position 12,127,198 of record NC_045711.1, on the reverse strand, counting down.
TGATGTAAATATAATAAAGAAATTGTTGAGTTTCAAATAAATGTTCATCATCTGTAAGAAATTTCTTCTTAAAAGACCCTTTTCTAAGGTTATAAGAAAGATTATGCAAAATATTAAGAGGTTCGTTTTCTCACTGCCTTTCAATTTTAAGTTCAAATGACTCACTGCTTTGAAACGTAAGAACACTGGCACTCTTCAGGGGGAGAGTATAGCTCAGTGGTAGAGTATGTGCGTAGCATGAGCGAAGTCCTGGATTCAATACCCAGTACCTCCATTAAAAAAAAAAAAAAAACCAAAAACATTGGCATTCTCACACTCCCTCTCATTTTCTCACTACTTCCCAGTTTTTGTTATAGTATTATTTTTAAATTGTCCAGGTGGATAACAATCACATTCTATAGCATAACTGTAATTCTCTTGGTTATTTAGTGTTGTTTATTTAAGTGAATATTCATAGAATTTCGATTCCTGAGTTCTCTATTTGGTTCACTTCTAAGTGGACTGGATTTCCATTGATCGTGCTATTTTTATTTCTTTTATGTAGGGTTCTTTCAAGAGTGAAAACCACTGCCTATCTGTTGCCTCTATCCTTGACCATCTAGGCCAGGAATAATACCCGGGTAACACTATTGTTCCTGGAGAACTCTGTAGGTGTGGTCTTCTGGGTGTTCAGAGAAGTCTGAGACCAGCCTGATGGTTTCCCTTGGTAGATAATTTGATTATTTGACTAGAGAACTGAATAATTTTTTCCCAATTTTTTATTTTGAAAAAAATTTCAACCCGTAGGAAACTTGCAAGAAAAGCACAATGAATAACATGACGCCCTCCCTCTAGATCCACTGATTGTTAATGCTTCACCATATTTGCGCGTGAGTGCACCCCCCCCACCTCAGTCTCTCTCTGCTGAGCCGTTTCAGAGGTAGCAGCAGACCTTATAAGACTACACCCTTACGTATGTCGGCATATGGCCCCTAGAAGTGAGGATATTCTCCAACATATCCAATGCTGCAATTAGCACACTTGGAAATTTTAACTTCATATAATTATATGCTATCCACTTAATATTCAAATTTTCCCCAATCGTCTAAATGTCACTTACCGCTGATTTCTTTCTATCCAGGTTCCAGTCCAGGATCACACATCGTTGCATCTCCTTAATCTCCTTTAATTCCACACAGTTCCCCAGTCGTTTCCTTTCTTCCACGGCAATGATATTTCTAATCGTCCAGGCCAGTTGTTTTCCAAAATGTCCCTTAATTTGGATTGATCTGATTGCTTCTTCACTATTAGATGCAAGTTAAATATTCTTGGCAGGAATACCGCATAAGTGATGTTCCCAAAGAATTAATTTCCCTGAATTTAAGCAGCTTAACTAAGATGTGGATTGACATTAAACACCGTGGAACAAATTTTTGTGGAATAAAGTATGTCGTTTCAATTCCCACATTCAGTTTTTTCTGCAGTTCAGGGAAACCTTCTGTATTTTACCTTTAAATTTATATTCTGTTTCATTTGTTGGCTTCCTATGTTAGATCACCTGTGTCTGTCTTTCATATCCATTAACTTCTAACTGTATTGCCATTGGGTTTTTCCTTCCACATACACTGTCATTCTCTCAAGTCTCTCTTCTATGTCTATTCAGATTTTCGGAGATAGCGATCCATTTCCTTGCTCTTTCTAACCTATTTTGTAAGATGCTGCTTTATTTATTTCCTAAAATCTTCAATCTTCCTTTCATTGCATCCTCATGTTTCATCATTTTGTCTCTCAGCCTTTTAAAAAATTGAATGCATGTTCCTGTTACATTGTACTGACATGATGCTGTTGTGAGGATCGCCTTCTGTTCAGTTATGCTCTCCTCTTTTGCGAGCCTCATTCTGTTCATTTCCCACCTTGATGCAGCATGCTGGCAGCTGCAGTTTCTTTCTGCTTGCCTCATGCTTGCGCAGCTCTCTGAAGTCATTCTTTTTGCTCTGACATACTGTGAGTGACTTCCTGATGTCCCACTGTGAGAGCCCGGGTTCATTGTCAGGTATTTTATGTTTCATTCACTTTTCTCTAGACTAAGATAATTGCATGAGGGGATGGGCAGTTGGTTAAGGCTAATTTAAAACGGTGTAAAATCTTTGTTAAAAATACCTGAACTCTTTCTCTCTTTTCAGATTTTGTTAAACACGCTAAGGTTCACTCCACCATTCCTGTGGGGAGGATGGTTTCCTTAAGTCAGTGCATAGATCTTTCCTTGGTCACCCACTTTTAAAGTTTATTAGATGAGATTATGCTTCTTCCCTTTTTGTTTACTCTTGGGTGGTTTTTTCCTCTGATTTCACTTTTTGCTCGTTTTATCAAATATTTAAGAGAAATAATTTTGGAGGAGGGAGGTAGGTTTACTTTTTTTTTTTTTAATATAATGGAGGTACTGGGGATCAAACTCATGACCTCATGCATGCTAAGCATGTACTCTACCACTGAGCTATAACCTCCCCTGCAAGAGGAATAACTTTTAAGGAAGTTTCAATAGGCCTTCTTAGTCCAGGAGAATACAATTAAATATGTCATCTATTTAGAATATATTTCGGCATGCTAAATAGATTTTTTTTTCAGTTTTGTAGAGGCATACTTGACAAATAAAAATTGTGTATATTTTCCCTCTTTGTGTCAATACAGTAATACACCTTTTAAAAATTGTGTATATTTAAAGTGTACACCTTGATGTTTTGATACACATATACATTGTGAAATGATCACTACAATCAAGTTAATTAACATATTCATTATCTCATATGGTAACCATATTTTTCTTTTTTTTTTGTAATAAGAACACTCAAGGTCTACCCTTTAGTAAATTATACACTACAGCATTATTAACTATAGTTACCATGCTGTATATTATAACTCCAGAACTCATTAATCTTGCATAATTTAAGCTTTGTACCTCCTTTCCCCAGTTTTGAGATATAATTGATCTATAATATTGTATTAGTGTAAGGTGTACAACATAATGATTTGATATGCATATTTATTGCAAAATGATCCCTACAATAAGTTTAGGTTGACACCTGTCACCTTACATAGTTACAATTTTTTTTCTCATCAGGAGAGCTTTCAAGATCTACTTGCTTAGCAACTCTCAAATATACAATATAGTATTTTAACTAGAATCACCATGCTGTATGCACATTACATCCCCAGAACTTATTTATCTTTAAATGGGAAGTTTGTACCTTTTGACCAATTTCATCCATCTTCCCTACTCTCCAACCCCCAACTCTGGCAACCATCAATCTGTCTTCCTGTTTCTCCCAACCTGAATCTCTGTTTCACAATCAGTCCTATTGTCTGTTTCTTTGAGTTAGTTTTTTCTTCTAGATTCCACATATAAATGAGATCATATCTCTTTCTCTGTCTGATTTATTTCATTTAGCATAAAGTCCTCAAGCTTCATCTGTGTTGTTGCAAATGGCAAGATTTCCTTTTTTCTCATTGCTGAATAATATTCCATTGTGTGTGTATGAATATATATGCATTTTCTTTATCCATTCATCCATTGATGGATACTTAAGCTGTTTCCATCTCTTGGCTATTATAAATAAGGCTATAATGAACATGGGGGTGCAGATATTTCTGAGATAATGACTTCATTTCCTTTGGATATATACCCAGAAGTGGAATTGCTAGATCATATGCTAGTTTTGTTTTTAGTTTTTTAAGGAAACTCCATACTGTGTTCCATAGTGACTGCACCAATTTACATTCCCATGAACAGTGCACAAGGGTTCCCTTTTCTCCACATCCTCATCAACATTTGTTATCTTTTGTCTTCTTGATGATAGCTGTTCTGACGAGCATATGGTGGTATCATTTTAGTTCTGATTTACATTTCTCTGATTAGTGATGCTGAGCACGTTTCCATGTACCTGTGGGCTATTTGTATGTCTTCTTTGGGAAAATGTCTTTTCAACTCCTCTGCCCATTTTTAAATTGGATTGTTTGTTTTCTTGCTATTAAGTTGGTTGAGTCCTTTATATATTTTGGCTATGTATTCCTCTCTTCTCAGATATGAGATTTGCAAACATTTCCTCCCATTCCTAACGTTGCCTTTTCATTTTGTTGATTTCCTTTGCTGTGCAGAAACTTTTTAGTCTTATGCACTCACCTATTTATTTTTGGTTTTGTTGCCTTTGCTTGTGGTAACAGAGTTTGTATCCATGACCAGCATCTCCCCGTTTCCCCTGTGCCCCAGCGAATGAGATTCTTAATGGAAAAACTGTTTTCCATGTTTCCAATTCTATTCATTGAATAATCCATCTTCCCCCACAGATTTTAAATGCATTTTTACAGAAAATGCTTACATATGTTTCTGTACTTCCTGTGTTTATTTACTGTTGTTTACATAGTATACATTCCTGCCACAGCAAAACTGTTTTAATTACTGTAACTTAATAAAAGATTTCCATATTCACAAGTCTCCTCCGTTACTTTCCTTCTTCATTATCTGCTTTGCTATTTCCATTTCATTTTTCTGGATATATTTTAAAATCCTTTACACTAGGGATCTAGTGACTGTGGTCCTTTGATTGGAGTCACATTGAAATGGTTCATTTTTTGGATGGAAGGATCTTTATAATATCAAGATTCCCACCCAGAAACAGGAGAGGGCTCATGATTTATTTAAATCTTCTTTCATAGCCTGCAGCAAAGTTGTTTTCCTTCACATCAATCCTAAATATTTTTTTAAATTTCTGTTCCTTTTGTGAATAAAATATGTCTTTCATGATGTTTTATAGCTGATAATTGTCAATACACAGGGACAATACCATAGCCTGCTTTGGGCTTTGTTTAATACGGAATGCTTCACGGATTGTGTAGTTGCATAGTGCCATGCTAAATCTTCATCATCACCTTCATTTCTGTATATATGCTGCCAAGCAAAGCAAAGCAATAGCCTTCTTCTTTTCTAAAATTTTATTTCAAAAAATTCCAAACATACAGAAACACTAAAAGAATTTTCCAACAATGACCTGTACACACACCGCCCATACTCTACCACTGACATTTCACTATACATCTGCCGTTTAACTGTTTCCCTACCCGTGGTTTACCTTTCACTAACGTATCCTGTACATTACTGAAACAGTTATCTAAGTAATCCATGAAAGACTTCGAGAGTTCCCTCTGGGATAAGGCCAAGTTCTTTAGTATGACATACAAGACCCTTCACAAGCTGACCCCAACCTACCTTTTCAGCATCGTGTGCCACACTCCTCTTTTCTCAGCACATAAAGTGTTCTTTACCCAAATGCTCTTACTCAGCCTAGACAAAAGCCTACTTACCCTTCATCCTCAACTCAACTATCACCTCCATCACCAGGCCTTGCCAGCATTCTGCTGGCTACATTAGTTGCTCCCATAAAGCCCCTATAAAGCTTTGTCTATGGATCATAATACATTGTAAATAGTTTTTATATGTCTGTCTTCCCCCACTAGACCATGAGATCATCAAAAACAAAACCCTGCCTCATTCCTCCTCTCTGCATCCTGCTGCCAAGCAGGGTGCCTGACACACTGCAAGGCTCCACAGACCTTGGACACAGGAGATGAGACTCACAGTTGCAGCTGGAGATAACTTGGAACCCTCAGCCCCCCGGGAGAGCACCTTGGAGTCTGGGACCGCAGAGTCCGCACCTGCACGGGCATGCCCAGATCTAGCTTCAGCCCCAAACAGGAGTCGATGAAGATGGTGACGATGGGCTCTGAAGGGTCCTGGGCAAAGTGTTCCAGAATGGCATCGTGCTCCTCTGTCCATGTGGCACCCGCCAGTCCCGTCAGCACAGCCCGGGACAGGAAAAGGGGCTTCTAGGGGAGGAGAGCAGAGGGCCAGAGCAGAGATGGCTGTTAGGGTGAGTCGTTTCTCCCATCCACTGTCACATGTGAGGACGTGGGGGATGACAGAAGTCAGACAGGTTAAGAGCCGGGAAGAGAAAGTTGAGAGCGAACTGAACGATAGGTTTCAAGCTTTGGAAGAAACAAGACGATAGGATTCTCTTGCTTCTATGAGCAGAACTGAAATGGATCACAGAGGAGAACTAAGGGATGTTATCTTTCCAAGGTATTTTATTTATGCCTGTGGCTGTAAAAATGTATTATCCAGCAACCCTCAACATCAAAGTAAAACTAAATTAAGGGAACATGTAGGATATAAGCCTAAGTCTAGCAATTCGGAGCAAGGGAATGACAAGCTGGAAGAGGGATAAAGGTAAAAGAGCCATTTCTTTGTGATGCGGCCTCCGCAGGACAGTGGATTAAGTACGGGATATTGGGTAAGAGTCAGACTTACCCAATAGCAGCATAGCAGCAAAGAGAAAAGAAAAAGGGAGGGAAAAAGAAAAGACTTGAAAACACCAAAGAAAAAATCGATTGGATGGAAAATAAATTGTAACTGGTGGTCACAAAACAGTGTTATATAGAGCACCCCTATTTAGAAAGAAAACTAGATGATATAAAGATATAACTCAGTGAACTTGAGACGTCACCTTGTCCTTCTCTCAGTACTCCTGGAATATGAGAAGGAGTCCCTTTTACTTCAAGTTTCCAGGTCAAGAAAATTTAGCCAGTGACCTAAAGTCTTTCATATATAAAGACATACATGACTGAAACATTACACTGTACACCAGAAACTGACACATTGTAAACTGACTATACTTCAATTTTTTTAAAAGTTGAATTGAAGTTAGTATCATTTAAATAAAAACTCCAATGAAGTTAAAAAAAGACATATGTGAAAAAAAATTATCAGTAAAACATCAAAAAAAAAAAAAAAAGACATACACAAAGAACAGTAAGAAAAACACTAAGATCCAGTTAAACAAATGGACAAAAGGATATATGCAGACATGTCATAAAAAGAAGAAAATGAAAATATGAAAAATGTTCAATTTCACTTGAAATCAAAGAAATACAAATAAAAATAGCAACAATATATCATTTATTACCTATCATTTTTTTAAAAATCCTTGCTAAATTGCTAACACACATGCCCCTTGGAAAGGGTTTGTTGCTAGTGTGAGGACAAAAAATGCAATTTGTTTGGAAAACAGTTTGGTGTTATACATTAAAGGTGTTACAAATGTTCTTTACTCTGATTCAGGACCTTTATGCACAGGAATCTAACTTAAGCAAATACTAAGTATTTAAAAACGTGTTAGTTTATTTATAATATTCATCACAGTATTATTATTATTTGCCATCAGAAATGGCAAAATGTGTAAGAGTAAGGATTTAAGTAAGGTACATATATCTAATTGAGTGGACAGTAAAAAATGGTGCTTACAGAAAGTAGATAATAACATCAAAAATGATCAAATGTTTTGAGAAAAAAATTAAAAATTCTAATATGTGGTGCAGGTGAGATTATTTAAAAACAAAAAAACTCACAAGCCTACACAGAAAAAAAGGACATCTCCCAAATTATCAACATTGGATGTGTTTCGACAGTAATACTATGACTTTTATTTTTCCTTTTGTTGTTTTACTTTTTTGTCCCCTCCGATTTTTTTCTTTAATGAGTAGTTATTCCTTTTCTCTCCCTTTTTAAAAAAGTTCAAGGTCACGGCACTGTTCTTCTTACTTAGGTAACTGAGGGTGTGCCTAGACTCCAATGCAGCTTGGAAACAAGGGTGTAGGGGTCACTGAGGGACGATTTCTAAAAGCACTTCTAGTGGCTTCGGGAAATTCTTCAGCCAGAGGGAAGTGAAAGACAGGAAGAAATAATGTCTCAAAAATCAGTATCCAGTGGGGACCATGTCTACCCAGCTCGTTCACCCAGTCAACTGATGAAGCTTGTCACAGTTTGACCCAAGTTGAGGAGACTAGGAAGGGGCAGCTGAGAGCCCTCCTCCTCACTGAAAGCCCTCTTCTTCTGGAGGGGAAGGGGCACCGACAACTCTGTCCTCTACTCGATGAACTGGATTTGCGGTGAGCAGGCCACCAGTAGGGTAAAGAGAAGGAAGTGACCCATTCACGAGAATTCCTCAAACACCATTCCACAGCTGATCCTCTGATCCACCAGTTGCTGGGGAGGAATTCTTGTCTCAGGGGAAACCCACACTTACCACATCCACCTCAGGCTCCGGTAATTCTTCTTTCTGTACTTCGGGTTCCTCCAATACTGACTCTGGGAAGGAGAATTCCAAAAGGAAGCGCAACTTTAAAAAGTTCGAGAGCCACCAGGTGACCCAGCAATTCCACTTCTAGGTTTATATACAAGAGAACTGAAGCAGGGACTGGGACCGACATTTGTGTGCCTGTGTTCTCAGCAGCGCTCTTCATGACAGCCAAAAGGCGGAGACAACCCCAGCGTCCATCAACGATGAACGGATAAACAAACTGCAGTGGAATGTCATCCAGCCGTAAAAAGGAGTGAAGTTCTGCTACAGCGAGACGATGTGCGTGAACCTTGAAAACACCATGGCTAAGTGAAAGAAGCCAGTCATCAAAGACTGCACATTGCATAATTCCATTTATATTAAATGCCCAGAATAGGCAAATTCATAGACACCGAAAATAGATTAGTGGTTACCAGGATCTGGGAGAGGGGAGGGGAATACTAAAAGACTAGGCTCTATTGTAACTTAGAAGATATAGGAACCACCTGGTGCCAATTTCTCAAGGTACGTGAAGCGGCTTTTTTTGTTGTAGGGGTGGGGGCATTTAAAATGCTCTAAAATTAGATAGTGGTGATGGCTGCACAGGTTTGTGAATATAGCAAAGATTCCCAAATTGCATACTTTAAAAGGGTGAGTTTTATAGTAAGTGAATTATATCACAATTTTCTTTTGAAAAGCTGTCTAGGGCTGTAGGGGGTGCAGAGGGAGGCAGGGGATGAAGACAGTCTGCACCAAGGTTACTCTGGTCATTCAGTTCCTGGCTTTCCATTCTCCCCTCATCCTCTTCCCGCATGGAGTAGCTGGGACCCACAGAAAGTGGCCCCTCTCCAACCACCACAGACGCTCTGGACTCCCATTAAACGCAGGAGGGTGTTTCTCTCCCTCCTGATCTGTTGCTCACATAGGAGACTGCAGTAAAACTGGTAGGTTTCCCACCTCCTACCCAGGCTGAAAGGAGGAAGAAACTAATGAGATGGAACCAAAAGACGTTGGGGAACAGGACACTCTGACTTCCAGAAAGAAAAACTAAGAGGGGAGTAAAGCACAGAGGCCGAGGAAGGAAATCACGAGAAAGATGGAATAGCCGATTCTGGGAGCTTAGTGGTGAGTGGTATGGGAACGGACAAAGCCAATGCCCTTTGCGAAAACCAAGGGCATTCAAGGTTCCAGACAGGAACAAGGCAAGGGGAAGGAGAATGAGAAACTCACAAGAGTACAGTGGTTTTATCTTTCATAACACAATGTATATAAAGTTGAAACCATGCAATGTGATTACCAGTATGTGATGGGCATGGATACAAGCAGTAAAAATTTAAAAAACAAGCTTGAGAATGACAAACACCAACTCAGGGTAGCGTTGACCTCTGGAGAAGGAAGAAGGGCTTGCGGGGTGGGGAACAGAGGGATTCACTTGCTGCTACCATGATTTGTTCTCTCATTGGGTGATGGGTACCTGAGTGTTCATTATATTATTCTCTATTTTTTCTGATTTGCCTGAAATACAGGTCTACAACCTCTCATCTAAAACCCTTGGGGTCAAGTACATTTCAGAATTCAGAATTGTAACGAATATATGTATGTATGTGCATGACTGGGGACATGGTGCTGTACACCAGAAATTGACACATTGTAACTGACCGTACTTCAATTTTTTTTTAATTCACATAGAAATAAGTATAAAAAAAAAATTTAGAATTGTAATATAATAAGGTATGTGAGACCCCCACCCGCCTCCTGGACTGCTCCTAATGTTAGTATTTCTGCAGTAAAACGTATGAAAGTTTATACTAAGTGGCTTAAATAGGCTATAAATACCTTCATGTCAGTTTAGGTTATGTTTTACCACCAAATAAGTTTGGATGCCAAACTTTGGGGAAAAAACTTCTTGGTTCTTAGGGCTTTTTACAGATACAGGATTTTGAACCTATACTTCTTTTCTTAGTGGGAGCTGAGGAGCACTTAAGGAAGTCAAAAAGGACCTCAAAAGGGCGTTTGCCCTTTAACCCACCATCCTTCACCAAGAAGTGTTTTAGGCTTTCTCTTAGTCGGTTCAGGCTGCTCCAACAAACTACCACAGACTGGGTGGCTTATAAACATCAGAAGTTCATTTCTCACAGTTCTGGAGGCTGCAAGTCCTAGACCACAGGGCGAGCATTGTAGGGTGAGGGCCCTCTTCTGGGTCTCAGACTTCTGTTTGTGTCCCCACATGCCGGAAGGGGGCAAGGGATCTCTCTGGAGCCACTTCTGCAAGGCACTAATCCCATTTGTGACAGTTCCACCTTCATGATTTAAGCACCTCCCAAAGGCCCCACCTACTAATAACATCACACTGGGCATTAGGATTTCAACATATGAATTGGCAGGGGACACACACATTCAGACCATAGCAAGCCCCCTCTTCATCTCCAGTGGGACAGGCCTTAATCCCTCCCCATCTGCAAAGAGTACAGGGATTAATGTTCATCTCAGGGCTGCCTTGGAGGCCCAAGGCTTCTCTGAACCTCTGTCAGGTGTCAGCTAGAAAGCTCCACATCAAACAATAAAAAGGCTTAGAGCAAAAGGGACTGAAAGATCCGTGGTGTTTGGTGGTCAGTGCTTTCATTTAGAAGTCCCTGCCCTTTCCACCCTGGAGGAGTCTCCAGACTGAACCTCACTGCCCTCCCTCCTCCCTCCCCCAGCTCCTGGTACCCAGCTTCTAGGAGCCAGTCCCATTTTAAACTACTTTCAAGAGAACGCAGAATTAAAAAAAAAAAAAAATTGCACACTTCTAATGTCTAGATCCCAGGGCAAGGCCCTATGTACCCTGGACCTTTCTTCCAGACCCACGCTTAATCTCTCAAGTTTTACTATTAAAAGGGGATTCTATTTCTCTCCATCTCTACAGGCTGCTAGCAGTGTAAAGAAGCCCCAAGCAAAAGGGGAGGGCTACACTTAGCTCACAGTCATAGCTACACTGGCCAGTGCGCTCAGGGACCAGCCCAGTGACAGCAACAGCTACAGAAAACCTTCCAACCCTACTGGCCCCAGCTCACCCACCAATCCCTCCGATCCAAGCCACAAGAGGCAGCCTCTTTAAATTCTTTTCTTCCTGCATCTAGACATCAGGCTTCTTTTCCTGTGGCCCTGAACCTGAACCTCCTTAGTCTCCCAAGGCCCTGCCAAAATGAGGGCGGAGATACAAGAGCCTTAAACAGATGGGAGAAAGCATCAGTCAGGCTTAGGATTCAAAGGATGGCAAAGCAGGCTGAGTCTCCATGGTGATGGGCTTCATGGAAGGAAAACGTTATTTGTTTTGCCACCCAGGGTGAAAATGGGAAAAAGGAAGAGATCAAACCCTCTTCACTGGGGTAGGAGCAACCAGGACCACTTGAAATAAGGAGGAAGAGGCTACGATAGAGGATTGGCTGGAGAGCTCTTGAAGCACGGAGGAGGGGTGTGGGCTGTGGATTTTAAGAAAGAAAGTACAAGTGTAAGGCTGGCCAGGAGGAAAACACACAAACAAGGGACTTCGAGGCAGGCTTGAGGTTCTACTGAACCCCTTGCTTCTTACCCAGTAGCAATAAAACCTGCTCCCCAGCCCTAAGACCCTCCTTAAATACAAACATCCTGCCTCCAAGCCCCTACCCAGCATGTATCTACCAGGTTCCTTCTTCAGCGACTCCAGCTCCAGCTCCAGCTCCGGCTCCGGCTCCTCCTGGGACTCACTGCTGACCGGCAGGGTGACCTCTGCTGCCTGTGTGGCCAGAGGGGCCTGCGGGGTTTGCCGGCGGGCACCCTGGCTACCCACTTTCTTCTTCTTCTCAGCTTTGCTTGACTTCATGTGGGCAAAACCTGCAGACACACGGGAAGCTGAGGGTTCACAACCAGATCCACCCCCAACCCAGCCCCGATACATGCAGCCCCTTCTGAATTCATCAATTGATTGAGCCCCCCCCCCCCAGTATCATAATCTTACCTGGGGGTACCAGAACCCTGCTCTATTCACCACAAGAGGCCTTGCAGTTCTCAGTCCCTTCCCTGGGATATCCCACTTTCTTTAGGGTACTGGGTTAAAAATCAAAGTCAGTTCCTCAAAGAATTAGGAATAATTGGAAGCTAAAGATGAGGGCCCAGCAAACACGCCACTAATAAGGATTTAGGAACCCCTATCTCTACCCAGAACAGTCAGGAAAAGATCTACTACGCTGAGGTGTGGTTGCACACACCCTCAACCCTCTATACCTCAGGGCCCTGTGTAAGTGAGGGCCCAGGGAAGGGAAGACTGTCCCCAGGTTCCACACCCTTTGTCACTGTCAGGTCACTGAAGCAACCAAGATGATCTCCCTGTGAACCTCCTTTCCTCCCAGGTTACCCCCTGGAAGGGGGAAAACAGAAAAATGCCACTCCTACCCACACTAAAATCTGCAACCTTCTTAAACAAAGGGAAAAAATGATATTTGCAATGTGTCTCTTTAGCATTTAATTCCTGCGAGGTAGGAACCCTGTTTTTTGTGTACTGCAAAGGTCTCTTAGCATAGGTTGGCTAAACAGATTGGAAGAAGGAAGGAAAAAGTCACTCAACAATGAACTTTGAATTGTGTCTGGGGAGGAGGAAAGGGGGGATGAGGAAGGCCCCAGTCGTGTATCTCTCAGAAAAGCAGGATGGCGGGAATCCGGGCATCTCTGGTGGGCCGGAGGGCGCTCAGGGCAATGTCTGATTCGCAGGGCATTCCCTCTTCACTCAGATCTAGTCTGACAGCCACCTGTGGCTTTTCTTCCTCATCCCCGAGGCTGTCACAGGCATTGATCATACATTATGAGTTTCAGACTTGAAGGATTTGTACTTTGCTCCAAGGAAAAATGTTCTATGAGGCCAACACATCAATAAAGCCAACTCCAGCAGCGCAGCTTCCTCCACCCGTCTCCAGAGAAGCGTCCAGCTGTGCTTCCCGGCCTCCAGTTGGAGCCTCAGAAACATTCCACTGGCAAGGTTGGAAGCCCCCTCCCCATGGGGTTCACCACACCGAGGCCCCAAGAGGAACTTTCTACTAGCGGGGGAGGAGGGGGGCCTCATTCTGTTACTCAGGAAATATCGTAGGGGGCAGCCCTCTCCTTCAACCACCAGTGGCTACCAGCGGACAAATTTCCCCTCACAGTTGCTGCCTCACACAACTGTCACAACTGTCCCCGCTTCTTTATCTCAACCCCAACTGCCCTCTTCTCCCCTCCCCCACCAACTGCCCCTTCCTCTCCCCTACAACTGCCCCTTCTTCCCCCCTCAACAACTCTCCCTCCTAACCCCTCACCACTGTCCCTCCTCCCCGCAGCTTCCCACTCTCTCCGGTACCCGTCCCTCCCCTCTGCCGCCGACACACACCTCACGACTCCGACCCTCTCCTCCCCAGGCGGAACGACTGGCCACTCCAGCTAAAAAAGTTGCCCCGCGCCTGCACGCGTCGCCATGGCAACCCCGGGCAGGGAGGGGGCGACTGGCTGCGGCGCGAGCCCGTGTAGCCAACCTCCTCCGCACAGGCGCAGTAAAGCCCTGCTCGGCAGCTCCCTGGCCCTCTCAGCCAGCGTCTCTCCGGCGGGCACCCGGGGCAAGAAGGCTGGGGGGCAAGGGAAAGCCGCTAAACCCGGCAGGCTGGATGGTGACTGGGGGCCTGGTCTGAGGACAGGCTGCAAGGCTGGGGCTGGAAACAATGAGTAGCCTCCCGCATGACACTGAAAAGGCCGCGGGAACCCAAGCGCCCGACCCCGCGCCCGGGTCTATGGGCTCCATCCCGGCCGAGTCCAGCAGATGGCGCCCGTGGTCCCGCCCGCGAGGTTCGCGGGCGCTCTAGAAGGCGCTCCAGGATTTCGAAGCAGCCGTGGCTGCAGCTGAGTCTGGGGGAAAAACCGGGGCTGGAGCACCCCTGCCCTCCCACTTGTTCCCCCTTCTTAGTTCGGACTGGGGTCTAGGATCGCCGGGCAGCACTAGACGGGGGAAGGAGGGAAGAACGGAACTGGAATTTTTGGAATCTGAGGATTGGATTTGGAAAGCATCTCGTATTTTGCGGGGGACGGGAGGCGGGGACTCTCTGGGGAAGGTGACCGGGCCGGGGAGGGGCTCGGCTCTCCTTAAGAACAAAGGCTGAGCCCGGGGGAAGCGAGAGGAGAGGGGTGTGAGAGGAGGGGCAGACGGCAGCGGGTGCTAGGGGGCGCTAAGGGCCGGGGCTGCAAGAAGAGGCGCCTGAACACTGAGCTGTACCTGGGGCCTGGAGAAGCTTTAGGAAGGCCTGGGAGATGGGGGGGAAGCGAGTTAGGGAGATGGGAAGGCACCCTCCCTGCTTCCATCAATAGTGCCTAATTAAGACAAAGCCAGCAGCGAGCCCACTGATTACATTTCCATGAGGAGCTAAATTGATAACATTTTCTTTGCTGGATGAGGGGGAGAGAAGCTGGCACCCTTTTCCTGGTCGGTGTTCACACCTGACGGGTCTCATATGCCAGTCTGGCAGGGCGAAGAGTGGCAGTCTCTGGTACTCCGCAGCTCTGACCTCACCATCCTACCTACCCCATCTTTATTTCCAGAATTGACAACCCCTGCCCTTGGCATCCCCCACGCCGCCCATTATCCTTAAGTTGGGTTTCTGGGCTCCTGTCCAACCCACCACTCTCCTGTTGCTGAGGGCAAGGTTTGAAAGAGAGAGGAGTCCGGCTACACCCAAAAACCAGCTGCACAGCAAGCAGGGCTAGGTGGGTGATCCTCTAACCAGTTAGGGAGTGGGTGGCAGAGAGGTGATGTGATTGGTCAGATCCCCCAGGGAAAAATCCCAAAGGAATGAAGATTTGAAGGGAGGCATAGGATGGGGAGACTTATAGGCAGGGCTCATGGCTCCCTCAGGGAGAGGAATGTTGTGTAGACCCCATTTATTTTCTGACCCCCCCACAACCTTGGCTGTGCCTAGGGATCCCAGCCCCCTACATTATGCTAAATAGGTAATCAAACATCTCGCTTTGCTAATTACTGCTCAATCCGATTAAACGCTGCTGAAGCTCATCAACAGAGGTGGAGGTAGGGGGAAGGGATGAAGGGGGGGCCCAACCACAGCTGTGAGGGGGTTCTTGTCCCCAGGGGCTCTAGGGGACAGCTGAGAAGCAGTCGGGAAAGCAAGACTCAGCATCCTCCAAAGGAAATGGGCAGAAGGATTGTACCACAGGACCCTTCGTCCCACTGCATCCTCCCAGCCTCAGGCTTTCCCTCCTCGCAGAACCTTCATTACCCTCAGAACCCAGGCATCCGGCCATTCCCACAGCTCCCCCCACACACCCCTGTCCCAGCTTTAATAAGTTCTGTTCTCTCACTGTCAATATTTGATTTCTCAGAGCCATCTCCACGGAGAGAGGGGGCCCTTCCCTTTCTTCCCCCCTACCTTGGCCCTCTTTTGCCCACCCCAGTCTCTTTGTGCCCCCAACCTTCTCTGAACTAGCTGACTTAATGAAATGATATTAAAGTCTTAAGCAACTCCAAAAAGAACAGTTGTTATGGTGAAGGGAGTGGGCAGGACGCCTGGGTCCCTGAGGGGAGTACGGGCTGAGGAGGGGGAGAGTGAGCCAGAGACTAAGATCTAGAGGCCCCAGTCCCCAAGGAGGAGCAGCAGATTTAGGGTGAGCTGGGGGCCAGCCCTCTGGATCATGCTGGGAAGCGAGGAATGACGGCTGGGGGCAAGGAGAAGGTGGGAAGAGAGAGGACATTCCGGGGGTCCGGGTCTCAGCCTGCTGTCCAGAGCATCCGTCAGGGATGGAGGCCGGCTGGGGGCACAGGGCCTCTGTGCCAGCTGCCTCCCTGCTGATTTTGCCCTGGGCTGGTCCCGTGAGAACCAGAGTAGATTCCTCTTCAGCCCTGACTCATCTCTCTCCCCCCACCCCACAGCAGACCCCCACAGGTGATTTGTAGCTGATGCCCTCACAACAGTCACAGCCAGGAGAAGAGCTGAGGGCTTCCAGGAGAGGAGAGAACAGAGGCCAAGGGATGGGGAGCCAAGCACCACCCCCACCTCCCCCCACCCATCCCATCTCACTCCCCTGGGGACCCTGGCCCAGCCCCAGTCCCCTTGGGGTGGTGGGAATGCAAGGACATTTGGCTGGGCTGATTGATGAGGGAGGAGGCAGCTACCAGGCACTGAGGCTGCTGTTTGCTGAGCACACAGATTCCTCCTCCCCACTCACCAGCTGCCGCCCCCCGAGGCTGCTCCATCTCCCTAGCACTGCCACCAGCCATGGGGACTGGAGGGAGCCGATGCCTCAGCTTCTGATGGCAACTGAGGGAAGTGGGAGAACCAGGCCACCAAATACTTCGATTCCTTCTGGGAATCCGGGGCCCCTGGGACCTGGTCCCCTCAGAACTCCCTTCAGGACTCCACCTTCCCTGCTACCTTTCAAACATCTCTCCTGTGCTGAGTTTTCAGTCCCATTTATTCTGCATCCTTTTTCCTACCCCCACCCAGCTCTCTAAGCCCATCCCAGCCAGCCCCCTGCCTCCAAACCCACCTGCAACATTTCTCCCAGCCTGCCTACCGATCTTAACACTCTCTCTGAGGTAGGGGGTGCCCCAGGTTCGTGAGTGCCAATGGAGCCCCTTATGTGGCTCCATTTTTCATTCTAACTGAAATTCCGGTTGTGATGTCAACCATTCCCCATCAGAAATTCACACTGCCACCCTTTGCTCTGTTCTCCTTTGATTGAAACCCTCAGCATAAATCACGTACACTAACACACACACCTCAACCTAATTTATATCCTGCTTCTGTTCAGAAGGATGGGGGAAAGTCTGAGTTTCTGCCTTCAGCACAGCCCCCAGGACAGCCTCCATCCTATGCTGAGGGAGAGGAGAGGGCATTACCTTCTGTGGTCCCCAGTCTTCTCACATCCTTTACATCTGCTCTTCCTATCTGCTCTAGACTCTGTACCAGCAGCGGTACCACAGCCCCCAAATCTCACAGCATCATCCCTGCCCTCCCAGAGCATAAAATTTAGTTGAGGAAAACACAACTCACATCTGCACAAGAAACAAAGGAAGAAAAAATATGGAAGACCGAGTTAGATCAATTTCCTAAATGTGGATCCTTCCTTAGTAACTTGCTCCCCTACAAGCTGAGGCTGGGAGACAGGATGTCTAGAACACATGTGTGACTGTGGTGTCTTTCTAGCTATTCCCAAACCCGCAGAGATTTCACCTCTACACTTTGCATTTGCTGTTCCCTCTTTCTGCTGTGCCCTTCCCCAGAGTGCCTACCTTCCTCACTCTTCATTATTCAAGATCCTGAACAAATGTCACCTCTTCAAAGGGACCCTCCTGACCTCCTAACATACAGCATCTCCCTGTTACTCTCCATCCTCTTCATCCTGTTACTCTGTTTTGTTGATATCACTTATCACTACCAGAAATGTTATGTTTTTTCCCCACCAAAATGTGGGCTTCAGGAAAGCAGGGACTTTGCCTTGTTCACCATATACTCCTGAGTGCCTGAAATAGCACCTGGAACAAAGTAGATGTTTAATAGGATGTTGAATGAATGAGTGAATTAATGTCTTTCTGCACCTCTTTTCTTTTTGGTGTAGTTGTTACCCTAGGAGTCTGTGTATTTGTACCTAGAAAGCGAATAGGATGGCATGTGTTGTTCTGTGCAGAAGTCACCTGAGCTTTCAAATAGCTCAAAAGATCCACAAGTCACTACACACGTGGAAGGCTGTAGGTCTTGTCCTGTTCATGTTGGGGGGTAGTCTATAGATGCCAGCGCTCCAAGGGAGTGTGTCCCAGGGTACTGTGCAGA
The DNA here is from genome assembly GCF_009834535.1 of Camelus ferus. NCBI lineage: Eukaryota > Metazoa > Chordata > Mammalia > Artiodactyla > Camelidae > Camelus > Camelus ferus. The sequence goes on along the minus strand of NC_045711.1, from coordinate 12,109,239 downwards.
ATGTGCTGTTCCTCTCCCCAGCTGTGCATCTGTCCCCAGGTGTCTTCCTGTCTCTCAGCGTGTTATGATGTCTCGGCTGCTTTGGTGAGGTGTTTGTCTGTCACGGAGACTATTTATCCCCACTTCTCTTCCCTCTCGTGTCTCCACCTGTGCCTCTAGATGTACGTGTATGGGGAGTCTTCCTCGGCTCCCTTGCCCCCTCTCACACACAGCCCTGCCCGAGTCGTGGACCCCTCCCTCTCTCACTGGGCCCTGTTGCTGGGCTCTGGGTTGTCATAGTGACGGTTGCCAAGTCCCTGAGGCTGATAGCCAGCGATGGGGCTGTCGGCTCCATCCACGCGGGAGGCTGATGGGGGCTTCCCATTGTGTGGAGAAGGGGATGTTGCCTTGACAACCAACCCCCACTAAGGGGCAGGGACCAGCCCTTCCACCCCCCCCCCACCTCCAGCCTCCCTACCTCAGGCAGCTCCAGTGTGGGCTTGGAAGGCAGGAGTAAATTCCAGAGAGCCCAGCACCTGGCCTCCCAGTTTTCAACTCCCCTCCTACAATGCCTGCACCTCTCAGGACCCAGGCATCTTGCTCAGACAGTGGGAGGGGCAGGGGTCCCACTGGACGGAGGAGGGGCAGGAGGACCCCTTGACCTCCAGGCAGATGGGAGACAGCAGGAGGGGACCTAAAGTCAGGGGAGGGGTGGGCAGGGCAGAGGCTGTGACCCCTGCCGACTGGCTCTAGTGATGCTCCTGACGGCTGCTTTTGTGGTTGGAGAATGAGGCGGAGTCTAAGGGGCTGAGCACCTGGGTTTTTAGTGTAGAAGAGCCTGGATTATGGGTACACAGGGAGCCAGGGGTCACGCAGCTTGATGCCTGGGTTCCTGAGTCTTCTGGGCAGCGGTGGGAGGGAATACATTGAACACGTGGACATGTTTTTTTTCCGCTTTGTTTCTGACTGCAACTTGCCTTGAGTCTGGTGCTGTGGTTTAGCAATAGGCACTTGGCTTTCCCTCAGCTGTGAAAGTATATTCACGTACAGCCCTGTGGCTGTTGGATTTATTGGCAACTCCCACTCTCACCTGGGTCCCTCTCTCCCTCCGACGGAGATGGCTGCCTTCTTCAGCCTTCTCACCAGGCCCCTTACCCACCCCTCCATGCACTGTCCACCTCACCCCTCCAACCCAACCATCTCCCTAACCCTTGGTTTCATGCAACCCAACCCTCAGCTGGTAAGCGTCTATCCACCAGGTCTCTGTCCCAATTTATGTCCAGTTATTCTCCAGCCTTCTTGTCCACTTTTGAAGTTTTTATTCTTTTTTTTTTTTTTTTTTTTTGGTTTTTTGTTGTTCAAATTTCCCTTTACAGTAAAACTATTGAGGTGACGGCCATACCCCGCCACCTCCCCCATGGCAACATCAACTTCCTGTTCCCTGGAAGGAGCGATTAGAAAAGTCAGGAAGGAGCTGGGAACTACAGCACCAGAGAGATGACTTGACCTCTGGTGGACAAAGCAACCATCTTGGCTGGTGATTGAGGTGGCCGACGTGGTGCCCAGGGGCAGCTCTGATCTAATGGAAATGAGCTGAGAGGAAATGGGAGACGACACCCAACTGTGCACTAGAGGGCAGGAAGAGGTATCAGCTGGTCACTGTGGAAAGAGTGGCTGTTGCTAAGGACCACTGTCAGCTAGACCAGTCAGTAGGCCACCATTTTGGTCACTAAGAAGGGAGATTGTTGAGGTTGAAGGGAGTAGGAAATGGAGGATATGAGGAACAAGACAGCCATCGGGGTTACTGGGGACAACAGGTGGGTTCTTGGGGTAGTCCTATTGAGTGACAGAGATTATACTGGGATAGGGGAAGGGAAGAACAAGACAAATTGGGCCTGCCACCACAGATGGCAGTCACCTTAGCTGTCCTAAAAGCAGCACAGAGAACAAGGGAAGGGAGATCCTGGCACGTGCCACTGAACACTAGGAAAATCCTCCTCAGTCCACCCGATCTTCTTATAGTAAGTTCCAGCTTCCTCCTGAAACAGGAAGTTCTTCCTTCCCCTCCTTCTCCACAGAGTGAGAACCATCCACCTCCCCCCACCCCCCAGACTAAGCCACTTCGGGTTCCAGCCAGACCACTTCCTATTTCAGAAGTGCTACTTCCTGTCCTGGATGAAGGCACTTCCAGTTCCTGCTGCACTGCTTCTGCCACTTCCCAGGCCACTTCTGTCCGGGCCTGATCACTTCTTGTCTGGAGCAAGTCACTTCCTGTCCCAAGTGGCCCCTTCAGCATCAGACCAAGTCCACATGTGTCCCGACTGGTTCATAGTTTGCTACTGGCCACTGGACAAAGCGGGACACTTCTTCTCATGGTAGCTGTCATGACCCAACCACCCCAAATGGCTGGAGTAAGTATGCAGAGGCCTGGGGCAGGGCAGAGGAGGAGGCCTGCTGCCCGTGCCCTGAGCTGGGGTGGAGTGCCAGAGCTTTCCCCATAAGGCCCCCATTTTTGGCAGACTGAGGGGAGTGGTCAGTAAGAAAAGTCAGAAGAGGGAACTGAGGGGAGAAATGCTTTGATGCCCCCACCGTGGAGATGGGAGAGGCACAGGATAAGAAGCCAAGAGGGTATAAGGAGATACAGGGAGGAGGATGCTAGGGAAGAGGAACAGACCTAGAGACAGAAGAGAGAAAGAGAATGAGAGAGAGAGAGAAGAGAAAAGAGAAAAACAGTGAGAGGCAGAAAGAAAGAGGTGGCAACCAAAAGACAGACTGTTCCCACCCCTAGCTCTCAGTGGGTGAGGGGGACAAGGACCCTTGGGTCACGGTCAGAAGAGGGAGCTGAGTCTCTGCCCCCTCCTTCAGGGGAATAGGACCCAGGAACACAGAGACAGAGAAGGGCACACACGGCCAACCAGAGGGCAGGTGCGAGCTGGGTGGAGGTCTTAGGAAATCCTAAAAGTGGAGAAGAGGCAACAGCCAGGGGGAGCAAGGGAGCTGGTAGGGTAAAGGGGGCCGAGGAGATGCTAGAGGTGTCCCTCAAACCATGAATTAAACTGGAGGAGCACCTCCCAAAGGGCTGGATGCAGAAGAGCCAGGTTGGAGGAGCCCTCATACCTTGTAGTAGATGTTTGGAGGGCTCTGGGGGGGCCCATCCTGCACGATGTACACAGGATGCCCATAGTCGCCACTCACCTTCTCATAGTGGGGACAGAAGGGGGGGTCTGCAGCCCCACCGCCCCGAAGAGCTATCCCTAGTTCCCCAGGCTCAGCCTCCCTAGGTCCCATCCCGCCTCCACCCCCGAGGCCCAGAGACCCGCCCCTCCCGAAGGAGCCAGGACCAGGGTGGCGACTCTCCGAAGGCTTGGCCCGCCGTCTCCGCCAACACATGGCACCCCCAGCCCCTGCCACGCCCAGCAAGAGCAGCGCCAGCCCCCCTGCTGCCCCGGCCACTGCGGGCATGCTGGGAGGGGGCAGGGGGCCTTCAGCACCCCGGGAGGTTGCATTGCTGGTGGGGTCACCTGGCAGGGAAGGGGTGAAGGAGGAAAGAGGGGGAGGGGCTGAAGGAGCCACCCTGGCATCTGGACACCCAGCCTTAGGGGTCCCCATGGGCTTCCCCAGCAGTGCCCAGGCCTTTGGGGACCCCACTTCCCCTCCCCCCAATTCCCACTCAGAATCCAGGTGTGTCCAGCCCTTCAGCTCTGTGCCAAGTAGTCCTCCCCACTTCTCTGACAGCACTGATTGAAGCACTGACTTGGCTAATTAGTTCTAATTGATTCTTTTCCTCATTTGGCTTCTATTCCCCTCCCACCCTCCCATCCTCTCTTCTCCTCTTTCCTGTATCACCGCCCCCAAAACTGAAGAGGGAGGGAGAGGGTGAAGGCAGGGCAGCTGGGTCCAAGAGCAGAGGAGGCTAGGGAAGGCAGGAGGCTGGACCCCTGATTCCTACCTGCTGTGTTCTCCTTCCCGGGCTCCAGGCTGTGGGCTGCCCCTCGGTCTCTTTCCATGGGCACTTCAGACACAGGCTTTCGGGGGGCAGCCCCTCCTCGGGGACCTGGAGATGGGGAAGACCCAAGAGAGAGGGGCTGAGACAGCAGTCTCCTGACCATGATGGTACTGCCCCAACCCACCTCGGCTCTTAGGAGGTACCCCAGCCCTACTCACTTTGTCCCACTCGGAGAAGCACCTTCATGCCTCTGGTGAGGCACACACCTCCCTGCAAGCTCTCCAGGCCTTCTCGCGTCCCATCCGATGTGGCTGGGAGAGAAGAACCAGAGTGAGAAGTTGGCGCTCCAGAGTCCAGCCCCTATTCTGTCTCCATGCCCTGGCCCCAAACTACCCCAGGGTATAAGGGGTCTGTCTCTCTTGGTTCCAGTAGTCCCCTCCCTCATCTGCCCTTGATCCCAGGAGCACCTCCCCACTTGACCCTGCCCTCTGCCCAGTAGTACCAATTATGTAGTAATCGTGGTGTGAGCGGAACTCGTGGCCCCAGAGGTTAGGGCTATACTCCTGGAACTTGATGGTGAAGCGGAGATCCAGATCTGGCCGATCACAAGTGAGAAGGAGGTTGGGGGCAGGGGGTGCCTCACAGCGCCGGCCCTGGGCACCCCCTACCAGATACAGCTTGTAGAACTCATAATTAGGAGAGGAGTGGGGGCCAGGAGGCCGGGCCCGGGGGCAGAGCAGGTCTAGCCGGTCCCCAATCTGAGGGTAGAGCACGTAACCACCCTCCGCCTGGAACCTATGGGGAGGAGGGCGAGGTAGACAAGGAGAAGAGGTGTCAGAGGTCTGGACCCCAGAGCTTTGCCTCCCTCACCCCACATCCTGGCAGGACAGCCTTTGAGCGGAGAGTCTATTCTGACAGAACAGGGACTAAAGACTCTGGAAGCTCACGTCGGAAGCAGCAGGAAGCCAGGCTCAGAGGTCTCCTGCCCCTTGGTGTGCCCAAATGCACTCTTCAGCCCGCCCTCGCCACATGCACACTGCCATCTCTCGCTCCATCACCAGCCCTGTTGCCATGGCAACAGGATGCCAGTTACCAAGGAGCTGGCCTCTCTGGAACCACAGAGCCCACCCCTCCCAGGTGATTTCACTATTCCACAGCAGTCAACCATGGGGCAGAGCCTCCCCTACCCCAGGCCACCACTGAATTTCAGGGATTTCAGGGCAAATAGAGGGCAGGATGGGGGAGGGGGTATGGAGGGTAATCCAGGCCAGTGTCCCAAGTTAGCCGGGCAATGTGACAGGTGGCAAATGTCTGGTCTGACAATGGCCCTAAATGGGGCTAATGGGAACCAGGATCTGTGGGAAAGCTGCCCCAGATATTTCCCTGCTCAGTACCCCTTCTTCCCCCAGCCCCTGGTCTCACACTTCCTAGGAAAAGTGTCCTATTGCTTTGGAATGGAAGGAGTTGACTTTTCTACCCATGGCCAACACAAGCCCACATCTCCCACAGCCCAGGCAGCCCCTGGGCCAGTACAGCCACTACGTGCCGGCAACTACAGCCCCTCCCTGTGCATTAATGGTCGACAGGGTCTCAGAACTTGGTCACAGGGGATTGCTGCTTGCTACCTTCCCAGACTCCCAAATAACCCACTCCCTCCCACACAACACCCCAAAGAGCTCCCAGAACACCCTAACTCCCTTTTCTCAACTCTATCGGAATCAGCCTAACTTACATCCTCACACTGCACCTGATACTCCAACTGCTTCTGGGAGTTGGTGGGTAGGAGACTGAGAGGGGAAAAGACATTTGAGATTAGATCCAAAGAGATATGGGAGGGAGGCCAGGGCAGGGAAATAGGAGGGAAGTTGTGAAGTAAAGAGAGAAAGAAGAATATTCCTAGTTCTCCTTTAATGAGCGTATAGTAAGTTCAAACACCTCACCTCTAATCTTCATAAAAGCTGTAAGGATTGAGGATACAAACTCAGAAAGGTTAAGTGACTTGCACAAGGCCACACAGCAGAAAGCAGCAGGGCTAGGATTAAGACCTAGACTTTGATGAGTTGCAAAGCTGGCCCTCTCCCCATGGCTCACACAGCCTCCCCAGGGAAGGAGGAAGTTTTCAAAACATAGAACTCTTTTGCTAATAGGGAGTGGGGTCTGCAGGGAGGCAAGGGACCCAGATGACCTCCCAAGGGTTCTGTCCTACTCTGTGTGGCTTGAAGTTTCATCTGACCCCTGGCCTTTTTTCAGAGCAAAGCAAGCATGCCATGAAACAGAGGGTCTGGTGGAAGAGTTTGCGGCAAAGATGGGGGAGGGAGCGAAGGAGTCCTCAGGATTCCAGATGCAACAGGGAAAGAGGGGACTGTAGGGGGTTCCAGGCTTCTTCTAGAAAGAAGTCCCCAAGCCAGGAAGGCAGGAAAATCTAGTCAGGAAATTGTTCCGCCAAGGGCTCACGGACCCTCTGGCTCTGGGCAAGAGTTGGGACACAGACTGTGAAGAAGAGTCAGAAAGCCTTGGAGGAGTTGTCCCCAGAGCCCCCAAACTGAGCCCCCTTGCCTCCCATCTCCACCACTGAGTCCCTTCTGGGAAGGGAGGCACCCTGCCCTTCCTCTCAGCGCCTCAGCAGCACCTACTCAGCTGCTCTCCTGAGAGCTGACATTAACCAGGCTCCCTCTAAGCCCAGCCCCCGACACCGCACAAGTCTCCCACAAACCCAAATAACCACTCCACTGCCCTCCTAGCTACCCATGAACTTTTCAGATCCTTGCCCCTTGGGGGTCTTTCAAACTCTTGACACATGGCTATCACCACCCACATTCAGCTCTGGGTGCCACCCGTGAGTCTGGCTCCCAGGATCACCTCTGTCTGGTTACCCATCAGCTCACATCAGAGCACCACCACCCTCCCTCCAGCCTCCTCCCAGATCGGAGAACCCAGCCCCCAAAGTCCCCAAAGCTTCCATAGTCCCTGCCCAGAGGGTGTGGGGTCTCCCCAGCCCCAGCCGCTCACCTCTTATTCGCCGAATTCCAGTAGACAGGTTCCAGGCTGAGCCCAGACACCAGCCCCCAAAAACCGAGCATCAGCAGGGCCCCGACTCGCACGCCCCCCGGCCCAGAATGGGGGGCCCCCATGACCCCGCCAAGGCCTGGGGGGCGGGGCACCAACTCCCCCAAAGTCGCTCACCCCCTGGGGTGACTGCTTGGCTGCCCTGGCTATTCTGCCCCGACCACCCGGGTGGCTGATGCCCCCCGCGCTCGCACGCGGACCCGCTTCCTACTCCGCCCGCGCCCCCGCTCCGGAGCGCTCAGCCCGCAGGAGCCCTTCCAGGGGCCGTCTGCAGGCGCCCTACGCCCCCGGCCCACGCGCCAGCACCCCGGGATCTGTGAGCGGGCCTAAGTAGGGGACTGGGGGAGCCGGGGGCCGGGCGGGGGCGGCATGGGGCGCCGGACGAGGGAGCCGGGAAGGGGATGCCGAGCCGGAGCCCCAGCCTCGCCGGGATTGAGGGCAGCGGGCTAAGGGAGGAAACCAGTCCCGAGCCCAGGAGGGGGGAGTTAAAGGAGAGGCGGGGAGGGGGAGAGGATGGCGGAGGGAAAAACCGGAGCTGGAGCCCGATCGGAGCGGGCGGCAGGATCCCGCAGCCCACGCCCCCCACACCTCCCTCACCTCGCGCACCTCCCGCCCAACGAGCCGCCTCACCCTGCCGCCCCGCCTCGCTCCCCGGCGCGGTCTCTCACGCCCCCTTTGTCTCTGAGACTCTCCGTCTCTGGCTTAGTTTCTGCCCGTCTCCCCTCCTGCCCTCAGATCGCCGGAGCGGTTGGAATCTTCCTCCCTCTCAAATCCAGACAGGCTCTCGCCCTCTCCACCCCGAGGAACCCAGCCCCTTTCGCTCCCGCAGCCTCCTCCTCCCCCATCCCAAAACAACACCGCTGCTCCCGAGAGGTCTGGAGAGAATAATAATAACCTTGAGGGCTCTGCACTTTATGGAGTGGGCTGAGTTGATCGTCTCGACTACCTATGTGAAGTGGGAGGGTCAGAGCTCAAGGATCCCCATTGCAGTGATGAAGAAACTGAGGCTCAGGGAGGCCCCATGACTTGCCCAAGGTCACACTGAGAATCTGGAATAACGCTGGAAACCATACCCAGGATCCTGAACTCCCACTCCTGGGGTCCCTTTGGTCACAGCCTCCTGGACTCTTTACTGCTATCTGGGGGTTGGTGAAAGGCAAGCGATCAGAGGGTAAATTTGGGCCCTTCTTGGAGGGTTGTGGGGAGAAACTGGGCTGGGAGAGGAAAGGGAGTACCTACAACCCCAAACCCGCATTCTGCCGGAAGGGCTGTTTCCAATTATCCTGGGGGAAGGGAGGATTTGCCTTTTTGGGTGTAAGAACCCTGGCTTTCAGCACCTCTGGGCAGAGGTGACATTCCTCTCCCCTCTCAAGTCGTCACAGGCCTCCTGTCCCTTCCCTTTGATTGTGAGGTCCAGAATCAAATCCCTTACTATCTCTTCAGAGACCCCCTTCTGTGTTTGGCAAGGCGTGGGGGGGTGGGGGAGGAGAGGGAGGGAGGAGCCACTTCTAGAAATAACATACCCCCACCCCCCAAAGACAGAGCGGATAAATGGAGAAAACAGGAGACCAGTGACAGCTGCTGAATGAAAGACTCTCGCCCTTGTCCTGCATCTAACGGGAATACAGAATGTGACGTCTGTGTTTTTCGGCACCTTTACTCTTTCATGTGTGCCCTTGACTCAGGCTACTCAGTCACCTGCCTACTGGGGGAGTCCAGGGGAGGGGAGGCGGTCCTCTGGCTCCCCTTCCCCCAGAGCTGAGTAATGGTCCCTCTGCTGCTGGATGATGGTAAATAGTGTTGAGCGGGAGTGAGCGGGTGTCTTGTCTGTCACTGTCTGCACAGTCTCACACAGTCACACCCAACAGTCTGACACACAGCTCCTGCCACTCCTGTTTAGCCACACTCACCCTGACCCCTGCCGCCCCCACCTTAGGAGTGAGATTCCAAGCAGGTTCCCCCCTTCAGTTTACCAGGTTGCCTAGCAACCAACCAGTCAATGGCATGAAACCCCACCCCCACTCACTTGACTTCACACCAAGATCAGCGGCCCCATTGGCTCCTGCCTTGTCCCACCTCTCCACCCTGGTTTCAGGAAAAATATGCCAGTCCCCACTGCAGCTGGACCAGGGAGCCCACCAGTACCCATCCCAGCCCCATGTCCATCATTTGCCTCCCCAAGCAGGCACAAAGACGTTAGGATCATATCAAAGCTTTTTATATAAACTCGCCCACACCTCTGTCTGTCTCTCCCTGTCCCTTCTCGCCCTGGTGAGCATCAGAAATACCGGTGTCTGGGTCCCCCCTACACCACCAGAGCTGAAGTTGACATTCAAGGTGGACATGGCGCATGGAGAGCAGGGGAAGGTCCACCTCCTCCTCCCCCTCGTCTCCACTCTCTGTGGGCTCCGGAAACACACGCTGACCGGAGGCAGTGGCCAGCAGAGGCAGGCTCGGGTGCAGGCTGGAGGGAGAGATGCATAGTGCCTGTCAGCACCCTGAGCCAGGATGCTTGCTCCCTCAGGGATTTATCTCCCTCCCCAACCCAAGCCCCCAAATCTGTAGAAATAACTGATGACCTCACTCCATTGGTGCAGTCCTTCTGGGGTAGAAAACTCAGCACTGGCTCTGGCTTCCCCTCATGCCTAGCCCCGCTGATGTCCCACACAGAGACCGCCCCGCTAGTGCTGCCGCTCACCAGGAACTGCCCGGTCCTGGGAAGAGAGGAGAGGCTTGCTGGCATGGAGTCATCACCTCTGGGGCAGGGACCCCTCACACCCACAGGCTGGGACCCTACAGTTGGGCTCTGGTATCCCTGGGGGCATCGAGGCCCCAGGCAGGAAGGACCCAGGATCACTCACGGGTCCAGATCAAAATAAATGCGCTGATTGGTGGTCACTTCACGACTCAGGGACCACAGTGGGTGACCAGGCTGCCGGAGATCCCAGCACAGAAGCTCGGCATCCTGAGGTCAAAGAACAGGGGCTTAGAATTATTTCTACCCTCCAATCCCCCACGCCCAAGACATCCCGGCTTCCCTCAAGGTTGACAGGCACTCCTTTAGCTGGGTTGATTTTTTTTTCCCCTCACACCCATCTTCCAACACAGCACAGATACATCCCCACTCCTGGCTGCTACCCCCTTGATTGGTATCTCAGAACATGACCCCTACCTTCCGGGCTCCTGAGAAGAAGCGGTTGCCATCGGGGTGAAAGCAGAGGTGGGTGATGCCCCCTTTGTGCCCTCCTAGCAAGGCGAGAGGGGAGCCATCATCCCAGGCATACAGACCCAGGGAGCGGCCATAAGAGCCACAGGCATAGAGAGGCTGGGCTGGGCTGAAGGCGATGCAGGAGATGATGCCACTCTGGCCCTGCTTTTTTGCTAGAAAGGGAAGGAACAAAGTGGGAGAGTGGGCAAGAGCGCCCAGCGTTAACCAGGCTAATCAGAGTGCACCTCCATCTCCTGTCCCAGAGCACATGTGCTGGACTCAGTGTCTGTTGTTTTAAGCAGAATGAAAATCTTTGATGTCCCTTAGATCCTTCTATCCCCACCAAGCACCTAAAGGTCCAAGCCCCACTTCCTCCCTCTCAAACCTGTTTTTCCTTGAAGGGGTGGAAAGCTGAAGGCTTACAGGAAAATGGAATTAGCTTCACCTCCAGTTTCCCAGAGACACCAAGATTTTGGAGACCAAAAGGTACACAGCCAACAGGGCATGGGCTCAGGAGTGAACCAGCTCTTAACCCAACGGTTGACCCTGGGAAAGTTTCTTCCCCTCCCTGAGTCTGTTTTCTCCTCTGCCTACTGGGCAGACTGCCTCCCAGGGATGTACTGAGGATGACATGAGCCCCCTGGCTCACACAAAGCCCCTCTGCACATTGCACATGGCAGGGCCTTTTCTTTTCTCCTCCCTCAGGGGCTCAGACTACTTACCAAACGTGGCTCGGACCTCGCAGTCGCGGCCGGGCCGGGATGTGGAAAACACACGCACTGCCCGGTTGAAGCCACAGAAGAGCTGGGAGCCGTCGGGGGAGAAGCAGAGCGAGTGGGCTGCCGTCAGCTCATCCTGGGGGCAGGAAAGGGCTGAAAACAGGCCTAGCAAAGAGCCTCAGCCATTCCTGAGGAAGGAGAGCTGGGCCAGGATGAGCCCCGGGGCTGGGCAGGCAGGCCCTTACCAGGTGATTGTAGGAGCGAAAGGAAGCCCGGAGCTGTCCAGTGAAGGCATCCCAGATGTGGATCGGGTTCTCCCGGCTGCTGCTGGCCACGCTGAGAGAGACATGGACACTGAGGCCCTGGTGCTGTCAAAGGAAGGGGAGGAAGCCAACTGACCAGCCCTCTCAGCTCACATCTGAAGGGCACATCAAGCTTTCCTCCTCCCAAGACCCCTGGCAGCCCCTGATTCTCTCTCTCAATAGAGGGTCCCCTTGAAATGGGGGGCAGGGGACAGGCAAAAAACATCACTTACTAGGAGGTGTCTGGCTGGGCTGAAGACATCAGAGAATACCAGCAGTAATCATAGATGGTGTCGCCTTCCACCATTCGAAGGACGGGAGCCTGGACAGAGATGTGGGAATGCCTGGGTCACTGGCAGGAAAAGGAGGCCACTCGGACCTCGAGCAGTTTTATGGCAGGGGGAGACGTCTGCGGGCACTTAACCAGGCAGGAGACAGCAGATGGGGCCAACATGAAGTACAGAATCTTGACTTCAAGGACCAGCTCAGACTTTAATGTCAGATTTGAGCCACCAAAGGCCTTACAGATTTATCCTTTTGCTTTTTCAACACTTGGAGAGGAAAAAACAAGCAATATCCCAACCCAGAGACAAAGAACCAACCAACAAGACGGATATCTACCGAGAACCTCCCAGGTGCCATTTGACGGCTTTAAAAAAGTTATTCAACAGTTCAAACATGCAAAGAAGTACTGTTTTAATACTTCTTTGCATGTGCCTCCTCCACCCAGCTGAAGACACAGTCAAAACCGCTTCCCAGTGAAACTCTCCCTCAGAGGTACACAGTATCCTGAATTTATCATTTTTGTGTGTTTCTTTAGGAAGGTTTTCCTACAGAGAAAAAACAACATATAGCATTGTCTTGCATGCCTTTAAACTTAATATTAATGGTATCAAGGTGTGCGCATCCCAGCACGATTGTGAGATTTACGGGGACAGGCTGAGCTCGAATTCATACATTTTCTCTGCTCCACAGCACTTCACTCACCCATCCTTTCCCTGCTGACAGTCACTGATGTTTTTCCAAGTTTTGGCGAGTGTGCTTTAACATTCTGGTACACATGTGGGAGGGTTTCTCTGCAGTTTCTGCTACAGAGGGAAATTACTGGGCTCCACGGTATGCGCTCTGCCAACTTTACTAGATCGTGTCACATTTTTTCCCAAAGTGCTCATCCGGACTCACTCTGCCCTCAGCAGCATGTATGAGTGCCTGTTGCTCTGCCTCATCTTGATGTTGCCAGACTTTCAAATTTTTCTCAATTTGAAGGCTGTGAAATGGTATTTCATTACGATATAAATTGGCATTTCTCGTTACCAGTGAAGTTAAGACAGTTTTCTGTTTAAGGGCATCTTTTCACAGTCTTGCTCAGTTTCTTCTAGGCTGTTGTCGTTTTCTTACTGACTTGAAGGAAATCTTTAAATCAATTGGATACCAGTCCTTTGTCAGTTATCTGCTGGCCCTGGCAGTGATGTCACCTGGCCGTGACTCTTTAGGGTCCACTTCTCCCCTCTGAAGCCTTGCACCCTACTGCCTGGTGGCAAACTCCACCTGGGCATCCCATAGGCTCCTCAGACTCAATGTGTCTGGAAAAGACCCAGCCTCTGCTGCCTTCAAACCTGCTGCTCCCTTGGGCTCCCCAGCCACTTTTTAAGCCTGAAGTCTGAGCACCTTGACAGCTACTCCTCTTCACCCCCTTCCCTCTTCTGGTCCAACGCACAGCCAGATCTTGCCAATTCCACCTCTGAGGTTCTCTTGAATCTGCCCCCTCGCCTTCATTTCCATGTGACGCCACTGCCTTCTTGCTGACATTTCTACACGTTCCCCAGGGCTTCCTGCACCCCACACTCCAACCTGCCCTTCCAGTTTCCACTCTGCAGTCACATCGAGGCGTTAGAGATCTTCTTAAATTGGATTCTGCACAGCGTCACTCTCCAGCTTAAAACATCTCAATGACTCCCCAAAACCCTCAGTATAAAACCCAATCTCCTTACAAAGCCTTCTCTTACCAGGCATCTACCCCACACTCCACTCTCAAGGCTCATCTGTGTTCACTCCTGTGAAATCTCCAAATTCCATCATCCTGACTCTCAGTTCCTAGAAGGTGCCACCTTGCTACACTCCTGAACTTTGGGCTTTCATGCACACTAGTCTCTGAGTCTGGAATGTTCAGCCTTCACTTTCCCCAACAACTCCTCCTGGCTGAATCCTAATCATCCTTTGGGTCTCTTAGACACTTCCTCCCCTGAGAAGCCTCCCAGACCCCTCGAGCTGAGCCAGGTGCTACGCTCCATGTTCCCAGAGCCCTCTGTGCCCTTCACGATCTAGCTGAGAAGACAGGAATCAGGTCTGCCCTGCTCACCACTGTTTCCCCAACACCTAGTGTATAATCAGCAGTCAACAGACAATGTATTCATGGGAAAGTGGAAAACAGGAGACTGTTCCAGTAACATACGGCTCAAAATAATTGGACCTTGAATTAAAACAGGGGCAGTGGAGTGAAGTAGATGGATTATACAGATCAGGTGGACTTAATGGGATTTGGTAATTAACTGGATGTGGGGGTTAGGGAAAAGGAAGATTAAAGGATGAGACTCTGGCTTCTGGTGTGGAAACCTGAGATCACCAAGATGGTGGAAGGACTTAGGGTGCACAGGAGGGCCATGAGGTGCCAAGGTCTTCCGGTGAGTTAGGGAGAAGCAAACAGCATAAGCCTCAAAGGCCAAGTTTTTACCAAGAGAAAAAGCAATTATCTGAATATTGTATTTGAAAATAAGGACACCCCGTCCCCCACTTCAGATCTGTAGGGCACAGAGGATGCACGCTCTCCCCTGGAGAGGGCGACAGGAAAGTGAAGGTCTCAGGCAAGAGCCACAGGGTAGGGAGAATACTCAGGGAAGACGCAGGGGAGTTAGAAATAGGAGTTTCAGAAAGCTCTGTGACAAGGCAGAGAAGGGAGGGGAGGAACTGGGAAACTGCTAGGAAGAAGTAGGAGACTGATGTGTGAAAATGCCCAAAAATATCTTCCCCCAATTTCCCCACCTATATAGATTTTTATCCATTTCCATACTAAACATGCAGACATTAAAAATGAAAATACCTAATGAGTGAGGTTGTGATAAAACTGGTACTCATACTGCCAACAGCAGTAATAAGAAAAAAAAGTAGCAGTAGCACAAAAATCTTTTGAAAAAAATTGACTACCTGTATCACAAGACATATCAAATATGCTGATACTCTCAAACCTAGCATATTTCTTACTTATAAAATGTATCTGTGTCTGAAGAATCTCCATCAAAACACAGAGATGTTCATTGAAAAATAATTTATGATATAACAATCCTGGAAACAACCCTAAAGTCCAAAACAGGGGAATAGGTAAGAAAATTATCATAGGCACTCAGTGCAATATCATATACCATTAAACATGGTAACTGTGAAGACTGGAGCACCATGGAAAACATTTACGGTACGATTGTTAAGAGAAAAAAAAAATTGCAGTATACAAAACCATCTACCATGGGATTAAAACCACACAGAAAGCTTCAGTACTTGGACAGAGCTTAGGAAGACTCTAGAAAAACTCACAAGGGCTGAATTTTGTAGCATGGAGGGTAATGATGAATCTTCCTTTTTTAACATTCTCATTTCTCTCTTTATTTAAAACTTATTTTTATTTTACTTTTTATAATGGAAGTACTGGGGATTGAACCCAGGACTTTAGGCATGCTAAGCAGTCGCTTTACCACTGAGCTATACCCCCACCCACTAGCATTCGCATTTCTCTTACAGGAGTTTGTGCAATATTCAACCTCTCACATCTCCAGCCTCTAAGCATCCCTGCTCCTGAACTCTTTCAGGCTGTCTGCACCACGCCCACCTGGCCCTGGTTTCTGGACACCACTGGTTTCTGTACCAGGAACCAGGGCTAGGAGTCCCTTACAGCTTGAACAGAGAACTCACATGTCTGCAGCCACCTCCGCTCTCACAGAGCTGCATGTTAGGCAGGCGTTTAGGACCATGCCCGGAACTGGGCACCCTTCTTTCACCATCGAGACCTGCACTCCCACTAACCTCAGGCACTAGAGAAGTCCCAGTCTTCTGGGTCATCTAGGTTCCCTATCACCTGTCTGCTACTCAACACACGCCTTTATCAGCTCCAACCCCACACTCCTCCCAACCCCTCCTCCCCCCCAAATCCTTCCCCCTTGGCCCCTGAAATTCCTACTGCAGCATCTTAAAAACTCCCTTGTTTCACATCTTCTCAGAATGCTCCGTCCATCCACCTAGACTTGACCAACCCTCGCTGACCCTGTGGCCTTCTCAAGCTGAAATGCCTTTAATTCTCACTCCTCTCCCCAGTACAAACCTCAAGGACTGGAGGTGAGTGGATGTCAACCACTTGTTCCTTACTAGCATTTCCAAATCCTTCCACCTCCCCAACTCTACCTCCTCTGCAGTTCTGCCAGTCAGACTAGCTCCTCCCTTTTGTCTCTCTCCCTCAGTCACTGAGACTTTCTCTCCTGGGCACTGTCTCACTGCCCACACTGATATTCCTGTTATTCCTGCTGACTTTGAACTTGCTGTTCTCTCTACCCATCATATTCTTCGTCCAAATATCAGGCTGGCTCACTCCCTGACTTTCTCAGGTCTCTCTGCTCCAATGTCACCTTAGTAGTGAAGCCTTCTCCGACCACCCCCTTTTTAAAGTTGCAATTAATTCCCCCAGTCCTCCTCTCTGCTTCATTGTTCTCCATGGCACTTGTCAGACAGATATTTTACTTTGTTATTTCTTTATTGCCTGTTTCCCACACTAGAACAGAAGCTTCATGAGGACAGGGACTTGTGTCTGTTTTGCTCCCGACTGATCCCCAGCACCTAAAACAGGCCTGGCACATAGAACAGGCTCAAGGAAAATGTGTCAAATGAATGAATCAATGAGAGAATGAATGAAAACATCCCACACCCTGGCCTCTGCCATCCTTTGGCTTCCTCAGCACTCACAGCAGTGGCCTTCACTCTGCACCCGCCGCCCCTTCCCACAATCGAGTCATCACCACAACCCCCAATCCACTCAGCTCCCTTGCTCTGCTGTATCTACCACAACAATTGTCCAACTCCATCAAAAACCCATTTACAGTCGGTTTTCCCACTCATTTTACATTCTGATCAACCATGACAGGCACACCCCCGTAAACACCCTCAAAACCCCCCAGGTCTTTCTCTCCCAGCAAACCCCAGCCAGACCTCCCAGCCCAAGCTTGCACTCAACTAACACCAAGGACAACCAGTGTGTACTGCACACTTACTACAGGCCAAGCACTGTTATAAGACTTTACACTAATTCTTCTCATTCTCAGCACAGCTCTGAGGTGGGTCCTATTATCCTCCTCATCGTAAAAAAGAGAAACCATAGTCAGCTGTTGGGGAAAGATGCACAGCCATGCCCACCAGTCTCACTTTAAGTGGCTGACACAAATTTCCAGTGGGCACTGAGCAAAGAATAGCCATACTACCACATTCCATGGTGGTTTTGATTTTCTCCTCCCCAGGACTGATCGTTTCACATCTGCTCTCTCCCTGCAAACCTCTTCCTTCAGCTGGTAACTTCCCTTTCTGCTCCAATGAGCAGCCAAGAGACAGAGATACCCCAGTCTTCCAACAACCAAATTGCTGGCTCTGACTGCATCCTCTGCCCTCCCTCCTACCGCGAGGAAGGATTCTGCCCCTATTAAAGTCCAGTCCACCAATGTGCTCTGGACCATCTTCACCCAGCCACAGAGACTTTCACCCCCACCTCTCTCCTCCAGCAGTAATTCTTCCCTCTCTACTGGGTTATTCCTGACCTCACAGGAGCATCCCGTTAGTCTTTCTTTAGCCCCACATTCCCTCTGGTCACCATTCCATTTCTCAGCTCCCTTTCACAGGAAAACACTTTTAAGGAATTGTTTCCTCCACCCACTCTAATCGACTTCTGCCTCCGTCCCTTCTTTCAAAGTGCTCTTGTCGAGGTCACTGAGATCTTCTTGGGTCATTCTCTAAATTTGCCCTCACTCTTAACAGTGTCAGACATGACTCTTTGCCTCCACTTTTGTGATTTCTCCAGCATCCACCTCCACAGGCTGGGGCGCTCCAGGCTCTGCACAAGCCTTTCCTCATCCATCTACCCTCTCGTGAGATTGACAAGACACCATCGACAAGACACCATCAACATGCTCTCCCACTTCCAAAGTATATCCCTAGCGCCCTTCTCAAAGTCTCCCCTCAGCTTTACATTCCACATTTAAGGGACCTAAAAACCTTTGACTTCTGTCTCAATACCTCTTCATATCCTGTGAGTAAAATGCACCCCCATCCACCCCATTGATTTCCAAGTCCTATGAAATATACTTCAAATCCACCCACATCTCTCTCTTCTGACACCACTCTAGCCCACGCCAACATCATTTCTCGCCTGGCCCATAAGTGCATCCTAATGAGTCTCCACTCTTGCCCACTCACAATCCATTCTCTCAACTTCAGCCATCATTTCACTTTTCTCTTTTAAAACTCTCCCATGGCTTCCCAAAGCACTCCAAATGCCCTACCCACAAGATCCACTTCTCCATCCTGACCACACTTTCCGCCCACTGGCCTCAGTCCAGGCATATTGGCCTTCTTTCTGTTCCTTGAATACACAAAACTCTTTCCCAGCTCTGGGTCTTTGTAGCATCTTTGCCTCTTCCTGGAAAGCTCTCTCTACAGCTCTTCATATGACTGACCTCGTCATTCCTCACATCTCAGCTCAAATGTCTCCTTTTCAGGAGCCCCTCTCTGACCACTTTATCTAAAGTGCGATCCTCTAGGTAACCTCTTCTCATTCTGTTTCCTTCACAGCATGTCTTACAATCCATAGTGAACTTCATTACTCATTCGTTTACATGTTTGCTGTCTATCTCCCACCCAAGAAAGCAAACCAGCTCTTCATCTGTCTCATGTATCACTTTATCCCAACACCAAACACAGTAACTAACCTACTGGTAGTCATTCAATAAATATCTGCAAGTTAATTAAAAACTACAGTGAGAAATCCACTACTCTTTTACAGAAAACACATATTCCTTACTAAAGAACGACAAACATCTCTTTAAATCATTTTAGAATTCAGGGCAGAAAATGCTACCTGGGGAAACTCATGGTGAAGAAACATCCTGCCTGTGAACAGGAAACATGTGGACTGTACTTTCTCCACCCCCAGGAAGGTCTTAAATGTGCAGTGCCTGATGAAGGGGCAGTTAGCCCCTACCCTTACCATTTCTGCATATTCCAGCGGCTCCCCCTCACTGTACAGCTCTGGGGGCAGGTTATAAATCCGCAGGATGTTATCTGCACTATTGGTCAAGATGCAGGAACCATCAGGGGCCCTAGGAGTAGGAAAGAGAAAGCTGGACAGACCTATATTTTCCAAGTGTAGGGCTCCGGCTAAGCTCATCTCTGGGATAGGTAAGCACCCTCAAGACCCTGAGGGAAGTAAAAGACACACAGTCCTAGATGAAATTTAAGCTCAGTCCAAGAGGAATTCTTACTCCCTCTCCCACCATGGTGGATCCTTCTCCCAGATAACTGGGCTGTTTTAAGCTGGACGTCCTGGGCGTGATTTTCTCCCTGCCCAGTTATCCTTACTTACCACTTACAGCCTTTCAAAAAGTTCTCAGGTTGGGTGCTGAACTCTGACCAGGAACCACTGAGAAACCGAGGCAACTGGGAGAAGTGGTAGTTCCAAGTGCTGGAAGGAAGACAGGGAGTACAACAAACCTGGATCGCCAAAGTGGAAATGGGCCTGGAGAAGTGGGGCGGGCGGATAAGGTATATCTCACACTTCCAATCTCCTCGGATTCCTGAGCCAACTGCATCACCACTTACGTGTATCTCTCATCCTCCGGAGCAGGTTCCTCAGGCACACCTTCCACGTCTTCTCCGGCCCCCAACTCTGGCCTGTTCGTTTCTTCTGCAGGAAGGTTCGCATTTTCATAAAGTTCTTGCTCCTCCATTCGAGGGCTCAACTCACTAGGAATACCACACCCTGTTTCCAGGGGAGTGGAGAGAGAAGCCGGGTCCCCCTCCCCCAGCTCCTGGGCCACAGCTGAGCCAGCCATACTATCTGGGGACATCCGGAGCGGATCATCCCCATCGGGTGGTGGTGGTGGCATCAGTTCAGGGTCTGTATTTTTATCCATCGGGGAAGCCTGAGGAGAGAGACGGTCTGGAACTGGGTCCTGGTCTGAAGGAAGGCAGTCCGGAGCTAACAGTGGCGCCTCCGGTGTCTTCATACTGCAGAGAAAGCGCGGCAGACATTGGCCGCGGCCAGGCAACTCTCTTCCTGCCGGCTACCAGCTGCCCGGCAAGGCCGAGACTGCTTCAAAGTTCGCAAGGATCGGGACGCATAACTGGAGAAACCCACCTGTGCCTTCCTTCTGTTCCCGGGAGGGGGCCAGAAGATACCCCCTCCCCCGGAAGACTAGGCTAACAAGCGTGCAGCAATTAATGGAAAGCACAACGTTCCTCAGCCCTGTGGGTCGCTACGCACCACCTGCTCTCGCGGGATTTGGGCCCATCTTTCGATTGGACCTCGGTATCCCGGATCAGATTTCGCGGGCCACCCACGGAGGGGCGGGGCAGGGGCGTACCAGATCACGGGGTATCGTTCCCATCAAGCCCCGGGGCTCCTAGTGGCTGCTGGGAGTCGTAGTCCGAAAGCTTCTGTTTGGGCGAGAAGTGCCTGCGCTCCCCCTGCCGTCTTGTGCGGTCATTCTGAAAGCACCTACTCCCATCCCCAACCTGCAGAGGGCGCTAGCGCCATATTTCATTTTACAGGTTTTGACTCTTGCATCTCATTCGCTAAATTCCTCAGACTTTCATCTCTTTTCATTCATTCAGTAAGTACTTATTATTGAGCTCTTACTTGCTACCCAGTACTGTACTAGGCACTGGGAAACACAACAACAAGTAAGATAGTATATAAGATCCCTGTGTACTTAAGGCAAAGAACAAATCATTTCAGAAAACGATAAGGGCTGTGAAGGAAATTAAATAAGATAGTGTGATATAGCGTATCTAGGAGTGTAAGTTAGACTGGGACATTAAGGAAGACCTTCCTATAAGATGACATTTTAGCTGATGAGTAAAAACTCTCTAGCTATCTAGGAGTGTTCCAGGCAGAGGGAATATCAAGTGCAAAGGCTTTCTTCCTTTTATCTTCTATTTGACACACTGGCAGAAGTCTTCCAAGATGGTTTCCACCAATTCTGCCCTCCTGGCTCTGGTTTGTCGAACTTACCCATCCCGGTCTGTAGCTACCGTACCAATAAGGCGAGAGTCCTGACTCTCCCCACACCCTCCTCTCCTACTCTCCGTTCCCATCGCCTCCGCCCTCAGGGTAATTACTTGCCCTTACTTGTCATGGCGACTGTCCAGCTTTGTGCCAGGAGCCTCGCGAGGGTTGCTGGGATTGGGATTTCCCCCTCCCATGTGCTCCGGACTGGCGCTAAAAGTTTTGAGCTCCTCAAAAGTCCAGAGCCACCATCGTGTTCGCAGGTAGCCTCTGGGCTCCGGGGTCACCTGGCGTCCGGTCTCGGAGCGTGCATCCCAGGACGGTGACACGCTCCCCTGAGCTTCGGGTAAGCTCTTCACTGAGCCTGATGAGTCCTCTCTGAGTCACGAGATTTCCGCTCCGTGAATTTTCAGCTCGGTGAAATAGAGGGGGCTGGGGGTGGGGCATTGGGGTCTTAGCGATTTTGGAGGGAATGGAAGCTTCGCTAGCCGCACCAGCCAAGGAATGCAATGTTAGGAGGCCTGCGTGCAGATGATGGGGGTGTTAGGACCAGCCGAACTCAAAGCTGAACATCTGGACCAGGGAGAAGGGCTTTGGGGAATCTTGAGCCGGCCTAGGGGGTTCTTACCCCAACCGCCACCATCACCCCCATCCCAGGGCTGGTGTGGGGGACCCCGAAATAAGACGCACAGAGCATCAGGGTCTGAGATTTTCAGATCTCGGAACTTTCGGGTTTCATGGCTCTAGATTTTAAAGCCTATGGAATCCCAGTGGGACCTCGGGTTCCATTCCGAAGTGGTTATTCGAGGAGATCCGGGAAGTCCAGGCTGCTAAGGTCCCATTACTTCCGGACCTTTGTCCTTCCTGGAGTGATCTTTCCAACTGGCCCCAGGCTCCGCTAGATGGAGAAAAGCCAATTAAACACTATATGTTGTGGAAATTGGACGTGCTAAACAACAGGTTTGCCCGCGAAGCCCAGAAGGACTAAACCGGCCTGAAAAGGCCAGGGAGCCTTGTTATTGTTTGCCTCTACTTTTACATTTATGCCGCTTGCAAGAGCATTTCCGGTTTCTTTTTTTCGGAGCAGCCCACTAGTCACCCGATGTAAGGGAAGTAGAGGAAAAGTCTTCCAGACGGGTTCCTATTACTTGAGGAGGGGGGCTGCTAACCTCTTTCTTTTTTTTCCTTCCTGAAGTACTTAGTTACCTCTTTCGGAAAGGAAGAGGGGTTTGTTTTGATGCAAACCGCAATCCTTCCCCCCCGTTTGAATGGTGTGCTCCATCCCGGTGGAGGGCTGTCCTAGTGGACACTACCATTGCGTGGGACGGTTTTTGTTTTTTTTTTTTTAGGTGTCAGAGGGCAAACCCTGGGTACTCAAGAATGAGTACATCTGAGAATTAAACGATAAAAGAGTATAACGATGGGCCATTTGTCGTGGCGGAGAAGCAGTTTCTTCTGTATCCGGCTTTGGGTTGAGCCATCCCCATTTGGGACGCAGAGTGAACGTCGTGAAAGCGGAAGGGGCGGGCCTTGGAGAGGGGCGTGGCCCGAGGTCTTGAGTGCTGGCCTCCGGTCCCAGCTAGTTCTTGCCTGCTGGGGGCGGCTGGCCCCGCGCGATGTGTAACCCCAATCGGTTTCTCCCGCATCCTCATCGTTTAGGGCGCGGTGACGTACCACGCACCTGCTCCGAACCGGACACTATTCGCGATACTTACGAGCGTCTTTCTACACTGCGGTAGCGTTTACAACCACCGACTATCAAAATACAAATTTCTCATGCTGCTTCCCAGTCTGTATCTGACCCGACCCCCACCTAATTTAGATTTATGTCTCCAAGGGTTAGGTTTGTCTGTTGGAGAACTTCACATAAATGGAATTATACAGTATGTGCTCCTTTGTGTCGGGCTTCTTCCCATCAGCATAATATCTGAAATTTCACCCGTTTTATTGCATGTATCAGCGGCTTATCCGCACTTTCCTCTTTTCAGTTAATATATCCCATTGGATGAATAAACCATCGATTGTTTAGCCATTCTCTTTTTGATGGAGGTTTGAGTTGTTTACCGTTTGGGATTATTTTAAATAAAGCTGTTATTAACTTTCTTGTAAAATTATTTTTGTGGTCATATGTTTCTATGTTTCTTGGATAAATTCTTAGGAATGGAATTGCTAGGTCAGAGTGAGAAGTAGATCTATGTATTTTTTAACTCTATTAAAAGGTTCTAATTTTTCAAAGCGGTTGTACCATTTTACAGTTCTACCAGCAAGATAACATCCTGTCTCATTATTTGGTTTGTCGATTTTACTCATGTGGTATCTCATTGTGGTTTTAATTTGCAGTTTCTTTGTTAACTACCTGAAACAGTTTGCATGTGCTTGTTGGCCATGTCTGTGCCATATGTGAAATGGCTATTCAAGTCTTTTCCCCATTTTTAAAATTGGTTTATTTGCTTTCTGTATTATTGAGTTTTGGAGTTATTTGTATATTCTGAATAGGAGTCTCTTTTGTCAGATACGTGAGTTTTCTCCTGACTTCTTGCTTGCCTATATAACAGCTCTTAAGAGGAGCAGAAGATTCATCTTTTTTCTTTTAACTATTTGCTGTGACCTCTTTAGGAAATCATATCCCAAAGTCCCAAGGATATTCTCTAGTACTTTCTCGTATATTTTCATCTAGAACCTTTGTAGTTTTAGGTTTTACGCTTAGGTCTATGAGCCTTGATTGACTGATTGATTAAAAGTTTTTTTTATGATGTGACATCAAGATAATTTTTTTCTTATAGATATCCAGTTGTTCTAGCTCCACTTGTTGAAATAGCTTTCCCTTACTGAGTTGCTTTTGATTGGTTCATTAATATTTCATGGAGTTATTGTTAGGTTTAGGTTTAAATCTGCTGTCTTAGTGCTATTTGCTGTGTGTCTTCTTTGTTCTTCTCTTCAAACATCTGAGGAAGAAATGATAGGAATCTCACATAAACTCTTCCAAGATATAGGGGAAGTAACACTGCCCAATTCATTTTATGAGGCCAAAATAATCCTTTTACCAAAACCAAACAAGGGCATATTACAAGAGAAGGAAATTTGGACCAGTATTCCTTTTAGCATATATATACAAAAATATGACAAATTTTAGCAAATCAAGCCTAGTAAAATATAAAAATGATAAATATATCTTGCCCAAGTGGAATTTGTCCCTGGACTGCAACATTTTCACATAGAAAAATAAATGTAATTTGCCACACTGACAGATGAAAGGGTAAAAATTAGATGATCAGTTTCAATCAATGCATAAAAAGCAGTTGACAATATGCAACACCTATTCATGATTTTAAAAAGAAAGAAAAGAAAAACCAACCTCCTAGCAAACTAGGAAAAGGGAGACTTACTCATTTTAATAAAGGGCACTGGCAATCAAGTTACCATGAACATACATAGTAGTGACAGGTTGATTGCTTTTCCTCTAAGATCAAGAACTAGAAAAGGATTCAACTCTCACCACTTCAGCACTGTAAACTGGAGGCAAGAAAAAGAAATCAATGTAACAGTTGGAAAAGAAGAAATAAAGCTGCTTTTTGTGTACATAAAAAGTCCTAATAGAAAATTCATTTAACACTATTAGAACTAATAAGTGATTATAGCAAGGTTACAAATTTCAAAGGCTATATACATAAATTGTATTTTTATATAATAGCGACTTTGAATCTGAAATCAAAAAATGAATTTTAAAAACAATGCTGTTACAATAGCATCCAATAACATGGCATACTCAGGGATAAATTTAACCAAAGTTGGACAAGAGCTCTGTATTGAAAACTACAAAATACTGCTGAGAGAATTTAAGGAAGATTTAAATAATGGAGAGATACCATACTTGTAGATCAGAAACTCAAGAGGTGTCAGTCCTCATCAGAATTATTTAATTCAATCCCAGTCAAAAATCCTACCAGCCTTGTTTGTGGGAACTGACAAATTGATTCCAAAATGAAGAGAGTAGTAGAAAGTTGGAGATCTTAAAATACTTAAGATTCTATAAAGCTATGGTAGAACAACAACCAATGAATATAGTTCGTTGACAAATGATTGTCTCCGAAGGCACCAAAGTGAATCAGCAGGGAGAGGGAAGCTTTTTAACAAATGGCCCTGAAACATCTGGAGCTGAAAAATGAACTTTTACCCCCACCTCACATCATACACAATAGTTAACTTGAGGTGGTTAATAGACCTAAACATAAAACTTTTGAGAAGAAAATACAGGAAAATGTCTTTGTCTTGGTAGGGGTGGGTTACAGAGCTGCATCAAAATTTGTCACATTTTGTCATCAAAAATGGTATGATAGCATTTCACCGTGTGTGTGTTTTACCTCAGAAACATTGGTGGGGTCGTGGGGAGTGGCTCAAGTTATGCATGAGATAATAAAGGCGGAATGTTGATTATTCTGGAAGCTGTGTCATGGGTATCTGGGGATACGTTATTCTCTTTACCTTTTTATATGGTTAAAATGTTCCATAATTTTTATTTTACCTTCTTAGATTTTTTTTTTATTTTAAGAAAATAAACAGGTACAAACAGGTACAATAGTAACATAACATATATCCCCACCAAATAGTTTTTAAGTTTTTCTTTGTTAATAAAGCTAAAAATTCTTTGATTAGATCCCCAGTGCCATAAGCAGACATCCCCTCCTGTCCCTGGACCATCACTACCATAGGTTTTGTGAATTTTTATTCTTCTTGCCTATCTGCCATACTTGTGTGTGTGTGTGTGTAAATTAATAAGCAATCGTCGTTTTATATTTTTAATTTCCATAACCTACTTCTATTATTGTGTTTTGCTTTGTTTCTTGCGAATTATATTTTCACCCAACATTTCTGAGCTACATCTGCTTACACATACACATATAAATTCATTTCCTGAAACTGCTGTAGTAAATTTCTCTTGTAAGTGACTACACCACGTGTCGTTTACCTATTCCCTACTGAAGGGAATAGTAAGGTGGTTTCTTGTCATCCTCCCTTAAGAGCAACTATGACATGAACGTTTTCGTGCAACTCTTGCTGCCCATGCAACCTTTTTTCTAAGGAGTCCACCTAGAAGTGGTTTTGCTGAGTAGTAAGATGTGTTTTCAGTGTTACCAGACGCTGCCTTATTTCTTCCCAGAATCAATTTTTCTTTCCCAATCACAGTTTTCAGCACCCCCCCCCCGAAAAAAAATTTTTTTTAAACACCAGACTCTGGGTGAAGTCAGTCAAGCACAATTATTTAGAACTTGGGTGTGGCTTCAGACAGCCCAGGTGCACATCTTTGGCCCTGCCCCTTGGGGGCTTTCTGAGCCTGGGTAAGTGACTTAATTCTTTTAACCTCAGTTCTCTCCTCTGATGATAGTACCTACCATACTGACTTTTTGAGAGGATTAATGAGATAAGCCGCTGAAAGCTGAGGGCACGGTTAGGATCTATATAAACAGCAGCCATTGTTATGATAGTGGTCAAACCTGCCCCTCCTGCGAGTCCCAGCTGAATTTGTTGCCTTCCCACAAGGACTGCCTGTGTAAATGTTCTGCCTCCCCAACCATTTGGAGGGTCTGGTTCAGCTTCTGACAATTTAGCATCATGATCCCTGGATGTTCGTACCCATGGGAAGTACCTGCTCTGAAAAGGTTTCCTAGAGAAAGAAACATTGAGAATTTAGCTGCTAACCAAAGAATGAGGAGCTGTCTCCCTCCTGGCATGTGTACTGAACAGAGTTGCCTGAGGGAGGCGAACCAGCACTAACCCCAGGCAGGACCACAAAAGCCCCACCCGCTCACAAAGTTCTCACTCTGGAATAATATTACAGAATAAACAAAACTGAAATGATCATGTAAAGAGAAGCATTTATTGAGCTCTTAGTATGTGCTAGGCAGTCTTCTCAAATCTTGATATTTCTCATAAGTAGGGCACTATTTTAGAGCAAAGGACACTAAGGCACAGAGAGGTTAAGCAACCTCCCAAAGTTACACAGCTATTATAGTTGGTAAACTTGGGATGCAGACCTAGCCTATCTGCTCCAGAGCCAGTGTTCTGCAGGGGAGCTTCAAGATAAGTGAAGTTATGCAGCAAATTTCAATGGCAATACAAAAACAAACCAAAAAATGACAATACAGCATCCAACCCAGGGCGCTTGACTTCTGAGCCCTGTCTGTTTACACGAGTCTCCCTTCCATAAAAGTCTTAAAAGTTATTTTGATCATCAGTCTTGCGGGTCGGGGACCCCTGGTCCTTGACCCCAAGGCAAATGTTTGGGGTCCCCCTGCTATCCCCTCTAGCCTTCCTCCATACACAATCATAGTCCATCCTCCCTCAGCGTTGGGAGCTGTGATAAGTGGCCCTCTGCCAGCCTCTCAGTTGGCGGACTTACATCAGCTAAAATCTGCACCTCCACGCTTAACTGATTACAAAAGAGAGCTCTGCAGAGTAGTCTGTGATGAAGTAAGCGTCTTAATCCTAGACATTTGAACAGTCATTTTTCGTAAAAGCGCCTTCACTCAACTGTGTGTACCACGTGCCAGTCACTTAACTTCTCTGAGACTCACCTGTCAAGAGGCAAGAGTGGTTATCTGGTTATCGGGACAGATAAGATAACCCACATGAAAGGATTTTGCAAACTCTAAGTACATAAGAAGGCAGGCCCTATATCGAGGTAAAGGTGCAGGTGAAATGTTAAGGGCGATTAGAAAAGAGCTGCTCGCCGGGGGGATGTTTGTCAATGCCACTGAGACAAAAAAGTTGGTGGGCAGGTATAGCTCAGTGGTACAGTTTGCTTACCGTGCAGGAGGTCCTAGGTTCAATCCCCAGTACCTCTGTAAATAAATAAATAAAAACAAACCTCCCCCCACCAAAAAAAAAACCCGTAAGTATTACGAACATGGACTTTTGCAGCATGCATGTTTTTGAGCAAAGCTGATGACAAATTTGGCGTCAAGAAAAATGGCCTAGGAGATGAGACGGTGGTGGCATAGCCCAGTGCGGGGCCCTGGCCCAGGCCGCAGCCACCCCTCCATCCCCCTTGCTCCCCTGACTGCTCATAACCAGCTCACAGCCTGGACAACAATTCACTTATTTACCACAGTTACTGAGCCTGACCAGGTGCAGGGCATTATGCTAGTAACTGTGGTGAACAAGACAAATTCCCTGCCCTGAGGAAGTGTATATTCCAGTGGAGGAAACTGACAAAATGAGCAAGAAAAGGTATCAGGTAGTGTATGTACTCTGAGAATTAAAACCGGGTGACCTGAACTAAAATAATGTGACAGAGTTTGGCTGGCTGGCTTTGACTGAGAGGTCTGGGAAGACATCCTGGCTGAGGTGTGACACTGACAATGAAGTCTCAGTGAGAAGGAGCTTAGCCTGTGGCGATGGCAGGACCCGTGTTCCCAGTAGAGGGAAGCACCAGTTAAGTGAACTGGGGGAGTGTATGATGAGCAGGGAGGGGCAGCCATTGGGGCCCAAGCATCAGAGAAGGGAGAGGGTGCTAGAAAGTGAGATCAAAGAGGTAGACGGGCTGGGTTGAGGGGTTTGTAAGGCAGGGATGAGGAGCCGTCCTAAAGGACAGGGTGGAGAATGTGGGGGTCAAGGGAGGTATCTTCCCCCAGATGGAGTGAGTGGGCTGAGAGTTGCTTCATCTTGATGACAGCAAAGGAGTGCAGAAACAGAGTACACATTGAGGAGCGCTTGTGGATTCCATGGTGGGAGGTTGGAAGTTCCTCTCTGGTTGTCTTTTTCCGTCAAGGGAGTATGTGGTGAGGGTTAGGCGCAGCCTGAGTTATGAAGGAGCAGCCCTGCTCCTCTGGAAGTCAGGGGGTGGAGGGAGTCCCTCCTGCCTCAGGGCCAGGTGACCCAGGTTGCGTGTATCTTGGGCTAGATCCCCACATTTCTCCACACAGCGGCCACACTGCCTTCTGAGGAGCTGACATGGAGGAGTCGCAATCAGAACTCGGCGTGGAGCCCCCTCTGAGTCAGGAGACGTTTTCAGACTTGTGGAAACTGTGAGTGGGGGTCTTAAGAGCGGGACAGGGTGTGGCCTCTAATAACCTTGCCCCAGCCCCCTAGTAGAGGCTGGTGGGAAGCAAAAACCAATACTGACTGCTCTTGTCTTGCAGGCTACCTGAAAACAACCTTCTGGTAAGGACTGCAGTGTGGGAAGGGCCCAGGGGCTGTGGGGCCGGGGGAGCTGGGAACCTGACCTGCTGACTCGCGTTTCTCCTTCTGCAGTCCTCTGAGCTCTCCCCAGCAGTGGATGAACTACTCCTGTCCCCAGAAGTTACCAACTGGTTGGATGAGAATCCAGATGAAGCCCCAAGAATGCAAGAGCCTCCTGTCCCCGCTGCCCCCGCACCAGCCACCTCCTGGCCCCTGTCATCCTTTGTCCCTTCGCAGAAGACCTACCCTGGCAGCTACGGTTTCCGTCTTGGGTTCCTGCATTCTGGGACAGCCAAGTCTGTAACCTGCACGGTCAGTGGCCCTGAGGGGCTGGCTTCCATGGGATGATTCGATTCCTGGTCCTATCGCCCAGGGTTTTTCAGTTCAGAACTTTGGGATTCCTCTTCAGCCTCTGGCTTTGTGTCAGTCTTTCTACATTGTACCTCTTTAGTCTGTGGCCTTTGACCCCAGGTCCAAAGTTGAATTTTCCCCCTTAACTTTCATCCTTCCCATCACACTCTCAACGTCTGTCATGAGGCCATCTTTTTTCTTTTTTCTTCACTCTGACTCCTTCCTTGGCTTTTGTAAGTAAGCTTCCAGGCTGTCGACCCAACCCTGCCACCTCCAGTTACCCTCCCCGCACAGTACATGGCTTCTAGTTGGTACTGCACAGTGTTTGTTCCTTTGCCCCTGGGTCCTTGTCCCCTGACCTTCCATTCATTCTTCCTTCTCCTTTTCCTACAGTACTCCCCTCCCCTCAACAAGCTGTTTTGCCAGCTGGCCAAGACCTGCCCGGTGCAGCTGTGGGTCAGCTCCCTGCCCCCGCCCGGCACCCGGGTCCGCGCCATGGCCATCTACAAGAAGTCAGAGTACATGACGGAGGTTGTGAGACGCTGCCCCCACCACGAGCGCAGCTCTGACTACAGCGATGGTGAGCGGGCGGGGGCTGTGGATGGGTCAGAGCTGGTGCCCAGAGTCCCCCGGCCCCTAATTCCTCCCTGATTGCTCTCAGGTCTCGCCCCTCCTCAGCATCTTATCCGGGTGGAAGGGAATTTACGTGCCAAGTATTTGGATGACAGAAACACTTTTCGACACAGTGTGGTGGTGCCCTACGAACCGCCGGAGGTCTGGTTTGGCAACTGGGGCCTCTGGGAGGAGGGGGCAGGAGGGGTTTGTCAGTGACCATCCAGGTGGGAGACAGGGGTGCTTTCTCCTGCTTCTTACTTGACCCCCCACAGCCCTGCAAGGTGCACAAAGCAGGTGGGTTATCCCCATTTCACTGTTGAGGAAACTGAGGCTCACAGAGGCTAACGGCCACCCCCAGAAGTGGATAGCCTCACCTTGGGTCTATGCTGTCTCCCAGGTCGGCTCTGACTGTACCACTATCCACTACAACTTCATGTGTAACAGCTCCTGCATGGGGGGCATGAACCGGCGACCCATCCTCACCATCATCACACTGGAGGACGCCAGGTAGGGACCATACGGTCCCCTCCACACTGGCATGCTCCTCCCTAGCCTCTGCCTGTCTCCATCCCCTGGGCCCTGCCCCTCACCACTTTCTCCCCTCGTACCACCCACCCTTCCCTCTCACAGCATCCCCTTCCTCTGCTCCTCCCTCCCAGTTCTCTTTTCTCTGGCTTTGGGACCTCTCTAACCTGTGGCTTCTCAATCTGCCTGGAGCTGGAGCTTAGGCTCCACATAGGATGTGGGTAATTGGGAGTAGGTGGGGCCTCGTTTACAGGAGAACAAGAAGGCAGAGCCCACCTTCCTCACTGCCTCTTGCTTCCCTCTTACCTGGGTAGTGGTAATCTGCTGGGACGCAACAGCTTTGAGGTGCGTGTTTGTGCCTGTCCTGGGAGAGACCGCCGCACAGAAGAAGAAAATTTCCGCAAGAAGGGGCAGCCTTGCCCTGAGCTGCCCCCTGGGAGCACTAAGCGAGGTGAGCAGACAGGAGGTAGAGGAGGCAGAGAGGGTGCAGTTCTGCCCCAAACTCACTCTTCTCCCCCTTTCCTTGCCTCTTTCCCAGCACTGCCTACCAGCAGCAGCTCCTCTCCACCACAAAAGAAGAAGCCGCTGGATGGAGAATATTTCACTCTTCAGGTACCAAGTCTGGGAGAGAGAGATGCAGCCTCTTGCCCCCACCCAGTGGGGGTCAGAGAAGGGAAGAGAGGATGCAGATACAGCAGATGTGGTGTTAAGCCCACGCTCTCTAGCCACCCTTTTCTCTGTTCATGGCTGCGACTCCTGTGGTTAATTCACTGGCTTGAGAGCTTTACGCTGCAAGCCTAGTGCTCCAGATGCTGTTTTCTTCCTGACTCCTTTGCCCGTACTCGGAGCGCTTGCCATCAGGGAGCAGTGGTGCCTTGAGACAATAGCCCCTGCTTATGCCTAACATCAGATTGCTAGCTTATACCATCCCATACATTTTAAAGAACCCTCTTTCAGAAAGAAGTTTGTTAAAGAAAGAGTAAAAATTGTTTCCATGACTTGACCTAATGCTTCTTTATTCTCCTCCTTCCCCGCCACAGATCCGCGGGCGTGAACGTTTCGAGATGTTCCGGGAGCTGAATGAGGCCTTGGAGCTGAAGGATGCTCAGGCTGGAAAGGAGCCAGGGGAAAACAAGGCTCACTCTAGGTAAGTGACCCAGGGTCCAGGGATGAGCACAGATGTATCTCTGCCATTTGTAGCAACCCCTAGCTCAGAGCTGGAGTCTCAAACAGGGGCCTCATAACTGTGTGAAAGTGTCTGACATGGTGCGGGGTGGTCAGATCCTCAGCCCTGCCAGTCCTGTGTAGCCTTGTTATTCGATCCCCTTCCTGGCCTCAGTTTCCTCATCTGCCAAATGGGGTAAGGGAAGGCTAAGAGGCTAATACACACACAAGTACCCCAAGGTGCTCAATCAATGTGTCTGCAGTGGGCAGTGACCATTTTAACTTAAGTTCTCCTTGCTCCCCTCTCAAGCCCTTCAAAGCCCAGCTCCAGGAAGTGAGAGCATCTCACTCAGATGATGTCATCTCCGCCCCTCCCCCTCTCTCCTCACAGCCACCTGAAGTCTAAGAAGGGGCAGTCTCCCTCCCGCCATAAAAAACTGATGTTCAAGAGAGAAGGGCCTGACTCAGACTGACGTCTTCTGCTTCCTTTCCCCTGTTGACACCCCTGCCCTCATCCCCCTCCCCTGGCATTTTTTGGGACTCAGGTGCTAAGACCTTTGCTTAGTGCAGATGTGCCTCAGACATTCTGGAATTCTTCCATTTACTTGGCCCGGGCTCTGCTAAAGAAGTTGACCTGCACTGGTGGTTTTAGGGGGATGTAGCGGGTGCTGAGGCTTTATAGCTTAGCTTATAAGGTTTTTACTGTGCAGAACTTTGGGAGAGGTAGGAAGGTGTTCCTGCATGGAAGGAACGTTTTCCAACCGGCCGTATACGGGCGTAGGAAGCCCCGTTCTCCACCATACTAGCTAGGGAAACTATATTAAGTTGTTGAGTTTCTCCAACTTCATTGTCGACACTTATAAAATGCTGGTAATCATACCTACCTCACGGGGTTTGTTGTGAGGATTAATGAAATAATGTGTGTCTGGCCCCAAAGCCACCTTCTATTACATGATGTCTAGAACTTAGTGCCCTCGTGGGCACTGGTTGTATGTCCCCTTTAGTGGATGGGTTGAGAGTTTCTGTGACTGACTGAGCAGCTGGTTAAGGGGAGGGGATGTCTAAGGTCCTTCTCTGTTGGCCCTGCCAAATCCTGTCTAACCTCTTGGTGAACCTCAGCACCTAAGAGGAGGTCTCACCCCCATCCCACACCCTGGAGGATTCCATCTCTGGTGTATCTATCAAGATCTGTTTTACTTCCCCCAAATTCTGAGGCAGATTTCTTTTGTACGCTGCAGGGCACATCTGCATTTATCACCCGCACCCCTTCCCTTCCCTTTTTATATCCCATTTTTATATCAGTTTATTTTACAATAAAACTTTGCTACCATCAGTGCGTCTGAGGGATTGGTGCCATTGCAGGGTACCTGGGGTGCACAGGGCAGGGATGAAGGAGGAGGTGAGGTTGGGAGGCAGCCACCTGAGTCTTCTGGGAGTGGGTTTGGGGGGGCCAACGCCCGGGTTCCGGGAGGAGAACAAAAGCTGGAGACTGGGTCAGTCTGCAGGCTGCATGACAATAAGGGAAGGGGTGACTCCATTCATAACTCAGCAACCAACTGTCCCCCTCCCCTCCTGCCAGGGCTGGCACAAGGTCTTCTCCTGCTCCTGCTTCTAGGATTGGGCTGCTACCCGCTCTCAGCCTCTCACCAAGGATTACGGGATTTAAATGTCTGATTTAGCAAGCCTGAGCCTCTGGGGTGGCCATCTGCTCTGCGGGAAAGGGGCAGGATACCTGGGTTCCCAAGGGGAGGGGGGGTGCTGCTATTGGATGAGGAGAGAGAGTAGGGGGTGGCTGGGGGCGGCTAAGGTGAGGGCCGAGATGTGGGGCTGGGGCCTTCCCAGCATCCCCTCATCCGGGCCTCATGCCAGCCAGTTGAATGAATTGAAGCTTTAAACTCTGCCAGGAAAACCTTTCAAAGGGCTTCTTGGGGTAGGGAGGAGAGCCGAGCCTGGGGAGTCCAGCACCCCCCACCGTTCTGTTCCTCAGTGCTGCCAGCTCCCAGGGAGGGGGGCTGGGGGCAAGCTCTGCCCCATCGCCCCCAGCTGCCTGAGCTAGTGCTTGGAGGGATGGCCAGACAGCGGGGACATGGCTCATCCTGCCTCCTCCTTGGAGGCAGAGAGAGGGGAGTAAGGTCCAAAGGGGCTTCTGGGGCCACTGTCTCTCAACCTGACTTAAAGTGCTCATGGGAGTCCCTTGGCATGCCCTGAAGATCCCAGACAGCTGTAAAGCCACCAAGCTTCTTGACCTCAAAACCACCTTTCTTTCTCTTGCTGGGGAATGCCAAACACTCTCCCCAGGAGACCCAGAACCACCTCTGTCAGAGATCTTTAACTTCGCCATTTCTCTCCACCAGCCAGGCCCTTGGCAAACCAGAGCACTTGAAACTCATTCCCTAGCCTCACTCCTGTAGACAGGTCACCTTGACGCTCTCTTTCTGGCCCGCATCCAGCACCCCCTACTCTCAACATTTCTCTAGAGTATGTCTTTAGCACTTTATTTCTGCTGTACTCCTTTGCAAAGCAGGTCCATTCTGGCTCTGCCGATCCCTTTGTGAGCTGATAGATTACTGGGCTGAGAACTATTAGTCCTGGGTTTTCAGGCCAGCTCTACTAAGCTGTGTGACCTCCAACGAGTCCCTGACCTCTCTGGTCACCTGCTCACTTCCTTCCCTCTGGTTGTGTTCATTCCTCTGACAATCTAGCCAGCAGATATTGGTTGGTACCTTACTTGTGCCCAGCACTGTTCTAGGCCATGGGGGCCCATGGCAGACATAGCCTCTGCCCTCAAACTTGAAGAACCCAAATCCTGTCCCACTAAAGTTTGGAATAATTTTTAAAAATTTATCTAACTGATTTCAGGAACACAGGGTCCCCAGATCTGTAACAGCCAGCAAAAGTTGTACAATGAAGAAAATGTAAACCATAAATACTTTCCTTATTTAAAAAGAATAAAGGAACCTAGCATACATCCTAAAAATTAAAGGTATAAATTATTGAGAGAGAAAGCAAACTTGCTTGAAAGGATAAATTCAAAAGCAGGGCTTTAAAAAAGATAAATTTTAAAAAGAAAAGAAAAACTCAAGAGCTTGATGGAGGGAAAAAGAACAAGTAAGGACAATTGATCCAACGTTATCTAAACTATTCTGGACCATAGGAAAAGTGAAATCTCCACTTCATGTAAAGTTATTGTGGTTTCACTAATAAAACCTGATCAAGATACTAAAAAACTAGAAGCCAAATTAACTTATAGAGAGAGAAGCAAAATATCTGAATAGTATCAGAACACACTGATGAATCTTTTTATCCAAGTAGGGTTTGTTCCAGGAGCATAAAGTTGATTTAATAGAGAATCTGTCAACATAATTCATTATATTAACAAGTTAAGAAAGAAAAATATGATCATATCAAGAGATGCTGAAAGGAATTTGATTAAATTTCAGCAGCCATCCCTTTAAAAAAAACAAACATTAGTTGAAATAGTAATGGAATGCCAGTATTACCCTAAGATAATTTCAATTTTCAATATGTTAAGAACTATACAGGGATGCCCACTAACAACGGTTTTAGAGCACTCAAGAGGATTTTTAAAAATTGGTAAAGTATATATATTTTATATATATAAAATCTTTGCCTTTTTGATCATATGAATGTGTACCTGAAAACTGACTTCTTAGTTAATAATAGAGAGCTGATGGAATTAAAATAAATGAATAGGAGAAAATATTTTATCTTATTGCAAAAGCACTGAGAAAAAAAGAATGAAAAATATTCCATTCAGATGAGTAGTAAGTTTCTTAAGACACACACACACACACACACACACACACACACGCACAGAACCCATATGAAGAAAACTATAGAATCTATTTAAGGACATTAACCAAGCTGCAAACAAAAGGAAAGAGAACCTGTTTTTAGGTGGGAAAACTTAATATCCTAAAAAAGTTCAATTCTCCTGAAATAAAGAGTCATTGCAATTCCAATTAGAAGCCCAAGTGTTGATGGCTTTTGTTTTTGTAAATTGGATACATTTGTTATAAATTTATAGAGAATAGTGAGTGCCCAAGGATAGCCAACAGTTTAAAAAAAAAAAACAAAAAACCAAGCAAGGTGCGGGGGATGGGAAACCTACTTGCCTTGCTAGATATCAAAACATACTATAAAACTGGAATCAGATCAATACGGCTTGGTGTATGTATGGAGTGGTAAACAAGCCACAGGCAGCAAGTAGTGAATCCAGAAGTAGATTTTAGCATACAGGAAAATGTACTATATGGCCAAAGTTGGCATTTCAATTCAATGGGACTAAATTATGGATTTTTTAAAAGTGATAAGAATATACCTTACTGACTGGAACACCAGAGACTGCAAAAGAATAACTAAGCATATTTGATGGTATGAAAAAACAAACCCCTTTTTAACATTAAAAAAAAAAACTATAAACAGTAAAATCAGTTGGAGTAAATTTTACAATGCAGAAAATAGTTTATACCCGCAACTGTCAAGGAGCGCTAATAAATTAACAAAGGAAGGACGAAAAAATATTATGCAATCATTTTTTTTAAATGAATAGGAGCTCTAGCAGGCCAGGTGGAATTGAGTGAACAGTAAGATGCAAACTGTGTATAATATCCAGTTTTGGTATGACTGACCAAAACCCAGTGATGTGTGTGTGTGTGTGTGTGTGTGTGTATGCCCATGTGTACTATGCATTCATAATAAAATTGTGTGTATATGTATGCATAATAAAGCTATTTTTACAAGGCAAATGCTAAGACCAACTCATTGCAAACAAAAATAAGCCCCAAGGAAACAAAAATTAGCTATAAACCCATCTCCATATACTACAATAAACGTTGTGTAGACGCATCCATCCTTTTTTGCTATGCTTGTGTGTGTACTTTTTTTTCACATACCAAACTGGGATGCTATGGTTCATACTGTTTTGAGATCTCTTGCTTCTAGTCAGTTTCCCTCATCTGTCTGTAGGCATTTACTGATGCTATTCTCTCCCCCAAAACCACTCCATCCTTTAAACCTCTAAGAAAGAAATCCCTTCAAAGCCAAGACTGAAAAATGGTTGATCACTCCAAGTTTTGTCCTCACCAGCTTTATCCCCACCTGGAAGTAGGTTTAGGTCTACGTGGTTTGAGAGTTTCTTGTGTGCTCCTCCCCTCTCCTGTTAAACTGGGGAGCTCCTTGGGGGCAAAAACTCTGCCTCTCTCATAAGTATGTCCTCATGGTGCCTAGAATGCACAGAGTAGGCACTTTATAAGTATCGCTGTACAGAGGGATGCAGACTTCCTGCCTCTCTGTTGGGTGATCTCAAGATAGTACAGGTGATGGAGTGAGCTAGGAGGCAGATGCTTGGGACACTGGACGGAAGAGGTCAAAGCTGGAAAACAGCCTCCCCAAGGCCTAGGTAACCCCGGGTCACCCAATTCCACCCTCCACCCACTTCCTGGAAATCTTCCAAATGCTCAGAAAGGAACAACCCACACGCAGGGGTCCATGTATGATATATATTTATATATATATAATTGCTCTCATTTTATTGTACTTTATCCTCTTTTTACAGTAGATCTGACACAGGCATTAAATAACTGCAGAGAGAGACCACTGGGGAGAGGGGAGAGCAGGGAAATATGGGGACCCAAAGGGAAGAGACTCAGATCCAGCAAGAGTAAAAACAGGAAGGGTCCATCTGTGGGTGGGGTGTGGAAGCTGCAGCATCAAAAAAAAAAAAAAGGAGGGGAAGTGGGAGGTGACGAAGTGAAGGGTGTGGGGGAAGAAAGAGTTAAAATCCCTCTCTAATTCAAGAACACAGGCGGTCCCTCATTTAACATTCTGTGGGCACTAGGGGGTTGTTTAAAAAGGCAAAGGGGTCTGAGGGAGACAGGGCCAAGAAACTCAGAGCCTCAGATTGAGGAGGTGTTTGCAATTTTCAGGCTGGCATGCGGAGGAAAGGGAAGGAGTTAGTGATTAGTTGATAACTTGTTAAGAGAAGCCAGAGGGAGGATCGTGGGGGCAGATCTGGGCGCAGGGGAATAAGGTGGAAGAGTCCTCCCGTCGCCAGCTGACGTTTCCAAGGTGGCCACTGGGGACCCAGCCAAAATGGCTGCCCCTCCCCCAGGGCGCCTGGGAAGTAGAACTTGAAGGATATTCTGGGAAAGGGAACAGGGGGAAGGGAGCCGTCGGAAAAAACAAAGTGGATATTCAGCCTAGGTCAACCCCGCCCCTCTGAGGAGTGCCTAGTTGGGTGACAAGAAGGACCAGGAAGAGAACTTTCAAGAACCAACACGGACTTCTCTTCCAGACCTTCATTCCCAGCTCACGCAGTCAACATGCAGTCAGAAGCTGGATGTGCCAGGAAAGAGAAAAGGCCACTGAGCCACCTTGTCCTCAGTCACAAGCGGTCCCCTTTCAGTGGAGGGAATAGGAATGGAGAAGTAGGGGAAGAGCAGCCAGAGGAGCCAGACAAGACAAAAGCCACCGAGACAGTGACTGTCGTAGACAAGGCAGAAGGTGTGGGAGACAGAGGAAGGTGACAGTGGCAGAGTGAATGGAAGGATGGAGGGCCACAGTGGTGACCAGTTTGTAATGTACAGAAATATTAAATCACTATGCTGTGCACCTGGAACTAAGGTAGTGTTATAGGTCAACCATACTTCAGTTTAAAAAAAAAAGAAGGATGCCACATTCATGTCTGGAAGCTAAGGGGTGAAATGAGACGTGTGTGTGTGTGTGTGTGTGTGTGTGTGTGTGTGTGTGTGTGTGTGTGTGTGAGTGAGAAGGTGGGTGGATGGGAGAGTGGGCACCTTCACTCAGGACAAGAGGGCAGGAAGGTGGGTAGCTGGGAGGATGCCCCACTCACTGCTATGCCAGAACTAGAAAGGCTCCTACTTCCTCTGTGACCATCTTGGGGTCTTGTCTCCCTGTCTCTGACTGAGCTAGGATGGGAAGAAGGTGGTGGAGAATGTGTGTAGCCAGGGAATCACAATGCACTCAGAAGTAAAGGAAAGGGGCACGAGGCTCAGACAAGCCATAGCTCTGTTATAAAAAATACCTTTGGGGTGGGTGAGGGAGGGCTCAGGCAAGGTAGCGGACATTCCAGAAGCATCCATAGGAAAAGAGGTGGGGGCGGGAGGAAGGGGTCTCAGGTTTTGTTGATGCGGAGTTTGAAGGCCACGCGCCCTGCGAACTTGTCGCGCTCGTCGTCGGTGGCGATGTTGGCGGCATTGATGCGGCATTCCACGTTCACCTCCACGTTAGGGGTCACATTCAGGAACTTCACGGCCACGAGGGGCTGCGTGTAGTTCACCTGGGCCAGGGGAGGAGAGCGAGGGTGCAGGCCCGCGGCAACGAGGCCTCCTCCCCAGGACCCCGCTCCCCTGGGGCCCCCCACCTCCCACGGGACTTACGTGGAACTTTTTGCCGTAGTAGGGGAAGTACATGAGGTCGATGTTGCCGTTCGCCGGGAACATGACGAAGCTGCCGAGATTCTCGGCATCTTCATCTCGCTGTGGGGGCGCAGGAGGGTGGGGGAGAGCATATTAGGGATGGCAGGAACCCAGAAGCTCTCCAGACTGTCCTCTGTTCTTCCTTCACCCCAAATTAGTCTGTCTCAAATCCGTTTCCCCTGAGCTGAGTCCGGGTGGGTTTGCGTGTGCGCAGGAGAGGTGTCCCGTCTCTCATCGGACTGGGAAGTCCTGAAGGGCGCTAATGAGCCTGAAGCCTCCTACTGCCCTCCCACCCCAAATTCTTACCCCATCCTCAGGAATCGGTTTCTGGAGCAGAGCCAAGAGAGAACAGATAAATGAGTAAGGACTCAGTAGGAAGGAAAGAGGGGGTTGACTGAAGAGGAGCATAAAGTTCCTAGAGAGGACAGAGGTGGGGGGTCCAGGGTTCCAAGGACAACTTAGTGGTGGCAGGTGGCATTTACAGATCAGCAGCTACTAGATACTTAAAAAGAATAGAGGGGCAGGAGAGATATGGGAGGGAGAGGGAAAAGCATGGTCAGGGAATAGAGAAGATGGAAGGGTTAGGGCGAGAAGGTGGTAGGTAGAGTCAGGAAGGGGTTATCTATCCACACCAAAGAGCAAGCTTCTGTATCCTAGAGAGAAGCAAGAGGGGTGGGAGCCCCTTGGGGTTGGAGCCATACTGGAGTCCACTCTTACCCCCTTGTCCCTATGGTGATGGGGCCTCTGGGAGC
The DNA here is from genome assembly GCF_009834535.1 of Camelus ferus. Classification (NCBI taxonomy): domain Eukaryota; kingdom Metazoa; phylum Chordata; class Mammalia; order Artiodactyla; family Camelidae; genus Camelus; species Camelus ferus. Next base: position 12,069,667 of record NC_045711.1, on the reverse strand, counting down.
AAAGGAGATAGGGAGAGATGAGTGAATGACAGGGAAACCTTGAAGGACAAACAGGAGGGCAGGTGGACAAGGCCCAACAAACTCACCTTCCCCATGCAGGTAACATTCATGCTCTGGTTCGCTCCTGCATAGAAGTTGATGACCTGGAGTTAGGAGAAAGAGTGGTGAGGATTAGAGAAAGAAGTTGTCAAAGACATAAGTATCCAGCTTTCCAGCCATGCTCTCAGCCATCAATGGCCCCATCTCTCTTGTTCTCTCAGCCACTCAAACATCTAAAAATCTCCCAAAGCCCATGAGCCCCAGTGAAAGGAAGCAACTGCCAGCAGATGGTGGTCCCAGATCCCTCCTCCGTTCTCCCTGGGAACTAAGGTCCTGGGTACCCGGTTCATCTTGATGAAGACACAGGGCTGTCCAGTGCTATAACCATAGTGGGTGGGGTCCCCAATGCCCGAGCAGTCGCCCAGCTGGGTCCGGTTGAACTGGCAGGCACGTTTTGGGTAGTTGAGGACTCCGTTATCTGGTTGTTCATAATAGCGCCCAGGGCGGCAGACGTCATTCTTTTGGGCTTGGATGGAGTCGTTGTAAGCTAAGGAGGTGGGGGAGAGAGAGTCATGGGCCTAATGTTCCGATCCCAGGGTCCCCAGTTCCCTTCCGGAGGTCCTGCACAGCCATATCATCAGAACCACACTCACGCTCCAAGAACTTGTTGAGCTTCTGAACATGCTGGTCCCAGCTTTCAGTGTCACTCACGTTGACAATGACATCAAGGTTCTCAGTCTTAGGGCGAATCATCAAGCCTAGCCAATAAAGGCAAGAGTGAGAAGCATATATAAGACGAGGGACCACACACAGAGGGAAGACGATGAACAAACCAGGGTGAGGGATAGGGTGAAGATCTGAGATCATCTCCACTGGAGGAAGATCTCCTGTGAACATCTGCCACCTCCCCAGATCACATAGCTCTCTGCTGTGGGAAATGGGAAGGCAGACTTCAAGAAGAACTTCCCAGCACACGGCGACTGGATCATCAGAACCAAACCTCTGAGAAGAACTGTGAGTTCTCGTCCTGTGAGTTCCTCTTGGAGGCATGGGGGCACAAGATAGAGTGGCTGGTGGGGGGAGCTGCATCACTCACCCGGCGTGGCCAGTCGGTCCTGGTACTTGGGGGTATGGTCAGAGACAGTCTGCAGCATCACCCACATGGTGAGGGTGAACATGGCGGTGAGGAAGCCATAGAAGACGAGGTAAAAGAGGAGGATAAAGGCTATGGAGGAGGAAACAGGGTCAGCAGGCACCAGGTCTTCCTTGATGACCTCACCTATTCCCACACACCCCACTCCCGTTCAGAGTTCTACACAGGAATAGGTCGAAGAGCCTCACGAACATCTTGGAGACTTCCCCTGGGAGCAAAAAGGGACCAGCTGGAAAAAGACAGTTGTGTCTGGCTTCCAGCCATGACTCCCCAGCCCCAACTAGTCCTACAGGACAGTGAGGCCCAACCTTGTGGAGGCCACAAGAGACCTAAACTCTCATTGCTGGGACAACCTCTAGAACAGGCCGCAATCATTTTGCCTCAAATTACATTTCTAACTTCTCAACTTTCATGACCCTGAAAAGGCACATCTGTTTCCACTGTATCGGTACTCATGCTTGAAGCTGTCCAGCACAATGACTTTTTAAGCTGGCACTGGCCTGGCTTCACAACCAAACTCTCATCCCATCCCCGAGAGTGTGGACCCTCACCCTCAAACAGCAAAATCTTCTCTCTCTTGGAGCCCCACAAAAGCCAAACCTTGAATGAGGCTCCTGTCAAGCTGCAGAGTCTCTCAGAGACAGCTGACCAGAACCTTCAACTGTCATCCACTCCCAACTCACACACAGCACCCAGGGCAGAGCTGGGAGTAAAGGTAGATCTCACATAGCCTTCCAGGCAAAGAGCTGGTCCTTGGTGGATCTGACTCATCACTCCGTCCGTCACTCCTCAGCCTAGTGTGAGTACCTGCTGTTTCCACTACCCCAGACCCTCAGTTCTTCCATCTCAGAAGACACATACCCCATGAAGCTGCCTCAGATTCTCCCAAGAACTCATGGACCCCTCCAGTCCCAGGGGCTGAACTGCAAGTTTCCTGCAGCAAGGACTGCATCAGACCCACCTCAAGGGCCCCTAGGTGGGTGGGCTAACGGGGATAGCTTCAATCAGTGTGGATGAACTGTAAAGTGTGTCACACAACGTCCATGTGCTTCGACTTCCCAGCTTGAAAATCCCTTTTGGAAGAATTCCACCTGTCACCGGCACCTATGTCCAGCACCAAACCCTCAACCAGACACAACTCCCTCCACACCTCGTGAGTCCCACCAAGGTATGGGTGGGGAAGGTGGGGAAGGTGCCAGGCCACCCCAAGCCCACAGACACACTGGGCCAGATGATGTACGCATCTCAGCACTAGTGACCACTCCCTCTGCCTGCGACATCAGAGCCAAACATCTAACCTCGAAAACCTCACAGTGGCACCCCTGGCCAACAACCCTCCCACCCACAAAGCAGCCACAAAAGGCTCCAAAATACTCGGCAGTAGGATACAGACAACTTCCGCTGTAAAGAACCCCCTCCTATACACACCCCACCTCTCCAAGACCCGCCCTCTCATGAATGTTCCCAGGGTCCAAGGGGTGGGCACGAGCTAAAAATAGAAGGGGTTGGCTAGCTAGGGAGAGCCAGAGGGAGGGAAGGGGCGCTATTCTGGGGAAGGGGGGACGACCGTGTGGCGCTGACCGGCCCCGACAGGGAGCGCGAGCGCCGCGGCGCGGACAGGCGCGCAGAGCCCGCGACCCCCCGCGCGAGGGGGCTCCGCGGGGGGCAGGAAGGCGGCAGTGACCTACTTTCTCCGCCTCCGCAGCGGCCAGCCAGGGAGATTAGACCTGCGATTCGGCCCCCTCCCAGCCCAGAGCCAGGCAGGGGGACTGGACACCGGGGACCCGGGAAGGGAGCTGGGGCTGGACCGACGAGACCTGGTGCCCCCGGGGCGTCGCCTGGCGGACCCCCTCCCCTAGCGCGGCCGGCCCCGCGTACCCCAGCTGGTCCCGGTGCGGCCCATGAACTGATGCGTCCTCGGGTTCCACACGAACTCCTTCCACTCCTCAACCACCTGCCCGCAGCTCTTCTTCTCTTTCTGGATGACCATCTTGACGGCGGGGGGCGAGTCCCGCGCGGGGCGGGGGGCTGCGGAGAAGCCGGGGTGCTGCGCGATGAAGCCTCCCCACGTACTCTAACGCGCGGGGAGCAAAGGCAAGGGTGGCGAGGGAGACCCCCCTCAGATATGCAGCTGCTGCAAATTCCGGGGTGCAGGACCACGCGCCACGGGGTGCTGGCGGCACAGCGTAGGATGCACAGATTCTAGGCCCCCCGACTGCGATGAAAAGGGAGGTTGTCGGAGCAGGGGAAGATAAAAAGGGAAAGGGGTGCGATCGCAGCTTCACCCCCAAGCCTCCCAGAAGTAAAACGAAAAGGGATGCAAAAATAGACGGCTGCAAAACCAGGGCGAAGCGCAGAAAAAATTGGGGTGCAGTGAGGCAGGGAGAAGTGGGGGAAGGGGCCGCCCCGAAATCCGAGATGCAAAGAGGCTGTGGAGAGGGGTTGGGTGACCGCTCAAGGCTCTTCCGCCGAGCGGAGACCGCCACACCAGCGGTGGCTTGGACGCGGGGGTGAGGCGGGGACGCGCAGTTGGGGGACAGGCGGGGATGAGGGGGTCCCCAGAGCAAGGCTTCGCTCCTCAGCAGTGCGGGGCCGTCAGTCGCGACGCGCAGTCTTTATACTCGGCGGCTCCAGGGGTGCCCGCCCCCTTCCCACCCCCAGAAGCCCCGCCTCCTCGCGGCTGGCCAGGGCGACCTCATGCATATGCAAATTTGGAGGAAGGGCTTGGGCCCGCCCCCTGACTCCTCTTCAGACCAAGAGGTCTCTTCCCTACCCCCACCGCAGGTACTGGGCTGGATCCGGGTGGGTGGAGAGAATAGAGGGCGTGCCGGGCTCAGTAGAGGAAAAGATAACCCGAGAGAGACACAGAAGACGGAGAGGAAAGCAGATATATGCTGAGATGGGGCCCCAGGCAGAGAGTTAGAGACTAAGATACAGGAGACTGGGCAGAATGTTGAGATGAATAGAGAAAGGGCCAGAGACAAGAAAAACGGATCGAAGAGACCAGCCGGGGTGCTATACCAGCCGGGATGGGAGCTAGAACAGGCCACACAGAGATGGATAAAGGCCACCGCAGGAGGGAAATACCCCTTGTAGGAGCTGCTACCAATCCCCCCAACACCACCGTCTCTGTTCCCACAGCCCCTTCTCCCACCACCTGGTTCTCCCCAAGCCTGGGGACTCCCTGCCTTCCCACCATACCCCTTGATGAAGCCTCCCAACAGCACATTCCCAGTCCCCAGCGTTGCCCTGGGACCTCAGCCCTGGAGCCCCATCTTCTTGGATGTGCTGCCTCCTCCCAACCCTATGTCTGAAATCCCCTCCTCATTTGCCCATTTGGATCAACAAACATTTATTGAGCACCTACTGGAGACCTTGTGCAATCTCGCACTGGGGAGGTAAAGTCGCAGCTCTCACAGGGCTCCAGAGAACCACAGTCTAGTACAGGGTGGTACAAGGGCCTTCACCGACCTCGTGTTAAGAATCATTATCCATGTCTTTTCATCTCTCTTCAAATCTTGTTGCTTTTCCCTGGAGAGGTTTTTCTTCTTTCAGCTCTCACTTTAAATCCTTGGCTCTATTCCTCACGAACTCCCATTCTGACTTACCACTCTCCCGCTCAAGCTCTCCCTCCAGTCCAGGGCAGGCTTCATGGGCTTGGGATGTGCTCAAACAAGGCCGGTGCTTGGAGTGGACTTGTGCTTGATTTAGTGCTCTGCGGTGACCATCTTGAATTTCTTTCTTTTCTTTCTTTCTTTTTCTTTTTTTTTTTTTTTGATTTTGTGTGTGTGTATGGGGGAGGTAATTGGGTTTACTCATTTATTTTTTTTAAGAAGAGGTACTGGGGATTGAACCCAGGACCTTGTGGATGCTAAGAAAGCACTCTACCACTTGAGCTATACCCTCCCCTCATCTTGAATTTCTTAATAATTTTATCTTCAAACCTGTGCTTTGTCAGTGAAGTCCAGTGGGACAATGGAGCATGGGTGTGAGCAGAGGAGATAAGTCTAACATGCCATCTGTGATGGTCCATGAGCACAGATCTCAGGTGGACCCACCATGTGTGGGGGTTCAGCAAGACTCAGAGTAAGTAAGGTAAGCATATCATGTCTACACCTGAATAAGCGGGAGTGCTGACAGCTGAGAGACCACACTTTCCTTTATAAACAGAAATTGCTTTGAACACAGAAAGAAGGCAATGGCATTCCAGGGGACATAGGTGATCGAGGTATCCTATCACATGCTTTCTCAGTCATATCACTTCCCTGATTTAGGCAACTGCTTCTGCTGGCAGTGATGACATGGAAAGAAAGGGAAAGCTGAGGCAACCCATAATTCTCTTTCCTTTCAGTCCTTCTGTACTGATCAGTAAGCTGAAGGTTTAACAATGTTATTTGCTTCATTTAGAATAACATTAAATAAATATCATGACAAGTCAAGAGAAGGATGATGGAAAAAAGGAAAACATTTTCTACTTTAGTACCTGGAACGTCACTCTTTTCCTGCTTTTTGAACAAGAGATTCCACATTTTCATTTTGCACTGGGTCCCACAAATTCTGCAGCTGGCCCTACTTCAGTCCCTTCCACGGCAGGTTCAGGATTATTATTTTTCTCAAAATACAGTTTTAATTAGGTCACCCCTCACCTCAAAGGTCTTCAGTGGCTTCCTGTGATCCTGCAGGATATAGTCTGGATTCTTCAGTCTAACCTTCAGGGTACTCCACAGCCTAGACCCAGTCTGTGTCCCCCAGCCTCCTTTGCCACTAGGCCCTAACTAGCCCTCCACTGGAGCTGAGCTGGCCACTCCTGGGACAGGCTGTGCTTATTCCTGACTTAACACCTTTGTCCATTTCATTTCCTCGTCCTGGAAAACTGCCCACCCTTTAGAGTCCAACCCGAACTTCCATTCATTCATTCAACATGTATCTAATAAGCATTTGCTCAGAGCCAGGCTCTGTTCTGGTCCCTGTGCTCCTGGGGATCCCATTCCAATAAACAAAACAAGCAAAAAATTTAATAATGTTAATATTATGCAGAAAAAAACCATAGTGATGTGCCAGAGGTCATACAGGTCATTGTAGGACAAAGGGAGTTTTACAAGATGAAGAGTTCTGAAGATGGACAGTGGTGATGATTTTACAACACTGTGAAGCTTAATGCCACCAAACTGGACACTTAAAAATGGTTAAGATTATGTTATGTGTCTTTTACTACAATTTAAAAAAAAAGGAAAGAAACACAGATGTTCCTCTGCTGACCAGATCAAGCCCCAACTCCGCAACAGGACATATAAGACCTCTGAGCCCATGGCTGAAGGAGCCTCCCCAGTCTGCCCTCATTCTATCTCAGCCTGTCCCTGCTTCAGACACATCACACACCCTTCCTTATCTTCTGTATGTGGCAGGCTCAGACATATTTCAGGAACTCTGCACAAGGCTAATGATATCAACAAGAGTAACATCCCTCATATACTGGGCGCTTTTTATATGCCGAGCACCATGCTAGGCATTTGATACATGATTTCACCAAACCCAGTAATCCTATGAGTAGGGTAACTGGCCCATTTTGTAGCTGGGGAAACTGAATGTTAAAGATGTTAATTATTTGTTCAAGTTCCTGGCACTTCCTAGAGATCCCTATTAATGCATTTTATGTGTCTCTCTCCCTAGACCCTGGTTCTCCAGGGCCAGGACCAACTCTTGCTCATCCCTGGAGTCCCCGTGGACTACCTAACATAGTGCTTGGCATACTGTCAGGAGCCAATAAATGTTAGCTGAAAGAAAGGAAAAGAGAGGGGAGGGTATGACTCAGTGGTAGAGTGCCTGCTTAGCATGCATGACGTCCTGGGTTCAATCCCCTGTACCTCCATCAAAAATAAACAAACAAACAAACCTAATTACCTCCCCCACTAAAAAAAAAAAAAAAAGAAAAAAAGAAAAGAAAGGAGAGAAAGGAGTAGAGGGGGGTGGAGAGGAAGGGAAGGTGGGGGAAGGGAAGAGAGTGATAATACATTGGGTAGAGTGAGTGGGCAGACCAGGCCTGAAGGCTGCAGCATATGGTGCCAAGCTCTGGAAAGGTTTCAGGGGTGTGGGGGAGGCACAGGACACTGGGCAGGCATCGTAGGTGCCCTTGGTGGGTCCTGGCAGAGTCTGTGTCAAAGCAGGGTTGGGGGGTGGGCCTTAATGAAAGAGTGTAGACAGCTCTGGATGGTAATCAGGAATCCTGGAATCTAGGGCAGGCTGGAGAAAGAGAGGTTGGGGGCACGGTGTCCTGGACAGGATGGAGTGGAGGAAGGAGAGAAAAGCTAGCCCCTGGGAGATTCCTCAAGGCCAGGAAGTTACAACGCAGAACAACCCCCTTGGTGCGATCCCAGGTGTGTTGAGGCCCTTTAACCTCTCTCCCCACTAGCCAATACCCGAGGCCCCATAGGACTGGTTTCTTTTCATTATTCAGGTCTCTGCTCAAGTGACACTGCCTCAGGGAGGCCTTCCCTGACCACTTGGCTAATGTCACTCCTCCCCTACCACCCTTGCTTCTACTACAGGATTCTGTTCCCTTTCTGGAGATGCCCACTATCGGAAATGGCCTTGCTTATTTATTTTTGTTTATGAGCTGTCTGGCCGTTGCCTCCCTTATATTGTGAGCTTGCTTCATAGGGGCAGGGATTGTGTCTATCCTTTTCATCAATGCATTCTCTGTGTCTAGAACAGTGCCTGGTACACAGTAGGTGCTCAGGAAATGTCAGTTGAATGGACATGTCCAAGTGGCCCAGGCTGACCTTGAACATTGCCCAGGGACCAGAGTTGAATTGGGGCTCCCTCGCCATGCTGAAGACTTTCCTGCAAAACACTCTGACTGGATGGAGGCAGCTATAGATCTTGCAAACTTGAGATCAAGAGGGTCCAAGGAGGGGCCTAGGATTTGTGTCTTCCAACCCAGAGACTCTCTGGAAGTCTCCTTACCCTGGAGCCATTTAGGTCCTGGCTGATCCCTGCAACAAGGGGACAGAAGGTCCAGTGAGTGACTCACCCTGTTGCCTGGGTTACTGGTAGGAAGATCCTCATCACCTGGGAAGCTGGGACACTAGGATCCCCATGGGGTCTGGAGATGGGGGCTAGGTTAACAGTTCCTAAGAGGGATGAGGACTGAGAGGTGGGGACTGACGGCTGGAGTTCCCTAGGGGGCTGGGAGCTTCGGGCTAGGATGTAAGGATTTGCAAGAGGGCTGAGAGCTGGGACCTAGGGGTTGGGGGGTTGGGCATGAAGTTTCCCAGGGAGCTGAGGGCTGGGGCAAAAGGGTGCCCCAGGGAGGAGCTGGGGCACCAGGATTCTGCAGAGGTCTGGGAGCCGAGGGCTGGGTCACCATATATTCTTTGAGGGCAGAGATATTCCTGAATCTGTCCTTTCCAGCTGGGACTAGCACAAGCCAATTCTTGTTTAATGGAGTAAAGACAAATTCCTGTGGGAACCCAGCAAGTACACCGAGGCTAGGAGAGACAGGCAGCTTTCTCCCTCTGCTCTCCTCCCTTTTATTTTCTCCCTGCTGCCTCCACCCCTTTTCCCAGAACCCCCGCCCTCATCTTTCTATGACCCACTCACGCCCCCTGCTGCTTCTTTCTTGCATAGCAGTGGCTAGTCTAAAGGACAACAAAATCCCATCTCTTCTTCCCTTCCCTCCTGGTTTCTGGGGACCAGCCTCAGAGGGAGGAAGCTAAAGTCCCAAAGGAGTAGCTGCTGGGGAAGGAGGTGGGGGTGTATGTATCTGTGGGTGCTATCATCACTTCCTCAGAAAGCCCTCCTTGACTCCCCCCCAACCCAGGTCAAGGCAGCTGGCCTCCAAGCTCTCTCAGCTCCCTGACTGCTCCTTTATGATGCTTATCAGAGTTTCCAATTATCCACTCACTTGTTAGGCTTTGATGGATGCCTGCCTCCCCCAGGGGACCGTGAGCACCAAGAGGGCAGGAAGCAGGGTTAATGTCGCTCATCAGTATAACCCAGTGCTTGGCACAGCACCTGGTACATTACAGATGCACAGTAAATATTTGTTGAATAAATGAATGAGTGACGTTCAAAGGGGGTTCTTAGGTAGGGATTTAATAGGTGGTGTCAGTGCCATTGCTTGGGCTCTGAGGACAGCTGTGAGTCCAGATGTCCTGGTTTCTGCTCAAGGCCCGGTCCATGTCCAGCCTCTGGCCTTGTGCCCAAAGGCCATCCAAGCAAAAGGAGGCAGAAGAGGCCTCTCCTAGAGGGAGGTAGCATTGAGGGGACATTAGGGTGGCTTGGATCCAGAAGCTCCTCCCTGCTTTTCCAGTTCTCCAACCTAAATTTTTGAAAGCATTTCCTCCCACTGCCCGCTTACCCTCTCTCTTCTTGTAGCCTTTTCCTCTTCCCTCCCAGAGGTTTCCTTCCCCTAAAAATGCACCCCTTCCCATCTTCTCCCCTCCCCTTAGCTGTTTCCAGTGGTGTGCTGAGAAACGTGGACATCACTTTCTTACCTGGCAAAGCCCCCAGGAAGAGATGCCCCTGCAGCTGGGCCCAAAGGTTGAAGAGGGAGCCAGGACCCACAGGAGGCAGAGTAAGCATCTCCTTCTTTGGCCCCTGGCTCAAAACCACCCTGGACACAGTCAGATTCAGCTGAAGAGGGAGTCCCAAGACCAGGGGCAGGTCCAGCCCTGGCTCCGACCCAGAAGACAGTACCACCTTATGCAGAGTATATTGGAAGGGACACAAGTTGGGAAGGAAAGAGTGAACCTTGTGGTCCCACTCTGGCTGCCTCAATTCTGCCTCTTAGCCACACAGTCTAATTACTGGCCATTCCCACCACCTCGATCCTGCCTCCATTCTCCTGGCTTGGCCTTCTATAAAACCACACCCACCCCAAGTCCCAAGTAAATATACAATCTTAAGTAAAAGCCATTTGCTTGGTGTAGGCAGCTTCAACATGTGTCTCTGCAGGCCCCCCATCCCCCAACCCCTACCCTTAAGCTTTCCTAGTACTGACTTCTTGGAGTCCCCTTTTCTCCCACTGCTTCCAGGCTCCAGCATATACAGGAAGCATCCCTCTCTTACTTGATCTTGGAGGTGAAGGCTGAGCCGAGTAGGGTTTTCTGGGGTCCCAAGGGCAAGGAGAGGGCCTGAGCCTGCTGCTAGCTGGAGTCCCAGGTCCAGGGAGAAGGCCCAGGGCTCTACATGAGGCTGGGGAATGTCTGGGGGTGGGGGAGAAATGATCTTCCTGAGGTCTCAAGGTTGGGTATTTGTGGATGGAAGAGGCTAGTGGTGGAGGGAAATGGACACAAGCTGGTCATGGAGAGAAAGATGGCCTTTACCTTGAAGACTGCGTTCTGCACCAGTCCCTGGAGGGAAGAATATCCCAGGTTGGGACTCTACGGAGCAGCTTCTGAGGCCAGTGGGGACAGATGCTGAGCTCTGGGCCTGTTGGTCCAGCCAGTCATGCTGGCGCAGGCAGCCATCCAGGGCAGGGACCAGTTGGAGCCCATGGGGGAAAGGGAAGATGTGGGGATGCTGGAATCAGGACATCTGAGCCCTAGTCCCAGCCTCTCCACCCTCAGCTTATTCCCCTCCAAGACACAAGTATTTGGCCTCCCCCCATGCAGCACTCACCCCATCCCCTCTCCGTGAAGTGTGGACTTAGACCCCCATGGCCACCCAGCCAGCAGAGCTTTACCAGCTTTGGTTACTCCTGTGATGCAGTTACCGGTAACCAGAGGTTGGAGGCAGGGAACAACAGCCTCCCCACCGCAATCCTCATGATGGGCTGGGGTTTGTAGGCCAGAGGCCCAGAGACCTGTCTCAGACGCAGGCAGCACCTCCTCCCCATCCACCCCAGCAGCACAGAGTCTCTATGGATCTTCACTTCTAACTGCAGGAAGGAAAAGAGAAGCAGAACCAGGACCCCTGAGGCCTGCCTTCACCACTTTCTTCAGAGGCAGCTTTGTATGGCAGAAAGAACACGTACTTGACGAGTCAGCTAACGTCACTAGCTCACTTGGGACTTGTCACTTACATACTAAGCCTCAGAATTCCTCTTTGAAAAAAATGGGGACAAGAATAGCAGCTCCATGGGGCTTTTATGTGGATTCAATGAGATGACAATGGTAAAAGGATACCCAGTAACTTGGTTCTGTTCCCTTCCGCAGACCAGCTCAAGACACCCCTCTCTCAGGACTAGATCTGGCTTACCTGGTGCCACCTCCCATCATCCAGCCAGGGTCCGATGACCACTGTAAGCTGGGCCCAGTGATTGTGAAGCTGGACCTCAGGCCTGCCATCCCAAAGTCCCAGCACAAACCAGTCATCCTTTGGGTTGGTATCACCATAAAAAATCACTCCCTCTGGATCCCAGGTGCGAAACTCATAGGAAGAGGAGGTTCTGGAAGGACACAGAAGGACTGGGTATGGGGTGTGCCCTTTGATGGTAGATGTGAGGTTGAGGGAGGTGGACTTCAGGGAGAGAGAAGGGCAGGGAGAAATGGAAAAGAAAGGAGATGATGGAGAGAGGGTGAGGTCAGGGGACTAGGTCAAGGAATTAGGTCAACCCCATACTTTGTGATCTTGGTGAGGTTGAAGGTCATGATGGTGACAGGCTCTTGTCCTGGGCCATTGCTGAGGTGTAGAGCAGGAGGGTCCTGAGTCCTCTGTCAGAGATAGAAAACAAACAAGCTGAAATAAGGACATGCCGGAGACAGAGGGAGGGAAGGAGAGGCACTGCTACAAGGCCAGGGGAGGAAAGAAAGGAACAGGGCAGAGCCGAAGAGTAGCTCATTTAAACACAGATGGGGCTGAGCACCCTGTCCTGCCCCTGCACCTGGCTGGGGACAGTGTGTCTCAGGGCCCTTCCTGCGTGGCTAGGAGGCATCAGCGGCAGCAGCAGAAGCAGCCCATGCCATGTGGCCAGTGGACCTCTGCTCTCCATTATCAGCCTTGGTCCTCTCTGTGCCTCAGACAGCTCTGGGGAGAAAGCATGGGGGCAGGCAGCCTCACACATGGTTGGTGGAGGGTTAAAGGTTGCCTCAGGGGTAAGAAGGAAGGCAGGAGACAGGGCCACTGACCCTTTGGCCCCTCTGAGGACAAATGGAGAAAGGGACAGAGTTCCTCCACTACCCTCCCCCACTGCTGAGAAAGTTATGAGCTGGGAGAGGACTTCCCTCTTCCCTTCCTCTAGAGCCTGACCGTGTCTTCCAAGCCTTCTGCCCACCTGCGGAGGCTGCCTTGATGACAATCAAGAGATCTACCAACAGGAACAGTCCTGCTGGGCTCCCCAAGTAGCATCCTCCGCGAGGCCTACAGCTGAGACTCAGAATCCCAAATACTAGCTGAGTGACTGTGGGCAAGTCACCCCCCAGTGTGCTTTAGTGTCCTTGTCTGTAAAACTTGAAAAATAATACCTACTTTATGGGGTTTCTGTGAATGAGGATGAATCGAGATAATGCAGGCATGGTGCCTGGTATCTGCTCTGAGCTCCTCTCGCAGTATTTTCCCAGGCCTCTGAGGCTTTTCTCATAGGGAGGTATTGTCTCTGAGTGACAGTCAGTAGATACTAAGAAACCCGCCCCTCCCAACTCCCGGTTATCTCCTCTTGATTGTTTATGACAAGGCCTAGCAATTTACCAATAGAAATTCATCACCCTCTCCCCCGACCCATTTAAAATACAAGAGAAGTAACACTTTAAGCCAGTAGGAATGAGCTGGAGGTCTTGGGGCTCATCCAGGGTCTGGGTGGGCTGGAATGGGTGAGTTTGAGTGAAGGGTAGAGCAGGTAATCACTGCACACTTCAGTTAAAGAAGGAGGTGTCTTTGGGCCGTGGGATTTCTCCAGTGGAGGCTGGAACACCCACGTAACAACAGCGAGGAAGCCTCGGCAGTCCAGCCTTGACCCCTGACCAGGGGCGCGGTCACGAGACCGGGCCTCGGTGGGTAGGACCGGGGGGCGGGGACATGCCTGCTCTGCAAGCTGATTGGCTGGTGGTTGAACGCCGGCGGAGGCAGAATTTAGGGGCTACTGGGCTATGAAGCGCACTCGCCCGACCACTTTCTCGGCCCCGCTGTAGCCGGAATTGGGCTTCGGCTTCCCAGCTCGCGGCGTCCCCACAGCCTCGCTCCCCCAGCTCCCGCGGCTTTCCGCGATCCGAATTTGTAGGCCCCTTAAAGGGTCCCAGTTGCTCTTTGCTCGATCCTGCAGAACGGAAGTGAGGGCCCTGGACTTCAGTCTCAGACGGTGGGGATCGGGATGGCTTCCGTGCTGATCCGAGAGGCCAAGGAGGGAGACTGTGGAAATATCCTGAGGCTGATTCGGGTGAAGGCTGCGGGTCTGAAACCAGGGTCCCAGAGCTGGGCAGAGCGGCACGGCCGGAGTGGGGCGGGGAGGTGGGAGTGGGAGCAGGGTGAGGAGCTGGCACTGGAGGCCCTACTTAGGGAGCAGATGGGCCCTTTTGCCCTAATCTAGCCTCTACCTCTACGCCACAGGAACTCGCTGAATATGAGAAACTCTCGGATCAGGTGAAGATCAGTGAAGAAGGTAGGGGCCCAACACCTGGGTCCTGAAGGAGGCTGGGGTGGAAGTGAGGGATGGGTTCCCGAGGCAATAGCTCCAGACCAGACCCACCTAGACCTTCATTCTGTCTCTGTCACAACTCTGATCTCTGCAGCCCTGAGAGCAGATGGCTTTGGAGAGAATCCTTTTTATCACTGTTTGGTAGCAGAGATTCTTCCTGCCCCCGGGGAGCCACAGGGTAAGACTACCCCGACCTCAGAGGTCACTTCTTCAGTCAGCCCTGGGGGTAGGGTATAGCTCAGTGGTAGAGTGCGTGGTCCTGGGTTCAATCCCCAGTACCTCTATCATAATAAGTAAATAAACCTAATTACTTACCCCCCCCGCCCCCCCAAAAAACTCCAGTCAGCCTCAAAGTTCTCTCCCCAGGAGTCTGTGGCCTCACTCCTCTTTTTGCTCTCTCAGGGCCCTGTGTGGTGGGCTATGGGCTGTACTACTTCATCTACAGCACATGGAAGGGACGAAACATTTATCTGGAAGACATCTACGTGAAGCCCGAATATCGGGGTACTGGGCAGAGGCTGGGATGGGAGAAAAGCCACCCATAGACCAGATTGCTATTTCTTGCCCCTTAATCCTAGCCTATGACCTTGTCTGATCCCCTTCAACTCAGACAATCCCTCTTTTTGCATTTTTCTCCCCACATTAGGTCACGGGATTGGCTCCAAAATAATCAAAAAGGTGGCTGAGGTGAGGAGAGGGGTGGGGCTACAAGCTGGGCCCTGGCAAAGCAAAGCTGTATGGGGGGCACCTGGGTTGAATGGAGGGTGAGGAAGCCTTTTCATTTTTGACCCCAGGCAAGTGAGTGATGTCTTCTCCCACAGGTGGCCCTAGATAAGGGCTGCTCCCAGTTCCGCCTGTCAGTCCTGGACTGGAACAAGAGGGCCATGGACTTGTACAAGGCCCTAGGAGCCCAAGATCTGACGGAAGCTGAGGGCTGGCACTCCTTTCGCTTTGAAGGAGAGGCAATGAGGGAGCTGGCAGGAAAGTGATCCCATCCCTTGAGAATCTCTATCTCAGCTTCTCCACGCCCACCAGCTCAAGCACTCCTTAGAGACTATCACCCCAGAGATAGTCTCCACCGACAAAGGCCTTCCTGAAGGAAGGAGGATTGGGGTGAATATTCCCAAATGGAAAGAGCAGAAGCATGGAAAAGGCCTTCCCACCTTCTTGTTAAGGGTGAAAAATAAATGAGAATTCCTATGTGCTGATGTGGTGTTGGGAGGAGAGATTGAGCATGTGATAAGCTTCAGCCACTTTACAACCCTTCCTCAGTGTTCTGGTCAGTGGATGTTGCTCCTGGGGGTAAAGGTGGGCCTAAGATGACTTTCGCTCTCAATGGACCAGAGTCTTCGCTCTGGCCTGTAGAATACAGAGAAAAGAAGAGCAAGGGGCCATCTTTCACATCAGGCTTGTAGGTCACGTTTGGGACCCAGACAAAGGCGTACAGTGTGTGGACTGGGCTGTGCAGAATCCATGACTGAGGCTAGCCCACGGACTCAACAGATGGAGCAGGCTGCCACCTAGTGGTGGCTTTTCAGGGGCACAGGGCATTTTACTTGCCCCGACTTTAAAAAATCCGCTCAGCTATTTAGTGATTTTTCTTTTTCAAAAGTCACAAAGCCTTTATTTTCGGTTCTGCAAAACTGGAACAAACTTTAAGGGCTCATGAAGGTAAGAAGGGAAACAAACTAATTCCCCACTTTCATAACATTTTATTGCACAAGTAATACAGGTTTGTTGAAGAAATATTTGAAGTATAGAATCCATAGCCTTACTTACATAATTATTAACCCTTTGGTATCAATTCTTTAGTTTTTTTCAGCGTAAATGTATACATATAACTAGTTAAGTGTGTTGGCGTTTATGGGATTGTACTCTTTTGTGACCTGTTTTTTTCATTTAACAATAAATCAGAAAATCTTCCCATACTATTAAACTCATCTGTCATCTGCCATACATGCTGGCATATTATTCCTTTTGTAGATGAACCATTGGTTAAATGGTCATAATTTAGACACTGAAAAGTAGGTAACAAATGTGTAAATTGTAAGAAACAGGATCTATGGCATATGGAGAGTTGAAGAATCCATCTTAAAAGATTCAAATTAAAAAATATTTAGTCAAAGAACAGTTCAGGGGCCCATATTCTTCCAGAGTAATGCCAATTTTTGAGCCTTAGATGTTGGGGCTGACTGGTATGGAATGATAAGCACCTGGGGTCTGGCCATTCTCCGTTCCAGGGAGAACAGAGGGAAGGGCATTTAGGGTAAGGGGTTTTTAAAGGGAAAATAGAGAAAACTTAGTTAAAATATCTGTCAAATCTGTCCACATCCCTATCCCTACTTCCGCTATCATCTCTCTTTGAAAGTTGCCATAGCCTCTTAACTGATCTCCCAGACTCCCTAATTCCTTCCTGTAACTGGGTTATTTATTTATTTTTATCAAAGATATACAATATATTATTTAAAGAATCAAATATTTCTATAAGGTCTATATATTGAAAGAAGTAGTCTCCCAATTCCCTTCACTCTTCAAAGTCAATCACTTTCAATTGAGTTTTTAAATTGTTATTTTTTTTCAATTTACCTTCATATCTCAAACTCAAAATAGCATACAAATATTGCTACTTTTTGATGTTTCTGTTTCAGGCATGAATATGGACCTTCCACTGCTAACTCTCTTTTCCAACTTCCCCATCACCCCACCTGCACTTCTCATCCTCCCATCCTTCCAATATTATATCATAACTCTGGTTGAATCTGTGTTTCATTATGATTATGCAAATGCTCTTTACAGTTGAGCCATGTGGATGGTTGTTTTTTTCTTCTCTTGCACCATTTTTGTTTTCCTTGGAATCAACACTTGTCTTGTCTTCTTTATTTTCCTTAATTTTCTGTATACTCTTCTTTATCCCCCAATTCTCCCTTAGTTGTGTCAGTCTTTTCTCAGAATACATAAACACCTAAGGAATTTTATTTATTTCATTTTGAAGAACTTTCTCACAGAGCCTTTAGACCTGCTTCAGCACAGAGTCTGATCTTTAGGCAACACTGTTGGTATCTCCCTTCACATCCATCCTCGGGACTCCCTTTTCCTCTGTCTTGGGTTCATAGCCTGTTTCCCAGAACCTATGTACTCATCTTTCTTGGTTTATTTTGATGAAGCTTCTTCAGAAAGGATGCCTGGGAGGTAAATTTGTTGGGATCTTAAAAATCTGAAAATGTCTATTTTACTGTTGTACATAATTGACAGTGTGGATGGGTAGCAAATATTAGTTTGGAAATAATTTACCCTGAGAATTTTTAAGGCATTTCTCCATTGCCTTCTAGCTTCTGGTATTGCTGATAAGAAGTCTGAAATCTTATTCTGAATCCTTTGTATGAAGCCTATTTTTATTTTCCTTCCCTCTTTCCCCAACCACAGTTTTAAGATCTTTTCTTTATCTTAGCATCCTGAGATCTTACATACAAATGTGTGGTCTTAGTGGGTTTTTGCAATCTGGAAACTCATGTCTTTCAGTTATGGAAACATTTAAAAAATTTATTATTATTTTTTGGGTAATTTCCTCCCCTACATTATCTCTATGAGCTCTTTCTGGAACTTTTGTTATTCAGATGTTAAATTCCATGGACTAGTCTTTTACTTTCAAAATTATTTTCTTTCCTTTTTTTTCCCCCTCTATCTTCCAGGAGATTTCTTTAATGTTATTTTCCAACCCTTCTATTGAATTTTTTTATCCACTAATGAATTTTATCTATTTTTCTTTCAGTTTTAAAAAGATATAATTTCAGTACTGTATAAGTTTAAGATATGCAGCATAATGATTTGATTTACATACATTGCAAGATGATTATCACAATAACTTTAGTTACCATCCATCATTTCATATAGTACAAAATTAAAGAAGTAGAGAAAAAAATTTTCTTGTGATGAGAACGCAACAATTTTCATATATAACATACAGCAGTGTTAATTATATCTATCATGTTGTATATTATATACCTCCTATTGAATTTTTATTTCTGCTTTCAGGTTTTTAATTTCTAAGAGTTCTCTTTTATTCTCTGCATTTTAAAAAGTTCTGGTTTTATTTCATGGATATATATTCTTTTCTTAACTGAGAATATTTGTGATTTTTTTAAAATGTTTTTTTCCATTGTGTAATCTGTATTTCTGCTACAACTTTTTCTTTCTT
Source organism: Camelus ferus (assembly GCF_009834535.1). NCBI lineage: Eukaryota > Metazoa > Chordata > Mammalia > Artiodactyla > Camelidae > Camelus > Camelus ferus. The sequence goes on along the minus strand of NC_045711.1, from coordinate 12,051,709 downwards.
TCTTTCTTTCTCTATTTGTTTTGGCCTTTGTCTTTCATTTTAGAAGCTTTCCTCAAGTGACTGGTAATCCTCAATTGTCTGCTCATATTTAAAATTGAGGTACACTAAGGTACTGCTTGGAAGTTCTGTGTGCATCTATGTGAGAGGTAGGGAGGCATGTTGACTGTGATCTTCACTATAGGGTGATCCAAGAGGCCATTTCCTTGAGGAACCACTGGTATCAATACCATTAGATCTTTTTCCTTGTCTGGTCAGATTTCCCAGAGAAGACTTCCAGACTCCCACTTGCAGGGTATAAGACAGGCTGTAGGTAATCTCAGAGCTGGGTGAAGAGGGAGTCTGGGGCAAGTCTCAACATTCAATCTGTAAACTTTCGTTTAATCCCCATTTTTAGTATCTATCTAACCGTCCAGCCATCAATCTGTCTCCTGCCTAGTCTGTGTATTTAGAAGTCCTAAGGTGAGCTGGGACATTCTGTTTGCACACTGTTTATAGTCCAGCTAGAGTAATCTCATCTACAGGCAAGTCTACTGAAAATCCTGCCACTGCTTTCAGCACTCCAAGCTTCTGGTCAGTCCCTCCAGGCTCTGGCCCAAACCTCCGTTATCTGAAATATTATTCCAGCCATGTTTCCTCTTCAAGTTCTGACCACGTTTGACTCTTTTCAGTACCTCAGATGCACCGTACACTCCTTTCTGAGCCTTCTGCACATGTCATTACCCTGTCTGAAATGTCCTCAGTATCACCTGCTCCTCATAGGTCTCACCACCTTAGGGAATGTCCTTACTCTTGAATCTATTCTCCACCGTTGTAAACTGTAAATCCTATCACTTTATACTACTGTTTAAAATCTTTCAATGGCTCTTCAGTATTGATAAAGTGAAGGCCATTTTCCTTATTCTGATTTGTAAGTCCTTCAAAATTCAGCTTCCCTACTTAAAGCCAAATGCTGTTTAAACTAGTTGTGGTTCCCCAAAGGACAAAGTCTTTCTGCTCCTTTGCACCGTTGTACTCTGTTCTCTCAAGAATACTCTTACTGCACTTTTCCTCTAGCAAACTCCTACTCATACCTCAAATCTCAGTTTGCACCACCTCCCCTGCAGAGGTCTTCCTGGATAACTCTGAAGAACAATTGACCATTGTTTGCCTCCCTGGATTTCCCTCTATGCCTAGTTCTTATTTCTGTCTTCAATTTAAAGCCATGCACTTATTTGTTGACTTGTTTGTTTAAATGTGTTTAATTGTCTGTCCCTTCCCCAACACATTGTGAAAGTCTTGTCTTTGGGCCCACATCTTGCCTTTGTATCCTTACCACTTATAGTGATTGGAACAGAGTGAGGGCTAAATATTTGCTAAATGATTAACTGCACAACACATGATTCTAATCTGTGTACGATTTTATTCACTTATACCTAAACTTCTTAATTATTTTAGTTTAAGAATCCTAAGTTTTCCATCTGCTATCCTTTTTCCATAGTAATTTTTCCTATTTTGAATTTTCTCAGCATTTAGATATCAAATCTTGTGCTAATCTAAGTTGCATTTGCCTTTTGGTACTGCCTTGACATTCTTTTTTAACCTTTCAATATACGCATGATCAGAATCTTCTCAAGGCAAGAACATGACTCGTAAACCTCTCACAAGAGTTACAGATGATCAAAAGAGCCTATACGGGACTGTAGACATTAAAGCTCAGCGCATGCGCACCAGCCCCTCCTTTTTCCTTTTGACTCCTCTTTTTTTTCTTTGGAGCGTGCGCATCAAGGAAGACAAAGGTGGGGAAAGTGACCAAGCAATCATTCAGGCGCATGCCCATCCCTAACTTGCCCAAGCCTGGTGGAGCTCTCAGGGTGAAGTGGGTGTGGTCTGACCAGGAGCAGCAGAAACCCAATCCGACTGAGTGAGCTTGGCCCCTCCCTCCCCATGATTGGTTAGCTCTCAGTGTTGTGGGGCGGGGAAAGGAAGAGATGGGGACGGTGGAGTGGTGGGGTGGCGAAGAAAGAGCGCCAGTCTCATTCTGCGCAAGCGCAAAAAAGCGACCAGGAGAGGGCGTGAGAGAGTGAAGAGGAGTGTAGAAGCCCTGATGCGCTGGCGAGCGCGAGCTGGGTCGCCAGCTTCGACGCCTGCGCAGTGGCCCTTGGGACCCGCGCGCGGCGGGCGGGTGCTCGGTGCGCCTGCGCAGTAGGCGGTGGCGGCAGGGGGAGGTGGAGGCCGTGGAGCGGCAGCGGCAGCAGCGGGTCCCGGGACTGAGGCAGCAGCGGGGGCGGCGGCGGGCGGAAGCTGAGGTGACGAAGGCAGCGGCGGCGGCGGCCGTTTCCCTCACGGTGGCGGAGACCAAGGCGGCGGCGGCGGACGGGGAGCGGCCCGGCCCCGGCCCCCTGCTCGTTGGCTGTGGCAGGGCCGCCGTGGGGCCGGCCCGGCTCCCGCCCCCCGCGGCTCCCCCTCCGGCTCCTCCTCCGGGGAGACGCCGGGGACCTGGCCCGGCCCGCACTCAGAGCGCTGCTGCAGCCGCCGCCGGGGGAGTCGGAGGCGGTGGCGGCGCCATGGGCGGCCTGGCCTCGGGGGGGGATGTGGAGCCGGGACTGCCCGTCGAGGTGCGCGGCTCCAACGGGGCCTTCTACAAGGTGAGGCGGCGCGCTGGCCGGGGACACGGTCTTCAGCCACTTCCCTCCAGCCAGAGCAGAGAGTGGGGCGGGATCGAGGTTCTGGAGCTAAGTCCTGACCCTTAGAACCTTAGACTCACGCTCCCACCCGCGGCCCTCCTGAGGAGACCTCTGGAAGTTAACCCTTTCCTCTTATTTTTGGCCCCTTTAATTATACCTGCTTTTACCCGCATCTCAGAGAGCATGAATATCAGGGCATTATTGTGCTTGGATCAGCACCCCCCACCCCAACACCCCAGAAGAGACCCCATTTACCCAGCGTGTCATTGACTTTTCCTGTTTCCTAGTGGAAGACTTACCTTAGACCTTAATCACATCTTCCCTACAGTCCACGCACATGGAGAATTCTCTTTATTCTCCCCTGTTAACCCCTTGGGAAGGCCGTCCCATATTAGATCCTTTCATCTTTCTCCGAGAGGCCTCTGCCTGCTGGCTCGGAAAGACTCACCCCACTTTCATCTTGTATTTCTGTTTCTAACCCAAGGAGAAACGGTCGAAGTCTGTTTATGACATTTCGTGTTTTTGACCTCAGGAACTCTGGGCTGTACCAGTCAAGTTACCTCCTAGCCATAAGGTGGCATCTTTTCACAAGTCTCTTACCCCACCCCTTTATCCCAAGACTAGCTAGTCTACCATTCTACCCAGGGATGGTTTTGTATTTATCATCTCACTTTGACCTCAGATACATTTAGATCATTCACATACTTTCTTCATCTTGAGGAGTGTAAGCTTCATATTGTGATCTCTAAAAGGGGATCTCATTAGGATTCCCTATGTTTATCTTAAAAGATATCCACTTCTAGAAGACTTTTGACCAGGCTGCCCAATTTGGGAATCCGATAGGCTTTTTTTTTTCTTTTTCTTTTTTTTTTAAGAAGAAGGGGACTATCTTTAAAAGATCCTTGTTTACTTCAGCTCCCTCCTTGCCCAGGATTTGGTTTTTTAGAACTACTTTTATTGCCTTCTTTATCTGTTCTGAAGCTATTTTTTAGGACACTAAATTTAGATTAAGCCAGAGGGAGACCCCTCTTGTCTCTCAGGAATTTTTCTTTATGTGACTGTTGTTACTTTGAACTCTTTGGACTTTATGCCTGAAATTGTCTCAGAGACTTTCCTAATTTCTGTCTCATTCTCTTGTTTTATCCTAAGGAGCAAGAGCAGAGATATTTTCTCATAACATCACTTGTGAGAAGAGGCCCCTTTCCTCCACTTCCCCTCAAGCCTCCCATAGTAGACCTGTTCGCCTTAGTGCCCTTGGAAATGACTTTCTCCATCTCCTTCCCTGTGAAGCATATCTTGCTATAACTGTAACTAGAAAGGGTCTCATATTTGTCCTTGGAGTAGAAGGTTTCTGCCCCAGCTTCAAATGATAAATTCAGTATAGTGATTTTTTACCCACTCTAAATGCCTATTCATTTCTGCCTTACTTCCCTCACCAGATTTCTTTATATTCAGTGCCTGTGGGTACCCACATCGATCTTATCCTCTCAGTTTAAGTCTTTGCCTTTTTGTCCTAATATTTCTGTATTCCTGTGTAATCCCCGGAAACGGCCTTATTCTATTACCCAGCTGAGATGGGAGAAGGAAGCTCCCAGCTGATCCCGTCTGTCATTTTTTTGTGCATACTTTCCTAACTCATGAGACTTTTTTCTTCTAGCTGCTTCCATAGCATTTCTGTTTTCTTTGGCAGAGTCTCTTTTAATTCCTTTCTGGTTCTGATAGAGTACATTTGTCTCTTAAATCCCTTTTCCCCAGACTTGCATTACCTTTGTTGAAATACCTTTCCTCATAAGAGTTTAGCCTAATTTCCCACAGTATCTTGTCCTTCATCTAGATCCTTCCCACCCCCAAGAAAAGTGATTCTTAAATTGAGTCTGAGATCAAGATATGATGTTTGCTTTTGTTCTAGGAAGCAGGGAAGCCAAGCACAGCTGGGAAAGATTGGTATCCAGTTCAAATTAACGGTGTACGCCGGCTGGGAAGGGAAATTTCCCTTTCCACATATGAGTGTCTAACAAAGACTGAATCTTTCCCTTTTCTCCTGTGGGCTGTGGCAGTGATATACTTGATTGAGTGAATTGGGGATGGGATGCTTTAAATCAGAGAGTAAAGTTTGGAGTTGAGCTGAAAGCCAGGTAATGTGGATTTTGTGTTCTGGTCACTTTAGCATTTTCTGCCCCATGCCTCAGTTGAAAATAACGATCAGTCCTTAAATTCAGACTAATCTTTCTTCAGCTTTCAGTGCCATATAGATACTTACCCAATCTGACCTTGCTACTGATTTAATATTCATGACTCAGCAAACTTCAGTGTGGGTCAAGGAGTGTTTACATTGCTTCCAGAACTATAAATTTGGGAAGGTTCCTTTCATCCCTCTCAGAATTGGGTCCTGTTGTTGATCTTCCAGGGTAGAACTGCAAATGTCAGATCTGGGGTCTAAGTTATCTAGTAGCTATCCCATCAGTTCTTTCTTTTCTGTCAGAACTTAATGTGTTTTATTCTTTAAATTGTACTCTCCTAAATGAAGTATCTGTTCAACTTCCAGGACACAGTTATCCAGCTCTCCAGACCTTACCTGGATATCCTAATTCCTGTTCTTTTGTTAAAGAATATGGCATCCTCAGCTTCAACATGTGGTTTTTATCCAGACCCTTTCCTGCTTTTCTCCTAGAACTCCTTCCTTTATTTTGAGAGTCCAGGACTAGAAGATAGGTTGAAGGTGGGAACTAATTTTATGTCTTGTAATTTGAGGAAACTGAAGTACTTAGGAAACTAAGGCTGTCTCTTCCTCTCTCCAGTCCTAGGCCCTATAAGCCAAAATCCTATATACCATGGCCACTGAATTGAGTTATCCTTTGGATGTAGGTAGCTTTCTAGAGATTTATTCAACTGCTCTTGCCTTCATCTGCTTAACTTCCCAATGATCATGGACTGAGCAGAACTGGGAGCTCTCTTTCTATCACTGGTATCTTTGGAGGAAAAAAACTGGGGTGGTGTGGGTGGAATTAAGGAGCAGAGACTGAATTGGAATATGAAGTTGAGGAGAAAGCTTGTTTTGGAGAATCTGAAGGAAAAGGACCCTAGAAGTATGAGTGACGCTTCATTGTACTGCTGAGTAATGTGAGGGAAAACTCCATTCTGAGCTTTGAATTTCTGCTTTGGGATCATGGTAGCTAGAAAAACCAGGTAGTATTGCTGCCTCTCCCTGAGGTCCAACCTTGACACGTTGGAGGAGGATTGGATTGGAGCTTTAGGCATATCCTTTGTGAATGTGTATATATACCTAGGAGTGGGAATCTGTTCACCAAAGAGGCAGGCAAGTGATTCTTTTCTCCTTCTGTGTCTTCCACTGTGTTTTATTTCATCCCTGAAATGTTTTGAAAATAGCTAACTCTCTGTTGATAAACTGTTTCTAAAGCTTAGAGATAGACATTTTGTATAGTGAGTTGGATAAAGTCAGCTGAAGAGGCTGGTTGAAATGTTTATAGAAATTCAGACAGACCCTTATAAATGGTGAAAAGAAGAGGCAAGAGAGATGATAGTGGTTGTGGGAGGAGGGGAAGAGGACACTGAGAAAAGAGCTAAAGAAAAAAAAGGAGGGGAGGAAGGAACTAAGGGAAGAACCCAAAAGGGAGGAGGGACTTAGGCAAATAGTGGGGAGTAGATGCCTCAGAAGACTTGAATGGAGAATAGTAGGAATGGGTATTGATGGAGCTGAATGAAGAGTGGGAAAAACATTTCCGAGGAAGGGAATGGCTGAGAAAGCTAAAGCATGAAGGGGCCAGGCAGGAGTGTTAATGCCTTGGGGAGTAGTAAGGCTCTAAGTAGTAAGACTCCATAGCAAGATCTGTATCAAGAGTGAGATTTTTTAGATTTTCCCACCGTAAGGAAACAGCAATGTAGTGTTTATGATTGACTAGTTCTCTGAGGTGGGAGTGACACAAGTATACGTTTTTGGTGTTTTCTCTCCTAAGCTCATATTTTGTTCCTACTTGCAAAGCTCAGGAATAGTTCCTGTATGTTAGCTTTTTGAAACCACTAAATTTTTTTAAAGCTTTAATGAGGCATAATTGATATATAGTGAAGTACACATATTTAAAGTGTACAATTTGTTAAGTTTTGACATATATATAAAACAAACCATAATCAAGATAATGAACATTTCTATCCCTCCCAAAAGTCTTCTGCCAACTGCCAACCACCAACCTGCTTTCTGTTATACATTAATTTGTATTTTCTGATTTTTGACAGAAGTGGAAGGTAATTCAGTAGAGAAAGGATAGTCTTTCAACAAATGGTGCTGAAAGAACTGGATATCCATAGGTAAAAATTAACTTTGATCATATCTTGCACCATATACAAAATTCAACTCAAAATGGATCACAGACCTAAATGTAAAATTAAAACTATAAGATTGCTAGAAGACATAGGGGAAAACCTTTGTGGCTTTGGATTTCTTAGAAAGGAAACCAAAAGCTCAGTTACAAACAGACAAATTGATAAATTGGACTTTATCAAACTTAGCAACCCCTGATTTTGAATATGTCAAAAATAGCGAGAGAAGATAGAAAAATTGGGAGCAAAGGATTGAACACATAGCTTTGGCTTCCTCAGTGAGGATGTAGGAAATAGGTAGACCAGCTATTTAATCTTCCCTGTTCCTCTTTGTCAAGATCTCAAGATTGGGGTCTTCCACAAATTTTATTTTCCTTTCCGAAATCTCAGCAGTATCCTAGTCTAACATTTAGAAATCTCACATCTTTTAAATCCCAATTTTTCCTTCTGTGAATTGTGTTCGAAGTTTTGAACTTCTCCAGTGTTCTGATTATTTTCTTAGGACCAGGCACCCCGGCACCATGTTTGCTCAGGGCTCTTGCTGTATTAAGAAGCCAGACCCTTTTCTGTCTTGGCAGATCCTGATGTCCTCTAGGTGCTCCAGGACAGTCTCACACTGTCTCATGGGATATTCTTAGCTTTGCTGAATGTTGTTGGTATTTTAATTGAACTCTGGCAAGCTGCTCAGCACAGCAGGAGGCAGACAGATAGGGAGGTCCCTGTGGGAGCCATAGGAGACCACTAGTTTCCAGGCTATTCTGATGCAGGTGATGTTTCTCCCTTCAACTTAATTTCTATCTCATTTCAGGATTTTGCCACATCCCTTTCCAAGCCAATAAATATTTCCTTTCTTGCTACCTCAACATTGGTTTTCTTTCCCCAGTACAGCTTTGTCTGGCTGTTTTGAGATTGCTTGTGTCCCCATCTAAAACTCAAGAGTATTTAAGGCCCTCCAGAAGTCTCTGTTCCCTTGATGGCTGCGGTGGTGGTAAATTGTCACTTTCTTTTTTTTTACTTTGTTCTAAAATCCATTCTAGGGCTTTGTGAAGGATGTCCATGAAGACTCTGTCACCATCTTCTTTGAAAACAAGTAAGACCTTGGGAATAGAGAATCCAGCAGACTAGGTCCTAGAAGGAGAGTGGAGAAGAGGGGGCGGCTGAGTCTCATGAGGCATGTAATAGGTCGGGGAGAGACAGGGGTTTGGGTGGGATCCCAGGAGAGGAAAGGGCTGAAATTTGGTGCGGGTAGGGGACATTTGATCCAGTATTTAGATGCAAGCAAGAGATAGATGACACCACTATGGAGCAGGGCCTGGGGTTTAGCTTCTAATCACCAGGGAAGGGAGAAAATGCCCAGTAGAGAAAGTAACCTCTTCCTGAAGAAATGGGCAACCACATAAGCTGAATAGCTTTCATATCACTGTTTCCCTTGCAGCTGGCAGAGTGAGAGACAGATTCCTTTTGGGGATGTCCGGCTCCCACCTCCAGCTGACTATAATAAGGAGATCACAGAAGGGGATGAGGTGGAGGTAAGGGCATGGAGTCCACCCTTTATAAATGTCACGTTTCCCAGGAGTCTGCATCTCCCTTACCGTTATACCAGCATCCTAGGCTCCTCACTGGTTGGTTCACTGTCCTTCCTTCCCAAGCTAAGTTACTCCCTTCATCCAGGCAGCCTGTGGAAGAGTGAAATGCAGCAGTTCTCTGTCCATCACTGTTGTGATCATCCAGACTCTCAGGGAGCTTCCCAGTTTCAGGGATTCACTTTTCTTCCATTTATGATGATAGTATCTAAAATCCAGTGCCCTCTGATTTTATTTAACAGCTCTTCCCCACTTTTTTAAATCTTGGCTTAGGATACTTCCCAGGTGTCTTAGTGCTTATTCCATTCTTGATGTTTTTGGATGGTCCTCAATATCTCTTTTATTTTCAACTTCTCAGGTTTATTCTCGAGCCAATGAACAAGAACCTTGTGGCTGGTGGCTGGCCCGGGTGCGGATGATGAAGGGAGATGTGAGTGATTGTGAAGGCCTTTGGAGAACTGAAACACATTTTAGTCATAGAAAGGCGGGAGATAGAAGCTCAAGTCATCCACAGCTTCTCCTTTTTTTCCTTCTGCCAGTTCTATGTCATTGAATATGCTGCCTGTGATGCCACTTACAATGAGATTGTCACCCTGGAACGGCTTCGGCCAGTTAACCCCAATCCCCTTGCAACCAAAGGCAGCTTCTTCAAGGTTACCATGGCTGTGCCTGAGGATCTGAGAGAGGCGTGAGTGTTTGGGATGTCGGGAGTTGTCCTCCCGACCTCATTTCTACCCGTTTCTCCCAGGCCCCGCTCCCAGGTTCAGTGTACTGTGCTGTTCCCTTAGCCCTCTAGAGTCCTTTTTGCTCCCAGTTCCTCTGTTTCCTCATCCCTGTTCTTTTACTGTAGTCCTTCCACTTTTCTTATTTTTCTCAGTCTGTCTCTCCCCTGAATCTTCAGCTGCCCTCTGAGCACTGTTCTCTTTCTTTGCAGCTGCTCCAATGAAAATGTCCATAAAGAGTTCAAGAAAGCATTGGGAGCAAACTGCATCTTTCTCAACTTCACAAATAGTGAGCTCTTCATTCTGGTGAGTTTACACATGGGCTTTTTTAGGGGGGGAGGAGGTAATTAAGTTCATTTATTTATTTTTAACGGAGGTACTGAGAATTGAACTCAGGACCTCGTGCATGCTATGCAGGCACTTTTCCACTGAACCACACCCTCCGCCCCGGTGAGTGTATTCTGCCTGAATTTCACCTAAACCCTTGTCTCCTGTTAACTACTTTGCAGGAAGGGAGGAGCTAAAATGTGCTTATATTTATTTGTCAAAGAGGACTTTATTGCTCCTGACCCCTGTAGACTCAGGTCAGCCCTGCCTTTCCTTAATTTTCCTCATGTATGACCTTAATTATTTTTTAACCTGACCATCATGTTGCAGTCTGGGCTGGGGACCTTCCCTTGTGTATTTGGGCTCTCAAAAACAGACAGTATGATTGTTGTCTGTGCTTGCTGCTTAAAATCACTTCCCTTAGGCACCTAGTTAGGCCCTTGTGAAACTGACAATTATTTTCCTCAGTTATGTTTCTTAACTCCCACCCTTTTCCAGACACTCAGGCATCCTGATTCCTAGTTCCTGGCTCTTCTCCAATAAATAGTCTATCAGTTTTAATGACTTTTCCATTGGTTTCATCCCAGTCAACCACAGAAGCCCCTGTGAAACGGGCATCCCTGCTGGGTGACATGCATTTCCGAAGCCTGCGCACCAAACTGTTACTCATGTCCCGCAATGAAGAAGCTACCAAGCACCTAGAGGTAAGTTTTGGGTCCACTTTTTACTGCTGAATAGAATTGTCCTCCTTCCCTCCTACCCCATCCTCTACCCATGCTCTTGTCTTTACAGAACAAAGGGGTTAAGATCTTTGTGGGCCATTAAACCTAGGTCTGCTATTTTATTCCAGACTCCTCGACTCCAGATGGCAGAGCTCCATCATGTTTTAGTATACACTTTTTTTTTTTTTTAGCTGTAGGACCCTTTGATCAAGTGAAATTTTACTTGAAAGCACAATGCATAAAACGGATCAGTCAGAGCAGCTCTGTCTAAAAGTGGAAGAAGGTGTGGCTCTTACCTCCACTAGCCTCCCCCAAATTACCTCTGGGAACCAAGCCGCTTTGTGGATATATTTGAGAATCATTTATACATTGGAAAGACCACTGAACTTGAAATCCTAAATCTTTCTTTATCAAATAATTGACCTTGGCAAATAATCTGATTTCACTGAACTTTCTCTTCTTTATCTGTGACAATGAGCTAGTTAAACTAGAATGTCTCTACAAGATCTTTCTGAGTTCTGACATCTTATGATGGTCAGATTTCTGTAGGTATTATACCATTCTAAATGAGTAGGGTGTGTGTGTATGTGTGTGTATTTGAACATCCAGTTCCTTTTTAAGTGAACTGATCTTTTTGGGAGCCTGTGCAAATTCTGAACCATGGTAATCTCTCACTTCTCCAGGGATGCTATTCAGGGCACTGGCAGTTAAAAATTCACCATTACTCCCAGATAATCTGCTCCAGTTCCCAACAAGCAGATTTCTTGGTGATGTAGAGTATTCTCTCCTACGACTTGGCTGTATTGATCTGTGTGGTAAAGAATCCCAGAGAACTAAAGTAACCACAGATGCAAAGTTTTAAGAATAGGGATATGGGTACAAGTTGGGTACAAGTCACCTTTGTACCCATCATGCAGTTTAAGAAAGAAAACTCTTGGCAAATTTCTCTAGAAGACATTTGTAAATCATTCTAGATCCTCTCCCCTCCCTCCCTCAGTTATTTTGAACACTCAACATAGTTCCTTTTTCCAGCTTTTTCTTCTTGCCTAGCTCAGCCCCATCCATCTTGGAAGTAGAAAGTAGTGAATTGCGATCTGGCAGTGTCCCCTTTCAGATAATTTTCCTATTTAATGCTTCCTACCTAGGACTCACTTTTCGAGAACCTTTCCCTTTTCCTGCTCTTGTACTCAGGTATCCCTCTAAGGACTGGTTGAGAAACAGTGGTGGTATGGGGTTCTGTAACTTCCTTATATGCTTTTCTTAACTCCTTGCTTTCTACTCAACTTTTCGGGTTTTATTTTGGGAGTTGATATTAGTTTGATAAAGGTAAATAATTCCTTACACTTGCATTTGCCTTGTGAAAAGTTTTTTCTTCCGCACCAACCTTATTTAATCCTCTTGATAGCCTGGGATGGGGTAGGTCAGGTGTCATCATTTAGCACCTGACAGAACAGAGGCACAGAGAGTGTGTTTTGTTTGGGATCACACAACCAGATTGTATTAAAGCCAAATCTGGAGCTTTGGTGGCTGCCAGCCCAAACTCTACCTCATTTCCTCCTCTCCCCTCCAAGCCATTGGTATTTGGAAGGTTGGAGAGAAAAGTTCCTGAACTCTTCACACGGGTCATAGTGGTCATCAGACTCTAGGTCAGCCAGGTAGTTCTGGCTTTCTTTCACACATTTTTTTCTTCTTGAAGTTACACATCAGGTACCTGGGACAGTGTTCTGAGATTTCACCACCATGATTCCTCCAGTCCAGTGCCTTTTTCTTTCAGACAAGTAAGCAGCTGGCGGCAGCTTTCCAAGAGGAGTTCACAGTGCGAGAGGACCTGATGGGACTGGCAATCGGGACTCATGGTGCCAACATCCAGCAGGCCCGGAAAGTACCTGGTGTGACTGCCATTGAATTGGGTGAAGAGACCTGCACTTTCCGCATCTATGGGGAGGTCAGCAAAAGATAACTGTTGTCTAGGTCTCTTAGGGGTAGAGAGAAGAGAGTATAAAGTAGGAAGGAAATCTGTCATGTTGGCCTCCCTCCCTGACTTTGGTGGTAGCACGTTTTCCCAAAGACAGAGTGGCAGGAAGATCACTATTTAAGATCCAGGTCCTTTTGTTTTATTAATGACTCCCCACTCCTCTTCTCTTAGACTCCCGAGGCATGCCGACAGGCCCGGAGCTACCTTGAGTTTTCTGAGGACTCTGTGCAAGTGCCCAGGAACCTGGTTGGTGAGTTGAGGATGTGTATGTATATAGGAGAATACAGTTGGGGGGCAGATGTGAGATTCTCTAAAGTGATTCTGGGCTTGACACCTCCCTGCAAACTTCCATTTTCATAAGGACAGAGTCTGAAGTAGGAGTGACAAAAATGGGAGAACAAATTTCTAGGGACTGTAATATTTTGTCCTGTGAGAACACATCAGAAGCCTGGAGGCAGGAGACTCATTTAACAGAATCCTTATATAGAAGCTGGAAGACTGTTTATCTTGTCTGTTTTTACTCTTCTCTCTTTCTTCTAAAAGGCCTAATTCCTCCTTTACCCATTCAGGCAAAGTGATTGGAAAGAATGGGAAAGTGATCCAGGAGATTGTGGATAAATCTGGTGTGGTGAGGGTTCGAGTAGAAGGTGACAATGATAAGAAGAACCCCAGGGAGGAGGTATGAGACATAAACACCTAGAGATTGGTTTCCAGAAGTAGATGGGCTTATTCTCCAAGCCATTTTCTGAGGGCTGGGATTCCTAGGGGTTGGGGCATGGTCACTTTGGTTTCCCCTGGTAGATGTAGAAACCAGAAAGATCCCATTTGGGTGGGCTTCTGTAGGAGAAAGGGTGGGCCTAATACTTCCTTTGACTTTTTCTAATCCATCTGTCCTTCCCTCTGCTTTCCAGGGAATGGTTCCTTTCATATTTGTTGGCACCCGAGAGAATATCAGCAATGCTCAGGCTCTGCTGGAATATCACCTCTCCTACCTGCAGGTACCCACGCTGAAAGCCTGAAATAGGAAAGATCCACGTGTACAAGGGGACTAAGAATGCTGTTGGATAGAGTTAAAAGTGGTGGTTCCCAGTTTGTGTCTCTGAGTAGAATAGAAACCATTGGGTGGAAATCTGGGGCTGTGGGGTTGGATCCCAGAATTTTCTGTTTTAAGTCTTGTATTCTTGAGAGTTCAGATATGTAGGGACAGTCAGGGCAGAGACTCATGAAAAGAGACTGTTCATTGATCTTATATTTATTCCTCCTTGCATGTCTTTCTCCATCTTCTGCCCCACCAGGAGGTGGAGCAGCTTCGCTTGGAGAGGCTGCAAATTGATGAACAGCTTCGGCAGATTGGGCTGGGCTTCCGTCCTCCTGGGAGTGGGCGGGGCAGCGGTGGCAGTGACAAGGCTGGATATACCACTGATGAGAGCTCCTCCTCCTCCCTCCACACCACGCGAACCTATGGGGGCAGCTATGGGGGCCGCGGCCGGGGCCGGAGGACAGGTGGTCCTGCCTATGGTGAGAGCTGTGGAAAGGGGAGGCGAGCAGTGGTGTGGTGTGTGGGAGGCAGAGGTCTGGGTGGAAGACTGTGGAAAGGGTGATGTAGTTGATGAAGAAGTGATTGGGGGGGGGACTTAGGAGTGAAGGGGAGAGTCTTCCAGTTCGGGGGCTGTGATGGATCCTGGGGTAGGGTGAGAGACTCTGATTGACCCTCACTGTGTTCTTCAGGCCCCAGCTCAGACCCATCCACAGCTTCTGAGACCGAGTCAGAGAAGAGGGAGGAGCCCAACCGAGCTGGGCCTGGCGACCGGGATCCCCCGACTCGGGGGGAAGAAAGCCGTAGGCGGCCGATTGGGGGCCGGGGTAGGGGACCCCCACCTGCCCCCCGGCCCACCTCAAGATACAACTCTTCATCTATTAGCTCAGGTACCAGAAGCAGACAGCTGGGTTCATAAATGTGGGGTAAAAGGAAAGATGATGGACACCTGACTCCCACCTCCTCTTCTTCCTCTGACCAGTGCTGAAGGATCCAGACAGTAATCCCTACAGCCTACTGGACACGTCTGAACCAGAGCCCCCAGTTGATTCAGAGCCTGGGGAACCCCCCCCAGCAAGTGCCAGGCGTCGTCGCTCCCGCCGCCGCCGCACTGATGAAGACAGAACTGTCATGGACGGAGGCCTGGAATCTGACGGGCCCAGCATGACAGAGAATGGCCTGGGTAAAGGGTGTACCTGGGTCTGAAAAATTAGAGTTGGGCAAGAATTGAGGGATGGGAGATTGATGCACAGCTCTCGTTTTTCCCTGCCCCACAGAAGATGAGTCAAGACCCCAGCGTCGTAATCGGAGCCGCCGCCGCCGTAACCGTGGTAATCGGACTGATGGTTCTATCAGTGGAGACCGTCAACCAGGTCAGCTAACACTGGATGTCAGCGTCCTTCCTCAGAGAACAGGATGCTTCCTATCCTGTGAAAACTAGGGGTTGGGGTTCAGTGAGTGTCTAGGGGCTGGATACCTGGGTTCCTTCTGAAACTCTTGGTCCTCTGCCTTTTCCAGTGACTGTGGCTGACTATATCTCCCGAGCAGAGTCTCAGAGCCGCCAGCGGCCACCCCTAGAACGCACTAAACCTTCAGAGGACTCTCTTTCAGGACAGAAGGTAGGAAAGCAATATGTAGTTTACCTCAACGCCTTTTTTGTTATTCTGGGGCAGGGGACGTAAGAAAATTCCCAAAGAAATCTCTTATGAAATTGCAGAGAGGGCATGTCCGATGGAGTTTTAGACTGCATTTAGAATAGTGGAAAGTCTGAATAGAAGAGAAAGGAAAGTTTGGTTCATATTTTCTGGATTCCAGTAAAAGTGACTAGTCACATCAGGGGACTAACCCCTGGATGACCAGATGCCTTAGAGCACCTAGGTGATAGGGAATGTCATTACCTGAATTTCTACTGATCATTTTCTTTTCTTCCTCTCCATTTTCTTTCCCACTTCCCTCTCAGGGTGACTCTGTCAGCAAGCTTCCTAAGGGCCCCTCAGAGAATGGGGAGCTCTCTGCCCCTCTGGAGTTGGGTGGTTTGGTGAATGGGGTTTCATAAACCCTCCAGCCCACATCCCTCCCTTCTCCATCTCGCTTGCTGCCCAACACCATGGCCCTCACAGGCCCGACTGACCTGCGCTGGAGCTGCTCTTATCTAGGGGGGAGGGGGGTGGCACAGCAGCTTGGGTCCCCCCCAACCTCCAGGAGCTAGTGGAGGGGTGTGTAACAGGGTCATACCCCCCTCCCTCTTGTCCACCCTACCCCCAGGGTGAGGGGAGCCCTCTCTCCTTCCCCATCAGACTGGATGTGCCTTTATCCTCTAATGCCCCAATCTCTCTCTGAACACCCCCATTCTCCGCCTGTTGGTGCGGGGTGCTCCTTGACCCACCCAGATTTGACAGTTCAGGGGGGCTCCCCTGCTATCCCTCCTCCCGTCCTGTACCCCCCATTTCTGGGGCCTCATCACTGTGGAAGACGGGGATAGTAAGGGTATAAGTGGGTGGGAGGCATGGGGAAGGTTTTGGAGTAGAACCAGGGGTGTGTATGAAGGGGGGTGACAAGGTCCCCCAGGGGAGGGGGGACCAACCTTGTCTGGTGGATGAGAAGGCGTATTTATTTTTCACTGTACAGTATTTAAAAAGAGAATAAAAAAAATCCAAATGGCTTTCTGGTTCCTGCACCTTCTTTGTGCCCAGTGTGCCCCATCTGTTTCTGTAGGACTGACCTGCCCTGGCCCTTTTTTCCTGTATCTCCATACCTGGCTTCTTTAGCATTCCTGAGATGGTCTACTTGTGGGAATTTCTGACATTCCTAAATTCCCCAGGTACAGGTACCTGCCTGGTCTAGAGGAGTGTGGCTTGTGCCTTGTTGCTTCTCCCCTCCCCCAGGTTTGCTGGTAGAGGGAGCTGGGCCACTCCTATACCCTGAGTCACAGCAGTGTTGGTAGGACTGCTTGAAGCTGGACCTGTTCCTGCTAAGTGCTGAGAGCCAAGGCAGGCAGCTTAATCCGATTACCTGAGGCCTGGGGCTTGGGCTGGGCCTTGGGCAGAGTGGGGAGCAGGGTTCCCTCACGACAGCCCCTGGGATGTAGGTGTCCAGCCCTCATTCCTGCTGGTTCTCTGCTCTGGATCCAGGCCTTTTCTCCAGCAGCTGCATCACTGACCTCTCAGCCTCAGGAGTTACCCTGGGGTTCCTTGCTCCCTGCCTCCTCCTGACTGTAAGGTTTGGAGATAAAACCTTTTGTGGTGGAGAAACCTAGGTTTAGGGGCTGTAGTTAGGAGGGTTTAAATTTTCTCACCTGGAAAGGGGTTGAATCACCACCCAAGCACCTGTTGGGATGACTCAGGAAACAAAAATGGCCTGCCTACCTCCCTCTGACTGCCTGACTTTTTGCCCTGGGGTAGGTGGGGGGTTTGAAGAGCTTTAGGCAGCAAAAAACGGATTGGGTTGGGGGTTTGGGTGTTCCCATCTTCCTCCCAGCACAACTCAGACCCTGAGGGCTTTTGATCCCCTTGTGCTTGATCCCGTTGTGCAAAGTCATTGACTTTAAATTGCCGACGCTTAAGAAGGGAGGGGAAACTGCTCAGAGCTACTGGGGCTGGAAGGCCTGACTTCTGGGTCTTGGGTGGGGAGGGGGCGTGGTGCCCCTAGGAGGAGCGTTGGGGGCTGGGAGGAACAGGACATCTGAGTTTGCCTAAGGGAGGGGGATGTTGGCGCCCTTAAGGAGGCGCGGTTGACTGGGAGGGAGTGGGAGGAGTCAGTCTTTAAAAGCTGTTCCCGGGCCTGGCTCACCCGCCGCCGCAGACGCCGAGGCCAGGTGAGAAAGCGCTGTGGCACCTGGGATTTGCCTACTGGTGGCTGCAGGGACTCCGGCGGCTGCGGGACTCCAGGCAGCGTGAAGGTTTACTGCCTCCACCGAAGGCCGGGCCGGTGGCCGGCAGCAGGTAGGGGCAGCCGGTCTGGGTCGGAGATCCAGTGGCAACAAGGAAAGGAGAGCACACCTGCCCAGGACCGGGTACTAGACAGCGGATTTTGCGCTCGACTTCCCAAAAGGGTGTCGGGTCGTTTGGGCGCAGGGGCTCGGTTATAAGGACTCTGAACTAGGGGACGATATATATACTTTATAAGAAGACGAGTTTCTCTGTAACGACTCCGGACTAGGAAGGCACTTCCATTTTAAGGATAGTGGGTTTGGGAATCGACGTTTCACTTTGGAGGGGAGGGCGTGTAGGACGCCCTCTTAAAGCTTCCCTCCACCCTCCTCATGGCGCTACCTGGCTCACAGGACCAGGCCTGGAGCCTGGAACCTCCCGCTCCCACGGCCCCTACCTCCTTGTCCTCGGGCTCCCAGGAGCAGGAGAGCGCCGGGAGCCCGATAGTATCCCGGGGGCTTCCCTTGGAGAAGGTGAAGCGACCCATGAACGCGTTCATGGTGTGGAGCTCCGCCCAGCGCCGCCAGATGGCGCAGCAGAACCCGAAGATGCACAACTCGGAGATCTCCAAGCGCCTGGGCGCGCAGTGGAAGCTGCTGGGCGAGGAAGAGAAGCGGCCCTTCGTGGAAGAAGCTAAACGGCTCCGGGCCCGGCACCTGCGCGACTACCCCGACTACAAATACCGGCCCCGGCGCAAGACCAAGAGCTCGTGCGCCAGGTCCCCCTACTTCGATCAGGGAAGCGGCAGCGTGGCTGGTGGCGGGCCCGTCTGGGCGACTGGGTACGCGACCACGCAGGGGAGCAGAGGCTTTGGGTACCAACCCCCCAACTACTCGACAGCTTACCTGCCTGGCGGTTACAGGTAAGTGCCCAGGGCGTGGGATGAGGACGGAGGCGCTTGTGCGCCGCGCCCCCCACCTCCTGGAGCCGGGGTGGGGGGGTGGGGGGGAATACCAGAGGGCCTGGCTGGCAGAGGCCCTGAGCCTACCCAAGCAACGGGTGATCCCGGAGGCGTTTAGGGGACGACCTGTGGAGAGTGGGAGGGCTCCAGGGGGCCAGGAGGTTTTCATCTCAGTTGGGCAGTGTTGGCCCCGCAGGAGCAGACCACAGCCCCCTGGATGTGACGTGTTCTAGTTACCTGAATCCACCCCCCAACCCCCTTTCTGGCCCTCGTGTGACCCCGCTTCCTCTCCCAGCCCCCGGGGCAAGGACAGGCCAAGCCCAACTCTGCCCCTTCCTGGCCTGCCGCCCCAAAAGAGGAAAACAGGCGCGCAGCACGCAAGCTCGCTCTTGAGCGTGCCCGAACACGGCCGTGGCAGGGCTGCTTTAAGCCATCCTGAGATCCGGTTCCCGACCTGCGGTACCCAGTAGGGCCCGGATAGCCAGGGATATGTAAATGGATGACAGGTTCTGCCTCTGCACAGAACTGGTCAGACCCACCCCAACATGAGAGTTGGGGACCCTGCTTGGCACCTCCCTCCCAAAGAAGCAAGAACCTTCTAACCCTAGTATTTCTCTTTGCAGCTCTTCCCACTGTAAACCGGAGGCCCCCTCGCCGTGCTCTCTCCCTCAGAGTAACCCTAGGCTCCAGGGGGAGCTGCTCCCCGCCTACAACCCCTACCTACCCCCAGGCTCTCCCACTCTGTACAACCCTCCCCTCACAGGGGCCCCCACGCCCCTAACCCACCTCTAACCCTCATGGACATGGGCCTCCCAGAAAGGTTTCCATCCTCCTTTTCCACCCAGAACCACCCTCCACCCCAGGCTGCAAACCCTTTTTTAGAACTGTTGACCACAGTCCAGAGGAGGTGGGCAGTACCCCCTCAAACCCCCAAACTCCAGGGGAACACAACACTTATATTTTTGTAGGCCAAACACAGTTTTGTATGATTAAACCATGTCTCTGAGTCTTTATTGTCCCATCTGTTCCTCTTCACTGCAGCAGGAACCAGCATGGTTTCCACTCCCTTCTGCCTGGACCTGCCAGAGCAGGAACCTCCTCACCCAACCCTGGGGCCCTGCCTGAGTCATTTTTCTGTCCCCCTCCCCCTGCCCCCGAACCCTACACCAGGGTCCAGGAGACAGTCTGGGTTGGGCTGGGGAAGGGAGGCAGCCACAAATGCCTAGTCCCTTCCACTGTCCAGGCTCTGTCCTCTAGGGCCAGAAGGGAAGTGGGGAGATGGGAGGACAGGGTAAGACTTTTGCCTGGAATAGTTAAGTAGCTATAAACTTCTACTAAAGGAAGAATCTCAGCCAAATGACTTAACAAGTCAATAGTAATACACCGGACAGCACACAATAGATGTCAAAATGTCAGCCTGAAAATCTCTACTCCTATCCTAAGGATTTGGGACAACCAAGCATTTCTACTAAAGTTGCAACTGCAGAAGGATGGGGAATGGTCACACCAGCAGGCTGGTTAAGATGAGAAGGGCCCTGAGGTTGGGTGGGTGAATGAAACATGGAATGTACTTTCAGTAGCCAGCTCAACTTTACTGTTCCTTTTTCTTCCTGTGGGGAGCTTTTGCATTCCAGTAGTAGAGGAGCTGGGCAGCGATGAGGCCATTGCAGAGAGAAGAGACTATAAAAGTTCCAGCCATGAGGAGGTCTCCAGTTTCCTGGGTGAGACACAGCTAGGGTCACTCTTCAGCACAGCCAAAAAGAGTTCCCGAGAAGGGGCAGCTTTTAAGTCCTCAGCTCAGGAGAGGTAAGATGAGGTTATAGTGCCCTCTAGAGGGAAGGAGGTGCACTCACCTGAATGGAGGTGAAGATTCGAGCCAGGGACCCTCCAAAGAGCAGAAAGACTGTGATTGCTGAGAGCTGGCCAGTGTGCCCGTTGCGATAGTTGGTGGCTGCCTGGAGCAGCTAAGGGAGGAGTTGAAACCCTTCATTCTGTGATCTGAACTCTTCCCATGTTCCCCTGATACTTCCACATTTCCCAGTCCAACATTCCCACACTTTGGGTTTCTGCTCTGCCCTTCACCCAGTCCCCCCTCCCAACATCCTCTCCTTTGTTCCCAGCACCCACCCTTCCCACCACCACAGCAGGCATGTTGAAGGCTTGGAGGAGGGTGACTACAGCCACAGGTGTCAGTGGTGAAAGCAGCACCAGCAGGCCCAGGGCATAGCACACTAGGAAAGCGACACCTGGGGGACAGGGAGACAAGAAGTCCTTATCAACTTCTGAGTCCTCTGGCTTCCCCAGGCCTGCGTTCCCAGCAGGGCTCTCAGGAGTGCAGCCAGCTCTTGGGGTAAATCCTCAGCACCTTTCACAGTTTGTCCTCTGTAGTGCAGGACCAGGAAGGCGATGGTGATTGTCTGGAGCATCAGGAACAAGGCTTCACCCCAAGAGCTGCGGAGTCAAGAGTTGGGAGGAAGAAAGGCAGGCCTGGAAAGAGGCAGGGAAAGCCTCCATAGCCCCATACATCTTGGGGACACAATTCTCTGATTACTTCCTGTCCTCCACAATGCTAGTGGTTCCTTACCTCCTGCCTCCCAGCAGCCCCCACCTGACTGACTCAGGATTGGATTGTGGGCATTCTTGAAATGCTCACCTCTCATGATCACCACAGATGATGGCTAAAGTATCAGAAGGGCTTAAGCTTTTCCTGCCCTTTTACCTCCCTCACCCTAACCCCCAACTAGAGTTGTAAGCATTTACCCTTGGAGATAAAGGGTGGGGCCCCTCACCTGAAGGGGAAGTTTCTGGTGATGCTGTAGACCATGGTCCCAGTCAATGCTACTAACTCTAGCATTATGGACTGGTAACTCAACCCTTCGGAACTCTTGGCTCTCAGGAGTTTAAACACTTGGGGCAGTTTTACTGGAGAAAGGAAGAGAAAGACACAGTTGAGCTGACATCCCTTGGGAACACAACACAACAGCTACAGAGTGGACTGGGGGGGGGGCATATTAACCCCACTTCTGGGTAAGGGACCCATTTAGTTTATGGTATCTTAGCATTCCACCCACCTCCCAACATGAGGGAAGGAAGATAAAATACATACCCAGAAGTGACCCAGCCACAATGCCCAGCCCCAGGCCTTTGCTGAGGAGAATCTTGAGGCAGGGAACTGATAAGACAAAAAGGGATAAATAGAAAGGAGACCTCTGGAAGCCAGGCTAAGGTTTCCAGGAGGGAGCTCAGGCCTAAGGCTTGAAGTGCTCCTTAAGACCTTGACATGCCCTCAGAGGAAGCCCTGGGTTGTCTGGAGGTGGGTGAGAAGGCCTAGTTCTTCCTACTCTAAATCATACCACATTCATACAAGGTGACTTTCCCAAACAACTTTTACTATTCCTCTCCTCTGACCCAATCTTCCATCCCCTGCAGATCACATTAAATTCCTCCATCTGACTTCCAAGGCTTTCCATCACTTCCCTGCATAGGGCTGAGCAATGCCCAAGAGTCCGCTGATCCTTTATTCCCTGCTTCCGAGCAACTAGGCAAGCTTCCCGAGTCTTCTCTCTCCAAGGACAGGTCTCCTCTGTATCTTATTCAGGACTGTCCCTGGCCCAGACTCAAACACTTAACCCTACCCTTTCAGGGCTTTCTTTTATGCCCTGACCATCTGTATCTTCTATAGCCTTGAAGCTTGGCCCAGTGGGAGTGGGATTCTCATGGGTCAGGAATGCGGCTAAAATACTAAAACATATTGTCCCTAGGGCATAGTGGGAGTACCATGAACTGACGAGGGCACACTGGGAAGACTTCCCAAACGGTCTGATGTCTGAGACAGGCTTTGCCGTGGTGTTGCCTCCAGATAATAAGAAAAAGACATGCCAATTAATTCCAGAATTAGTCCATGAGCAAACGTGGAGGCTGGAAGGAAAGCCACTGGAATGGCAGGAGCCTTTGGGAGTGCTGCAGAAGGCCTACGTTCATCAGAGGCTTTAAATCAAGTGTAACCTTGCTCCTGAACCTACCAAAGATTGGGAGGATCTGGTCAGATCTTAACTTTGTTTTGTAAAATTTGAGTCTTTTCGTCTTTCACTGTCGCTAAAGCAAAGAAACACTTCCACCTGGCGACTCCCCCTCTAACCCAAATATGGCGTTCTCCCCCTCCGGAGCCCGAGACACTTTCGCCCCTCTCAGAAGTAACTTCCGCCCGGTTCGGCGTGGCAGTAGTCTCCGCCGTCACTTAGTCCGTACCGACGGCTCATTTACGGCCCGAGGGATCTCGAGTAGAACTTTGATCGGATGCCGAATAAGACTCACCGTGAAGCAAGTCCCACTGGACGAAAATTTGGTCGTAGCATTTCTCAGGTAAAAGAATCGGCACCAGCACCCGTTTGAGTAGCCCGTCTGCCTCAGCCGCCATATTGCAAAGCTAGCTTCCGCCCGTCCCTCAGCCCGCCATTGATTTACGGTGCGCATGCGCGCTCTGGGCACTCCGCCTCCTGTCTTCCCGCGACTAAGCAGGACCGCCCCGGTCCCCGCTCTTTCTTACGCCATCCCACCTTCGTTAGCGTAAAATAGGTCTCTTCCGGAGACCACATTCTGGACACCCTGCTGCTCGAATTTTAAAGCGTGCCAAAGTTGTACGCCTGCGCAGTGCCACTTTTCGCGCCTTTGTTTACGCTTCCGCTTCGGTACCGAGAGTTATCCTCCTGCCTTTCTCCGCTCCTCCTGCTCGGCGCCATCTTGTCTTCTTCCAGCTGACTTTACATTGTTCGAAGTTGAGAGAAGGAGCGTGAGTCTCCAAAATGGCGTTGGGTGGGGGCTCTCTAGCTTTCTATGTGCTGTACTCTCTGCGTCTCCAGAGGAAGCTTCGCCGACGGGAGCGGGACAGTTTGAGCTAGGCAGCCACCCCCATCGGCGCCTGTGTTGTGTGTCTCCCTCCTTAGGTTCGCCCAGCTCCTGGCGGATGGGTGCGCCTGCAGCTGCTGGGCCGGGACAGTGAAACAGGAGAAGGGGAGGTGGGGAAGGCGAGTCCAGTTTCAGGGGGCGTCAGCGGCACCAGCCCTGGCAGCCTCTGAAACGCGAGCCCCCGGGCACCCTCTCACCCCACTGGCCCGAGGGCACCACCTCTGGGCCAAGGTTGGCTTCTCAGCCTTCTCTGACCACGTGCTGAGCCAGGACTTGGGCAAGGCGGCCGGGGCCCAGCAGCTCGTCTTGGGAAAGGGCACCTTGGACTACCGCGGGGAGGGATGCCCTCTGTTATCCAGCACTAGGACACCAAGTCTAGGTAGGCCGGCCATCATGCTCTGGTGGCCGGGTGCCTGCTGGGAGTACCACGCCCTTCGGGGACTCCTAATTGGCGAGGTCATACGGGGTGTCTGCACGGTGGTGGTGTGGCTGCTGGATCCCTGCCACTTGCGGGCTCCCCTTAAAGGGGAGGGGCTCCAGATCCTGGTGGCCGCTTTCTGTAGCCTTACTAGGCTCCAGCAACTGGAAGGGCCCCTGGGGATTGCGTCATGGCCGACTGTAAGGGCGGGGGGGACTGGCACTGATTGGTCGTGCAGGCTGTTGTTGTTTGGGAGGTCCTTTTTGGAATCAACACAGGCTGCCCAGGGGGTGCCACCCACCACCACTAGGTACATCACCGACCGGGACATCAGGGTTGGCTCGGCAGGTGGCCTAGGCTGGAGGCGTGTTGTTCCCAGGAGCATAGAGGGTAATTGTACGTGGAGGTCAGAGTACCCACTGCTCCCATGTTTGATGAAAACCCTTTGCAGTTGAGATAGGAGCATCCCAGGTGTTGCAAGGGTTTAATCCGGGCTGTTTGCTAGCCCTGGACCTGGTGGGTAGGGCAGGGAATTCTTGTTGCTAAGGAGCCACTGCTGCTGCCTTTGGAAAGGAAGTGACACAGCTCCGACCTTCCCACCTACACTCATTGCTATGGCTGCCTGCTTCACCTGTATGTAATTGTATATAAAGATCAGGAAGAAGGCTGTCAGGATGAGTGACTCCACTGGATTGGAGGTGAGAGGGAGCTGGAGCAGCCAGGGGCCCCAACAGAAGAGAAGGAAGGGGGGAGGTGAGGCCGATTTGACAGCTGCTGTGCCAGGCTTTGGAGAGTGGACCCATGAGGGCGTTGGGTCACGCACACTGATAATTTCCTCCCTCCTCACCAGAGTTTCTGCTTCCCTGAGACTCAGCCATGGAAGGCACAGAAAGGCATGTGACAGGTAACTCGTGGCTTTTAATCTTGGGCAGGAAGGACAAAGAAGACCAAAAATAAAGATTTGAGCAGGTTTTACTATTCTGCCAATGGAGATGTGGAAGGGGGAATCAGTCACATTTAATAAACATCTCTCCGCTTATCCTTCCCGATTGCATTATCTCTACTTTTGTTCATCAAAAGACAGGGAAAGATGAAAATCTTGCCTCGGAGTCAGTTGAGTGGTGAGACATGAGGGCACCCCTGGTGTCCTGGGTGTTGGGATGAATGCTCAGAGGGGCTGATAGGTGGGTGGGCGTCTCCGGACAATGCAGAATGTAACAAGCACCAGGATGAAGAGGCCGAGTAAGATCAGGCCGATGAGGAGAGGCAGCAAGATGGATTGGTCACTGGGACAGAAGAAACCTGGTGGAAAGACAGGGCAAGTAGGCATCACAATGGTGGTAGCTGAGATAAAGATGGGAAGGAGGAAGGAACGTGGAGGGCACTGGGAAGTAGGGGCTCACCTAGATGACTCAGCAGGAGAGGAAAGGGGGAGAATGGGCAGTCCTGCAGAGGTGGGGAGGACAGTTGTCCTCACTGTGTGCCTAAGCTTGAGGTGGAGGAAATTTGAGGGTGCAAGAAGGGAGATTATAGGCCTGGGGTAGGTGGCTTTCAGTGCAGTGGGAGAATTCTAGGAGGAATGGAACAGGTCTTACTTGGCCCAAAGGCCCCTGTGGGGGGCAGCTCAGCAGCTTGTAGCTTCAAGGAGAGCAGGTCAAGATGGAAAGCTGGTGAAAGAATGATGCTTGCGTTTCTGCAACTGAAGCTCCGGCCCAGGGGAGTTTGGAGATATTGAAGGGATGAATTCTGAACTGAGAATGTCCACTCTAATAAAAGAATGAGGAAGGGTCAGTTCTATATCCACGACCCTGCCCTGCAGCTTAGGTCCCTTCAGGAGCCCAGACATCGAGTTAGTGCTAGTGATGAGAAAGGGGAGGTTACTTACGTGCTGCCTGGGGGAAGGACACATTGTACTCCACAGCCATATAGTTCAGGTAGACGATGCTCTGCAGTGGCTCCTGGGGAGGTGACCAGGAAGACTCAGGGCAGCAGGGGAGGGTGGCATCCAGGTTCTCAGAGTAAAGAGTGCAGCAAGGGATTGATAGAGATAGGGCACTTGGAGGGTTAGAGTGAGGGATGAGGGTTAAGTACCTGCTTGAATCCAAAGCTGAGCTGTCCGTAGGGAAATGAGAGGAACAAATGGGGATGGGCCCCCTCACAGCCCCCCTGGGCCTTGGTTTTGTTGGGGTTCAGTACGGAGATGCCCCAGGCCTGCAGAAGTTAAAAGATGAAAGGGTCACAAGACCACAGCTGTGCCATCATCCAGGGTTCCCAGTTCCCTTTGTCCTCACCCTGTTTGTCCCCTTCTCTATTCTTCCCTTTTGAAACAGCAAAATGTCTCGTCCCCTTCCCCTTATGTCCTCCACTGTCTTTCAGCTTTACCTCTCCGCCACCCTGGGTCGGGTATAGAACTCGAATCTGAATCTGGGCTTGGAGCTGGACGCAGGGCTGGGAACCATTATTCCAAGTGTAGTTTCCTATCGCCTCCTTGGATCCTGGGCTAGGACTTGGAGAGGGTGGAGGTGGTCCTGGGTGGGGGGAACTGGTGGAAGACCCTGGGCTGGTGGCCGTGGTGTTGCTTGTTGGACGAACTGTGGTGTTTCCGTGACTGGTGGTGGTAGCAGGATTTTGAGTGGCTGTCATAGACTTGTGGCTGGTGGTATCTATGGTTGTCGTTCTGTGAGTGGTAGTTCTATGGCTGGTTGTCTTGTGGCTGGTTCCAGTGCTTGCTGTGCTTTCTGTAGCTGTAGGTGTCACCGTGAAGGATGGCAGCAGAGTGGCCGACTTTTTATGAGGACAGTCATTCCCTGTCCCCTGGGCTTTCAGCAGAGGAAAGACTGGTTAGTAGCCCAGGGCCAGGCTCTTTCCCAGGGCTCCCTCCCCTTCTGTCCCTTCTCCTTACCTGCTAGTAGCCCCAGCAAGACCCCAGAGAAAAGCACAGCCAGCCTCATGTCAGAACAGCCTCCAGAGTCCAACTAGGTTTGTGTGTCAGTACCAGCTGCCTGCTCGGTCAGGGAACCCTGTTCCCTCTGCCTTCGTTTGGAAAGAGGAATCTTTGACTTCCTGTAACTAAGATTACCCCACACCCAGCCTGATTCAGGCACCTCAGCCCCAACCACCAAGCTTAGTCATTAAATTAGATGATTGGCCCTGGTATCAAGTGGGAGCTGTCAGCTCTCAGTGTCATATGAGTTCCGGGGTAGTTGACCCCTGGGGATTCTTGTCTACCTCCGCAAATCATGCTCAGTAGTTGTGACAAGTGGTTGCTGGCTCTGCAGCCCCTCCCTCAGAGAACAAGCTCAGTAGGATGTACAATTTTTATTTCCACCCCCTTTCCTGTCCACTTCCTCTTTGCTGAGACATGTGAGGTACTTATGACAGTTCTTGCCCAACCTCTTACAGAAAGGTCACATTATCCAGTTAACATGACCATTTTCCCCTCAAGGAAGAAAAGCCCAAGAAAGGGTAAATACTAGCTAAAAGCAGAGCTATACCCAGTAGCGGGTGGGAGGGAAGAGGGAAGAAATGAGAAGCCAAAGCAGGCAGTTTCCAAGTCATTTTATTCAGAATTTTATTTCCTGAATCAATAAATACTATACAAAACAATGTAAAAATGGCTACCATTTTCTCCCCCCTGCTCCCCCCACCTGGGGGGTAATCCCCTGGGTTACCTAATTCAGGGGTTCTCCCTCCAGATTTGGTCCAGCAAAATGAGGTGGAGTGTCATTGTAGTCCCTCTATAACATTTTCAAAGGAATTCAGCTGGAGGTGGAGAGAGCCTCTGGGGCTTGGAGGTTGACTAGGTTAGGGAAATGGATTAGTGTTTCTGGGAAGAGACGGCGCCTGGGGCAAGAGCCTACCCCAAAGAAAAGGGTGTCTAAAATGTTCACGGTTCCTTCTTTTGCCTCAAAAAGTGACATTTATTCAAAGAAAAAAAAAAAAGAAAAAAAATGACAAGATGTCCATCCCTTGGCTCCCTTCCTCCCTCCCCCCTCCTGCTGCTCCTCAGCCCCTCTTCAAGGGTTGATCCCTAGCTGGGGCTAGGTAGCAGAGTGGCCCCTTTCAGATGAGGTCAGCAACATTGAGGGGCATCTCCTCGATGGAGGTGTTGTAGAAGGTCTCGATGTCTCGAAGAGTCCTCTTATCTTCTTCTGTCACCATGTTAATGGCCACGCCCTTACGGCCAAAACGTCCACCACGACCGATCCTGGAAAACAAGGGCTCCTTGTAAGAAATAAGGGAAATGGGGAGAACAAGCAGCAGGGAGGACTGCGCATGAGGGGGCTGGGTCAGTAGTCCCGAGCTGCATTTACCTGTGGATGTAGTTTTCTCTGTTGGTGGGAAGGTCATAGTTGATGACTAATGAAACCTGCTGCACATCAATGCCTCTGGCCTGTGGTCAAAGACGACCAATTCAGTGTATGAATTAAGAGAACACAGAAGACTATCCAGCAAGACTTAAGCACACATGTAGGCAGCCAAAGAAGGGAAAGAAAATCTCCTCCCCTGGAAACCTGAGGCATGCCAGATTTTATTCCAAGTTGCTACTTTCCTGAAGAGAGGCACTAGTAGGCCCCTTGGAGAGGGAATCACCTTGGTTTCTCCCCAGTCTTCTCCAAACTCGCCTCTACTCACCAGTAGGTCAGTGGTAATCAATACTCTACTAGAGCCAGAGCGGAACTCCCTCATGATTACATCTCGTTCTTTTTGGTCCATATCTCCATGCTAGAACAGGAAATAGAAGGGTGTAACAAGTAGATACTTTGGCTTTAAGTAGGACCCTGACACATACACTCCACTGATAAAATAAGGTGGAGAAACCTCACCATGGCAGAGACAGTGAAGTCTCGAGCATGCATCTTTTCAGTGAGCCAATCGACCTTCCTTCGAGTGTTGATGAAGATGACTGCCTGGGTGATGGTCAAGGTTTCATACAAGTCACACAGTGTGTCCAGCTTCCACTCCTAGGGGTGGTGGAGGGGAGCAAAGAGATCAGTCAGGGGCTATACCCAACAACTTGCCACGAGGTCCGCCTCCTGCACTGGGCCCCACCTCTCGTTCGACGTTGATGTAAAATTGGCGGATACCCTCCAAGGTCAATTCTTCCTTCTTGACAAGAATTCGAATTGGGTCCCTCATGAACTTCTTGGTCACCTCAAGCACATCAGAAGGCATTGTAGCTGACAGCAAAACCACCTAGTGGGAAAAAAACAGCCTCAGGGCAGGGGAAGCGCCAGAATTCCTTATGGTTTGGTGCCTGATAATGCTCTCCTGTTACCCCAGACACACCACAACCTATGTAAAGGCTGGTCAGCCATACAAAAGCAAGTGTCCAAATGTTCCTCTCACCTGGGTGTTGCTATTGAGCTTTTGGAATATGTCATAGATCTGGTCCTTGAACCCACGGCTTAACATTTCATCAGCTTCATCCAGTACAAACATCTTAATGTATTTGGGAGCTGCAAGGGAAAAAACCACCAACAGGTAATCATTAGGAAAATGTAAAATAAACTTTCCTCATAAAGAAAAGGGGGCAGCCGGTCTGCTCTCAGAATATAAAGACTGATCCTTTGCCTGGGAGCCCCCTTGCCAGGCCAAATAGCCCTGGGAAGTAGAACACTGCCTGGGCTGAGATGACAGGGGAGCCAGGCTCAGCTGACACGCATGGGGTTCATCACAGAGCAACTCTTTCTGAGGCTAAAGCTACCATCATTAGGAATGAAGTTGTGGCCACATTGAAAACTGGAAAAGCCCGCATAAGATGTGACCCAGAGAACTAGAAAATTTAGATACTCACACAAGTATCTCCGGTTAAGCATGTCGAACACACGGCCTGGGGTACCCACGATAATATGAGGAGCTTCCATCTGCAGCTTCTGCACCTCAGCACGCACGTTGGTGCCCCCAATGCAGGCGTGACAGGAGGCACCCATGTAGTCTCCTAATGCCATAACTACCTTCTGTATCTGAACCAAAAAAAAAAAAAAACAGTGCTCATATATTAGCTACAACTGCCAGGCCCCATTTTAAATGCTTACGTATTTATTTTCAACAACTCGAGACAAGCACTGTTGTTAAACTCGTTTTTCAGGCAAGAAACAGTTTAAGTTAAACAATCCATTTAAGATCACACTGCTAAGTGGCAAAGTCTCAAAATTTGAACTGGTCTGGCTCATGAATAGATTCACAGTAACAGCCCTCTGAAATAATTTCAATACGGCTTTTTAACTTGTTAAACCTTATAGCTTTCTGAAAGCTAACTGTCCTATTTATTTCACCCTGCAGCAGCCAGTTTTATATATGCAGTGACATCTATGACCTAAAGTGGTCCTGCCACAGAACTTATGCTAGAAGGCATATTTGCTGGTAAAGCACCTTCTAGACACAAGGGCCCTAGAACAGAGTTCTCCTGTAACTTCTTGCTTACATTACCTTTGTCCATAAGTTAGGAACAAAATGATGACATTTCCATATAACACTAAAAGAACACCTTCCCTTGGCCTCAATAATCAACTTACGAGACTAGTGTTTCTGACCTTTTCACCTCCAAAGTCCAGGAAAACAGCCTAGCATTGGGATTTTATGTGCCCCAGGCATGAAACAGCTCTGGCCACCAACCCAGGCATCAAGCTAGGATGAACAAAGGGCTAGACATCTGCTTTGCCCCTGACTGATATAAGAGCACCACCACCAATCCGGTGTCTCTTTGCCCATAGCCAGGGGGTTGTTTCATAAAGCAACCAAACTTGCCCAGCCAGCCAGGCCCCACCCAGCAGCCTTCCCATCTGACTCAGGAAATGGGTGGAGTGAGTGATGCTTATTGTGTTTGGATAGAAAAAGGCTTATAATTAAGAAATCTTGAGATGGAAGTCAACTGACTTTAGATCATCTCTCTTCCCCATAGTTCATTTCTTCCAAAGTGGCGGAAGTTGGAGCACATACGTCTGTTTTTTGGATTATGCTCATCGTTTTTAAGTAAGTTCTTCAGCGAAGAGGAAAGAAGGTAAACTCACCTGCTGAGCCAACTCTCTAGTGGGTGCCAGGACTAAGGCCTGGGTGGCCTTTAGATCCAATTCAATCTGTTGCAGAATTGATATGGCAAAAGTGGCAGTTTTCCCAGTCCCAGATTGGGCTTGAGCAATCACATCATACCCTGAAAAAACAAAGAAATTTGATATGGTAAGAAGCACTCTTTGGAACAGTGGGACATTCAAAGGCCCTGCTCAACGAAGTCAACAAGCAACCGAGAGAGATTAAGTGCCAAGCATTAAGTGCTTCAGACTTTCTATCACAACATGGTACCCAGAGAACAGATCTGGAAGCCAGGTCAGGTTATTAACTCATTTGGTACAGCCACACTAAAACACTACCTTATTGAAATTACACCAGCAATCCATGTATCCAGGGCATGAACCAGGCATGGGCACAAATCAAAAGCCAAGCTGGGATAAACAAGGGGTTGCTTTATCCCTGGCTGATATGAGACAGGCACCACCAACCAGGTGCCACTCTACCCAGGTCAGGGACAGTCAAGAACTTGTTGGATCTTACCCTTGATACAAGGAAGAATGGCTCGCTGCTGGATAGCAGAGGGCTTCTCAAAACCATAAGCGTAGATGCCACGGAGGAGGGATTCTGAAAGGTTCATGTCGTCGAAGCTGTCAACAATCTCATTCCAGTTACTCTGTACGATGCAAAAAAAAAAAAAAAAGTAACAGAAATGAGGCTGTGCTCTTGCACTAAAACAAACAGGACCTTGTGCTTGCACAGAAACTTCACAGCCTACAACCTTTTCTCTCCAGGGAAGTCAGCTGGCTCTTTATGGTCTGAAAAAAACCACTCTAAGGGGCCAGTCCACTTGTAACAGTGAGGCGGATATAGTAGAAGGAAAGACAATCAACTTGAATGATGCCTTTTAAACATAATTTTTTTATACTTTTACTCTAAGTATTTCTAAAAAATCACTAAAGAAGTTAAGATTTCCTGTCTAACTATGTGATAGTTTAAGGAGTAAAGTTAAATCCTGGGTTCTGGCTTTAGTCACTGAAGCCACCACTACAAAAACCAGGGAACAATGCTGGTGGCACTGCCTTTCCCAGAGATAAAGAATAAAGGTGGTAGGGGTCCAGCCTCACCTCGATGACGCCTTCGGGTTCCATCCCATCGGGGCCATTGTCTCTGGATCTGTTGGTTTAAAGTACGGAGTATGTAGAAATCCTGACAGCCGGGCTCTTCCTACCAACAACCGGCTTTTCGTGATACCATGAGCCTTCACTTCCTGATCCAACCCCCACGAGTTTCCAGAAGATAGTTATTTTACAACTGAGTCAGGCCTTTGCCCCATCCCGGGAGCGGCTGAAGCCACGCCGACCCCGACATGATGGGGTAACCCTCCTAGATGACCCGGAAGCTGGAAAGAGCGGCGCTGCGCTTAAGGGGCGCGGGGGTGGTGGTTGAGGCCGGACCCACGTGTCCTGGGCCTGGCTTCTCCAAGCCCCAGCGCGTGTACCTCCCACCACGGCCCCAGCGCGCCGGAAGTCCCGCCCTTCACCTCCCAGATGCCGGGGTAGGACATCCCCTTCCCCCCACGTCATTCCGCCCGCGCCCTCCCCCACTCCTTCCAGCCCACCTCCCCCCTCGCGGTGCCCGGATGTGGGAGGCCGCGGGCGGTGGCGGCCCCGCGCACAATGAGCCCCAGCCGAACTAGCAAAGGGGAGATTGCACAACACTTAAAGCGAAGCGGACTGGGGGAGGGGAACGCCTCAGGCCGCCATGTGCTCGCTCCCTCGACCACCCGGCGGCATCCCCCCAACTCCGGCAAACAATCCACATCCCACCCGCTCCCGTCGCGAAATGGCGTCGCCCTCCCATACCTCAGGCCGCTCACCCCCGAAGGAAAGTGGACCTGCCCATCCGCAGTTTGCCAATTGCCCGGCTTGTGCGGCAAAATGGGCCCGCCCGCCCGGCGCCGGGTGGGATCCCGGTGCCTCACGCGGCCGCTCCTCGGGGTTAGGCTGGGTCCTGGCCGTCAAGAAAACCAGCACACTGAACGGCCGGTTTCTTTCACCCCGACCCGTAGCTCCACGCGACCGAGCGACTGGATTTTAGGACCCAGGCACCCACGCCTTCGGCGAGTGGTACCGTCAGAATCCTCCGGATCCCGAATGCGCGAGCCTTCCCTCTCTCAATGAGGCAACCGGACAGGCGGCTCCGGGCCACGCACGGCCGAGACCACCTCTATCTTTTTTTCTCCAGGGCAGGTCACCACCTCGCCGCCCTACTCAGCGCCAGGGCTTCGCGCACCGCGTCGGTTGGGGCCACCTAACGACCCTCGCACTCTGGGCCCCGAAAGCCGGACTGTCCTCAGCCTCTACCTAGGCCCTGGCAGCAGCGTTGGCCGTGGACCCGCCCCTCACTCCCCGAGGACTAGTCCTCCCGGCTTGGTCTCCCCGCAGCCCTAGAGGACCTAGGGCAGCGGGCCTCAGCTACCCTCGACGGGGCCCTCGGAAAGGGCGGCAGGGTAAGTAGCCCCCTCTTGCAAATGTGTTTCTTACCGGGAATCCTGACTCGCAGACATGATCCTTAGAAACTAGGGCGGAGTGCCCGCCTATCGACAACTTATAGAGCGCCCGACCCCGCCCCAGCCATCGCATTGGCTTGGCCGCCTCGGCCCCGCCCGCCGCCGCTCAGAGACTCGGCGTGACGTGAGTTCGTAGGCGCTCTGGCACGCAGCCACCATTGGGTAACTTGAACGCCTGTCAAGATGAGGACCAGCCCCGCTGCCTCATTGGCTAAAGGGCCCGCCTTTCTCGCCGGTACGGAAGTGACATATAGGAGTCAGGCCTCGCGGCTTGGCAGCCATCTTGGGGCCCTGCACCCCTACACGTGCGGAGGCGAGAGTGCCCTAGTCACGTGGCCGAGCAGGCCCTATCACGCAAGGGGGGGCGAGGCTTCAGCCTACAAGGATTTCCGGGCTCCCGAGACTACCACTTCCCTCCACCTCTGCTCCAGGTCTCCCCTGAACCCACTTTATTCTCTGTGGCAGTAAAGATAAATCGGACGCCAACCCCGATGTGTTCCAAGTGTACAGGGATGTGGAATCGGGAGCCGTACCCTAGCAGCTGGGAGGGTTCCTCTGGTTGGAGGGCGGAGGAATGGAATAACTGACTTCCAGGCTTAAGATCATGAATCCTGGCCTGTTCCTTAAGTGTCCTGTTTCCCCAACTTTAGCACCGCTCAAATTCTCTTATGTTTGAGGCTTACCGACTTTCCCGCCTTCCAGCCCCGACTCCCAAGACTGGTGGATACTTTTGGTTGAGGATATGGTGTTGGCACTGTCTGAGCCACGATGGAAAGCTGGTCCCTGAAGTCTCGACCCATAAAAGGGTAGCTAACAGCACTGGCTGGAGGAAAGCCTGAGATATCCACTTGAGGCCCCTTAAGGAAGACCACCACTATGTATCTCCAAAGGATCCTTTATTGACGAGAGCAGGACCGTGGCATTTATATATATATAGATATATATATATAAAAAAAAAGTTTGAAGATATGGCAGGCAGTAATCCCTTTGCCCGCCCACCACCCCCAGCACAGATTTTCCTGCCCGCCCCCCGGCCCTACACACGGAAGGGAGATGACTGCCCCACCCAGGCCACAAGGCCATACTCCCCTGCAGACAGAGGGAAAACGGGGATTTTCCATGGCCACCCCCTGAACATCAGAAATAACAAGTATTCTCTCAAAGGAAAAAAAAAATCAATTAAAACATTTAAATATGAAAAACCAAAGGGAATTGGGTGGGAAGAGGCAAGAGAGGAAAGGAACTGGAGTTTCTTGGGAAGGAAGGGTCTCCCATGTCCCCCTGCCCATTAATTAATGGGCTTGAGGCCTGGGATACGAGGCTCACACAGTGAGTTTGCAGTGACACAGCTCCTTGTAGATCTGTCGACGAAGTTTGGGCATGTCCTGCTGGGTGAAGCTGAATGGCTGAGACAGGGCCAGGTGCTTGCAGTACTGGGTGTTAACAAAGCAGGCCATGAGAACCACCTACCGAGCATCCCCCCAAGTCAGGACCCGTGCTACACATTTCATATGATATACATTTCCCTGAATCTTTCCAAGAATATTCTCATTTCACAAACAGGAAGCCAAAGTCCCATAGATTGGGGCTCAAAAA
Organism: Camelus ferus; assembly: GCF_009834535.1. Taxonomy (NCBI): domain Eukaryota; kingdom Metazoa; phylum Chordata; class Mammalia; order Artiodactyla; family Camelidae; genus Camelus; species Camelus ferus. The sequence continues at coordinate 12,017,017 of NC_045711.1, read as the reverse complement.
AAAAGGACCTGACTCTAGAGCCAAAATTCCTATTTAGTACATGCAATAGCTAGTGTTAACAGAGAAAACTTCGCACTGGGGATCAGGAGGCAGCTAAATCAGGGCCAGAGACCAGGGACCACAGACCCAGTCCCAAAGTAGTATGGGGAAGCCAAGAGAGGACCAATGAAATCAGGGTTTCTGCATTAACACATAACATTACTCCTGTTCCACTAGTGGCCGTGAGGGATGCAGACCAGCTTCCTGCCTCCCTCCCAACCTTCTAACCCAACTGATACCTGCTTACCTGCAACACAAAGGCGCCACAGTCACTGTCATTATTCTGCCTTGCCACATTCTAGAGAATGAAAAGAAGGTAGGTAGGCCCTTCATCTGGAGAACTTAGGGTATGACTTCAACTTCTGCCTCCTATCACTTCCTGTCCCCCACCCCTCACTCCATAACCCTCCTCTTGAAACTTACCATTTTGAAGTAACCTTTCCAGCCCTGGTGGAAATCCAGCCGGTCTTTCTTCACTGCCTCTGCCTGTAGATACTTGGCAATATGCTGTGCAGGTGGAGACAAGGAGGAAGTGATGCCCTACTGAACCCAGGGTGTGGTGGTCAAGGCACCAAGCCCAGGCTGCTTCTCTAAGACCCCAAACCCACCCTTCTGCCTGAAATGCCTTGCCACTGGATCTCCCCGCCACATTCTGCTCTTCCCTTTCAAACCTTAGGGCAGCGGCGGTTTAGGGTGCGCTGCGAGTCAAAATAGGTGATGGTGCGCCGCCTCACATCAACAGAGATGAGGGACCAGTGGACCTCCAGGTGGATAGGGATTAGCAGTAGCTCCTTATTGAAGATGTCCACCTAAGAAGACAGTGCTGGAGGTCAGGTAAGACGGCACAAAAATCCTGCCTGTTGCCAGGAGGGTTCTAAAGAGGAATGGAGGAGCAGGCAAGGAGCCAACTGGGAGAACTCAAGGCTCAGTCACTAGACTGTGAGACAAGGCTCAACATCTGGATGTCTGGATTCCTAGGATAAGGGAGGAAGACAGGAAAGAGGAGGTAGTGCCAGAACAAGCAAGTGCTTAGTAGCTAAGAACCCAGGCTCAGGATCCTGGAGCCAGACTCTCAGGGTTCAAACCCAGCTCCTCCATTTAATAGCTTATGACCACAGGCAAATTATTTAAGAACTCTCTGTGCCTCAGTTCCCTTTTCTGTGAAAGGATGAAAATAACAGTACCCACCCTCACCTGTTTGTTACGAAGATTAAACTAGTTAATACCTATGATACACTAAGAACAATGTGAGGCACCTAGAAAATGCTCAATCAGTTAATGCTCACAACAATCCTGTGAGGAAATTCACACGTCAACCATGAGGAAACTGGCTTGGAAAAGTAAAGTGACTTGCCCAAGGTCGTGGAAGAAATGGCAGAGGTTGGATTTAAACAAAGGCATATAAAGGCCCAGTTCTTTCCACTGCATGTCACCCCCACCTCTACCAGGAGAAGAAGGCCTGCCAGGTCCCTGAGGGTGTAAAGTTAAACTCTTGAACCTGGGGACAGGAATTAAGAAAAGCTGGAGCCAACCGTCCTACCTCACTGTAATTTCCTGGCCTTTGAATGGGAGGACAGGTAAACTAATTAGAGGGGAAAAGAACTCTTTTTTCCCCTCACCAAACCTGCTCCCCACTAATTATTTTCCCCAGTAACTTAGGCCAAAAATCTAAGCATCATCCTTGATTCCTGTCGTTTCTTCATTTCTCATGTCCAGTCTGTCAGAAAGTCCTGTTGGTTCTACTTGCAAAATTTATCCGAGATTAAACTACTTCTATTTCTACCTTTACCACTCTGGTCCATGTTTCTCACCTGGACTTCGGTGCTATGCTGGTCAATCTGCCTGCTTCCACTCCTGCCCCCTTTCAACCTATCACTGAACAGGAGTTTAACACAGTCTGCTTAAAACTCTTCAATGGCTTCTCAAAACACAGACTAAGACCCACTCTCCTCAGCCTACCCTCCACGCCTCACAAGATCTGCTCTCTGACAAAAACTCTGTATCATTTTCCCTTTGCTCACTCTGCTCCAACCACATAGGCACTCACATGGGCCCTCTGTTCCTCAAATGTTCTTTCTCGCTCTGTGTCCCACAGACTTGCTGTTCCCTCTACTGAGTATACTCTTGCACCAGATCTGCACATGGTTGGCTTCTCATCATTCAAATCTCAGTAAGAGAGGCCTTCCCAGACCACCCAATGTAAAGTCCCTGCTTCCCAGGCTACTACATTACTGTTTTAATTTGTTCACACCACTTATCAGTAACAGAAATTTAACTTGCTTATTTATTCTCACCCCATAAAGGCAAGAAATTTTCCTTATTTAATACTGTATCCTTAGTACCCAGAATAGCACCTGGCACACAGAAGACAATTACTAAATATTTGAGAGACTGAGTGAACAGGGTTGGGGAAAGGGCTCACAGGAAACAAAACTCTAATTCTTTAGAGGGAAAGTGATACACAAGTAGATGTAAATTCATAACTCACGTTTTTGGTCCACCTTTTCACCCCATCATAACCCTTGGTACGGAGTTTATCATAGAAGAAACTGTTGAAGAAATGTACCTGTGCCAATGACACAAAAGAGCTGGATAGAATTAAAAGACCACAGGCCCTCCTGCTAAATGTCCTCTCCCCAGCCCACTCCACTTCATTATGACCCTAAGAACTGCTTTCAACAAACTCCAGTTGTTTTCAACTCACTGAGGGTAAAAACACAAAATTGTTTTTGATCTTATCTTATAGCTTCCCACCCCAATTTGTCGGGTTAGCCATAGGAGAAAAACACCGAAGACTAGAGGAAAGGAACAGAACTGATAAATTTAGGACCAAGATTACAGATTTGAATTTAACAAATTACCTTCTACCACCTCTCCCCAGAAACAAAAACCCTCTTTATATAAAATGGAAGAGATGAAAGGGACTGATTAAGCTGCTTAGAACTGCAGAAATTCTTCCACGGACTGAAGCATCTGGTTAGGCCTACCTTTTCAGGGACTGTGTCCATGACCAGGTCTCCATACATGTTCATCACCTGGGGAGAAGACAGAAGGCAACTTGCCATGGAGGTTGGGGCATGGGTACAGGGCTCTCCCATGCAGAGGGCCCTACACACCCTGCTCCCTGAATCCCCTCTTGGGTCTGTTTCTCCACACCTCCTTACCTGGTCATTGAGCCAGTTCTGTCCATATAAGGTCCCCAAGTCGTCCATGGTCAGCACATGCCGCTTATAGGTGACTCGGAAGCCCCTCACCATGGCATTGCCTGGCATCCGCTGGTATGACTGGATCAGCTGCAGCACCAGGCCCTTCCTGGGTAGGCCAAGGGTGGAGTCACACAAGAGACGAGGGGGCTAAGGCACACAGAAGTACCTTCTACTGCCCAGAATAAGAACCTAAACTAACCTTTTTTTTTTTTTTCAGGTTTGGGGAGGTGTCGTGTGTCCTTCTGAGAACCTACTAAAGCCCAACTCCCCAGTAAGACGCACATGAATACTCAGGTACACGTAGTATTTCAGGGTCCCAGTAATGACCCTCCCAGTTGGCTTACAGGGGCTTACACCTTGTCTGGAGAGTCCTCCCCTTCAGTTCTAGCTTTCTCCTTCTCCCCAACTACATCCCTATGGGAGAAAAGGCAGCAGCGTTCTCGCCCCATCTCCCAGGTCCCAGCCCTCTTCTAATGATCATCTCTCTTATGCCTTACCTGGAAGGTGTAGAGAACTCCTGCTGGAAAATGTCCTCCAATTTCTCTACTACCTCATCAGTGCTAAGGGGGATAAGGCTGCCGTAAGTTTGAAGGAATTCATCCAAGATGCCTGAGTAGAGGAGGGAGAGAAGAGTGGGGTAAGGCCTCCAGACTCTGATCTAGGAGTTGGCTGAAGGAAAGAGACTAGATCCTCTAGGGTTCCTTACTCTGCACACAGGTGACATGCTCCTCCCGCAGGGGGCTGTGCTGGCCAGCTTTCTCCCCAGGCCGCTCTGCTTCCTCTGTAGTGCCCAAATCTGAGCCCTGAAAAAGCTCCTGGGCCACATGGTCCCCGATGCTGCACACATTGCTGATGAGGATGCTGGCATCAGGGGGTGCCAGACTCCGCTCCCCTTCTGGCCCAGGTGGTCCCCCAAAGCCATTGGGCAGAGTACAAGAGAGAAGGCCTGTAGGGCAGGGGAAACAGGATGAAAGCAAGAAACTGTCTCAGATCAAAGGACAATGGGAAGGTTAAATGATGAACACAAATTATAAGACCACAAGAAGGATGAATTAAAACAAAAATCTACTGATATAATCTCTAAGGAATGGATACCCTAAAGCATAAGATGAGCATGCCCAAGAGGTTATAAAGGACAGAGAGGAAGAGTCACTACAGGCATACCTCAGAGATATTGTGGATTTGTTTCCAGACCATTACAATAAAGTGACTATTGTAATAAATCAAATCACAAGCTTTTCAATTTTCCAGTGCAAAAAAACCTTACGTTTATACTATACTGTAGTCTATTAAGTGCAATAAGCATTATGTCTAAAAAAATCAACGTGTATATACTAATTTAAAAAGGCTTTATTGCTAAAAATGCTAACCATCATCTGAGCCGTCAGTGAGTTGTAGCCTTTGAAATACTGCAAGAATTATCAAAATGTGACACAAACGTGAACTGAGCAAATACTGTTGGGAAAATGGCACTGACAGACTTGCGCTACTCAGTGTTGCCACAAACCTTCAATTTGTAAAAAATGCAATGTATTCAAAGCACAGTAAAGTGAAGTGCAATAAAACGAGGTATGCCTGTACTCATAAATAGGAGGAAAGCAAGAAAAGACTAGGATTCAGAGAGAAATAAATTTCAGAGATATCTGTCACCACTAGTACCTAGCATAGTCCTTGCATACAGCAAAGGCTTGATAAATAGTCAAATAATTATTTAAAGACATAGAGAGCCTGAAGTTGTTTTGTTGGGATTATCCGAAAAAGAAATATTCTGAGTCAGAGTGTCACACACACTACTCAGACCCCATCCCACCACTGTAAGAATGGCACCCTCTGGAGATGTACCTACAGAGGCCCTTATCCTGAGAGGCCAGGTGAAGAGGGATTTCAAGTGGACAAGATTGTCTGACTTTTCTAAACCATGACTCCCTTTCTCATCTACACACATGACAGCTACTTAGGGATTCTGTATCCCAGCCTTGACTCTCTCCCCAGACTTAGCTCCTGCTCAAAGTGGGACTTAAAACCTTTCACAGCTGTTCTGGACCCCCTCACTCTGCCATCCTACTTTCCTTAGATCTAGTTCTCCACAGCAAGAGGTTCCTGGTCCCCCCAGGATCTAGCCCTCCCCAACCCCTCCTCTGCCCCATTTCCATCTTACCCGAGTCAGGGTCCAAAGGAGACTTTGGAGTCCACCTTAATCCATCTTCCTCCATGGGGGGCCCAGAGGGCACTGGTGGAGACCCTCTCACCCCATCCTCAGCCATGAGAGCACCTAGCAGACCCAGCCGGGGTGGAGGTGGTCCCCGGGGGGAGTCAAAACGACAGCAGGGAGAGGGCACCTGTGGGGTCGCACCCCCTTCCTGGGGTGAAAGATGGTTCTTGGGGTGTGCGAGGCTCCGCCGCCGGCCCCGGTGGCGCCCCCAAAGCTTCCAGTGGAATGTCAGCGAGGTGCTTTTTGAGTAGAGCAGCATCCGGAAGGCTCTCATAGCTCTGCGACGGCGCTGTGAACAGGTTTTCCGATGAGTAGGACGGGGAGGGCGAGGCCGCTGGGGGGTTCCCAGCTGACCCCATCTGGGGGGCAGCCTCCAAGCTGCCACTTCCTCTTCCTCATCTTCATCTTCGTCCTCCTCTTCTTCTTCCTCCTCTTCACTAGCTGAGGCATCAAAAGAAGGCCGAGGGACAGGGAGGCGTCTGGCTGGCATTGTGGTCCCTGACCCAGGATCTGGCCCAAACCCTCCACCTGATTTGAGTCGGGGTTTGGGGGGTGGGGGCCAACGAAGACGCTCCCGCCTGGGACTTGAGTAAGCTGGGGTTATGCCGGGTCCAGGAGGCTCAGGCCCCCAAGACCCGGTCCCTTGTATAGTCTCTTTCATCTTCCAGTAGCCTGTAAAACAAAGGTCAGAGTGTCAGAATTCAAACATCCAATACCCCAGATCCTGCTCTTCCTCAGCATGCCTCTTCTGCAGTCAGATGCAAATAAACTGAGGAAAACCCAAAAAACTCCTAACTACAGATCTTCCCAGTTAACACAGTCCACAAGATGCCTTCTACTGTCTGTGCCACCATCTCTCCTGCCTGGATAGAAGCAAGTGAGAATGGTTAAGTAACAGGCCTCTGGGCTCTTATTTCTCAGACCCCTAGGTCAAATCCAGTATTTTCAGGCTCTACTTCTCTATTTTAATATCACCAGGATGTCCTAGTTGAGAGACTAATAAAGGAGATGGCTCAGTACGGGAATCCTGACACGGTAGAGAGATACTTGACTTCCACAGGGAAACCGTGGTCTAAAGTGGGAAGAGTTCTCTATGACCCTGGAATGAATGGAGGGGTGTGAGCATGCTCAGGTCGTCTCAAGAGGGAATGGGGATACCAGGGCTATGGCTCAGGTACTAGAATCTAACGAAAAGGGAAGGATTTTAAAGGAAACTACAAGAGAACTGAACTGGCACTTAGGCAGCCGAATCAAGGCGCTGGGACAGAACTGAGCCGAGCCAGGCTGGCCCAGCCCCCTCGCCTGCTCCGTCCCCGGGGACCAGAATGCGTCCCAACACCGGTATGGTCCTATAGGTTCGGGCGGCTCGGCGTGCAAGGGCTTTAAGAAGCCCCTTCGAGGGCCTCGTGGGCCCCGGTTGGGTGGGACTGAGATCCAGGAATGGGAGAGGCTGCGGCAGAGCTGGGGGGGGGGGCGTCCTCACCGGGAGCGGGGAAGCCGGGCGGACAGGCCCGAGGGCGGGCGTCTCTGGCCTCAGGCTTCCCGGCTCATCTCTCCGGCGACGGCAGCGGCCCCGCCACTCCTGCTGTCTTCAGGCGCAGCCGTCTCAATTCAGGATTCCAACGCCTCTGGGCCGCGCGCCGCGCCGCCGAGCCGCCCCGCCGCGGCTGCCGCTTGCTCTGCTTCAGCTTCCACCTCCACCACCTCCCCCTCCTCCTCCTCCTTCCCCTCCCGCGAGCCCCAGGCCCACCGGCGGTGGCGGCGCACAATTAGTACGTCACACCCGGCGAACAGCGCCGGCGCGGCCACCACGCGCCTATTCCCGCCTACCCGAGAACGTAGACGCCAAAGGACCGTCCCGCCCACGAGACTGACGCAAGGCTGCGCCTGCGCACACCCTCTCGACCGGAGCCGCGCGGGGCGGCCCCGCCACTCGCTCTTTTGCGGCTGCGTGCCTCGTGCCGCTCTCCTGCGCCCCGCCCCCGCGCTGCGTAGCCCTGCCTTCCACTCGCTGCCAGCAACACATTGCTCCAGTGAGGCGCGTCAGATGAGGGCCGGGAGGGCGGGGAAGTCCCAGTACGGGCTGAGGGGCTGAGGCAAAGCAGTGGGAGAAATGGATCCGAGCTTTATTTATTCTCCTTTATTTTTTTTATCTTTAGGCAGGTTTTGCACAGAAAGGAGAATTCAGAGAGACAGGACCAGCACCAGGGCGTACGATTCATCCAAGGCTCCTCGGCGACCGGTCCCAGCACAGACAGGTTTAGAGTGGCCTGCCACGCCAGGGCAATGGAGAGCAGGAAAGGCAACGCTGAGACCCGAAGAGTAATAATGTGGATCCGAGGGGACCGTCGTTGTCGGGCACCCTCTGCAGACGGGCACATAATAGTTGCACCGCTGGAGTTAGTGATGGAAACTGGAGCACAGTTGATGGAGAGAGGGAAATGAGGATGAGGCTTCTTGTGGGGTGAAGAGGTAGAGGGTACCTGGAGAGAGGTTTGGCATAGGGAACCAGGAGTTTTCCTGAGTGGAGGGAGGCTTCCTGGACTTCTGCCAACACGCAGGATGATTGTCTCAAACTGCCGCTAGATGGTGGTGCTGTTCTGGAAGCATTCCAGTGGGACCCAGCTAGTCTAGACAATGCCTGGCATCACCACCCCCCAACTCCCTCAAGAATTTGGGGCTGGATGGAGAATAAAAGCAAGGTTTTTAAAATCTCTTTAATATCTATGAATTCAAAGTCCTGGGGGTGAAGGTGGAGGTGGAAAGAGAAAAGGGAGGGAGAGTCATGAGCTGTCAAAGCCTGGATTCCTGTCAAACCCAAAAGAGGCCTCTGTTCCTGCGTATTCCCTGTCCTTTGTCAATCAGCTCTTGGCTGTCTATAAAACGTACCCACCCTGGTCTTCCAAGCTCAGAACCATCTTTTGCAACACAATCACAGTTTCACAACCCCTAGGAAGGTTCCATGTGGAGAAAGGCTAAGTTTCGCCCTTGCCCGAGGGATTACAACACTCAGAATATCTCCTTGGTGTAAATGGAAGACACCTGAGAAAGGAGAGAATATGTAAGCTCAGTGAAGCACAGCCTTGCAGATACTCTGATGTTTCACCCTCCCATCTCCAGCTCAGCTTTTTTTTTTTTTTTTTTTTTTTTTTTGGTGGGGTGGGGAGGTAATCAGGCTCATTTATTTATTTATTTAACGGAGGTACTGGGGATTGAACTCAGGATTTTGTGCATGCTAAGCATGCACTCTACCACTGAGCTATACCCTCCCCCCTCAGCTTAGCCTTTGTGATGCTTCCTGTAAGGAAAAAGGTATTCTGTCCTTCATTCCTCAGATCTGCCTCTACACCCAGCCTTCCAACCCCCGGTACAGCTCCCCAGGCACTGCCCCCAGGCCAGAGCTCTCCTGTTCTCCTCACATCCACAGTCCACTGTGCACACATCTCTCACCTGCGCTGTAGCAGCTATTGTAGGCCCAGTCGGGGTTGGAGGGCATACTTCGTATACATCGGAATAGAGTCTCCTGCCTTCCCTGGCCCTCCCGAGATACCACCTGACCCATGGTGAAAGTCACATCGTGAAACAGGACCTGGAAGGGAAGGGAGGAGATGCTGAAGAAAACGGATGGCCTGGCTCAGTTCTAGGAGCCAAGGAATGAAGGAGCCCTCTAAGTCTGGTATGAGTAGTGGTTGGAAACCCTCAGTCCGGGGACATAAGGCTTTGGGAAAACAGGCCTCCAGGCCCTCAGGTGAGGCTCAGGGGTGTTTGGGGTTACCTGGCTGTACAGCAGATAAACTCCAGCATCCCAGACTCGAACAACATATCCTTGGGCCTCCAGGCCTCTCCCACGCGTGAGAGCTGGCTGCCACATCACCTTTGTCACATCAGAGTCCTCTGGAGGTGAGGAGTGTGGGATGAGGGTTTCTGGGACACTTTCACCTCTAAGATTCCCTCGGGCCCAGGTGCCGGCCCCACAATTCCTGGATCTTGCTCCTCCCCCAAAAGCCATGATTTAAAATAATGCTTACCCTTGGAGGTGATGTTAATGGGAACAAGATGCAGAACTGAGTGCCTCTCTGAGGAGAGAAGGAAGAAATCTTAGCAGTGCCCACCTACCCCCATTGCCCTGTTGTCAGCCCTCCACCCTCACCCTGACTCAGGGTCGGGGTCTCCACATCCCAGGCTGCTTGATCACCTCCCACCCCTGCTGCACCCCGGAGGCCTCACTCTTCTGTTTACGGGTGAGCACTGCTCTCCTTCTCCGGGATCTCTCCCCATTCTCCCGGGCTTCCAGGCCATCAGGGCTCTGCTTGTGGAAAGAGGGTCAGGGTTAGGCTCAAATGCAAGGGTCACAGACAGCCTTTATCCCAGCCCTCCCTCTGCCCCAGAAATGCCTCACATCTCTCCTGCACCTTTTCCCAGCAACCTGAGTCTTGGTGCTGGCTCTCCTCCAGGATCTGTTAGGTACGAGAAGCATTAATCTTTAACAATTTCCTTTCCTGGAATGGTTGCTCCCTTGACCTCTAAACCCGGGACCCTCTCTTGCACCCATTCAAAACTCTGCAAACCAGGCAGCTGGAACCAAGAGGCCTGGAGACCGCCCTGGCACCCATACTTCTCTCCCAGACGCCATTCTCCCCTCACTCACCTGCTCCCGGAGGCTCAGCCATGGATACCCTTCCCTCTCCTCGGAAGGCCCTCCGGTCCTCTGCAGCCGGGTCACCTCTCTCCTTAGGGTTTGTAGCTCTGTTTGTTGGGTCAGCAGAACCATGGCACAAGCCACAGCCCCCAGAGCCGCCCCCCAACTCAACCAGAGGGCAACTGAGACTGCCGGCTCTCGGACCGGGCACCCCATGTCTCCCGGGGGCCCTTTGGGGGCTAGCGAGGAAGGAGATGAGGCTGGCATGAGCTGAGGACCCTGCCAACAGCTGTGGCTTGAGGAGTGGGGTGGCAAGGAGGTGACTGGGAGGGTGGGGGTGCAGGCAGTGGTGCAGAAGGGAAGAAGGGCGTTACGCAAGGGAGAAGTAAAAAGGAACTTGAGAATAAAAAGGAGGGAGGCGGAAAGCAAGCTCAGGGCACTGTTGGTGTTCCTGGCACTCCGCTGTGGGGCCAGTGACGTCCTGAGACCCGTCACCGTCCTCCAGCCTCAGGAGAATTTGCTATCAGTCTCTCTAGGAAGGACGGGGCTGCCAGTGACACCCAGGAGGAGCGGCCAGAGCGCAGGAACCCCGGGGCGGCCCCAGGAGTGGGGGAGGGAAGGTTGGCTGGCTCTGGGGCGTCGTGCCAGGAGCCGGGATGGAGGGACAAGCTGGACAGCGTTAAGGGTCAGGGGGTGAGAGTGGAAGACCCTCTGGCTCAGGCACAGGCAGGCTCTCTGGGGAAGTTGGCTTGGAGTGACCAAAGGTGGGAAAGGAGGGGAGGGGGTCGGTGGGGAGGAGAACCAGGGTCAAGGAAGCAAGAAACTGGCTGAGTTCTGGGGTTAAGGCCAGGCCGGGTGTGTTGGAATAAGGCCTGCACTACTCCCTGTGCTGAACTTGGCAAGCGAGACTTCCTGTTTCCCGAGAAGAGCTCTTACATAAGGCTCTGGACAAAGAGAGAAAGATCCCCAAGCACCCTGCCGCTGTAGGATTCCTCCCCTGAACCCAGGGGCCCAGGTTCCCGGCTTCCTGGGCCCCGGCTTCCTGCTTGCTGACCCTGGGCCCACCCCACATCCCAGCCAGGGCTTGTACCAGCACCTGCTGAATGTCCGAGGCTGCCAAGAGGAAGGGCCCCTGCTCCTCCCAGCCAGGGATTCCCCGTGGGATGAGGCCCGCCTCCTAGGTAAATGAGGCTGCCTCTGCTGGACCTTGGGCAGAGGATTGATTTTTTTTCCTGGCAGTTTGCCTTTTGACTCTGCTTGTGCTTCGGGGCTGGAGGCAGGTAGGTCCCCACTGCTGAGCCTAGACATCGCCCTGTTCCAGGAGTCCTGCACCCCAATCCCCAATGCCCCGATCCCCTTCCCATAGCCCCCAGCTATCCTGAGGATGTCCCCTAAGCCCCAATAAAGAGAGTGACCATGATTTATTCTCTTTAATATCCACTTATCAACATTTTGTCACAATAATAATAAAAATAATATCTTTTAAAAATCCACAGGGAATTATCAAGGGAGGAGCCTGCCTTGGTCTCTTACCCCTCACATTTGGGAACTCCTGGCCTAGTCCCAGTCTCTCTGGCATCCAGCCCCTCTCAGTGCCTGAAGAGGGGTATTCAGGATCCATCGTCACCCAGAGTACAGTAAACACAGTGTCTTGGGGGGCTGCGGCCAGGGTGGGGAGTCAGGAGACAAATGGGGGCAGGGAAAGATCAGGGGTTTGGGGGCTGGTGAGGTGGGGAGCCAGAGGTGGGGGTGTGGTCGGAGCTGGATGGGAGTATTTATGTGGCATGGGCATCAAGTGAGAGCCCCGCAGGAGAGGCAGGTCTGGGGGAGGAGCATCTTAGGGTGGGACAGAGGGGAGGGGGGAGGGTGTGTGTGTGCTCAGAGAGCTGCTGTAGGGAGCCGGCGGCCTGGGCAAGCCACCAAGAGACCAGGGCCCCTCAGTGAACTTGGAAGAGTCCAAAGTAGGTAAGGAAGGGGGCGGCCTTGAGATGGGCCCAGGGGAGGGTGCGGATCCGCAGGGAGGACCCTGGCCGCAGGGGCAACAGCCCAGACACCTGGCAGAGACGGAGCTGGGGCCCGAGGGAGCTCGCTGCCGTTGCCGAGAACTCCTCCAGGCAGCGCAGGGCGAGTGTGTCATCCACCAGCAAGTCCAGCTTCAGGTAGACAGCCTTTCCCTCATCAAAGTGCACCTAGGGGTGGGGGAGGGTGGGCAGAGTCCAGGCCTCTGCTGGCCCTCAGCTCAGTCTCCCATTTCCTTGGGGACCCAGGTCTCCTAACCAGCCCAAACCTCTAGCTCCTGCCCCCCACCGTTAACGGCCCCCACCCCCTAAGCCAGCCCTTCTCCCTCAGTTCCTGCTTGGCCCGCAGAGCCAGGTGCGGCTTACCTGACAATACAGGTAGTAGAGCCCAGCCCGGGTGACTATAAACTCCCCGCTTTGGCGATCATAGCGCAGAGGGTTGGAGCTGTTGATTTTGGCCTCCTCCCAGCCACTCACCGTCCCGTCCACACCTGAATATGGATGTTCAGAAACAGGGGACAGTCCCTTTACAGAACTTTCTCACCATTTCTCACCTGGGACCCACTGAGTTTATAAATCTTTGGGCCCATCTTACCCAGAAGATATCTAGATGACCAAGGGCAAGGGAGGAGCCACAGCCCAGGGAGCCCTAGTGTAACAGGAAGTTATGCAAATAAATTCCACATATATGACCAGAAGGATACAGAGCAAGCTGTTACCAGCCACTTCCGGGGAGAAGAGTAGGATGGAAGAAGCGTGGGGGCTTTTACAGTTTGTGTCTCTATTGTTTGCTCTTGCGCTTGGAGATGCATTACTTGGATTATTAAAATTAAAAATAATCAAATGGTTCTCAAATATCCATCCATTGATGAATGAATAAGGAAACTTGTGTTAAATCCATACAATGGAATATTATTCAGCCATAAAAAGAAATGGAATACTGGTACATGTTACGACATGTTGGAACCTTGAAAACATGTTAAATGAAAGAAGCCAGTCACTAAGGACCACCTATTATATGATTTCTATGAAATGTCCAAATAACCAAATACGTAGAGACAGAAGGTGGATTAGTCATTGCTTAGGGCTGGGAGGGATCAGGGAGATACGGGGTCATGGGTGAAGGTGATGGGGTTTCTTTTTGAAGTGATGAAAATGCTCTCAAATTACTGTAATGATGTCTCACTACTCTGTGAATATACTCAAAACCACTTAATTGAACACTTTAAATGGGAAGAACTATATAGTTTGTGAATTACGTCTCAATAAAGCCATTACCACCACCACCCACTACACACACACCAAAATCTAGAGAGAGGATAATTGCAAATTGTAAAGAAGATAGTAGAATGACAGAGCAGAGTCTCAAGCGGCTTTTACCTCTCTGATCTCACCTCACACATTCTTCCAAGTCAGGAGACTCCAGCCACTGGGCCCCTGCAGGGCCTCAAGCTCATTGTTCCCCCAGGGCTTTTACTGCTCTGCCCTCTCGCCAGGATTTCTCCCCTGCCTGGCCCCTTCTGTCATCAGGTCCCTCTGAGAGACCTTCCCAGAAATAGCTAGTCCCAGCCCCGCCTCTGTTAATCTCTCCACCACATCACCTTATTTCTCTCCAGCGTCACCAAGGGAAGTTGGCTTGTTTATTTATGGATGTGATGGCTTGGGGTCTGACTCTCCCAAGAGGGCAGGGACATTGGTCTTGTTCACCACTGGCCCCCGGCCCCTGGAGCTGGGCCTGCTCTGGTGGGCACCAAGCAAAAACCAGTGGGAAGAGACAGGGAGGAGGCGACCATGGTGCCAGCTCTCTGTTGGGTCCACAGGCCACTCTTCAGGGCCTCCCTGGCTTCATCTCAACAGCCTGGGCAGCTGCCTTCCCCAGACCCCATCCTCTGCCAGCCCCGGGGCGCTGTCCTTGTTACTTTCTCAAGGAAAACACATAGCTCACTGGGCATTTTCATCCCCACCTACGGGTTCCCTTGGCCTTTATTCTGCAGACTCCAATCTGAGTCTCCAGCCCTGCCCTTTCCTGCCCCTCCTGACACTGCTAGCTGCCGGCCATCAGCCATTAGAACAGCCCCAGGCATCTCCAAATCATCCAGGCCAAAACTGAGCTTAACCTCCCCCGCCCCAAACTTGTCTGACAGTCTGTATTCCACACTGAGCTGTTTCTCACCTGGCACCCAAGCCTCCCTCTCCTTCACCAGCTTTATTCACTGATCACCAGTTCCTAGCAATTCTGCACCCACAGAGCTCTGTTACATCTCCCTCCCCAGCCTGGCTTTTGCCATTTCTTCCTGGGACTCTTCGTAGCCTCCTTCCTCTCTGGGCTCCTCGGGACTCAACCTTGCCTGTTCCAGTTTATTCCCTGTGTGACTACACATAGGCACACAGTGATGTTTCTAAAAGGCAGGTGTGAGCCTTGGACCTCAGAATAACTTCCAGACTGCATCTGTGACCTGGCTCCTTATTCTTCTCCGGCCTCACCCCATCCTGCTCCTCCAGGGCTGCTCCTCCCCACACTGAGGCCCCAGCCTCATCATGCTCTTGGCAAACTCTGGGCTTTTACATGAATTGTTCCTTCTACCTGGAATGTCCTTGACCACCTGTCCATCTAACACTTATGCTTCAAGGCCCACAGTTCTCAGGGAAGGAGCCCTTGTCTCCACTGTAAGGTGGTTTGTCTTCCTCTATGTCACCACGCACCTCTGGCTTTACTTTCATTATTGTTCTTGTCATAGCCTATTGTAATTTACAAGTGTTTCTGCTTGTCTCCACTATTAGACAGTAATTCCTTGAGAATAGGTATTATTCACCGTGGGCACCTCGTGGGGTCCTTATAAACGGTAGGATCTCGGTGCATGAGTGTTGAGTCAATGAATGAATGAATGAATGGATGGATGGATGTCTGGGTAACTGCGAGACAAATGGTCCATACAGAGAGGAGGAAGGCTGGCCTGGGAGAGAAGGAAGGAGGGCATTCCTGGCCAGGGAACCAGCTTGAGCAAAGGCTGGTTGTGGCCAAGGGCCTGGTGTGCCTGGGACCCTGGTGTCTCTCAGTCTCACAACCACAATGCGTTCCTTACTGCCTGGCAATCGTCCTTCTTTCCCCCACTAAGCTTGCTTTTGCATTCACCAAGATAAGGATTTGGTACCATCTTTCCTCAGAGCCCCTGCCCCTGTCTCCTTCCTTCTGCAGAAGACCTAGAAGTTAGCAGGTAAAGGCTCCTTCATGTCCCCAAACCCAAATCACAGACCGACCGGTTCTTGCATTCCCCACTGACCCATTGACTCTCACAGTGATGGGATGATGTGTCCCTCTCTTCCTTCTGGAAGCCACCCCCTCCCACCTTCTTGGACGTTGCCTGCAGGGTCCTCCATCCCCTGCCTCTCACACAAACGATGCCCAGGACACAAGCACACACTCACTGGGTTCAAATCCCAGCTCCACCTCTTAGTGTCATCATGACCTCAGACATGTTAAGTAACCTCTATCTGGAAAAGTGGAGATGATCAGAATATCTTCCCTTTAAGACTGTTGGGGGGATTAGATGAGATGAAACACTCAATAAATATCAGACAAGATTTATGTATTCATGTATTGCTTATCCCTAAAAGGACTGAACTTTTCCTTGACTCACATCCTCCTCCACCTCCTAGCCCATTGTTCAGCTCCTGTCCCAGAGAAACTTCTAGAAAGGGTTGTCACTGTCTCCAATTTCTATTTCCCATTTTCTCTTAATCCAATCTATTCTGGCTTCTCATCCCAACCACACCACTGACAACGCCCTTGTCAAGGTCACCAGTTGACTTTTCACGTTACCAAACCCAGTGGTCTTTACTCTGTTCTCATCTCATGTGACCTCTCAGTTGCACTCAGCACAGACAGCCACATCCTCCTTCTTGAAACTGTGTCTTCTCTGAGATTCCAGGACACTTCCCTCCCTGAGTTTTTTCCCCTCTCTCTGGCTGCTTCTCAGTCTCTGCTGGGTTCTCCTCCTCTGCTGCACTTGTAAATGTCCAAGAGCCTCAGGGCTTTGCTCATGGGGCCCCTCTTTCCCCCTGGGTGACTCATCCAGTCCCATAGCTTTAAATACCATCCATATGGTGATGACTCCTGACTCTGAACATCCTGACCCAGCCTGAGCTAGTCCGCCATGTGCCGCCATCTATTTGTGAAACTCACTTGTTTATTATTATCTCTTCATTTATTTATTATTCGACCTCAAATTCAATTATCCATTTACACGCCTCTCAACCTATTTCCTCCCTGGTTAACCCCATCCTAATAAAGGGCAGCATTATTCCCAAAGATGCCCATGTTAAAAATCTAGAAGTCATTTCTGATTTCTCCCTTTCCCTTACCCTGCACATCCGATCCCCCACCCAGCAAGCCCTATCTTCAAGCTACCTGCTGAATCCATCCACTTCTCTCCATCTCCACTGCCAGCCCCCAGGCTAAGCCACCCTTGTGTTTTGCCTCCTGGCTTGTCCCATGGAAGGGCATTCCAGGTAAAGGAATAGTATGTGCAAAGTCCAGAAGAGGCACATTGGTGGGGAGGGGGTGTCAGCCTAACAAGAGTGGAGAAGGCATAAGGGTGTGCAGGGAAAAGAGGTGGCGATCAGACCATGGAGAGGCTGGAATCCAAGCAGAGAAGCAAAGGAACAATGAAAGGGTGGTTTAGCGGGGCTGAGCCTAGCAACACAAGTGGGACAGAGGAGGGGATGGGGTAAGTCTGGAATGGGGGAGGGGCTACAGACCGGGTTTGAGGTTCCAAGGTCATGATGCTGAGGTGGCAGGGGTGAGGTAGGGATGGAACAGATGTGCAGAGACTGGAAAAATCTGAGAAAAATGATCAGAGTATGAAGACTTGGAATATGAAGAGGGAAGAAGAGAAAAGTCAAAGGTAATTCTTGGAGACGAGTGAGGGCTGAGGGAGGAGCTGGGTGGTGGTTGGAGGGGGAATCTGCCTGGGGTCTGAGAGGGGAAGGGGTCTCCCTGGGGCTCTGGGGTCTGGGTCATAGACAAAGTTCAGGTTTGGGAGCCCAGGGAACCGAGCCCTGAGCACTTTCCCGAACTGGCTTCTGGGGTTCCAAGGCTTGAGGTGGGGTTGGGGAGTGAAGATTTTGAAGGGCCCCTTTTCCAGAAGGCCAGTGCTGTGGGGGGTCAGGGAAGAGCTCAGAGGTGGGGATGGGGTCTCACCTGCCTGTGCTCCATCCTGTCCCGGCCGTGGGTGAACTGTAAGACACAGAAAAGGCACGGTGAGCCCGGCCCTGCCTCTCTGCTACCCCTACCCCTGGGGCACCGCTCGCCATCACCCACCTTCAAAGTGGGCTGCAATCGCTCTGCGAGCCCGTGGTTTCCGGCCTTTAGGTGCTGAGAATCAAGGAAAGACAGATGGGCAAAGCACCCCCACGTCTGGGGGGCAGGGAGCTACTCCCTCAGCCCCGTTCTCCTCAGAACGCTGGCATCCTAATCCTTGTCCAGACTCTTGACCTCAGACCCTCAGGCCTTATCTTCCTCCACAAGTAAAGCAACTTATAACTTATCATCCAAACTGGGATGACTTTGAGAGCAAGAGGGGCGCTATTAGTCATCACACTGTGCTAACAGGTGGAAGCCAGGGCAGTTCCCGGCAAACCTGGATACCTGGTCACCCCAGTCATAAGTCTCTTTGCTTACTGGGATCCAGGCCTCTGACTCCCTCGCCTGGTCTTCATCAAGACCCCAGGGGTTCTCCTAACTCCTGGCCATCCCTTCTTCATATTTGGGGTTGGGTCTGAAGTGAGAAGCAGGTCCATGAATGGAAGGAGCTTCAGAGGGAAGGTCAGAATTCTAGGTTTGAGTCTCGACTATTTAGCTCCATGACTCCGAGCCCAGTTTACTCTGTGCTTAAGTTTCTCTCTCCCTAAGGGAGGTTAATGGATTTTACTCTGCCTGCTGTTATGATGAACAAAAGCAGTCATAACTCCAGAAGCCATCACAGACCAGCCACTATTATTATTCCTGAGGTTGGGATAAAGGGCCGTTTACCACTTCTGCGAGGCCGAACCAGTTTCAGGAAAGACACGGTGTCCTGGCTTTCCTCTGTCTGGGGATTCAGGTCCTAGGGGAATTAAGGGCAGGGCTAAACCAAGATCTTGCCAGGGACTCCCAGAGACTTAAACTGAGATGGACAAGGGGCCCGTCAGGGGAGGCACCAGCCAGAGGCACAGATGTCTTAGGGAGGGACCAAGTCTCTCAGCCAGAAGTGGCCGGGGCCACCCATCAGGCCCCAGCCCTTGCCCCTTTCCCAAGACCAGCCACACCCCCTAACCCCCACAACCAGCATAGACCCTGCGAGCAATTGGTACATCATGCACATGCCCACATCCTGTCAGCGTGCACAGGGGTCCACATCCTGCACACACAACCAGCATCCTCTTCCACAGCAGCTTACCAATCTCATGCTCCCACTCCCCCCCGCATGGCCAATAAACATTTCATACTTGGGTGACACAAATGTGGCACAAACCCCTTACACACGGTTGTCACCCTCTGTCAGGTACCCACACATGGCATGGCTGGTGCGTGCACCCCCCTACACACACACACACACACACACACACACACACACACACACACACATGCGGCTGGCACAACCAGGGCAGAACCTGCACCCTCAGGCGGCGCACACTTCCCACGCCCGCAGCCAGCACCCACGCCCACTCACCAGCGGGTCTTGGTCCTCCTCTGCCACCAGCTCCCCCTGCGAAGGCTCCTGCTGGGAAGGAGGCAGCGTCACCCTGTCCTTCTCCACCTGACATCTCACCCTCCACCCATCTTCCTGGCCCCTTGCCCTCGGCCCACCCGGCCCCATCAGCTGCTCCGCAGACTCCGCTCCTGATCTGCCCAGGGAGGGGTGTGGAGCCGGGCCTCACCTGGGCAGACAGCGATGCCCGGCTCCCCAGGCTGACCACGGCCAGCAGGAGGCCAAGGCAGGCCAGCGCCAGGCCCAGGCCCAGCACGAGCGGGGCCAGCAGGGCGGTGCCGGGCTCCCCCCGGCGCCCCCTCCGCTTCTGGCTCCGACGGGTGGCCATGGGGGCGGGGGGCTGTGGCTGCCTCACCGCCCCCCCATCCCGGGACCCGAGGGATCGGGGGAGGGGGAGCGGGCGGGCGGATCGGGCTGGGGAGAGGGAGGGGCCAGGGAAACGGGGCGGGAGGGGGAGATGAGGACAGGAAGCCGGACACTGTTTGTGTGATTAAACTCCGAGTCCGGTGGAGCGCAGTGCACGGAGCGGGGCGCGCGCCGCGAGGCTTGCAGAATCTAGAGCGAGTCCCGGCTGGGAGGCACCCACCGCCCAGGGCTGGAAAAGCGGGCCGATGTTTGTGTGAGTGTGCAGCCGGCGAGATGGGCTGCGCGGCTGAGCACTCTCCACCCGGCGGGTCGGCGGCTCCGAGGGAGGGAGCGAAATCAACAGAAACTCCACGCGGCCTGTGCGCGGGTGGCCGGGCTGCGAGACCACGGCAACTCCTGCGGGGCTAGTCCAGTACCAGCGGGATTGCTAATTCAGGCCCCCAGGGCATGGTAACTAGGCTGTGTGTGGCTGGTTTTAATAGTCCCTCAGTCCACATGGTTAAAGGCCAAGGCATACTTGGATTTTAGCAGCTGCACCTAAAGGCAATTCTCTCCTGCAAGTAATGGAAAGAGCCTGAAGGCATCCTGTTCATGTGGTCGGATTTTCACTACTTTCCGCAAATCAGTTGGTAGTTGACTTAAACTGCAATGTCCTGCAGCTAGGGAGAGCTCAAGGTGGAGCCACAAGAGCTCTTTAGATTGACTCCAAATGGAGTCACTTGTTCTAAACTATGCCTGCAAACCCAAAACGTAGTACCTAACCTAACTGCAGTTTCAGCCTCCCCCAGGAGTAGAGTTTTAAATCAATCAATCTGGAATTTCTTTATCAACACTAGTGAGGTAATCTGCCTGACAAGACCCCTTGCCCTTCCTGGCCCCAACCGGAAGGTGAGCTTGCCTGAAACAATCCTTTCTTTTCCTTTTTTCTTCAGTGGAGATACTGGAGATTGAACCCAGGACCTCGTGCATGTTAAGCACCTGCTTGCCATTGAGCTATACCCCTGCCCCCAGATTATCTTTTAAAATCAGATTCCCAGCTGCCCCCATTCTTTATTTTGTGCCCTTTATTTCCTTCTTAGTTATCACAATTTGTAATGACTTGTTTGGCTACTATCTCCCCAACTACATTGTAAAATAGAAAATTACCTACTTCTTATTTTGTCTGCTTATTACCTATTTCTAGAATAAACTCAATGAGGGTATTATTCACTGCTCTGTTCCCAGCTCCTTGTCAAATGCTGGCTCCCCTAATATCTCTAGAACAATCTGTTGACAAGACAAAGCCAAGTTTATTGCTTACCCCTTGACAGTCTCACAACAACCTCATGGGAAGATGAGCAAGACCATGGCATTTACTGAGACTTTGAAGTCTGGTTTAAGGCAGGTCTTTCCATGCTAGTACAGGAGCAGGGGTTGATTAGGGTTGGGGAAGGGTCATGGTATAATAGTTTAGAATGAACACAAAACCCAGGATTGATTGAAGACCTGGAAGACAGGCCACCAGCATCAGTTATGATCCCACTTCCCTTCCTCACCAGAAGCCATTTTCCCTCAGACAAAATGTCAGACATCTTGTCTCTAAAGAAATTGAACCAACTGTCTGAGGGAAGTTAGTGCTTCTAGTATGAATGTTGGAGGTCCAGGATAAATGTTCCTTATTCAAGCATTGGGGTGGCCCACTGTCTGATAGTCAACCATCAACCCTTCCCAGCCCAGTTGAAGCCTTTCAGTTGATATGTTCTATCCTGATCCACAAAGAATTTCTAGTCAGAATTTCCACCGGGGAGAGACCTAGAGGAGAAGTAGTATAATTCATATACCAGCAGAGGAAACCCAGAATACGTGGGTAATTCTTTATTAAATATTGCCAGTGATCACCATGCATGTGAGAAGAACCCGTAGCTTGCAAAGAAAGACCAAAATAAACAAACAAAAAAACTGACACTGGAGGAAACAGAGATAATTCAGGGTATAAAGAGAACTACTTAATATACTTAGAGATTCAGAAAGACAGACAAAATATCCATCAAGCAAGAACTGGATGCTCTGTGAAAAAGGAACAACCAGAGAACAAGAAATATTTTTCAGAGACTAAACATGTGGTTACAACAATAAAGTGTTCAATATAAGGATTAAAACATAGAGTTGAGAAAAAAAACTCCTAAAAATATAAAGCAAAAAGAGGAAGAAGTAGAATCAGGGAGGAAAGACAGCAAGCATAGAACACCAATCCTAAAGGACCGTACAGTTATTAGGAACCCCAGAAAATAACGATGAATAAGTCGGAGGGAAGGAAAATATCTTAGAAAAAAATAAGAGAAAATTTCCACAACTGAAGGTCACGTCTTCATTGTGAAGGGTTTATTTTGTGCTCAAGTTAATGAATGAAAAATCATATTTAGATACTTCTGCATTAAATTTCAGAACATCCGGAATAAAGAGATGTTAAAAGTTTCTAAAGAGTAAAACAATTCATCTCTAAAGAAACAAGAATCAAAATGACTACAGACTTTTCAAATAACACCGCATCCTAGAAGATTGAAATGGAGAAATGCATGCACAGTTTTGAGAGAAAAGAATTTCTACCTAGAATTTTATATCTAGCCAAACAGATAAAGACTTATTCTGACATGCAAAGTTGGCCTTCATACACACTATTCTAGAAAATGGAGGATGTATTCTAGAAAATGTGGTCACAAATCAGATAGAAGATAAAATAACATATAGTAAACAGTGAATCTAAGCTCGAAGTTCAGTGAATGAAGGTGCCAGGATGATGACTGTAGAGCAAATTTAAGGAGTAATGAGTTCCACTGGGAGGAGGAGGCAAAATGGGGCTTGAATTGAATGAATGGTATGAACGATAACTTGGAAAAAAATAAGACACGATATAGGTAAAGAGTCCAAGAAGAAAGAAAAGCAATCAGAATCTCTAGGAAAATTCCAAAACTGAAGAAGAGATTTTTTTGATTTAAATGAAAATCAAGGTATAATAATGACACATGGTTGGATTTCATTGACATAATAGCTGAAATAGTCTCCTGGGTTGTAGGACTGAGCACATGGAGTAGAAAGTGTAATCCTGCCCATTGTTTGGCCTGAGTTTGACCACTATTCACATGGCCATCATTATGTAAGTACTGTTCACTGGATCTCAACTTTTAGAGTCAATGTAGAAATGTCCAGAAGACTTGTTGTGGTTGCAGGAAAGATTGTAAATACTCAAAATCTTGACTTCGTAAATGTGAGGCTGAGAATAGGTTGCATGTGGAAGTGAGGAGAGGAAATGGAGCTAGAAGCTGGTCTCTTTCCAGAGATACTGAGAAGGGACAGAACCAAAGTAGACAGAACCAGTAAGTCCACAAATACATGCTGGAGAGGGTGTGGAGAAAAGGGAACCCTCCTACACTGTTGGTGGGAGTGTAGTTTGGTGCAGCCATTACAGAAAACAGTATGGCAATTCCTTAAAAAAGTAAAAATAGGCTTATCATATGATCTAGGACCCCACTCCTGGGCATATATCAAGGGGGAACTCTAATTCAAAAAGATACAAGCACCCCTGTGTTCACAGTAGCACTATTTACAATAGCCAAGACATGGAAGCAACCTAAATGTCCATCAACAGATGATTGGATAAAGAAGTTGTGGCATATATATACAATGGAATACTACTCAGCCATAAAAAAGAATAAAATAATGTCATTTGCAGCAACATGGATGGACCTGGAGATTGTCATACTAGGTAAAGTAAGCTAGAAAGAAAAAAAATACCATATGATATTACTTACATGTAGAATCTTAAAAATGAGACAAATAAACTTATTTACAGAACAGAAACAGACTCACAGACATAGAAAACAAACTTGTGGTTACTAGAGAGAGAAGGAGGGGATGGCGGGATAAATTGGGAATTTGGGATTTGCAGGTACTACTATATATAAGATGGATAAACAGTGAGGACCTACTGTGTAGCACAGGGAACTATATTCAATACTTTGTAATAGCCTATAGTCAAAAAAATATGAAAAGGAATATATATATATATATATGAATCACTATACTGTACACCAGAAATTAACACAACATTGTAAACTGACTATACTTCAATTAAAAAAACTTAAAAGGGAAAAAACCCCAAACTACACAGAACCAAAATAATCTAAAAACAAACAAACAAAAATAATATAAATAGTCATCACTGGGAAGAGGAGAGAGAGGGAATGTAACTGAGTTAAGTGCCTCTTGTTCTATGTTGGAAAGTCAACATTCACTAAAGTTGATATATAAAGAAAGAAAGTATGGACATTTGAGCTATGATTTTGGAAATAACTTCTAGAAGAAATAAAAACAGAAACCGTTGAAAGGAGTTGCCTCTAGGTCACTGGAGTGGGGTGGGGTGGGGTGGGACAGGATGGGAAGGGGTGAGGCACTGTTGCTTTTCATGGTAATCTCCTCTGTTCTACTTGATTCGTTATCAAGTGAACGCAGTGTTTTAATTTGTAAAAAGCAAAAAACTGCAAAGCAGGAAGCCTTGCTGAGGAGGGAAAGTCATTACCTGCCTCAGCCAGGCCTGTGATCACACCTGCTAATGGAAAAAAACAGGGATTGGACCCTTGGAGACAGCAGATCATCTTTAGAGCCTTTAACTTTGGCTTGAAAAATTAATTCAATACACTTAACCTTTTTGTTCTTGGTTTGCAGCCAAAATTAAAATTAACTTGCGTTTTTTTGGACGCTGATCGGAAGTGACTTGGGAAATGTGTAGGAAAAATACTGAAAGGAAATTTGCCAGTGTGATTTTTTTCTCTGCCTTTTTACGCTTTTCTTCTCAAATTTTCTTCCATTATAATGGGGAAATAAGGGGTTTATTCTGTTTTGTTTTGTTTTAGAGGCCCTGTTTGATTAATACCACTTCAATGCAAAGAAGGAATTTCACATGGTCTGTAAGGGTGGGGACTGAGTCTGCTTTGCTGGACGCATTTCCAGTGTCAGCAAAAGCTTGTTGAAGGAATAAATATCATCCACCTCCTGGGCTGGCAGTGACCAGTGAATATTTTTGGGTGGGAGCAGCCTGGGAGTGGACAGTAACCATTCTGGTTTGCCTGGGACTGAGAAAGTTCCCAGGACTGAGGACTTTTGATGCTAAAACTGGGACAGTCTCAGGCAAATTGGAATGAGTTGGTACCAAGACGAGGTGAGGACTGGCTGTTCATTGCCACCCTCCAGGCCAGTTGTTTTAGAGAAGGTGCCAAAAAACCCCACTTCCTGCTGCATGTCTCCTTTACTCTCAGTGCTCCTACAACACTACTTTACTTCTGACACCAGATGTGTGGGTTATTTCTGCGACACCACCTGACTGTCCAACGATTTAACTCAGTTCCAGCACTGTCTACCTGGAGATAGTGTCCGATCCCACAGATGAAGGGCTCAGTCCTATAAGACTGTCCCTTCCTACATGTTTCAGACACCAAGGGAGCATCCAGGTTGTCACCTGTGCTTCTAACCAACCAGCTGTGAATCAGGAGTTCCCAACACTTCTTCCTTAGGATGCATTAATTTACTAGAGAGGCTCACAGAATTTAAGAAAACAGTTTACTTACTAGATTACCAGTTTATTACAAAAAGATACAACTCGGGAACAGCTGGATGAAAGAGATGCACAGGGCAGGGTATGTGGGAAGGGGCATGCCACCCTCCCGGCAACTCCCGGCATCTCCACATGTTCATCAACCCAGAAACTCTCCAAACCCGGTCCTTTTAGGGTTTTAAGGAGACTCTACTATGTACGCAGGATTGATTAAATCATCAGCCGTTAGTGAATGAGCGCAATCTCTAGCCTCTCTTCCCTCCCTGGAAGTTTGAGATTGATAGTTCTAATCCTCTAATCACAGAGTTGGTTCCCTTGGCAACCAGCCCCCATCCTTAGGCGCTTTCCAAAAGTCACCCCATTAACATAAACTCAGGTGTGGTTGAAAGAAGCTTGTTACGACACTTGTTGTGACACAAGACACTCCTCTCACGTTTATGGCCCTGGTACCATTTCAGGAACCAAAGACAAAAGACCAAATACTAAAGCAAAACACTCCCAGAGGGCAGGATACAGCTCAGTGGTAGAGTGTGTACTTAGCATGCATGAGGTTCCGGGTTCCATCCCCAGTACCTCCACTAAAATAACTAAATAGGTAAACCTAATTACCTCCCCCAAAATAAGACAAATAAATAAAAACCGAAAAAACAAACTTTATTAAAAAATAAAACAAAAGATTCCCATTGCTCTTATCGATTGGGAAATTCCAAGGGTTTTAGGAGCTCTGTGCCAGAAATAGGGACAAAGACAAAATATACATTTGTTATTTATAAATTACGAAAATCACAGAATGTCCCTTACTTTTTTTCTTATAAATAAATCAGATTGCAAAAATAAATAAATACAATAAAAAATAAATCAGTTTGCACATTTTTCGCAGGAAAGCCATAAAAAGTGCTGCTGTGTCTTTCTTAGTGCTTCATATCAGGAGGCACAGGACATAACTCATTCTGTTTCTGGTGATGTTAACTTTGATCCCTTGGTCAAGGTCACATGTGTGCCAGACTTCTCCACTCTAAAGTTACCTTTATCATCTTTGTAATGAACAAATCATCTGTGGAAAGGCATTTGAGATTCTCTAAACGTCCTGTGCTCCAATAAACTTTCACTATTAACTTTCACTGAAATTCTCTTGCAAGAATCAATTATTACTATTTTGGTTTCAAAGCACAGTTTTCTAATTCTCCCTCTGCACTTATTAATTACAGGCTACTGTAATTTCTCTTCTTTGGCACTTATTATTTTTTAATTGAAGTAATAGTTGATTTACAATGTTGTGTTAGTTTCAGGTGTACAGCAACGTGATCAGTTTATATACATACATATAATATATATGTTCTTTTTCAAATTCTTTTCCATTATAGGTTATTACAAGATATTGAATATAGTTTCTTATGCTCTACAGTAGGTCCTTGTTGTTTATCTATTTTATACATAGCAGTGTGTATCTGTTAATCCCAAACTCTAATTTATCCCTCCCCACACTTTCCTCTTTGGTAACCATGAGTTTGTTACCAGCCATAAAAAAAAGAGTGAAATAATGTCATTTGCAGCAATGTGGATGGACCTAGAGATTATCATACTAAGTGAAGAAAGTCAGACAGAGGCAAATAACATATGATATCACTTCTCTGTGGAATCTAAAAAGATGATGCAAAGGAACTTATTTACAAAGCAGAAATAGACTTGGACATATTATTTGGTTTTATTTTTAGTCTAACTGTGCATTCATTACTCATGTATTTTTTAATGTTTTATAATCTATTAAGTCATTATCCATAATAATATTTATTCTGTTTCGGATTCATCCAGTGGGAGATTTTTCCTTTTGATTCCTGTATCCTCATCAGTTTTTGAGCTCTTCCTTCTTGTCTTCCTCCTCCTTCTTCTCCTTCCCTCCTCCTCCTTTTCCTCTTCTCCTTCCTCTTTTCCCTTTCTTCCCTTCTTCCTCTTTCCCTTCCCTTTCCTCCCTCATTTCTCCTCCTCCTTTTCCCTCCTTCTCCTGTGCTCAGTTCTAACACAGTAAGATGCTCCAGGCACACCTTGTACTTCCTCTGCACCAGCCCTGGGACCAGCAGCCTATTCATCAAGGAACTCTGTTTCCCAGCACAGAGAGGTGTATTAGAAACAAGATCTAAGCACAAGGTAAACTCACTGGATATTCTGGAAATACCACTGCTTCTAGACCCTTTATCAGACACAGATAGGATCTATAAATATTATAGAATAAATTCATATGACAACTTTAATTCTGGTCCAACACCACGAGATTCTTCCTCATCTTCCCTCCCACATCTGTATCCCCTCCCCATCCGCAACGTGACTCTTAATCTCAACACTGTTTCCATCATTGCACTTACAGAATTTGTATTTCTTGTCTGTCCCCTCACTGGAGTGTGAAGTCGCATGAGTCTGTGCTGTGGACCACTGTGTCTCCAGTGCTCTGATGAGTGCGGGGCACACAGTAGGCACTTTATATTTTTGTTGAATGAATGGTGACTTTTTCCTGATTGGTCCCAGGGAATTCTCCAAAGGATTCTGCCTGGACCTTTCAGGTTCCCTACGCGTCCTCTGCCGGATGAGGGCCTCCCTCTGTGTTCCAGCTGCCTGTGCTCACCTGATCGTGCCACTGTCCCTCGGGTCATTGTCTGTTTACTCATCTGACTCCCTGTTGTCATCTCCATGGGTGCAGGGGCTGTGATTTATTATGTTTGTTCCTGGAACTTGGCTTATGCCTCACACAGTAATAAAGGTGCTCCAGAAATATTTGTTGCATGAAAGAATGAATGATTTTGCCAGGAAGTGAAAGGAGCAGAATTTAAACCTGGGTCTCCAAAGTGACTTCCTCTTTCCCCATGTGTTCCATTACTCCCCAGAGGAGGGGAAAGAGGACCTGGCCTTGAAGACTGGGTAGGACTGGTGAGAAGAGGGATCAGCACTCCAGGGTTAGGCGGGCAGTCATTAGCTTGACTGGCATCTGCTTCTTTGCTTTTGTACCTTCTCTATTTCAGTTTCCTGGGTCACAAGGTCTTTACTTTTATCTTCAGCTCTCCGTCCGTTTCACATCTACCATAAAGTTAGACTCAGCGCAAACGATACTGGATGTCAGGAGGGGGCCAGAGTCCCAGGTCGGGTGTGCACTGGACCCCACTGGCCTGAAGCTCAGACTTGGCTACATTGGCAACATAGTGCTTGACCTGACAGCTAATATGATTGATCTAATCTGGGCCCTGGCCTTTTAGCACCTGCCTCAACCTTGGTCCTGAGCTGCAGGTTGACTCAGTTCTAGCTTGGCTGTGATGGGTCAGGCCATATGGCCTCACTCCAAGCAGGAGAGACGGAAAAAGCAAACATCAGGTCCTGATACCTAATGGCAGCCGCCTCAGACCCTTTTGGGAAGACACAAATCAATAAAAAAAAAAAAATACCTTCATCGTGTCTGCCAAGTGCCATTAACCCCTTGGCTGGAGGTGGGTTGGGAAATGGGAAACCTGGATCCTAGTCTCCACTAGTAAGGCCTTGGATGGGCCACCCAGCAATCTGGGTCTCAAATGGGAAAGCAGGCTGAAAAGAAATCAGGCCTGGCTGGGGATGGGGTGGTCAGATTCTGCTCGAGTGGAGAGTTGGGGTCACCTCATGGCATACTTTTATTTTTGGTGGGGGGAGGTAAACAGGTTTACTTACATTTATTCTTAGAGGAGGTACTGGGGATTGAACCCAGAACCTCGTGCACGCTAAGCATGTGCTCTACCACTGAGCTATAGCCTCCTCCTACCACGGTGTACTTTAAAGCAGTATACTTTGTCATCATATAATTGCTTGTGGCAGAAAAATCGTGGACAATAGCTAATGCACACATGCAGCCGTTTAAGAAACGAGCTCTATTACATATTGTTAAGTTAAAAGAGCAAAAGTGTAAAACACACATGTACACAGAGACACACACACATATAACTTGTATACACACAGCTTATGTTCCTGGAAGGAGACACGAGAAACTGGTACCAGCGGTTTCCCAGGCAGAAAGGGAACTGGGTATCTGAGGGTCTGCAGTGAGACAGAATTGTTGCCATAAACTATCCTGCCCGCAGGCATGTCTCCCCTAGTCAATAAATGAATACAGTGAGGAAGGAATTATCAACACATTTTTCAAATGTGCATTTTCAAAACTTACCTCAGCTTAAATCTAATTCAAATCTATATAATTATACACACACACACACACACACACATATAGAGACAAAGTTTTATGTTTTATATATATATAGAGAGAATTTGTAGTTAGATATGTATGAATATATATGTAAATATACCTGTGTATATATATGTATATACCACTCTATGTAAATGTTTCACTGGAGAAATATGAGCAGCGGTCTACTCTGGTCTGAATGAGTTGAAAGTTCAACTATGAGTGATTTCAAGGGCAAAAAATATATCTCCCAGCTCATTGCTGGATCCCCACGGCCCAGCGCAGTCCCTGCCCACAGTCGGAGCCCAGGCCGGACGAGAAGCCCACGGGTGAGCCCATCCCATCTTAGGCTGCATATTTTCAGACTTTTGTGTCTTCCTTTGTGTTTTACTAGGTTCGTGTTTTAGTTTAGATAAAACATTGCTTTCATATTTTATCTTCCTTGATTCGCCAAACAAGCCTGGGAGGGGAGGGTTGTTATCTGCATGTTACAGAGAGAAAAAAAAAAACAAAACACATGAGGTTGAGACACTTGGGGCCGTGCCCAAGTTTGCACAGCTGTCCACTAAGAGGACTGATCACAACCAGTCTGAACAGTGATGACTGCCATTTACTGGGCCTCTCCTGTGTGCCAGGCCCGCTCTTGGCATTGCATGTATACAGTGTTATTTAATTTAGTCATCAGAAAAAGCCCTGTGGTGCTAGAATGAGCCTTGTTTTATAGATGAAAGAAAACTAGACTCAGAGAAGTCAGGCAAATGAGGATGAAGTCAACTAGTCCAGGGCTAGAGCTGGGTCTCTAGTTTCTGTCTGTTGCTTTTTCTGCTGCACATGGCTCCTCCCTGAAGCTCTAGGGCAAACTTTAAGGGACATCTGAGTCACCTTGAGGGCTTGTTAAAGCATCAGTTGCTGGGCCCCATCACCAGTGTTTCGGATCCTGTAGGTCCGGGAAGGAGAACTTGCATTTCAGGGGATGCCTCTGCTGCTGGTCTGGGACCTTGCTCTGGGAAGGGCGTTCTCAGCCTCTGCCCCCACCACTTCAGAGTCCTGCTCAGGCTCTGCTGGACGAGTCCCCCAGGCAGAGCCTGGGCCTGAAGCTCATGTAGGACCCTCAGACAAGCAGGACTTAAGCAGAGCTCCCACCTCTGTCTCAAGTCTTTGTCTATGACTGAGCCATTAGAGTTTTTAGCTGAAAGCAATAAAAACCATTCCTGGTGTTTATAAGCAGAAAAGGAGTTTATCAGAAGGCCAGAGGGAGCTCCCAGAATCACTAGGAAGGCTGGAGAGCCAGGCTCAGGAAACAAGCCGGGTCAAGGCAACCACAGTGTGGACAGGGACCAGAGCTCACTGCAGGTCTGGCCTGGAGAGGACATGCGTGCCACAGGCCCTGCAGGACACAGACACACAGCCAGGACCACCAGCATCACTGGCCCTGGACGCTGGAGGCCGCTGCTGGCCCCGGGCTGGATGTACTTGTTGTTGCTTTGTTTGGCCTCGAACCAAAGTCTGAGAAGGGCAGTGGTCCTTCTGGATCAGCCTGGGTCATGTGCCCCCATCAGCTGCAAGGGATGCTGGGAAATTGAACTTTTGGCTTTAGGGTCTCCACTGAGAAAGATCACATGGAAAAACTGGAGGGAGCCACGGAGGAGGCAGGGAGCCTGGCTGGAGTCTCTAGAAGAATGACGGCAGTTAAGGAGGAGGAGGAGGCGGTGGAGATGGAGAGATGTGGACAACCTTGAGACATATTCATGACACAGAATAGCAACACGACTTGGAAATAATCCCAAAGGAGAGGAGGAACAAAGGGCAGCAAAACTGGCTCGAGCAGCTGGGTGGATGTGGTTACCATATATTGGGATGGGGACCTCCAGGAAGGAACAGGTTTGAGACAAGGAGTTCCACTCTGAGCGTGTTAGGGTCAAGTGCCTGTGAGATGCCCAAGCAGAGAAGTCTGCCTGGCACTTGGATGTTTGAGGTTGGAGCCAGGCGGAGGCTATACATGATATTTTAAACAAAATTTAAAGTTGTGGGAGGGGCTCATCCAGGGAGAGAAAGCAAGGAGAGAGGAGAAGTGGAGTCTGGCTGAACCCTGAGGAACTTCAGAAGACTGGAAGAGGCGCAGCCAGCCGGACAGGAGGAGAGGACAGGGTATCAGGGAGCAGGGAGGGGTTGGCTGTGCGGATTTAACAACCAGGAGGTTAGAACAGGCTTGATGGAGCTGGGGAAGCAGAAACCAGTCTGCAGTGGGTGAAGGTGAGGTTTGATCCCAAAGTGCTCAGGGAGGGGTGGGGGACAGTAGCTGAAGGGGGGCTCCAGGGCCAGTGGGAGGGTTTTTTTTTTTAGTAGATTTAGTCATTTTTGTTAAATATTTTCCATTCTCCCCTTCTGTTCTATTGAAAGAGGAATGCGGGCTCAGGGCAAGAAGATGTCACACTGTGAGGTGGAGGGAATTCCTAGGATCTTTCATAACAAAGGAATTCAACAGTTCAGAAGGTTGGCACCAGTTGGTGACCCCCTTTCAGAGTCTCCTGTGTTGAAGGACCGGTCTGCCACTGGGGTGGGTTGGTTGGTTTCTCACCTGGGAGACACCAGAGCGCGTCTGCGCAGTGAAGGGAATGGCTGGTGGGGGATCCTGGGTTCTCACCTGGGGCTTGGCCTATGCGAGGGTCGGGGTAGGGGAGCTGCCATCAGGGTTCCAGGTGTAGTGGCAAGGGGTGAGCAGTCCCATCTCACAGCTGCTGCTTTTGCTCTGAGGACTGAGATGAGGTCCTTGGCTGAGAGCAAAGGGGAAGGCTGGGGGTCAGAGCCTTAAGGAAAGAGGAGAAAGTCTGAACAGGAGGCCGACTTGCTCTCGGGGTCACTGCCTTGGTCCTGCTCCTGCTTCTACTCAGACACTGCCATCCTGCAGCCTGTTTCCAGCACAGCAGCCTGACGGAGCCTCTAAAACAGTGAGATGACATCACTCTTCCACCTCAAACCTTGCAATGGATCCTCACATCACTGGCCTCCCTGCCCTTCCCCCTCCAACCTTGGCTCCTATTTCCTCCCTCCAGCCATGTGGGCTCCAAGCAGTTCTACAAGCACCAGGCATGCTTCTGCCACAGGGCCTTTGCACTGGCTATTCCTGCTACTGGACCAATTTCTCTTGGGCTGGCTAATTCTGTTGTGGGGCTGTCCTGTGTGTTGTAGGATGTTTACAGCCTCTCCCTACTGGGTGCCAGTAGCACCCCCACATACACGCAGTTGTGACAACAATGTTGGCAAAAGTTCCTTGGGTAAGAGGCAGAAGTCACCACGGACTGAGAACCACTGGCCTAGAACAGACTTTCCTTAGATACCCACCCGGCCTCCCTGCCTCACCTCTTTCAAATCTTTGCCCAAATCTCCCTTGCTCAATGAAGCCCTCCCTGACCACCTCACTTAATCCCACATCTGTCCCCAGCCCCAGATTCCTGATGCCCCATCCTGTCCTTTTCCCTTTTGCCATAGCAATGGCCACTTTCTCACATACTACATGGTTTACTCATTTCTTCTATTTATTATGTGTTTTCTCCCATTACAATGGAAGCTCCCCAAGGGCAGGGGACCTCACACTTTAAATTACTGATGTGTCCTAAGTGGCTAGAACCGTGAGTGGCATATAGCAAACATAAATGCCTTAATAAACTCAAGGACCTCAGGTGGCCAGGTGCTGTGGAGGGCCTAGCTCAGGCTGGTGTGGGTGAGTTCACAGGGATTCTCGTCCTTTGAGGTCACCTGTACTATGAGAAGACGTTACACATGGTAAGCAAGCCCCTTACTTACCAGAGGGCCAGAACATTCTTGGCTCTCTGTGTCCCCCTCACCCAGCTCAGTGACAGGAACGTAGTAAAAATGGTTTGTAGAATGAACTGTGAAGACCAAGTTTGGGGTGGGTTGAAGGGTCCATAATCATCAGAGGTGGAAAGGGACAATGGAATGAAGGCAAGTGTCACGCACAGGGAAGTGTCCTGGGAAGCAGCCCCAGGCTGGGTAGCGAGAGGTAGGGGCGCTTCCAGACACGGGGAGGGGAGGAGGGCCTGGCAGGGAACCCGGCACGTGGTCAGAAGGTCTCCGATGGTGGGAGCCGAGCTCTGTCAGCATTCTGTGCTCTGTGGGTGTCATTCTCCCATTTGAGAGGTAAGCTTTGTAAGGGAATGAGCCAGCGCTGGGACTTCTCCAGCACTTTAATATCCTAATTATTCATGCCCTTTCTCAATCCAGCAGAGGATTTAAGGTATTTAAAAGAATACACGAAGCAAGGGAGGGGATGGCTCAGTGGTAGAGCGCATGCTTAGCATGCACGAGGTTCTGGGTTCAATCCCCAATACCTCCATTAAAATAAATAAATAAATGTTAAATAAATAAAACCTAATTACCTCCCCATTCCAAAAAAAAAACCCAAAATAAAATAAAATAAATACATGAAAAACAAGAGAATAGGGGGGTGGGAAGGGATAGACTGGGATTTCAAAATGTAGAATAGATAAACAAGATTATACTGTACAGCACAGGGAAATATATACAAGATCTTATGGTAGCTCACAGAGAAAAAAATGTGACAATGAACATATACATGTTCATGTATAACTGAAAAAGTGTGCTCTACACTGGAATTTGACACAACATTGTAAAATGATTATAAATCAATAAAAAATGTTTAAAAAATAAAAATAAAAATAAAATCTGGTAAATAAAGAAAAAAAAAGAAAAGAAAAACAAGAGAATATATTAAAAGCAGAGAAAGGACAGTTTCAGGGTGAGGAGTTGACCGCAAAGGGAGGGAACTTTCTGGGTGTAGCAATGCTGTTTCTCTTGATTTGGGTGTTGGTACGTGGGTGTCTACATTTGAGTTGTCAAAACCCGGCCAGTTGTATGCATAAGATGTGTGCACTTCACTAGATGTAATTTTACCTCAATAAAGCACAGAAGGGGGAGGAGGAAGGAGAAAGCAAGATGGGACCATCTCACGCCGGGAAGATGTGTGAAATTTTAAAAACTGGGGACTGTGATGCCCTGATGGCTTCGCGTTGGGGGAGGGGCCGCAGATCTGCCCTGAACATCCCAGCAGCTGATACAGGGAGGGGGGACTCAGTCAGTGACACGGTTCTAAGGGTCCCTGAGATAAACAACCAAGCAGTCGCTCAGGAAAACGCCTTCTGCTCTTGGTATTAGAATCAGTATCATGGAGGAATCTCTCCTGAGATCCTTCTAGCAGAGTGGATAAAGAATGACCTCCTCACAAAGCTTTAAGAACAAGAATCATGGGCAGTTCTCGAAGAGACCCTCCTACCAGGCAGGCTGCGGCTTGGCATGGAAGCCCCTCTGGTGGACGCAGCCCTGCCCTCTCTCGGACGCTCAGCTTCTGGGCTTGGCCTGGGCTGTCTCAGGAGAGCGAGAGTCCTCAGAGGGGCTGAGCAAGCCTCCCTGACCCTGTTTCCCTTGCAGAGCTGGGAGCCTGACAAGTGACTGAGGTGGTGATGGAGGCACCAGGAAGCCCCCATGGTTGGTGGAGCATGGATACAAGAGGAATGGGGTTCACAGGCTTTGAGGAGAGTTGAGGGCGTGACAAGGACTCAGGCCTGGGCAGGGAGCCCCCGCCCTGCCCCAAGCCTGTCCTGGAGCATTAACAGGAGGGTGACCATCCATCCACATTGCCTGGGACTGAGGTATTTCACGCGACCCTGGACTTTCAGTGCCAGGCAAACAGGGATGATCTGGTTACCATAGAAAGCAGTTCCTTCAGGCAAAAACCAACCTTCCTTCAAAAGGACTCCAGGGAGCCCAGTAGGGACCAGGCAGCTTCAGGGAGCCTGAATCTGCAGAGACAGGCACGGAGCAAGCAAGTAGGTAACACTTGAATGGGAGGTTGGGTATCGCATTACGAAGAACCCATCCAGTTAGGTGCAGAGAGTCGGGGGATAGTCAGGGAAGGCATCATTGAGGAAGGTAAGTTTGATTTGACATGTTAAGACTGAGTAAGAATTAGCAAGGCGTAAACCCTTACCTTTACGGTCAACCAATTTTTAATAAGGCTGCCAAGTCAACTAAATTTGTTTTCCACAAATGGTGCTAGGACAGCTGGGTTGCCATGTGTAAAAGAACGAAGCTGGATCCCCACTTCACACCATATACAAAAGTTAACCCCAAACAGATCATAGATCTAAATGTAAGCACCATAACTATAAAACTCTTAGAAGAAAACGTACACCTAAGTCTTTGTAACCTTAGATTAGGTTGAATTAGGTGAATTGGGTGAATTTTGTTGGATATGAATTATATCTCAATAAAGCTGTTATTTAAAAAGAGAAGGAGAGAGTTCCAGTTTCCTGTCTGGGATGTAAGGAGCTTGGAAGTTGTCACTCCATCCTAACGAGTAGAAAGCTAAACAAACTGAATCAACAACTTTTCTTAGATCCATTGGAGAACTGGGGTCACAGGGTAAACCACTGCCCCTGCCCCTAAATTGGAGAGACAGACGGGGCAGATAGAAAGAATGACAACTTACCCGGGCAGAAACACGTGAACGGAAACCTCCAGTGGAACACCATCAGGGCAGGAAAATCCAATGACCATCGGAGAATTGCTGGAGGCTCGGTGTGGACAGCCTGAGAGTTTAAAACTCCGAGTGGGGCCAGTCTTAGGGGGAGTGGTCCATTTTCTGTGAGTTTTACCTCCTGGAGCTAAATCCCATGGTCTTAACGGTGAAGATCAGAGAAAAACCTTCTGCTTCTGTCAGGAGGAGGAAAAAGAAGCCACTTTGAAATTTACCCAGAGCCTCCTGTTCTTAACAAGTCTACCCTCAAGAGAAACTATTTTACCAGAGCTTAAACCACCTGGGAGAAGGGAGCTACCCAGGTCCAGCCCCCTCTAACAATCCTTCCCCACCTAATGGGACGAGAACACTGAGAAACACCTGCAAAGCTTACAGCCCAGAGGCACAGGCTCACTAAAACATTGAGACCTGCTCAAAGGCCTGGAGAATGCTTCCGGCTCCCCCAAACCTCAAGGCCACATCACTGAAGGCCTATTTATAGCAGTTCCTTTTACCCAGTGCATCTTGTCTGGCTTTGAACAACAATTTACGAGGCATACTAAAAGTCAGAACAGTTTGAAGAGACAGAGCAAGCATCAAAACCAGACTCCGATACGGCAGAGATGAAAATTTAAAACTGTGGCCGGCACCTGGAATCCTAAAAGGCTCTCCTTTTCTGCTTCCAATTAGGAATCACGTATGGTGTTGCAATTTTGGAAATTTTGAGATGAAATAGACCAAATCAAATTTTCGGTGCCTTCACAACATATTCTCAGATGTAATCGTAAACTTGGGAAATGTAGGGCCTTTCACTGGGTTTGTGATGGTCCTGTGTGGTAATACGGCCTGATGTGTCTCAGGTGGTAAGTCGGAACTGACAAACCTTGGAGGGTCCATGGGTGTTGGGTCAACTGTCAGGGTGATGTGGCAGGTGTGGGGCGTGGCAGGTGTGGGGCGTGGCAGGGGGCGTGGCTTTCCCAGGGTCATCCCTCTGCTTCTCAAGTTCCAAATGGTGTTCCATGTGGTTCACCAATCAAGGATTTTTTAGAATTTTGAGGCAGCTGAGGCATTTAAAGTTTATGTGAGTCTCGTGTTTCGTTTTCTCTGTTATGCTGTCGAAAGTAGAGCCATTGGGAACATGATCAGACTTCCTTTCTTGGATGAAGATGAATAAACGTGATGATAGAGGTCACGCTTGTTTCATTCCGGATCTTAAAAAGGAATGTTTCTCCATTCTTAATGCATCATCTTAATGCTTCACCAGTAAGGATGGTATTTCCTATATATTTTGGTAGACTCAATTTATCAGGTTAGGAAAGTATACTTTTATTCTAAGTATTTATTTTATTTATTAAGACGTGTGTTTTTTTTCAATCATGAATGGATATTGATATTTGTCAAACGCCAATAGGAAGCTTTGGTGTTCCTACTTTAATCTTAAATTCATGAATTACATTTTAAAAACTTAATTGGTTCATGATACATTGTCAGTGCTGTTCCATGCATGACCCTGTTTTACTGAAAATTTTTATTTTAAAAACACATGTCAATGCACTACCCAAACCAAGAATGAAAACATTGAGAACTTACATCTACCTATGTGCTTCTCACTCAACTGACAGCCCAAACATAAGGTGACCATTATCCTGAATCTTGCTTTATTTCCCCCACTCAGCTTTATTGAAGTCTGACTGAAAAATAAAAATTGCATATATTTAAGGTGTACAACATGGGAATAATGACTGCCACAATCAAGCTAATTGACGTAACCATCACCTCAGAGTTACCATTTTGGGATGTGTGTGGTGAGAACACTTGAGATCGCTTAGCAAATTTCAGTATATAATACTTCGTTGTTGTTATTAGTGGGAGTGCTGGGGATTGAACCCAGGACCTCGTGCATGCACACGCTCTCCCACTGAGCTGTCCCCTCCCCGTCCATACAGCATTATTATTAAGTAATAGTCACCATGCTGGACATGGAGGTCTCCAGAACTCATTCATCTTATAATTGAAAGTTTGTACCCTTTGATCAACATCTCCCCAACTCCCCCACCCCTCAGCCCCTGGCAACCACCAATCCAGTCTCTGTTTCTATGAGTTCAGCTTCTTTAGACTCCACATAAGTGAGATCAATGCAGTTTTTGTCTTTCTGTGTCTGGCTTCTTTCACTGAGCATAATGTCCTCCAGGTTTATCCATCTTGTTGAAAATGGCAGAATTGTCTTCTTATTTTAAGGCTGAATTTTATATATCAACTTTTCCTTATCCATTCGTCCACTGGTAGACACTTACGTTGCTTCCTTAGCTTGGCTATTTTGACTAATGCTACAATGAACACGGGAGTGCAGATACCTCTTCCAGATACCGATTTTATATCCTTCGGATATTTACCCAGAAGTGAGACTCCTGAATCATACAGTACGTCTATTTTTAATTTGTTGAAGAACCTCCATACTGTTTTCCATCGTGGCTGCACCAAGTTACATCCCCACCAGCAGTGTATGAGGGTTCCCTCTTCTCCACATCCTTGCCAACACTTTTTATCTTTTGACTTTTTGATACTAGCCATCCTAACAGGTGTGACGTGATGTCTCATTGTGGTTTTGATTTGCATCTGCCTACTGATCTGTGATGTGGAGCATCTTTTCGCGTTACCTGCCCCAAGAAGCTCTGTGCAGGCTTCCTGATGGGAGTCCTCAGAGTATTTACTAGATCCCAGCCCTGTGATGAGTTCTGAGCCCTGGGTGCCAAACTCCCAGCCTTTCTCAACCTCTCAGCCGCACTGATCAGCTCTGTATTCTGGCTGGGGTGAGAAAGTATTTGGCTTTTGGGCAGTGCCCTGCACAGGTGAGGATGCCGGGCACCCACTCGCCACACTCTCCCCTTCCCCTCTGGGAGAGATCACTGGCCAGAGTCAGGGTGTCTCTTGGCACTGGGCTGTGCTGCCTGGAAGAAGGGGTCCTGAGGGGAAAGTGAAACTGTCCTTCTTGTCTTCTAAGATGCATCTGTTCTTGGCTTTTTTTTTCCCTCCCTCCAACAGGGTACTGGAAATTCTCTGCTGGACGCCTAGACTCCTGGATTCCCACAAAGATGCTCTTCCTCAAGTGTCCCAGCTGTTCTTGGCCTTGGCTCTTCACTACAGATGCCAGAATTCACATGTCACAGTTCAGAAAACACCCAGATTATAGAGACAGAAAGCAAATTGGTGTTTTTGTCAGGAGTTGGAAGGAGGGAGAACAAGGACTGCTAATGGCTATGGGGTTGTCTTTTGGGGTAATGAGAATGTTCCAGAACTAGGTAGAAGTGGTGATTGCACACCATTGTAAATGTCCTCAATGCCACTGACTTGTACACTTGGAAGTGGTTAATTTTATGCTTTTTAGGCGACTTTCACCTAAATTGAAAAAAAAAAAAAAAAGACACCTGGATTCCTGATCCATAGAAACTGTGAGATGATAAATGTTGTTAAGCAGCTAGATTTGGGGGTAATTTGTTACACAGCAATAGATGATATACTTTGGTTACATTATTGGACTTCAAAGATATCGAATAATTCCTCAAGTATTTAGAAAGGAACATGAAACAGAAAAATATCAGGGTGGCCTCAGATTTCTCCAAAGCAGCATTCAATGACAGAAGAAACTTGTGCTGGTTAATTCTGTGATGTCAGCTTGACTGGCCGTGGGATGCCCGGATTAAACATTATTTCTTGAGTGTGTCTGTGAGGGTGTTTCTGGATGAGATTAGCATTTGCATCCATGGACTCAGGAAAGTAGGTTGCCCTCCCCAGTTTGGGTGGGCGTCTTACAATCCGTTGAAAGCCTGAATAGAGCAAAAGGCAGAAGAAAGAGAAATTCATCCCCCTTTTTCCCCACCTCACTTGGCTGAGCTGGGACATCTCATCTCATCTGCTTTGACTCTCAGACTGGGATTTACACCGTCAACTCCCTGGTTCTCAGGCCTTCAGATTTGGACTGAATTACGCCTCTGGCTTTCCTGGGTCTCTAGCTTGTAGATGTCAGATCATGGGACTTCTCAGTCTCCACAATCACATGGGCCATTTCCTCATAATAAACCTGTCTGTCTGTCTATCTATCTATCTACTTACCTATCTATCTATCTACCTATCATATTATATATAGAGAGATTTGTTAATATATATTAATAAATATCTGTATCTCCTACTGGTTCTGTTTCTCGTGAGAACCCTAGTACAAAAATCAAGCAATAATGACAGTCGATTATCATTAGCTTAAGCAGGTGAAGAAGCCGACAGCAGCTGCTGCACCAGATGCGATTTCATTGCTTGAGTAAATTAACAGTAAGTTAACACGCCCGCTGCTACCTGGCATGCAGCTGCTGATCTAGCGAATGCCTTTCTCTCGATCTTTGTCCAGAAGGCCCAGCAGAGGCAGCTGGCTTTCAGCTCAGCAGTACACCTTCACTCTCCTACCTTACTGATGTATCAACCCTCCAGCCCTATGTCACAACTTAGGCTAGGAATCGTGATCCCCTTTCCCTTCCACAAGCTATCGCTCGCTCTGGTCCATAACAGGGACAACATTATGATGTCTGGGTCTAGTGAGTGAGAAGTAGCAGCTACTCTGGACTTACTGGTAAGATGCTTGTGTGTCAGAGGGTGGGGAATAAATCCGACTAAAATTCAGGGTTCTTCTGGGGGTCCGGTGGTGTAGAGTATGAGATATCCCTTCTAAGGCGGAGGGTAAGTTGTATCTGGTCCCTCTCACAACCAAAGAAAGAGGCACAATGCCTAGGTGGCTTCTCTGGATTTTGGAGGCAATATAGTCCTCATTTGGGTGTGTCACTTTGGCCCATTTACTGAGTGACCCTAAAAGCTGTTTTGAGGGGGGCCCAGAACAAGAAAGGGCCCTGTGACAGGTGCAGGCTGCCATGCAGGCTGCTGGGCCACACGGGCCAGAGGATCCAGCAGGTCCAATGGTGCCTGAAGTGTCAGTGACAGAGAGATGCTGGCAGGCTGATTACATTGGACGGTTTCCACTGTGGAAGGGGCGTGGAATAGACGCCCTAGATACGATCTGCCTTCCCTGCATGGAATGCTTCTGCCAAAATAACCATCCCTGGACTTACCGAGTGACTTATCCACATGTCATGGTATTTCACAGCACATTGCCTCTGATCAAAGGACTCACTTCACAGCAAAAGAAGCGTGGCTATAGGCCCCCGCTCACAGAATTCACTGGTTTTACCGTATTCCTCACCATCCTGAAGCAACTGGTTTGAAAGAACTATGTAATGGCCTTCTGAAGACTCAGTTACAGTGCCAGCTAGGTGGCGGTACCTGCAGGGCTGGGGCAAGGTTCTCCAGGAGGCTGTATATGCTCTGAACCAGCATTCAGTACATGGTGCTGATTGTCTGATAGCCAGGGTTCTTGGGTCCAGGAATCAAGGGAGTGGCACCACTTACTGTCACCCCAATGATCCCCCAGCAAAGTTTTTGCTTCCTGTTCCTGTGACTTTACGCTCTGCTGGCCTCCAGGTCTTAGTTCCAGAGGGAAGGATGCTTCCATCAGAGGACAGAACAATGATTCCATTGAACTGGAAGTTAAGATTGCCGCTTGGCCACTTTGGGCTCCTCATGCTTCTGAATCAATAGGCAAAGAAGGGAGTGACGGTGTTGGCTGAGTGGGGTGACTGATCCCGACGCCAAATGGAAATTGGACTACTTCTCCACAAGGGAGGTAAGGAAGAGCATGTGTGGAATACAGGCATCTCGTAGTATTACCATGTCCTGTGACTAGTCAATGGAGAGGGCAGGGTACAGCTCAGTGGTAGAGCATATACCTAGCATGCGCACGGTCCTGGGTTCAGTCCCTAGTACCTCCATTACAAATGAATAAACAAATAAATAAACCCAATTACCTACCCCCAATCAAAAAAAAAATAAAGATTTTTTTGAAAAATAAAGTCAATGGAAAACTGTAACAACCCAATTGAGGAAGGATTAGTAATGGCTAGACCCTTCAGGAATGGAGCTTTGGGTCACCCCACCAGGCAAAGAACCACAACCAGCTGAGGTGCTTGCTAAAGGCAAAGGGAACACAGATTGGGTAGAAGAAGGTAATTAGAAATGCCAGCTATGACCACATGGCTAGTTACAGAAATGAGGACCGTAATTATTATGAATATTTCCTCCATATTTTTTTACGAGTATGTTTGTGCACGTGTATCTTGGTTTTCTTTCCTCTTGTTCCCTTATCAGGTAACATAAGATGTATTGACTTTCTATCATAGTATTTAAGTGTTGTTAATTTTACATCTAGTATTTAAGTTATGGCATATTAAGAAGAAGAGTAAACACCACTCAAGGACTTTAGTTTTCTGGGGAAGGAGTTAGTGTGCTTTCCATTGTACATTGGACAGTTGTATCAGGAATTCTGATTTTGTTATTGTCTTTATTTGGAGATTAAGTCTGGTTTCAGGAGATGCACATGGGTGCCAAGTTGACAAGGGGTGGACTTATCATGGTTATATGTCAACTTGACTGATGCCGGGGGCCCAGATTACACTTATTTCTGAGTGTATCTGTAAAGGTGTTCTTGATGAGATTAACACTTGAATTGGTAGCCTCAGTAAAGTGGAGGCCCTCCCCAGTGTGGGTGGGCAGCAGCCAATCCATTGAAGGCCTGAATAGAACAAAAAATGGAGGAAGGAGAAATTCACCCCTTTTCTTTCCAGCCTTACTTGCTTGAGCTGGGAGATCTCATCTCTTCTTTTCAGCCCCTCGAACTTGGGCTGAATT
Organism: Camelus ferus; assembly: GCF_009834535.1. Classification (NCBI taxonomy): domain Eukaryota; kingdom Metazoa; phylum Chordata; class Mammalia; order Artiodactyla; family Camelidae; genus Camelus; species Camelus ferus. The sequence goes on along the minus strand of NC_045711.1, from coordinate 11,974,673 downwards.
ACCCCAAGGGCTTTCTGGGGTCTTCAGCTTGCAGATCATGGGACTTCTCAGCTTTCATAATTGTTGAGCCTTGAGCCATATATATATGGGTTTGTTTTTTTTCCCTTGCTGGTTCTATTTCTCTGGAGAACCCTGACCAATACAAACATCCAATGTCTATAAAATTCTGAGGGAAAGAAATATCCAGCCAAGATGTGCCTGAATTTCGAAGGCTACAGGAATCAATCTCAAAAATAAAAGATCGGGGACTATAACAAAGTAATTACGAGCACTTTCTGAAAAATATGTAGAGAGGTGAATAAAAAAGATGACAGTGGAGAGGCAGTGGTAAGACTAGAGATGAGACATTTAAATACATCAATAAGACCACGTAACTGGAGGGGTTATATTTGCAGAACAGAAAGTAAATGTTATAAACCCTGACAAAGTAAAAAGGCTAAAAGCCACAGTCAGGAGGTAGAACGGCCATCCAGCAGGCCAGACAGCCTACACAGCTCTCCTAATTGAAAAGATGAAAACTGCAAATGAAATATTCTATTTTTAAAAACTCTTAAAAAACACTGCTGAGCTGACACTAATAGAAATATTCCTACAGAGGCCAAAATGAAGTACAATCAGGAAGCCTAGGAGATAAGTGAGTGCCAAAGCCAGCTTTTCTCCCCAAGGGTTTCTGTGAAACACAGACCTTGAGTCTTGGGCAGACTGTTTTCCGAGATGCAGGGAACAGGAGATAAAGCCCAGGGCTCTACCAAGATAATGAGAGATGTCGGCATATAATTAGGACCTCCTACAAACTCAACATAAAAGCATATGAAAACAAAACCCAAAAATCCATTTTAGGAGGGAAGGAGCAACGGGACTTGCCTGTCTTGACCTTGAACCTTGAATGGAAGGAAAAATATAATCTTTCCTGAAAGCCTGAAACTACAACCCAGCCCTTGCACAATTTGTGCTCAAATTCACACTGCCTGGGGAGCCCAAGAAAACCTCACCAAAACGCCAAGGGTTCCCAGGTTGCTAGCACAGAAGTGTGCCTGGAAAAAGCAAATACAAATTGTCTCTATAGGTATGCCACTTCGATCAAGGACTCAAAGTTCTCCCACAGATAAAGTTCCAAGGAAAAAGAGCGGCTCATAATCTGGAGTGATAAAACAGAAGCAAACAAGGCCCCGGGAGTCGGGAGAGCCTGCAGCATGACACCTGTGAAGATCGTGCCAAGCCACGCTGGGCCCAGAGGCAAATGTGGAAAAAATCGCTAGTATTGATCCTTCTAAAATTTAAAATGTTAGTATTTCACTCATCATGGATTTTTTGGGGGAAAAAAGAATGAGGGAAAGTGCAGGGGAAATGCTGAAACACAAAAACAAAACCCTCTTGCTCCAAAATCTTATATCCAGTGAAGATATCCTTTAGGAATGAAGGTGAAATAGACATGTTCAGATAAAAGATAACTAAGGTCGTTTGTCACCAACAGCCCTGCTCTATAAGAAGTACTAAAGGAAGTTCTTCAGGTTGAAGGGACATGATACCAGAGGGAAACTCAGACTTTCAGGAAGGAATGAGAGCATAGGAAATGCTAAATATCTAGGTAAATATAAAAGACTGTTGTTTTCCTCTTAACGTCTTTAACATACGTACAATATAACTGTTTACAGCTAAAAAGCATATGCTCAAATTAATGAAACAATTAAAAGAACAGCAGAATGAACCCAAAGAAGGTAGAAAGGCAGGAATCACTATATTAATTAAGAACAGAAATTAATGGGAATTCAAACATGTAATAGGATCAACAAAACCAAAAGTTCATTATTTAAAAGTAAAAAAGAGACAGCTCCAGGGCAAGGTGGTTACAGAATACATAACAATACAGGAAAGAAAATGGTGCCACAACTCCAGAAACAGCAGAAATTAAACGGGCAATAAAAATAAGCTATATAAATAACTTTATTTGAAAACAAGTTCCTAGGATTTCGTAAATACAATTTATTAAAACTAAATCAAAAAGAAATAGAAAGCATGACTAATCCTATTATTAACTGAGTTAATTGAATCAGTACGTAACTATCTTTCCACAAAGAAAATACCAAGCATCTGGCCTGCCCAGTTCAGGTGAGCGTTGCCAAATATTGGGAAAACAGATAATCCCATATTCTGAAAGAACAGGAAATGAGGGAATACTCCCCAACATCTTTTGAGGCCAGGAAAACTTTGGTATAAAAATGGTGTAAAAACCTTGGAGAAAAAAAATTTTATAAAATTTAATATTCATTCATAATAAGATCCTTTAGCAAACTAGACACAGAAGGGTATTTCCTTAACTTGATAAAAGTTTATTAAAAAGAAAAAACTGTAGCACACATCACTTCATGGTGAAACAATGAAAGCATTCTTTTTTAAGAAAAAGAGCTGACGCAGATGAGTTATTCTCCTAGTCAACAAGTTACCCAGAGTCTTCAGAGCACAGTAGCACAAGAAATAAAAGTTTCAATAATTGGTAAGAAACAAACTTGGCATTATGTGTGTATGATATGTATGACTGCCTATGTGTAAAACAGAAAAAACCCTACACATAATAGATTATTAAGAGAGATTACAGGGGCAGGAGGGTAGAGCTCAGAGGTAGAGCACATGCTTCGCATGCACAAGGTCCTGGGTTCAATCCCCAGTACCTCCATATAAATAAATAAAGACCTAGTTACCTCTCCCCCAACCAAATAAAAGTTTTTTTAAAAAGAGAGAGATTCCAAAAAAAAAAAAAAAAAAAAAAAGGAGAGATTACAGAGTTCACTGGATATAAAATCAATATACCAAAAGGAATTTCCTTTCTGTATATTAAGATGGTAAAAATGAGGTATGAAAAAAGATACTATATCATGTCAATAAAAATATAAAGAACCTAAAGACAAATCTGCCAAAGAAGTGTAAACTCTATGAAGAAAAACTATATAATTTTTTAAAGGATGTAAAAGAAAAACTACATAAATGGAAAGATTCACCTATTTAATTTTATTTTTTCCCCACATGCTTTAGGATAGTAAAATAGAATGTGGGGAGGTCTTGTCCACACTGGGCTATAGATTTAATGAACTTTAACAAAATCTTTGCTGGGTTATTTTGGAGGGCCAGATTTTAATAAGTTCTAGAATAGCAAAGGGCCAAAAATAGCTAAAATATCCTTGAAGAAGAAGTTGAGGGGGAGTTGCTTTACCTGATACTCAAAATATAATAAAAAGTATAGCAATTAAAAATAATGTGGTATTAGCAGAGGAAGAGAAAATAGATCAAAAGAACAGAATGAAGAACCCAGAAATGGACTGAAATCCATGTGAAAACAACTCAGACAGAGAAGGTAGTCAAATAGTCTGACCAGGATGAGTCATTTAATAAATTATGATAATTGCTTATCTACGTGGAAAACAATGAAATTGGATTGCTTCTTCACACTGAATAAAAATCAATTTTAGGTGAATTAAAGACCTAGAGGTAAAAGGGCAAACTATAAAACTTCTGTAGGATAATAAAGGAGATTATTGTATAGAGTAAGGATGGATTTATTAACAACATACAAAAAGACAAACCATTTTAAATATTCATAAATTCAACTACAATAAGTACACAAGACATGATCCAGAGTAAAAGGCCAAGCCATTAAATTGGAAGATTACTTGCAACATAGATAATTGACAAAAGATTAGTATCCAAAATATTTAAATATCTCCTAAAATCAACCAGAAAAGACATAACCAAAGGGGGAAACGGGAAGAAGACAAACACATATTTCATAGAAGAGAAAACAGTTGACCCTTAATTAGAAGATGCTCAGCCTCCTTGGTAACCTAGGAATTGCAAATTAAAAGCATAATGAAATACTATTTCACAGCTAGACAAAAAATTTTAATTTGGGCAATACCACATATTGAAAAGATGGTGGAACAAGTTAAATTCTCATCCACTGCTGGTGGGGTGGTAAACTAGTAGAATCATTTTGCAAGGGTTTGATATTACCTAATACATATCCAAATGAGCCAGTTCAGCGATTCCATTTCCAGGATATACCCTTGAGCGACCCATGCATGTGTGCACATTGGACAGGTGCAGGAATTTTCATGGTGGCAATGTTGTAATAAACAGACACCCATCAACAGTAGCATGGATGGATAATACCGTCTACTTGTTTTTACTTTACAGACGTCACTATGAAAGTGTTATTATCTCTTCTGAGATAAAGACCTTTTATTAAGGGTCTTGAATCTTAAAAAAAAAAACAACCCAACACAGTAGCATGGATAAAGTATATATTTAAACAATGTAATAGAGTCTATTCTATAGTAAAAGTCCATGGATAGTTATAAACCTCAACATGAATGAATCTCTAAAACTTCATGTTGACTAAAAGAAGTATGTCACAAAGGATATATCAAGTGTGATGGCATTTATATGACGTTCAAAAACATAACATCCTTAAGGATGTATGCGTAGTGGTCTATAAAGTAAAACAAAAGATTAACACAAAACACAAAATTCAAGATAGTGGTTACCTCTGGGGAAGACAGAAGGCCATGCATGCAATTTCTTACAACAGATGTGCCTTTTAAAGCACATCAGATTAAAACAAAAACAAAATACAAAACAGAAAACATAGGAAGGGGGACACAAGAAAACTGTAGGAAATCAGTCATACTATCTAAACTCTCAATGTTTTTAAAAATAGCATAACATTATTAACTTCTCATTGTTTTCCCAATATTTATTTCTTGCTAGAGGGACCTCCTTCTAGGACTATTTCTTATGGGAAGATATCAGTCATGTGACATCCACCAAATTCAGCAGTCTCTTTTTTTCTTCATAAAAATTCAATTTATTAAGTAGTATGTGCTATATATAGGCTACCTCCCCCACATCCTCATGTAATCCCCAAGGTGATGGGATTTGGAGGCGGGGCTTTTAAGAGGTGCTTAAGTCATGAGGGTGGAGCCTTCATGAATGGGATTAGTGACTTCATTATGAGGCTCCAGAGAGCTCCCCTTCCGCCAAGTGAGGACACAGTGAGAAGTTGGCCTTTTGTGAACCAGGGAGCAAACCCTCACCAGGCACCAAACCCTCACCAGGCACAGAATCTGCCAGTGCCTTGATCTTGGCTTCCCAGCCTCCAGAAATGAGAAATGTTTATAAACACGTCTACGGTATTGTGTTAGCAGCCCAAACTCAAGACCATATGTAAATTATCCCATTAAACAATTTCTATCTAATCTCCTGTCATTCTACATAGTGAGATGTCTGCAATTACGTTCACCAATTGCCAGCAGTAGTCTCTTGGTGGTGGGAATTAGGGAGATCTTACTTTTTTTTTTCTTTCTACAGTGCTTGGATCTTTTATAATAAACATGTATCCTTCCATAAAAACAATTCATCTCTTTCAAAACAATGTAAGATCTGGATTAAATATTGCAAAATGGTATCTAGCATCTATAATCTTAGTGATAAATAGATCCAGGCCATGTTACTTTCTATTCTTTGAACTATTTCAAAGTTTAAAATAAATTTAAAACACCTGAGGTGAAGCACAATTTGCAGAGGACACAGAAAGTGGATGTCCACATTAAGGAACTAATGAAACAGAATATGGCCAACTGGAGACAGCAAATTATCACTAAGTCCTTTAACCTCAGCTTTGAAACTTTCTAGTATCCATAATCTCATTGTTAGTTGGAGGCCAGAGACTGGTTGGAAGTGATCTGAGAAAACTGTAGGAAAAATACCCGAAGAAAATATGCCTCCTGGTGGTGGCCTTACCAGCAATAATTCTCCTGCTTCCCAACTACACTTTTTTGTACTGTTCTAAATTACGTATTCTGATAATCAGGAAAATCAGTTGAAAAGATTTTATGTCAATACTGCTTTAATGCAGGACGGAGGCCCACATCTGTTCGACCACGAAGCCCGCGCACAGAGCACGTGTTCAGTGAAAGACGCACTGTCTGCGCTCATTTCCCCGCCTCTCCCTGGAGCAGGGCTCAGCTAAGACATGATAAATGGATCAGCAGCCTAGGGAAGGGAGAAGGGCCTGGGTATTCCTGCCTCCCAAATAAGCACTCAATGCACACACTTTTGGTCAAAATTAGTAAACTTTATTTAAACTTCAAAAAATAAAATAACAGACAAAAGGCAGCTTTCGCTTTGTTCTTCCCGAGGATCAGATGTAACAACCAGAGCAGGAACTACCCCTAAGAAGTTAAAATACCCTTTACCCCCCAATCAAGCCACAGGCAAGAAGGGATCCTTGATTTGGGGACAGGCCTGGGTTAGGGGCCAGGAAGGAGAACACCACAGCCAGGTGAGTGGGTTCTGAGACAGCACAAGTGGAGGACAAGACAAAAGGCCTGGCAGAAATGGGACCAGAACTTCAACAGGGAACTTTGTCACCAGGAACTATGTACAAGGGAGCCAGACCAGGAGCCTGCACCCCATGGGGGAGGGGAGAGGACAAGCACCCCCAGAGCCGCCCTTCACCTAGCCAGGTGCCACTGCGTGCTGCTCACCCTCAGTTCTCCTCATCACTGTCATCCGGGCTGATGGCTGGGCTGGTGAGGCTATAGGTGGGGCTGGTGGGAGAGTAGCCAGGGGAGGTGGGTGAGTAGGTGGAGCCTTTGGGAGAAGTGGGCGAGTAGGTGGGGCTGGTGGGAGAGTACTTGGGGGAGGTGGGTGAGTAAGTGGGGCTAGTGGGTGAGTACTTGGGGGAGGTTGGGGTGTAGACCGGAGAGGTTGGAGAGTAAGTAGGAGATGTTGGCGAGTACTTCGGGGTGGTAGGCGAATAGGTGGGGCTGGTAGGAGAATACTTGGGGGAAGTGGGTGAATACTTGGGGCTGGTAGGTGAGTACTTGGGGGAGGTCGGGGTGTACTCCGGTGAGCTGGGGCTGTAGGAGGGGCTGGTTGGGGTGTACTTTGGCGAGGTAGGGCTGTAGCTGGGAGAGCTGGGGCTGTAGCTGGGAGAGCTCGGGGTATAGGTCGGAGACTGTGGTGTGTAGCGTGGGCTTGAAGGGGAGTAGCTGGGCGAGGTCGGGGAGTAGCTGGGTGAAGTTGGAGAGTAGCTTGGAGAAGTTGGGCTGTAGTTGGGGCTCGTCGGCGTGTAGTTGGGACTAGTAGGTGAGTAGCTGGGTGAGGTTGGGCTGTAGCTGGGTGATGTCGGGGTGTAATTAGGACTGGTTGGAGAATAGTTAGGGCTGGTGGGTGAGTAACTTGGGGAAGTTGGGGAGTAGCTTGGCGATGTCGGTGAATAGCTTGGAGATGTTGGTGAGTAGCTGGGAGAGGTGGGAGAATAGCTGGGTGAAGTTGGCGAGTAGCTGGGAGAGGTTGGGGAGTAGCTGGGGGAAGTGGGTGAGTAGCTGGGGGAAGTGGGTGAGTAGCTGGGGGAAGTGGGTGAGTAGCTGGGGGAAGTTGGGGAGTAGCTGGGAGAGGTGGGAGAGTAGCTAGGAGAGGTTGGGGAGTAACTGGGAGAGGTAGGGGAGTAGCTGGGAGAGGTCGGGGAGTAGCTGGGTGATGTGGGACTGTAGTTGGGACTGGTTGGAGAATAGGATGGAGAGGTCGGGGAGTAGGAGGGTGAAGTGGGGGAATAAGATGGACTCTGGGGCGTATAGCCCCCAGGGGAGCGGGGCTCGTAGGCAGGCGACGTCGGGGAGTAGCTGGGAGACATGGCACCACCTGTGAAAGAAGAAGGGAGTTAAATTATGGAGACTTGCCTAGAAGGAAGGATCAAAGAGGAAATGAACTTGGCCTTGTCAGAGAAGGACAACTCACCGGGTGAGGGGATGTATGGGCTTGATGGGCCCGGGGAGCCTGGGGAGCCTGGCGTGGGAGACCAGGCCGGGGAGTAACCGGGGCTGAAGCCGCTGGCATCTGAAGCAGCGCTAGGAGAGAAGCCTGCTGCCCCCGGGGTCATCCCGCTCCCTGCAAGTGAGAGAAACATTAGTTAAAACCAGAGCTGGAGCCCAAGACATCCCCAGAGCTCCTGGGCCTCCAGTGTCCCAGCTAGGTGACCCTTTGGGAGCCCAGCCCTCCGGCCTTTTGAACCACCCAGAGGCTGGTCTTCCTGGGTGTCACTCACCAACACTAGGGGACCAGGCGCCATAGGCTGGGGTTGCACCCTGGTTCCAGGGTGTCATGGCTGGAGAAATTCCTCCCATGGGACTGGGTGCTGAGCCGAAGAACATGCCGGTGGCTGCAGAGAGGCACACGGTGACCCACGAGGAACAGCACCCGGGGACGGGCCACCCTCCCCCCGACCATGCCCCCCGCAGACCCCGTACTCACGGCCGGCAGCCCCCAGGCCGGGGATGTTGGTGGGGATCTCCATGCCGTACTTGCACTTCTCCGCATCGAGCAGGAGGTCAAAACAGCCAGTGCCGGCCGGAGCCAGCTGGCCCAGCATGATGTTCTCGGACACCCCCTTCATGGGGTCGCTCTCTCCATGTGCAGCTGCTTCCATGAGCACGTCCACCTAAACCTCCGAGGAGGCGGCGCACCATCAGACCCTGACCCCACACAGTGGTCGTTACAGCCACCCACCCCACAAAGGGAACCGCGCCAAGCCCTGCTCCACGCTCACTGCAGAGGACGCCTTGTCCCACAGCACTGCCTCCCCACTTCCCTCCTTCCACCCCGCCCAGAACTTCTGCCGGTACCGTTTCCTCAAAGGAGCACTTCATCAGCGGCCCAGTATCCTGGCGGTTGACCCCATGTCGGGTGATGGCCATCAAGTGGCCGCGACAGGTCATGGTATCGCACAAGAGAGCCAAGTGCCGGTAATTGACGTAGGAACCATCGAAGGAGATGACGTGGTACAGCTCCCGCTCCAGGGCCTTCCGCACGGCTTCGATGCCCAACACCTGGCGTGGGGGTCAGGCGTGAAGGGTCAAGACCGAGCATCTCTGCTCTCCTCCCGGCTGCTACCAGCACCCAGATCCACAGAGGGACAGTGAGGAGTCAGTGAAGCCCAGACTCAACAGTGGATTCAGGCATAAAACAATCTGACCAAGGAAGTGCCCAGAGGGGACACATGGACTACAACCCCTGCCTGAGACCCAGGGAGAGGGCCTCGAGCCAGAGAGATCCAGGAACGACAGCAGGGCGGTGGACTCTGAGGGGCTCACCGTGAAAATCTCCACAATGTCATTGGACGTGGTGCGCACAGGGTCCACGTCCTTCTCACTCAGCACCCGCATCAAGCTCACACCATCAGTCTCCAGGATCCACTCCTGCAGGGCCTTGAACTCCCCGTCCTCCGTGATGATGATCTTCTTCTTGTTGTCCGTCTGCGGCAGGTGCATGTACACCTGGAGGGACAGGGTGAGCTCAGGCCGGGCGGGGCGGGAGTGGGGAGGAGAGAAGTGGGGGTGGACGGGCTCTCGGGGAGGGAACGGCTGACCTTGCTGATCTGCTCGATCCCCTGCAGGGTCATATCTGTCAGCATGTTGGACTCGATGCAGCGCAGGAAAACATCGTCATCCATCTTGTCCACCACCTCTTCCTCCTGCAACAAGGAGCGAGGTCAGCATGCCTAGAACCCTCTGGTAGGTCTCACCTCAAACCACAGCCTCCTCGAGGACCTAGAGAGCCAGGTCAGGCCCAGACTTGCCCTTTTCAGTTGCAGTAAGGTTAGATTACCTTCTATCGTGTTTTTAGGATGGTATTAAAAGAAACCTAAGACAAGACAGCCATACCCACCACCCTAATACAGCTTCTACTGTGCGCGCGCGCGCCACGCGCTCCAAGGGCTGTAACAAAGCACTCGGCCCTGCCCTCTCGTCCTGACAGTCACTGAGCACTTGCCTGGCCTGCTGACACCCCAACGTGTGATCCCCTCTGATGGGGTGTACGCCCTCAACATGCTCTTATCTAGTCTCAGCCAGTTCGATAGCTAGTAAGTTCTGAGTTTGTATTTAAAGCACCAGGCACCCACATCTGCTGAACAATTTTTTAGGAGCCATGCCCAGGAGAAGTCACTAGTCAAATCTCTTCTCGGGTCTTGTTCTACCTGCTGTCACACCACTTTCCCTAGGACACAGCAGTTCCTACTGGCCGCCCTGCCCTCACGTGGGTGCCTCGGGGAGGAGAGAGCAGTGGCAGGGCTGTGGGGGGGACGCCCCCCGTGAACGCCGACTACTGCACCTACGTGGCTGCTACTTCACATTTCACAGATTTTTGCTGCTAGAAGTTTTTTTTTAAATAATCCATGTAAACTTTATCAATACTGCTATTTTGTATGTAGGAAAACCAAGACATCTCATGAAAAATAAAATTCATCATACAATAAATAATACAAAGATCTGAAATGGAATTAGCGTCTTAACCATTTCGCATCTTTAACCAATAAACATATTCCTCTTAAGAGGAGGTGAAAAAACTACTCATAACAGAAATGCTGAGAATAAACGTCATCAACAAGCATCATGAAATAAGGAATAGTTCCACACCTCTCTAACCTCTGTATCCTAGTAACTCACATGCCAAGGTAAAAATAATTATGGCTTTTGTTATGGTCTCATGTTTCTTTAAAGCAGTCACTAAAATAACTTCCAATCTGGTAAACCTAATAACTAATGCCGTTTGGTTTTACACTGAATTGTATCTTAATCATCAAGCTAAAGTCATAAAAAAAGAATGACACTGTCACTTGAAGGTTGTCTCAGGCTACTGTTCAGCATCTAATCAGATGTCCTTAAATTAATCCTGGCAGGAAGTCTAAGAAATGCATGGATCCGTCTCCTAAGCACATCAAGCCAAGTGCTAATAGTTAAAAAAGACAATGGCAAGCAGGAAGGAGTCTATATGCTGTTAGAATTTTGAAAACCAGTGCTAACCACCATTCACTGTTTCTACTTTAAGTGGTGTGACCGGCACTCAACGCTGCTTTCATTTTAGCTTCTCTGGTCAGGAACAAGATTTAACAGTTTTCTATGTTTGACGTACAGTTTCTCCTTGGTGCCCTTTACCTCTTGCATCTTGTTTTCATCACTGTTCATGATGCGGATCCGGAGCACCAGCTTCTCTGCATTATCATCATTGAAGATGCAGTTCAAGTCGTCGCCAAAACCTGGGGAGAAATGGGAATGATCGCAGCTGCAGGACAGCTTCCGCTCACGGCTCTCCCATAGCTCTCCCCATGCTGAGCTCCCCTCGGCTTCCCCCTTCTTCTCAGAGGGAGGGGAAACGGTGAGAGGAAAGGGCAGTTTGGAGGGGAACCTGGGGAAGAGGTGCCCTGGAGGAGCAGAACGTGTGCAGGGAAGGCAGTGAGTGTGGGCGGCTTGTCTGGGATGAGTGCAAGGGACAGGACAGGGGGAGCCCAGGGAGGACCCCTGAGCTGGGCCCGCCCTCCCAGCCTCACCAGCGTTGATCTTTTCGGCAATCTGCTCCATAGTCAGCTTCCTGTCGGTCATGTGCTTCCGGTCCAGCTCCACCCGCAAAAGCCAGGGGGAGATTCGGGCCACGTCAAAGTCAGGCATCTCGTAGTAGACATTCACCCACTCCTGATCCTCTGCCACCACTGTGCTCTGGGGGTTTGGATCATAGTAGATGGCCGTGTTGGCAGTCACCTTCCTCAATGTTGTATGTTCCAGGCGGCACAGAATGTCCTGGGAAGAAAGGGGGACTCATGTCACAGGTATCTTGGTGGCTCCAAAGGCCTCTTCAAATCCACCTGCAGAGGGAATCCCAAAGCCTTCATTTCAACAAAACAGTCCCCACCTCCTCCTCCTGCCAGGAAGCCTGTTACCGCAAGCCCTACCTTGGCTCTCTCGGCGTCCCGAGCTGACTGGCCCAGCAGGAAGACGGTAAGTGAGGGGGTCTTTGGCTTCTTGGAAATGTTGATGAGCTCTTTAAGTCGGGGCACACCCAGTGTCACGTTCTTGGCGGACACGCCAGCATAGTGGAAGGTGTTCAAGGTCATCTGGGTGGCAGGTTCTCCGAGGGACTGTGCAGCCAGAGCTCCCACCATTTCACCAGGATGGGCCTGAGGAATAAGAAGATCCAGTGTCAGAAAAGAAGATCCCTCCCCTCTGGTGAATGAGGCATAGTCAGGACCAGGACTATCTGCTCTTCAAAGACATGGGGCAGAGGCGCTTGGAAAAGGCAGAGACTTAAAAAAAAAATCAGTCTTTTTTGAGCATCCCCTCCTTCAGACAGCATTTCGATTTACACACACCATTTAGCACCTGATGTGCTGCACACCCAGGAAAAGGTACTAACTATGCCATCTAAAACCCAAATTCCTAAAAGTATGCTAAAGTTACAGGGTAAATATTCACTTGATAATAGTCTTCTACATGGGACGTTCCCGAATGCATTATTTTAATTGAGACATAATCACATACCATAAAATGTAATCTTTTAATTTGAATCACACAGTATGTAGACTGCTTGACATAGTAATACACATTTAAGGTTCATCACTGTCTTTTTTATGGCTTCGATAGCTCATTACTTTTTATTACAGAATAATATTCCCTTATTTTGTTTTATCCATTCGTTAATGGACATGTAGCTATTATGAATAATGCTGCTATGAACATCTGTGTATAGGTCTTTGTGTGGACATACGCGCCCAGTTCTCTTGGGCATATTCCTAGAAGTGACACTGCAGGGTCATACGGTAACTCTATGTTTAAACTTTTAAGAAATTGCCAGACCATTTCCCAAAACAGTTGCAACATTCCCACAAGCAGTGCACGAGAGCTCCAATTTCTCCACATCCTCGCACCAATACTTGTTTATTTTTTCTCTTAGCCATCCTAGTGGACATGAAGTGGTATCTTATTGTGGTTTTGATCTGCACTTCCCTGATGGCTATAGCTGTTGAGCATCCATTCATGTGTTCACTGGTCATTTATATCTCCTTGGGGAAAACATCTATTCAGTTGTTAGTTTTTTTTTTATTGCTGACTTGTAATAGTCCTTTTACAGACCCTTATCAGATATATGATTACAAATATTTCCCCCCATTCTGTGTGTTGTCTTTTTACTTTCTTCATGGTATCTCTGAATCAGTAAAGGTTTTAATTTTGATGGCATGCAATTTATGTATTTTTGTTGTTGCTGCTGCTGCTCATGCTTTGGTACCATACTTAAGAATTCACTGTCTGAGCCAAGATCATAAAGATTTACCCTGATGTTTTCTTCTGAAAGCATTTTATAGTTATAGTTCTCATACATGAGATAATTTTTGTATATGGTGTGAGGCAGGGATCCAACTTCATTCTTTTGCATGTGGATATACAGCTGTCCCAGCACTATTTGTTGAAAAGACTATTCTTTCCCCATTTAACTGACTTGGTACTCTTGTCAAAAATCAAGTGACCATAAATGTGAGAATTTGTTCCTAGACTCTTAATTCTATTCTGTTTATCTACACTGATCTATGTATCTTTATATCAACAACATACTGTCTTACAGTAAACAATCTTATGGTGACCAGGGAAAAGGGGGTGAGAAGGGGTAAATTTGGGAGTTTGAGATTTGCAAATATTAACCACTACATATAAAAATAGATTAAAAAGGCAGCTGGAATTTGATAGGTCAAATTGGAATGCACTGAATTTATAGGTCACTTTGAGGATTGTTGCCATTTAACAATAGTAAGCCTTCTAATCTATGAACAGGGGATGTCTTTCTCTTTAACTCTTCCTTAATTTCTTACAACCATGTTTCATAGTATTCCCTAATGCATTTTAATTATCTAATTTATAAAACTGAATTTATATCAAGTGGATTTAGAGGCATGCCTATAATTATAACGCTTCTCCTTTCCATTACCCTGTAAAATCCTTAAAGACAATGACAGTATATTCTATTATCTATAGCTGTCTTTCCTGCTTACTCTCTCCAGTTCCCTCCCTCCACCTAATTTAGAATTCTGCACACAGCAGACATTTTAAGAAAATAAAGAACATTCACATTTCATATCCCAGCCAGCATGCCACTTATTTCCTATATGACCATCATATAATAATACAGTCATATCATCTCCCCAAGGTTCAGTTTTTATGTCTGCAAAGTGGGACTAACATCCCTCACCACTAGGGTAGTCTTAAGACTACTAAGGAATAAAAGGTACAAAGCCCCAAACCCAGGACTTGGTACACAATAGTCTCTCAATGAATGAGTTATTATCAGGTAACTGTGGGCAGAAGTGGGCTGTTCTCAGAGCCCAGAAAAGTCAATAGGTCAAAGAAGAAAACCAAGGCTGAGGTGAGAAGTACAGCACTCACAATTGCTTGGTTGAACTTGGACTCGATCTCTCCAAGCAGCCAGTCAAAGGCTTCTCCACTGAGCCGGAACTCCTCGGCCATGCGGCGGGAGCACAGCGTGGACCGCAGGTGGATGTTGAAGAGCAGGGTGGCATTCTCCTGGGCCTGTCGACTCAGTGGGTCGTCCCCATTCACAATCACCAGCTTCTTGCTCAGCTCCTTGACTCCTGGGGGCCAAACGGGAGGTGATGAGATTGTGGACCAGGGCCCAGTAGACTCCTGATCCTAGTCTGGCAGCCCCAAAACAAGTACTCACCCTCTACCACCTTGATGGGATGCAGGTCGGAGGGAAGGCGAGGGTTGATGTGGAAGATCTTCTGAGCATTCCAGATCATGCGCAGCAGGTTACAAGGGAGGACGACCTGAGGCAAGAGGGACGAGAGGAAGGACCATGGGTCAGGGACAGGCGTGCAGGGCCAGTGCTTCTCCAACTCAGCCCTTCCCGCCCACACGCACCTTGCTGTCACCAGTTGGGAAGATGACCCTGAGCACCTCCCGGTCCTCACGCATCCGCTCAAATTCTCTCTCCAGTTCATTCTGAATGTGTGCATTGCTCAGTACGTCCTTCACCAGGTCCTCCTGCAGAGTGCGCCTCAGGGCCCTCTCATTGGTGTAATCAAAGCGGAACCTGCAGGTGGCAGGGGTGCAGTCAAGAGACAGGTGGGCCCTGGGCCCTGATCCCAGCAGTGAGCACCAGGAGGGCTCCTAAGGTACACAGCCCACAGGAACAAGCTTTGCAGACAAGAACCCTGGGTGGGGAAATAGAAGATCCAGACATAAGGACTTTCATCAGGACCTGAGCTTGTGCCTGCCCCTCTGGCCTTGCTTTGTATCAAAACCAAGGACAAAGTCAGGATGATCTCAGCTCCGCTCTCCACCCGCCATCTCCCATCGTGCAGCTGCTGCCGGGGGTGGGCATGGGGAAGGGGTGGTATAAGGTAAGGTCTGGTGCAAGAATAGTCCAGTGATCTTGTTATGCGTAGGGAGAGGAATCCCCATTACTCTGGCCCTGAGCCCTGAAGTGAGAACCGTCTGCCAGCTGCCTCCTCACTTCTTTTCAAAAGCCTTGTTGGAAGGCTTCAGGGTGGCCAGGTTCTGGAACTCGACGCTCTCGCCGGCCAGACCGTCCTCGCCGTAGCGCAGCTGCACCACCTGATTGATGGAGTTCCGCACAGTGGCATCATACTTCACCATCACCGACTCCATGGACTTGATCAGCCGCCGCTGGATGTACCCTGGGGGGAGGTTATCGACTGAGGGACCCAGAGCAAGAAGAGGGGCCCTCCTAACTCAGGACAAGCCTTGCTGGCCACTCTGGAGCCTCAACCCACTCTCATCCTCAGAAGAGCCAGCTAGGGAAGGGATAAATGGGAGTTGTAGATTTGCACATACTAACTAATATACATAAAATAAACAAGTTTATACTGTATAGCATAAGAAACTACATTCAATACCTTGCAGAAACCTATAGTGAAAAAGAACATGAAGATGAATATATTATGTTCCTATATGACTAAAGTATTGTGCTGTACACCAGAAATTGACAAAGCATTGTAAACTGACTATACTTCAAAAAAAAAAAAAAAAAAAAAAAGGCCAGCTAGAAGCCCCTTTTATCCCCAAGGCCTCTCAATGAAACCCATGCCCACCTCCAGATGGAACCAGGGTCCAGCAGAGACCCCCAGGAACTACCCCCCACATTATGGGTCAGCAGCAGAGACCCTGAGGCTCTCTCCCTGCACCCTGGAATGCTGCACAGCAACCAGAGCAAGC
This sequence comes from Camelus ferus, assembly GCF_009834535.1. Classification (NCBI taxonomy): domain Eukaryota; kingdom Metazoa; phylum Chordata; class Mammalia; order Artiodactyla; family Camelidae; genus Camelus; species Camelus ferus. Next base: position 11,958,603 of record NC_045711.1, on the reverse strand, counting down.
ATGTTTTTCTAACTCTTGACCTTTAATCACTATTCTTTCCATAAAGGCCAAAATTACTTCTCTGGGAATAGAAGACTTTAGCCTGAGAACCCCTACTCTCACCCACGAGGGGCTTCTCAGACTACGTTTCTCCCTGGTACCAGCCCACAGAAGGGCCCTGGGTCACAAGGCCTCACCAGTCTCAGCAGTCTTGACAGCTGTGTCGATGAGCCCCTCACGACCCCCCATGGCATGGAAGAAAAACTCAGTGGGTGTGAGGCCGGCCAGGTAGGAGTTCTCCACGAAGCCACGGCTCTCAGGCCCATAGTCATCTTTGATGAAGTGAGGCAGAGTCCGGTGCTTGAATCCAAACGGGATCCGCTTGCCCTCCACGTTCTGCTGCCCGACAACAGCAATGACCTGGGAAACAGAAAAGGTGGGGTGCATCTAACTCTCTCTGTCTTGAGACTAAGAGTACCCAGGACGTTCCCCTGACTTCCCCAGCAACACCCACCTTCCCTCCTCCTCCCCACCTTCAGTGTGGCCCCACATCTGTTAAGACAAAGCTCCCCACCTGAGAGATGTTGATCTTGGAACCTTTAGCCCCGGACACAACCATAGACTTAAAGTTGTTGTACTCAGATAGGGATTTCTGGGCAGAGGAGCCAGTCTTGTCTCGGGCATCGTTGAGAATGCGGTTCACCTGGTTCTCAAAGGTCTGCCGCAGAGTGTTCCCTGGGGTGGGCTCCAGCTCATTGTTATGCGCCTTCTCGATGACCTGGGTGCAGAGGAAGAGGTCGCGTTATCAGGGAAACATCAATCTCCACTGGTCCCCTTCCCTCCAACCCCAATGCCCCTCTCAGTCCTCCTCAGTTCAAAGTCACCGAGAGCCTCTTGTGTCTTTGCCCAGCCTTCCCTCTCACCTCTATTACATCCTGCTTGGCCTTCTTAATAGTGTTCTGAATGTCCTGGTAAGTCTTAGAGTCAGCGATGGAGTCCCCAATGCCAATGGTATGACCTAGAAATAAGGAGAAGTGTCAGCAACACTTCTTTGGACTCCCAAGAAACATGGGAGGGAATCACAGTCAAGAGTAGATGGAGGGGCGCCAAATCCAAGGAAGAAAAAGAAAGGAACTTAAGAAGAGCAGTAAGAAGTGAGAGAGCCAGGACTTACAGAGGACTTCATGGAGCCCCTCAACTTACCCTCGATGAGGAGCCAGTTGTTAATGACAGTCTGAATGTTGGAGTAGAAGAGGCGAGTGATGTCATGACCCATCTCCAAGTAAGAGATGTGGACCAGGGAGCCGGCTGATGTGCCCAGAGACTTCTTGCACAGGATGCCCATGATCAGCTCCCCATTTTCCACCACCACCTGCAGACAGAGCACGTCTCAGGGCCCCTGCTGTGGCTCCATGTCCAAAGTCTTTCCCCACACATCCAGAAGCCAGGCCCTACCTTGGTGTCCCCAGGAGAGATGTGCTTGTAAGGGCCACTGTCCTCATCATCGGGATGGGTGCTGTGGGTGCGGATGCAGTTGATGTGGCCAGGTATGATGAGGGAGAAGATCTGCTTCCCCGTCCACAGGGGCCGGGGCTTCAGGATGGCTGGCTGTGGGACCTTGCCGTCCCACGTGGACAGGAACATCAGGAGGTTCATCACTTCCCCCTGGGAGAAGGGCCGGAAAGACAGGAAGTCAGAACTGCCGGCCTCATCTCTGGCGAATGTTGGGGGAGGCCTCCCTACCCAACAGGGAAAGCCAGACTTTGGAGGCAAAGAGATGGCAAGAAAAGTGTTTTCCAAACTTTTACTAAAAAAATTCACTGTGACAGTGAAGCTTTTAAGATTTTTTTTTAAATGAAATACAAACTACTTTTAATAATTAGGAAATAAATGAAAGTAAGAATAAATAGATAAACAGAATTTTAACAAACTCGTATTTACCTTCTCTCTTTGCCTTTACTTTCCAGACAACACGTGAAATTACATGACATTTTAAGGAATTAAATGAGGAGCTAAAGCCACATACCGTTTTCGGCCTCAGTCTGTCCTAATCCCCTTTCCTTCTGCCTCACAAAAAAGGCAGTCTCACATACAGGTCAGCGCAGAGTAAGGCAGGGCACAAGTCACAGCTCCTCACTGTCCTCGGCCTCACTGTGCTGGGCCCCTGCCCACCCAGGCCAGGGCTTACCTCTAGGGACCACATACCCGCTCCAGAAAGACATCCCTCTTGGTGAACTTGCGCACTGCGGTCAGCGTGTCCTGCACGATGCCCATGACAGGGCGATTGCTTTGCGGGGTTACAATCATGCGTGGCACCATAGCGAGTTCCTGGATCTCAGCCCGAGTCTCCAGAGACTGTGGCAGGTGCAAGTTCATCTCATCCCCATCAAAGTCAGCATTGTATGGAGTTGTCACACTGCAGTGAAAGAGGGAAGTCAGAGTTGGGAAGACGTCCGCAGTGAAACCCAGGGAGCAGCCCAGTCCCGGCCGGCGGACTGACCTAAGATTCAAGCGAAAAGTAGACCAGGGGAGGATGCGGACCCGATGTCCCATCATGGACATTTTGTGCAAAGTTGGCTGTCGGTTGAAGATAACAATGTCCCCGTCGCACATATGCCGTTCCACCTGGGCGGGGTGAGGTGCGGAAAAAACCTCAGTGAAGGAGGTATGCCAAGAATGAAGTGATAGTGGACCTAAGATGCTTTGGACACAGAAACTGATAATCCTGTGGTCTTGTGCCACTTGAAATGCTTATCAACCATCCCCTTTGGGTCAGGCACTGGGCTAGATTCCAGGTTATCAGAGATAATTAAGACATAGCACCCACTAACCTCCGGGAACTCAACTGGGGGAGAAAACCGAGAGACTCGATGTGAGGACTTCTGCTCTGTTCCTAACCTGGATCTCTCTTTCCTGCCATATGTCCCTCATGCTGCCCTTGGATGTATGTGACCGTCACCCTGAATGCCAGTGACTGGCAGCTACAAGCTTGGCTAGGACAGCAGTCTTTTAAAGAGAGAGTCAGTAAGCTTGGATCCTAAGAGGACAACCTCAGAGGGCCCACTCCAGCCGGCCCCCAGTCAGAGCTGGTTGCTCAAATAAGAGAGGCCCTGGCCTGTTACATGCCTTATAGCCAGTCTGCAGGTGAAGGTCACTGGGCTTGGGGTGGAAACGCAGGTCAATGCGATCACCGTTGTCCCGGATGATGTACTTGGCCCCTGGGTACTGGCTGTTCCCCCTGCGCACTAGCTCCTGAAGTCTAGGAAGGAAAGGGATGCAATGAACAAAATGCTTCCCCAAAAGCTCTTGTTACCCTTATCCCAAAGCCCCATGTGGGAGCCCAAACAGCTAAACTTCAATGCTCTCTCCTTCTTGCTCAGAGCCCATTCCCCCCAGTCTCCCTAGGCCCCTCCAAGCAGGGCTCCTGAACTGAGCACACCTGTCAATGTTGAAGGGGGTGACGATCTCCGCAAAGGTCATGTTGGCGGCAATGGAGCGGGGCACGCCAACCTGGTCAATGGAGAGGTTGGGGTCGGGGGTGATGACCGTGCGGGCCGAGAAGTCCACTCGCTTGCCCATCAGGTTCCCTCGTACACGGCCTTCCTTGCCCTTCAACCGCTGCTTCAGGGACTTGAGGGGACGCCCAGACTTCTGCATGGCCTGTGAGAAAACACAGGGCGGGGGGCATCCCAGCAGTTAGCACCGGCAGCTCCTCCAGAGCTTGGAGGACACACACTGGCCCCTATCCCGGCCCCACTCCCTTTCTTCCAGGTTCAGGGCGTGGGGAGCCTTCTGACTCACGCGAGGCAAGCCGGGCAGCTCGTTGTCCACCATGGTGGCCACGTGGAACTGGAGGAGCTTCACATCCTCGGCGATGACATGGGCTGCCGCCCCGTTCTGCTCGTTGCGCCGAAGCTGATTGTTGATTTTCACAATGTCGGCCAGTTTGTGTGTCAGGTCGTCCTGAGGCAGGAAGTCAGCCTCGTCACAATCCAGTAACCCTCGAGCGCTCAGCATGCATGTGCCAGCACCCGGCACCTCTCGCCCTCACACCACGCTGAGAGGCAGGCCTGGCCTCTTGGGGCACAGATCCAGAAGAACCTTTGTGAGCTCTAACCTCGTTAAGGGGCTCATTAAAGGTCACAGAACTAGCAAGTGGCAGGGTATCTTCAGGCCCAGGTGACCTGTCCGTCACCTCTGCACACTGCCCTTCACCCCCAGCTTCTACACCCCTTCACCTCTCCCACGGCTCCCTCGACTCAGACACCCAGCCGACCAGCTGAGAGCCCTGAAGCCACTGACCTGGTTGCGGGCAGAGCCCTGCATCACAACCGCGGGCCGCACGGAGAGCGGGGGCACGGGCAGCACGGTGACAATCATCCACTCAGGCCGGGCGTAGCGTGGCTCCATGCCCAGGACAAAGCACTCCTCATCCGAGATGCGTTTGAAGATCTCATGCACCCGCTCAGGACTCAGCAGGATCTTCTTCTCCTGAGAGTCCTCATTGACATGCTTCCACTCCGCATACAGCTCCAGGCCAGAGCGCCGGATTCTGGGCTGGTACCGCCCGCACCCACCGTGGCCCTTGCAAGGAGAGAGAGGGGCCGTCAGAGCCCAGAGGACGGGCCTTCTCCCCCAACACCCGGCCGGGCCAGCCCTCCCCACTCTTCTGTGTCCTTCGGGTTCCTGCTTCTTCTACTGCCTCCTCTACAGGCCCCTAGCACCACCCCGACCCCTCGACCCCTCCCAACAGTCTGCGCAGCCCCCGCTACCTTTTCTTTGGCCAAATCCTCATCACCCTCAGGCTGCTCCACACCGAACTTGTTGTCCATCTCCTCCCCGCCCTCACAGATGTTCTTGCCCTTGCAGAGGTCATAGACATGTGTAAGCCGCTTCTTGGGCTGCCCCTTGGACTTAGCCAAAATGTCCTTGATCTTTGGGTTGTTCTGGGGACAGAGCAGAGTAGGGTCAAGTTGGGGCTGCCGATGCCCCCCAGCAGCCCTGCCCCCAGGCCAGAGCCCATCTCCCACTCACAGAATCCACAAGCAACTTAGAGCAGAAAAAGCAGACGCAGCGCAAAACTTTCATTGTCTTCACCAGGAAGCCCACGTGGAATACAGGCTTGGCCAGCTCAATGTGGCCAAAGTGGCCAGGACACTCGGTCATGTTTCCTGTGGGAACACACACCTGACACTTTCCTCCCAGCTCTCACCTCAGAGACCAAGTCTCCAAGTGTCCACCCTCAGTTCTGTTTTTTTCAAGGACCTGAGCCCTTCCTTTCCTCTCTCCCTCTAGGATTCCATGCCTGCCCCCTAGTACTTACCTGCACATGTTTGGCAGCGGCCAGTGCGCTCAATCACCCCCTGCCTTGGGTCCATCAGCCCCCCAAGCTTGGGGCGGCCTCCCTCAGTCGTCTCTGGGTATTTGATGCCACCCTCTGTCACAGACATTCGCTTCTGCAGAAAAGAAAGGCCAAGAACAACTAAATAAGATTCCTAGTTTCCAGGCTTTGTGGTTGAGGAGCTCTGTACCAAGGGCTCAAAGAATCCCAAACTACTTACAGGAAAACTCACCAGGTTTAGCCCAGAATGAGGGGGATGAGGGTGTGTGTTTACCTCTGGAAATGCCAAAGTCGAATATCACAAGAGCACGTTTCAGTCACTGTCTTGGGGTGGAGGGCATTTAGACTAGTGTACAGTCAACTCTGGGCCCCATACAAGTCGCCTACCTCGAGGACTTGGACCCTGGACATCCCACTGGGTTAAATGCTAGATCATTATTATGCAAAGAATTTAACCACAAAAAAAAATAAAAGTTGTTTCAAGGGGGGGAAAAAATCAATGCCTTGATTCTTTCCCAAAGTTAATCAAGGCCAGAATCTGTGTCCCTGGCAGGAACCTCCCTGTAGGCGCAGCCACCTGGCAGCCCAGGTGTTCTGCCCAACACACGCCCTGACAGCTCTGACTTCAGCTCCTCAAATTAAGCACTCTTTGCCCCCGCCCTTGTCATCTCCTCCTTCTCAAGGGCCTGGGCCAGCCTGAACCCTCCCGTGTTCAGAGGGAGATTTTAGGATAAGACAGGGGGTGCCAGCGTAGAGGGCTGGTGAAAATTATTTGGAGCAGAAGTGAACCCTGGAGCCTCATGAGATGGGAGGCAAAGCCTGTGCATCGCTGGCACTACACCATGTAGGAAAAACAGACAGCTGAGTTCAAATCAGGGAACCGCAGTGATTCTGAGTGCTTATATACCAGCTACCCTCCGAAATGCTGCACCTCCGTCCACCACCACATCCCTGCAACTACTCCTGACAATGAGCTTCTCTGCCCAATCCAACAGACCCCTCTCGGTCTTAGCTTGGTGGCCGGTAAGGCACTGCGGATGGGCCACCTCCTTAAAGCTCGCTCTCTCTTCCTACCTCTCTGGCTGCCTCTCTGGAGTCTGCTTCCTAGGCTCCTTTGCCTTGATCTGCTCCTTAAACACTGCTACTCCCCAAGCTTTTAGCTCAGCCACACTTCTCATCACACCCAAATGTTGTCCCTGTGATGATTTTCACTACTTATGCCCAAATCTCTACCTCTAGGCCTCACCTTTCTTTTGGACTTTGGATTCACACACTGAACTATCTACTGAACCCCGCCTCCAGATACCCCACCCCCGGATAAATTCAACATGCCTAAAAGCAAACTCCCTTTCCCACAAAAATCTCTCCTTTTCCTTTAGTCTCCAGGTAAGACAGCAGCACTCAAGTCAGAAACCAACAGTGACCCTTCCTTAACCCAAGGCATAAAACAGGAGTCAGAGACCCCTGGTTTGGAATTCTGGATCTATCATATAATATGTGTTCAGTAAGTGACAGCTTGGTGAATGGTACATTCACCAAGTACCGGTCATTTTTGCCTCCTAAATAGTTCTTGAATCCAGCCCCTCTTCTCCATCCCTACACCCAATGCCCTAGGCCAGGCCTTCCCTTTGTAGTCTACATCAGAGCGTTCCCTAGGTCACCAGCCTGCCTCTCTCCAATCCATCCATACTATAATCCAGGTGCTCTTTCTAAAATGGAAATCTAATTTTCATACCCTCTTGTCCTCAGCATAATGTCCAAATTCAGCAGGACAGCTTACAAAAAGAGTTTTATGACATCTCTACCTTCCTTTCTTCCTGCCCGTAGCAGAGCCCCCAATGGACCCCTCTTGCCCAGCAAATTTGCTGCTCTCCTTGGAGTCCTCGTACATGTGATTATCTCTGCTTGGAATGCCCTTCCCCACAAGACAAACTTGCTATTTCAGGACTCAGCTCAGGCATTGCTTCTTTCAGAAAGCCTTTCCACAGCCTCCCTAGACAGACTAATGCTGCCTCTGTACTTCCAAAACCTCTCTACCACTGCAAGTCTCACAATGCAAAGGAATTATCTATTGGGATCTGTCTTCCCCACAGATGACAAGCATCTCTAGGGCAGAAGGCATTCCTCTATCATCCTGGATCCAATAGCTCTCGATGTTTGTTAAACTGAACTAAACTGCTCAGGACCCTCCACCGCGAAAGTACCCTCAAAGAACTTGAAAAAAGAGAGAAGGTTGTCCCCTGATGGTCAAACCAACAATCCTCTCATAATGGATCTGATTAGCCACTGCTGAGTAGAAACTGAAATGGTCAGCACAAGGCAAAAGAGGTTCTGAACACCCACAGCACTCATCAAGGTGGCCTGATGAAATCTCAGGGAGACAGACCTGGTGGTGCTGAAATTCACAAAGCCGGAGCCCTATCAGCTGCATCGTGTTTTATGAGAAACACAAAGAAGAGGTTTGCTCCCCTTAAATGAAACACAAAAAAGCAGAAGCAGGCCTGCCTTTGGCTGCCAGAAGAGTCACTAGCACCAGAGAGAGGCCTCATGGAAATCATACTCGAAACTTCACCCACCTCCCTCTGCTCCAAGTCCATGCTCACCAAGCCAGTCACGTTCTAAGGAGTCACTGTGCTTCCAGGCACTGAGACTGGGCCAGGGTTGTCCTGGACTAAACGTCTACTTTAAGTTAATGAATTATATTTTGGATTGTACACAAATGACTTTAGCCCCCAGTCCTTCATCCAAACACTGGTTCTCACTGCCTACATGATAAAAGTTAAGACTCTTGAGAGGGTAGCCAGTCCCAGAGGGTGCCCTGAGGTCACAAAACCAATGGCCTGCCATAGATTCTCAGTAAATACTTGCTCTCTTTCTTCTGCCTTTAGCAAAGCACACAAGGTCCTTACAACTTGGCTTCAGCCCATTCTTACAGCTTTATTTGGCACTACATTCCCCTCCTCACCCTCTACGTTTATGCCCCAACTGTAATAGATTTCTCAAAATTCCTTTTCAAGTGCTCCTTTTTTCCAGTAAACTTCTCTTCATTTTTAAGACCCAATTCAAATGCTACCTCTTTATAAAGTATTCTCTAACTTCCTAGCCTTACCCAAACCCCAGCAAGGTTCTTAGCCCAACTTTAATTACTTGTTTACACATTTGTCTCTCCCAATGGACTGTAATCCTTGAGGGGAAGGATCATGCTTCTTTTATCTTTATATCCTCAGTGCCCAGCAAAGTAACCAGCACATGGTAGGGGTTCAGAAACTATTTGGTGCACAGATAGGAAATCCTTCACTGGATTATAAATAATTTGAGGACAAGGATAATCTGATTCACCACTGCGGCCCACACTCTTCCTAAAGGAGTGTAATTACTGTTTTAAATCCTTCTTGGAATAAGTTGAGGTACAAACAAATTGAGTTACGCTTTCCATGGTGGACAGTTGCCTTTAATGACTAGGGGTCAACGCCTTCAAATGTAATCAAGAGCCCATCCTTCCCGACTTTGTACAAGCTGCACATAAACCCTCCTTGCTTCCTTCCCCTCACTCGGCAACATCCTAACCCATCTTACAACAGCAAAGACGGCTGCTCTGTCTTGCACCCAATTCTAAAAGCCCTCTGTACTTTGACACACTCCACAAAACTTGTGGAAAATATTCTACCTTTAAGTACTATCAGTGTCACAAGAGGCCCCTTACCCACCTACCTTCCTAACCAAAGTGGAACTAAATTATTCCCTCTAAACACTGGAGCACTATATAAACCGTAAGAGCCATGGAGACCAAAATCAGTCTCCCATAATTCTACATCCCAGAGACGATGTCTGTAAAGTTCTGTGAACAGCCTTCCATGCTTTTTAAAAAAATACAAATATGTTCCCATTTTTACATAAATGGCGCCTCATTGTGCACACAGTTTTAACTTTTTCATTTAACCAGATGCCTGAACTTCATCAGTTCACAATGCCCTGAGTGCCTCACTAACTTTCACAGCACTCCCTAGGCCAAAAGAGATCTGCTTATTAAATACTTAGATCCAAACAACTGAATAAGTATTTACATCTCAGCAACTTAACAGTCATTTGAAAAAGTAATACACGTAAACTGAGAAAAATATTCTTTTAACATAGTAAAATAAAAATAACATTTTTATTTCCCAAATCACCACAATTACCTATGACACCTGCTGGGCACTGCACTTCTCAAATCTTAGAATCAGATTGGACACCACCACCTTTATCTCTTGCTCTATACTGATTTTTGCCTAGTATTTAGCAATTGCTAAAAACCCAGCTTCACAAAGGTATGACGTCATTGAAAGGGATTTGGCGCCATCTAATGCTAAAAAGGAACCACCCGTTCTAGTAGGTGCCAGGGCATCAGGCTTCTATGTTTCTCTTGAATATTTAAAATCTCTCACTGGGCCCCTGTGAGTTTGCAGTGATGTCTGAGCCATCTGGGAACGGAGGATCAGGGGATTTAACCTATTAGGAAGGTCTTGTTCTACTGTAACAGACCCTGAGTTATTCAATAGGATTCCTATTAGTAAATATTTAGGTGATTTATAGTTTTAAACAATTTCATTTTCAAACAATCTTGCAATAAAATTCCTTCTATATGTATCTTTATGTACTTATGCAATTAATTAATTCACTCATTTATTTAAGTAACTTTTATTACATGCCTGTTAGATGCCACGCACCATTTGAGATGCTGGACAAGAGATGAATACAAAGTTCCTTATGAAATTTACATTCCACTGAGGACGCAAGAATCAGAAAAACTAATCCTTTTAGGTACTGACCAGCTACAAAGTAAAATAAAGTCAAGATTCGGGATTAGAGAATGCAGGGGGGTGTTACTTAACAGGGTGGTCGGGGATGAGCACCTAATGATACGACATCTGAGCAGAGAACACACTGACAAAGGAACAGACCTGCCCAGGTCTGAACAATGTTGTTCTAAGCAGCAGAACAGTGAATAATAAAGTCCCCGAGGCAAGAATGAGCTCCTAGCGCTGGAAGAACAAGCAGGTTAGTGCAGTTAAACAGCAACAAGAAGATCGTAGTGAGATGGGAAGGCAAGCAGGGGCCAGATAATACAGGATCTCAAGTAAGAATTTAGATCCTTTGAAGAGAATTCCATGCAAGAAAAGAGACATGATTACAAGATCTCTCTGGCTGATCTGCAACCTGAAGGAGGAACAACCAGGGGCCAGGGCGACTGCAATGCTCCATTGGAAAGATGATGGTGGGGTGGACCAGGGTGGTCCACGTAGTCATAAATGACTAGATTCCAGACGTATTTGGTTTGTTTGTTTGTTTAGGGGGGAGGGAGGTAATTAGGTTTTTATTTATTTTATTTTTAGTGAAGGTAAGGTACTGGGGATTGAACAGACATATTTTGAAAGGCAGAATTGACAGACTGGCAGATGGACTAAAGAGGTTGTGAGAAAAGAGAAGACACAAAAAAACGTTTTTAGGTTTTGGGCCTGAGCCCCAGATGAATGGTGGAGCCAGTGATTGCTAAACCAGGCAAGCCTGACGGGGGGGGGGGGGGGGGGGGGGGGGGGGGCGCGGGGGGGGGGGCGGGGGGGGGCGGCATGTTCAAGGGGAGACATTAAGAGTCTTTTATTTAAGAATACATTCTGAGAAGTGGAGTGCTGGGCCAAGGAATACACATATTAAATGACTCATAAAAGTGTCAGATTGTCCTCCAAAAAGGTTAAATACCAATTTATCATCCTACGAACAATCGTATAAGCATGCCTATTTCCCAATATTTTTGTGATCAGGGAAAAACCAGATAAGGGAAAACTTTTATGTTTTAATTAGTATGTTTTTATTTGTAAGCTGAATATTTTTACTTGCCATCTGTAGTACTTCTGTGCACCGCCTATTCACATCCTTTACCCATTTGTCCAGTAGATGTGTGCTTTCCTTACTGATCTGTAAGCGTTCTTTGTATATTCAGAAATTTAACCTTGTTGGTCACATGGCAAATACTGTTTCCTAATCTGTTTTTTAGCTGCCCGTGGTGTCTCTGATAAACAGAAGCCGCTCTTATTTTTATGTAATAAAACCTGCCTTATTCTTTCTTGTAGATAAAATGCTTAGCTCGGTGCCTACCACATCACAGGCACTCTACAAAATTTACCAATAATCAATTCATTACTATAAGGGTTTCTGCCCCTGGTATCAGTCCCCAAAAGCCTTCTATATTTTTCAAGTGCTTTATAGTTTTGTTTTTTAGATTTCAACCTTCACTCCATCTGGAACTTATTCTGTGTGCTGTGAGTTCAGGAGGTTCTAACTCCTGACACAACTTTCATACTGAGCCACCTCCTCCAGCAAAATTGTCTCCGTCCACAAACATAGCCATTCAATTCCACTCTCTCCAGCCAACTGGCCTTCTTTCCACAGAGGAAGGAGTCCAAGTTGCCAACAGCTCTCCCTCCTCCCTGGTTGCTCCTGCTTCCATTCTTAGCCCTCCTCTCCAGTCAGTTGTTCACAGGACAACCAAGTTAGTAATTTTTTTTTTAAATATAAACTTAATGTCACCTCTCCTGCTTAAAATTCTCCAACGAGTTCCTACTGAAAACAATGAAATTCAGATCTCTTATCATGATCTACAATATCCAACCTGGCCTGCCCCACCTCTTGCTTCTCCAGCTCATTTTAATAACTACTCATCCACTAAACCCCAGTCACACTGGGCACCGTTCAGTCCCCTGGGACACATCCAGTTAACCCCTCCCTCAGGCCCTTTGCACTATTCTTTCCTCTGAGTGAAGACCTCTAGTCCTAGAATCTATGGCCTAAGACAGTGGCTGTTTCTCATCATTCGGGCAATGTCAACTCCTTAGACAGGCTTTCGCAGACCCTGACACCACCCCGCCTAAAGTAGCCTCATCTCGGTGACTCTCCATCGCATTACACCAATTCACTTTATTCAAGGTCCTTGCCATTAATGAATTATCCTGTTCATATCACTCATTCGTGTTTATTGTCTGTCTCCCCAGCCCCTTCCCACAGAAAGTGCTCCAGAAGACAGGGTCCTTGTCTGTCTTGCTTAGCTCTGCATCCCCAGCGTGTCATGTCTATCACATAGCAGGTGCTCAATTAATATTTGTAGAAGGGGGAGGGAAAAAATCTGGGGCTCAGCAGCTCATCCAAACTTGCAGAGGCTCCCTAGCATTGGTGTGATCCCGTTTAACGTCGGTAACTGCGGCGTGGAGCCAATCATCCTTTTCTCCCTCCTTCCCACACTTCAGCCCCTCCAGTGTCCAGGTCCCCAGCTCCGACACAGAGCTAAGCTTGCTGACCCACTAGAAAAATATAACTGCGAGGCCGCAAGACACTGCCTCAGCGGCGATAACCCTTCCTCCCCACCGGTTCCCCTTGTGCAGCGACTAGCGCCAAATTTCCGCAGCGCCCATCACGCCCCGCCCGCAGCGCGGGAGGGAGGAGGAGTGGGAGGGCAGAGCCGCTTACCAGTTCATCCGGACTGAGGACTCCGAACTGCACTCTCTTGATGGTGCGCAGCGGGCATGCGCTGTCCCCGGAGGGGGGGCCACCCCCGTGCATCGCGGAGGCAGGCGCGCTGCGCAGGCGCAAACCTCACTACAAAAAGCCTGCGCCGCCTCCACCTAGGTGCTCAGACCCCGTCGGGGCGGCCGCCGGGAAGGACCTCCCCGAGTTGGGAGAAAAAAGCCGGAGGAGGGGAAAGGTGGGGGAGGGAAGGAGGCGGGGAAACGAAAAGGGGCGAAAGGAGCTCTCCTCCGCCTTTCCGGAGATTTTTCGTCTCCCAAAAAGAAAAAAAAAAAGAGGAGGGGAAAGGAAAAGGTTTTGGGGGAGGAAGAAGAAAAAGGGTAACGAATAAATAAGTAACCGGGCTCCTGAACGGCAGAGGTTACGGCAGTTTGTCTCTCCCCCTTCCGGGAGCCACCTTCTTCTCCAACCGTCCCGGCCGCGCTCTCGGCGCTTCTGAGGAGCGAACTGGCCGAATGACGCCCTTTATAGATTCGCCCCGGCATCCCCCGCCCCTTCCTTTCCCGCCCTCCCTTGCGCTACGGGGCCGCCTGCGCCGGCGTGCAAGGGGCGCGCGCTGGAGTCGTTGATCCTCCCTCCCCGGTTCCCTGGTTGGGTGACCTTTTGAAATGACGAGAGGGAAGGGAACGTTTTTATCCCGCCGCCTCCCCTTGCTACTCCCTCCTGCACTGAGGTTTAAGGTTTGAAGGATCGAAGGTAAATATAAACTGGTTTTATTCTAGTTTGGAGTGCGTTTTCATCTTCAGCCAAAGTTTCTTATTAATATCACCACCCCCGGCTAGAAAATGGTCTGTTCTGAGAATCGGTAATGAAGGAGGCGGGCCGGTCATATCCTCCCGAGTGGGTTCCCCAAGGGGGGAGTGCTGGGGCCGTCCTTAGTCATGAATATGCAGCAATCGCGCTGAATATGCAAGAACAGATCAAGATGGCGAGGCCAATTGCTGGTCCGGAAGTAGCTGATATCTGTTGAGCGGCCTCCTGGGACGGGTGGGCATCTCCTAGCCTCTGATGGAGCGCTGTACGGAGCTCTTGTCATGGACCCCCTGCCTGAGCCGCTCGAAGAGGCCTCAGCTCAGAGGCCTGCTCCGAAAGGACGCTGGCCCCTGTCCGGGAGAGATCACGGGACCGCGACAATCCAGGAAAAGCAGATTAGACATGGGGCGGGACACAGAAATCCTAGGGGACTCGGGGTCAAGGCATCTGAACATTAGGAAATCCTCCCCCTTCTAGAATATTTCAAAAATAAGATGGGGTTAGGGGGGTGTGGGGATCCCAAGGGATTCTCCAATGAGAGCAGAGGGTAGGGCTTCCACTGTCCTTCCAAAGCAGAGATGACACCAACTGCACAGCCACATTCAGAGTGGTCCGTGTTTGATGTCAATATAACGTCACCACCCCAAGGTGGGGAGGCATAACCACGAGGAAGGGAAACCATTGCTCAGGGGGGAAAAAAACACACTCCTTTCTCCAGAGCAGCTGCTTTCTCTGTTTGCCTGAAAGCCCCAAACACTCCAGCCCCGAGGCTCTGCTATCTGCTGCCGAGGGAAGAATCCTCTCCATGGCTTATGGCCTGCCTGCCTGCCTTAGTCCCTTTGATCTGCTCCTCAGACCTCACTTACCCCTTAGTTATGCCCTGATCCCCAAACCCCAGCCTAGACTCCAATATCTTGGTCTCCAGGCTTGTTCCAGGTCTTCTAGACAGTCCCTCTCCACCAAGTCCCCAAGTCACCTTTGACTCCAAGGGGTGTTCCTCTCCCATACCAGTTCTTTTCCAGTCACTTGTTCTCCCATATTTGTATTCCAGTCTTTCCTTTTATTTACCCCTGACCTCCGCCTCAGGCTCTCAAGTTCGATCTCACTCCTCCACCTGCCCTTCCCTCTCACAGCTGAGGTTCTGGGCGGTGATGATGGCAATGCTGCCTAACACCACCCCTGCCCCCATGATGTTAGAAGGTGCTATGGTCTCATTGAGCACATAATACTGCAGTATCAGGGCCACCACCACCTCAGAGTGCAGGACGGCGCACACTAGGGTGGGATGGGCCTTGGCGACCGCATAGCTCGGGCACACAAAGGAGACCAGGGCATAAATCCCCACTGTCCACACACAGCTCCAACTCAGAGGATCGTTGGGCAGCACAGAGGTCCGCTGCACAAAGAGGCCCAGCACGGAGCCCACCAGCCTCACCAAGCCAAACAGGAAGGCCACTGTCGGTAGGCAGGAGAGAAAGTCTGGCAACAGGGCCAGGCCATCCAGGAAAGCGAGCACGTAGCCCAGAGTGGTATAGAAGCCCATGATCCCCTTTTGCAGTGTCCCTAGCCCAGGTCCCACAACGATGATGAGTCCCAGGGTGCTGCCCAACAAGCACACCAGTCGTAGCCACTGAGACGCTGGTTCTAAAGGCAAAGGGTAAGGAGAGCAGAGCAGACGGTGGAAGAACCTTTGTGGATGGTGGCAGCGTTGCCAGTGGGCACCATCTGAACCGCACTGTAGGTGCATCCGATGCTGAGGACTCTGAGCAGGGCATGGAGGCAGGCCTGGCCCCGGACATCTGGAGGTCCCAACGGTGGCTCACCATGCAGTTTAAGCAGCAGGGCAATGGGGAGGTGGAAGAAGCATCGAAATCTGAGCAGCTCCAGCGAGGGTAAGTGGGAAGCCTAGTAAGCCACACAGGAGAAGAGGCCCACGAAGCCAGTGGGCAGGCCCCCACCCAGCAGGGCCATGAGCAGGCCCTTGGTGGCATCAGAGGGCTGGCAGCACTGGTGCAAGGGGAGGCTGGGCGGAGTGGAGGGCGGTGATGGCTGGGTGAAGTTGGGCAGGTTGAAGTAGGGGTGACTGGCAGCCTGTTAGGGAGAAAGGAGCTCGGGCATTAGGGCAGCCAGAGCCCAGGGGACCTGGGGCAGGGTGAATGCCAGGCTGGGTTCTGGGACCCTGTGGGACAATAGAGGGTCTTGCTAAGGAACTCTTGGGAGCTAGAAAGGGCCTGAAAGATGGATGAGGTGGTACATGTGTGCCTTGAGCTTCTAAAGCAGGAAGCAGGGAGTGAGCAGTCCTGGAGCATCCTGTTTCTCTGGGTAAGTTGTTCCTGGGAAGTGAAAAAGAGGACCAAGGGATGCTCTGTTGGTTTGAGGAGGGGAGGGAGCCTCAGATGCTGTGTGTCTGTGTGATGTCACAGGTTCCAGGGACATCTGGGTTCATGATTGTGAATTTCACTTGTGGGTGTCTAGGATAATTGGGAAGTTTTAGGGGAGGAGAGGAAAGCAGCCAGGAGCTACAGGGAGAGGGGCTATGCTCCCCTGGCCCCCACACTCACCATCTTTCCTTGGACTTCCTCCTCTCCTCCTGGCTCAGGGAGCCTGGGCCCTTCAGAACTCCAGCCATTGTGACCTGGGGTTCTTCCCTGGAACCTTCCTGAGGTGGAGAGTGGGAGGTTCTTCCCTGGAACCTCCTTGAGGTGGAGGGTAGGCCTCTTTTCTCACTGTTTCTAAGTCTCCTTGCTTTACACCTTTGTCCCTGTGACTCCAAAGTCCATCTGATTCTTTTTTTTCCTCTTTTTGACTACCTTTGTGATGAGACATCTTTGGTTTTTAATTAACTTGTTTGTTTATGTCTCGCCTGTTTCAGAAAGGTTTTTTTGGAAAGGACCTCTGCGGGCCAGCTCCTATGTCCTAAGTTTTGAATTTTTGAACACCAGGGAGGAGTCGCAGAGACTGTCCCTCTGGAGTTTCAGGAATGTGCTTCTTCTGCGTGTGCCTCCACCTGGTGGTGTTGGTGCTGTCCCAGGAGACCCACACCAAGGCTTCTGCATTTACGCACAGTATATAGATGTGGATATTTCTGCCGGTGGGGACAAAATAGCAAGCTGCGTATTCATCTGCGCTGGTAGTCATTTATGTGTACCTGTTCTGTAGGGCTGGGGCCTTCCCGGCCGGCGGCCTGGTGGGGTTCCCGGTGCATTTCTGGGGAGAGTGTGTGTTTGTGCCTGTGTCCAGGGCTGTCCCTGTGGGTAGGTTGGGCCTGGGTCTGCGGGTCCCACTGGGCCTGATTGTGAGCCTGCCACGTTGCGTGTCTGCGGAGAGGGTGTGCATGCTCTGGGCGGTGTGCACCGCTGAGTGAAGGGCATGCAGGGGGCGGGGGAAGCCCCTTCCCAGGGAGTAGGTGGTCGTGCGGCCCTGAGCTGATGCTGCAGCCAGGCCGGCGCCCGGCTCGGTGCCCACCAGTCCCGCGGCCCTGCGCGGCGCCGTTTCCTTCCCGGGATCGGTCCGGACGCAGGCCGTCGGGCGCGCTCTCCCCAAGCCCGAGCCCGGAGCTGGTGTCTGTGCCGGCTGCGCTGCGCCGGCCTCCTCTCGGCGGCGGCGGCGCTGGAGGGGTACTGTTTCCGGGGGTGGGGGTGGGGGTAGGACCGGGGCGGGGGGAGCCGATGATGTCAGCGGCGGCGGCGGCGGCGGCGGCGGGGCCGGGCCGGGGCCGGGCGCTGGGGGGGCCGGGGCCGGAGCCGGAGCCGGAGCCGGAGCTGGAGGCGGGCGAAGCCGGAGCGGCCGGGGGCGGCCACGGTGATGAGCCGGGCCTGGCGGACGCGGCGCCATCGCAGTCAGGTGGGCCCCGGGGCGAACCGGGCAGGGCCAGGGCGGACCGGAGCCAACAGCCGGGCCCCCTCCCCGCTGCCCGGCGCCGCGGGGGCCCGGGCTGCACCCCGCGCCGCGACCGCTCCCCTTTGGGCTTGACCTGGGGGCTCAGGGGTCGGGGGCTAAGCCTGGCCCCGCCTCCAAGTGCGCACGGCGCTGGGGGGCGACTAAGGGGGCCCCGGTACGTCGTCCGACCCAGCGGCGGCAGGGGGCTGCGATCGCCTGGCGCCGTGGACAGGGCCGCGCTCACTCCCCACTTGAAGGGTTAATTCTGCAGCCCCATGTCCCCCTCCCGCCGTGGGGCAGGTTGGGGGTGGGGTGGGGCGGGTGTGAGCCCGGGCCGGCGCTGCAAGCTGCTGGGAGGGCGATGGCGTAGGAGCCAGCCAGAGAGGGGGAGGGGTGGGCCGCCGAGCGCCCCAGAGTTGGGGTGTGCGGGGTGCGCAGGGCGAGCAGGGGCCCCGGAGCCGCCGCGCCGTCGGGTCAGGGTTGTGGCTGTGAGTCCTGGAGATTGTGTGTCTCCTGCTGTGTTGTGGGGCAAGGTAAACCACTCCTGGGCACTACTGTTTGCTGGTCTAGCAGCCAGGGGTCCGGCAGGGCCCTACCGGGCCACGGGGATAGAAAGCCAGATGGAGGGGTGTCCAGTGTTGTGGGGCAGAATTACAAGATGTGGCCCTGCGGCTTTGGGTGACAGGTCCGCATCCAAAGCAGGGTGCAATACCTGCGGAGTTTGTTAGATGTGGGGTTTTATGTGTGTTTTATGCCAGCATGTGTTTCTTGCATGTATGTGTCTGGTGCTGCACATATGAACTATTTATGAACTATTGTTTTCTGCATACCGGTAAGGGTAAGTGCTGTGGAGGGCACCGGAGTGGGGGCTGCGTGTGCCTAGTTGGAGGGGGCGGTTGTGTACCTTTGAGTCAGAAGGTGTCAGGTCCGGGTCCCATTTCTGTGGCCCTGCTGAGGTGTGGCCCAGTCTTGGCATGGATGACCCGCTGGATGGGTTTGTGGGTCCGTGTGACAAGCGGGTGGCTGGGTGCGTGGGGAATGTGTGTGTCTAGAACTCAGGTCCTGAGGGTCCTGCAGGAAGTGAAAAGCTCCAGGGTGTGTCTCAGGTACTCATGAGACGGCTGGTGCTGGTGTGAGGGGCTCCGGGGGGCACGTGCAGGTTGTGTTTATGGGCTCATGGGCAGCCCAGTGAGGGGAGGGGAAGGTTATGTGTTTGCAACATTCCCCGCGGGATTCTTTTGTGACGTTGTTTGTGGGAGCCTGTCCGTGCTGTTGGGCTGGGAGGCAAGCTGGTCAGAAAACACTTGTGGGGAGGGAGGTGGCGTGACAAGGGCAATGTGGGCCTCAGACTCCAGAGATCAACCGCAGGCTGCGTGTGCGTGTCTGCTTCTGTGTGTTTAACTGGCTGTGTGGGGCTGCTGTAGGGATATGTTATGAAGAAGCCAGGGAGATAAATATGGGGCAGAGCAAGGGCAGCAGGCGGGAGGCTTGGGTGTCGTCGGGGTGGCCCAGCTGGTCTGTGCAGGGTCTGTGTGCTGGCCCCTCACTGGCCTGCCCAGCGTGTCAGGGTCACCGGGAGGAGAGGCCTGGTGGCTGCAAGGAAACTGAGCTTGGACCAAGTGGCTCCTTGGCCATGTTTACGTAAAGGCCGGGTGTGACTCTTGTCACTGCAATGGAAAAAAGAAACATGAAGTTTTCAGTCTCCTCCTCCTGCTTCGCCCTCTCTCTGCCCCCCTCTCGGGTATCTCTGCTTTTCCGTCTCTTCTGTGACGCACATTGGGCCGCTCCCGCGACTGTGGAAGGGTCTGGGAACGGAATCTGCTCACTAGGCAGATTCCTCAGAACAGGTTTTCCTCACCTTTGGGGACTGGGCCCTTCTGTAAATGTGTGTGTGTGTGTGTGTGTGTGTTCCAAGTGTACCCACTGCTGTGTACCACACCTGCCTGGCTGGGAGCGTGCGTGTATGGGGGGCAGGGAGGACACTGTGGCCAGGTCCTCCTGCCTGGGGGCAGGCTGGCTGCTGTCAGGCCTGCACAACAAGTGCGCCACGGCCCAGTGGAGGGGAAGGAGGCCTAGACCAGCACTGAGGAGTTTAGGCCGTGCTGCTTCCTCACTGGCACTTTCCCTACGTGAGCCTCAGTTCCTCATCTGTGAAATGGGGCCAATCACCTGGCTTGCCTATCTTCCAACAGGGCTATAAGTAGCTCATGGGAAATGTCCTGGAAAGTAGGGGCAGCTTGGGGGCCTGTGGCAGCCACTGTCAGCCCTCTGCAAGCACTGAGCCCCTTCTTGGGGCCTGGCTAGTAACCACAGCAGTAAACGCTTATTTAGCACTTACTGTGTACCAGGCACTGTTGTCAATGCTTTTACATTTGATCACTCATTTACTCTTCCCAGTGCGAGGTGGAAGGGGGAATTCTAACTACCTCCCTTTTTCAGATGAGACAGCCGAGGCCCGGAGGAGTAATTTGCTCAAAGCCACTTAACCAGTAAGAAGTAAAGGTGGATTTGAACCCAGGCAGTCAGGTTCCAGATCCTGTGTTCTTATATGCTGTCCTCTGCTGCCCTGCTGGAGCTTTCTGCGGGCCTCTTGGTGCACCCCACACAGACATGCGCACAAACTTCTGCCCAATTTCTGCAGAACTTAGCACCTGCACCAATCCATTCCAGAAGACTAGGGTGCTTAGTGACTCAGGGAGTCTCAGCCTAGGGAGGGAGAACCTAGCATCTGCTGCTGGGTGCTGGCCGCAGGGCCACAAAACGCTGATGAACTGGGGGGAAGGAGAGATTGTCCTTGTCCGGTAGGTGAGGGAGGGCTAAGTGGGAGGTGGTATTTGAGGTCGATCTTAACATTTTGGAAGGATTTGGGGACGAGGTTGGGGAAAGGTTGCATTTCTGGCAGGAGGACCAGCAGAGGCAAAGGCGTGGAGGTGTGGGACGTGTTGAGATTGGAGAGCGCACAGGGTGCTTGAAGGGAGACTGGGACAAGGCACGATTAGAAAGGAAGAGGGGGACTGGACTCTCAAATACCTGGCTGAGGAATCTGAGCTTCTGGAGTGGAGGCCCTTGCAGGTTGCTGAGCCCAGGAGTGATCCCACCTGAGCTGCTTTGGGGCTGTTGACCCTCAGTGAGAGGAAGGCTGGATGGAGGCAGGGGACTAGCTGGGAGGCCATGGCCTTGAATCAGGAGAGTGTTAACAAGGCCCTGAGCTAATTTGGGGCCAGAGGCGGGTTAGAGGGAAGGCTTCCAGAGCCATTCCCAAGCTGGGCCGCAGATCCAGACTGCTGGATGCGGGGAGTGAGGGAGAGGGTGGAGTCCCTCACTCCCCACACAGTTAGCACTTAGCACGTGAGACCTTGTGCGGTGACGTCGGCAGCCCGCTGGCCGGCCATAGGCCCCTTCGGGCAGGACCCGGCAGTGTGGCAGAGGGAAGGGCTCAGCATCTGGGTTCACTCAGGCCTGGATTTGAATTTTGACTCCGCTGCCCGCAAGTTGTGTGACCTTGAGCAAGGTAAATCCCTCTGTGAGCCTCAGTTTCCTCATCTGTAAAATTGGGCTAATCTAAATACTAACTTTGGGTGGCCGTTTTGAGGAAACCATTAAATGAGGCAACACATGTAAAGCCCTGGAAGTATATCAGGCAAAGCGTGATCGCCCCAGGAGTGGTCAAGTTACACTCGCCACCCGCAGCTCCGGGCCAGCTCAGTCCAGGACGGAGGATGGTGTCCTTCCTGAAGGTGGACACACTCCAGGCAGACTTGAAGAAAGTAGGTTCATTTACCAAAAAATTGTTTTCATCTCCCACTATGTATTAGGCACTGTTCTAAGCACTGGAGATAGCAGTTAACAAAGCAGACAAAAATCCCTCCCTCCCTTGGAAGTTACATTTTAGAGATGAATGAACAGTATGTTTCACTAAATGCCAAGGAGGAAAATAAAGTAGGGGAGAGAGAGAGGAAGCTTGATGGGGCACAGGGTGGCCGGGAGGGCCTCCGGGGGAAGGTGACTTTTGAGTCAAAGCTTAAAGGAGGTGGGGCGGCAAGGCATGGGGCTGTCTGAGGAAAGAACATTCCAGGCAGAGGGACCAGCAAGAGATGGAGTGTATCTGGCAGCAGCGCTCAGCTCCCCACCTCAGTCACACCTCTGAGATCACACAGCCAGTGAAGAGTAGAGAAAAGGTGAAAACAAATTAAAAAACTAAAAACCACAGAGCCATCAAACGTACTGTGAAGCCTGATTTCTGCCCCTTGCTCTTCACCACTTCCCCCCACCATTTTCCAGGACTGAGTTCCAGGATGATAAGAGTGAACACTTTCTGAGCATTTACCGTGGGCCAGGCCCCTTTCTAAGCACTGCTTGGCATCAGCTGGATTATTCTTTACATCATCCCCACGTCACAGACAAGGACACCGACATACAGAAAGGTTAAGTAACTTGCCCAGGGCCCCATAACTAGTGTCTTCTCCAACTCCCATAAGCCCTCATAGGGCAGTGGCCAGTGGTGGGGCAGTTCATCTCAGGAGAGCTGGATCCAAACCCAGCTTGGTACACAGTGAGACCCGGGGCAAATCACCCCACCACTATGTTCTCACTGCCTGCAAGTGAGGAGTCTAGAGTATTTAAAGCCTCAATTTCTTCATCTGTGCAGTGGGGTTGATACTAGCCCCTGCCTCTCTGTGGTCCCTTTGGGTGCTAAAATGAGACTATGTTGATGAAATGCTTAGCACTGGATTTGGCACATAGTAAGTATCTCAGCAGTGGCAGCTCCAAGTACCATGATGATGATGGTTCTAGCTGATCTCCAAGGGCCAAGCCAGCTTCGGACTTCTGTGGTTCTAAGAAGCCTTGATAGGCCTTGTCCAAATATCTTGGCCTCAGTAGGCACCAAGCCCATATGGTTGTGCATGTGGGCAGGCCTGGAATCAGACCTTCGCTGTGCTCACCTGTGGGTTGCTACCTCATGAAGGAGGCGGCCTTTCCTGTTTTTCCCCCCTTCCTCTGATTTTCACAAAGACCCTGGATGGGCTAGTGGGGGGTCCTAGTGGATGCTGTTGAAAGAAAACCACAACTGTTTTCTATCCATTCTACTCACAACACTTCTGACACCAAATGTGTGGGGTTTTCCCCCACACTGTTCAATTTTCTGACACTAGCTGGGTGTCCTGCAGTTCAATTCAATTTTGATACTATTTGCTAGGAGGTAGCATCAGATCCCACAGGTTAAGGGCTCAGTCCCACAAGGCGGCCCCCACTTCAGGTGCCAGGTGCCAATCGTGGCCTCCCATACTCCTAACTGACCAGCAAGAAATCAGGCTTCCCCACGACCCCCTCCTCAGTTTTGATAATTTGCTAGGATGGCTCATAGAATTGAGGGAAATACTTATGTTTATTGGTTTATTGTATAATAAAGGATTTGTCAGTACAGATGAATAGCCAGATGAAGGGGTATGGAGGGCAAGGTCTAGAAGGGTCCTGAGTGGAAGAGCGTCTGTCTCTACAAAGTGCGGGTCCATGACCTTCTCAGTGTGTGAGTTTAGCAACCCGGAAGCTCTCTGAACCCCATAATTAAGGGATTTTTGCAGAAGCCTCATCACATAGGCATGATCGATTAGTAACTCAGTCTGCAGGCCCTTTCCCCTCCCAGGCCCTTTTGGTGGGGGTGGGGCTGAATGTTCCAAGCTTCCAGCCATGGCTTCTGGTGACCAGTCCCCATCCAGGAGCCCAGCAAGATTTGCCTCATTAAAACAAGAGACACTCCTATCACCCAGGAAATTCCAAAGGGTTCAGGAGCTTTATGTTAGGAACTGGGGTCAAAGACCAAATATCAGAACAAGATGCTCCTAACATCCCTATCACTTGGGAAATTAGAGTTTTAGGAGCTCTGAGTCAGGAATGGGGACAAAGGCCAAATATATATACAGCTGACCCTTGAACAATGTGGGGATTAGGGGTGCAGATACTCCAAACAGTGAAAAATCCAAGTATAGCCTTACAGTCGGCCCCCTGTATCCAAAGTTCCACATTCTCAGATTCAACCAAACTCACATCATGTAGAACTGTAGTATTTACTGTTGAAAAAATCCACATGGAACTGGACCTGAGCAGTTCAAATCCATGTTGTTCAAGGGTCAACTTAATTTCATATGATATCACAGTATCATAGCTGTAAACATGGCCTTCATCTCGATGTGATATAATCAAGAACACAGGCTTTGGTGCCAAACTTTCTGGGATCAGATCCCAGCCCCGCTACTCACTGGTCATGTATCATTGGGCAGTTACCTAGCATCTCTGAGCCTCGGTCTGTCACTTTAAAATCAGGAAGCTAACTGCTACCTTAGGAAGAAATGAGGTAAGGCAAGTAAAGCCGACTCTTGGGGGTCCCGGTGGGCTAGTGGCTATCTTGGAAGGGAGTGGGCAGCCTTGCTCTTTCTCCTCATTTTACAACCAGAACTGAACACCAGCCCTCGAGCAGGGCCTCTTCCCCGGGATTCCCTACCCGCTTGCAATCCAGCAACGGATGGTAGCACTTGACCCAGGTGTGTGCATGGCAGTTGGGGCTGTTAGAACTTTGGAATATCACCCCTGTTCACCACCCTCCGCCTCCTCTTCCAGGACAGGAGTCAGAACAGTCTTTTGGGGGTGTGACATGGGCTGTGGAGTCCTCTTAGTCTAGATAGTATGAGTAATAAATGGGAAGAGAGTGGTTTTTTTTTTAGGGGGGGGATTGTATGAGGAACTCCTGACGTAGGACACCTCGGAGTCATGGATGACCCAGGGCGTGCGGAAGGGAGACCCCCAGGCATCACAGAGGGTGGACAAGGAGCGGCAAGCTCTGCTCTCGAGTCAGCAGGCCTGGCCTGTGAACAGGCCCCACCTGTTATGACCAGCTCTGTGTGTCTTTGGCTAAGTTCCTGTATGGCTCTGGAACTCAGATCTTCAACTGAAAAATGAGCCCCCAAAGCCCTGGCTGTGCCCACAGGGGAAAGCGGCTGTGAGGTGCTTTCTGTGCAGTGACCGCCACGGTGTGCGTGTGGGGTGCCTGCTATTCCTTTTGGATGAGCCTCCCAGCAAGAGGTGAGGTAGGGGTTGCGTTCCTCACTCCCACCCCCATTTTTAAGCCAAAGTCCCAAAGCCACCAGCACTCAAAGTAAGGAGTGGGACTCAAACTTCCTCACTTCCGGTCCAGTGGCCTTTCCAGTGCCCTCCAGAGATTAGAGCAAGCTGGCCCGTGTGCATGAGTTCGTGATCTTTGGTGGTTGCCTGGCACATAGGCCAGAAACCCCCTCTAAGATTTCAAATGAGGAGGTCCTCTCCCAATTTGAGTATCTGGCAGCTTGGTCCGTTGAAAAAGCTCAAGCAAATCTATTTTGACATGTAAATGAGACTATTAAAATGAAAGACAACATGCAAATCTTTGATTTCCTTTGAGCCCCGAAGATTGGGCCAAAGGGACTTGAGAGTGATCCAGCAGGCTTCCCTGGGCCTAGGGATTGAAGTAGGCTGCTAGATTGTTTTGAGGTAAATTGGGAATATGCAAATTATCTTGTTCCTATACTTCTGGGGGCAAGCAGAACAAGGCTTTGCAATAACCTGTGTGACCTCCTAGGTCTGACTGGCTGCAGCTAATTAAGCAAGCAACCTGACAGGCTCCTGGGAGGGTCAGGGTCTGCAGAGCAGCCCTGGCTTCTTTGGCCCTGAGCGCTGCGCCACCCCCACCCCCTGCGTCCTGTCTTGCCCAGTTCCCTTCCTGAGAATGTGGTTTCTGTTTCTCCACAGAGGGAAGAGGCCCGACAGAAGGGACTCGCTGAGCCACCCCGGCTCCGCTCCATGTTGGCTGTGCTGTCAGGTGAGACGGTGTGAGAGGTCCGCAGTGAGGGAAAACTGGGCATGAGGCAGCAGGCCAGCAAGGGAAGCCGTTGTGTCCAGGCTGGGGAGCCCTGTGAAATGGTCATCAGCAGTTGTGGGGGCCTCCTCCTCCCAGTGCGTTACCTCGCTAGTCTGTGCCTTGGAGGTTTTGACCCCTGACCTTCATCAAGACCTGAGGCAGTGGGGGAGAGTACAGCTCAGTGGTAGAGTGCGTGTTCGGTATGCATGAGGTCCAGGGTTCAATGCCCAGTACCTCCATTAAGATAAATAAGTGAACCTAATTACCTACCCCCCCCCGCCCCCCGCAAAATGGTGAAAAAAAGACCTGAGGCATCCCTGGCCTCTTCCAGCACTAGACGTGTGACTTACTGGCATTGGACGCTGGCCAGATGTGGGGTGGCTCAGGTTGACCCCTGGCTTCTGTCACCAGAAGTTAGTCAGCCTTCCACCAGTCTCTGACCAACAGCCCCCAACCTCTCTCGGCTCACCTCCCTGATTGCAGAGGCCTCTACCCTCTGCCCAGCCTCTGAGATCCTCCCTGGCCTCTTCTCCTCTGTTTAGGCTGGCGCCATGCCCCCCCCAGCAGAGGTGACGGACCCGTCCCATGCCCCCGCTGTCCTGCGCCAGCTCAACGAGCAGCGGCTCCGTGGCCTCTTCTGTGACGTCACCCTCATAGCCGGAGACACCAAGTTCCCTGCTCACCGCAGTGTCCTGGCTGCTTCTAGTCCCTTCTTCAGAGAGGCCCTGCTGGCTTCAGCTCCTCTACCGCTCCCACCAATTACTGGGGGCTCAGCTCCCAACCCTGCCACCACCACAGCTGCCTCCTCTTCCTCCTCCTCCTCTTCTTCCTCCTCCTCCTCTTCCTCCTCTTCTTCCTCTTCTTCGTCCTCCTCATCCTCGTCCTCCTCCTCTCCCCCTCCAGCCTCGCCTCCTGCTTCATCCCCACCCCGGGTCCTAGAGCTGCCAGGGGTCCCAGCAGCTGCCTTCTCTGATGTCCTCAACTTCATCTACAGTGCCCGGCTGGCACTACCTGGCGGCGGAGGGGATGGGGCAGCTGTGGCAGAGATTGGAGCTCTGGGGCGGCGTCTGGGCATCTCCCGCCTGCAGGGCCTGGGGGAGGGAGGTGATGCCTGGATACCTCCTGCCCCAGCCCCCATGGCCACCTCACAGCCTGAAGAAGACAGCTTCGGGCCTGGGACTAGGCCAGCCAGGGAGTGGGAGGGTGACAGGGCTGAGGCTCAGGCCCCTGACTCACAGCCCCTGCTGCCCCGGCGGCCCCTCCCCTGCCCCCGCTGTGGGAAAAGCTTCATCCATCCCAAGCGGCTGCAGACCCATGAGGCACAGTGCCGTAGGGGAGCTGGCACTCGGGGGTCTGCAGGGGTGGGAACTGGGGGCTCTGGCCCCAGTGGCCCTGCAGGAGTCGATGCCTCAGCCCTGCCCCCACCGGTGGGCTTCCGAGGTGGCCCTGAGCATGTGGTGAAGGTGGTGGGTGGCCACGTACTCTATGTGTGCGCGGCCTGTGAGCGTTCCTACGTGACCTTGTCCAGCCTGAAGCGGCACAGCAATGTCCACTCGTGGCGGAGGAAGTACCCCTGCCGCTACTGTGAGAAGGTGTTCGCCCTGGCTGAGTACCGTACCAAGCACGAGGTGTGGCACACCGGGGAGCGCAGGTGAGTGGCCTTGGGGGGCCCAGGGGCAGGGGTGGGTGGGGTGGAAGGGTCACATGGGACCTTGTCCACTCACGGACTACATGGACAAGAGTGAGGGCCTAGAAAGGCATCTTGGAGATGCCCACTCACCTGCTTTCCATCACTCACCTATCTGCCTCCCTCCAGCCCTGTTTCCTTCTGCTGCTGTTTATTAGCACCCCTGGGTGCCATGTCCCAGCTTGATGCTGTGGAAAAGGCCAAGGAGGAAAGAGAAAGTTGCCTCACAGGACAGGACTTTGGGGAACACAGGCATGTCCACTAACAGTTATAATACATATTTCCACAATGTACCCCTGTTCATAAAATATTTCCCTATTTTGTCATTTGAACTTCAGAAGAAAGCTTTGTGAGTTAGGCAAGGTATGTGATCATTCCCAGTTCAGATGGAACAGCTGAGGCCGGGCAGCTGACAGCCAGTGAGGGGCACTGAACTGGGACTGGTGTCCCTTCCAAGGCTGACGGGGGAGACAAGCAGTCTGGAAGGAGCATGAGCAAATGGCTAGGGCAGTTTGAAGTCCGAGTGGAGGCAGGAGAGGATGTGGGAAGCTGAGGCCCTGGCTTCAGAACTCCTGACTCAAGTGGCTCTGTCCCTGCCCTGTTCTCTGCTGTCCTGGCCCAGGTACCAGTGCATCTTCTGCTGGGAGACCTTTGTCACTTATTATAACCTGAAGACCCACCAGCGAGCCTTCCATGGCATCAGCCCGGGCCTCCTAGCCAGTGAGAAGACGCCCAATGGAGGCTATAAGCCCAAGCTCAACACCCTCAAGCTGTACCGCCTGCTCCCCATGCGGGCAGCCAAGCGGCCCTACAAGACCTATAGCCAGGGAGCCCCCGAGGCCCCCCTTTCTCCAAGCCTCAACACCCCGGCCCCTGCAGCAATGCCGACCAGCCCACCACCCGGACCCCCACCTGCCCCAGAGCCTGGCCCCCCACCCTCTGTCATCACTTTTGCCCACCCAGCTCCCTCTGTCATTGTCCACGGGGGCAGCAGCAGCGCTGGGGCGGGGAGTGGGCCGGCCAGCACAGGGGGTGCCCAAGCCGCCTCAGTCATCACTTACACTGCTCCCCCAAGGCCCCCCAAAAAACGTGAGTACCCACCTCCTCCCCCGGAGCCTGCAGCCACACTGACCAGCCCAGCCACAGCCGGCAGCCCAGCAACGGCCGCAGGGCCCGCCACAGCTGCAGAGGAGGCCAAGGGCCGGAACCCACGGGCCGCGAGGACTCTGACTTACACGGCCAAGCCAGCTGGCGGGATTGGCGGGGGTGGGGGTCCCCCTGCAGGGCCTGGCCGGGGCCCCTCCCAGCTACAGGCTCCACCTCCACTGTGTCAGATCACTGTGCGAATCGGTGAGGAGGCCATTGTAAAGCGCCGCATCTCAGAAACTGACCTACGTCCTGGGGAGCTAAGTGGAGAGGAGATGGAGGAGAGCGAGGAGGATGATGAAGAGGAGGACGATGAGGAAGAGGAGGAGGACGAGGAGGAGGATGAGGAGGAGGAGTTGAAGGCCGGTGGGGAGGACCAGCTCTGGAGGCCCTACTACTCCTACAAGCCCAAGCGCAAGGCCGGAGCTGCAGGCCCGGGCAGCAGTGGGGGCAGCGGGATGCCCAGAGGCCGCCGGCCACCTCGCTGGAAACAGAAGCTGGAGCGAAGGAGCTGGGAGGAGACTCCGGCGGCTGAGGGCCCCGCAGGGCATGCCCGTGGCGAGCGGAGGCATCGCTGCGGGGACTGTGCCCAGACATTCGCCACCCTGAGGAAGCTGCGGAAGCACCAGGAGGCCCATAGCGGGGGCTCCCACAACTCCCGGGCTGGACGTAAGCCTTCTACCCGCTTCACCTGCCCTCACTGCGCCAAGGTGTGCAAGACGGCAGCAGCCCTGAGCCGCCACGGGCAGAGGCACGCAGCCGAGCGGCCCGGGGGCACCCCCACACCTGTCATTGCCTACTCCAAGGGCAGCGCTGGCACCAGACCCGGGGATGTCAAGGAGGAGGCCCCCCAAGAGATGCAAGTCTCTTCATCCAGCGGGGAGGCAGGTGGCGGGAGCGCTGCTGCTGAGGAAGCTTCCGAGACCGCCTCACTCCAGGACCCTGTCATCTCAGGGGGTGAGGAGCCCTCAGTGGTGGCAGGAGGGGGTGCCTATGCATACCCACCTGTGCAGGAATTTCCCCTGGCTCTGATTGGGAGCGGCCGGGAATCTGGCAGTGGCAGGGGAAAACCTGGGAGTGAGGGGCCACTAGGGGCTGGGGAGGGGGACCGGCTGGAGGGGATGGGGGCTGCCAAAGTCACCTTCTACCCTGAGCCCTACCCACTCGTCTATGGCCCCCAACTCCTTGCCGCCTACCCTTACAACTTCAGCAACTTGGCCGCTCTCCCAGTTGCTCTTAACATGGTCCTACCTGATGAGAAGGGTGGGGGGGCCCTTCCCTTCCTACCAGGGGTCTTTGGCTACGCAGTCAATCCTCAAGCAGCACCCCCTACCCCCCCAACTCCACCCCCTCCAACTCTTCCTCCACCAGTGCCCCCTAAGGGAGAAGGGGAAAGGGCAGGGGTTGAAAGAACCCAGAAGGGAGACGTGGGTTGAGCTCTGGGTCCAGATCCCCCCTTTCACCAGATGCCACCCTCCCTGAACCCCCGCCACTACCAGCTCCTTGGCCTCCTTGCCCCTTGGGAGCCCCTCCACATGCTTGTGCGGGGACTTGGGGGCCTCTGGAGCTCAGGGGTCAGGCTGCTTTGTGTGAGATTGTAGTTTTCCCATCTCCTGGGAAGGGATCTTTGGTGGTTCCCCTCTCAGTTCTCCTCCAGGGAATGGCCTCCATGACAGGCAGGGCCAGCTCCCATCCCTTCTCTAGCCCTTGGGGCAACTGAGCAATATACTTATATGAATCTCTACTCACGGCTCCCACCAGCTCTGAATGTCTAACCCGCCCCCCTGATTCGTAAACCTAGGGGGAAACCATCTCTCTCACCTAACGATCCTCCCTCATTCTGACGCTTTCTCTAAGCCCTTGCCCAGATGCTTCCTAGCACATTCCATTCTTTGTGGCCCAGGGCCTGGACCAGACCATTGTGATACCTGACAACCCCCCACCTGGGAGTGTGGCTCTGGACTCCATTCTTCCCACGGCTGGGTTTCTGTGTCCCTGTTTCCTTCACATGAAGATGCCATGCCTTCCTTGGCTTCCATGCCTTTGGATCTTCCATATTGCTCCTTATACTCCTAGACTCTGGGGATGGCCTCTCCCAATCCAGGTCAAGGAGGTGCTGGGGGCAGGGTTACCTGTCTGTTCCATGGCTGAGTGCTTTCTCAGCCCAGGGCAGCACCAATCTCAGCCCTACCTTGGCCCCCAAATCTAGTGAGCCCCAGACTCTTCCAAGGCAAAAGAGTTGAGTAGACTGCACCTCTTTTTGCCTCTACATATGGCCTCTTCTGGGCTAAACCAGATTTGGGGGCCAGGAGGGAGGAGCTCTATATGGGATGGGGAAGGGAATCTACTTTCTCCCTGTTTTTTCCCGATGGTTTCTCCCAGACTAGACCAAATAGCCAGAAAAACGATGGGGGTTGGATGGGTGGGTAAGCCCAAGATTTGCACATGACCTCCCGTCCTTACCTTCACCCCCATCTTCCCCAGGATCATTTCCCTCACCAATGACTCCAGATGGTTTTTTGGGGAACCATCCTACCCCCTTGGTGGGCTTTGGGGTATCCCCACCAACTTTCCCTGCAAAATAGCACCTTATACCCCATCTTTGACTCAGTTCCCCACACCCAAAGATCCCAGCCTAGGGATGGGGTACAGGGACCTTATCAGTCCCTAATCCCTAATTTGCACTAGTTAACCCTGGTCAGGGGTCCCTATGTTTCCTTCCAGTGGGGGAGTTGAAGAAATGTTTGCTCCTAATTCTCTTTGATAACTGGGCCTCCCCACTCTGTGACTGAATGAACATTTCCCATCCATCCACCTCTCCCCAGGAAAAAACAGCCCACATGGGGAGAGCCAGTTTAGGGGAGCAAATGTGATAAATGGGAATTAGAGGAGTGCAGTTTAAAAAGGGGAAAAGCTGTTGTCATCAAAATGGCAGCCTTTTTCCCAGCTACTGTTTTCTGGGGCCAAGATGGCTGCCCTCTCAACAGATGCTCAAAGGGCAAGATCATGGCTTTTGGAGGGAGGTGATTTTGGCGGAGGGACAGGAGCATCCTGCCTTCTCTCACCCTCCCAGCATATGGAAAGGGGAGGTTTCGACAGGCTCCCTGAATGTTAACCACGGAGGAGTGGCGCTCCTTCACTCCTCCTCTGTCTCTTTGCACTTTTCTTGGTCTTGGCCACAATCCGAGTGAAGAGTTTCCTACTGAATGTACCAAGTTCCAATTTTTAAGGGGAAGAAAAGTTTAAAACATGGGAAAATGCAAAAAAAAAAAAAATCACTAAAAAATTCCCACAAATCTTGTTTCTGGCACTTTAGAAAAACTGCGGGGAAAAAAAGTACATAATAAAGAATACATATATATATCTACACACAAATTATATATATATTTACACAGCGGAACCACAAGAGAGACTGAGGAAGGCCTTGGAGGCAGGGGGCAGGTGTGATGACAGTCCCCCTATATCCTTAACCTGCACTCCTCTGAGGCAGAAAGGCACAGGAAACAGAAGGGGTTGAGGATAGACCAGGGAATTTGAATTTCATAACAGGTCAAAATTCTGAAACCATGGACATTTTGGGAGAACTGAGATTGTAGACATTTATTTTTTTGAAAATATTATTTAGGAAAATAGTTTCCAGAATTTGGTGGTTCTGGGCAACAAAGGAGATTGTGGCGAAAAGGAGATTAAAATATATGTATCTGAGCTGGGGAACTTGAATATTGTGAATTTCAGGTGTTGGAAATTTGGGATTTGGCAATTTCATCTTTTGAAAATGATCAAGTCTTGTCAATCTGTGCCCTCTTTCCCCATGTTCCCTGGGAAGAAGGGTGACGGTGGAGTGGGAAGGCCACTGGTTCTGTGCCACAGCACGCAAGATTTAGAATTCTACAGACTCTAGCTCTATACGTAGTGAGGACCCAGATTTAGAGAAACTGACCAATATTTATCTCCGCATTTGTGTGTGTGTCCAACTCTCTAGGCCAATAAACCAACAAGACAAACAAACCGTGCTCCGCAGTGGGATGCCAGGTGCAATTATTGGTGTGGCTGGTGGGTCTGGCTGGACAGGGACACGCTAACCTTGTCCCACAGGGGTCCCTGTGAGTTGTAGCCCTATTCTCCCTCTTAGGACAACTTCCAGCAGTTGAGTAGGTGTGACAGCCTGCTGACCCTAGGTATTTCACTGTAATTGCTGCAGCCACTAGGCTCAAGCTGACTTTGCTCTGACCTCCAGGCAGAAACATTAACTCAGTCCAGTTCACACAGCCTGCTGGGCACAAGATCTTCACATCCCAGAAAGGCCCTGCCTTCAAACAGGTGCAGCCCTTTCTCTAAACTGAAAGGAAACTGAGGCACAAAATGTGTGATGGCCATAAGAGACACCAACACCCTTTCTTATTCCACTCCTAGCCTCCCAGGGGCTTCAATTCCTTGTCCCTCCTCCTCCCCTCCCATGTATTTTGTCCAGTGTTATACAAGGATGGGCAAGTAAGCTAAGTGAAGCTGATCAGGTGGGTGGGGGCTTTGAGGAACTCTGGTACAAATACCTTGACCAGAGTGGGCAGCTATTAACCAGCAGGTTGCTGCCAACAGGGGAGCAGACCTAGTGTCACTGCAGTTCATTAAATTTTTCAAGAGAAGTGAGAAATTCAAATTTCTCTGTGAAATATCCACATTTTAAAAGTAGTGAACAGTTCAAATTTTAAGTTTTGCTTGCCAAAAATATGGGCGAAACAAAACACACCAGTTTGCAACTCCTGGTATATATTGTATAATGCTTTTCTTCCCATCTTCTCATATGATCCTCAGACTAGCTTCATTTTACAGATGGGGAAACTGAGGCACAGAACAGTTTAGTAGCTTGTCCAAGTTCTGAGCAGCTTGTCCAAGTTGGAGCAATTCCAACTTGAGTGGAGGTTTTTAAAGTGCACCTATCCCCCCCATTACAAATGCACCCTTTTAGAAGTAACCCTTTTTTATCCTAAAAATAATACTTATTACAAAATACAGTAAACTACAGAAAGGTAAAAGCAAAGAAAAATGACGACTAGTCCCAACATGCAAACATAAGCACTATTACTTAGTGTATTTCCTTACAGAAAAAAAAAAAATCCCTATTTATTCAACCAATGCTAAGCACCTACTTAGGTTAGGACCTGTGCTAGGTGCTTGTACAGTGAACAAGACATATTTCCTGCCCTCTTAAGGCTTACAGTCTAGTTCTTGTTCTTTGTTCCATTTCGTTGGGAACCTAGGTGTTAATATCCAAAGGAGCTTCTTCAAGAAGCCAAAGAGTGAGTAAATGGATAGTGCATTTCAGGTGGGTTCAAAGCCTCCATCTGCCCAATTCCACTTAGCCTTCCTCCCTAGAAACGAAATGATGAGAGGACTAGATTCCTAAGTGAAAAAGTTAATGTGTAGAAAGGGACAAGGCTTAAGAGTACTGCCAAACTCTCAATTCAACTGGCCGAGGACCAGGGTCTCGGCCATCTGGTCCTCAAGGAAAGGGGTCGGGAGGGGGCAAGTTGTACGTGGCGTCCAGAAAGATGACAAGGGTCCCGACGCTCGTGAAGATGATGAAAGTCCACAGGAAGAGGCGGTCCACTACCATGGCCACAAATTGCCAGTCCTCCTTCAGCTGGGAGTAGGCAGAGGAAACTGTTCCTAAGCTCCAGACCCCCAGGGAAGGCCGTCCCCAAGGCCCTGTACCCTACCCTGGTCCTCCTACCACAGCTTTGAGACTAGGGTGGGTTGCAGAACAGTGGAGAGAGAAACCGCGCGCGAGGGTTGTGAATAAAGCACTACTCGGAAAGCATGGGGCGGGACCGAGAGAGGCACACTTCCAATCAGATATAAAACTGAGTGCTAGGGGCGGAGCCTGAGCTTGCGGGTGGAGCCAATGCCGCCCAGGCCCTGCACTGCTCCACCCTCTTTGACTTACCGCGTCGTGGTCTTCCTTTTCCTGCAGTTGTCGAGCGATGTAGCTGATCGAGGAAACGACCTCTCGTAGCTCGGGAGGCAGACCCACAGTCCGGTTTGGACCATCGATAAATCGCCGCAGGTCCGGGGCAGACAGTTCAGGCTGGAACCTGGAAGAGGCGGGACTCTTTGGCCACGCCCCGGGCGCAAAGACACCCAGCCAGCGCCGGTGCTCTCGACGCCCGCCTCAACTCCCTCCTCCAACGTCTGTCCAGTTTTCGAAACTTGACAGGGCCCTTAAGGCTCTCGCCGATGGCGGCGACCTCTCTAGCCTTCCGCAATTCCTCCTATCCCCTTACGCTTTAGTTCCCACCTCTCCGCAAACTGGGCAACAGAAGGAATACTACAACTCCCATGATGCTCAACCACGGCATCATCCGGGAGCTTACGTCGCCTGCCTCCGCACAGTCTTCAGGGAACTGTAGTTCTCCTCCCTTCTACGTGGGCGATGGGGAGTAGACACTACCTGTTGGGTTTGGGGAAGAGAAAATCATTCGGTGGCTTGCGGATGAAATATTCATCTGTTCCCCGACCCCAGCCACTTCCTGGAGACTCCCTGAGGGCTACTAGAGGCGGCTCTGGCATCTGGTCTCTCTCGGGTTTGGGCCTCTTCATACCCAGATACAGAGGAAGTTTGTGAATGAAGATCTGCAAAAGAAGAGGCGTGTTGGAGGGGGATCTCTTGCTTTCAGAGCAGAAGGGGAGCCGCCAACCACCCCCACGCCATATGCCCATTCCTGCGCATGCGTGCATCCGTCCCACAGACAAGGAAATGCTCATACAGCCCTGAGTTCTTAAGTGGGTTGGGAGGCATCCTAACTGGAAAGAAAAGTCCTGAGGGCTTCCACCCTGATATTTCCTAACCCTGAGAATGTTTCCTTGGGACCCGCAATGGGCGATATTAATGAAGAGAGTCTGAGACCTAAGCAATGATAATGATGATAAAATTAATTGTGCAACATTTCAACACCCAAGGCCTTGGCACTTTGACACTCTACCAGGAGTTGTAGTTCTCCCTCAGGTCTGTGAAAGGGAAGGTGGAAGTTGGTGGGAGGGAGGAGAGATACCTGGAAAAAAGCCAAATAGGTTGGAAGAGATCTTACCTGACGGACCCAAAGGGGCATTTGGTGGGTGTGGGGTGAGCGATGGTGCAGGTTGAGGACTACGACGCTAAGGATGACTGAGAAAGTGACGAGCACCATAGTGAACATGAGGTACTTGATAATGATGGGGACAGACAGGGAAGTCTCAGGCACTTTGTCTGCCAGCAGCAGCAGGAACACAGTAAGGGTCAGCAGGGCAAAGATCGAGAGCCCCATCTTCTCTCCTTGGGGGACAGGGGGGAAGGCAGAAGGATTAGGCTTTGCCAGAAGGCAATCTCCATGGCATAATCAGTGACTGTGTTACCAGCCCACTCAAGGACAGGCTTTTTGAAGGGCCAGTAAATGACTCCTACATTTATACCTCCAACCTGAACTTACTCCCCTAAATTCCTGACTTGTATCCTCCTGCCTACTTAACCTCTCCATTTGAGTGTCCAATAGACATCTCATACTTAACATATCCAGAACTTAATCCCTTCACCACTGCATCCTCCCATAGTTTCCCCCATTTCATAAATGAAAACTCCATCTTTCCTGTGGCTCAGACTGAAATCCTTTGAATCATTCTCAACACTCCTCTTTTTCATCCCATATCCAGTCCATCCCAAACTTTACTGGCTCTACCTTCAAAATATATCCTGAAACCGATGACTTATCACATATACCACTACCATCCTGGTACAAACCACCATTACCTCAGATCTGAGTTACTATAAAGGCCTCCTCTTTGCTTCATCCTTTGCCCCCGCTGACTTTTCTTAACAGAGCAGCCAGATTAATCCTGTTAAAATGTAAATCAGATCACAGCACTTCTAGGGGAGGGGATAGCTCAGTGGTAGAGTGCCTACCTAACATGCACAAGGTCCTGGGTTCAATCCCCAGTACCCCCACTTAAAAAATGAGTAATTATCTCCTCCCCTTAAAAAAAAAAAAAGAAAGAAAGAAAAGGCAGATCATATCACTCCTCATCTCAGAAGCTTCCAGTGGCTTCTCATCTCCTTCAGCATAAAAGCCAAAGTCCTTACTATGGTCTATAAGTCATTCCCTCTAGCTCTCTGACTTCATCTCATACTGTTTTCTCTCTTGCACATGTCATTCAGTTACATTGACTATTTCTTGAATATTCAAAGCACACTCCCACCACAGAGCCTTTGCATTCACTGTTAATTAACTCCTGGTAATTTCTTCCCCCAGATATCTGTCAAGGTCATTCTCTCACTTCCTTCCAGTCTTTTTTTCAAATATTGATCAAATATCCCCTTTTTAGTGAGGCATTTATTGACCATCTTATTTTTAAACTGCAACTCCTACCCCCATTCTTGTTTTCCCTTTTCCTTCTTCATTTTCCTCTTCTGTATACCATCTAATGGATTTATTTATTATGTTTATTGACTATCTATCTCCCCCACTAGAATGTAAACTCCTAAGAGCAGGGATTTTTGTCTCTTTAATTCACTGATGTATTCCCAGTGCTTTGCACATTACAAATGCTCAACAAATATTGTTGCATGAATGAATGGACCAACCCCTGTAGCAGGAATTATACCACAATTTGAAGCATCTAAAAATGAAACAATATATAAAAATATGTCAAGTGACTGGTTATTCCTATGGGATACAACAGGCACTGCAAACTTCATGGAAGGTATTGAAATAAATTACTTTCATGGCCTGTTCTACTTTAGTCCTATAATATTGGGTTCCAAGATTTTCCTTGCTCCAGGAGGAAGAAGTTACATGTGGAAGTGTGTTCTAGAAATGCATCACTCTGTTTCCCTAGACAGAGAAAGAACTTGATTCCAGACTGAAAGAAAGCACGTTTTGAACACCAGAGTTCAGGATATTGGTCTTTGAATCAGCCTGGTGCTAACCAGGGCTGAAATAGCAACACTGTCTCTCTCTAACTGGGTAATGTAATGACTTACACTCTCGTAGCCTCTTTATCTTCCTCTGTAAAATGGAAAGACAATTCAGTACCTACCTTACACAGTTGTTGTGACTATTAGAATTGAGTTAATATATTTAACATGTTATTTGTATTATCTTATAGCAAGTGCTCAAAATTAGCAAAGACAATACCTATACTTATACAGAACTTACCGGGTACCAGGAATAGTTCTATTAACTCAGTTAATCTTCAGAATAATCCTTTGTGGTAGGGACAATGACTGGCCTATTTCCACATCAGGAAACTAAGACACATAGAGATTAAGAAAT
This sequence comes from Camelus ferus, assembly GCF_009834535.1. Classification (NCBI taxonomy): domain Eukaryota; kingdom Metazoa; phylum Chordata; class Mammalia; order Artiodactyla; family Camelidae; genus Camelus; species Camelus ferus. The sequence goes on along the minus strand of NC_045711.1, from coordinate 11,921,074 downwards.
TTACCCAAGGTTACTCTGTTACCACGTTATGCTGTCTCCCAGAGAAATGTTGTCTATTATTTCGAAGGGAGATAGCAGGCTAAGGGAGTAGTAGGTGTCTGACAAGTTGGGGAGAGAGGATGCCAGGAATGGGGAAAAGGAAAGGAAGAGTTGTCTAAGCCTGGGACTTTGTTGATCAGAGGAGTGGAGGTTCCAAGGATGAGATCATAGGATTCTGAAGGGAAGAGTTTAGAAGTTATTGGGTGCAGAAAAGTCAGCAGCAGAGGAGGGTCAGAGCCTGAGATTGGAGGGAAAACCTGGATCCAGATGCAAAGGCTCTGCTTGAAAGGATAATCTGGGTGAGACTGCTGAAGCACAATCCATGATGGCTTGAGTTAGCAGGAAAACCTTGCCTGAAGAGGGAGAATCTGAGCTATTGGTAAGAAGGGCTGCTGGGGCCCCTTTCCCCCTTACCTGCATCTGGTGGCAGGTAGAAGACGAAGATGGCCAGGAGAGTGATGAGGATGCACGGAGCAATGACGTTGACCAGGTAGAAGAGAGGCTTCCGGCGAATGATGAGGTAGAAGGCAACCTGTTCATGCCGTCCTTCCCTCCCTCCCCTAGGATCCACTGGAGGCTGGATTAGCCGAGAAGGCTTGTGGATAATCTCCCACTGGCCATTCTCTTGGAGGGGGAGGGAAGGGAAGAAGAGCGGAAGAAGGGGACACAGATGTGGGACCTGTCTTTGTTGGTACCAGACATGGCTTTCTCTGCTACATCCTAAAGCAGAGGGGCCTGATGTAATAAGGGGCCAGCTATGGACACTGAGCTGGGCAGCCCAGCTCTAATAAACTTGAACAAGTCTCAATTTCCATATCCACAAAATATAGTCATATCTATCTTGCCGAACCCACAGGGACTCGCTGATGGAGTATATTTATCAGCCTGTTAGAAACTGGAAATCATAAAGCCAGTGGACGTGGGAGCCATGCTCACTCACCAATGAAAGTCCCTTCATGAATGTGCACTTCCTGCCGTTCCTGCCCATCGGGACCCAAGCCAGTCTGCAGGCTGACCTCTGAGCTGTCATAGCTATAGGAACTGAACACCATGGTGCAGTTCTGCCAGTCAAAGGGGAAGTAGGTGACCTGAATGGAGCGGGGAGTCACTAGAGCTGCCAGAGAACTGATCGGGGTTGAGGGAGTTGGAGAGGTCACAGGGTAGTTAGGGATCAGAGGATATGGGGCACCAGGAAGATAGGGGCCACCAGGGAAGATCATAGAGAAGTAGGGTCACAGAGGAAATGGAAGGTAATCTGGAGAGGCCATGGACAAAGTGGGGAGGGGTCACTAAGGAAGACTGGAAGTCAATGAAAATGGACAAAGAAGATGAAACAACGGAATGTAAGGGGGCAAGAGAGGTGAGGGTCCATGGGGGATAATGGAGGAGAAGATGGGGGACTATGGGGAGTCAGCGTGTCTGAGGAGAGGGAGGGTTTCTACAAGCGCCTGAGCTTCCCAGGAGGAGCCGGGAGACCTGGATACTGCAGCTGCTGCGATAGATGCCTGGGGGCTGCCAGCGCACGGAGCCGTCGGAGGACACCACGACGTTGATGTCCAGAGCAACATCAAAATTCCCGTCATTGCTGCAGAGAAAGAATCTTCTCACTTTGGATCAGGCCCCGACCCCGGTGCCCCGCCTCTTCAGAGGCCCTGCCCCACCTTCCAGACTTTGGGAACATCCTACTTGTTTAGGAGCACCACATCTGGTAGCCACACCGATTGGGCCGTGATGCGTAGTGAATCGATGCCCTCGTGCTCTGCAGGGTCCCAGCTCAGCCTGTAGTCAGTCCACTCCTAGGAAAGCAGAGGCTGAGGGGCTGTCTGGGGCTGGAGGTTAGGAGACTTGGGGTGCACAAAGGAAGCCTAGGCAGGGAGTGCAAGGGAGGGGAGCATCTTAGGCATGGGCTGTGGTTCTGGAGGCTGGGGCTCTGATTTCGGCTCCACCTGCACTCTTCGGGACCTCATCAGCTAATTTCCCCTTCTCTCGCACCGGGCCCCAATTTTGTATTCTCTGAAAATGAAAGGGTTGCACTAGCTAGCATCTAAAATGGTGATTTTCAAACTGCAGCTAGCGACGCTTTAATAGGTCAGGAGTCAAACAAGTGGCCCCAAACCAGTGTTAAAACAAACGAAAAATACAATGAAAAATGCATGGAGTGCAACTCCCATAGTAAAGATAAGTATTGTTTCCTGAAGCTTCTGTTTCAGTTATAAATGTGTTTTCTGAGATCGTGATGCAAGAAGTATTCTAACTGGGCTGGACATTTGAGGAAATTGTAAAGGTAGTGGGATGCCCTTTCCCATCCCTCTGGATCTCCTTACCAGGTCTAAGTAGACCTTTGTGCTCATCTCCTCATCCTTCTCGTTCTAGAAGAGAAAAGTTTAAAGGGCAGATATGATGTGAATGTATAGAAATAAGGGGGCTCTGTGGGTCAAGCTCTCTCTGGAACCTCCCCTCTTCTTCTGAGCCGCACCCTTTTAAGTCCAAGCCCCGCTTCTTAAAACTGCTTTAGTTTATGCCCTACCTCTATCTCGAGAACTTCCTGTGGTACCTACTGTTCGCCAGTTCATATACCTGCCCCGAATCTCCGCCCACAGTTGTTTATTAACCCCGTCCCGCACCAAGCTCCGCCCCAGGCTGTGACCCCGCCTCAAGGTCCTCCCTCCGGCTAGTCCATTGGCCCCAACTTCACTTCAAGATCCGCCCACAGGCTAGTTCATCATCTTGCCCGGCTCTACCCTGGCCCGTCCAGCAGCCACGCCCACAGCTTGTCCATTGGTCCGATTTCGACCCAATCGCTGCTAACGACCAGTCTATCTCCAGCCTGGCCTCGCCCCAGGCCCCCTCCTCAGTTGTTCCTGGGTCCCGCCCTGCCTAAAGCCACGCCCCCTAGCCGGCTAGTGAGCTAGACCTCAGCTGTCCGAGTACGCGCTCACCAGGCTGATAAGTTGCGCCAGGCTAAGACCAATGCTGACACCGACGCGGTCTCCCACCTCCCGCGCCGGCCGTACCGAACTATCGTAGCCCGAGAACAGTTTCTCGCGAAGTCGGCCCTCTGCCTCCGAGCCTTGGGCGCCTGGAGGAGGAAAGAACTAAGTGAAGCCATGGTGCGCAGCCACGATCTCTGGCCCTGTCACTGCCCCTTTGAGGCCTAGACTTACCTGGGGCGTGTGGAGCCCCCAGGGCCCCCAGCAGCAGCAGCAGCGCCCCTGGGATCATAGCCCGCCCGCGTCGCTCAGTGAGCTCGCTGGGTGAGCCGCCGGGACAGCCAGCGCAGGGGAAGTGACGAGGCGCCCAGGAATGTGCACCTGTTGTCGGGGGGCAGCCGCCAGCCCACCCGCCCCGCCCCTGGGACTTTATCCCCGCCCCGAGCAACTGCCAATGCCTGCCTCCCACAGATGACAGACAACACTTCAGTTGTATAAATCTTCTTTAATTTCAGAAAGCATGGAGTGGAGACCCTGTCCCCTGGGAGCAGAGCCAGGAGATGGGTGGAGCCTGAGCGGTGTCTGTGTGGGTGAGGGGAGCATCCATCCCGCTTGCAACAAGCCAGAAGTAGAAAGAGCCTGAGGAAAAGTGACCTGCCTGAGATCTATCCCCTCCCTTTTGGGCCTCCTCAGTCTACTCAGCTCAAATCTGGGACCTCTCAGAATCTCCTTCCTAGTTCACTGATGGGCTCCTGATCTTTTTCAGGCCTGTCCCGGCTATCTGCATTTTTTCAGAAAAATCTAGTCAGGCCCTTTTTGGGTACCTAAAGCCCAGCTGAGGTTATAAGCCTTAAGGTAAAGCAAATTCTATTCAGTTAGAAGTTCTGGGGGTGATGGTGTATGAGGTCTAGAGCCCAAGTGGCCCTCACCCTACTTGGCCTGACCTGTAGTGGAGATAGGTGGGACTTATGCTGAATTGGGGTCTCCTCATGGTGGGGGGTCAAGGTTATGTGCCATTTATATTTTTTATTCTAGACCCATTACCCTAAACACCTCAGATTTAAAGGGGACTTGGAATTCCTGCTGAGGTAGCTAAATGTTCATATCCCCCAAGCTCAGGCACAGGTCCAATCATGCCATGGTTCTGGCCCCTTCCCTATCCAAGCTTTCCTGCTATAAGCCAGGGATTCCTCCCAAAACTCCTCTGCCCTTCCTCATACTCTTTCCCTGGCAGGACCACAGCTAAGTTGCAGGAGCTAGAAACTATATGTAAAGATAAAGTTAGCATTCTGTAGGAAGAAAGAGATTTTTAGAAAATTATCTAGGAAAAACAAGATGTGGTTCTTGATTCATCCAGCACTTAATTCTTTGTGAATCACAGCTGAGTCCTTTCCAGAGCTCATCCTTAAAAGGTTAACACTAGAGAAGGTGGGAGGATGGGTCTAGAACTTACTCTAGAGCAATAATATGGCTATATAGGTCCCAGTTCCATCCTAGAGGGAAGGGCTGAGAGTTGTGGTCTATGTCCTAGAGCTGAGATCTGGAAGGAAGAATGGCTCCATATGTGTCTAGAACACCATGCTCTAGAATTGGGTGTCTCTGGGATAAGAAAGTTAAACCTGTGGTAATCTGAGACTGGTCCCAGTTCAGGCCAAGGCCAACAGCTGGACAGGGCTCAAATCCAGCCTCTCTCTACTTGGAAGCCAGGGGTCCATCTGGGTCAAGGACAGAAGCCTGATGGATCCAGAACAGAGCCTGACAGCATGTCTGTGTTCCAGCACAGAGCCTGAGTGCAGAAATGGCCCTAGCTGGGGTGCCTGGTGTTCCAGAATCTGTCTGGAACAAGGCAAAAGGTGGAGGAAGGAAAGAAGGAAACGAATCCTGAGCTCCAGTGGACCTATAAATCTATGGCTCAGTGGCAATGAAAAGAGCATAAGACTCTGGGGGCTGGCTGAGCCCGGGGTGGGGAAGATTTATGCCCTGGTTCTGTCAGCTTCAGACCCCCAGCGTCATCTCAGGAAGAGGCTTTGGTGGGGGGGGGGCATGAGTGTGCAAGGAAAGAAGTGATCAGCCAGGACTATTTTCAGACACTTCACCCCAGCTCAGACCCCTTCCTGGGCCCAAGGATCTAAGGGTCTCAGCAGCCCTGGAAGTCACAGCCAGCCCCTAGGCTCCCTCAGGCTAGAGCACCTGGTGGGACCTGGCTGCTCAGGGCATGAGTGTGGCAGCAGGGGTGAGAGCAGGGCCAGGAGTGGGGCTGGGAGACAGACTGTGGTGGTGGCGGGCTCAGTGTAAGTGCAGGGAGCCTCCAGCCAGGGGCTACATTTCAGGGGGCAGGGGGACTGGAAGGGGAGGTCTCAGGGACACTGTGGAGAGAAGGCTCCCGATACATGGCCACTGTGAAGGGGAGAGAGAGGAACAGGAAGGAGAGTTAGGCACACAGAGAGAGCTCTGAAAGGGCTCCCTTCCCCTATACCCACCCTCTGGGAACCCCAACCCACAGAAGGAGCGCTCCCCAAACCCCCAAGGCCAAAGCCTTCCTGGCTTGACTTGTCATAATAGGTATCCCCTTAAAACACCTATAGTCCCTGAGCTTGTGTCACTAAATGTCCACGACAAGGTCAATACCCTTCCATGTGGCCCACCTCTCCCTGGAGGGTCCAAACTCACCCTCCAGGAGCTTGGGCACAAAGTGGGCTGCTGCCTTGGTCTTCTTGACTCGATTTCCCTTCATGACTCGGCCCTCCTTGTCCAGGCCCAGGTACCAGGCCCGGCCAGAACGGCGCTGGCGATAGAGAGCAGAGGCATACAGGACATAGTAATTCTCAAAGACGCACTCCTTAAAGCGACACTCAGCTGTGAAATGTGGCTGAAGAGACAGAGACCCAGAAAGGCACACACAGACAGACAGAGAGATAAAAAGACACATCACTGGACAGAAGGGGACCCTGAGAAGAACAAGCCAGGATACAATCCACACAATTTAGGCTGGGAGGGCCAACCTCTGAGTCCATGCAGGAACTGGGAGAAAGGAAGGATAAGGAAGAGTCTGGTGGCCCCCTGAGGGCCGGAAACTAGACTTCGGGGGGCCCTGGGATAAGAAGACACCATCTCTCTACTTTCAACCTCCCACCATCCAGGGGACCTGGAAGGAATTCCTGCTTGGAGGAATTCCTGAATCCTTCCCCTATATCCTGAATGACTCTGGGGAAGTGAGTAATAATGAGGTCTGGAGGAGGTAGGATGAGACAAGGGGGTCTTAAAAGGCTGAAAGAGTTGGACATTCAAAGAGCCAGAGGTATTTGGAGGCGCTGTTCAAGGAGGAGGGACTGGAGGGACCCTAGAGGAGGTGTCCGAGAGTGGGCAATGAAAGCAGGACATCAGAAAGAGCTGGAGGAGAGGAAGCCCTGAGCTGCAAAACATCTGTAATCAAGAAGGCTGTCACTAGGGGAGTCCCCACACCCGAGACCACTCAGCCTCCTTGTCTCACCGAGCTGTAGAGCAGCCCCTCAGCATTCATGGCCATGTAGTGACCCAGCTTGGTACTCTGGATGGTGACCACACGGAGCCCCACGGGAATCAGGTTGAAATGGGCTGGAGGTGGAGAGAGGGGGCATCAGTACCCCAGACTTCCAACTCCCAGCTGGGCCCCCCTCCAGGTTCCAGTTCTACTTCTTCCCTTGGGAGTCAAAGAGCCAGATTGAAAACAAACGAACCCAAAGTGGGAAGAGGATGATCATCTCCTATGCCTGCTCTTCCCCTCCCCACCCAGCAGCTGGCTCCCCCTCTCACTGAAAGAGCTGGTGTCCTCTGGGGTGCCCTGGATGCTCCCGTCAGGATTTGCCTGGAGGTAGAAACCCTGGCGGCAGAACAGTTTGGTGACGATGCCTTTGAGCTGAGGCTCTGGAGAGAGAGACATTCATCTTGAAACATGACATCTCTGTTCCCAAAAACATTCGTACACTTGGCGGGATCAGAGGAGAGAAAGAAGGGAGAACCAAGGGAAGGAAGTGGGTCCCAGGGCCCCAGCTCACTGACCTTCCAAGCAAGCTCTCTCCCCCTCCTCTTGGACTCCTGAGGAAGCTGGGGTGTGGGTCCCCTTCTGCTTCCTCTAACCGCCAGCTTTCAGTTTAATTTATTGAAATTTATTTAAAGGCTTAATTCCTACTCTACAGCTCAATCAGAATGGGGGAGGGGAGAAGAGAGAAGAGCAAGGGGAGAGATACATGAAAACGCAGGACAGAGGGAGGCAGGCAGGACTGCTGAAGGGGCAGTATGTTTGCGAGTTGGGTGGCAGTAAGGTGACCACAGGGTAGGGGAGCCCCCTCAGGAGGTGGGTGGGACTGGGCCTGACGCTGACTCAGCACCTGCTCCTGCGGCTGCCGCTCTCTTGGCGCGGGCCTCTCCTTGGTCCAGCGCCGGACTGTCACTGACCCATCTGTCTGTCTATCTGTCTGTCAGTCTGCTGGCTCGCGGGGGCTCAGCCCTCCCTGAGGCTCAGCCTCTCCCCTTCAGCCAGGTAACCCGCCTGGGGTGTGGGACATTCGGTACCAAACCAAGGAAATGGGGGAGGGGGCCGGGGAGCTGGCGAGGCAAGCTGAGTCACGTGGGGGGCCGGGTCCCACTCAAAGGGTGGGCTGCGGACCGTACCACTACCAAGTGCCGGCGGCGGTGAGGAGGAGGGCGCAGGGGGTAGGGGGCTCCCCCTAGGGGAGCTGGGAGCGAGCGGGAGCGAAGCCAGAGGGACTCCCTGCCTGTCGCAACTGGACGGGGACCACAGGCTAACCCGCACAACTCTCCTCCCCCGGCTCTTGCTTCCTGCCGACTTCCCGGTACCCCCTCATAGGTGGTACGACCCCCAGTCTCAGTGAGGGTCTCCAGTCTGAGTTCGTCGCAGCAGAGGGTCCCCTGAGCCCCTGGGACCCGATTTCTGAGTCGCGTAGGGGTTTATAGGGGGTGCCCGGCTCCCGGCTTGCAGCGCAGGTCACAGGAGGAGGGCGCACAGAGGGGCGGGCTGGGGAGGTAGCTGCAAGGACACCCGGGGGAGAGCTGGGGAGATTGGCGCCGAGCCAGGCCAGCTCGGCCAGGGGGAACCGAGCCAAGGCATGGAGGAGCGGGAGAACCGGGGCGGGGGCGGGGCTGCCGGAGCCGCAGAAACCCTCGGGGTGACCCAGGCGTCCGGAACCCCCAGGCCCCTCCGCTCCGGATGGAAAGAATCGCGAGAGCCGGCACGTAGGCGGAGGACGGTGGGGGTGGGGACTCCTGCGTTGGGTTGGGGGGCGAGCGGGAGCTGCTAGGCTTTGGGGTACCAGGCTTAGCCCCCAAGCCTTCCCCTTGCCCTCGAAAGCAAGGAGACTCGGGGTTATGGGCGAAAGAGAAGGGAAACTGAGGCATAGTCTCCCTGAGACTTTGTGGTCCGGGCCCACCCCCTTTCACTTTCAGGGAGCCCCCCTCAGTTGGGCCCCACTCTTTCGAGTCCCTGGCCTCAACCTCCCAGGCAGAGAGACCCCAGGCCCGGAGACCCCGCTCCAGCCACTCACCCGGGCCGCGGTCCGGCCGCGCGGGCCGCCCCCCGCACAGTCGCACCTTGGACAGCAAGATGAGGAGCTGCTTCTGGCAAAGGGACTTGGTGCCGCGGGGACACACGCGCCGCTGCGCCGACACGGGCCGGCTGCCCCCGGGCTCGCGGACCTCCCGCTTCTGCCGGATCAGGCTACTGGCCAGCGCCGCCATGGCGCCCCGGGAGGAGACACCCCCAAACAGGCAGGCGCCCGGAGCGCGCTGGGCTCCCCCGGAGAAGCCCGCTTGCTCACCAGGACATGCTTTCGATGCTCCAGTCCCTACTCACTGCCCTACCCACAGGACCTGAGGATAAGCGCTAGATGACCCCCACCCCAGGCTCCAGCTCCCACCCTTGGGCCCCTGCTAGCTCCACTGGGTCCAACAGCCTATGTACCTCTCAACTGACCCCACCCACGACTTTTGCCCCCACTGAAAACTACCCCTTTCCCTGATCTCCAGTGTCCCTGGCCTCCACTTCCAGTATCCCAAAGCCAAGACCCTCAAATTTTCCAAAACGTGGTTCCAATATCCCCAGGCACCTTTCCACCCTATTTCAGGGCCCTGCACTCCTGCCAAATCCACTCTTGTAATCTTAAGGGTGCGGGTCCTTAGCTTTGGGGATATTGGTTCACTCCACCCCTACTGGGGCAATGCCAATGTCAGGGAAGAACCCAACCTTGATGTCTTTCCCTTTGCCACACTCTAAGTGGAGAATCCCCCACTTTTTTAAAATATTGCAATCCTCAAAATCTATGACTTGAAATACCAGACTGTCCCCATTCAGTGAGAAGAGGTTCCCAGACCCTGTCTCAGGACAATACCATTTTTTACCAAGTCACCCCCATTTCTAGTGGCACAGAATTCTAGCTGCTGAGCCCCTTTCCTCACCTTGTTACCCTCCACTCCTTTTGAAGTCACCTCCAAATCCGCCCTTCCTAGTGGTTACACCAGGTGGTTGTCTGGAGGGCCCTCTGTCACCTCGGAATAAGGAGCATAGGTTTTGGGTTTTTTTGATTTTTTGGTTTTCCTGGCTGCCCCTTAATTTCCTTGGGAACAGCTGGTGCTGTTTAGATCCCAGGCCCTCCAATCCAACCAGCCCCTCGAGAGAGGAGTGCACCCACGTTGTCACGGGTCCCCAAATGTGAACAGACCCCCTGTAAGTCAGAGCGCATTAGAGCTTTCTGCGACAGGGCTTCCTCGTCCTCCCCGGGACTGCCTATAGCACCCCCTTTTCCTTCCCCGACGCCCCTCAACCTGTCCTGTCTTGTCGATCCGGCGACGGCTGGCGCTGGCTCCGGCTCCAGGCTCCTCCCTCCCTGTACCCCGCAAGCGGAGCTTCCCCCCACGCCTAGCTAGGCGTCCCGGACCCCACGAAGGAGTGAGGGTGTCTCCGCAGAGAGCCCTGGTCCGGCGAAGTGAGCACTGGGCCTGGCGGCTGGACCAAGCGGAGCGGCTGCAGCGGCGGCAGCGGTAGAGGCTGTGGGAAGCTGAGGCGGCGGCGGTGACAGCAGCTCCCCCTCCTCCGAGAGCCGGCCCGGGGGCGGGGCAGGGGGCGGAGACGCCGGGAAAGAGGGGGATGAAGCTGGGCGGGCGGAACCCCAGGGTTCCTTGGAGGCAGGGAGTGGGGACGGTCTTAGAGGCAGACGGAGCCGAGGAAAGGCCGCATGTCTTGGGGTTCAGAGGAGGAGGGACAAGGAGGCGATTCCACTGTACACAACCCTGGATGGGAGGAGAGGTTGGGCTTAAGATAAGTAGAATGGCGGACGCCCTGGGAATGGAGAAAGGGACCCTACTGCCCGGGATGGAGGACAGAACTAGATGAGAAAAGTGGAGGGAATAACTGAAGAGATAGGGGTGGTGGTGAGATCTAGCCTGGGGTGAAATCCGGCCTCCTTAATCTCTCTGCTTTTGTGTGAGCCAAATTGGTCAATCCCTGGTCCTTTCCACGTTTTGTTAGCAATTACCTTCCCATCCCTGTTGACTCTTAAGAGAAAAAAAAAAAACCATAAGTGGGGGGAGAAGCTTGCTGGAGGTTGCACTGGAGCAGGAGGGATGCTGGCCACAGATCTGGAAAGTGGAGAGGCGGGAATGGAACGACCTGTGTCAGGGATGGGGCAGGAGGAGAATGGGAAGATGGGGAGGAACCGGTGAGGAGGCCTTCTAGAACGTAGTCTTCGGGCCCAGGGCGCTCAGCCTGTCTCCCAGGCGAGGGGAGAGCAGTCCCCTCTACATCCCACGGCCAACAAAAGCACTTTCCGAGCTAGTAGGAGCAACATCTTTAATGGGCTCCGCCTCCCACGCCAGCTAAGCCGCCCCCCTTGCGCGCAGCCTTGGCCTCCTCCACAGCGGTGCGGAGGGCCCCGGCAGGGTCCCCGCGAAGCTGGGCCAACGCCCCGAGCAGCGCAGCGGCGCCGTCTCCGGCACGGAGCTTTCGGCCACTCAGAAAATAGTGGGGCAGCGTCCCGGCCTCGAGCACCCGGCCCAGTTCATCCAGCAGCCCGAGGCAGCAGGCGCCCGCATTCTCGGGCCGCGCCAGATAGAGCGCGGGCAGCCGCTCGCAAGCCCAGTAGAGCAACGTCCGCAAGAGGTAGGGAGCCGCGGCCCGGGTCCCAGCCACCAGCGGGCGCAGCAGGGCCTGGGCCGCGGCGTGCGCTTGCAGCAGCGGTGCGGGTATGCGCGACTTGAGCGCCAGCTCCTGGCGGGCGAAGCAGAGCTGCCAGCCGGAGGCGCCCGACCGCTCTGTGCCACCGCCGGGCACCAGGTAGAAGGAGGAAGACTCCGAAACCAGCGGGCCGGCCCAAGAGTGGCTACGAGCCCCCTCGGGCCAGCCGGCCACGGACACCACGGGGATCAGGTCGAAAAGCAGAAGGCGGCGCGGGGGCCCAGGAGTAGCCAGGAGGATGGTGCTGAACCCGGCGTGGCGGGCTGCATGCACCAAGCGCGGGGCACCCGGGACCGGGAACAGGGATTCAGCGACCGCGGCCAGCGAAGCAAAGAACCAGGCAGCCACCTGGGCAGGGCACAATGTGGGCCATGCCTCCAGAGCCTCCGACGGCTTTGGCACTGGGCTGGGGCTAACGTCGGCTGCTGTGGTGACGTCACCATTCGGTTTTTTCAAGGATGAGGGAAAGCCAACATCGGTTACGTCTTCCTGAGGCAGCTCCGGCACTGAAATGTTACTAGGTGATTTTTCCAAACACACATGTGCCCCAGGCTCAGCAACGTCGCCGTGAGGCTGGTCCACAGAGCTCTGCGGGTCCTTGGAACTTCCTTCTCTTTCGGTTGGGAGGATCGAATCACGTCTCCCTGGGACTGGGGGTCCTAGGCAATCCTGCCATGCCTCCCGGACTGAGGTTCCGTGTACTTGCTCTGGGAGGCAGAGCCATGCATAACAGGATCCCACATCCAGTTGTAGCTCCTGTCCAGTGCCGTCTAGCGAAAACACGGGCACCAGGAGTGTGAAGCCGGCGTCATAGTGAGGCCCCCGGGCATAGGGACCTAGAGGTGCAGGCCCCAGATCCAGGGAGCCCTCGCGAATCCCGCCACGAAGCAGCAAGAGCTCAGCCTGGGGAGGAAAGCGAGGGTCCCGGCGGTGAACGAGACCTAAGGGACGAGAAGGGATCCTGAGGGCGTGACCCAAAACCAGGGCGGGGTGGGGCGTGGCAGAGAGCTGGGAGTTCCCGATGGCAGGGAAGGTTTACTTACCCAGCAGAGAGAAAACAAAATCCTTGGCCTGGAGGAGGTCTGGTCCCGGCTTGGGCCCGTCGCTCCAGCTCTCTTGAACACCTAGCTCCTGAATCAGCTGGGTTAGTTCTTGCAGCTGCGCCCCAGAGCAGAAGTCGATATCCGTGAGCGGCCGGGCTGGGGCTGGGGGCGGTGGGCCCCACCAGGGAGCACTTCCCCAGACCGCGGAAGCCATGTGGCTCTATAGTTTTGGGGCTAGGAAATACACGGACGGTAGGAAACCCGGATGGGTCGTTCTTTTGCTGCCGAAAAGTCTCCCGCGTTCTCTCTTCCCGAGGCCGAGGGAGTGCCCCACAGTCGGCCAATGTGTCTGCAGATCAAGGGCTCTAAATATAATCTTGAAAACGAACAAATAAATACCTCCTCCGTCCCAGTCCTTTTCTCATACGCTGGTCTCCCCCGCCCACGGACCGGTTCACCTGACTCATCAGGTAAAAAGTAGCTGTTGGGCCCCTCCTACCGAAAGCAATAGTCAGTTCCCTCCGCTGCTCCTTGTCTGCCTCCTGTTACCTCTTTTTCTGAAGAGGTTTATGGTTTGCAGCTTCCCTCTTAGGGGTAGCTGCAAGGGCTGAGAAGAAGATGGTTAGAAGGATTCAACAGGTAACTTCTTCCTGCTGCCCACAAGGCCACGCCCCTAAGTTACAACCACGCCCATTTATGGAGGAAGTCAGGGTGGTTCCGGACCCGCCCCGCCTCCAGTGAGAGTTCAATCACTCCTTTTGCTCTGCTGAGATCTCCCGGCGATCCTGGGATTTGTAGTTTATCTTTCGAGCTATCAGGGCTTTGGGGCCACGCCCCCACATCCTTTCCTGTTCCGTTGAAGTAGTGCCTGATGGAAGTTGTAGTTCCCATTGAGATAAATTATTCTGTGCCTTTCCAAGCCCAGGTCAACCCAACACAAACATTCCTTGGGGTTGGAGCAGAGGCATAATAGGATGGATCTGAATAGCAAACCATAATGGGGGACATACCTTACCGCCTAGGGAGAAATAGGGGCCTCTACATCTCATGTGTGAGTAGAGGAACCCTGGTCACTATCTAGAAGGATTCTTCCATGCAAGTATAGCTTCATTTTAGAGATGAGACTGCAGCCTAAAAAGGTTGCACATGACTTGTAAAAGGTCAGAGTTAAGCCAGAGAGGTGTTGGAAAGGGGCTCCCCAGCTGGGTGGAGAAGTATCTCCTTGGAATCAGTGGTGGTAGTATTAGACAAGAACACACAGGTGGTGGCCCAGAAATGGACATCTGACTCAGGGCAGGGACGTATTAATGATGCTCACCTCAGACACATGAGTGGTGGCAGGGAAAACACTTTGGAATATTGTGGCTCATGTGTCTATATAGAACAGTTACCAGGAATGAAAATCAAGTCCAGAGGGAATTCCCAGCTGGAAAATTATGCTGTCATGGACACAGCTTAATTCTAGGATGAAACTAGGAGACAGAATAATAGGACAGAAAGATGGGAAACCAGGGTGGGAGTGGTAAGGGGGGCAGGGAAATAGGAAACCAGAGAGAGGCTCACAGATCAGGCCAATGTATTACTGAATGAGGAATTCTTACATTCCTTTTCCCAAGGGTCTGCCTCTGGCGTGGATTAGGCCTAAGTCCATGGGCAAGATAATTAAGTGGAGACACCTGGAAAAATTAGAGGCCTAAAAAGGAGAGGATTCTCAGAATCCAGAGCTCAATTTGGGGAGCCTAAGTCTCTGGGGTTCCTAGTCACTAACAGAGAGGTCGTCTTCCTCAGTCACCAGGAGCCCCAAACACAGCCCAGAACTGGAGAGTCAAGTTTCTGTACATCTGGTTTTGATTAGAGACACCAGGTCAGGAAAACTGAGGCGTGAGCTCTTTCTCACAGTCCAGGGAAATCAGGCATTAGGTGTCCATCCCTCTACCTTACCTCCTCCCCAGAGGTTGGCTTCTGAGCCACCCTAAAAAGAAATAAGTGCTCTGGGCTCTGTGGGAGTTCTAGGACGCTGGGTATGGGTGACAGGGAGAGGAAAGTTCCTCTAAACTCTAAAGTATTATTCTCCAATAGGATTTTCTGTGATGATGGAAATGTTCTAAATGTGTACCATCCAATACAGTAGCCACCAACCACAAGTGGCTATTGAGCACTTGAGAGATAATGAAACTGAGGAATAGAACTTTTAATTTTAACTAATTTACATTCTAATAGGCATATTTGGCTAATAGCTACTGTGTTGGACAGTGCAGCTCTAGGACCCTGGGGATAATGGGTTTGGCTGTGTAGCTTCGCAGGGGAAGCAGGGGTAATTTCAGTCCTGATCAGGCCCTGTGGGGTGTGGCTGGGTAGATATCACCAAACAACTGCAGAATACTTTTCTTGCCTCTTTATTTCTCGTGCACATCTGTCCTCTCTTTTTCCAAGTTTCTCATCACACACTGATATCCCCACTCCTTGATGGTCTCAGGTGAGTTGCTGGATGCCTCTTGGTGAAGGCGCCTGGGAGACAGAGCTTCACACTTGTCCCTGCCCACTCCAAACTGTCTCTGGCGGGCGTCAAAGACCACATGCCCTACCCGGGTGCCTGACCCAGGACAGTGGGGCTTCCACTGATTGATTCTGGGAGGCACAGACATCTGGCGGTAGTTCTGACGGGCTGGAGGAACTGTGTCCACAGGGCGGTACACCCAGTCTTGGCTGCCTGCTTGCCGGGAGGACGACTGCAGCTCAATTAGTACAGGCACCTCTGAGAAGGTTTGCAGGTCATTGTAGATCACGGGTGCCTTGGGAGAGCCCGTGTTCTGACTGAGTGGGACAGAAGTCCATGGTGTGTGCTGCTCTGCTTCCTTTCGAGGAATCTCCCCAGATACAAATGCCTTTCGGGTCTGATGTGGGCCTAAGACTTGGGCAGAGTCAGTTCCTAGAGTGAGGCCTGGGTTCTTGTGGAGATCAGGATTCGGGACAAGGCATGAGGTTTTGTTGAGTCCTGATCCTTTGGTAAGGCCTTGAGTCTTGGGGAGGCCAGAGCCTTGGCTAAGGACTGGGCCCTTATGGGGGCCAGGGTCTTGATTAATTCCTGAGGACTTGTGGCAGTTAGGGTCATGGGTATGTTCTGGGCTCCTGCAAATTCCAGCATCTTGGGTAAGGCCACATTGCTTGACTTCAGTGGCTTGAGTAAGGCCCGGTTTCTTATGGAGGTCAGAATCTTGAGTAAGGCCTTGGCTCCTGTAGACTCCAGAATCTTGGGTAAGACCTGGATTCTTGTAGTCTCCTGAGTCTTGGGTAAGGCCTGAGCCCTTACAGAGGCCAGAGGTTTGGACAAGGCCTGGGCTTTTATGGAGACCAGATTCCTGGGAAAGGCCTGAGCTCTTGTTGACTCCAGAGTCTTGGGCAAGGTATAGACTCTTCTGTGACCCAGAATCTTGGGTAAAGCCTAGATTCCTGGAGACTCCCAGATCTTGGGCGTTACCCGTACTCTTGTGACATCCAGAATCTTGCGAAGGGCCTGAGCTATTATGGAGGCCAGTTTTGGGGGAGCGCTCTTGACTTTTATAGAGTGCAGTCTCCTGGTTTTGCTCTAGATTCCCATAGACTACAGAGTCTCGCAGAAAGCCTACACTCCTCTGAATGTCAGAAGCTGGGAGAAATGGTGCATTCTTGTGGAGACCAGAGGGTTGGGTGAGACATGGACTCCTAAAAATACTCGCATCTTGAGTAAAACTTAGGCTCTTCTGGGAGCCAGAATCTTGGGTAACAACTGGATTCTTGTGAAGTTCAAAGCTTTGGGAAAGACTTGAGTTCTTGAATAGAAAAGGGTCTTGGCTTATGCCTGGAAGCTTGTGGAGACCTGGATCTTGGGTAAGGCCTGGGTTCTTGTGGAGGCCTGAATTTGGGGTAAGGCCTGGGTTTCTGGAAACAATAGAGTCTTTTGAAGGGCCTGGGGTATTTTGGAGGCCAGAGTCTTGGGTGAGGCCTAGACTCTCATGAAGTTCGGGAGGTTGAGTCTGGTTGGGGGTTTGGGAAATTGTGGAGAACTGGGTAGGGATGGGCCCCTGGGAAGAGAGGACAGTTTGAGGAGACTTGGAGGTTGGTGGAAGGGTGGCAGTTTGTGTTAAGGTGGAGGGCTCCTGGTGGTTGGTGTGTTGAAGGACAAAGGATCTGGGAGAAACAAGAGGTAGAGAAAGAATGCATGGTGGAGGCACAGTGCCTGGCGAGGTCTGGGTACTGGTTGGAGAATGGAAACAAGGTTGAGAAGGTGCAGCATCCTTGGAGTAGACCAGGAATTTGGGGTAGACTGGAGCCTGGGAGTCTGTTTCTTTCTTCTCAGAACTGCAAGGGTGGAAGCTGCAGTAAGGGAAGGTCTTGGGCTGTAAGAACTCGCCGTTGGCGTCATTTGAGATCTTCCATTCCATATTCCCCAACTCCAGGTAACCCAATATGGATCCTGTGGAGAGCTTGGCACCATCCGCACTACATGGCTTTGATGTTTGCTCAGAGCTCACTGGGCCATGCCCCTCTTGGGGCCTGGAGAGGGTACCCAAGTCTTTTCTGGAATACCCAGAATTCTGAGGGGGACGCACATGGAATAAGTTGTGCTTTACCCTGCGGGCATCATAGACCACGTGGCCCCTGGAGAGGCCCTGGCTGAAGGCGGACAGGGTAGAGGGAATAGAAGTTAGGACGGGGGAAGGGGTAGTAGCCGGGACTGGAGTGGGAGTCAGGGCCATGACCAGCTCTGGGACAGGGGTTGTGGCAGAGATTGGGGCAGAGGCTGGTGTGGGGGCTGGGGCAGGAATTGCAGCAGGGGCAGAAGTTGCAGGAGGGACCAGGGTATGGTTACGGGTATAGGTTAGATGAGCATGGGTCAGGGTGCAGGCTGAGGCGGGGGCTGTTATGTGCTCAGGGTTGTGGCCCAAGGACTGGGCTGAGGCATGTGAGGGGATCTGGGTTTGGGCCTGGGCCAGGATTTGGGCTGAGGTGTGCTCAGGACCATGGACCTGGGCAGGGCTGTGCTCAGGAGTGAGGGCTGGGGAGTGAGTCTGGGCCTGGGAGGTGGTGTGTTCTGGGGGGTGGACTGAGGAGTGAGTCTGCACCTGGGGCATGGCATGCTTAGGAGGGTGGGCTGAGGAGAAGGTCTGGGTCCTGGCAGGAGTATGCCTAGCAGCGTGTACTGGGGAGCAGGTTTGAGGCTGGGGTGGGCCGTGCTCAGGGGGGTTAACTGGGGAGCGGGTCTGGGCCTGGGCGGGGGTGTGCTGAGAGGGGTGGGCTGAGGAGAAGGCCTGGGCCCTGGCAGGAGTGCGTCCAGGAGGCTGGACTGGGGAGCAGGTCTGGGCCTGGGCTGGGGCCTGGGCTGGGTCACAGGCTGGGGTCTTAGTCTTGCTCTCTTGGGGCAGGCGGAGTGGAACCATGTCCAACTTGCCCATCCTGTGGTACTTGGAAGATGTCTTTTGCCTGGAGAAAAAGGTGGCTTGGGCCTTTAAGGCTGTGACTTGAGGGGCCTCCCCAGCTCCCATTATCCCCTCCTTCCACAGTCCCCATGGAGCCTCCATGGGAGCCCCAGCGTGTCCACACTGAGGCGGCATCCAGCAGCACCTAGAAGCCTTCTCATCATTCGTGTCTGGTATCCAGGAGTCAAGGTGGTTAGGCTGCCCGAGCAGGAAGCTTGGGCGACAGTGGAAGTGGGAAGAGACTCTTGAGCACAGGTTCTTGGGATCCACAGAACAGCGCATGCACATGGGATGGCTGCCTGGAGAGCTGGATTGCTTGTCTGCAGGGAAAGGCGGGATGGGACAAGGCTTGGGTTCCTGAGGGACTAAGAATCAGGAACAGGGATAGAAGAAAGGGGACAGGCCCACATCCCTTGAGCCCACGCTGGGGTCCACTCACCTTTGGGGAAAAAATGACGGAAAAGAGTCCGCAAGGAGCTCTTCAGATGCCTCCATAGCTGAGGGAAGCAGGGAAGGGGAGAGTCCGGGAGCAGTGTGAGCCTGGAAGTCCAACCCTTGTCTGGCCACATCCCAGCAGCCCTCCCATTTCAGCCCTTTGAGATCCCAGGGTCCCCCAACCCTGCTGCCCAGATCCTGCCCTGACCAGTGTCACCACATTGATCCCCACGTTGAGCAAGATGAAGCTGCCCAGAATCAGAAGAATCGAGTCTCCTAGGTCCTGGCACTTCCTGGGGTTGGTGCCAGAGCATGCCTGGGCTCCGTAGTGGGTTCGTTCACCCATGTCCGGGGGTCCCAGGACTATCTGGGCCCCCTGGCCCCCACATACTCACTAGTAGCCAGACTCCTCTGGTGGGGGAGGGGGAGAAGGACTGGGTCATAATAGGGCAGGTGGCTGGGGTCACAATGAGGGAGGAGGTGGAAAAGGAGGGCCCAGGATGGCATTCCCTGGTAACTAGGTTCAGGTCACCTGAACCTGGACAGTCAAACAGGGTTGGGAGGCCAGCACACCTCCCCTCTAGCGGTCAGTCATTCCCTCACTACCCGCTGACTCACTCGTTCAAACACACATTCTATCTCCCTGACCACTCCTGAGACTAGGAAGACCTTGGCCTCAGCCCTAGGGAACGCCTGGCTAGAATCCTGGACCTTGGCCTTCTTCATGCCCTTCACTGGGCTTGGGCCTGGATTTGCCCAGATGTGGAACCTCCAAATCTGGAATCTGACCACAGTTTCTTGAGTGAGGCTGAGCCCTCTGAGCCCCCTGGGGGGACAGGGAGTGCTGAGACACAGAGTAGGTGCCCAGAGAACCGTAGATTTGCAGCTTCAAATCTAGTTAGTGCAGGACCATGCTGGCAAGACCACAGCCACTTAGCCAAGGGGACCCTCAGGCCAAGAAGGGAACACTGGCTTCTCATTTCAGGAAGCCAAGGAGTGGCTCTTCCAGGCCACACACCATCCATGTTTCCTGGACTCTGGTTGCTCTTTATTTCCTCTCTCCACGCCCCGCCCCACCACCCCCATTTGCTGCTCGTCAGTTAATTTTCCCAGTCCGGCTCCTATGCAGAGAAGGCCTCGAGGCTGAGGTGGAAGGCGGCAGAGAGCTGGCCCTCACTCTGCTCTCCTGCACCTGCCGCTTCAGCTCCAGACTGTCATACACCTGGTAGTTGGCATTGCCCCCTGGGGTCCGGCTGAGTGGCATGAAGGTGGGCGAGGGCGGGGGAGGCTCAGTCGCCTGGACTTCTGGCAGATGCTGGGAGGCTCGGAGGAGCAGGGCTGAGCTGGGCGCCGGGGCCCGCTGGTACGAGGCCTCACCCAACACAGTGAGGGAGGTGGAGGTGGTCAGAGGGTGCCGTGGGGGCAGCGCCTCAGCCCATTCAGCCGCCTGGCGCCGGACCTCGTGGGGATCCCGGGAGTAGTTCAGGTGACCTGTGGATGGGTGGGGGCTGCGGTTGGGCTGAACGTAAGCATGGCCAGGGAGGCTCCGCCGGTGAGACTGTGGGGAGTAATGCTCCCGGGCTTCCGGCCGGGAGCCCCGGGTCACGAGGGCGGATGGAGGCTCAGAGCCTTCCAGACCACGCCGTCGCTGATCCCAGGAGTCATACAGGAGCTGGCCCCTTGAGGCGTAAGGGCTGTGGCCCCCAGGCACCCAGGTGGGGTTAGGGGGCAGCCTTCGGGGAGGCGGTGGAGATGAGACCCACTGCTCGGTCTCCATGTTGCCCCAGATGTGGGATGATGAGCAGGGGGTCCTGTAGGACTGCAGCCTTAGCTCCGACTTGGCCTCCACACGCTTGGGCATGCGGCGCAGTTCCGGTGACAGGTAGAGAGAGGGCGGTGGCGGCAGGCTGGCTAGGATCCCACCCTGGCGACCCCACAGCCTCATGTTGGAGGGCAGGCCCATCTGCTGGTAGAGCCCTCCCCAGCCCCCTCGATGGTACTTGGGATGTGGGAAGGAAAGGTCATCCTCCTCCTCCAGGTAGGAGTCCAGGTCCTCCCTCTTATAGGAGGGCTTCGGCCGCAGCTGTGACATTTTGTGGCCGCGATGTGGCCTACAGAAGAATGAGGTGCTGTGGGGCAATCGTCTGTGGTTCTTTGGCCTCTGCTGTTGGCTGCAGGGGCGGCGGCGGCGGCTGCGGCGGCAGCGGTGGGGGTGGGGGCGGAGGCGGTGGTGGTGGCAGCGGCGGTTGTGGCGGCTGCTGCTGCTGTGGTGATTGCGGTTGCAGAGTTGATGGCAGGAGGAAGAGGAGTAGCAAGTAGGCGGGGCCATTTTCATTTCTACAGGGTCCAGGGTGCAGTGGATGTGGACGTCTTGGGCCTTGGCTGGAGGATTTTGGGGGAAACTTTCACAAGCCTGCAAGATTTCATCTGGGGGAGGGAAGAGTCGGTAAGGGCAGGGCAACTGTG
Organism: Camelus ferus; assembly: GCF_009834535.1. Classification (NCBI taxonomy): domain Eukaryota; kingdom Metazoa; phylum Chordata; class Mammalia; order Artiodactyla; family Camelidae; genus Camelus; species Camelus ferus. The sequence continues at coordinate 11,900,481 of NC_045711.1, read as the reverse complement.
GGAAGTCAGCATTGGGAACACTGGGGCCTGGGTTTCTGGGGACACTGGGGCTGTGGGAGTGGTGGGGGCTGGGTGCCCTCTACCTCTCTGCCATACTTACTTTTCTGATTAATCCAACTGAAGGTCTTGTCTAAGGCATTCTGGAGCCCATGCCATATCTGGGGGTGCAGTGGGGGGAAGTGAAGGCCAGGCTCTCCACCCTACCCACCTCCCAGCCAAGACGGTTCCTGCAGGCGGAGGTGCAGGCTGCATGCAGCTGGCTACCACCCTCAGCCCTCTGCACCCCAGGGGTGGTCCACAACCATCACTGACCACGGTTGCCACGTTGATCCCAATGTTGACAAGAATGACGAGGCCCAACAGCAGGAGTAGGAAGTCCTCGGCATTCTGGCTACTTTCTTGGTATTGATGGCAGCACCCCAGGTTGTCATACCAGAGCTGGTTTCCCATGGTGGGGGGGTCTTAGGGCCACCTGGGCCACCCGCCCCCCCACCCGGCCTGACCCACACTACACTCATGCCAGGACCTGGGGACACCTGGGGACAACCAGTGAGGGAGTGGGGTCATAATGAGGCACGCTGCAGGGAGTCACAATGCAGAAATGGCAGATCTTTCAATCAGCTGGCCCTTTATATGGCCATCTCTGCCCTTGGCTCCCACACAGTGGAGCCCAATCCCCAAATATCCTAGTGTTCAGTCCATCTGTCCCTCTGTCTCCCCGGGGGTTTGCCTAACTCCATTTGAAAACATGGTAGCTCCAGTTGTGAGACAGTCTTCACAGGGATTAAATCATGCATAAAGGATTTCGTCCAATTCATTGTTCTTTTGAGACATCACGGCAGCTTAAATAGCCTATTGGGACTCCCCACCCACATCTGCTTGGGGCCAGCAGCTAGGGTGACTAGATGGATGGATGATAGCAAGAGTCCTCTCTGGGGTCGCTCTGCTGCACAGTCCCTCCCTGTTCTGCCCATTTCCCTGTCATAATCCCATCCCATCATCCCAGATGTTGGTCACTGAGCCCACTAGCCCCTTTGCTTCAGAGCCAGACTGACTTCCACATGCCTAGGGTTGCTGCTTTTGCCAGGGACCATCCCCAACCATGGTTTCTCGCCTTCCTAACCAACAGCCCTCCCACTGAGCCACCCCTCCAAGCTAAAAAACAGCTGCCATCTGAAGAAAACCACATGTAATTGACAAAGCAGATGTAATTGTTGATATGACAAAAGGAGTCTTTGGTTGAAATCAGGTTCATCATTGGGGTCTATGAAAGGATGCCTGGGGGACCTCAAGTCATTTTGTTTGCACAATGAACAACCCAGCTGAAAGAGAGGAACAGCCAGTGGGCATTTCCCTATCAAGCCTCCAAACACATAGTAGGTGCCCAATATATATCCACTTAATGGAGTCAGCTTAAAATGATCAATTATGTTAGTTGAATGAAAATGAACAGAGAAGCAGGGTGATTCATAAAAAGCCTGTCCGCTCACATTCCAGGAACTCATCTGGTATCGAAGGTGATGAGGTCTAGCCCTTTGGCCTGGCTCCTTGTTCCCAAGTTGTGTGCATGCATGTGATGTCTAGTAGTGGGGTAGGGCCTGGGTTTCCCTGCTGTCCAGTGGATGGAATATTCTGATGCATTCACATGGGAAACTGAGGAAGGCAGAGACTCTGTTGGGCCAGGCTGACTCTGTGGCACTGGGAATCTACCTGTGGGATCAGGGGAACAGAGCATCTGAGGCCATGAGGTTGATCCTTGCTGTCCGTGTGACCATGAATAAGTCACGTGGCCTCTCTGAACCTGAGTTTTGTCATCTGTGACACAGAGGTGCTAATCAGGGGTGTGAGGTCACAGAGGGTGGTGATGTTACGATGAGGCAGCCCTTGAGTGTCCTCAGTATTTCATCCTCCGCTCTGAGCTTGCTCAAGGGTACAGGAGCTTTGGGTTCTGACCTGGGAACTGTGAGGGCCTGGGTACTCTCACTCTCAGCCGTCCCTTCCCAGAGAAACCAGGGCTTAAGAGAAAACCATGCCTAACCTGTAGCTGCAGCCTAAACCTGGGCTCTGGCAGGAGCCAGACCCCTGAGGGGCAGGGTCCATGGAGATGAGGGCCTCCCTTCTAGTGCAATACTGCCTGGGGGTCTGGAGCAGAATTTGGGGGGCCTCTCTGGGCACTAAAGAAAAGAGTAGAGGCAAGTGGGAGCTTGGAACCAAGAAGGGCCAGGGAGAGAGATGAGGACAGGGCCTGCTGAGGCCAAGAGGTTTGATGAGGGTCCTCAGGGCTCTCTAGGCCCTGTTGCCAGGGAGATCATTTCCTTAGCAACCAGGCTTCTGGGTGTTGTGTGGGCCCTGGCACCCCCCACACCACCACAAACCACCTCCTCTCTTTCTTTTATTCTTCTTCCAGTCACCTCTCTTTCATGGAACGGTATACCCAGTCCTTGTCTGTCCCCTCAGCAGCGCTGGATCCGGAGCCCAGGGGGTAACAGTGGGACAGGGCCTCCACCTCCCTGCTCAGCTCCCGCAGCCGCCGCCTCACGTCCCTGGCGTCATATGCTATGCGGCCTGAGGAGCGGCGCCGGGGGATGTCGGGGACGTTGGCCGGGCCCAGGATGGGTGGTTGGGCTGGCAAACACTGCTCCTGCTCCGCTTGGGCTCCTGCCCCTGTCCCTCCTCCAATGTTCCTGTGGCTCAGGGCCTGAGGGCTGGGGGGCGGGGGGTTCACAGGGTACACGTAGGCCTGTAGGCCCAGCTCGGACTGCATCTCTCTTTTGAGGGGTCTTTCCTCTACAGTCTGCTGGAAGCGGATGGTCTGGGTGGGTGTCTCCACGGCGTCCTGGGCCCAGGGAGTCCAGAACCTCTGGGTGGACTGAAAGCCATCCCAGTCCTCGGGGCAATCCCAGTTGTGTGAGGTTACTGTGCGCTGATGTGGGGGCCTCTCCTCCTCGTTGTCCTCGTCAGTGTCAGGGACCCAGTCTACCAGGCGGCGGGCACGGCGCGCTGCAGAGCCTCGGTGGCGATGGCGGCGAGTGGGTGGGGGGGTCACGGTCATTTTCACAGGGTCCACGGTGCATCGAAGGTGAACTGCCTGGGAGCACTGCTTCGGGGGCTGGGTCTGCTTCCCAGGTAAGCGTGACTTAGAAGCTTCTGTGGATCAGGGAGAGGTGAGAGGCTGGTGGGAGCCTGGCTCCTACAGAGTTGGAGAGGCAGGGGGCAAGGAGAGGAGCTGCATAGTGATGGTGTCTGGGAGGGGAGAGCAGGAGGGAAAGGGGCCAGCTCAGGGTCAGGGCTGAAACACCTAGTTTCTGCCCCTCCTCCTCCAACCCCCACTTACCTTTCTCACAAATAACATGGAATACCTGGTGTAAGAAGCCACGGAGTCTGCGCCAGAGCTGGGTGGGGGAGGACACAGTGACCCTGGGCCGGCCCTGGCCACCAGGCCCGCCCCCCAGCCATGCTGCCAGCACCCTCCCGCCCGGCCCCACCCTGACCAGCGTCACCATATTGATGCCAATGTTAATGCAGACGATGAGGCCCAGCAGCAACAGAATGGAGTTGCCCAGGTCCTGGCAGTTGTTGGTGTTGGGGCTGTGGTATGAGGCCCACCCGGGCCGGGGGCGCTCAGCCATGGCCATGGGGGTCCCTAGGGCCACTGGGGCCCTTAGGCCCCCAGCCCACTGTGCCCACAGAATCCACCGGCCCACATTCCTGTCCCAGAGGCTCCTAGGGGTACACGGGTCACAATGATGGGGGGCTCTCCCTCACAATGTGCCAAGAGGAGAGTCCTGGGCCCATGTCGATCCCCTGGCCTGGGCCCATGCCTTAGCAGAGACCAAACCCTTCACTTCGCATGCCTCTCCTGCAGCTTGCCTCCCGGCCCAGCCCATAGGCTCTCCGGCCTTTCCGGTGTCTGCCCCATCAACCCCTACCCAGTCCTCTCTACACCAGGTTCTGACCCCTGCACAGAGACTGATCCTGATTCCAACTCCCCAGACAAGCCTATTACGATGACAACCTCACCCCGAACCCTACTCCCCCTTTCTCTTGACATCAGAGCTGTTCACTAAAGAGGGCTGTGGGCTCAGAACCCCTCTTCCTCCCCCTCATCAGCAGAGTCACTTCCCCAGGCTCTTTTCTTTGGAGCTTCCCACCCCCACCTCCTAACACGACAGCCGGCACAACCAACAGTTAAACTTTTATATTTACAATATTCTCTTCATCTTTTGCCAGGTTTAAAAATGTGTACAGAGCCGCGAAGGGTTGGGGTGGGGACATGGGATTGTCAGGAAATTGTTCTGGGGAGAGGGGCTAGGCATTGGAGTCCGTGGCTGAATCATGGGGTCCCCCAGCCCCCCTCCCATGCCCCAATTTGGGGGGCATCTGTCTACAGGGTTCAGGGCCCAGGTCCCTAGCATTTAGAGAGCATGGCTGTTTGGGAAGGAGCTAGACCAGGCAGGGGAAGGGGTGGGAAAAGAACTAAGTTTCCACGGGTGGAGGTGGGGCAGAAGGGACAGTCAGGAGGCAAAGTTCTGGGGAGCCAAGACCAGGGATTCTGGATTTGGGTGTCAGTGGAAGACAGCACTCCACTCGCAACTCAGGTTTAGCACTAACAAACCCACGAGACACCGGCAGACGAGGATGCACTCTTTCTCTGCTGGTGTCCCTTAAAACCCTCCTTGACATTGTTCTTTTCTCCAGAGGCCCAAACCCTTTCTCTTTGGGCAGTCACCTTACACACGTCCTTTCAAATCAAATTCTTCCTGCCTGTATCTGCCCAAGCCCCGTCCCCCACTGCCCCCTCCATCTGTTCCTCAGCACAGCTGACCCCATTCTCTCCCCAACCTGTCCCGGGAAGCCCTTCTCCCCTGCTCTCCCCTCCCTCCTCCACTGCTCCTTTCCTTCATCCCTGGCTGCCCAGGGGAAAGGGGGAAGGTCAAAGGAGGGGGAGGGTAGCTGAGGGGAGAAGCTGGTTTGACACCAGGGGAAGGGAGAACAGAGGCAGAGAGGAAGGGCTGAGACATGGTGTGGGGAGAAGAGGGACACAGGTGGAACCTCTTTAACAGCCACCTCTTCCTCTCCTATATTCCACCTGCCCCCACATTTACCTACCCTGGCCCAGGACTGGGGAATCCTTGGCATATTTTGGGTCTTCTCCCCTCAAACCCACCTCCCCAGTTTGGCACAGGTGAGCAGTGGTCTGAGGACTGAGGAAAGGGCTGTCCTCAGGCCCCAGTGAGGGCTTTGGTCAAACATGCATGGCCTCTGTGGGTGGCAGGTGCCATGTCCCCCTCCCCCAAGCTGGGCATCTCTGGGGGAGGGAGGGGCAGAGCACCCCCTCAGGGTTTGTACATCCCCCTCAGCTTCTGTCATTCTGACATCTGTTCCCACCTGCTGTATGAGGAGAAATTAAGTGCTGGGCCTGAGGCCTGGGGGATGCAGGGAAGTGCTGGAGAGAAAGGGGCCGTCTGCATGGGAAAACATACATCCACATGCAAGAAATGTTTCCACTCAGGGAAGTGTGTCCTGGACCCGTGGGAAGACAAGTTCCCAGGCAGCACAGGGATGCAGGCTCTCCTCCTCCCCGCCCCCCACCCCCGGCAGGGAGTCTGTCATCTGTGGAAACCAGGCTTCACCTGAATTGTGCCACGGGGGATAAACATGCTTCGCTGGGGTGGGGGCAGGGAGGGGGACTGTGATTTACTCGCTACTTCCCAGGCACCACCCTGTGTCATCTGGTGGCCAAGGGTCACTGTTTGAGAACACAACACTTCCAGGGTCTCCAGGGGGTGGGAGGAGGGAGGAGGTGGGAGAAGGCATGAGGGAACAGGATTCTGGGGAACAAATCCCCGCAGAAATTCTTTGAGGGAGCCAACATGTGTCCAGGGCGGCAAAAAAAAACCTCACCCTGCACATGGGAAAACACACCCCCTCGTGAGAAAGCACACCTCCACGTGGGAAAGCACTTCCGCGTCTCCACACACCGAGGACCCGTGTCCCAAGGGAGGGGAAACCCCCTCCACACCGCCCCAGTTGTTCGAAGGCCCATGTCCGGAGAAAGGAATGGGCCTCTCTGCCTGGGAGAAACACGCGTCCCGGTGAGGAAATCCATGTCCACCCAACGCTCCTCGACGTGTGACGACTCCACGCGAGAAGAGCTTGTGGCCAAGTCCCCCTCCCCGCCTTCTGAGTGGGCCGGGAGGTTTGGAAAGGGGGGCCTCCCCGAGCCACCCCCTATACCCGAGTGGTGGAGTGGGGGTGGGGGAGCGTGTTGTTGTGGCTGGTTGCGGTGGGGGGAGGCGGGGGGAAGGGCCCAAAGGGATGGAGGGAGGGGGGCGGTGGGGGAGGTGGTGGCCCCAGGCCGCTGGGCAGCAGGGTCAGGGCCCCGGGGGCCAAGAGAGGCACGTCGTCCGGTGCCCGGCGCAGGGCCAGGGTGTAGTCGGGCGGGCAGGCGGGGCGCAGGGCCTCAGCAGGGTCCGCCCCGACGCCCCCGCCCCGCTTCAGCTGCAGCGACACCAGCTCCTCTTCCGGGGGCAGCTCGCGGCCGGCAGCGGGGAGCAGGGGGCCCCCGCCGGGCACGCCGGAGCCTGAGCCGCCCGGTGGGCTGAGCCGCCGGCACCGCAGCTCCTGTCGCCGGTCCCGCTTGTAGTAGAGGGCGGCAAAGGCGAGGATGTTGAGGAAGAGGAGGGAGGCGCCCACGGCCACGGTGACGCTGAGCTCCGTGGAGTAGTCCCGGGAGTCCCCGGGGAAGCGGTCGTAGGCCCGCGGGCCGGGCTCGGGCTCGGGCTCGGGCGGCAGGGTGGCGGGGGGCGGCGGGCGGCGCGTGCCCGGGGCGCCAGGGGGCGGGCGGGGCGGCCAGCGCGTGGCGTAGGGCGGCAGGCGCGTGGTGGTGGTGAAAAGCTCCGTGTGCAGGTTGTGCAGGTGGGGCACGAGCTCCAGCCAGAAGGCCACCTTGTTGGCGCGGTAGTTGTCGCGCACGCGCGGCTTCAAGCCAATGTGCAGGTACTGCTTCTCCTTGCTGTTGAACTTGCTCCACACAACCTCCTCAAAGCGGTTGGGCTTGGTGTGGATGAACTTGGTGTCTTGCGGCACCGGCTGGTTGGGGTCGCTGTGGGCACAGGAGGGCAGGAAAGGAGGAGTGAGGGCGAGGCTCCCACAAGGAAGGAGGTGGGGGGGGGGGGTTGTGGGAGCAACAGAGAGAGACTGACAGAGATGCAGAGAGCCAGGAAGACAAAATCAGAGAAAGAGAGAGAGGCAGAGATGGATCCCAACAGACAGAGAAACTGCCAGAGACAGGGACAGAGAGACCAATAAGGGATGGAGCCAGACTGCCAGGCACAGAGAGATGAGGACAGAGCCACAGAGAGGGCAAAAACAGACAGACTGCCAGTGAGAGAGGCAGAATCTGAGACTGAATGAGATACAGACATATGGAAACAGAGAGACAAAGGCATATGAGAGAGCTGGGGAAAACCAGCGAGCAAAGAGTAACCAGATCAAAGAGAGCAGAGGTATCAATGGATTTCAAGAGAGAGAGGTAGAGACAGCACTAAAAAGACAGACAGACACAAACCCTTACACATACTCAGAGACACAGACGGGAGCAAAGAGCTGAGCTCTGGGAGGAGAGAGAGATGGGTGGGCGAAGGATGGAAGGAGAGACAGACACGGAGCCAAAGCCACCAAGTGACACCCCTCTCCCTGAAAGGACAGGGACTTCTCTGTCTTAACTCTTCTGAATCTCCAACGTGCACAGAGGAGCTTTCCAGCAGGTGCCTGAGTCAAGAAGGCAAGAGTGCCTTGATGGAGGAATGATGGCCATGTGAAGGAGAGGGAGAGAAGGGGCTGCAGATGGAGGGTGTATGTGTCCTGGCCTGCAGGGGTGCCCCACCCAGCCCCAGCCCCTCTGGCCCTCACCCAGTCTTGGCAAAGTTGGTCCAGTAGGTCATGACCACGGCGCTGAGCATGACGTCATTCTTGGAGAAGTTGCAGGGGAAAAGGTCGGTGGCACCCACCATAGGCACACCAAAGACGTAAGGTAGCTCGTCCCCATGTGCCGCGTCTGCCCACTCAGGCCGGCCCTCAGCCTGGCAGTGGTGGTAGAAGGTGTAAAAGTAGACAGGGGACTGGTAGTCGGCGTGCAGCTTGGCGGTGGCCACAGCTGGTGCCACCCACTGGTGGTCGGTAAAGAGCGCCAGCAGGGTCTTACGCCGCATCTCGCCATTGTCCCGGTCGGCCCAGTCCGTGTACATAAACTTGATGGTTTCCCGAAGCACATCCTTGCCCTCCGGGTAGCCGTACAAGTTGTCCACAAAGTTGGAGACTGTGAAGTCAAAGGCGCTGGCGGACACGCCGTCCTCGCTCTCTGCCGAGTCCTCCACAAACTTGAGGCCCTCTCCTTGGTTGACACCGATGAGCATGTCATAGTTGAGGAATTCTCCCTGCTGCATGAGGATCTCAGGGTCATCGGGGACGACATCACCGTCCACCACGGGCCCAAAGGCGATGTGGTAGCTGGGGAGAAGGGGTCAAGGTCTCATCATCTGCTCACTGGCCCCCTCTCAGCCCACAGCCTGCTGGGCCCTCTGCTCGGAAGACCCCTCCCCCCTAGTTAAAACCTCCTGAGTCCTTCAGGGGGCTTGGCCTCTCAGGAAGTCTTCCCTGAAGCACTTCATGACACCTTGGGCACACTGGCTTTGTTTAGGCACCCTGCTTAGAGAAGGCCTCTAGGAAAAGGCAGGGCCACTGAAGGGGCCCAAAGCGCACCTCTCCTTGCCAAATGGAATGCCCGTGGCCTGCAGGCACCTCTCACCATCAACCTCCTTGGAACCAGGAGAGTGGAGACCTGGACTGGGCCCTCTCCCACCCCCATACCGGGCAGGCTGCACATCCTGGTCCACCAGCTCCCGAGAAGGCTTCCGGCGCAGACACTCCACAGCCTCGGCACTGTCCTCCCGGTCACAGCCCACCTTGGCCGCCAGCAGCCGCGTGTACTTGAGCGGCTGGTAGTTGACGGACCAGCTAGAAATGGCAGTGCCACTCTGAGCAATGGCCTTCTGGAACAGCCCTGGTGAGACAAGCAGGCTTTAGGCTGGGCTGTATCAACCCAAGGGAAGAGAAGGGGGACCTGGTGGGGTCAGGGGTGTGGGAAAGGGGACAGGAGGGGCAGGCTGAGGAGGTGACTGGTACCTTCCGAATGGTGGGAGAGGATCAGAAGGTTGACACAGGAGGCCCCTGCTCCGGATCCAAAGATGGTGATGCGCTCGGGGTCACCCCCAAAGTGGGCGATGTTCTCACTGAGCCAGCGCAGGGCCTGGATCTGGTCCAGGAGCCCATAGTTGCCTTTTGCAGCCTGGTCCCCGGTACTGAGAAAACCTGGGGGTAAAGGAAGAAAAGGGGCTCCCTGGGGGTGTCACAGCGCCCTTGCCCTCTTTCTGGACATCTGGATCCAGCCCAGAAGCCATTCTGCTTCTGCTGGGTTTAGAGGAACCCCACCCATCAGGCCCCCACTTCCCAGACTCCGGCCCCTCGAGTTGGCTGCCCACCCTCACCAAGCACCCCAAGCCGGTAGTTGAGCGTGGCTACAATGACGTTGCCGTAAGCGGCCAGGACCGAGCCATCGAACATGTTCCCAGTGCCTTCCATGTAGGAGCCACCATGCAGAAACAGCATCACTGGCTTCTTCCCGGAGTCCCGGATATCTGCGTGGGGTGGGGGAGGGGGGAGGGTACAAAGACACAGTCAGACCAGAAGCAGCACAACCCAGCTCCCAGGCCTGCTGAGGTCCAGCCTGGAGCTCACGGGACATGTCACTCCCGACCCTGGGGGGCAAGACCGGATTCCCCTCCCTCCCTCCGCAGTTAGCCCTGGCAGAAGGTCCCTCCCCATCTCCTGCCGGTCTGCCCCACAGCATTTCTCCAAATGCTGGGCAGACCTTCCAAGAAGCCTAACAGAGGCAGGGGTGGGGGGTGGCCCTCCTCAGGGCATCTGCTGGATCCAGGGCACCCCCTCCCCACACACACACAGCAAATCTCCTTCCTGCTCCTAGGAAAAGCGAGCTCCCAAGGCTGGCACTAGAGCTAGAGATGCTGGGAGGGTCCCGGCGTTTCCTCAGACTCAGGCCTTGGGCCTCAGCTCCACGTGGTAGCCTGGTCTGTGGGTGAGGGGGTGCCAGGCCCTAGGGTCCCTGGGGGCTTGGTCTCCTCCCCGCCCTAATTCCTTTCTAGGTCACCTCCCCAGTTACCACGGCAACCCCCAGCCTAATTACTGTGGCAGGAGGAGGCAGGGTGGGAAAGAGCCTGCTTAATGAAGCTGGGGTGTAGCTCTCTAATCTTGGACCCCCCAAAACTGGCCTGGGCCCTGGGCTCCGGACCCCTCTCTTGCCATGTCCTGAAAGGGCCCCATGACCATTGCCATATGTAGGAGGCCCCTGAGGCACTCCAGACCAGACTTGGGGGTAACTAACTCCAGAAGAGGCTGGGAGTCTGAGAGGGCTTGGCTGAGTCCCCAGCCCAGCAGCTCCTCCATGATTTGGTCAGAGTGCCAGGGCTGGGGTCACCCTGGCCTACAGGCCCTCCTCTTTCTTGATACCCGCAATCTCTGACTAACCTGGGCACTAGGCAAACAGAAGCCAGGCCTGGGCCTCCACTGCAGGTCCCCAGTGCCTTTGCCCGCCACCCTCATCCCACTGGGAGCTTCCCTCCTGCCAGAAGGTCAACCAACAAGTCACTAAGACATCCCCCCCGCATACAGCTTCCTCCCTTCGGTCTGTTAGGACCTCCTTTGCCACCTCCTTCCACCTGACTTTGCCCAGGAGCTCCTAGGTGGGCATTGCCCTCTCGGTCCTCCCCAACTCCTGTTCTTCCCTTTGTTCCTGAACTTCCAGTGGTCTTCCAGCAGTTCAGGCTGGAGTCTCCTTCCCTCTGAGGTCCTGTCCTAAATGTCCTCAATTCTCCACCCACCTCCCCACCCAGCACCTCCACTCCCAGCGTTGGGGGAGGGGGAGTTGGAAAGGGAAGGAGCAGGAAGGGGGGCTGGGGCAACAAGAATTCAAAACCAACAACAAAAAACAAGATCAAGAAAGAAGAAAGAAAGAAAAAACAACAACCAAAAAGCAAGAAGCTCTCGGGGCAGATTCAACAAGAAAAGAAAAAAAAAAAAAAAACCAAAAAGATCCATTTTTGGAAAAAAAGAAAAAAAGAAGTTCTTTGCATTTTTTTCAAAATTTTGTGGTGAAACTTCAAGATATTGGGCCCTGTTTTCAAAAATTTCCAAATTCTTTAATTTGCTTCAAATGTGCGTTTTCTGCATCTGACAGGCTTTTGGAAATTGTAGCAGGTTTCTGATGTTTTCAACTGTGTCATCAATTTGCCAATTAACTTTTTTTTTTCAAATGTTGTTTGGCTCCAAATTAAAATTGTTTTTTTCAAATATTACATTTCCCAAGTTTCAAAACAGTCCAAATTTCTGTCCAGTTCTAAACATTTTATCCAATTCTTTGGTGTTTTGTTTTTGTTTCTGTTTTTCTGACATTCCAATTTCTTTTTTCACTTTAATTTCGCCATATTTAGCTTTGCTTGCCAGTTTTCTAGTGGGTCCAACATTGTTCAAATTTCTTTTGAAGTTTTCATAATTCTTTTTTCCAATTATTACAAATTTTTCTTTTCTTTTCTTTTTCGTTTTTAGTTGGGGAAACGACTGAGGGGCCTTGAGGGCTGTGGGGGCATTTAGTTAGGGGCAGGGCCGTGAACGTCCTCTTATCAGCAACCACATGCAGCAGCGGGATTTTTAAATCTACCTGTGTCTGGCGGATTGAGCGTCGCCTCGTCACGTTTTTTTGTGAGCGGACCTAAGACCGGGAACACAAAACAGAGAAAAAAGGACAATTTTGTGGGGAAAGATGGGGGTCGGGGGAGGTGGTGGATGGGGAGGGGAGGAGAGAAAGCAGAAAAGGGGAGGGTGAGGGGCAGAAAAAATAAGCCAAAAAAAGCAAAATTTGTTTGCAAGAAAAAGAAACCAAGAAAAGAGAAAAACGTTTCTACAACCCAATTTTGTTCCCCTCCCCGGAAAAAGTCATGCCCCAAAGAAAAGGCTGGTTTTGGGGGGGTGGGGTGCCTGAGCGGGCTGAGGCCTGTCTTAAGACATATTGACTTGGCTGGAAAGGATTTGGCTTGTCGAAGTGTTTGCTAATTGCTGGAAATGAAACGGTGTTAGAGGTGGGGTGGGAGGGGAGGGGAAGCCCACCCGAAGCGGGAGCCCAAGGCCAGCTGTGCCACCCCGGGGCCACCACTCACACGGACCCTCTTCAGGGCCAGCCAAGCACCTGCCTGCTCCCCTAGGCTGCAGAGAGTAGGATGGGGTTGGGGGCAGCAGATCCCAGCAGTTCATAAACCCTGGAAGCCCTCAGCTCCCCTCTGGAGGGGTGTGGGGAGGTCAGCTAGGGCTGCCTGCCCACCTCCCCAGCCTCTCACCAGCCAGCATTTCTCTTCCACCCGCACTCACAAGCCTGACTTCTCTCCCCATGTCCCCAATGTGGGGCAAAGCAGGGAAGGGGTCATCAGGTCTTGCCCTCCACTCCACCTTTTCCCTCTGCAACCCCCCAACCTCATCCCTTACCCAAGCCTGCTCTCCTTCCCCCAGCAATGGTAAACTCCCCACCAGGGGCATTAGCCTCCCACCAACCCCTGGTCTAATGCCAAAAAGCCTCCCTCCCCAATTGAAGGTTCAGCCCACAAATAGGGACTAGGAAACAGTGCCCTGAGCCAGCTCGACACATAAGGTGTCAGGAGGTGCTGGGAGGCACAAAGTGTGCCCACTGTCAAGGAAAGGCCCCAGACTGGGCTCAGAGTTCAGCTCCAGGCTTCTTTCAGATGGGGGGGATTGGCCAAGGGAGAGCTGGAACCCAGAGGCGTGAGGTGTTCCCCCAGGCTGATGGATTTCTGCTCAAGGGCAAGGGGACCAGCATGGGGAGGGGGAGAGGGTCAGCAAGGCCAAGGCCAGACTCTTGAAGGCATCTCCCAATTGGTGATGATGGCCCCATGGGGACCCATTAGGATAAGAGCCTGTTCTTTTCTGATGGGATGGGGATGGGGATGGGGAGGAAGTCAGTAGGGCATGTGTGCGCGGGAGAGTATTAAGTTAGCGGGTGTGTGCACGCGCCCACTTCTGAGTCAACCTCTTCCTCCCAGAGCCAAGCCGGTGTGAAGATTCAGTGAGATCACCTGAATGTGTCAGGCCCCAAGCAGGTCTGCAATAAGCGGTGGTTAAAAATACAGAAGGTGTGGGCATGGGTGGGATGGGGGCAGGGTGGCCAATTTGTGCGGAGGTGTTGGGGTGGACAGTCCACTGGTGGGAAATGCCGGGTGGATGTTTTGCATGAGGCATGATGAGACAAGAGCCCCCTGAAGGGGGCATGGTCGGGCGGTGAGGGGATAGCCTTCTACACAAAGGTGTGGGTGGAGAGTCCACGAGTGGAGAGTGTCGAGATGGGTGGTCTGTTGGAAGCCCTGGGGTGAATGATTCACAGGTAGGAGGGCAATGGGGGAGGTGGCCCGTGAGAGGGCGGGGGAATGTGGAGTGGATGGTTCTTATGCAGAGGGCAGTGGGGTATTGGGGAGAATCCGTGGAGTGTATTGGGGTAAATGTTCTATTAGCACGCTTGGAATCTGAACAGGATTGGACTAGACACTTCCGTGCATTGTGTGTATAGGTTGCTAGGAGGCATGGCTTACATGGGGGAGGTGGAGGTAACCCTGTTAGGGTGCATGAGTTAGGTGTTCTGTGACTGGCATGTTCTCTGGGCACAGGGAGCAAAGTGTTGGAGTACTTGATCTGTGAGCAGGGTGTAGGATTGCTAAGTGTGTTGTCACAGCCTGAGGTAGGAGACTGATGATCTGTAGGCAGGAGTTGGGGTAAGCAATGTTTGCGATGTGTTGAGACCATTGGGGACAGTGGTGTGAGTGGCCTGCTGGGGCACAGGGTCCAGGTGCAGGGTTACTGGGGGAAAAGTCTACATATGGAGGATACTGGGGGTTACCCAGGGATACTGGGCAGCACGGGACTGTGTGGGTGACAGGGTATGAAATTCCAGAGAATTGCTGGGGAGCGTGCTGTGTGAAGGCTGGGAATTTTGATATGTGACATGCTAGAGCCTAAGGTCAGTGTGCCGGTTGGTTTGGTACGTGACCTGAGTGTTGAGTACTTGAGCTTCCTGGTTTGTATTAGGACTTGAGTACATGATGTGGGAGTGTTAGGTGTCTAGGGTGTCCCCAGGGGGGTTCTTGGGTACCAAGCCTATGTGTAAAGTCGTTGGAAAATGTTCTGAGGTGGATGTTAGGGTGGATGGTCTCTGGAGGTGTCGGGGTGTATAGGAGTCACGACATGCGGTATCAGAAGGATAACGTGGGGGCTGTGTGCATGGAAGGTCTGTTTGGGTGGCTGGAGGCCTGCTGATTACCCTCTGTTGTGGACTGCTGGAAGGTACTCTGGAATGTGCTGGAAGGTGCTGGAATGACACTGATTAATCTTGGTGCTGAAGGCTGTCCAGGGGAGTGTGCTGGAGACTATGAGCTGTGCTGTGGCGAACTGGACAGTTCACTGAAACAGCTGGCTCAGAGCCCCAGGGAAGGTGTTCTGTCGGGGATGGGTGGGCTGTGCTGGGAGCGGAGGGACCCTTGGCAAGGAGCTTCCCTGATCCTTTGGGAGTGTATGGGAATCAGGAGACAGAGCATCCTGGGGAAGAGACATTCAGCTCAGGTGAGGGGCTCTGCATGTGACAGATGGACGTCTGCCCATGCTGGCCCGGGGAAAAGGGGAAGTCTTTGCTGTCCTTGAGGTATAGGTGCAGCTAAAATGGGTACTGCTGGGGACAAGCCCAGGCCTGGGGGCAGGAGATGGGGCAGAGCCAGAGTGGCTGTCTAGGCAGCTGATGATTGCCCCCACCGCTGGATCACACTCAGTGTTCCCTCTGTGTGTGCCTCTGTGGGGAGGGGGTGAGTGGGCCAAGCCTAGTGCCTGCCTCCTTCGCCATCAGCTCTCTGTGGGCACAAAGAGATCCGGGGTGGCTGTGGGATTCATTCCTGGGACTGCCTGGCAGGGACCCATTCCACCCGGGGAGGGCACGCAGAGCCTGAAGGGACACATTGCCCCTCACGACCCCCACGAATGCCCAGCTCCCGGCCCCAGGCCCTGACGGCGGCGTCTGAGGGTCTGCATGCGCGTCTGTGGGCTGTGTCCACCGGGGGCCCGGCCCGGTGCCCGCGCCCTTACCGTCCTCGGTGGGCACGTAGAGGTTGAGGTACAGGCAGTCCTCGCTCTGGTTCTGCACGTAGGTGGCGGCCGCCTCCAGGTTGTCGGTGAACCACACGGGCAGCATGATGGCGGGCAGCGCCCCGTGCAGGTTCTGCGGGCAGGCGGGCGGCAGGGTGGTGGCGTTGCGCACGCCGGGCCACGAGGCGGGGGCCTCGGGCGGCTGGAAGCGGCGGGCGCCCAGGGGGGGCGTGGCGTAGGGCACGCCCAGGAACTGCACGACTGGGCCCAGGATCTCGTTGTTGAGCTCGCGCCGCACACCGCGCACTCGCCCGTAGGCCGTGTTCACCACCGGGAAGCGCTCCTCCCCGAGGCTGCCGAGGCCCAGGCCTGGGCCGCCCCGGGCGCCGCCGCCGGGACCCCCTCCCCCACGTTGAGCCCCCGCCAGCCCCACCAGACACAGCGCCAGGAGCCACATGCTGATCGGGGGACCCCCCCCTCCCTCCCCGGGACCCCCCCCCTCGGAGAGAGAGAGAAGGGGGGGAGAGGGAGGGAGGCCCCCCTCGCCCCAGGAGGGAGGAGGGGGCGGGGGAAAGGAGGGAGGAGGGGGGTGGGGAGGGACCTGGGCTAGACTGGACCGAGAAGGGGTCTGTTCCTCTCCATGGAGGGGGCGAGGGGTGGGGAAGGGGAAGGAAGAGGGAGAAGGTGAAGGCAGGCCCGATCTGTGGGGAGGAGGGACAGACAGACAGAAAAATACAGAGGAGAGGTGCAAGAGGGGAAGGGAAATCGGATGGAGAAGACAGACAGGAATGGGGAAACAGAAGAGATAAGTGGTTAGTGACTTGGAATTCAGACCAAGCTGCCCACTTCGTCCATCCTCAGTCCCCTTAGCACCTCCTCCCACTCCAACCACCGCTCCCCTCCTCAGCAGGGACCCAGATAGAAAAGTCTGAGGCTGGGATGAGGTCAAGATGTCTTAAATGTCTAGGACACAGCCAGAGAGGAAGGAGAGTCAGCTCCCCAAACCTAGCACGCCCCCTTCCAGCTGTCTGTCCCTCCCAGGCAGGCTCTCCTCAGGGACTCAGGAGTCCCAGTTCCCACCTCCCTGGGAGGGATGAGATAGAAAAGGAAGAGAAAATAAAAATACCAAGTCATTAATTAGCAGGAAGTGGAGGGTTTGTTTATACGTGTTAATTACTCCTGAGCTGTAATTTCATGGCACTGAACCCCCATCTCAGGCCAGACTTGGTCCTTTCTTGGGACCACACAAGCTCAGCACCTTCCCCTCTCTTCAATGTCTCATTCTCTAAGGATTTGTGCAGTAGGGGAGACCCCTGTACACCAGGCCCTCTCCATTTCTTCCCTCAAAAGTTAAGGTGCCCTGAGGCAGGGGCCAGATAGGGAGGGGATGCTGGAGGGGCAAATCCAGGGACAGATGCGTGATCCTGCAGCCGGTTGCTGGGCGACAGGATGCTGCCCCGCAATGTTACCTGGGCAACGGGCTGCAGCTTTAACCCTGGAGGGGGGGTCTGGGAGGAAGAGGGGAAGGGGCTGGGTTGGTTATGGGGTCCATTCAGGGCATGAGGGGGAGAGCAGAGGAGTGAATCAGAATGCTAGAGTTTCCCCCAGCCTTAGTATAGGGGAAGTATATATGTTGAGGGGAGAAGGAGACCGGGGGCATAGAGAACCCTAAAAGATCCGCCTCTCGCCCCTTGTTGGCCAATCAGAACCTAGCCCTAGTGACCAGGCCTCTAGCTGAGGAGAAGGGGTGCTGAGGTCGGTTTGGGGGGCATCAGATGCACCCACCACCGGCTCCCCTCCCACAGTCTTGAACAGCCTTGAACCCAAGACACCTCTTCTTCCTTGCATAGCATTTTGACCCATGTCCTGGGGACAAACCTTGGCTTCTTCTCATCCCATCCTAGCTATTCACCTCCCGTTCCCCTTGCCAGCCCCCCACAGTTGCTACCTTGATGCCTGGGTGCTCAGGGCAGCAGAGGCAGTACAAGGGAAGAGATCGGACTGAAGGGGCAGACACCCAGGTCATCTTAGCAAGCCCCTCCTGTCCCACTCGCCCCCCCCCCCAAAGCCGCCAGAGCTGTTTGCTGACGCGGGGTTTTCAGAGCCAGGCGCCAGCCCGCGGGTGGCTCTCTGCAGGTGTCAATTTATTCCAGAGATGAGGACACAGGAATCCTTACCACACACACCCAGTCATGCCCTCCCTTTCTTCGAGTCCTCTTAAGCTCCTGTTCTCCCATCACCTGGAGGGAGCTTGGGGCTGGCTCCCTCAGAATCTCCTCTGCCTATGTCAGGCTGGGCTCTGCTTCCATGGCCTTGCCGCCCCCTCCCCCTCCCACTAACAAGGTCTGCCTCTGTCACCCCCTCTTTCCTTAAGGTACTTTGGGCCCCTGGCCTCCTCCCTGCCAGCTTCTCTCCCTTCTTCCCTCCCACTGGAGCCCTCCCCCCATCTCTTTCCTCTCCATAGCGCTCCCTCAGAGCATCTTTCCACAGCCTCTTCCAGCTTGCTCCAGCTCTTGCCTTCAGTCTCTCGACCCTCAGTCGTTTTTCATCTTTTTCTTCAACACCTCCCTCTTTGGTGTTTCTCATCTTTCTCTCTCCTTCAAATCCCTTCCCCAAATTTCTCCCTCAAGCCCCTTCTATTTCTGTCTCTCTTTCCCTATATCTGTCTCCCCCATTTTCTCTCCCCTGCTCTCCCCATCTCTGTCTGCCACATCTTGCTACTCCCTCTCTTCTCCCTACCCCTCTGCCTGGCTCTCTCCATTACTGCCCAGGCCTGATTCCCCCAGCCGGGTAGAGCTGAGGGACGGGGGCTCAGGCCGCAGGCCCCCCCTTCTTCCTGCAGTGGGGAAAATGGCTTGGCCGGGAAGGGGAGAAGGAGGGGGAGGGGGAGATGGGAACACACGGGGTCTGTGGGCCCATTCAAAGGATCATTCATGGGCTGGAGAGAGGCAGAGACAAAGAGACCAAGACGCAGAGACACGGCGAGAGCATCCCTAGGCGGAGACACGCAGACAGAGCAGGCTGGGGGAAACCAGGAGCAGGGAGAGAGATGGGGAGAGGGAGACCCCAGTGGACCGCCACGCAGCCCCCTCCACCCAGCCCGGCTTAGCTCCTACCTGGCTCAGCCCTGGGGCCGTGGTGCCTCCATCCAGGGCTCCGAGTAGGGGGCGGACGGGCTTCGGGAGGGGGGCGGCGGCCTCTGAGCCCCCGCGGCCCCGCAGGCCCAGCCCCCGCCCGCAGCGCCTCACCCGGCGGGGGAGGGGGATCGCCCCAGCCCCGGGGGGCGGGGCCGGGATCCAGTCGATCCCCGGGGAAAGGAGAGGTAGGGAATGGGGTCTGGAGGAGCCCAAGAACAGGGAACCCCGCAGTGGGGACGGCAGAGGGAGGAGGGGGAAATGGGACAGGACTGGATTGGGGATCCACTGGCTCCGTGGGCCGGCTTCGAGGGACCAGAAGGCAGTACAGGCGGAGGATCCTAAGGGATCGGGTGCGGGAGGAGGAGTTCACGGCAATCCCCAGGGGCCCGGAGCCCGGGAGCGCAGGATCCGCGGTGCAGGGGCAGGGATCCAGCCGGAATCCTCAGGGAGGGGGAGGGATCTAGTCGATCCCGAGGGCGGGTGGGAGGGGGAGGTCCAGGGAGTCAGAGGAGGGCGGGAGCCGAGTCTGGAGCCACGGGGCGGGGGTCGGCACGGCTCCTAGGAGGGAAAGCGGGGGTAATGGAGAGGCTTCAGGGAACGCTCAGCAGCCGGGAGGCCCGGACTCCTGGCCCCGCGCGCCAGGGCCCGCCCGCCCCGCGTCCATCCCAGCCCGAGAGTGATGATCCGCCGGCGGAGCAGCCGCAGCAGCCCCGCGCGTCACCGCGCGGCCGCCTCCCCCGCCCCCTGCCGAGAGAGCGGCGCACACCCCTCGCTCGCACCCGCCTGCTTGCCCGCCCTCCAGAGTGTGGGGGGATTGGATAAGGTGGAAGGGGGCGGGAGTGGACAGACCGACGGATGGACGAAGCAGGCCGGGGCAGGGTGGAGACATCCCCCCTGATCTCCCACCCTCGGGGCTAGCGCGGTTGGTCGGGGAGAGGAGGTGGGGGTGAACTATAGGAGGCGGGGCATCACATGAAAAAGGCGGAGCCCTCGGTCCCGGAGGAGGGACCATCCTGTGATGGGTGGGGTTTAATGATGGTGGGTGGGGCTTCACTGACCGTGGGGCCGCCTCTTTTCGGGAGGGGGTCTGGTTTAAAGCTGAAAAGGAGGAGTTTGTGGGGAAAGGGGTGGAACTTTGCGTGGGGACTGGGATCTTTGGGAATTGGCCGGAGGGTTGAGGGGGTTGTTAGAAAAAGCGATCAACTTAGAAAGTGGGCCAATCCGTGACGCAAATCCTCTAGTCCCGCCCCCCCAACTCCGCCCCCACTACTGCTTCTCTTCTCCGCTCCTAATTGGTTCTAGTTTCTCCGCCCGCCAGACGTCTTCGCCACTCAACAGAGGTTTTACAAAGGCTCAAGTACCCGGGTGAGGACCCGGACGCTGAAATGAACATGGCCTGGATTGGGCACCTGTGGACCGTATTTGCATGGGATATAGGGATTGGCTGGCCTCTTGGGTGGCCTGGGCGGTGTTCGTCCTGCGCGTGACCATCCACAGCCATGGCGGGACCGGGGGCTGCTTTTCGCCGCTTGGGCGCCTTGTCCGGAGCCGGGGCCTTAGGCTTGTCCTCCTACGGGGCGCACGGTTAGGGGCCTGGGGACGGAGCTGGGATTGTGTTGGGTTGGGGGCGACCTTTGGGGTCTGATGCAGAGACGGAATCTATGGAAAGTGTCGGTCCTCGCGTTGACCAGACAGCCCACGGATCCCTAAACCTTTTTATGTCCCGCAGCCGGGTCCGTTTGGTTCCCAGAACGACCTGGTGCGTGTTTCCACCAATCAGAAGCCCCTTGGGGGCGCCTTTTCTCGCCTCTGTCCCCCTGGGTCCCCCTGGGATTGGGGCCGTCGAGGCCGGTGCTAGGACCGTAACCTTTGCTTTTGTCCTTTCCACAGGAGCCCAGTTTCCGGATGCCTACGGGAAGGAGGTGAAGTAACTGCGCTGGGGCTCCTCGACTTCCGGGCCTATGAGGGCACGAAGTCAGGGATCCCTGAGGGAAGGAGGGGAGGGGTGGAGGGCAGGTCTTTGGTACGTCAAGGGCTGGAAGTCTGAGGCCTGGGTACCTGAGGGAGCGGCAAGCTGGGACTTGAGAGGTAGGGTTGGAGGACGGACTCTTCTTGTCCGATGTGTACCCTCGGGATCCTGCGTTGCTTAGGAAGTCCCCCCATTTCTCTTTTTCTTACAGCTCTTTGACAAGACCAACAAACACCACTTCTTACACAGCCTGGCCGTGTTAGGGGTGCCCCTGTGCAGAAAGCCCCTCTGGGTAATCTCCCCCTCCCCCACCCCTAACCCTGACCAAGCCCTACTCACGCCCTCTACCTGCCCTGTTCTTACTAGCCTGCATTCTGTCTTGTTATCTCCTTCAGGCCGGGTTACTGCTAGCTTCTGGAACTACCTTATTCTGCACCAGCTTCTACTACCAGGCTCTGAGTGGAGACCCCAGCTTCCAGACTTTGGCCCCTGTGGGAGGGAGCCTGTTACTCTTGGGGTGGCTTGCCTTGGCTCTTTGAGCTTCCTTGTGTTTAATTGCTGGATACTTTATTTAGGATCAGATGAGGGAAGGGATTAAAAGGGAAAGGCAAATAAAGAACTTTAGAGTCTTTTTTTATCTAACCTCTTGAAGGAGAAAGGGTAGGAATTGTCAGACTTTGAGCTCCTTCCCTTTCCTAAGACTGAGTCAGGAAGATTTGGTTCTGGGTGGGAGTCTGTTCACTTCAACTTAACCTGTTATGAGGTTCTTAAACAGATGGGCATTAGGGTCGTAAAGAATGCTTGAAATAATGCAGATTCTTACTGAGGCCCTCTCCGGGGCCTGGGAATCTATATTTTAATAAGTTCATTCTGTGCTTCTGATGCTCACTAGCATTAATACTAGATTACTGTAGGGTAGAGGTTTTCAGCCCTGTCATTTCACATATTTATTGAGCACCTACTTACTCTAGAAGTCAGGGGTAAGGCAAGGCAGGACAGGAGGAGTGTCATTAGTTACAGAATACTTTGGGGTTCACAGCAGGGACAGAACATCATGCATTGGGGTCAGAAAATACTTCACAGTGTTTGAGATGATCCTTAAAAAGAGCTCTGTTGTGTGACTGACACATAGTGAAGAAAGAGACAGTAGTGGGAGGGGAGAGGTTTGCAGCTACATGAGCCCATCAGTCCACATGAGTTTCTGAGTTAGACAGAAAAGGAGTGAGAAACGGTAGCAAGACAGGCTGGAGTAGCACCCACAGCAGAGAACCGGACGGTCCTTAGGGGGCAATATTTATTAAGCCAGTGCTCATCAAATGTTGGTCATGTATCAGACAGACAGATATTACAAGGGAAATAAACTGTGAGCAAGACAGACACCATCCTTTCCCTTGTGGAATTTCCCATCTTGTAGTGGAAACAGACAACTAAACACAAATATACCACTGTGAGTTGTGCTATGTGCTTGAAGGGAAAGGAAAGGGAGGCTGGAAAAATGGAGCAGCAGAGAGTGTGCCTCATTAGATGGGAAGGCCTCACAGAGGAGGTCCTATTGAAGCCAGAACTAACCATGGGCAGAGTGGAAGGGACGTGTATTCTAGGCGGAAAGAATACCTGGTAAAACAGGCCGAAATGGGGCAGTTTGAAATCCTTGAGGCAGGAGAGAATTGGGTGAGTTGGAGAGAGAGAGCAAAAGCCATGTGGCTGACATGTAGTGATGAGGGGGGTCCCTGATGGCCAGGGTCAGCCTTGCAGGCAGTGATGGACTTTATTTGCAGTGCAGTAGTAAGTCACTGAAAGGTTTAAAGAGACAGTGCTAGGATCTGATTTATATGTTTAAAAAATCTGGAGAACCAATTAGGACAGCAAGGATGGCAACAGGGAGACCAGTCAGGAGGCCACTGAACAGGTCCAGGCGTGAGATGATGATGTGGCTTAGCTGAGGGTGAAAGAGGTAGTGAAAAAAGGTCCAATTCAGAATATATTTTGAAGACTGTGCTGTTAGGACTTGCTGATGGATTAGCTATAACAGGTGGATGAAAGGGCGATTCCTGGTTTACACAGCTGGTCGGCTGGAGGTGCTGTAACACTGAAGGCAGGGGCAGATCAGGTCAGTTTTGGACATGTTGCTTCTGACCTGAGAGACATCCCAGCGGAGGCACTAAGCAGGTAGTTGGGGGAGCTCAGGGAGATATCTGAGCTTGGGAGAGAGGTCTGGCCTCAAGTTTACTCTGCAACCCACTCTTGGGAGAGAGATCTGGCCTCAAGTTTACTCTTCCATCCCATCTCTTCCCCCTAAATGCCTTGGAAGGATCCCATGAATCACTAGGACTTCCTGGTTGCCAGACCCAGTGGATGACTTTCAGTCTCATCCTCCTCAGCCTCTGCAGCATTTGACACAGTTGGCCACACTGTCCTCAAACATCCTGTTCCTTCCCTGACACCAGTCTGCTGGTCTTCCCTGTCTCTGGCTGCTTTGCCAGCTTCTCGTCTACCCAGTTTAAATCAATGGTTTCCAAATTTTAATGGAAAAAAAAAAAAAACTATGTGTACATGTTTTGTTTCACCTTTTAAAATTTCTATTTTTGTGGATGTTTTATAAACATGTGGATAGCTGTATAGCATGCTGGGGCTGCATATTTAATTTTTCTGAAGGTATGCATTCAAAAGAAACCATTTTTCTGAGTGAGGGGATTTGTAGGTAAGCTAATTTGGCCCCAAAATCTTAATGCCAATCTGCATTCTTTTTAATCCAGAATGTATCTCCCATCCTAGTCCCTACTGAGCTCCAGATCCCTGTAGCAGCACAGTGTAGCAGCATTCAGTGGAGACCTGCAGGAGTTTGGTAGTGAGGAGGGAGAGGGGTGTGTTCCAGAACAAAGTGAGAGCTTTGGAAGCAAGAGAGAGCCCAGTGCATTTGAGGCCTGAAAGAATTCCTGGTGGCTGGCTTGAAGATCGTGAGAGGGTCAGTAGAGAAAGATGAGGACAGAAGGGGCCAAAGGGTGAAGTGCCTTGTGCCAAGAGGTTGGACTCTCTTCTGAGGGCAATGGGGAGCCACTGAAGCATTTATATCCAGGGAGGAGGCATGACTTGAGGTGTATTAGTAGAGGATCACAGTAGTTTTTAGTTTTAAAGATAAGTAAAGTAAGGCCTCAGAGGGGACCTCCAGAGCAGCCCAGAGAGCTAGTGACAGAGCCACCATGACCCCCAGGCTTGTACCTCCCAGTCCAGTGCTGCAGAATGTCCATCCTTCATCTCAGGCAGTGTCTGGGGCGCAGGGAACCTCCAGGTGGAGGAGACCATGACACCTGGAACCACCGTCCATGTAAAGTATCCCTAATACCTTTGCTTTGGTCCTG
Organism: Camelus ferus; assembly: GCF_009834535.1. NCBI lineage: Eukaryota > Metazoa > Chordata > Mammalia > Artiodactyla > Camelidae > Camelus > Camelus ferus. The sequence continues at coordinate 11,876,752 of NC_045711.1, read as the reverse complement.
CCAGTGGGCTGGACTCTTAAGGAACCAAGATAAATAAGGCCCACTTGATAATTGGTCCTATTATTACTCTGCACTGTGTTCAGTCTTCTCAGCAGTTGTGCAAGTTAGTGGCAAGTGAAGCTAAGAGAGGTGAACTTGTTCTGTATCATACAGCTAGGGCCTGAGGAAGCTGTGATTCAAACCCTCTTCTGTCCAGATCCCAAAGCTAAATTCTTTCCTTTTTGTACAAACCAGGAAACTCAGATTTCAGCAGTGAAGACAGGCCCTTTAAAATACAATTTGATACAATGTGTTTACTGTTACAAGTAGATACTGAAGTGGGCTTGTTTTGCCTTTGGAGACTGCTTAAGACTTTGGTCCATTTGCTGGGTTTTCAGCATGCATAGTTCACCAGGAAAAAGGGACAAGATCATAATGGTGACTCGTCAAGAGGGAGAACAGGAGTGCCTGGAGCTCAGGATGTAGTGGGCAGGCAGGAAATGACCAAACAATAAGAGTGAAGGGTCTCCTGGGCCAAGCTTGAGTCAACTTTGACTTCCCTTTTCCTCACAGCCTATATCCAAGCCATCATCAAGTCCTATTGGCTCAAATACCTAACTGCAAACTGACCATTTCTCACCACCTCCATTGCTAGTACGCTAGCACCTGGTCCACACCACCATCATATATCATCTAGCTTTTTGCAAGAACTTCCTTTTGCCCTTGCCTACATACAGCCTACTCAACAAAACAGCCAGAGAGAGAGAGAGAGAGAGAGAGAGAGAGAGAGAGAGAGAGAGAGAGAGAGAGAGAGAGAGAGAGAGAGAGGGAGAGAGAGAGAGAGAGAGAGAGAGAGAGAGAGAGAGAGAGAGAGAGAGAGAGAGAGAGAGCCTTCTAACACAGTCATCCTCAGCCTTAACTGCAATTTAAAATATGCTGGGGAATTCTCAAAAAGTTCCTGTGTCTGCACCTCACCCCAGATATTCTAACTTAATTGATGTGAAGTGTAGCTCAGGCAGAGGTATTTTTAAAGCACCCCAGATGATTCTAACTTGTGGCCACAATTGAGGACCACTGTTTCAGTATGTAAATCTCATACGTCTCTGGCCAAACCCTCCAACACTTCCCATTTCACTCAGAATCTAAGACAATGATCTACAGGACCGTATGTGATCTGGCCTCCAGTGACTTCTCTTCAGTCCCCCTTGTTCATTCCACTCCAACTTCATTGGCCTTTTGGTTCATCGAACAAACAAGGCACACTTCTACCTCAGGGCCTTTGCCCTTGTTCCCACTGCCTGAAACACCTAGAAGCCTGCATGGCTTAATCCTTAACCCCCTTTAGGTCTTTTGCTCAACCATGGGCTTCTTGGTGATGCCTTCCTCGTCCACCCTCTTCAAAACTGCAACTCCTGCCCACCATTCTCTATCCTTCTTATCCTGTTCTATTTTTCTTTATAGTACTTGTCACTGTCTGACTTCTGGTGTATTTTTTGTATATTGTCTGTCTCTTCTCCACTAATCGGGAGTTTTTGTTAATTTCTTAAAAAACAGCTATATACACCTATTACCTTAAATGCTGTCTGACTAAATCTCTGTTGAATAATTGAACTTCTGTGTATTTGTCTGTTTTGGTAGTGGCTGGCTCATGGTTTGAGCCAGGTAGAATCAGAGGCACTAAGCGATACCAGGGGAGAGGTGAGACACTTGGGTTTGAAGCAGATGATGACTGAAGCTGTGGGACCAGCCCAGAGGAATATGGACATCAGGACAAAGGAGCCGCCAAATGTGCTTCTCTCCAAGTTCATCTTGATGTGTGAGATCTCCATTTGCCTGGTTACTAGACAGGCACCTGGGGTCATCCTGGACTCCTCATCTCCACATCTCACCTCCTAAACAAGTTCTATATTATTGTCTCAATATCTCCAAAGTCTGCCACTTCCTTCCATCCACCCTTTCACAGATATCCTCTCCCCTAGACTACTGCCAACAACTCAGCCTGGGTGCCTCTGTTGTTCTCTGCCAAGCGGTTTAAATGGTTTTCCTAAAACATTTGACCTCCCTGTCTGAAAATCTTTCACTGGGCTCCCTTCTGCCCTTGAGCCCAAATCCCAGCTTCCACAAGGCCCTCTGTGCACGCGGACTGGACTCCCTCTCTAAACTCATCTTTTGTCACTCAGCCCCTAAGGCTCAGGACTTCCTCACACCTGCGGGCCTCGGCTCAGAACCCAGACAAAGCGAGTGAAACGACTCTTCTTGGAAGCCTTTCCTGCTGACCGCGCTGCCTCTTCTAGCCCCCCTGAGCCTCACCTCCCGCACACTCATTATTGACACTGGCAGCCTGTCCCCTGTGTGGCTCGGGGCGCTTGTAGGAAGTACTGTAATTGCAAGATGTCTGTGTGGGTCATTGCGTCAGGGAGAGGAGACTGGCGAGGTAGCCCCAGGGAGGCAGAAAGGGAGCCAGGAGCCAGTCCTAGAAGCCAGTGGGTGAGTGTGCAGGGTGTTCCGCTGCGTCAGCGAGGCCCGAACCGCCCTCGGGAGGAGGAGCCTGGGGTCCAGCGCCGCGCAAGCGGCCCTGGTTCCCACCCAGGGGCACTGAGCGCTCTGCGCCCTCAGACCTGGCGGGGGTCGCAGGGCTTGGTCTCACCTGGCTGCCCTCCCCAGGCGAGCTTCCTCTCGGCTTCTGCATCCGAGCGGAAGGGGTGGACACGCCAGCTAAGCCGAAGAGTCGGTGGCCTGGGGTCCGAGGCCCCACAGGAGAACCGGCATTCTTTCTGCGCAAGCTCGACACTTAGGCCGGGAGGGGCGGGGCCTGGACGGGTCGGGGGCGGAGTCAGCCCCTGGGCCCGCCTCCACTAGCTCCCGTGAGCAGCCAAGTGCTGGGCACCCGGGCTATTCTAGGGTCTTCAGGTGAGCTGGGGGCACAGAGGGGTTCGGAGACCTCCCTCGAGGTCGGGCCGTCGGTCTGACCGCGGGTCCATCTGTCCTGCCGTCTGCCAACAGCCACATCCGCGGAAAATGGGAGAACAAAGGGAGGGGGCGGTTCTGGGGCCCCTGAGGGAATCCAGGGTCCCAGGGCCCCCGCCCTGCCACCTGACACTTTCGGTTTCTCCCCGAGTCAGACGCGCCGCCCTAGAGACCCTGGGCTGGCGCTGGGCGCAGCTGCCTCTCCGCGTTTGCCTGTCCGTCTTTGTGTCTGTCTCTGTGTCTGTCTGGCTGTCTCCGAGCTTGCCTCCACTTCTAGAACTAAGCCTCTGGGACACCGACATCCCACGAACCCTCGCCCTTTTCCCATGGCAGGTAAGTGGGTCCAAGCCCGAGGGTCTCCGTTATCCCCCCACAGACTTGGGAGCCCGGTGTCGGACGCATCCTCCGGGAATGTGCTCGGACTGGCTGTGTGGGGCCCCTCCCTTCCTCCCAGGAAGCCACCGCCCTGCTCCCCCGCCCCATCTTTCTCAGTCTCTTCCCACCACATTTCCCCCTCAGCCTCGCGGCCCGTGGGCTAAGGGGTAAAGAGACGAGGTCGGGGGCTCCTTCTAACCTACTCCTGTCCCCCTACAGGCTACTTGCCCCCAAAAGGCTACGCCCCTTCGCCCCCACCTCCCTATCCTGTGACCGCTGGGTACCCGGAGCCGGCGCTGCATCCTGGGCCCGGGCTGGGGCAGGCGCCAGTGCCCGCCCACGTGCCAGCCCCTGCGCCTGGCTTCGCTGTCTTCCCCTCACCCGCCCCTGGGGCCCCGGGGCCGGCTACCCCCTTCTTGCCACTGCCAGGAGTGCCTTTTGGCCTCGAATTCCTGGTGCAGGTGAGTGGGAGGGAGGGAAAGGAGTGATGGGGAGGGGACCCAGGCATCCAGGCCGGCCAGCTGACATCTGCACGGGTCCCTACTCTCTTTCCAGATTGATCAGATCTTGATTCACCAGAAGGCTGAGCGGGTGGAAAGTGAGTGGAAGGAGGAGTAGACTGGGCCTCGTGTTGGGGGCAGATATTGGGCTCTTGCGCAGGCGCTGGTGCCCAAGCCTCAGCGTGTCACCCTTTGGCAGCGCTCCTGGGCCGGGAGACTTGTAACCGGTACGAACTGCGCTCAGGGGCTGGACAGCCTCTGGGTCAGGCGGCAGAGGAAAGCAACTGCTGCGCTCGTCTGTGCTGTGGAGCCCGCCGGCCCCTGCGTGTCCGCCTGGTGGACCCCGGGGACCGAGAGGTGCTGCGCCTGATCCGCCCCCTCCACTGTGGCTGCAGCTGCTGTCCGTGTGGCCTCCAGGAGGTGGGCGGGGAGGGATGGGACCAGGGAGAAACTTAGGTAGGGGGCAGGACCTGGGATGAGACACGGGATGAGGCATGCCTCTGGTGGGAGGTAGTGGGCTGGTGGGATGGGAAGAATAGTAAGAAGAGTGACATGTGGTTGAATGAAGGGGATGGAAGGTCTTGTGAGGGGGTCAGGTGATAGAACTAGACTGGTGAGAGTTTGGGCCAGGTGCCCCAGCTGGGCAGTAATCTTGTCTGCCTCCCACTGCAGATGGAAGTACAGGCTCCACCTGGCACCACCATTGGCCACGTTCTACAGACCTGGCACCCCTTCATCCCCAAGTTCTCCATCCAGGATGCTGATCGCCAGACTGTCCTGCGAGTGGTGGGGCCCTGCTGGACCTGTGGCTGTGGCACAGATACCAACTTTGAGGTATCAGGACAAATGGGAGATTCCTGGGACCTTTGTAAAACCAAGATGATCCAAGAGGCAGGATGGCCAACAAGATGGTCAAGATTTCATCAATCCAAATCCACTGTGATGCCTACCACATTTCCAATTTTCCTCTATTCAGAAATATGATGGCCCACGGTCTTACAAAAATTTAGCAAAGAGGGCTGCATCTTAAGAGCCAATGCTGATTGTTAATCTGAAGTGCTGTGTTGAAGGAGAAAGGTATCTAAGGCGGGGCTAGATTTAGGGTGAAGGATGATAATTGAGTGTTCCATGGGCTGGGCCCATGTGGCTTCAGTGCATGATTCTGTGAGCCCAGGCCCTGGAGTAAGCACTAATTTAACTTGTTAACATCCTGTGGCTTGCCCTGCCAGCCTAGAAGTCCAAATGATCACCCCACCTGCCAGCCTGGAATCCAGGCGAAATCTTCCTTACCATGCATTCCAGTCACCAACCTGGAGCCTGGAGAACCCAGGTGGTGACCATTTCAGGGTACGGCCTGGGAAACACCTTCCTTTCTAGAAGACAAAGGCACTTGAGTACTTTGAGGGATAATTACCTGTGTAGATAAGGGAGAGACAACTGGTAGAATCCAGCAGACTCTCCAAGGTTTCTGATGAGGTGCCCTACCTAAGGTTACTTTTAAAAACTGAGTTATCTTGGTAGCTGGGGGGAAAGTTCTGTGATGGGAACTGGTTGGGAAAGAGATACAGGGGCGACCTCTGGATGGGAATATGTAGATTGCACAGTTATCAGGCCAGTCTCCCTTTTACATAATTATGAATGGTCCACATTTGGGGCTGTAGTCTTGGGATGGCAGGGCTGGCTGGGAAAGGCCCTGCCCAGCCTGGGCCTGGTCTGCAGGAAGTGCTCCAGAGCTGTAGGACTGTTGGGGAAGGGGATGGGAAGGACATCGCTCTAGCTCTAGCCACTGGGTAATGAGCATAGGAGAAAGACCTGAGAGTCACCCTGAATTACCACCCACATTGGTGGGGCCTATTGCTGCTGGTCCCAGAGAGGCCACTTTCTGCTGCCCCTTCCCCCAACTAGATGGCTTGGATCTACCCTAAAGGAGGCTTGCATGCAGTGCTGGACAGGGCCCTCCCTATCTTGCAGATGAGAGGACAGGGACCCCTTTGGGCAGACTCAGCCTTCCAGCAGCCTGGCCGGCTGGTAGGTGAAGCCAGGCATTTAGGAGCTTCCCTTGTGCACTTGGCTAGGCTCCTCTGTGCAGGGCCCAAACTGTACCAACTGTGGGCAGCCAGGACTTCAGTAACCAAAACAAACCTAGCAGCTGGCCATCCACTAAGGAGACTGGACTGTACCATGCTTCCATTTCTCCCACCACTGATGTTTACTCGTCACGTGTGGCCTTTCAGGACCAACAGATTAGAGCCTGCATCCTGATTTTTGCTCTGTGCTCACAGTGTGACCTCAGGCCCCTCAGTTTCCCCAGATGTCGGATGGAAACCCAAGGCTTTGGGGGGGTTCGCTAAGTGCAGAGCCCTCACAGTTCGTCCACCGTGACTGTGGGAGTGAGACCAGAGGCAGGTGAGATCAGGCACATCCTTCCTAGTTGGGTCCTTCCTCCCTCCCTCCCTCCCTCTCTCCTGACAGGTGAAGACTCCCGATGAATCCCGCAGTGTGGGCCGCATCAGCAAGCAGTGGGGGGGGCTGCTTCAAGAAGCCCTCACGGATGCAGATGACTTTGGCCTGCAGTTCCCGCTGGACCTGGACGTGAGGGTGAAGGCTGTGCTGCTGGGAGCCACGTTCCTCATTGTGAGTCGGTTGCCCCCACCTCTCCTTCCTGCTGCCCCTCTGCTCTCACTCGGAGGCTTGTGCGCTTCTTGGCCTCTTACTGGGAGAGGGTTAGAGACAGACTTTACGGGGCATTGCGGTTCCAGACCTGGGTTGTAATAGTTGAGCCAGGCTGGCTCAGCCACATCCCTTGCTCATAGTGCCCTCCCCTCAGGACTACATGTTCTTCGAGAAGCGAGGAGGCGATGGGCCCTCTGCCGTCACCAGTTAGAGGCCACCTCAGGGTGAGGAGACCATCAAATCAACCAGAATTCAAGATGGTCGCCTGCCCCGACCCCTCCTCGGAGGCAGTCCCTTTCCTCCATGTACGCTTCAGGGAAGAGACAGGGGTGCCCGAGAGGCTGGGGGCGTGGTGGCCCATTCCTCCCCTAGTCCCCTGGCCTCCTTCACTTGTGGCCCCTATAGAAGCGTATGTATGCGAGCCCTTCCCTGCTGCCTCCCACCAGCGTCCAGCCGTCCCTCAGCACACAGGCATGTCGGCTTCTGAACTTTCCCTACCCACTGCCTCCCACTTCCTTCCCGAGCCTCTGCTCCAGGCAAGGCCTCTGGAATGCAGGGCTCTGGGGCTCTATGACAGGGCTGGGGTGGGGAAGGTTAAGCAGCACCAAATACGGCAGCCATGCCCCCTTCCCCGCATCAGCTTGGCAATTAGTTCGGCCCCAGACCATGGCACTCTGAGGGGATCCCTACCTCCCCACCAACAGTCGTAGGGCCTAGGGCCCAGGGCCAACTTCCTCCCACAGCTGGTGCTTGCTGCAACTTCCTGTGCCTTACTGAACCACCCCTCCCTTCCCCTGCCCTAGGAAGGAGGCTGCATCTTTGTATGTTATATTCATATAAACTTTGTAACTTTTTGGACATTGGAAGATGTATGTGATGGGAGAGGGTAGAAGAAATAGTCTGTGTGGGAAGAAAGAAAGGGAAATATGACAGCTGGGCTGGGAGGGAGCTGGCCCATCTCATAGTCCAAGCTGCCAGGACCACGTGTCCTTGAGTCTAAGAGAGCAACCTTCATCATCCATGATGGCCCCAAACCAAGCTAAGGTAGTTGAGGCCACATGCCCCAAGTCATCCTGTTCCCATCATCCAAGATGGCTGCTCCCACAGAGCCCAGGGTGGCAGCTAATGGCAGTTCAGGATGGCTGTTCCCATGGCCCGATGTGGCCACTTGCTCATTCTCTGTAGCAATAGCAGCTTCCTGTGGGTATGAAGGGTAGCAGCTCTGTTCCTCCAAGCCCTCCTCTCAGTTGGGAATGTGGTGGGCAGAGTGGACCGCATCCTTCTATGACCTGGCCAAGGGGGCTTGTGCCCTCAGAGACCGAGGGGCAGGGTGAGGAGACGCTCACCAGTGCCCGATCCTGGGCGCTTCCTGCATCTGCCATCAGCAGGCTCTCCCCAGGTGGGAAAATACCGTCAGGGCCTTGTGCCGGTTCTGCTTGGTCCCACGTGGCCAGGCCCTCAGTCCATCTGGTGTCCATGCCCAAGGGAGCAGAGCTCAGGGCCGGGCCAGGACATAGCGACTGGCAGCTGAGAGGTCCCACTGGTAACGCTCCAGGATGCGTCGGCACTCGGCTCTGGACCAGCTGCTGAGGTAGAAGAGCTGGTCCACCTGTGGAGGTGGGAGGAAGGGCAGCCGACTGCCAGCCGGCTGGGGCGCGAGAGGCAGGAGCCCGAGAGAAGGGTCTGACTTTACCTTCAGATTCCGGATGGCAGAAACCACGTCTCCCCTAGTGGCTCTTAGAGCCAGCTGGCACTCCTGGTGGGTGACTCCGTGCACACTCAGCTCCACCTGCAGGGACAAAGCCTCACTTAGGCCCCTCCTCCCACCTCCATCCTGTAGCCCCTTCTGGACACCAGGACACTCCAGGGAGACCTCACCTCCATAATCCTCCTCTGCAACTCGGGGTCAGGCAAGGGTCCCCCAGAAGGGATGGTGGCTTTGCTGGCCCCAGGCACTCCTATAGCGTGACTGTGGGGGGGTTCTCTTCTGGACCAGGGAGGCTGCTCCCTGGAAGGCTGGCTGGGCTGAGAAGAGCTGGCAGCAACAGGAGGGCGGGATGACAGGCCCGGGGGTCCCTGGTGCGCAGTTCTGGCATGTCGAAGTTCGGGGGGGCTCGACCCACCTCCTGTGGGGCGGGGGCCCAGGGACAGAACTGACTCCAGACTCTTGGAAATGCCTGCACATTTGAGAAAGAAACCACTTGAGAGGAAGTCCAGCTGCCATCTTCCCGTTCTCTGTCCATCTGTGCTGTCCTCGGGGTGGTCTTCGTGTTGGGGGGGACAATAAGACAGGTGTGCCTGGGCCTAGGTAGCTGAGGGCCCAAAGAACTGCCAGGGGCTGCAGTGGGGAGGTGCTGTCCAAAGTAGAGCCGGGGTGTCCGCAGGCAGAATGTGGGGAGGGAAACCATAGGCGGGGAAATCACACAAGCAGAGGCAAGGCTTCAGAGCAGGGGGCGCTGTTGGAGGGTTGTCCTTGACCTCCTCAGAGACCCTGGAGGCCCAGTCCCCACTGCCACGCCCACCTTTCGTCCTCTGCAGGGCCACGTTCCTTCTCTGACCCCGGGCTGGAGGGGGATCCCGAAGCTTTGCCTTCGCTCTGTTGAAGAGAGTTCCAGTTGATTCTCCACACACCCCACACCCCTACCCCATATAGCAGTGTCTCCTCCCCAAAGAATCTCTGGGGCTTCCAGGCAGGCTGAGACCCAGAGTGGAAGCTCAGCTGGAAGGCAAGTCCAGCCTCCCCTCCAGCTTTACCCAATTCCCCTCCCCAGGCTTCCCTTACCAGAAAAGTTGCTGTCCCCAGCTCAGCTCTGCCCCCCACTCTGCCCCAGGTCCTCACCCATCTGTGTTTCCCTGATGTCTCTCTCCCCGGGCAGGGGAGCCTCTGAGGACTGGACGGGTGGCTGGCGAGCCCCCCAAGTCTACCAGCGTCACTGCCGAGGCTGGGAAGTTGCCCACTTTGAGGGTGCGGCCATTCTGGCCCTTCCAGGTTGTGGAGTCGGGGCTGTGGGAAGAGGCGCGGGTGAAGGGGTGGGAGTGACAGGGGAGAGTTGGGGCTGGGCTCCGGCCCACATTCAGCTCACAAGCTGTGCCTTGGAGCTGCATCTGCCTGGTGGAAGGGAAGCCTTTATCTTCCTAAAACAAAAGGGCTCTATGGGCCAGTGGGGGCTCCAGCAGGGAGGCCAGGACTGTGGGGAGAAGAGGAGATGAGGCAGAGGATCAGGGTTCAAGGAGAGTGGGAGAGGCAGAGATGGGACTAGGGTCAGGAAGGTAGGGAGGGAGTCCTCCAGGGTTGGGTGGCAGGCGTGAGGCCCCTCACCTGCCCTCGATGACAGTGATGGGGTCACCAGGCTCCATTCTCAGGGCACCTGGCTCTGTGACATCCCTCACACAACGTCCCTCAGGAGGCCAGGCCTGCAGATTCAGGAGGAAAGGGTGGCCTGAGTTAGAAGGGTAATATCACAGGAGCAGAGAAGGGACTGCTTATGCACCCACCAATCAAACCCGTACCGTATCCTCTGTCCTGGGCCCAAGGAGGGATGGTCCCTGTCCCCCAATTGTAATCTAGTGGAAGAGGCAGACCTGGATTCCATGCCAAGCTGGGCACAGCCCAGGACTCAGGGAGCAACAAAGAGGGGCCCTGTCTCTACCTAGGGGGACCAAGGGGAGAGTCACCCTGTACACTGCTTTTACTCCTCACCCAGGCTCATTAGATCTGCCTCCCAAGCACCTCTGGAAAATTTCCTCTTCTCTCTAGCACTACTGCTTTGACCCTCATCCAAGCCTTTGCATCTCACTTCTGCTTCATAGCCACTGTGGCCTACCTGGTCTTCCCATCTTCAGTGTCACCCCTCTAATCCATTCTTGCAGCAAGCCAGAGTGCTATAACATGTAAAGGTGGCTTGTTACTCCCCTGCTCAAAACCCTTCCATGGCTCCCAGGTGCCTGCAGAGTAAAGACTAAACTCCTTTAACAGCAGAGTACCTAGTGATTTAGGGCACAGCTCTGAAGTCAGAGTGACTGGTTCAAACTCCAGGCCTCCACTTCCTGTGTGATTTTATGCAAATCACTTAAACTCTCAGTGTCTTAACTGCCCCCTCTCTAAAATCGAGTTGGGTTGTTGTGAGGATTAAATGAGTGAATGTGCATAAGAATACAGCTGAAGCAGTAAAGCACTTAGCACAGTATCTCACACAGATCAAGTGCCCTAGGTGTTAGCGCTGATTATTCACCATGTCTTACAAGTTCCTCCTCCGCTCACCCCTAAGGTGCCTCTGCCACCTCAGTTAGGGTACTTCCCCCTCCCACGCGGAACCTTTCCTGTCTCCTACTGCTCTGGGCTCCGGGCTCCCCCTTCTCTGCCCCAGCCCTTCAGCTTGCATCCAATAGACCCCAACTCCTCTCCGGGAACTCTGAACGCCCTGCAGGCGGAGAATGAATCTGATTTGTTCAGAGCCAGGTCCCAGACCCCAGCTCGGGAGTCTTGTATCTGTTACTCTTGTGCATGGAATCCTGGGAGACAGACTGAAAGGAAGACAGACTGATTGTATCTGGGGAGGCAGGAGTTCCCACCTCTTGGAGCAGCCCCTCTAGGTCGGAAAAGGTGGGCCGGTCGGCAGGGTGGGGGGCCCAGCAGCGCAAGGCAAGGGCGTAGAGGGCCCTGGAGCAGAGGGGAGGCCTAGGCAGGCGGGCTCGGTCCTTCTCCAGCCGCTGCAGGATGAGGTACGGTGGGACCCTGGCCCACGGCTCCTCGCCCCCAGAGAACATCTCCCACAGCGTCACCCCAAACATCCACACGTCCGAGGCGGAAGAGAAGGCCCCCTGGCGCAGGCTCTCGGGCGCACACCTGCGGAAGCGGAGCCGAAGGGGGCCCGATGTGTGCGGGCTGTGTGCCCTGGGAGCTACCACCTGCCCCTGGGTAAGCCCCCTAGTGCTCCTCCTCTCCCAGCCCTTCCAGACCCGACGACTCCTCTATCCCCAGCCCCCTCGGAGGACCAGCCCCCCCGCACCACTTTAAATCCTGAGCTCCAGATCCGCCCCCTCGCCCCGGCCCTTACCAGGCAAAGGGGATGCGGCGGGGCCCTCCCATGACGTAGCGGCCCCGGGCGCCGCTCAGCGGCCGCACCAGCCCGAAGTCAGCCACCTTGATCGTGCGCGGTGAAGCCAGCAGCAGGTTGCGCGTAGCGAGGTCTCGGTGCACCAGCCCGCGGGCCCCCAGGTACACCATGGCCCCTGCCAACTGCCGCAGGAAGAGGCAGAGCAGGGCCACGGGCAGTGGGGGCGTGGGGGGTGGGGCGGTCAGGCGCGCGTGCAGGGAGCCCAAGGGCGCCAGCTCCGTCACCTGCGGGAGCACAGCCGTGTGAGCAGTGGTGAGGCCCCAGGAGAACCTGGTGCTCACCCTCCGGTGGCACTTCAGCCTCGCGACTGCCCCAGGAGTCGGCGTTGGGGTCTGCTCACCATCTGCAGCGGCTGGCCCAGTACCAGGCCATGCAGACGAAGCACATGTGGGTGCTCCAAGTTCATCATGACGGACACCTCTCGCAAGAAGTCCCCTAGCTCGCTGCCCTCTGGGCCTTCAGGACCCACCCGGAGAGACTTGACAGCCACTGGGACCTGGGGATGAATGGAAGCACCATCAGGCACTCTAGGGAATAGTTAAGCCAAGGCCAGAGCAGAGAGGGCACACAGAACATAGGAGGCAGCTGGCCCTAGTACCCAGAATGAAGTAGGCTCCCTGGACACTCACAGTCTGGCCGCTGGGCAGTGTCCACAGCCCTCGGTGCACCACACCAAAGCAGCCGGAGCCCAGAAGCTCCCCTCTGCACACAGCACTGTCTGGGATCAGGCACTTGAGTCCCCCATCTGGCTCAGGGAGGGATAGAAGGCTGCCTGAGGGTGAGGTGGTCTCCTTCTGCCCGGAGGCAAAACCCCCAAGGATCTGAAACAGGGGTGGGAAATCAAGTGTGCAGAACCCTGCATACCTTCCTCTGCCCAGGCCTGAGCTGGCCCGTTAAGCCTCTCACCTGCACCCCAAAACACACACCTTGTAGACCCAGTTCTTAGACTTGAGCCCTGAACGGTGCCTCTTCAGAGCTTCAGCCAGTCTGCGTTGGGCTAGGGGAAGCCAGAATCAGAGGGCTGTGGGCGGGGGAGGGCGGGGAGGGGGTGGGCAGGATGCAAGAGTTTTACAAGCAAGAAGAGGGCTGGTGGGTGGGAGGGGGGCAGGGTAGCAACTAACAGGCTGCGGAAGGGGAGAGCCAGGGCCTCAGGGCACGGGACTCTCACCAGGCCGGCCCATGCCAATGCCGTCCAGATCCTCGGGTCTTACAAAATCGAAGTGCTCTGGCCGAGTAACATTAAGCTCTTCAAGGATGGGTCGGTAAAACTGGGCCAGCTGGATGTCCCGGAGCAGCCGCAGCAGCCATAGGGAGCCTGCCTCAGGGAGCATGTCTGTAGAAGGAACCCCTCTGGTGATGCCCTGACCTCCAGACACATAGCCCAGGTGGGTACCTGAGACACTCAAGCACTGGAGACACGGTTGCCAGCTCCACCCTCAGAAAAGCTCAGGTACAGAGGGAGGGATGCATCAGAGACAGCCAGGAATCCTGCCCCTCAGACACACAAACCCCAGGAAGATGTTCTCACACCTCAGACTTTCAGCAGTGCACAGACTTCAGGTGTGTGGCCCTGCTCACTTTCAGATATCACGGCACACCACCTGTACCCCTAGGCCACCCAGGTTCACAGCCTTTTAGACCTGAGGTGCACCCTTGTGCACACCCACTGACGTACATCTGTGGCATTCTGACCCCCCTCATAACACTCCAGAGATGCCCAGATCCACTAACAATACCACACAGGCACGCGCACACACACAGGCCTATAGGTAGGATGCAAAAGATGCCTGGGACACCCAGATACACAGCCTCTCAAAGCTGAGGCATTCCAGTTTACGCTGCCATTGGACACCAGGCTCCCTGCCACGTACTCCTCACACACGTACCTGACACATGTTGAGTTCACTGCCTCCGAGATACACCGCCCCACACATCTGAGACACCAACGTCCACAAACACACACATCACACAAGACATCAAGGTACGTTGTCCACACGCACCTGAGTTATGCCGGCAGACTGCCCCCTCTGCCCAGAGATGCCCAGGATCATTGCCTCTTCTCCACCCAAGGCAGCAACATTTGAAATCAAATCCAGCATTTGCGATGGCTGATTAAGCTCAGGTACTGCTCAGAGGCACCCAGGCTGCCAGGTGCACGGCCCCTTCCACACCCACCTGAGTTCAGCTCCAGGTACAGAGCCTGGTCGGCACACCTGCGTCACTCGCGCTAACCTGGCTCCAAGGTAACTCCACCAATCTTTATTAAATAAGGCTCTAGGTCCTCTGAATGCTGGCTGCCAGCACATACACTCTCCCTTACACTCTCCTGGCCCCCCTCCCTTCCCCCACTTAGTTAAGCCGGGAGGCAGCAGAGGACCCCAGCTGGGTCCAGATGGACGCTCAGAGGTGGCTGGGAACTGGGCACGTGCAGGGGCCGGGCAGGAGGAAGCCCAGGACCCTGGGAGACCGGGGACCTGTTGCCAGGTGAGAAGGGGAAAGCACCAAACAGGGGACCCGACGAAACGCGGCCGTGGAAGGGAAGGAGTGGGGAAGGGAGGCCCAGCACCCGCCGACGCGCCCCAGGCGACGGATGCCCCGCCACCCCGGGCCCCCGGGGCCCCCAGCTCTCCTACTTTCCCCGACCCTCACCTGGCGAAGGCGGAAGCGGTGGCTGGGGAACCGCCCAGGCTGCCGGGACTAAATCCCGGGAAGGGCGGGACCGAGGCCGCGGAGGGCGGGACCTGGAGGCTTGGCCCGGGTCCCCTGGTGGACAAGGTGAGAGCGCCTGGCAGGCCGACCCTCCGCCAGGCCAGACCCTAAAAAGCCTCCCTTCCCCTGTCCTTCCCATCCTCTTCCCACCTTCACATCCTCTTTCCAGACTTTTCCAAAGAACTTTCAACCCTTTCCTCCTCGGTGTCCTGCCCCCTTGTCCCGTCTAACCAATCCTCCACCCCTCAACTAGGTCCCCACCCCTTAAATGAATAAGCACCTGGTAGAGACATCTTGCCCAGGCCCCGGGAATACAAGGCGAAGTAGGACATAGTCCATGCCCCTGAGGGGGGGTGGGGAGAGCTTCCTGGCACTCTGATAGAGGAAAGAGGCCTGGTGCCCTGGGCTTTGGAATGTTGCCACAGCAGAGGTGTTGATGGAGCTGCAGGAAGCCAGCCCCCAGCCTAGACGGAGGCTAAGATTGAAGCCATTGCCCTTGCCCAGCTCTGAATGGCCTTTTCCCATTCCAATGTGCTGCCCCTAAATAGGGCCTATGGGGAACTCCCCAGGGTGGGCCATGTGGGAAGTCTTGTGTGTAGGGGGAGCTGGGGACAGAGACAGAGCTTCTGAGTGGTTCAGGTAGGGGCTGGATCTATCTTGCTCATCCTTGTGTTCTTGGTACCTGGGACAGTGTAGGCATAGAATAGGCGCAATGTATATTGGTTATGAGGAAGTCTACTCAGTCTGGTTGTTATTCCTTGTAAGTGATCTGTCTTTTCTCCCTGAGTTTAAGGTACCACTGGTGTTTTGTAGTTCTAGTACAGAGAGTCTAGGTATGGATTTCTTTCTATTTATTCTGCTCAATGTGTTGTATTTCCTGTGTCTCTGAATTCATATCTTTCACTAGTTTTGAAAAATTTTCAGCCAGTAACTCTTCAAATATTCTTTTTTTTCCTCCTTTCCTTGTGTTCTCTCCTTTGGGGACTCTGAGTTGAACTATGGTAGAGCTTTTCACTTGATCCTCCATATCTTTTAAACTCTCTCCCATATTTTCTATTCTTTGTGTCTTCATAGTGCATTCATAGTGTAATCTGGGTAATCTCTTCAGCTCTGTCTTCCAGTTCACCGATTCTCTCTTTGATTATGTCTGATGTGCTGTTTAATCCATATACGGAGGGTTTTTTGTGATTGTTACAGTCATATGACAACTTCCTATGCTGACAGTACTTGACTGAGGTATAACTTACATTCAGTAACATGGACAGATTGAACTGTACAGTTCAATGCATTTCAACAATTCTACATATCCATTAATACAAAGACCTAGAACATTTCTACAATCCCACAAAGTAGCTTTGTGCCTATTTTCAGTCAATCCCATACCCCAGAGACAATTACTATTCTGATTTCTAAAACCTATAGATCAGGAGGAGGGTATAGCTCAGTGGTAGAGTGTGTGCTTGGCATACACAAGGTCCCAGGTTCAATCCCCAGTGCCTCCATTAAAAATAAATAAATGAATAAACCTAATTACCTCCCCTTCCAAAAAATAAATAAACCAAAAAAAAAAATTTTAAGAATGGTCTGAATGACGAGACAAGCTGGAAGAAATAAAAACATTAAAGAAAAAAAAATAAAACCTATAGATCAGTTTTATCTGCTCTTGACCTTTTTGTCAATAGAATCGCACAGTGTTTATTATTTGCACTTGGCTTCTTTCACTCAGTGCATTTTGAGATTCATCCTGGTGTTATCCATGTTCTTGGTGGAAAGCACAATGGCTCCATGAACATCTTCAAGGAAGAGTCTGTGAAACCTGATCTTCCTTTGAATGTCCAGTGTCCTCCCAGATCTGGGTGCACTAGAGGTCCTCTGGGAGTTGAGTGAATACATGAGTGTAGAATACATGGGGGAATATGAAGGCAGATGCAGCCAGAGGCTGGCAGAAGGCAGACTAGGCATCAATTCATCCTTCCAGTAAGCTTTCACTGTGCCAGGTTCTGGGGACCCAGGTGAACAAGGAGACATGATCCCTGCCCTGATTGGATTAATTCTAAGGGGCCTTGCAGAATATGGTCAGGAGCTTGGGCCTTACCTGAGGGCTCTGGTAACCACTAAGAGGCTTTAAACAGGGAAGTGATAGAACCAGCCTGCATTAGTAAGAGACTGGGAAAAGGTGAGAGAGAAGAAGCAGGGAGCTCAGGGAAGAGGCCCTGACCATTGGTTCTGGGGAGAGGGGCTGCCCCTTCCTAGGCCTTGGCTGTAGGATGGAGAGGAGTTGCTATTCATTGCACTCTTGGCTTAGGTCCTCTGTGGTCCAGCAGAAAACCAGAGGCAGAAGCTCAGGCTCACCTTTGTCTCTGACTCATAAAACCCAGGGAATCAGAGGCCTCTGTATCCCTCCCCCTTCTCCCTGTTTGTTTCGCACTTTTGGAGTGAAGCTTCTCTAATCCCCACCTTTGCCCATAAAGGAGGATGGGGGGTTGGGGAGCACAGTCTGACCATCCCCCCCCTGCCCCGGGATCACCTTCTCCAGGCTGAGATGGGGCATCCTGCTAACACTTAAACCTGGAGGCCCAGATGGAGCACCGCCCCCTTCGTCTACCTTTCCCCAACCTCTGCCCTGCCCTGCAGGCTCTGCATCCGAGAAGGATGAGCACATTCACACCAGCAGGGCCAAGTCTTTCCCCACAAGGCAGAGAACCAGGAGGACAAGCAGAGAGGGCAACCAGGTGGCCAACCCCCAACCCCCGCCTTGGGTTTGGGTGACGGGTGGGGCCCATCCTTGTGCAGAAACATTCCTGCTCCTAGCAGGAATCACATTTGTGCTTCCTTGGCTTTTCCTTTTCTGCTGTGATCTCTGAGATCACTGGGCTCTCCCCTTTCCACCTGACCCACACCAACCTCTCAATGGGGCAAAACACCTCAGTGGTCTGGCTGTCTCTCTCTTCTGAGCCACTCTTCTGAAGCTGTTCCCTCTGCTTGGAAGTCGTCCCACCCCCTTCTCCCAAACTGGCTTTGCTACATGCAGGAAGCCTACTCCCAGCTGGTCAGGTCTCTTCCCCTGCACCCCAAGATCCATGTGTTTTCCCATCATTGCACTTGTTGCTCTGGTAGAATTTGCCAGTAACTTGTCTGTCTCCCCTGCTAGACTCCAAGCTCCAGGTAGAAAATGACTTCATCTTGCCTGGACATTGCTCTGTCCCCCATGCCCAGTCTAAGTGCCTGACTCATATGATACGTGCTTGTAACCTTTGCTGAACAAATGGACGGGACAGAGTCATCTGGGTAGAGTGAGAAAAAAAGGAGATTTTTGACATCAAGAGCACCTTTGCTGGGAATGATGGGGATAGGAATATCTAAACCTAATCCATTAGCGTCCTGGTGAACCCACCCCTGCCCCCTCCCTGTGTGGCACTCCCTGGCCCCACATGGTTATCCCTCCCCAGACCCTTGGGTAAAACCCTCTTGTTGCATCCACCATCTCCCAGGACCCTGAGGCCCCATCTTTTCCCAATTTGCATTTACTTCACTGGTTAACGGAGTCACCAGCACACAACCTTGTATCTATCTGATGGTTTGCCTTCCAAAGTGGAAGCACTCTTACATCTACCATATTCCTTCAGGCTTAGAGTGGAGCTGAGGGCCTTTATAGAACAGGAGCTGAGACCTCACTTCTGGAGCCCGACTGCCTGAGTTTGAATCTCAGCTTTATCACTTACCATTCTCTCAGTCTGAGTGAGTTACTTCACACTTCTGTGCCTCTGTTTCCTCCTCTTCAAGATGAGCCTATTGGGAGTATTTACCTTCGGGGGCTATTGGAGAATTAGCTGCATCTAGGTGTGTGGTAGCCAGTCTCCAAAACGGCTCCCAGTGAACCTCCCCTCCCTGTATTCACACTGTTGTGACTTCCCACAATGAACAGGGCTGATCTGTGTAATCAATGGGATATTGTGAAAAGGATGGCATGTGACTTCTGAGCTAGGTCATGAAAGACAGTGTGGCTTCTGCCTTCCCCTCTTGGACCACTCGCTCTGGAGGAGGCCAACCACTATGTCATGAGGACAGTCAGGCAGCCCTGTCGGAGACTCCACACGTCGAGAAGCTGAGCGCTCCTGCCAAAAGCCAACACCAAAGTGCCAGGCATGTGAGTGAGCCATCCTGGAAGCTGATCCACCAGCCCCAGTCAAAGCTTAGATTCCTGCAACCCTGACCAACATCTTGATGGCACCCTCATCAGAAACCCTGAACCGGAACCACCCATTTGAGCTGCTCCTGAATTTCTGAGCCACAGAAACTGTGAGATAATAAGGGTTTATTGTTTTAGGGTAATTTGTTACACAGCTATAGATAATGAATACAGTACTTAAAATGCTTAGGATGATGTCTGGCACAGTCTCCATACATCTTAGTCACCATTAACTCCATTTTACAGGTAGGAAGACTGAAGCTTAGGCTGATGAAGTGTCCTCATGTACATACATAGTTAGGAAGTGGCCAGGTCAGCCACATCGTCAACCCAGGGCCTTAAATGCCAAGTCTTAGGCCCTTTTTTCTGCCCCACTGTTCCACTTATCTATCATTGAGTGGCATTAAAGCAACCATTTTATTCTGCTCCAGGACTTCCAGTGTCTGGAATTCTAACAGGACACTGGGGGGATGCTTTATCTCTGCTCTACTATGTTTGGGGCCTTGGGTGGAAAAACTGAAAGTCTGGGGGTGACTTGACAGCTGGTGGCTGTGTCATCACACACTTCTGGCAATAGATGCTGGCTGTTGGCTGAATCCCTCCGTAGGGACTCCTAGGCTGAGCATCCTCAGAGCATGGTGCCTACGTTTCAAAGTGAGTGTTCCAAGAAGCACAGGGTAGAAGGTGCCAGATTCTTAAGGCCTGGGCCCAGAAAGTGGCCCAGTATCACTTCTGTCACATGCACTTGGCCAGCTAGTCACAGAGTCCAGTTTCAAGAGAAGGATAGGAGGCACGTCACAGACTGTGGGGCTGTTTTTAAAACTGTTGTTAAAACAGCAGCCTCCCCTGTTGGGTGAAAGGCTCAGAAAAGCCATTCCTGCCCTGGTGGGCCATACTCTAGTCGGTTGGCCTTCTGTGCACAAAAGAAACACAGACTCCACTAGCCTCCTGTGTTACGTGCTCATGTAAGGCTGACATGGGGCGGGCATATCACGAGGGCTCAGAGAAGGTGCTGGAGTTGTCAGGGACACTTCGTGGTAGCTACCAGTTGCCAGGCTCTGAGGGAAAAAAGACAGCAATCCTTAAGCAGCGGCTTTAGAGAGTAGTGTGTGGTGTAGAGGGAAGATGTGTAAAGAAAAACCATCACCTGATGTGACAGGGACCATCTGAGAGATGCCTGGAGCAGACATGCCCCCACTCTGTCTCAGGGGCTTGGGGAAGGCTTCTCAGAAGAGATGATGTCTAAGCCAGAGGAGAAAGGCATTTCAGGTCCAGGAACAAGCCTGGGCAAAGGTGAGGAGACGTGAGGAAACAGTGTTTGGGCAACTAGAAGTGATTCAGTGTGGCTGTGGGGTGGGCAGAGCTGAGAGATAAAGCTCTGAGGTTACATGGGGGTCAGGTTCCAAGAAGCACTATGACGGTAGATCACTGGCTGGCAAGAAGTGGGCAAGTGGCAGGAGAGGAAGAGGATGTCCATGACACTGTTGGTGCTGCCATTAAGCCTAAGAGCACTCACGGGCCGGGGTGGGGCCAGGGCGGGGACGTCAGGTCTGGAGAGGGTGGACACATGGAGTCTAAGATGCCTGTGGGACAGTCAAGTGAGATTCCAGTTCTGCATCTGGACAGTCCTAGACTGAGAACCAGTAAGACAGGCGGGAGCTGCTGATGGAGAGTCTTGAATGTCAGGGTCAAGGGTCAACCCTATTTCTGTATGCAAAGAAGAGCTAGGGAAGACTTTAAATAAGAAATTACAATGACTCATACTTAATGAGGGTCCGTTACATGTCAGGCTCAGTCCCAAGCATTTTATATGAACTGATTTGGACCTCACAGCAATTCTGGAAGGTAAGCACTGATGCATTTCATTGAATTAAAGATTATCATCAATTGTAATATATACCATTATTATGTATTAATGGTATGACATGACTTCAATTTAAAATGGATTCTTCAGAGATGTTAAAATGGGGGGGGGGGAATGCTGTAGAATCAAGGAAACACATGACCTGCGTTTAAAATATGAGGAAACAAGAACAAAGAAGTTAAATAACTTGTCCAAGTTCTGGTAAGAGCCAGAGCCAGGATTTGAAGTCAGGCATCTTAACACACCCCAAAGCCCAAGTCCTTAAGCATCATTTGATGTGGGGTTTTAAGAAGACCAGTGTGGTTGCTGAGGGTGTTACGGATTCGAGGGGAGTGGGCAAAGTCAGATGCACATCTGGGAGATTGGGGTCCGCAGGTGGGTGGGGTCTAGAGTGGGCTGGAGGCCATAGGGCAGGAGGAGGGGACAAAGAGAATAGCGATCCTTCAGGAATGAGCAGAACTGGATGACCCACAGCATGCTGGGTGTGAAAACAAGCGGCTCCAAAATGTTGAGCCTGGAAAGAGGGCACAGCCGAGTACGGGGCAGCTACTGCAGCCCCGAGGGGGCGCTGTCGTGCCTGGGCCGTCGGGAGGCATGGCTTCTCATTCCATGGTGGGCGGTAGTGCCGCCTGGCGCCTGGTGGGCAATCACTTACAATTGGTCAAATGAATGGATGTGTGAGCTGTTGTATGATCTTGGACAAGTTGTCTGATCTGGCTTTATGATCTCTGGGTCTCATTTTTGTGTGTGTGCGTGTAAAAGGAAGAGATTAGACGAGCTCGTAAACAAAACGGAAGGTATTCTCCTGAGAAGGGTAAGCCTTCCTCTCTCCATCCCCAGGACCTTTATGGGCCCCCTAAACAGTGATTCTAACTCTGGCTGGCTGTGAGTTAGACTGAGGCCCCATGTGAGACCATTAAATTCAGAATCTCTGGTGATGAGGCCCAGCAACAGGTGGGGTTTGAAGGTTGCTCAGGCGACTTCAATGTAGAGCTATTTGAGAACGCTAGCCCTGGAGCCTCCAGGTACTCAGTTGGAAAACCATGGAGCGAGGTCAGGGCCAGGACCCCTTCCAAGCCTAGGCCCTTGGACTGAGACTTACGGTTAGTGACAGGCCTCCCTTCTCATGTCTCATCTCCCATCCCCCAAATCAAAACTCCTGAGAGCCAGGGGACTAAACACCAAGGTTTCTCAACCAAACACTGGACGTTTGTGGAGGACTTTCCTGTGCATTCTCAGATGTTTCGCTGCATCCCTGGTGCCTACGCACATGCCAGTAGCATATCCCTCCAACAGCCCTGCCCCCCCCACCCCTGCCATCAAAACAATCAGAAATGTCTCCAGTTGTTGAAAAAGTCTCCTCAGGTGAAACCCCCGCCCTGGTTGAGAACCACTATGCTCTATGAGCCTCCCATTGCAGACAGAGGCAGGGGCGGAGGCCATTTGACAGCAGGTTTAATTGGGCCTGGCAGGAGGGAGGCCTCTGTGGGAGGCCAAGGCTTCACAATGTTAAATGGAAGGATAGTATGCCAACAGGCTGACTGATGTGGTCTCACTCTGGGGGGAGGGAGTTCTCCAGAACACTCATTCCCGGATTCCCAATCAGTCATAGGAGGGCCAGAAGTAGCTTCTGGGGCAGACACCCCCGCTTTCCGGGAACAGGCAGAAGGGGGTGTGGGAGTGGCATGTGCAGAGGGGATTCTTTCCTTCTGTAGATATTTTCCTGGCACGGTGACTGCCTGTCTGATTGGCTGAGGGCTGGAGGGGAGGAACTTTCCAGCTGTGGGTGCCTGGGTCGGGTCCCTGGAGGCCATCTGACACTGGGATGATAGGGACGTCTGGGTGTCGGGGTTTGGAAGACTGAACCGTTGTGGCTGGTACCAAGGGGCTGGCCCTTCCCACCCCCGGCAAGAGACGTGGAAGTTGTGGGTACTTGCTCCTTGGAACTGGAGGCTAGGATCTGTCTGTGTCTTCACAAGTCACTTTTTGCTTGAAAGTGGTTGTACCTGAGGGAAGAAAGAGGGTAGGAGCCCTGGGAAAGGAAGGGGAGGGAAGGGGGCTGGGAAGGAAGGAGGAAGGATGGGTGGTGGAAAGTAATGGTGGGTTGGAGGTGGTGAGGCTGTTTGCGGCCCTTATCCCCCAACTCACTCCACTGCGAAGCTCACAAAACCCAGGAGCAGCACAGCTCCGAAGACAAAGAGGAGCAGAATCCTGGCTTCCCAAAGATCATGACTTCCTGCAGGGAACCCAAGAGGCAGTGAACGATCCTGGGGGGAGTCTAAGAGCTCAGAGTTCTGGGTGGGGTGAGGCAGGGAGGGGTGGGGAGTAAGGACCTGGGAAGCAGCGCTTTCGGGTCCAGCAGTACACCTCGAAGCCCGCGCAGGTGGAGCAGTTGTACAGGATGGTGCTGCCCCCTACAGGAGACAGCAGGACCAGCGCTGGAGAGCGAAGCCTCTGCTCCACCCTCCCCGAGTCCCACCCTTCCTCCCTACCTGCAGGCTCTCCTCAGGTGCCCCAGAGGCCCCTCGCCCTCGCTACCCCTTGCCTTTCCTACTCACGGCAAGCGGGAGCGCAGAGAGCTGAAATGAAAGACAAGGAGGGGTGGGGTTAAACGAGCTCAGCGACACGCTCTTTTGCCTAAGAACCCAGGCAACCCTCGGTCCGTCCCCGCATTGATACCTTCCCTGTTGTACTCGAGGAGCTTGGTCCTATGAAGCCATTGCCAATATGAAGGGAGTGAGGAGAGAGACCCTTTGATCTCTGGGGAGACAGAGCAGCTCTATTGCCCAGGGCCTCAACAGGGCGGGTTCACCTCCACCCCTTCCCCCAGCACCTCCCATCTAGTCCTCCTGTCTCCTCCTGGCCTCCACCCTTCCCTGCCCCTCCAGCCCCCTCCTACCATCCCTTTCCTTGATGCCGTCCAAACCCCTAGGTTGTGCCTTCCCTCTTAACCTCACCCATGACTCTCAGGACTCTGTGAGTCTTCTCTGTGACTTTGTTCATAGACGCATCATCTGTAGGGATGCGTAAGGACCCGTGATTCCCTCATCAGCCCAGAAGGAGGTTCTGGGCCTTTCCTGACTTTTCCAGGGTCTGAAGTTTTCCCAGGGGGAGAGGCCAGTGTGTCCAGAAAGGGCTGTGGACTTAGGAGGTGATTGAGAAGCACAGCTGGGAAGCCACATGCTGCCCCACTTGGGGCAGAGGAGTGACTTGCTGGGCTCATCCCTGAATATCTGATCATACCTAAGGCAAAGGCTGAGAAGTTCCAGGAGACCTCACAGTCCTTCCACTGGGCCTCCATCTGGCTGCAGAGTTGAGCCAGGCGGCCCGATAAGTCACGGTCTGGGAAGCGGCAGAAGACACAGGCCTGGGCGGCTGCCAGGAAGATCCCACTGAGTGCCAGCATCCACATGAGGCCTGCTGGGGGTGCTGGAGGGGGGCTGGACCGACCTAGGCTGGGAAGACCTTGGAATGCTCTGTGATCCTGGTTCCAGCCCTTTGCCTGGAGGTTCTAGAGTGTTCCAGAACAGTTGGAGGTTCTAGAGCATTCCAGAACAGTGCCATGGCTCCATCCCGAGCTGGGGTAAACCTGGGGCCCAAGGAACTGGGGACGAGAAGACACTTGTAGTGAAAGATGGGCAGAGAAAGCAGGGCTTTTGCTATACCCCCAACCCAGCCCTCAGCAGCCTTTACAAGTTTCTGTGTGGTTCCAAAAGCAATTTTATTTTTCTTCTTGTAAATCATGACCAGTGATAAATAATGTGACTCCCCCAGTGAAGAAGTTGTTTGTTAACATCCCATCCCCTCAGGGATCCAGAAATCCCATCCCTTCCCATATCCTCCCCCACTCTCTCAAACACTTCTGTTCTCTCTGCCCTGGGCAGCCTTGGGCCTTCCCCAGCTATCACCTAGCAACAGGCTCATGGTTGCCTTAGCAACCAAGAGTTCTATACAGGCCTCCAAGGCCAGGCTCAGCCCAGTGACTTTTCTCTTACCTCTCATCAGAAGATCCTATTGACTCAAACCCCAACAGGCTCCTCCTGCCTATGTGGTGATATCAAGCACATGTGTGCACACACACACACCTTGTGATTAAATTAATTCTCAGTCTACTCACACCTATACCACAGACACACCTGGTGTCAAAACAGTTGCCGGGCAACCCCAAACAGGACTGGACATGCAGAGACCACAGAAAGACCACACACAGACACCATCACCAGCAACACAGATGGGAGCCAGGATGCCAGAGATGCATGCATCAGTCAGACTCACTGGCTGACACGCACGTACGCATGAAGGAAGTAAGGCCAGGACCCAAGAAGCTGCCACCTGCTCCCCATGGCCAGCCCTACCATCAATGTGGGATTCTATAAACCCTGGGATCTCCAGAGGGATGCTCCAGCCCCATAGTTAATGGGGATCCTCCTAGCTCCTTTATGCCGACCCAGGGTGGGATGTAGCCTTTCTGTCTCCCTCAGTGGAGGCTTGGGACACAGCCAAAAGAATCTCCCTTCCCATGTTTCAGAGTGTTCTGATCTCTCATTGGTCAGGCAGGGCCACCAGCTCCAGGAGAATCACAGTCCATGAAACCACGTTAGAGCAATCTAAAGTCCCTCTTTCCCCCAGACCTCAGTGTCCCTCTATGATTCTGCTAGGCCTAGCCTGGGCAGAGAAGCATCCCCACTTTTCCAGACCCCTGAACACTGAGCTCTAACCGAGAAACACTGGAGATCCCCGGCTCAGGTGAGAAACTGCCTGAGGAAACCTCCCCACCCCTCCCAGGATTAGCACTCATCTAGACCCTCTGGTCTTGTGAGCCTTTGGTGGGCTCTGGTTTGAGGATTCCTGCCTACATATGGACTCCAGTCAGGTGCAGTGGATCCCTGACTCTCACAGCTCCCGAAGCAGAGGTAGGAAGAGGCCTCAGGAGAGCCTTCATCCCCTTTCCTGACCCATCTTTTCTTCCCACCGCCCTGCCCCGCCCTGCCCCCAGTCAAACTGAGGGCAGCTTTCCCAGTTCTTAGTGCCGGACGAAGCGCAGAGATCGGGAGTTGAGCAGGTCTTCAGGGTCAGGGAAGACAGAGTCGAGACGGAAGCCGTGCTCCAGAGCCACCCGCAGCACCTCCTCCAGGAAGCCTGGTGTGCCCACCACCTCCCGTCGCTCTCCTGGCCCCCCAGTCCACAGTGGCTGCAGCCCCAGTCTCCTGTACTCCACTTCGGGGAGTTCTGCGGGGCAGGGGGCCCACTCCAGACGAAAGTGTGGGCCTCCCTCCGCCCTGTCCTCATTGGCTACACCAAATCGGGCCCGCATGGCACCCAGACACTCAGGGTCGGTGCAGAAGAGGTTGGCCCGGAAGGTGTCCACCTGGACAGAGCTCAGCTCATAGTGGTGTGGGCCCCGACGAGCAGAGAAGTGCACCAGGCGGGGGCTGCTATCTACATCTGCGTGGAGCAGGGCAGCTGTGGGTGCTGGGGTCCCGCGAGAGGCCTCCAGTTCCCGCAGGGCATCCAGGAGGGGGCGGATCTGGTAAAAGTCAGCCTCTGCCCTGAGAAGCGCTGTCTCTCCATATCCTCGGGGCAGGTCCAGGCGGCCCAGCCGGAGGAAATTGAGGATGTGCCGGAAGGCCTTGCCATCTCGGTCGATGAAGTAGTGACCGCCTCCCTGGGGATTGAGGTTGGGGGTCATGGGGGTACCGGCCCTAAACATGGCCCCCAGCATAGAGTCTGGGAATCGAGTCAGGGTCTCCAAAGTGGTGGAATATAGTGTGCCCCCCACATTCAGGGTCACAGGGCCCCCAAAGGAGGGGGGCGAAGAGGTCACAGGAGGAGGGGAAATTTTGAGGAATACTGGAGACACTGAAAGAGAAAAGGTGGAATTTCCTGAGTGTGTGGAATTTGGTCGTCAGGTTCAGTCTGTCTCTGGGCTGGAGGTACAGGTTGGAGTACAGCAAGATTCAGGGCTCACCCCAGGTACCTTGATGGTGGGGGATGGTTTCTGGGCACAGAAAGACCGGAAAGGTTGACAGAACGGATGAAAAGAGCAGAGCGAAGCCAGAGAGGGCCGGAGATTTAGGTCCAGACGCATCCGATTCTGGGTGGTCTGCGATTCCTTTCTGTCGTCTTCAAATAGTGGGTTTCCGGAATCCAACCAGCAGGTGACGGTGGCTAGCACAAGGCCGACTCTTTGAAGGGTCTAGCTTCCGAGTTCTCGGGCAGATCGCTGTCGCCGTGGGCGAGTCCACGTAGGGCTCCCGGGGCCAGTCAGAGGCCTGGCCTGGCTCCGGCGCGGGTCCCGGGAGATGGAGGCTGGGCTGACTGGAGCCGATGGCGGAGGTGCCTCGGTATTGGCTGGGGAGCGAAGATGCACGCTCAGTCGGAGCTGGGAGTGTCCGAGGACTCTGATGGGAGCAGCCGGGAGTCTCGGGACCCGGGCGCCGCCGCCTTCACCCGGTGTTGCCGCAGCCGCTCAAGTCCTCTCCGCCCCCAGGAAGTGGCCTAAGGGCAGCGGCCGGGGGCCCTTTAAGAGACAGCCCCGCCCCCAGGGCGCCCCACCCCCCGCCCCCGCCAGGCGCGCGCCGCTGGGGTGGTGGCGGGAGCCGAAAGTGGCGAACCGGAGAGACGGGGCGGACGGGCTGGACGGGCAGGCGCTGGCGGGGGTGGGGCCCGGAGGGTGACTCAGGCGCGTCGTTCCGGATGTGGCCGCGACAGCCCCGCCGGCCCCCAGGTGTGCCCGGCCGCACGTCTGCAACTCGGCGGGAACCGGCGTCTCCTATCCCGCAGCTCAGGAAACGGAGGCCCGGCCGTCCAGGGCTTGGGGACCAGTTCCCTTCCAGTCGCCCCCGCAGGGAATTCCCGAGGGGGCGGGTGCTGAGCCGCCGCATTCCAGGGATACCTCGGGGCCAGGGTGGCCCGAGCCTGCTTCTCCGTCCCGGCCTAAGGGAAGGCTGGACACAGCCCACGCGAGTGGCCTCTCCCCGGCCGGACGGGTCTGGCCACGTAGCCTGAGCCCTAGAGCCACGCCCATGGCCTCAGCTTCGGGCTGAGGCCGAAGCTCCCACTTCATTCCCCGGGAGTCGCCCCTTGCATAACTAGAGCTCGAAACTCCCAACCGCTCCCGCACCCCGGGAGCTGCAGCGCCCAACACCTTGCCAGCCCGAAGGAATCACCCAATACATGAATTTGAAGGGAAGAGCAAAGCACAAAGGCTTTAATGGTGAAGGGGCCGGCGGTGGGGAGGGTAGGCGCGGGCGGTGGGGGCCCGCGAAGCCCTGGGATCAAAGTGTGTGGAGGTCATGACTACGCCGGCTCAGCTTCTCCGGGTCATCGGATGCCATGAGGGAGAAGTCGCGGAAGATGTCCAGATACGTTTCGTCTCCTGAGGGGAGGGAGGAAGGGCTGGTAGGCCGGGTGGCTGGGCCCTAGTACGGAGAAGCACAATAGGGACAGCCCGGCCTGGTAAGAGCACGCGCTTCCAGCGTGGGTGGAGGGGACATCTGCGCGTTAGGGCAGCGCCCTCGCCTATGCTTTGCTGTTTCAAGGACCTGGCACGTTGGATGATGAACCAGGACAAATATTGACATATTTGTTGAATAAAAATGTAATTAATCAATGAAGCTAGGCACAGGGGGTTGGGGACAGGTCACCAGGGGCCAAAAGCACAGAGTAACAATGGGTGTGTGTGTGTGTGTGTGTGTGTGTGTGTGTGTGTGTGTGTGTGTGTTTAAGGGTACTTTACCAGTAACAATGTGTGTGTATGTGTGTGTGTGTTTTTAAGGGTACTTTACCAGTAACAATGAGGGTGTGTGTTTAAGGGTACTTTACCAGCCTGGCCCTGGGCGGCTTCAGCTTCTCTCATTTTTGCCAACCGTAGCCTGAAGGGGAGGGAATTAAGACATGAATAACCCTTTCCCCACTACTCGCCCTTCCCATCCTTTGAGCTGCTTTGTTTCATTCATCTGTTCTCGTAGGGTCTAGTGCTTAAAAGATGCCTGACAACAATGTTGATGAATCATGCCTCTCTCAGAATAAACTCACCTCTCACCTTCCTCGGGCCCCGCCCTCCCTGCTTCCTACTCCACACCTCAAACACTTGAGCATCCTTTCGCTGCCCAGGAGCTGGCCCCGCCCTGCCCCAGGCTCCGCCTGACACACTGGGGTCTCTGCGTTAGCCCCTCCCCAAATGGATAGGGTAAGCGTTAGCCCCGCCTCTTCAGGCATCCTCACAGAGTTACGATGTCAGCGTTGGTGGTTTCCATGGCGATGGTCAAGGGGTCTCTGCCTTCGGAGTCCCGAGCTCCCAAATCGGCCCCCCGTTTCAGGAATAGGCAGGCCAGCCTGGAGAGGATAGCCAAGTTCACTCAGCCCCTCATCCCAGCTGGAGCCTTCCTCCCCAAGGCCATCATCCCTGCCGCCCCTACCCGGTGTGGCCAAGAATGGTTGCATGGTGGAGTGGGCCCCGACCGTGGTTGTCTGCTTGGTTCACATTTGCCCCGTTCTGGAGGAGAAACTCACAGGCTAGAAGAGAATTCTGCATAGACAAGTAGAAAATGGGGAGAGAGGGTGGCATCTTTAGAGGCAGATTTAAAGATATGTTGGAGTGATGTCAGTTCAGAGGGTGGGGTATGGGAATCTCAGGCTCTGCTCTACCTCTTTATGTGTATTCATAGACTGAATCCATAGTACAACCTAATGAGGTGTGTTACCCTATTCTACAGATGAGGAAACTGAGGCATAGAGAGCTTCATAACTGTAAGTGCTGAAGTCCTGGATTCAAACCCAGGTTCATCTGCCTCCAAATCTCACACTCTTTGCTACCAATCTCCGTTGGTTATCGTTCCCTATGGGGTGTGGGGAGGGATGAGAGCTGGGACCAAAGTCAGGAGTGAGGAGGAGAGGAGCCCTAGAGTGGGGTGAAGAGGTCGGCAAGATTCTCACAGCAGCTGTGGCCTGGATCAGCGGTGTGGCATTCTCCTGAGCCCCGTTGACCCAGTTGACATCGGCTCCATGGGCGAGAGCATCAGCCATGGTGGGAAGGGATGGAGGATGTCCAGCAGCTCGAAAGAGCAAGGCCCCAGGGTGCAGGCTGCCCAGGTCATCAGAGGTTGGCTCTGTTAGGGGGAACCAGCTGTGAATCTGGGAAGAAGACCCCCAGCACAGCCACCTGATACTGTAATGGGATAGATCACTTCTCAATTGTGGGGAGGCCTTCAGGACCAGCGATTGTGGCGGGAGGTGGAGGTGTGTGTGAGTGGATGTGGGTGGGTTCCCTAGGACATACAGGATAGACAGCATCATTGACCTCTTCTGGTCCAACCACTCTAACTGGCTGGGATGTCACAGGTGATCTGACTTGGTGATGGTCAGTCTCACTTCTCTTGGCTCCTCTCCAGCCAAACTCACATCCTCCTCCTCTGGAGAACCTAGCTCATTCTCCCTGACTCTTCTCATGCTGTTGACACCCTCACACAGCCCTCCCTGCCTAATCCCAGCCCCATGATCCTTCCAGTTCTTCACTGCAGTCCCTGAAACTCTCGCCTTGTAAAACCAGTGCCAGTGCGGTCCAGCCCCTGCAGCATTCTCCAGGGGAAGACCTGGGCCTCAGACTCAGAGCCTCCCCAATGAGCTTGGCATGGTACTGAGCACACAGCAGGCGCTTAATGAATGCCCAGCCAACACTATACCTGGCTTGGATCTGAAGCTTCCCGGCTGGGGCCTGATGTTCCCTGGCTTTGGGGGCACAGGAGGCTGCCCCTTTGGGGGCCCCCGGCCACCTCTTCGCCCTCGAATCTCAGGAAGCTTGGTCAGGAACTTCTTCTCCACATATTTGGCGTGAATCCAGGCCTCCTTCTCTTGCCTGGAGGAGGAGGGTTGGGATGAGGAAGGGGACAGTCTTTCCTCCTCCCATCCCAGACCCTCCTCCCGCCTCTCCCCATAGGGAGGGCAGCCCCAGCCCTTCCTCCCCAGCCTCACCGGGAGCAGCTGGGCCCTGGCTTCTTTACTGCCATGGCCTCCACACGGGCCTCATAGATCTGGTTCATGACCACGTTTCCCAGCTGGCACATGAGCTTCCGTCGGCCCCGGCAGAGGCAGAGACAGCCAGATAGGGTGCGGTTGAGTGTTTGAGCCCTCAGGACTCTGCAGCCCCAGCTTCACCCCAGCCCCCTCCCCACACTCTCACAGCACCCCAAGTCACCTTCACAAGTTCCGGCTCCCACGAGTCAAGGGTCAGAGACCGGACTTTGGAGAAATGAACTCCAAGGCTCCTGGAGGGCCAGGAGAGAAGTCAGGCCCTCCGTAGGGCAGCAGCCGGGGGAGCTGCTGCTGGTCCTGAAAAGACTTCAGGGCAAAGTGCTGTGTAGGGGTCCTGGCCATGCCCAGGGGAGGCGTCAGGCCAGGAAGCAGCCGGAGCCACG
Source organism: Camelus ferus (assembly GCF_009834535.1). Lineage (NCBI taxonomy): Eukaryota > Metazoa > Chordata > Mammalia > Artiodactyla > Camelidae > Camelus > Camelus ferus. The sequence goes on along the minus strand of NC_045711.1, from coordinate 11,845,964 downwards.
CAGCCTTGAGCCGGATCTGCCACGATCCTGCCTGTTCACCACTCCTTCTCTTCGTCCTTGCCAGCCAACCTCCTTCTCTCCTGGCCCTTTGGCCTGGACAACTCTTTCCACACCATCCCCCTCCCTCCTTCCACCAGGCTGACGTTGGGTGGTGCCCGCGTAGACCTGCTAAGGCCTCACAACATCTCTCTCTGCCCTCCTTGGGCCTCCCACCCTCAGCTGCCCTGACCCCACACCCCTACTCTAGTCAAGCCAATAAACTCCTCAGAGTGACCTCCTGCCCTGGCCAGACCAGGACACTGAGGGGCTGGGCCCACCTGGGTTCACCTTGTACCATATAGGCTGGGACCCGGCCTGTGCGCAGTGACAGGCAGAATCTGAGAGGAAGCCAGGCCTGGTGGGAAGGGAGGAGCCCGTGTGATGGGCTCTATCTTACCTCCCCACCCCCATCCCCACTGCTGCTAGAGGGAGCAGGGGCCCATGCTGGGACCTTGGGAAGTGACCTGTGGATGCCGGAGCACTGAATGCAGAGGGTGACTCCAAGGTTGATGCTGGCCCACTCAGGGGCTGGCTCCCGGCAGTCACAGCACTGGGCGTTGCCGTCCACGCTCTGCACCTGGGCTGCCACATGCCCTGCTCCGCCAGGCTCCCTTCCCCTGGTGGACCCGCCACTGCCCAGGGTGGCAGCGGAGCCCATGGCCAGGTGTCCTGAGCCCTGGGGGAGACAGGGGAAGAAAAAGTGGCTCTGAGGTCCAGGGGAAGGGAGGTCAGATCTCCCTGGGTAGCCTGGCCGTGCGCCCCCATGTCTAGGTACCTGGCCTGGACCCCGGGGGCTACCATCAAGGCGAGCCTGGCTGAAGGCTGTAGCGATGCTGCTCTGCACGGCACTGACCCACAGCTGTACGAGGCGCTCTGTGTCAGCCTGCAGGAGGCAGGACCTGGGCAGGAGGAAGGCCGGAGAACAGGGAGGGGTCTGAGGCCTGGGGAGCCATGAGGCAGGATGGGCAGGCTGATGTGCAGCTAGTATTCAGCACGTACCAGTCACACTGAAATAGTTCTGTACCGAATGGCAACAGCGTTCTACATATCCCTCATCCCCCTACACCATTCCTCCAGGCTTCCCCCTGGTAGAGCCACCAAAGATTAAAGCCTAAGGCTGCATAGGGGGCCTCTAGCACCCTGCCCCAGGGATGCCTTTGTGATTGGCCCTGCCTTTCCAATAAGACTGAGACGTATCAACCATCACCCCTGGGCATTGCACTCACTTGCTGGGGGACACCACCTCAAAGCAGAACCGCCTTTCTGAGTCGGGACAGAGCTTCACTGTGCAGAGACGCAGGTCATCCACCACCACAGTCACAGGGTCCTGGCAGGGAAAGGAGACCAGGGGGCAGACGTCCAGCCAGCCACAGCAGGGCTGATACCCTCCAAGCCCAGGCATCAGGACCTGGGCCTACCCACCTTGTACTTCTTCTGATAAACCAGTTGGTTGCTCTGAATAGTGAACCAGCGTCTGAAAGAGGTGGAAATAGTTAGGGACATGGGCAGCTTCAGGATGTGGCTGGGGACACGGGCAGCAGAAGTCGTGTCCTTAGCCCCAGAAGGACATGCTGAGAGGAGAGACCTGAGCTGACCATCCCGTAAGATGTTCCAGAGGAGGGTGGACAGTGCAGACCCGGACCTCTAAGGAGTGCTATTCACATCTCGAATAACTCAGATTTGATATATTTACAAAAACAACTTTCCAGCAGATAACAGTAAAATGCTTTTTCTAATAAAATAAGTCTATTGCTACAATTTCTTGGCAAATAAAAGTATCTCAGAGAAGGGGCTATTTTCTAATTTATGCAAGACACCATACGGGCTGGCAGTGGCCCTGGAAGGGGAAGGGGTTGAGTCAGAGCAGATGACCACCCTGCTCCGCATCCTGCAATGGCTCCCCATTTCCCTCAGAGTAAAACCCAGGCCCTTCTGAAAGCCAGCAAGGCCCATCATGATTCACACCACCATTAGCTCCAACTTCACCTACAACCACTTCCTCCTCCCTCCCTCTGTCCACACCCATGGACGCTCTAGGTTCCTCAGGGCCTTGGCGCTCGCTTCTCCTTCTGCCTAGAACATTCTTCCCCAGATATCCTTTCAGTCTTCACTCAGAAGTCACCTCTTCACGAGGCCTACGCTGACTACCCTATTTAAAGTTGCACCTCTCCCCAGCTCTCCACATTGCTGGCTTTATTATTTCCCCCCCATGGCACTTTTACCTTCTACTAATATAACATACAACTTACCTAATTATCATATTATTGTCTGTCTTTGCTGATGGAATGTGAACCCTCTGAAGGAAGGGGGTGTGTCTGTTTTTCCTGGCTGTATTTAACACACTATAACCATTCAAAATAATATAATCCGATGGGTTTGGTTGTTTGGGATGTCTGCTCCTCACCTGCTCCAGGTCTTAAATGCGTTGCTGGCTCGTTTGAAGAGATGTCCTTCCATGACCAGGCCACCAGACCCCTCCCTTAGGCTTGGCTCTGGCTCCTCCCCACCCAGCTCCTGGAGGCACAAGAGGGTCAAAAGGCAACTGAAGTGGGCAGACACCAAGGCCCCAGGCCCGTCTGCCTCCTGCCTACAGCCTCAGCCCTCACCTTCTGTTTCAGCAGCACGTGTCTCTGCTCCATGTCCCTCTTCTCTCGAGCTGAATTCAAGACCAGCCGGTGTAACTGAGCACAGGAGGGGCATCTCAGATGGCCCCGGGCTCCCCCAACTAGATCAGGAGTGTCCTCTCCAAGCCCCTACCCTCCCTCCTCCACCTCCCTGCTGCCTGGAGCACTACCTGGCCACCCAGCTCCTTGCGGTACTGGGCCAGCTGGCTTAGCTCCTCATGGCCCTGCTGGAAATGGGTAGCCTGGGCCTCCACCAAACGCAGCACCTGGGGGACAAGGTAGGCAGGGGGCAGACCCCTCTCTCTTTCCCTCTTCCCTCCAACTCTCCATCAGCAGGCTCCTCCCCACCCTGCCCTGGCCACTGCAACTCACAAACTCCATGATGTCAAACTTCCTCTTGTCCTCAATCACGTTGATCTGAGAGCCCAAAAGACCTCGGGTCAGTCTTGAAAACACAGATGCCCTCCTCCCACTGCACGCCAGGGACTCTTCAGCCTAGAGGTGACTGAGGCCCTGGCACCCCAGGAGGACAGGCGAGGGCAGGCACCTGCAGGGCATAATCCAGTGCCCGTCCTCGGTACCCAGCTCTAGCAATCTTCAAAGCAGCTCCTGCCTCTTCGGCCTCCTGGGCCCGGCGCCTGGGGACTTCTGCATTGTGGATAAGAGCAGCCTCGAGGCTCTCAGCTCCCTTCCAGAAATCCCTGCGAGCCTCTCGGAAGCCTCGGAGACCTCTGGGGTGGGGGGATATCACCGAATCACTGATACACCCGTCTGCCCCCGGCAGAGAAACCCCTGGGGCTCCCTCAGCCTTTCAGCTAGCCTCTGTACAGGCAGAAGTCCAAGGGGATCCTTGGGATGGGGATAACAGTCAGGCTACCAGAATCCCCCAGTCTCACAACTCCTTCATTCAGGGAGGCCCCTGTGGTAACGGGAAGGGGACTGGAGGACTGGTCTCCCTCTCAACTCACTCCTTGACCAGGGTTTGGATTTGCTGCTGCAGTGTGTGCTGGGTGGCATCTAGAAGCTCCTGAGGGGAAGCAGAAATTGGCATGTGGGGCTCAGGACCACAGACGACCTGTTCCCCCCCCCCCACCAGTTACCCCCACTTACTGCGTGGCTGTCCAGCTTGTGGCTCAGGCTCTGAGTGAATTTGTCCAGACACTCCTAGGCAAGAAGAGACAGAGAGAGAGCACCAGGCGTGGGGTGGGAGGGCCCACCCTGGGAGGGCCCACCCATCTTAGACTCAGCCTGCTGGGCCTGTCTCAGATGGCGCGCTCCCCAGTCTGCCTGGGACCTGCGGACCCCAGACCAACCCTCCCTTCCCACAGGACCTCTCCACATCCCAGACCCCGCCCCACCCTGGTTAGGACCCTCCACATACCGCCATCATGGGCTCTGGGGGCCCCAGGTGGGCCAGGTCACAAATGCCAACAATGAAGGCGCGGCTGGCGGCAAGGTAGTGGCGCCCGCTCTCCAGGAGGCCATTCCCCAGCTTGAGGAGCTAGGAAGCCACAGGGCAACAGGGAGTCATGCCAGTTGCCACCACTACCCAGTGACACCCCTGCTCCTGTTCTACTTCCTCTTGCCTTTCCCAGGGCTGTGCCCCTCCTTCCCCCACCTCACCTCCACCTCTCTGCAGCCCAGTCCAGTTTCTAACACACACGTGGTGCTTTCCCAGCTGTTTCTTTGCTCCCACTGTTCTGTGCCTGGAACAGAATTCCTCCCAGCCTGTCACCCACGCCAGCATCAGCTTTACCTCCATAACGTCTTTCTCTGCCACTTGCAGATGTCTGTCCCTGCCCTGCTCCAGCTGCTTGGAGCTACAGTTTCCCAGAAACTCCATCCTCACACACTGTCTGGCTCACAGGGTGATTACTCTACCTGGTTGGTGTTCAATTCTACACTATTTACTGTCTGGAGTTGTCCATCCTATGCTTACTGACCATCCCCTCATAAGTATTAATTGCTCAGCAGGGCAAAGATGGGTCAGGGCAAAGATGGCATGTTAGGATGCTTCCAGGACACATTCTGTCTGGTCCCAGTTACCAACAGGGAGGCTTGATAAACAAGGGCACAAGTGACTGTCCGGAGGAGGATCTCTGGAAGAGCCAGGTGGCTGAGCCAGAAGCCAAAGCGAGCTCTTCTGACCCCTGGCCCTTGTTACCTGCAGGAACTGCACTGCTCCACAGGTAACACCATTGGCTCTAGCCTGAGTCACCATATCTGGGATGGAGTATCTGGGGAGCCCGTGAGCTTGGCCCAGGGAACAGGAAACCACCAGGGAGGTTCTATAAGGAAATCCTGGGCAGCAGAGACTCAGTGGGCTCCATAGCTGCTCACTGAACTTTTGTTGAACTGAAAAACACTTTTTAGGGCTAGTGAATGCTTCAGGGAAATACAGTTTGACTTGAAGATAACTGGGAGGGTCAGTAATGGTCAGGAAACTGACCACGATCAAACCTTATCAGGTATCACCATCAGGTGTCCACAACAAGGTGCTCACAACCCCACTGTGTGGAGCTAGGGGACTGAGGGTTCAGTTTTTTCCTTACCCACCTCACCTTCCCAGATAGATCTGAATAAGGAACTTTCATAAGACGGAACCAGTGACAAACTGATACTTCCATATAATGGAATGGAACTGGTACTCAGTAATGCAAAAGGAACAAGCTATTCATACATGTAACTATTCATAATGAACTGCTAATAACTACTGATCTGCAACAACTTGAATAAAACTCAAGGATGTTATTCTGAGTGGGAAAAAAAAGCCAGTCTTGAAAGGTCACATACTGGTTGATTTCACTTATATTAGAATTTAAAAATGACAAAAGTCTAGAGATCCAAAAAACAGAAGAGTGGTTGTCATGGATAAGGAAGGGAAGGAAGGTATCATGACAAAGGACATTACAAAGGAGTTCCTCTGTGGTGATAGGAGTTTTATATCTTGAATGTGATGCTGGTTATAAGAATCTACACTTGTGACAAAGTGCCACTGAATTATACACAAAGATTTTTTTTTAAGAGCATATGGAAAACTGGTAAAATCCAAGTAAAGTCTTTCAACAGTTCATTGTATCATAAAAATATCATCTCCCGGTCTGGGAGCATACTAGAGTTAAATGAGATGCTGCCACTGGGGGAGGCTGGGAGATGAGGACATGGGACCTCTCTGGACTATTTTTGCAACTTCTTGTGAGTCTACAATTAACTAAAAATAAAAAGATTAGTGAAAAAATATGTATTAATTGGGCACCTACCAACATTCAAGCTATCTATCGTATAGGCACTAGGATTGAGCAAAAACAAAACATAAAAGTCCCTCATGACAGCTACATTCCAGTGGGGAAAAGCAGACAAAAAAAAAAAAAAATCGGCAAGCATGACAGACATGGGTTAAGGAGACCCCTAATGAGTCTCAGCCTTGAGTAACCCTCCCCTTGTGTGTGGATGAGTGAGGCCTGTGGGCGCATTCTGACAGAAACTGATGGCACCGGGCCAGCACGCACACGGGGCACTCTCCTGCTGGCCTCGAAGAGGCTACCAAGTAAACTGCCTGTGGACAGGGCCCCGTGGCAGGGGACTGTGAGTAACCTCTAGGAGATGAGGGCCTCAACCAGGCAATAGCGAGGAACTGAATGCTGCCAACAATCGTGTGAGGCCAGAAGAAAACCCCGAGCTTCAGAGGGGACTGCAGCCTCCACCGGCACCTTGGCTGCAGCCTCTGGGACCTTGAGCAGAGGACCCGCTCAGCTGTGCCCGACTCCTGACCCACTGCAACTGTAACACATGTGCGTGGTTTAAAGTCACTGGATTTGTAATCATTTGTCAGATGGCAATAGAAAACTAATACAGCAAGTAAACGTGACATGTAAGACTGAGATAAATGCTACATAAAGCCAAGTAAGGGGGATGGGAGTGTGTGTGTGTGTGTGTGTGTGTGTGTGAATGCAGGCAGTTTTACACAGCGGCCAGGAAGGCCTTACTGTCTTGTGTTGAAGTGTTTTACAGGTTTGTTTTCCAGGCAGTCTGTGGGCTCCCTGGGGGCAGAAACAGTCTTGCTCTCCCTGCGGCACCCAGAGTCCCGCATAATACAGGGCCCCAGAGCTGACCAAGTAAGTTCACAGGTGAATCTTGCCTTTCAAGATCACAAGCTCCTTCAGGGTACAGAACTGCCTTTGGGCTTCTTTGTAGCCCCCAAGTATCTACCCAGCCTGGTTTGTATTCAGTCATCCCTTGCACTCATTCTCGGTCTCCAAGTGTCTCCCTGGCCCCACCCTTCTCATTTTAATTCCCTCCTGGGTCACCTCTCCACTTCAGGATCACCTTTTCCAGCCGCGTCTCCAATTCCGACACTTCAGTTTCCACCAGCTCGATAGAGGCTCTGGGGAAGGAGGAATGGGATAGGAACAGAGCTTGCATCCATCTGGTCTGTCCACCTCCGCCTGGGCAGCGTCGGCAGGGAGGTGGGGGTTGGGGTTCGGGGATGGAGGATACAGGCAGAAAAAGCTAATGGGTTAAGAACTGCCCACCCAACCTCTCTTGCTTGCTCACTGTACCAGAGCCACCGTGGCCCAGGCCAGAGCAGGAAGGGTAGAAGGAGGGTGGATGTGGCGAGGGCAGGAAGTTGCTAACCGCCCAGAGCAGGTGCTGGGGGAGGGGCAGGGGTCCCTGAGAGAGGGAGGAGGGAATGCCAGCTCTAGGGGTGAGAGAGGCTGGAGAGGCCCCTTCACACATGGATCACAGCACCAGATTTGATAGTAATGGTACTGCTTTGGCCCAGATGCTCCATCTTGTCCCTTTCTGAGACTTACTCCCTGGAAGGACATCCGACTTGGGGAAGGTTGTGGGTACACATTGGGGGGTGTCGGACCTCCCACCCTTTGTCCCCCAGACCTGTGCACACTTACCGGAAGCGGGGCGAGTCCTTAAGACACTCCTCGAAATCCAGCTTGACCGTCATCTCAGCTTGACCGCTCCAGGGCCCTGGGGCCAGGAGGGTGGAGATGCAGGTGGAGGCACTCCCTGCCCCTGGAGGGGTGTTGAGGAGGAGGGAAGAGAGGGTCCTCTGCTGGGTAGAGCCTCTGGGGGGCACGATCTTCTCCCCAAGTGGAAGGGGTGTCCTTGGAGGAGCTCTCACTCCGCACTTCCAGGCTGTGCCGGGGAGGGGTAGAGGCGGGGCCTGGGCGGTGGAGAAGGGCCTGAGATCAGAGAAGCCACAGCCCCGCCCTCAGAGGCTATCTGCTGTCACCTTCCTACTGGGGGCCCTGGTCTCTCTCAGCTTCATTCTCCTTCAGTGGTTGAGTTATGGGGACCTGAGAGACACGGGTTCAAATTCTCCTGATTGCGTGACCGACTCCTCAGTTTCCTCATCTGAAAGATGGGGATGATAACTCCTACCTCCTGGGTTGTTGCAAGAATTAAAGACAATATTGTAAGTGTGTGTTTGACTGCATCACAGCAACCTCTCTCATCCCATGGCGTTAGGGCCTTCTTGGACTCCTAGGTGCTAGTTGCAGTCCCCCAGACCACTCCAAGCTTTCTTCTCTGCTCTGCCTGCTCGTGGTTTCCTGGGTGTGAACTTCCCTCTCTCCCCCACCTTCTCAAAGACTGCTCAGGCCCAGCATGGCCCCCCCATTCACAGCACCCAGACTCCTGCTAGTCTTCTCTTTATTGTCCACACCGATTGAGGGTGGTGAGGTCAGAGGAAGGCTGGCCCCCACCCCATCCCCAGCTGGCTACATCTTCCATTGTCTGGTTTCCTCCTCCTGAGTCCATCGAAGCCGCAGGGTTTCATCTGGAGAGAGAAGGGGTTTGGCTAGTGGCTTTCTTGCAGCAGATGTGAGATCTGGCCCATGTGACCCTCAGGCTCCCTAGAACCTACCCACTTGGCCCTTCTCTCTCCCTGGCCAGCACAGGCAGCCCCTTGCCCTACCTTGCCGGGGCTCATGTCTGTGCTGGCTCTGGTTTGAGGAATTTGGGATGCTTCTAGGTTCCCTCTCTGAGACTTCTGTGCTTTGCCAGTTCAGCCCCTTGGTTGCCAGCCACTGACACCAATCAGTCACTGCTCGGGACCCACTGTCTTTGGAGGACAGGGCAGTACCTGGAGCCGGGAGGGTGGCAGACAGGAATCAGGAAGGAGGCATGGGGGCAGCGGTGGTGCCAAGCTGAAGGGGGTTCCAATCCCTCTGAGCTTCCCTGGGTCCTCTCCATGCAACGTGGACTGGCACACAAGGATGTTTAGGGCCTTGCTCATCACCTGTGGTCCATCCACTGGTGGGGAGTCGGGGTGGGGGGCATGGGAGCTTGCCAAGTCCGGTGAGACGGTGGCCTGGTGCCCTCACCAGGCTTCGATGGTGTCACTGTCACCTTCAGGGAGTTCTCTGTGGCCTCAGGATCCTCTGAGGAGCTTCCGGTGTGGTCCAGCAGACGGACTTCGGTGCTGATGGGATCTTCAATCACCCAGTTCAAGCCTGTGGAGCCTGGAAGCATCACGGGGCTAAGGTTGGGGCACCCAGAAGTCTGTTGGTTCTAGGCCCTCCCGCCCCCAGACTGCCCTGGCCCAGCTCTCACTGGCCTGCTGCTCATCTTCTGTGTCCTCCTCAAGCTCAGGGTGGGGAGAGCACCTCAGGTATCTTCCTTTTCTGTAATACTCCTTGCGTTGCAGATCTGTCTCCTTCCCCAACACGACAGTGGTGGCTGAAGCTGGGGACTGATTTCTGAAGGCAAGGGCATCTGAGGAGTCACCCAAATCAATCTGAGTCTTATGGCTACCTAGGGAAGATAGGCCACCAGTATCATCGTGACTGCTCCTCCCTCCCAGCACTGGGAGAAACTCAAGCCCCAGTTTCTCCTCTCACTTCTATCACCTCCTCCCATTTTAGGAAAATGTCAGTGACCTTTCCATCTCCCATGATTCTCTTGGGCTTTCTGTTCCTCCTCCCCTGCCAGCCTTCCTTGGGGACTATCCTGATGGGTACCCCACCTCAGCTGCCCTGTCTTCCCTAGGGTCACCATCCAGCATGACTTATTTTCAGGCAACAGGACCCTGGGCCGATGCTCACTGAGGAAGACAGACTATACCAGAGAACGTTCTGGATTACAATTCCTTTGGGTCTCTGGGGCCCAACCACAGCTAACCTTTGGCTTCCAAGATGTCGTTTCTGGTCACCAGGCCAAACTCATCTTTGACTCCTCTGGTCAGGCCTCCTGCCCCTCCTCTCTCCGCAGGCCTGGGCTCTGGGTCCAACACCACACCTCGACCCCCACTGCTCACACTGACACTACCCACACTGCTTTTCTTGTTATTATCCAAGGGCAGGTTTCTCTGAAGCTTGAGGAACTTTCCTTCATTGTAGTGTGCCTTGCGGTGCTTTTCAAAATCACTGGATTCTGTGGGCCAGTGTCAGAGTTTGGCTTTCCTGCCAGGCTCTTGCAGAAGGCTCACTCCACCTCCCCTTTACAGTCAGTCCCTGTCCCTCATCTCACGTGTCTTGGAAAAGGTGTCTGAAGACCCTGAGCTTCTGTTATCACCGTACAGGAGGATCTTGGGGCAGAAATTGTCCATTGTTGCAAACCTGAAGGGGAGGGAGACTAGTTGGGGGCACGGAAGGGAGAGAAGAATGGATGGGGATGGCTGACTCCCCCACCTTGGCCTGGGTGAGTCCTGATAAGAATTGCAGTACCTCCCTTTTTGGGGGCCAAAAAGCAGAGCTGGCTCAGACCCCAGAGTTCAACGGTGAAGGGAGGAAGCAGATTTCTATTGATCTCTGGCAAGACTCACCTCTCTGCTAGCTCCTCAGGAGTCACTGTGTGGGAGGTCCCAGCGAGCAGGTCCTCATCGCTGCCCCGCAGTCTGCAGAGGAGGCAGGAAGTAGTGCCTGAGAGGGGGCGGCAGGCAGTAGCCAGTCCCTAAGGCCTTTTGGCCTCCCCCACTCCTCTCAAAGGGCTAGGGCTGAGGGCTCAGCACCTGTGGTAGGGAGTGCTGGGCTCATCCACCGTCATAAATCCATAGTCCTTGTCGGTAGGGTGGTAGGTGGCCAGGATATTCATTTCATCCCAGTGCTGAGACTTTTTCCTTGGGGTGAGGGAAGGATACAAAAAATGGGGATGAAACCTTCTGGTGATCTCCTCCTCACAGCCATCTCTCATTCTTTTAAACATTCGAAAACTTTTTCTTGTACTTATAGATCCAGAGGTGTAGGAGGCTGGGGATGGAGTCACACCTGATGATAATCACGTACTACGTAGTCAGGGTTTATCCGGTGCTACTTTCACATAGACTTGGAACCTCAGATTTCCCACCCAATTAACTTCACCTACTCTCATTTCTAGTTTTTGGGACTCCGCCCCTTTCCTCGTGACTCCGCCTCCCCCAGAGAGCGGAACCTCTTCCTCCTGGGCGCCTTACCTCTCCGCCCTGGGGGATTTATACATCACAGCGTAGCTGCTGTTTTTTAGGATGCTCCGGGGCCGGTCCTCACAGAGTTTGTCGGGGTACATGCGAGTTGACCCGGAGCGCGGAATGTCCTCCGAGTTGTACATTCCAGGCCCCGAGAACCCCAGGTTGGACGTCCCGAATACACTGGTTCCGCCAGGGTATGTGCCAGACCCAAGGCTGTGGCCCGCAACCTCCCCAGGGTGCTGGTTGAGCCCGGAACCGAGGACTTCTGTCCCCTCGGAGAGCTGGCCAGATTCAGGACTGCGAGTTACGATTCCCCCGGAGTGCATGGGGGGCCCAGAACCGTGAAACACGACTACGGAGGGCAGCCCGGCGCCTGCCTCGACTATGTTGTTTCCAGGAGATTCCCCGTTAAGGCCGCCAGCAGCCCGCAGAGATTCCAGCTTCTCCATGGCCCCACTAGGGGGCCACTCTCAGCTACCCCGCCCCGCCTCCCGGCTTCACATAGCCCCGCCCTTGAGGCCCCGCCCCCGCAGGGGGCGCGGGAGAAGTTTGGGCGAGGCTCGGGTCCCCTCTCCCTCTGCTCCCTGGAGCCGCGGGGGGCAAAATCAAAACTAAGTAGGGCCCTCGGCTTGGGAAACTCTCCGCTTGCCCCTCCCTTTCTGTCTCACCCAAAGACCTTTCTTTGTTTCTAGGATTTGTTCCCGCCCTTCTTCCCCCATCACCGCCCTCATCCGAATTATCCAATTACAGTCAGGGGTCCTGGTCATGGGGTGAGAAGCCTAATTGTGACGTCACAGTCCCCTAACCTTAACGCGAGCATCGGAGAGTTGTGCTGATGGGTTGTTAATAGCTTTTGGGCAATCTTTGGGGACCACCGAAGATGCCTGAAACTGCTTCCCGGGGTCCCTTTGCACTCTATTCGTGGCTTCAAAATCCAAGTTTCGCTGGACTAGGGTTCAAGATGGGGTTGCCCAGAAACATACGCGAGCCCTTTTTCCCCCAAACTCGGCCCGCTCTGCCTCTCATGAGTTATGATACAAACGTGGAGGAATTGCGACAGTGTTGGGAGACATATCTGGCCTCAGTGGTGTGGAGGGCAGAGATTTTCACTTATAAAGGTCCCGGCTCCCTGCTCTGGGTCCTCGGTCCCCGCTCACACCACTTCCAAACGTGCAGCGAGAAGGAGAGACACCTCTTCCTCCTGCCGTAAAGCGAATACTTTAAGGTGTTGCCTGACTCGACGAAGACTGGGTTGTCGGTGCCAATGTCGCAAAGCTGAAAGTGTTTGGGCGCCAACCCCCTCGTCGTAAAGATGCCTGCGGCAGGCGTTTCTTCCACTGTCGTAAAAGCTCTCTGCCTGTCTTCACCCCTCTCGAAGCCACTCTGTCACCTCGCCCGTGCCGTAAAGCAAACCTTCCCGACCCCGTCGTCCTTTCCGTTCCCACCGCTGTATAGTCCTTAGTTCCCTAGCCCGGGATGGTTCATTGCCCGGCAGTGCCGTAAAGCATATCTGGCCCCAGCCCCTGGTCCTAGTCCCTCAGGGTGTCCGTGCACCGCGGTTGCCACGGTGCCGCCAAGCGCGGCTGTCGCGCGGCCCCGGTGTCAGCGGCGATGGCGGCGGGGTCGGGTGGGAGTGGGGGCTCTGGGGGAGGCCCGGGGCCGGGGCCAGGTGGGGGTGGGGGCCCGGGCGGGAGCGGCCCAGGACCGGGGTCTGGCGGGGGTCTGAGCAGCGGCGGGGAACTGCACCCGCGCACCGGGCGCTTGGTGAGCTTGTCGGCCTGTGGGCGTACAGCGCGGCGGCAGCAACCGGGCCAGGAGTTTAACCACGGGCTTGTGTTGAGCCGAGAACCCTTGCGCGACGGACGCATCTTCACGGTCCGCATCGATCGCAAGGTGCGGAGCTGGGGCCGCGGAATCGAAATGTGAAAGGTGGTGGGAGGGGACCAGAGGGAGATGGGGGAGGACACCCAGGGTAGCCCACATCACCGAGAGAGAACCGACAGACAGGACACCAGCTGATGGGCAGGAGAGGAGCATGAAACAGAAACATTAAGTTTCATGAAGAAAGAGACAAGGAGAGCTTAAGTTTCCTCAAGATCCAAGAGCAGGGAAGGGACATGGGGGCTCATTCACTGTAATGACTAAGGAACAGACATCCTGGGAAAATTTCTGGGGGATGGAAGATGGAGACACATCAGAGGTGTGATAGGGTAAGAAGACAGATAACCAAGAGAAGAAAAAAAAACTTTGGAGGACAGAGTCACTGGTTGGGCCAGAAAGATGGGTGAACAGAGATACTGAGGGAGAAAGGTGTATGTGTCTGGGCGTGATGTGTGAGTGCACAGAGATAGAATTTGAGAAGAGAGTGAATTTGAGTGGAGCCAGAGCCTAGGAGAGAATTAGGCCTGGAGGAAGAGAGTGGTCTGTAAGGGCCTGCATTTGGGTGGTCAGGGGGCCACAGAGACCAGGGAAGTTAGAGGAGGATTTAGCTATCGTGGTGGGAATTTAGCTATCGTGGTGGAGAAAGGCGTGGTGTCTTAGACAGTGAGCACCCAGAGTGCAGAGCAGATTTGCTAGAGGAGAGTGGGCCCAACAATCCCGAGACCAGAGTCCAGAAAATTACTTGTGGGACTAGATCTCTGGATTGTGGTGCCTCATGTTGCAAGAGAAGGAAGCCAGTTAGCTGTCTGAAAGGTGGGAAGAGGGGGACACAGTGACCTGTGAAATGTGGTTTCCTAGTGGTGGGAGACCCATTGGTGGCCCATCCTGAGCCTCTGTCCACCACCCCATCACAGGTCAACTCCTGGAGTGGCTCCATTGAGATTGGGGTGACGGCACTGGACCCCAGTGTGCTGGACTTCCCAAGCAGCGCCACGGGGCTGAAGGGGGGCTCGTGGGTAGTGTCAGGCTGCTCGGTGCTGAGGGATGGACGTTCTGTGCTGGAGGAGTATGGTCAGGACCTGGACCAGCTTGGTGAAGGGGACCGTGTGGGCGTGGAGCGCACAGTGGCGGGGGAGCTGCGGCTCTGGGTGAATGGGCGGGATTGTGGTGTGGCCGCCACGGGCCTGCCCGCTCGGGTCTGGGCTGTCGTGGACCTTTACGGCAAATGCACCCAGATCACCGTGCTACCCCCTGAGCCAGGCTTCAATCCCCCTACTCCCATCCCCACGCCTCCCCTTGAGCCCTCTGCCCCACCTGAAGATTCTGCCTTGGCTGAGCAGGGAACCTCTGGGGATGAAGGTGAGAACACATCTAGGGCAGTGATGGAGGGGTGGGGATAAGGGAATGGCTGCAGGAATGGGGGAGACATAGTGACAAGTGAGGCTGGGTGTGGGCAGGACCACTCAGACCCCGGAGTCTGTTGAAGGGGGGAGAGCTGGGGCTAGAGGAGGGGGTCTCCTGGCTGTGGGCCTGGCAGCAGGGGCTGAACCCTTATTCCCCTCCCATCCTACCTGGTCCCCAGCCTTCATGGTGTCCCCAGCGCAGGCCCGGCCGGAGACGTTTCCTAACAGCCTTGAGTCGCATAATGGTGAGGGCTTTGGGGAGGCCCTGGGAAGGGGAGCGGGACGTGAGGTGGACAGGGAGGGACCTCAGGAGAGGGGTAGGGAGTGAGCAGCAAGCTTGGGGGTGTAGAGCCTCATTTCTTTTTTCCTTCCTCCGTTCTGCTGCCTAGACTTTGCTGGCATGGAGCTCTCCGAGGTGGTGAGCAACGCCATCCTGTCTGCCTACAACGGGGGGCTCCTAAACGTGAACCTGAGCTCCCCCCCAGCAGGGGGAGCACCAGGGCCTAGCGGTGCTGCCACGTCGCCCATCCTCACGTCCAACGATGCCCTCCTTTTTCACGAGAAATGTGGAACCCTCATCAAACTCAGCAACAACAATAAGACGGCTGAGCGGCGCCGGCCCCTGGATGAATTCAACAATGGGGTTGTCATGACCAACCGCCCACTCCGGGACAATGAGATGTTTGAGGTATGCCGGATCCTGGGGTCTGGCTAGCACCTCACCCTCTGGGAGCTAAAGATCGGGCTCGATCCTTGATGCTGGAAAGAGGGGGTGACCTGGGGAAGGCCCAAGGGATGAAGGTCCTTTCTCTGCCTTTACCTTCCCCGCCTCTCCCTTCTGCTGTCACTCCACCCCAGATCCGCATCGACAAGCTTGTAGATAAGTGGTCGGGCTCCATTGAGATTGGTGTCACCACCCACAACCCCAACAATTTGGAGTACCCAGCCACCATGACCAACCTACAGTCAGGTACCAGACCCTAGCAGGGTGGGGGCACAGGCCTGCGGTCGCTGAGGTTTCCAAGGGAGGCCGTACCCTAACCATGGTATCCGCTCCCCCCAGGCACCATCATGATGAGTGGCTGCGGGATCCTGACCAATGGCAAGGGCACCCGCCGCGAGTACTGTGAATTTGGTCTGGATGAGCTGCAGGTGAGGGTGCGGCACAGAGCCTGGGCCACTCTCCAGGGGTGCCCGGGTACCGCGCATCCCTGCCTGCGTACCATGGTCTCTGACCTAGGGCAAGGCTCTTTATCTTTTGCCTGAAGCTTCCTTCTGATAAGGCAGGGTTGCCCAACAGTTAGGCACTCAGATTTTGGACTCAGATGGGTTCAGTTCTTTTCGTTAGGCCACTTGTATAGTGATCTGAGGCAAGAAGCCTATCTTCTCTAGTAGTGTTTTTCCCTTTTTATTGTCTAGAAACGAGCTTGGTGGTAGTATTCGCCAGATCATCAGGAGTGTTAACAAGTCATAAGGTGGTTTAACACCGTATTTGACTTGCATTGAGCATTCAGAGTGGTCTGAGACTCATGGGAGCCTTTTGGAGCTGTTCCCCTGTCACGTAGGGTAGTGGGAAGGCTCTGGGACCGCTCTGTTCTCACAGTTCCCAGGACGAATCTGAAACCTTGTTATTTTTCTGCTTTGAATAGGAGGGCGACCACATTGGTCTCACGAGGAAGTCCAACTCTGCCCTCCACTTCTTCATTAATGGCATCGATCAGGGTAAGGGGAAGCTCAGAGAGGGTCGCTGGGTCAGGGCTTTCGGACAGGGGGAGCTATATCTTATCTTGTCTGTTTGTCACTGAGTTTTCTTGTTTTTGGCTTTTCTCCCCTCATCCCCCCATTCTCTGTGTCTTCCACCCCTACAGGCGTGGCTACCCCACTGACACCCCCAGTGGTGTACGGCGTGGTGGACTTGTATGGGATGGCCGTGAAGGTGACCATCGTCCACAATAACAACCATAGTGACCGTCTGCGCCGGAACAATGCCATCCTGCGGGCACTTTCCCCCGAGGGTGCTCTCCGCCGCGCTGCTCCTGCTGCCCAGGCGGAACCCGAGCGCCTGCTCTTCCACCCCAACTGTGGGCAGAAGGCAGCCATCACCCACGAGGGACGCACAGCCCTGAGGCCCCAGTATGGCCCATGGGGTGTGGAGAAGCCTGGGAAGGGGCTCTGATGGGATTAGAGGGAGGGGTAGAGAAGTGGGAGGCAGAGGGTGTCTGGTCTGGGGTATCCTGGATGGAGGACTGGGGACTCTCCTGGACCGCAAAGTGTAGCTGGTTGATTTGGGGTAATGGGTGTCAGGCAGGCCTGGCTGGGCTAAGCTTTGGCACACCCAGTGTGTGTGTTGGGCTCTGAGTCCCCACTTGCCACGCCCTCAGTGCCACCGATGACTTTAATCACGGCGTGGTGCTGAGCAGCAGAGCCCTGCGGGATGGAGAAGTGTTCCAGGTGCGCATCGACAAGATGGTAGACAAATGGGCTGGCTCCATTGAGATCGGCGTCACCACCCACAACCCTGCCTACCTCCAGCTGCCCTCCACCATGACCAACTTGCGCTCTGGTGAGCTCCTGAGAAGGGCAGGGCCAGGGTAGGTCTTAGGGAGGGGGCTGTCCCCAAAGCCCTGATGCTTGGTCTCTGGCCCCTCTTTCACTTGTCACACTTGTGACAGCCACTCATTTAGTGCCAGAGAAGTGGCCTGTGGACAAGGCCTGTGGCTGGCTGGGGAACTGCTCTGGGAAGAAAGAAACTGCCAAAGAAAAGACAGGCTGGGCTAATGGCTTTGGGGAGTAACGTGGGGACCACTGCATAAAGGGAGGAGCCCTGGCTCCCTCCGCATATCCTTTGCCACTCCTTGTCCCCCTAGGGACCTGGATGATGACTGGGAATGGGGTGATGCACAATGGGACGACCATCTTGGACGAATACGGGCACAACCTGGACCGACTCAAGGTGGGAGAGTTGGGGGCACCGCCAGGTCTCTGCAGCGGGGAGGTAGGCAAGGTGGGGCTGCTGCAGGACCAGCCCAGGCAGGAACTCTGCCTGACTCCTCACTCCAGCCCCGCTTCTTCCAAGGCAGGGGACACGGTGGGCGTGGTGCGGCGGGAAGATGGGACTCTCCACTTCTTTGTCAATGGGATGACTCAGGGCCCTGCTGCCTGGAACGTGCCCCCGGGCGTCTATGCTGTCGTTGATCTCTACGGCCAGGCGGCCCAGGCCACCATTGTGGACGACGTGGGTGAGGGCCAGACTGGGCAGGGGCAGGGATGGCCTTGGGAGGCCTCAGAGACAACTGTAGATCTAATGGATGATGTCCACTCTTGCAGAGGTGCCCCCGGTCCCTGAGCCACTCCCTGAGGGGAACAACCAGGCATCTCCAAGCTCCCCGTCATCAGGGGCCGGGGGCTCCGACCTCCGCTTCCACCAGCTGCACGGTAGCAACGCAGTCATCACCAACGGGGGCCGCACCGCACTCCGCCACAACTGCCGCAGCGAGTTCAATGACGCCATTGTCATCTCCAACCGGTCAGTGTCTGGACAGTCACGTCCCTACCTTCTTACTGCCCAGGGTCAGCCACCCCAGTGGAGCCTGTCTGATGGCCACTCTCCCTGGCAGGGCCCTGCGGGATGGAGAGCTGTTTGAAATTGTCATTCAGAAGATGGTGGACCGCTGGTCAGGTTCCATTGAGGCTGGTAAGGGGCCCGTGTGTGTGTGTGTGTGTGTGTGTGTGTGTGCGTGCGCATGTGTGTGCGTGTGCGCGTGCACGTGCATGGACGTGTGCATACACATGCTAGGGGGAGGTGCTGGCTCTCTGAGGCCGAGGCAGCCTTGGCTCTGCCCTACCCCTGCCTCCTTCCAGGAGTGACCGCTATTCGGCCGGAGGACCTTGAATTTCCCAACACGATGACAGACATTGACTACGATACATGGATGCTGAGGTTGAGCTGCGTGCTTTGGGGACCAGCTGGGTGGGGCTGGGTGGAGCTGGTTGGGATGACGGAATCAGTTTGGGGCCTGTGGTGGCCATGAACAATGCCAGACCAGATCTGGTTGCCCCCTCCCTTCAGTTTGAGGAAGCCCTCCCCCCAGGCCCTTGGGTAGGTCCTGCTTTTCCCTGGGGGGATCCCAGGGACATAGGAGACAAGATTGGGTCTGCCCCAGATCAAGATCCCAGTCCAAGGAACTGGAAGGTTCTGACAAGCAGAGACTGGTTCGAGAGGCCTGTATGGGAAGGAAGCTCGGAGGCTGACCTAGCCCCTCTCTGTCGTCCCTCCAGCGGCACAGCCATCATGCAGGATGGTAACACGATGCGAAACAACTACGGGTGCGACCTCGACGCGCTGGGCACAGGCGCGCGCATCGGCATGATGCGAACAGCCAAGGGTGACCTGCACTACTTCATCAATGGCCAGGACCAAGGCGCTGCCTGCTCAGGCTTGCCTCCCGGTAAAGGTGACTATTCTGTGGCTTTTGACCCGCCACCCTCGGCCCAGCTCACCCCAGGCTATCAGGCCTCTGACCCCTTCTTTTCCTACCCAGAGGTATATGCAGTCGTGGATCTGTATGGTCAGTGCGTCCAAGTGTCCATCACCAATGCCACCGGCCCCATGGACAATAGCCTGGCGACCAGCAACACCGCCACTGAGAAGTCATTCCCCCTGCACTCCCCAGGTTTAGCCAGCAAGGAGGGAGGGTGGGTGGGCTCTGCCTGCCTGCTGTGGGCCTAAGGGATGCAGCTTCTAGGTTGGGGACTGTTCAGAGCCAGACTGGCTGCAGCAGCTGCAGACTGAGGGGAGGAGGGAGGGATCAACCCTAGCGGGAAGCAGCCAAGAAGAGGGAGGAGGTTGCTCCTGGACCCTGCCCTGTCACCAAGGGCCCGGGACAGCATAGCTTGGCATGCCAGATTTGGGACCAAGTCTTGCTATGGTGAGAGAGGTGTCAGAGGTCTTGAAGGAGTAATGCAGATGGAAGCTTCATGTCAACTTCCTGCTTCACCTGAAAGTTTTATCTGCATCCTGTCTGAAGCTTCCTGCCCTAGTCCTCCCCCTTCCTCTGGTGCCATCTTTCCACAGTGGCTGGCGTGGCTCATCGATTCCACAGTACTTGCGGCAAGAACATCACACTGGAGGAAGACGGCACGAGGGCAGTGCGTGCGGCTGGTTACGCCCATGGCCTCGTCTTCAGCACCAAGGAGCTCAAAACGGAGGAAGTCTTTGAGGTGGGCTGTTGGAATATAATTCACAGCAGGGCCAGGCTGCTCCCTCTTGCCCCCAGCTCATGCCACTAGGCGCTTCTCTCTCAGGTGAAAGTGGAAGAGCTGGATGAGAAGTGGGCAGGTTGCCTCCGGCTCGGGCTGACCACACTAGCGCCAGGGGAGATGGGGCCTGGAGCAGGTGGCGGCCCCGGGCTGCCTCCCTCCCTGCCGGAGCTCCGGACCAAGACCACCTGGATGGTGTCCAGCTGTGAAGTCAGGCGCGACGGGCAGCTCCAAAGGATGAACTATGGCCGGAACCTAGAGAGGCTGGGGGTGAAGCAGCTGACTCCCAGCACAGGGGCGGGCTTGGGGGTAGGGGTGGTGGGGAAAGGTGGGCTGAGCACCCGTCCTTGCCTCACCTCGGCCCTAGGTGGGGAGCCGTGTAGGCATCCGCCGGGGGGCAGATGACACAATGCACATCCTGGTAGATGGAGAGGATATGGGGCCAGCAGCCACTGGCATTGCCAAGGTAGACACAGGACCTCCGCTGGGTCTGGGAGTGGGGTTGAAGTCCTTCACTGATCTCTGACTCCCCAGCTCTGTGTGCCCCTAGAACGTGTGGGCCGTGTTGGATCTCTACGGGCCAGTGCGGAGTGTGTCTATTGTCAGCTCCTCGAGGCTAGAGGAGCAGGAAGGCACCCAGCCTCCTTCCCCCAGCTCGGACACTGGCAGTGAGGGCGAGGAGGATGATGAGGGCGAGGAGCACAGCCTGGAAGTAAGAGGCAGCACCAGGACCCACAGGGTACAAGGATGGGCAGTGGGTGGACCATTGGCCACCAGGTGGTCTTTGGGCTCTCTGATCCAGTCCTGGTAGGACTGGGTAGGCAGAGGCTAATATGCAGGCTGCGTGTAGAGCCCAGAGGGGTGGCTCAGGCCCTGCGTCGGCAACCCCCGCAGCTCAGTCTCTCCTCCACTCCAGGGCCAGAATCAAGTGGCCATTATGCCCACAGCCCTCGAGTTCCTGGAGAACCATGGGAAGAACATCCTCTTGTCCAACAGGAACCGTACAGCTACGCGAGTGGCCAGCTACAATCAGGGCATCGTTGTCATCAACCAGCCTCTGGTGCCCCAGCTGCTGGTCCAGGTGGGCCTCACCTTGTCCCCAGCTCCTCTTGCTCAGGGTGACCCAGGGCCAACCCTCCTGGACAAAGGCTTTTTCAGGTCAAGGACAAAGTGGAAAGCATGTCCCTTGAGTGAGCTTCCTGGGCTTTTGTTTGTACCCTGTGATGAGAGTTGTAAATCAGTTACCAGGAAGTGCCCACCTGGGGACTGCTGAGGAAAGCAGTAGTGAGGGCTTGGGGGAGGCTGGGAGACTCTTGATCCTATATGTGGGAGTAGAGCGTGCTTTCCAGAGGAGGGGGCCTTGTGCTGCAAACTACAAGATACCAGTTAGGCAGGCAACAGCAGCCCTGGGGAACAAGAATCCTTTCAGAGGCAACAGCAAAACCAAGGCTGAAAGAGGGAAGGACACAACTGAATTTGCAGTTTCCTGTCTCTCCAAGCATCAGAAGGGGCAGCATCCCAGGCCACACTGCGGTGTGCTACCTTCTCTCTCTGGCTGGGGTATGGGGCCTGGTTCTGCTGGGTGGGTGGCCTTTTCCCAAGACGCTGTGATTGGGGAACAGTTTCCTTCTCCCCAGGTGCGAATAGACTTCTTGAACCGGCAGTGGACATCTTCCCTTGTCCTGGGAGTCATCACCTGTCCCCCGGAGAGGCTGAACTTCCCTGCTTCTGCCTGTGCCCTCAAACGGGCAGCCTGGCTGCTGCGGGGCCGTGGGGTCTTCCACAATGGTCTCAAGGTGGGTACGGAGCAGAGAGAAGCGAGAGGGCTAGGCCTCTGAGTGGGGAGGGGCTGGCCTTGAGGGAGAAGAGGGGCCCCTAGTCCTGGAGGTAGGACCACAAGTATATTTAAAGCAGCCCTGTAGTGGGTAGACCCCGTAGCAGGCGGGCCAGGGTGTGAGTTTCATTACCTGGACAGTCTCGGGCTTACTGCCTCCTCCTATGTCCCTGTCACTGAGAATGTCACGGGGGAAAGGGAGGTAGACTCCAGATAACTGAAGCAGAGGGTAGAGCCCTGGCAGTGGGCAAGTGTGGAGGCCAAGCCCAGGGACTGGTGACCTGAGCTTAGTGAAGGGCGGGGATGGCTGCTGCTGGTGGGAGTCTGATCTCTGGGAAGACAGTAGGTCTCTCCTCCCAGATCTGTGAGAAGTTCGGGCCAAATCTGGACACATGTCCTGAAGGCACCATCCTGGGACTGCGGCTGGACGGCTCTGGGGGGCTGCATCTCCACGTCAATGGGATGGACCAGGGAGTGGCTGTGCCAGATGTCCCCCAGCCCTGCCACGCACTCGTGGACCTTTATGGGCAGTGTGAGCAGGTCAGTGGCACCGGAGGCCGGGCTGTCAGAGGAAACGGGAAGTCTGCAGTTCCAGGAGGGGATCAGCAGGCTTGGGGGGCTGGTCACACTCTGCTGACCACCTCTGTCCCCTGTAGGTGACAATCATGAGCCCTGAACCAGGGGCTGCCAGTGGAAAGAGTGCTGGAACCCAAGGGGACATGGAGAAAGCTGACATGGTGGATGGTGAGCCAGCTCAAGGGGCCGGGGTCCCACTGCACCCCCACCCCGCACTTCTGGCCCCGGCTCCTGTGAACTGTGCCCCCTCTGCTCCCTCAGGTATCAAGGAGAGTGTTTGCTGGGGCCCACCACCCGCTGCTAGCCCCCTCAAGAGCTGCGAGTACCACGCCCTTTGCTCCCGTTTCCAGGAACTGCTGCTGCTTCCCGGTGAGTCCCTGGTCCCCCAGAACCTGCCTCATTGCTGTCCCAGCCCTGGGCCAGGCCCAGAGCCCTGGAGACCAGTTGGAAAGAGGTCAAGTGGCTGAGATCCCAGGCAGGAGCCATGCCACAAAGTCTGCAACTCACTCTCCACAGAGGATTATTTCATGCCTCCGCCGAAGCGTAGCCTGTGCTACTGTGAGTCTTGCCGGAAGCTTCGAGGAGACGAGGCCCACAGGCGCCGTGGGGAGCCCCCCCGGGAATATGCCCTACCCTTTGGCTGGTGCAGGTTCAACCTCAGGTACATGTAGGGCGGGTTCACGCAGCTCCCTCACTGTTTTTTGCCCCCTTGAGGAAGGAAGGTCCTGAGAGGGTGTATGGAAGAAGCGACAGCACCTCTCCTGAGGGCTGACCTCAGGGAGCCAGTGACTTTTGTCCCATTTGCCCTTTCTGTCCACCTCCTAGGGTGAATCCCCGCCTGGAGGCTGGGACACTAACCAAGAAGTGGCACATGGCGTATCATGGGAGCAATGTGGCAGCTGTCCGGAGGGTGCTGGACCGAGGGGAGCTAGGAGCAGGTACCCTGCACTGGTGGAGGCAGGGCGGGCTGGGCCTGTGGGCCGAGGGCGCTGCCCTGACCCTGCTCTCCTCACAGGCACTGCTTCCATACTGAGCTGCCGGCCCCTGAAGGGAGAGCCTGGGGTGGGGTTTGAGGAGCCTGGTGAGAACTGTGCGCCTCCCCGGGAGGAGCAGCCCCCTCCAGTGCTGCTTTCCCCCTCCCTCCAGTATGCTGGGGCCGAGACTCTGGCATCCAAAGTGCAGTGAGTACACAGGAGGGGGCCCCAGGAACCCTTGGGTCTCCATGATTCTCTCTCCTTTCTCACCTTGTCTCGCTAGTTCCTCAGTCTCCACCCCAGCCCTTTCTTCGCACTTACTTTGAACAAATATCACTTATTTTGTTCTGTCACGAAGAGCAAAAAAGGAAACCTTGCTCTTGTGGAACTTCTGTCCTCTCTTCCTCTGGAATGTTTATGCATAAGTATTTAGTATTTTTAAATGTGACAGGTAAACACCTTAGAAACAGAAAAGGTAGAGTGGAGGGAAGTGGATCAGAAGTGTGGTTGGAGTGGGCATATTAAATACGGTAGTCAGCGTAGACATTAAGAAGATGAGATTTGGGGGGAAATCTATAGCTCAGTGGTAGAGTGCCAGCTTAGCATGCACAAGGTCCTGGGTTCAATACCCAGTACCTCCATCTGACAAATAAATGAACGTAATTACCTCCCTCCCTTCCCCTCAAAATAAAAATAAATTTTAAAAAGAAGAAGATGAGACTTGAGCAAAGGCTTGGAGAAGGAAGGAGGGAGTAGTTAGTCCAGCAGGCGTTGGGAGGAAGACCATCTCCAGTAGAACGAACAGCCAGAGCCAAGTCACTATAAGGAGGGAATGATTCCTGGGAAGAGCAGGGCCAGCTGCTAACTGCGGTGGCTGCAGTCAGCAAGGGAGGGGCAGAGGCCTCACTGCCCTGTTTCTGCTTCTTGCCTGACAGATTCCGGGACCCCAAATCCCAGCGGACGCACCAGGCCCAGGTGGCGTTCCAGGTGTGTGTGCGCCCTGGCTCTTACACCCCCGGCCCCCCTTCCGCTGCCCTCAGAGAACCCCCCGACCCTCACTTCAGTCCAGCTGAACTTGAGTGGGTCACCAAGGAAAAGGGGGCTACACTCCTCTATGCCCTGCTGGTACGGGTGGAATGAGGGGTGAGACCTCACTTACTACCAAGCACAGTTGGGCCTTGGGCCCGTGGACTCCGAGTGACGACTGCCGCCACCTCATTCCAGCACCCACGGCATGCACGGGGCTCCGCCTGGCAGATGCACAGGAGCCCATAGGCAGGCTCTCAGACTAGCTGGGAAGCGGAGCACACCTCCCAGCCCAGGGCCGGACAGCCCCTCCGTGGCGAGGGAGCAGCGGGGAGCCCGGCGCAGGCCCTGGGTGGCCCCTCTCCATGCACTGATCTGGGGAGCACAACTCCCCGCGACTCCTCCCCCACATCACTTAATTTATTTCCGTTTCTGTTCTGGTTACTGTGAATCCCAGAGGAGTCTCCCTGCGCCCCACACGAAGCTGCTTCCCCGGGCCCAGCGGGAGTGGGGAAGGCAGGCGCGGGGTTCCGGCCCTCTGTACAGTTGTTACTGACTCTGATTTCTAAGGAGCCAATAAACGCCGTCTCAGAGCAGCCGCCTCGGCCATTCTCGCGCGCGCGCGTCTCTCGCTTTTTGCTTCTCGGAGGAGCCCCGGCCCCGCCACGTCGCGGGGGTGCAGCAGCGGTGTTTGGACACCACGGGCACCCGTCGCCGGCACTCCCGCCTCCCTCGCGCCCCGCCCCGTCCCGCCCCACCTGCGAGGCCACAGCCGCCCCGACTCCGGAAGGATTCGGCTCAGTGGCCGGATGTGACGCCGCGGCCCGGGCGCTCAGGAGGCCGAGGAGAAGGCGACGAGAAGACGGGTAGGGAGGGGCCGGCGCCCGGGTGGCGGGCAGGGGGTCGGAGAGCCAAGGCCGAGACCCCCGCCCGCACGCGAAGGAGCCGCGCTGTTGGCCTGGCGGGAGGCGGGCGGTGGGCACGTGACCGGGGCGGCGGACGGGCAGCTTCCGCCTGGGCCTGGCGCGCTCCGCCTGAGCACCCGCCTCCCCGCAGGCCCGGTACGAGGTCTGGCAGCCAGTGACAGAGTCGGGTGCCCACGGCCCGAGCGTCCCCGGCAGCACCATGCCTGCGCTCCTGGAGCGCCCCAAGCTCTCCAACGCCATGGCCAGGGCGTTGCACCGGCACATCATGATGGAGCGGGAGCGCAAGCGACAGGGTGAGCCGGAGCCAAAGAGAGAGGACGCCCCGAGGCGCCCCGCTCTCCCAGGGCTGACCCCTACCCGCGGGCAGACCAATGTGCGGGTGGCCGAAGTCAGAGGAGCGACGAACAACCCCAATTTGGTGGGAGCCAGAGGCCAGATCTAAACTCCAGAACCCTTGAGCTGGGAAGGACCTTGGAGAGCACCTACTAAACTTCCCCGTCCCTGTCCTCTCCAGAGGGAAAGAGCCAGTACCAAGAGCATTGGGATAAGCAGTTTTTGCTGTTCTTCAGTCACATTCTAATATTTTAACCATCCTGTCACTTTCCCATTCTGCCCACCTCTTCCTCCAGAGGAAGAAGAGGTGGACAAGATGATGGAACAGAAGATGAAGGAAGAGCAAGAGAGGAGGAAGAAAAAGGAGATGGAAGAGAGAATGTCACTAGAGGAGACCAAGGAACAAGTAAGCAGTCCTTTGATCTCTCCCACCCAGATCTTTCTTCCCTGGGTTCTCCTGCTTTCATCTTCTCTCCCCTTCCTTCCCAGATCCTGAAGTTGCAGGAGAAGCTTTTGGCATTACAGGAAGAAAAGCACCAGCTTTTCCTGCAGCTTAAGAAAGTTTTACATGAGGAAGAAAAACGGAGGCGAAAGGAGCAAAGGTGGGATTGGAGAGCTAAAAATAAAATTGGGATCAAAGTGGAACTGGGATCAGATAACGAAAGATTAGTGTCTAATGGCGAACAAGGGGACATGTCTTTGCTTTTGACCTGCCTTCTTTTCACTCAGTGACCTGACCACTCTGACATCAGCGGCGTACCAGCAAGGCCTGACTGTTCACACGGGAACTCACCTCCTCAGCATGCAGGGTGAGGATTAAAGAATCCACTTGTCTGAATGGGCCTTCCTGGTGGTTGCAGCCTTACTTCAGCATCATGAAGCCCCCTCTCCCTCTCTAGGGAG
Source organism: Camelus ferus (assembly GCF_009834535.1). Taxonomy (NCBI): domain Eukaryota; kingdom Metazoa; phylum Chordata; class Mammalia; order Artiodactyla; family Camelidae; genus Camelus; species Camelus ferus. The sequence goes on along the minus strand of NC_045711.1, from coordinate 11,819,782 downwards.
CCCTGGAGGACACAGTCGCCCAGGCACCCTCATGGCGGCTGACAGAGCCAAACAGATGTTTGGACCGCAGGTGCTTACGGTAAGAGCAGTAGGATTGTGTGTCTAGGCTGTCATTTTTTCCTACTACTCCCACCCTCGGTAAAGCAGCACCCAAGTCATGAGCCTATCAAACTGAACTGTGGAGGCAACCTGAGTTTTTGCTTTCACGTTCACTGAGTTTACAGGCAGTGAGTTCTCACCTTTCCTCCTTAGACCCGGCACTACGTGGGCTCGGCAGCTGCTTTTGCAGGAACCCCAGAGCACGGGCAATTCCAAGGCAGCCCTGGTGGTGCCTATGGGACTGCTCAGCCCCCACCTCACTACGGACCCACACAGCCTGCCTACAGTCCTAGTCAGCAACTCAGAGGTGCGTGGTGGGAAAAGTGAGAGGGGGCTTTCCCTCAAGGCCCAGAGGGAGTGTCAACAGGCCACAAGAAGGTTCTGATGGCAGTGCTCCCTGCCCTCCTCAGCACCTTCGGCATTTCCTGCAGTGCAGTACCTGTCTCAGCCACAGCCACAGCCCTACGCCGTGCACAGCCACTTTCAGCCCACCCAGACAGGTGATGCACCCCACACAGGCGCCCCAGTCCCACGGGTCCTTTCTTTTCCCATTCTCTACTGGTTTCACACACCCATCTTCCCCATCTAGGGTTCCTCCAGCCCGGTGGTGCCCTGTCCTTGCAAAAGCAGATAGAACATGCTAACCAGCAGACTGGTTTCTCTGACTCAGTGAGTATGGAGCCTTGGGAAGTCAGGGGAGGGGCCGCCTGCACTAAGGGGAGCCCCACGGTGCCTCAGCTGACTTTGTTCTCTGCAGTCCTCCCTGCGCCCCATGCATCCCCAAGCTCTGCATCCAGCTCCTGGACTCCTTGCCTCGCCTCAGCTCCCTGTGCAGATGCAACCAGCAGGAAAAGTAAGGATGGTAATCCAGCCCATCAGAATCCCAACACTACCAGGGAAAACAGGATTGGGCAGAATAGATGCCCCCACCCCCGTTCTCCCTTCCTCCTTGGGGGTGGCTGTTTAGTCCCGCTGGAGTAGAGCAGGCATGCACACTGACAAAGCCCTCCTTTTCATCATGGCTGCCAGTCGGGCTTTGCAACCACCAGCCAGCCTGGCCCTCGGCTTCCCTTCATCCAGCACAGCCAGAACCCGAGATTCTACCACAAGTGACCATCAGATTTTATCTTCAACCTCGCCCCCAGCCCCTGCCATGGGGGAGGATCCCTGGTGTGCCCCAATCCGAGGCCAATAAAATCTACCTGCCACTTCCCCCTGGCTGCTGTCTGTTGCCTCCCACTGGGCTGCTTGGAGGGTGGGGGGGTGGCTGGCAGGCCCATGGGAGTCACAGTGGGACAGTGACTTGGTAGTAATGAACTCCCTGTCAGAGTTTAATCTGTAATCTTATTTTCTGGTTTCCAAATACCCATTTAGTTCAAAGAAGCAGCTGAGTTGGGGGCTTCATATTAAACTTGTAGTTTTATTCAGGTTTGATCTTAACAAATGTGTCGGGGAGAGAGCCCGCAGGAAAGGGTGAAGCCCATGGGGACAGGGCCCTCCCAGGTGCCTGAGGAGGGGGCAGGTCCCCTCCCCTCTCCTCCTCTTCCCTCCCCATCTAGAGGGATTTGGGGAGAGACAGGCTGGGGAGGGGGCTGGTCCCCAGTCTGTAGGGGTGGTGCTTGGGATGAAGGACTACAGAGAATAAGGGATCAGACCAGGGATGAGAAGAGGAAGGGCACAAGGACCATTTGCCAGAATCCACAGCTTTCTGATTCCAGATTGGAATTAAAAAAAAAAAAAAAAAAAAAAAAACTAAACCACAAGCAGCACCCACCTCCTCTCCCCCACCAGGGCTGTAGTGCGAGGGGAGAAGAGGAGGGCAGCTTCACCAAGGCCATGGTTCACTCACTCCTGGCCAAAGGAGCAGGGTGAAGGGCAGGGGCTCCCCGACAGATTGAGGGGGTGGGGGAAACCAAAATAAAACGTCAAATAAATTGTGTAGGAGTCCAGCCAAGGGCCCTGCCAGAGCTGGGCCAGACTGGGGGAGGGGGCCTCTGCAGGCTGGAGGATCACTGCTGCCACCACAGCCACCCTAGATAGGAGAGAGAAACCAGGTGAGACAGGGTAAACCTTCAACAGGAAGAAGGGCAAAGGGGACAGGACCATGCTGGGGGCAGAAAATAAGCCTGGAACAATTAAAACTAAAGCAGTTCTTTGATGGAGACAACAAAGTGGGCAGCTGGGGGAGGGCCGTCACACTCACCTGGGAGCCACTTATTTTGCCATGGCCTTGATTGCAACAGCTGCCTCCTCTGTCATGGCAGACAGCACCGTGATCTTGGGGAGCAAGGGGAATAGAAGGCTGAGCTCAGAGGAAGAGGCACAAAGAACAAAGCAGGGCACAAAAGCGGGGCACCATACCAGGATCTCTTCTCCACAGTCATACTTCTGCTCAATCTCCTTGCCGAGGTCTCCCTCAGGCAGACGAAGGTCCTCTCGCACCTCCCCACTGTCTTGGAGCAGTGATAGATACCCATCCTGGATGCCAATCAGCTGCGGGCAGATAAGGATGGAAGCTGAAGGTGGGCCCAGGTAGCTTGAGAGTAAGGGTTGGATAGGCAAACTGCTAATACCCGCTTCTCCTGCCATTTCCCTTCTCTCAGCACAAGCTCTTCTGCTCATTCTGTATTTCTCCCCCATAAACCACTAGCCCACCTACACCCAGATCATCTACATACCTGAAAATCATTCCTTTTGATGTTGGGGACATCCATATTATGAGTTGACGGGCAGATATCTTCATATTTCTTCCCAGTAAAGATGTCAATACCAACCAGATGGACCTGTATGTATGCATCACATCAAAGAGAAACCCAACCAGACTCTAGGATGGAAGAGATAAAGGCTCAAGTTGCCCCTAGCTGGTGAGGGAAGCTGTCAGGGCAAAGATTAGGGGAGTTGGAATTGAACTAATCAACTCACGAAAGAAACACTAAAGCCTCTTAAAAACAACCCAAGGCCAAAAGACCACCACTGACATTGGGGTTGACAGCACAAGGGAAGTTGTAGGGCAGGCTTGGAGCAGTCAGTTACCTAGAGTTATCAAAACATTACTGAGGCCAAGATCCTAGGGGAGGAGGGAGAGTCTATGTAAAACTTTGGAAGAGGTTTTAGATATCAGCATAAAACAAGGAACTTGGAAAACAAGGAAGATCAGAAAGAGCTGAGGAAACAGGAAAGAATGAGAAAGGAAGAGAGCTGAAAAGCAAAAAGGATTTGGGGGAGACCAGAAAGAACTATGCATTTAGGAAAAAAGGAAACCAGAAAGTAGAGAGAATGACCTAGACATTAGGGGGTAACCCAAGATAAATGCCAAGTCAACAGAAGATAGAAAAACTAGGGAGCAAAACAAGAAATCCAACAAAGATGAACGACGTTTAACTTTTGAGGAAAAAAAACCTTAAAGTGACAAGGAAAGCACTAGCAAGAATGTTAGGACCTAAGTAAGGAAGCAAGGAGGGCACAGGGAGAGGCAGTCTGATAACTGCATCAGAGATCCAACAGGAAAGCTGGCACTGGACAGTGGGGCAGCAAGCTGATTTGGAAGCTCCAAGGTACACTGGAGCCCCTCCAGTGGAGGGTGCGTAACATGGTAGGACTGCAGATATCCCAGGTAAAAGTGAGGGAAACAAAGAGCACCTACAAAGACTCAAAAGGAGACACACAGAAAAGGTGAAAGGCAGGATCAAGGACGGAGTAGCCTGAGCATTAAGGACCACGAAGAGTTGAAGACTTACATAAAAGGGGGGGGGTGTTTACCAAGAATGACAGGGCACAGGAGGGTAACCAAGGAGGAAGCTGAAGGCCTAAGACTGGTGTAGTAGTCGAACGTTATCCAGGGCTGAGTGCTGAACACAAGGATCTGGATGGTAATCAAAGAGCTAAAGAACATAGAGAGATAGCACTGATGACAGCTTGTGGGGGAAGGCACGATGTGGAAGTGAAATTCTAACCTTGGCGTGGCCGTGCTTGCCAGTCTTCGAGGTGGACATCTCCACAATCTTACATGGCCGGCCTTTGAGCACCACAAAGCCATTCTTACGTAATGCTGAGCACTGCATCGGGAAGGTGGCTGAGGCCCCTGCATCTCCTGTCTCGAAGTCCAAATCATCTGCCATTTTAAGAGGCTTCGATTCCAACTAGAGTCAAGAAGAGAACTAGGGTCAGTAAGGAGGTTAACAGGGTCTCCAGTTTACCCCACTCCACTCTGGAAATATTGCTTCATTTCTTCCCCAGCCCTTTATTCCATTACCCACGTAAAACAGTGTCAAAGTTCCTACATTAAATACTGATTGACATCACAAATACTGAAGAACCGGTGCATGTATGCAGGTGGGTGGGGGATAAGCAAGATCCCCATCTGAAATGAAAGTTAAAGGGGTGAGTTGGGAAAGGAAAGCTCCAGGAAGTTAGGATGCCAAATCTCTGAGATGGGCAAAGGCCTAATTCCTGGTATTGGGAGGACTCAGGTGTTACTTGCCACTGAAACCAACCACCCTTCTTCCCCACACATAACCAGGGCTATAATTAGGTGAGCAGCTATGAGCCAGCAAAAAGGCGGGGCTAATGTGGGGGGGAAGGGGGGTGGAGACCGGAGGACGGGGAGCCCCACCCGTCTCTGCCACCCCCCCCATCCACACACGAGCCAGTCATTGGTACAGGAAACCACAAGGCCTCTTTGGGGGATTCCCGCCTCTCCAACATGCATTCGCAGATGCAGCCAAGGGGGAGAAAATAAAGTTGTTTTCTAATTGATCCCTCTACCAAACACCTCTGGTTTCCCCAAGGGAACCCAGGAACCCAGCCTCTCCTCCAGGGCCCTCCCACTTTTCCCAGGATGCATCGGTCCTGTCGGATTTTCAGGCCGGGCCTGTACAGTCAGTAGAAAGTGGGGGAGTGGGGAGTGGTGAATGACAATAAAATGAAAGCAAAAGGCTGGTAGTAGCTAGTGAGTAGTATAAATTATACCAAGCTAGTAGAGTTAAGGACTCTAAAACCAGGAACTCCCAAACCAGACACCGAGAAAGACAGTGACAAGGTGAAGAGCACCTATCACAGCGGGTAACTCATCTGCCCAGGACTTTAAGGCGCTGTCGGCACGATCGAGAAGAGTTGGGCTCCCGTCCAATTGCCCTCGGTTTCCCCATTTCTCTGGCCTCCCAGCACAGAAGAGTGCCACTTACATCTGGCTGGTCGCCTCACTTCACATGAGGATTGGGAGGAAAGCTCCAGGGGCCCATGAGGTGGGGAAGCGCTAACATATGCCCGCAGCGAGCTCTCCGGGGTGATCAGGAACCGGGCCTCGGGCTTCTCTCACTCCTCAAAATTCCAAGCTCCCTTAGGCGCTCGCGAGGACCTGCTCTCCCCGCGCTGGGGGTTGCCGGCTCCTGCCCACCATGTGGCCGCCCGGGGCTTCCGGTGGCCGGGACCTGGGGGGAGGGGTCCCCGCGCTGCCATGCGGCCCCGGTCCACGTTCGGCCATGAGGCCGCCGACCCGGAGGGCAGCCTCCCCTCGGGGGCACTTCCGGTGCTGCGGCCGCCCCCTCCTCAAAGGCCGCGCCAGGCCGAAGCCACGCCGCCCTCCCTCCTCCTCGCCGGCCGCCAACCCCCCCCACTTGCCCTCTCACCGAAGAGCCCCCTCCCCCACCTCACGTGGCCTCCCGGCGCCCGGTTTTCAACGGCCCAGGCACCCTACCCCCGGCGGGCCGATCTGGCCCCCGGCCCTCGCCCCGGCGTGGCCGCCCGGCGGCCTCTCCCGCGTGGCGGCCTCGCGGCTCGCCGTCCCCCGCCCTGCGTCGCTCCAACGTCACCCGGCCGGCCCCAACCGTCACCCTGCGCGCCAACCGGGTCGCGCGCCCGCTTCTTTCCGCACCTCGCGCCACTCGCCGACCGAACCCCGTGCGGCGGCAGCCGCTGCTTCCCTCTGCCCCCTCCCCGACCCCCGCGCAGTCCCATCTCTACTCCCAGGCCCAAGCCAAGGTTCCGCGCACGCGCGCCCTACCCGTTCTCACCTCGCGCGAACCCACTGAGTCGACCCCGTCCGCTCGCCGCGAGCCCAACCGCTGCCTCCGAGCCCGCTGCCGCCGCCGCCGCCGCCGCCTCTACCGCCGCCGCCGCTGCTGCACACGGGTCTTAGTACGCAGGCGCCGACTCCCCACTGACCAACCAAGCAGCCCTGTGACAGCCGCGCAAGCGTGCTATGTATCTCCTCCGCCCTCCACCCCCGCACTGCGCAAGCGCACAGACCCTCCCCGATCTCCACCCTCCCTCCCACCTACCCATCCAATGACGCGCATACGTGACCCCGCCCCTCACATATCCTGAGCTCTTCCCACCGGTAGGCAACGCGCAGGCGCACCCGGTTTTTTAAGCCCTTCAACCTCCTCTCCCCTCCCCGCGTTAGACCACCAGCCTTACCGGACAGTCCTTGCGCCTGCGCAATAAGGAGCCCTGCACGCCACACCCTCTGAAGGAAACGCCTCGGCCTCAAGGCGCATGCGTGTTGGGAATCCTGACCGCCCCTTCCACCTCAGACGTCGTCTGTACGCCAGGCGGTGAAAAGACCACGCCGCTGTATTGCTTGTCTCGTCTAGGACGCATGCGTCTTAGGAAACGCCCCACCTCGACTTTAGCTGGACTTAAAAGAGTCACACGTTTCAGAAAACTTGTACTGTGGGGTGGGCCCCTTGTCTCAAAGCCCATCCCCCCGGTTCCACACATGCGCGAGAGAGCGCTTTCCGCTCCACTCTTCCTAGCCCGGTAGTGTGGTCGGGTTACCACCCATCTCAGCTTCACTTCTCTAAACTGTGCGAAAGGCTCTGCCATAGAGTTTCACCCGGAAAGGTAGAGCGGCCCTGTCCCGGCCACCATCTTGTTTAAACCCTCAGTCTCCGTAGGTCCCTGTGGCTTCCATGGAGCCATTCTACCTCTGAATCCTAAAATAAAGAGATTTACATGGCATTTTTCTCTGTTTCCCCAGCTGCTCTCTGCGGTATCCAAAACAATTGTCTACGAGCACTTGTAGAAAAAATTCTCTATAGAGTGACATCAAATTCCACTGACGTTCTCTAAATCATGGAAGGTGACCAATCAGTATGTATCTCGGAATGAATTTCTCTGACCTTCTAGGGAAGAAAGCTGCTGCTTTTAACTTTGTAATTTTCTCCCCCCAGTTCCTAGGTTTTCAGTACTTCATGGCTAACTTGTTAGCTTCAGTAAACTAGGTGGGCAACAGTATTGGGGAACAGGATAAGCAACTAAATAACTGGGCTTGGAAACCAAAATCCCGAATCTGGTTCTTCTTTTGTTTAAGAACCCTGTGATGTGATAGATGTGAATGGCAAACACTACCTTGAATTAATACATCTATGTAGCACATTTTACTATCACCCCAACTCCTCCTCCTCCATTTTCTGAAATTTCTGCTATTTCCTTTGGGGGAGGGGGAAACTTTGCTAGGTACATTGTTTTGAAGACCAATACCTGCTCTTCTCAAAGATATATTGCCCATATGACCCAACAATTCCACTCCTAGGTATATACCGCCCCCCAGGTTAAAAACAGGTACAAAAATCCTTGCATGCAAGTATGTCCAGCAGCAGTATTCATAGTAGTCAAAAGGAGGAAACAACCCAAATATCCATCGACAGATGCATGAATGAACAAATTGTGGTATATACACATAGTAGCATATTAGTCACAAAAAAAGGAATGAAGTATTCATGCTTACTATAAATAGAGAAACTTTGAAGACGTTATGCTAAGTGAAAGAAGCCAAACAAAAAAGGTTACACATTTATTATCTCATTGATATACGCTATCCGGAATAGGTAAATCCATAGAAACAAAAAGCAGATTGGTGGCCACCAGGTGCTAGGGGTGAGGGGAATGGAGAGTAACTGCGTAATGGTCATTTGGTTTTAAGAATGAGAAAATGTTCTGGAAATAGAGGTAGTGGTTGGGCAACCACGTGAATGCACTAATACTGCTGATTTGTTTATTTTAAAATGGTTAGTTTTATGTTATGTGAATTCCACCTCAATTTTAAAAACTCTTGTACCCGAGTGTTTTTTAACATGATTCATAATAGCCAAAAAATAGAAACTACTCAAATATCCATCAACTGATGAAGGGATGAATAAAATACAGTATGTCCTCACAGTGAAATATTATTCAACAATGAAAAGAAATGAAGTACTGGGTACATGCTACAACATGGATGAACCTTGAAACATACGCTAAATGAAAGTCAGTCACAAAAGACCACATAGTGTATTATTCCATTTACATGAAATGTCCAGAATAGGCAAATCCATAAAGACAGAAAGTAGAGAGTAATTGCCTAGTGCTGAGGGGTTAGGGGGAAATGAAGAGATGGAGAAGGGCTGCTAACCGGTATGGGGCAAGGGACAGAGGGTGTGTTTTTGGAGTGATGAATATGTCCTAAAATTTATTGGAGTGATGGTTGTCCTCTTCAGATATTAAAAAAAAAACAAACAAACACTGAACTCTACACTTTAATTAAATTATATGCTATGTGAATTATATCTTGATAAAGCTGTTACTTTTAAAATGTATTGTCACCTTTGATAGTACATACTGTGCACAATGTAACAGTCTTAACTGGCTCATTTCTCTGAGACATTGTTGAAGTGTCTGTGTGGGTGAGCTAAGTCACAAGCTCCATAATTTTAAAAGGGGCTGAGTGACGACAGCCCCCACGAGCTTCCATTCAAAATAGAAGGGGCCCAAAGAATCTTGACAGAAGGCTAAGACATACACACTCAGAAAAGGAGAAGGGTAAGATATTATATAGTATCGTACGTTGATGAGATAGTATCTGGGAAGACCACAGTAGCATTAGACCTATGGAGTTACCACAGTTCAGGGTAGAGTCCTCAGTTTTGTAAGCCCCAACATTTTATTTTCCAGTCAAGTCTCTTCTTTAGGGAAAACTTTCCTGACCTACCAAACTAAGCTTCTCATGTTATATGTTCTCACAGCAAACATTATAGTATTTATCATAGATTGTTAATATCCATTTACATGTGGAATTGCTTTATTAATGTCTGGTCTTCTCCATTAGACTATAACCTGTACAGGGACAGGAATCTGGCTGCTTTGTTCACCACTGTATCCTCAGCTTTTAGAATTGTGCCTGGAAAAAAAAAAAAAAGAATTGTGCCTGGCAAACTCTTGGTACATCACAGATTTAATGTTGAATGAAGGTACACCTGACTCAAGCCAGCTAGACTCACAAGAGATTGACAAAGAAATGGCAGTAACAGCTTATTTATAAATGAATTGAAATGGTGAAGAGCAACAGAACATCTGTGTTGGCTGGTCCATCTGTCCATTCTTTCTATAAGAAAATACAAGTAGAAAAACAGAATGTAGCCAAGTTGCCTTGAAATCAAGATAAAGGAATTAGCTGTGAGTATATACTTCACGACTAGTCCCCTACAGCTCTAAGAGCATGCACATTTGTCTTCAGTGTAGAAGAGGCCCATCTGTCTCCCCTTCAAAAAGAATCCTGGAATAGTAACAAACGTGGATCAGGACTCCCCTGAAAATTACTGGAGAAATTTTTTGGCTTTTTTTCCCCCTCTGATTTACATCCCCCTTTGGTTCACAAAGAAGTTTCTTTCCTTAGAACTGATTCAAATATAATCAGTCAGATTCTACCTTGTCTTAATGGCATTCACATTCCTTTCCCATATTCTTCTGGTTACATCCTCTCACCAAGATTAGATTTCAGATTTTTTTTCTGGTTTGTTTGTTTGTTTGTTTATTAACAAGAGGTACTGGGGATTGAACCCAGGATTTAAGCACATACTCTACCACTGAGCTATTTCAGACATTCTTGAAAAACTTTCCAATTACCCTTCTGTAGATTTTCAGTGGCTTTGGATGATGTCTTGACAACTAATCTCACTATTTCCTCATTCCTTTCTCAGAGGGCAACAGTTTAGAGGGTACCCATTCTCTGCTGAGAAAGAAGTTTGCCAAATGAGTCTGTATATCTGTTCTGATAGACTTTTCTGGTAGGCTTTTAAAACCTATTTTGAAATAATTTTAGATTTACAGAAGAGCTGCAACAATCATACAAAGAGTGTTTTAAGGAAGGTCAATAAAAAGTTTTGAATGGGAACCAGTGATGTGGTGGAGGCTGCTTATGTAGGCATATAAGAACCAACTGTGCACATCTTTTACTAATTCATTCCAAGTTCAATAATGTCTTACTGGTACCTTAAAATTGGCCCCAATTTTACACAAAGGAAATTGGCGTATATTGCAAATCAGGGTCCCCTCATCCAGAGCTGGGGGTTAAACATTTAGTAGCATACCATGGGTCGGGACCACTGATAGGAAAGGCGATTCTGATGTATACAAATAGTGTTAAATCTGGATAATCCAGCCATGGTGTGAGAGGTGGGTTCAAGGAGTGAGAGACTGGAGGTAAGAAGGCCTTTGGAAAGCTGTCATGTGGTTCAGTTAGTAAACAATGAGGGTTTGGACTAGGAGTTCCTGAGGAAAGCAGCATTTTAATAACTGGACCTTGAAAAATGGATGGAATTTGGGTGGAAAGGTAGAAATAAGGGGAAAGGGCATTCCAGACAATGCAAACAGAGCGAAAGTGTGGAGGAAGATGTGCAGAGTGAAGAGAGAAAGTTATGTCAGTGGTTGGGGCTGGAGGGCAGAAGTTGTAAAAGAAAGGTCCTGGGGGAAGGGAGACCTGGACCAGATAATGGAGTCTTGCCTCTGTGCAAAGGAGCAGGGTCTTTTTTTCTGTACCTGTTGGAGAGGCAATGCCAGTCATGGATGCCACTGTGCTCTAGGAAACTCCTATCATCCACGGGTAACAGAAGATCACAATGAAAAGGCGGTGCATAGAGGATTTTTAGGGCAGTAAAACTACTCTGTATGATACCACAGTGGTAGATACATTTCATTGTAAATTCATCCAAACTCACAGAATGTACAACACCAATAGTGAACCCTAATGGAAACTGTGAACTCTGGGTGGTAATGATGCATCAATGTAGGTTCATCGATCATAAAAAATGTGCCACTCAGGTTGGGGGTGTTGATAATGCATGTCTAGGGGCAGGAGGTATATGGGAAGTTTCTATACTTTCGCTCAGTTTTGAAGTGAACCTGAAACTGCTCTAAAAATTAAAGCGATTATATTTAGGAGGAAAACAATGGAGCTGGACTGGAAGCAAGAGACCAGGGAAGAACCTCTGACAGTAGCCCAAGTGGACAAGAATGATGGCCTGGATCAAGGCAGCAGTGGTGAGGCCAGGAGGATAAGATGAACCAGAGCCATTCTGGAAATATAATCGATGGAACTTGGTGGGTAGTTGAATGAGGAAGATGAGGTCAAAGGGTAGGTGAATGGTGCCTTCAGTCCGTGTGGTTGGGGGACATACTGTACTATGCAAGCCATTCTGAGGATACATGCAGTAATACAGGAATTGGGAAATCCTCTTAAGGTTTTGGGATTCTGAGATTCTTGGGGAGCCTGCACAGAGTTGGATGGAGTGTGTATGTTAGTGTCACAGCTCAGCTGGGCTTGGGAAGGTGGGTAGGACTGAGGCTGAAGACAAACCAATTGTTTTTTGTACCACTTGTTCATTACCTGGAAGGGAAAGTTCACCAATTGTATCAAGAGGAATAGTTTTACATGATTAAAAAGATTCTGTTAAGTTTCCTTTATAATAAAAATACAGGTCAATTGTGGGAAAAATTTTGGACAATGTAGAAAATAATAAGAAAAAAATAAGCCATAAACCCAACACCCAGAGGCAACTGCTATTAATGTTTTAACCATATATTCCTCCATCCTTTGTTTTATGCCTTTTAAAAAATACATCTGAGTAGGGAGGGTATAGCTTAAGTGGTAGAGTGCATGCTTAGCATACACAAGGTCCTGGGTTCAATCCCCAGTACCTCCGCTAAAAATAAATAAGTAAACCTAATTACCCCCCAAATTAATGAATTAAAAATTAAATTAAAAAATTTAAAAAATATATCTGAGATCATAGAGAATAGATTTTGTCTGTGTTACATGTGAAAGTAAACTGTCAGCTGATGAAAGGAATTTCCAGATAAAAAATAGGCCTGTACACCAGAAGTTGACACAACATTGTAAAATGAATATACTTCAATTAAAAAAAAAAACAGGCCAGGACTGTGGTGGGGGCGGGAGTACAAATATTTCACAATGAGAAGTTATCCTTATCAGGAGCCCTTGGCAGGGACCATTCTTTTTTCCATCCTCAAGGGCTTGAGTAAAAGTCATACATACCAAATGAAGCCTGAGAATGAGCCAAACCAAAAAATCCTTTGGCTGCAGGGGAGGGCGGTGGTGGTCTTGGACCTGCTCTTACACACCCAGCTGCTGGGACCAGAGCAGAAACCTTGACAGCATTCATTTACTCATCCATTCATTCAGTTAATATTTACTGAGTCTATTATGTTCCAGATACATGGGACACAAGGGTGGTGAGTTTAGCTGTATGGACCCTGTCCCACAGCTGGGAGGGTGAGATAATCAGACAATAAACAAATAGATAATGTTGTGCTCAGGGCAGTGAGTGATGGGTTTATGAATGGCAGTTGGTTTGAGAGCAGGAGGAGCATCCTGAGAAGATGCCTGAGGGCTCTTTTCTGATTTTGACCTTGCTTCTTTGGAAGCTAAGAAAAAAGGGTGGAGATGGAGAAGAATGAGACTGGTGTGGTTCTGGGCCTGAAGGAAAGCACCCAGAATTCCCAGAGGCCTCAGGGAACCTGGGTGCTAGGGAGAGAAGTCAGGAAGTTTCTTAGAAACTGGACCAAGGGATTAGAGAATAGGGCTGGGGACAGAATAGGAACCCAGCTCCTAAAGGAAGCTCCATGAGCCAACAAATGACTCTGGAGCATTTACTGTGATCATTCATTCGCTCATTTGTTCACTCTCCAGGTGGAAACGGAGGCTTGCTCTGTGCCAAGCCCTGTGGCCAGAGTTAAGAGGTAACAGGGCAGAGTGACTCGGCCCACTGCCAGGAGCGTGGGGGCTGAGTGAGCAGCATGACCAGACAAAGCCCAGCCTGGAACCTGGCAGGTCTTTTGGCAGAGAGGACACCAGAGCTGAGGAACCTGAAGAAGAATTGGCCCTCAGGTAGGGGAGGGTGTGCTCAGTGGTAGAGCGCATGTCTAGCACGCACAAGGTCCGGGGTTCAACCCCCAGTACCTCTTCCAAATGTAAATAAATGAATAAACCTAATCCTTTACAAAAAGAAAAGAAGAAGAAGAAGAAGAAGAAGAAGAAGAAGAAGAAGAAGAAGAAGGAGAAGAAGAAGGAGAAGAAGAAGGAGAAGAAGAAGGAGAAGAAGAAGGAGAAGGAGAAGGAGAAGGAGAAGGAGAAGGAGAAGGAGAAGGAGAAGGAGAAGAAGAAGAAGAAGGAGAAGAAGAAGGAGAAGAAGAAGAAAGCATTGTAAGACAGTGAGGAGTTGGGGGGTGGGGGATGAAGAAGGTCAAAAAGTACCGACTTCCCAGTTATAAAATAAATAAGTCCTGGGGATGTAATGTACAGCATGGTGACTATAGTTAAGGACACCGTATTGTAGATTTGAAAGTTGCTAAGAGAGTAGATCTTAAAAGTTCTCATCACAAGGAAAAAAATTTGTAACTATGTATGATGAATGTGCACTAGATATTTGTGATAATCATTGTGCAGTATAAACATATAGCAAATGATCAAATCATTGTTATACATCTGAAACTAATATAATGTTATATGTCAATTACATCTCAAAAAAAAAAACCCCAGAAAATAAAAAAACAGTGAGATGTGAGTTTAAAGTTAGAGATTAAAGAATATACTCAGGGCACACTTCAAGGTCACCTTGTCAAGACCAGCCAGGAAGCAGGCCTGAGACCCACTGGCATGCCATTCTCTGTCCTGTGTTCGCCTCCCTTCCTCTTCAGGATGCTCAGTCCAGCTTGGAATATCTGATTCTTCTTGGTCCTGGTGCCCCCAATTTGTTCTTGGAAGGAAAAGGGTGCTGGGCAACTCAGAGATGCTGGGACTCACCAAATCCTAGTCTCTACAAAGGGGAAACCGGCCTTAGAGGTGGAACTTGGACAAGAAAGAGGATCCCCCTGCCTGAGGCCAGGCCCAAGTCTCCTGCTTATTTAGAGAAGATGGAGTCTCCCCTCCTGCCAACCCTGAAGGAAGAGAAAGTTCTCCAAATCTGCCCTGCTGTTCATCTGAGCTGTCCATCTTGGGGGCTGCCTGGGATCCCCAGACTGAGCTGTAAAGTCAGAGTTTAATCTGAGAGGCCCGAAAGAGCTGCCTGTCCAGAAAAACATCCCTCTCATCTCACTGCCTTCTGGAGCCTGCCAGGGAGGACTAAATTCCCACCAAGGGCATCAGTTCTCTGGGATGATTCAGTTCTACCCAGAAGAATCCAATAAAGGGCTTTAGACATCATTCAGGGGCCTCTGGAATCAGGACACATTTTTGCCTGGATTAGAAGTCGGCCAGAACTAGGTTCCAACCTACCTCTCCCCGCTGTTCCCTCCAAAGCCCCTTCAGGCCTCCTGTACTTCCCAACACAGTCATGCTCTTCCCACCCTTGGGCCACTCATGTTGTTTAACTTTGGCCCAGTCACTTGGCCTCTCTGGGACTGTCTCTTCCTCATGAGAACAGCGAGCTCAACACTTACTTCCCAGAGATCACCCAGATCTAGGGCTCTGAATCCCGTCTGTGCTCAGGGCTCCAAATGCGTGACTCCAGCCCCAGCTTTCTCCTGAGTGGCAGATTCATGCCTCCAGCTGCCTGACTGAGCTCTCCTCTGGGATGTTTCAAACAAGCCCTAAATCAAGTTCCTGACTACGTTCCTCTTCTAGGGTTTCTCATTGAAATAATAGCGTCATCATCCGCCTACGTTCAAGCTAAAAACCTAGATTCCTTGATTCCCTTTCCCTCAACCCCACATCCAGTCCACCACCAAGCCCTGTAGACACTATTTCCAAAGCATATTTCAAACTGGCCCCCTTCTCTCCAGCCTCACTGCCAGCACACTCATCCACGACCCCCATCTCCTCTGCCTCCCCCCAATTTATTATCCCCAGAGCAGCCAAGTAATATTTTAAAAACATAAATCAAGTAGGGGAGGTGGTGTGTGCGTGGGGACAGAGGGTAGATGAGAAATCTCTGTATTGTCTGCTTAATTTTGCTGTGACTCTAACACAGCTTTTTTTTTCTTGAAAGTTAATTAATTAATTAATTAATTACTTTTAATGGAAGTCCTGGGGATTGAACTCAGGACCTCGTGGATGCTAGGCATGTGGTCTACCACCGAGCTATACCCCTCACCCCTAACAGCTTTAAAAATTAGTTTATTTTGAAAAATGCATCAGACCATATCATTCACTCCTCCTTTTAAAACCCTTCAAAGACTTCCCATCACTCTTAGAATAAAATCCAGATTCCAAGGCTGATCTGCATTTGATTCCCAGCGTGGCTTGTTCCACAGCTGTGTGATTTTAAGCTGGTTGCTTAACTCCACTATATCCTGTTTCTTTATTTGAAGAGTGGGTATAATTTTAAAAGTATCCACTTCCCAGGGCCATTGTAAGGAGCAAATGAAGATATTTAAAGTGCTTAACACAGCAGGTGGCTCATACTAAGTCCTCAGTAAATAACTCAGTGCTATTTAGTCAATAAATATTAACTCTTACTGTTATTAGGTTAAAAAAAAAGATATTGGAGGAGGTTTCAAGAAGGAGGCAGTTAGTAATATCAGATAGAGAAGCTAGGACAGGAGGCAGAGGGTGGAGAAAAGGTCAAGGATTTGGCAGAGTCCGAGCAGAGCCTGGAAAAGGGGAGGGCAGAGCTATCAAACGGGAGAAGAGGAGAGGGAGGCTGGAGGTACGGAACATTCTCTAGGGAGCAATTGAAAAATAATAGAGCAGGTATTAGAAGAGAGAGGAAGAAGAAAACTGATTCAGGCTGCATTGAGAAAGTAGGAGGGGAAAGTTGCTGGGAGTGTTTGGTACTAGGGGACAGAGGCAACAGCATATTTTCAATCTGTCAAATATTAGCTCAGTTTGATACCATAAACTTTCACCTTTGCTGTGCTGAGCCTGGGCACCCAGGGGAAACTGTTCTACAAATGAGGAGTGGGCACTAAAGAATGGTTGTCTGTGGGTTAAGTGGTGACACAACTCAGCGTGGGAGGGACGAAAAAGGAACTTAGACGGGGACTTAAATTTCAGAAGCCTGAGGAGCAACTGGCTAGAGAATGCCTGGCTCAGAGGCGGCTAGACAGTGGGAAAGACTCAGGGCTGGAGACACAGGTTGAAGAGCCATCAGTAGCAGGTGGTCACCAAAACCAGGCGAATGGATGGATACATGACCTACAGAAGGCAGGCGGCAGGGGAAGACAATCCAGGAAAGATGGAGGCTAGTGGAGAACAAGGCACAGAAGGAGAGGATGAGGGCATAGGGGAAGGTTAGGCTGTGGAAGCTTCACCAGGAAAATGTCTGTGGATGGAGTTGAAAGGGAACCCAGATCCATGCCCTGAATGTCTCAGTTAAGAAAAGGGTGTGGGGGGAGGGTATAGTGCAAGTGGTAGAGCACATGCTTAGCATGCAGGAGGTCCTGGGTGCAATCCCCAGTACCTCCTCCAAAATAAATAAACAAATAAATAAACCTAATTACCCCCCACAATTAAAAAAAAAACATAAGGAGTATGGACCACAGCTGAAGCCATCTAAGTGGAGTGGTGGGGGCAGAAAGCAGATTTGGGTTGGTGGGGTGTGAAAGAGACTAGAAACAGTAAAGACTGCTTTCAGGAAGTTTGGTGCTATACTGATGGAAAGGTAGAGGGCAAGGGTTAAGGAGGCAGAAATTTTGTTTTTTTGTTGTTTTTTTCCTTTTTTGGGGGAGGGTAATTAGCTTTTTTATTTATTTTTAGAGGAAGTACTGGGGATGGAACCCAGGACCTCACGCATGCTAAGCATGCACTTTACCACTTGAGCTATACCCTCTCCCAGGGCTTTGGTTTTAATTTTTAAATTTTTTAGCAGTGAACAAGCTAGACCAGACTTCAGGTGGGGAGAAGAGGGACAGAAAAAGGAGGATGCCTTTTCACCAGAATGCCTGGAGCCCTTGTTATCTATGGCACTTAAAAAGACTTAAATAACCAGAAAATTACATGCACAAACCCTTCAACTGAACAGGGGTATTAATTGCATCTCTCTGTTGGCATCTGCTACTTCTTATCCACGGGGACAGAGAACATGTAACTGTTGTTATGTCTAAGTGTTTCATGCCTCCATGTTGCCAGCCCCGGAGTACTTTCTTGCAGCACCGCCAACCCTGATCTCCGGGTGTATTTTTAATATTATTACAAACAAGTCTTTCACTCTTCCTGTGAGCTTCCTCTCTCTCACCCTCTAAACTTACAGTTAACCAGTTCACACCTGAGCTCCCTCTGTACCTTCCATGCGATTCTTTGGTTGCCAGGGTCAAAGTGTGATTTATCTGGTCTGCTCCTTCCAGCCCTGATCTCCTGTTTTACCCATTCCTTGAGCTCAGGGCTGGACACAGGTAAATCGGTCCTTAGTAGTCGAAGGGAAGGTAGTCACTTCTGCATCCTTCACGGCCTCGTCTTGATTTAGTTGTTTTCTCATCTTTTCTCGCTTTCCGTCCACTGTGCCCGATGCCCTGGGAAACAGAATCCTCAACTTGGAAAGGGCCGAAGCGGTGGGGCGGGCCGGGCAGCTGGTGGAAGCACAGGAAGGAAGCCGGGGCGGGTGGCCTCCGGAGCGGCCGGCAGAGGGCGCGCCGGCACCGGGATTGGCAGCGGCCGCCGCTGGAAAGCGGACGTCGGCCTGGCTAGGGACACCCAGACTCGAGAAACTCACGTGGCGCCGGGTGGCGAGTGGGGACACTTGTGCTGCCCCGGGGAGTGCTGTCCAGGCTAAAAAATAGGCTCTGCCCAGCTCCGGCCGCTTCCTCCGCAGGTCAGGTAGACCACTTCTGAAGCTGAATACTTCTGGGAGATTGCGGCACCCTGGCCGGACACCCGGCCTCCCGAGAAGACTGGGGCAAGCCTCTGTCTTCTCATCTGTGGAATGGTGACCATTTAATTGCTCAAGAAATACTGAGCGCCTATGTTGTGCCAGGCACTGTTACAGGCGTCAGGCGTAACTACAAGGCTCTTCTTGCTGTGGCGTTCATAGTCTAGTTGCGGAGGGTCGGGGGAGGGAATAGCTAAGTAAGCAACTTCGTATTTCCAAAAATGTCATATATATACAAAAAAAAAAAAAAGGATGATGTGAGCAGTGATATGTAAGCTGGTACTTGAAGAAGTCACCCTGAGAGAAACGGAGGACTTGTTCTAAGCAGAGGAAACTGCCTTGAGTCCGAAGAGCCTGGCCAGTTGGATAAAAGAAAGAAGGTGGAGGGAGAAGCCTGGGAGAGGACAGAGAGCTGGAGAGGGAAACTCCGCCCCTCCAGGGACCACAGCGCCGAGCACCGTGGACCTTAAAACTGTTCTCCGGTGGAAAACGTCAGAACAGCTGTGGTCTGTGGGGAGGTTGGGCCTACCTAGAAGGGTCTGGAGGGAACCTCCCGGGGCGAGGGAAAAAAAGCCTCGATTAGGGTGTTGATTACATGGATGAACACGTTTATCAAAACTCAGCGACAAGTTGTGCATTTTGATGTATGTCAATTGTACTTCAAAAACAAAATAAAAAGTGACATTCCCCGGCTTGTGAGAGTAACCGTGAGCTGGGAAAGTCCAGCTAGCCCCGAGGGCTGATCCCGCAGGCCAGTGTGTGAGGAGCATCCTCTAGGGAGAGGGTGGGGCGGACTGGAAGAAAGGCAAGGGCGGTCTTGAGGGTGTAGGTGAGCAGTGCCGCACACAGCCAGGACAGAGGCTCCGGGCTCCGGTCCCCAACCCGGGTCCTCAGGGGCAACGTTGGAGCTGCGCGCCCCTGCCTCGCCCCTCCGCGCAGAGACCAGGTGGCGGTTGGGGAGCGCCCAGCCCGTTTGATTTCCCGCGGCCGGTGGAAAGGGGCGGGGGGGGAGGGGAAAGAGGCCGTCGACCAATGGTTTGAGCTGGGGTCGGTCACGTGACGGCATGGGGCGGGGCCCAGGTGTACTTACAGGGCTGCGGGCGGGGGCCTCGGTCCCTGAGCGAAGTCTGGGAGGCGGGGCCGGCATGCGGGCCCGGGGGCTGTTCGGCTAGGATTGGCCTGTGGCCGGGAGGCGGGGCCTGCGCGCGGCGCCGCTGAAGGTTGCGATTGGCTTCCGCTCACGGCCCGCTGCAGGCGTGCGGGCGAGGCTCGGGGCGCGAGGACCGAGAGGCGCGGCGGGTTCGCGAGCCTGGGGGAGGGGCCGGGGCGGTGGCGGCGGCGGCGGCGGAGGAGGAGGTGGCGGCGGGGGCCGGTACCGGACCCGGTGGGATGAGCGAGGCGGAGGCGGCGGTGGTGGCGACAGCGGCCCCCGCGGCGACGGTGCCCGCGACGGCGGCAGGGGTGGTAGCGGTGGTGGTCCCCGTGCCTGCAGGGGAGCCACAGAAAACAGGCGGCGGGGCGGGTGGCGGCGGGGTCGGAGCCGCCTCGGGCCCTGCTGCTGGGACCCCTTCGGCGCCAGGCCCCCGCACCCCTGGCAACCCGGCAACGACGGCCTCGGGGACCCCCGCTACCCAGGCCCGAAGTCAGGCGGACAAGCCGGTGCTGGGTGAGGGGAGGGGCGCGCGCCAGGACGGCTCTGACGGGTTGGCGGGCTGGGGGAGGGGCATCGTGGAGCCCGGCAGGGTCCTGAAAGCTGAAGGCCGGTCTGGCCCAGAGGCTCAAAGGACTACCTAGGCTGGGCGCAGCGGACTGAAGTGGGTTCCCCTGGTGGGAAACCCTGCCGTATCTTTCTGGGCGGGAGGGTATGGTGGGCAGGCCCAGTTAGTGTCTGGCCACGCCCCGGGGGCGGGAGACAGCCTTGTTGACTCGGGTTAGTACTCCGTAAATCTCTGAGCCCGGCAGGAAGGTGCACTAGGGACCCTTACATTGAGAGGGCTAGAAAGATCCTCAGTTATGACTTGAGGGCGGAACTTCGTGGACCAGGTGAGTACCTGGTTCTAGGTGAAGGGCCTGAATTTGTAGGATATGAGGAACATGCCTTAGAATCGAAGAGTTTTCAAAGCCTGAGCCGCGCTCTGTGGGCGCTTCCATTTAGTGGAACTTAAGGATGCTTTGACGCTACTGGGTGAAAACCTGGTTGGCGTGAGTTAAGCTTAATAGGTAATAGGGAGGTAGGTTAGATGTTTGGAGTGTCTCAAAGCTGAGTGCAGCTCCATCTCTTCCCCCATCTTACTGCCCCCACTGCATCTTTGCCTGGCAGCAATCCAAGTCCTGGGCACTGTCAAATGGTTCAACGTGCGGAATGGTTACGGATTCATCAACAGGTATCTGAGGAACCCAGGGAGGGGGTGGAATGGGTCTCTTCCAAAGTGGCCTGTAAGACTGGACATCTTCCCAACCTCATCTCTATCCCTACCAAGGCACATGGTTGCAGTGTCCAGCTGACACTGATTGAAAGTCTTTAACCACAGCACAGATGTGGGCAAGATGAAGCCTCCTCCACATCTTCAAGGGCAGCAGAGGGTTAATGATCTAGGAAGTTGGCAAACCTGGCTCTGACCCTTTCAGCTTGTCTGTGTCACCTGGTTTAGTTTGCCACCACCTTTGGGGCAGAATGTACCTGCTCTCCGTGCCTCTGGGCTGGAATCCTCACTCATTTCCTGTTTCCGGCAGCACACATAGCATTCCCATAACTCATCTCCCTTAGAGAGCTGTTAGCTCATTGAATCCCCCACCTGATGGAACTGAGTCTGGTGGGGGTTGGGGAAGGAAAGCACCAGCCCAGCCTGCGGATGCTGCTTTCCTTCAGTTAGGCAGCCCCACCCCCTCTGGCACTGGGAGGGGCTGTGGTGGCAGATTCTGGGATTCTGAGCTGAGGTCTCCCCCAGTGGGCCCTTCCGCAGCCCAGGCACCCTGCCCAGCCCAGCCCTCCTGGGAGGCCCTGGTTCCCTCTTAGCAGGCTGACCTTTGTGCAGATCCAAGTGCTTTAAAGCTAGAACACTTGTTCTAGGGAATGGTCCCTCTCTAATTCTGGAAACTGAAGACTCCTGGGAAGTTCTGAAGGAAAACCTCTCCATTCCCCCCCCCCCTCATTGGGGTGCTAGGATAAACTGGAGTGATGGGCGAGGTGGTGACAGAATGATCGAACAATCTCTCACCCTTGATTTCTTGGTGTGCTGAGAGGGGGCCTGACCCTGGGGTTAACCTCCAGGCTGAAAATAAAGTTTTGTGGCTATTTGGAGCCAGTTCTTAACATGTCCCCTCCTCAAACTTGTTCTGCACTTCTACCCCTGTCCCTACTTTTCTTCCTCCTTGACTGTAGAAGAAAGGAAACAGAGTGGAATTTTCCACCCTTGATGTGGATTGGGGAAGAGGGGTTGCTGGCTAGAGACAGTTACACCCAGCACTACCAGGTTCTAAGGTGCCCTGGGGTAGAGGGTGGCGTGCTCGGCAGGTAAAAGCTGGCCCAGCTCCTTCAAGGTGCCTTTGCCTCCCCCTGCTCTGCCTTTTCCTGGTGAAGCCCAGGTTTTTCATGGAGGCTTAGGAATATTCTTTTCATCCCATCTTCAGGGGGAGGGCCCAGTCTAACCTCAAGTAGCCACATAAGGTGGAGAGGATGGGCCCTTGGAGCTTAGGAATGGGCAGCTTGAGAGGCTTCAGTGGAGGTGAGCACCTCAGCAAAGTCACCCCTAACAACCCATCCTGTTCTGCAGGAATGACACCAAGGAGGATGTCTTTGTTCACCAGGTAAGAGCTAGGTTGGCTTTCCGAGGGCAGGAACCCACCCTCTTTGGCCTTCATTATTCTAAGCAGCATAGATCATGTTTCTCCAGCTTTTACCTGGAAGCAGCATGCCCACCAGGAAATAGTTCCCCCCTCCATCTGCCCCAGGTGCCTGTATTCACTGCATTGGCCCCACTTGTGCTGGGTTGTCTGCAAGCAATGTACCTGTTGCCCCTTGGGCATCACACGCCAGGACCTGTTAACACCCTGGGAATTAATCAAGGCGGTGTCCGTGGGAAGGGACACAGGCCAGCGCTACTTGGATGCACTAGTTCTCAAAGTGTGGTCCCCGCACCAGCAGCATCACCTGCCAGCCAAATTCTCAGGCCTACCTCAGACCTAGCCAATCAACCTGGCCTGGCGGAGCGGCCAGCAGTTTGTTTTAATGAGCTCTCCAGGTGATTCTGATGCACACGCAGTTTGAGAACCACTGCTTTGGTGGAAAGTGCTTTCAGTGGGATTGAGGTAAGAATAGTATGTTTTACCCACTTTGCAACTTAAGACTATCTTGGCTTTTTGTTCTGCTTCCGAGTTCATGTTTCTTGCTCCCCTTCCTGAAATCCCTGAGCAGTCAAGAGAGGAGGGAATGTGTGCTGGGGATGGTGGTAACTGCACAATTGTGCTGAGGCCCCTAGTTGATAGCTTTTCCCCCGCTAAACTTTGACTCCCTTCTCCTCGCTCTGCCCTCCAGCCTAGGCCCACCAGTAAAACGCTGAAAAGAAAAAGTTGGGTGGGGGACCCGCAGGGCTATGGGACTCCCAGCTTGCTGTCTTCACCTTTCTCCCACCCTTTCCCTGACCAGACAGCTATTAAAAGAAACAACCCCAGGAAGTTTCTGCGCAGCGTTGGAGATGGGGAGACTGTGGAGTTCGATGTTGTGGAAGGAGAGAAGGTTCGGGAGCTGCGGTGGGATGCAGAGTCCACCAAGCTGTGGGAGGGCGGCCTGGAGGGCCCCCAGGCTCTGGCCTCCTGAGGCCAGCTCTTCCCCTGGCCAGACAGCCCAGGCTGTGGGCCCGGGACTTGTCCTCACACAGACATTGTCATCCTTAACACTCTTGCCACTCTATGGGATGTCCTAAAGAACGTGTCCCTGTCACCAGTCAGTAACATCTGAGTTTCTTTGTAGTTCACCAAGCACTCCCATGTCTGTTCTCCATCAAGGGCCCTGGACCACCGTCTCCTCTCAGAGCCAGCCCTCCATGAGGGCAAGGCTTGCCAGTCAGCCCTCTTTCTCCACCTCTACCCCTACCTCCAGTCTAAACCTTAAGATGGTCCAGTAAGCAGCTGCTTCAAAAGGACCAGTGGCAGATGTGGCCCCTCCTAGAAGGGCCCGAACACCCACTGCTGTTCCCCTAGAGGAGGGTGGAAAGAACTGGAAGTTAGAGGAGCTGGGGGAAAGCTGGAGAGGGGCCTTTAGCTGGAAGGACAGGAAGACCAGGACTCAAAACTGAGAATGTTGTGCGTCTGTCACTGGAGCAACTTCTCACCAGTCCCTCTCCACCTCCTAACCAGGGTGCAGAAGCGGCTAATGTGACTGGGCCCGGAGGTGTGCCCGTGAAGGGCAGCCGCTTTGCCCCCAACCGACGTAGGTTCCGCAGATTCATCCCCCGGCCCCGCCCAGCTGCCCCGCCACCCATGGTGGCAGAGGCTCCGTCAGGCGGGACAGAACCAGGCAGCAAAGGGGAGCGAGCTGAAGACCCTGGGCAGCGGCCCAGACGCCGCCGCCCACTGCCCTTCTTCTACCGCCGGCGCTTTGTGCGAGGCCCTCGGCCCCCCAACCAGCAGCAGTCCATCGAGGTGAGGGGAACTGGGAACATGGGAACCAGCTGCCCGAGTCCTGGGAAAGGAGCGGGAGTGGGTGAGGCTGGAGACCAGAGTCCCCAGGGGAAGTGGAAGGGTGGGCTGGGAAGAACTGGGGGTGCCCCTGGGCTCACCTGGGCCTTTGTGTCCCCAGGGTACTGATGCGGTAGAACCCAAAGAGACAGCTCCGTTGGAGGGTGACCAACAGCAAGGAGATGAGCGGGTCCCCCCACCCAGATTCAGGCCCAGGTACCGAAGGTAAGACTGCCTCTCCTGGGTGCCTCTTCGCCTTCACCAGCCTGGATGGGGACAGGAGGATGGGAAGCAGGAAGGGCCTGAAGCTAGGGTGAGGGGGGCTGGGTATCTGAGCCATTACTGCTTAGGTGCCCAGGTGGAAGCAGGCGCCCCTGGGGTGGGGTGGGGATGGGGAGGCTGGCTAGTCTACCTCTGCTGGGGGGTCCTGGCAGGCAGGAACTTAGTCCACACTGGGCTCCTGTCCCTTCAGGGTCTTCGCTTCTCTCTCCAGGCCTTTCCGCCCCAGGCCCCCCCAGCAGCCTACCACAGAAGGTGGAGATGGTGAGACCAAGCCCAGCCAAGGCCCCACTGACGGTTCCCGGCCTGAGCCCCAGCGCCCACGAAACCGCCCCTACTTCCAGCGGAGACGGCAGCAGCCCCCTGGACCCAGGCAGCCCACAGCCCCGGAAGTAAGGACCTTGGACTGTCGGTAGGGGGTGTGAGTTGCAGAGGAGAAGGAAAGAAAAGGCTGGAGCCAGCTTCTCCCTCTCCCTTCTGCCCCACTTCTATCTTCTTTACCCTTCCATTTCCACTCTTCGTGCCCCTTCTCCTGGCCCTGCTCCCAAAAGCTAGTCCTGCTGGGTCCACCCCTGACAGGCACCCCCACCCACCAGGAAACTCCAACAGAGGCAATCAAGCCTGTGTCACCCTCTGCAGACTCCCACTCAGCTCTGCTTGGGGCCATAGCACCAGCTCTTGGATGTGAATTGGGGGAGGAACGGGAAGAGCAAAGGGAGGAGAAAGTTGATTTTGAGGGCTCCAAAAAACCAGACGGTCTCAGTGCACCACCTTGTTCTCTGTAGACCTCAGCCCCCATCAACAGTGGGGACCCCCCAACCACCATACTGGAGTGATTCCAACTCAAAGGACACCCAGAGCCACCATCTGGTGAGTGGCTGCCTGTGGGTGGCACAGGCCCATGTCAGGTACCAAGAGGGTGGGGGTCTGGGAATGACAAGTTGCTGGTGGTGATTCTTCCATCTCTTTTCCTCTCAGGTGTATCTGCCAGTTTTTCCAACTGACCTGTATCTTACCCAGCACCTCCCTCCCCCCTTTCCCATAATTCATGACATCGAAACACCAGCTTTTCCCCTTTTTCCTTGAGACTCAGGAGGGCCAAAGCAACAGCCTTTTTTCCCCCCCCCCTCTCCCTTACCAAGGGTTGAAGGAAGGGAATCGATCCTTCTTGTTCAGAGGCACCAACTCCCTCCCCTAAATCAGGCTGAGAAGGAACCAGCCAGCTCTTACCTCCTCCTGGTTGTTTTTCTTTCCCACCCCAGTTTATTTTTTGTTTCCCTGCTACCCCCTACCTCTGAAGTCTTTTTATGAACTGTCATGTGCCACCTGAGCCTCCAATAAAAACAAAAACAGGCTTTCCTGTTGTCTTGGTCTCTGCCTTTTTTCTGTTTGGAGCCTGAGGGAGCCTGGCTGGTACCTTGCTGTAGAAGTTGGGGGAGGAGGATGGGGGGTGGTGGGCAGGGCCTGCTCTCCAGCTCTTGTTCCCCGTTTCTAGCTGGGTGGCTCTGTACAAATGCTTTCATCCCTGTGAGTCCCTTTTCCCATCTGTGAAATGGGCTATGACCTCCTGGCAGAGTTGAGTGTTTCCCGAAGTGCCTAGAGCAGCATCTGGCACTTCCGGCCACAACTTACCTGAGCATTTATGACTATTAATAAAAGCAGTGACTAAAACTGTCAGTGGGGGCGTGAGTGACAGCACCCAGAGGATTCTGCAACCTTGAACTAAGGCAGGATGGAGAGGAGGCAGGGTGTGGGGTGGTGGCCATGGTCCCATCTTGGGTACCTCCACACAACAGGACGCTCATCTCATACAGTGACTTTATATATGGATCTCTATATATACATTTAGTACAACAGACCTTCGGTTTCTTCTCCCTGCCCCCTCTTTTTTGAAACATATACAAAAATATCTGAAGGCTCCTCCCAGCCCCGTGTTCACAGGCAGCCTTTCAAATCCCTCTTTCCCTTAGTTGGTCAAAAGCCTGTGGGTACAACACTCTTCCAGGACGGGAGAGGAGGAAAGAGCTGGGGCCCCCACCTGGCAGCCTTGGGGAGCAGCTGGGGTGTGGCCCAGAGCCCTGAGTCTAGAGGGGAGCCCGCTGTCCCTTCCTCTGACCACGGGTGAACGCATGTTCCCTCCCGCCCTGGAAGGCTGAGCGCCCTGGAAGGCTGAGCGAGAGGACTGAACTTGCAGTGAAGGAGATGAGGTTAGACCCTGGGGCGGGGGCGGGGTGGGGAGGTGCATCCTTTGCCCTAGAGAGGTCAAGACAGACCCCCTGTCACCCAGAGCCTATGTGGCAAGAATTCAGAGAAAGTGTCAGAGTGGGAGGAGTCCCAGGTGGCAAGAACTGGACTTCTCCAGTCCTGCTTCAGTTCACCCTGGCCAAAAAGTCAGTCCTAGCGCCTCCCCTCCCCCTCCTCCAGCAGGGGGCGGAAGTATCTGGGAGCTGAGGTTGGGCGGGGGTGGGGGTGGCTATGGAGGAAGGAGAAGGTGAGAGGGGAGAATGGGCCATCCCGTGGCCACAGCCTAACCACAACACATAAATAATCCAAGAGTCACACGAGGGGAATGAGGGGGTGCTCAGACCACCCTCCCCTCCAGCTTCCCCATTCCACCAGGCTGCAGGGGTTTTCTCCACCCTGGAAGTAACGGGGAAGAGAGGGTTAAAGTGCTGCAGAGGAAAGGAGGGGGGTCTCTGGGCAGGTCGAGAGAACTGGCTCTCCCACCCCAGCCTGGCCCCTCAGTCATTCTCATCTGGCCCTAAGTACTCAAGTTCTGTGCTGGGTTTCACCTCCTGCTCTAAAAGGGAGGGTGTCCGGCGGAAGGCTGCTGAGATCTGGTCAAACGTCCGGCCTCGGGTTTCAGGCACTTTTAAGAAGGTGAAGATGAAGAAGCCAAGCAGGAGGACCGCAAATAGAAGGAAGACGTAGGGACCCATAGCATCCTGGGACAGTGGAGAAAGAAGTGTTGACAGAGAGGAGGGAACCGGTGGTCTCAGGCAAGCCAGGGACTAAAGACCTTCACAGGGAGCTAGAATACTGCACAACGCAGGTGGCTCCTTTGCAGGGTGAGGGAAATTACCAGGAGAACTTAGTGATAAAAGAATTCTCTGAACCCCAACTCTCCTAGCGTTGTCCTCTCTCGCTACATCCTGAGTTACTTCACTCAGAGTGGCTTCCCAGCCCTTTGCAGTATTAATGTGAAGGTTATCATTTTATTCCTAGTCTAAGTTATGCCACTACTTTATTTTGAAGACACCTGTTATCCAATCTAGTTCAGCTCCCTTCTTTACTTTGATCTTTCTGGCAGAGTACTTGGTCTTCAGAACCCCCATGATCCACCAAAGTGACCCCTAGACTGTCTGTAGGAGGGGGATACGCTGGCTGGAAATTGGGCTAACTATGAATTGCCCTTTTCTGGCTGACAGGGAGATGGGGGCAGAGGCAGGCGCAGGGGACCTACCGCAACATACTGGAAACCCATGCCAATGATGAAGTTGCACGTCCAGTTGGAGAAACCAGCCACAGCCATGGCTGCCGGGCGAGGTCCCTGGCTGAAGAGCTCGGCCACGATGAACCAGGGGATAGGGCCAGGGCCAATCTCAAAGAAGGCCACAAAGCCAAAAATGGCCACGATGGAGACATAGTTCATGGCTGGAACCCGCTCCTAGGAGCCAGGCAGGGAGGGTGGAGAATTCAGGTCACATCTTTCTGGATCTTCCTTTTCCCTCAACCCAGCAAAGCGGCATCTACCACTCCCAGCTGCTCAGGGGGGTGGGAGGGGGTGCTGTCCCCCTTGGTTAGAACAGGCCCTTGAGCACTTGACATTCAGCTGGCCACCCTGTGCTGATCCAGGGCAGAGGGAACATATGGTTGGTCTTTCTGCTCTTAGGGCTATCAATTCCCCCTTGGTTCTAGAGCTGAGCGTTTAGGAGTTACTCTTCCTGAGGCCAGACAGTGGCTGTCCTACCTGGCTGCCAGGATTGTGCTCCACCCTCCTCCCAGGGCAGGAGGAAGTGCAGCCTGGGTCCCCTGGGAGCACACACCCATAGTCCTGGCACACGGCTGACCCCAGGGTGGAAGGCATGGACGTTGAGGAATGGCCCTGGCTGCCCACAGAGCCTCTTGGGGCAGTTCCCACGGTTTGGGCCGCTGGTCCCCTCCCCTCTCCCCAGGTCTCACCAGCAGAAGCAGAGCCACAGTCATCAGGATGGCACAGCCACACATTCCTGCCAGGCCCAAGAGATGGAGTGTCCGGCGCCCAGCCCGTTCCACCAAGAACACCTGTGGGGAGAGCCAGGGCTTACGAGGGGCCTTCAGGGCTCAGGAAGTGGGAGGGATGGGTGGATGGGATGTGAAGCCTGTGGTGGGAGCCCTTCCAGAGGCCAGCAGTTACCGAGACCAAGGTGAAGACCGTGTTGACCACACCAGCTCCTATGGTGGCATAGGCTGGTTGCCCTACCCCTGCTGTCTCAAAGATGCTGGTTGAATAATAGAAAACCTAGATGTAAGGGAGAAGAAAAGGAGATGGTGGGGCTGTCCCTTCCTCCCTGGCAACCACACCAAGCTGAACTGACCATGCATTTTAACAGATGGGGCTTGCCCCCTTCCTCCCTCCTCTTGGGCCATTCCTTAACCCTTGCCCTTCCTGGAGGCTGCTGCATACTTACTGCATTGATGCCTGACAGCTGCTGGCTCAGCTGCAGCACAATTGCAATGACAAGGGGCTGCCGATGGGTGTGGCTGCCCAGGAGCTGGAGCAGAGACAGTGGCCGCTCACGCTCCAGCTTCCGTTTCTCCTCCTTCAGCTCTGCCAGTGCTCCAGACACGTCAGCCCAGCCTGTCAGGCGCTTCAAACCTGGAGGTGAAGAGGGTCAGGCCTGAGAGAGCAGACAGGGTCTGGGAGGAGGACAGGTGCTAGCAAGATGGCGTGGAAGCTCACTCTTTCTGGCGGGTCCCTCCAGGTTCCGGATGATGTACAGGTAGCGGGGGCTTTCTGGGCAGAAGGGCAGCAGGACCAGCTGTAGGAAGGCAGGCAGCACTGTGATGCCCAGGAGTACTGGCCATAGAGTGGCAGTGCCCAGCATGGACTCCAAGCCCAGCACCTGTGGGAGAAGCATGGGAGGGAGGGCAGGCCATTCAGCCTGTCCACAGAGCCCCATCCCAACCCCCTGCCTAGCCCCCCAGGAGGCCAGGTTTAGTCACCTGGGCGATCAGAATGCCAATGACGATGGCCAGTTGGTTGAGTGTCCCCAAAGCGCCCCGAAGGTGAGTGGGGGCGATCTCCCCCACGTACATGGGCACCAGCCCTGATGTCAGCCCTGGGCAGAGGGAAGGAGAGAGGTTGTGAGGGCAGCTGCCCACTCCTATTCCCCAGCCCAGGGAGAGGGAGGGAGATCAAGGCATGAAGCAGGACCAGAGCGCCCGGGGTACCTGAGTAGGCGCCAATGAGGAACCGTCCAAGAATGAGCATCTCGTAGGAGGCAGCCATGTTGGCCAGGCCCATGAGGGCGCCCCCCACCACCGCCAGGCTGTTGTTGACCAGCATTGCCCTCTTCCTGGCAGGCAGAGTGGGGCTGTGAGAATTTGGCCCCCGTGCTCTGTCTCCCTTCCTGTTCCCCCACCCTTGCCCTCCAGCCCCATACCTTCCCAGCCACTGAGAGATGATACCAATCAGGAAGGAGGAGATCATGCCGCCCACAGAGAAGATGGCCACGGAAAGAGCCCAGAGGGTGGTGAGGGTGCCTGGGGGGATGGAGCCTGGTCCCTCGGGCCCCTGCCTCCCCAGCCACGTCTCATTGTAGCTCTGTTCAATCACCTGGGGAGACAGCACTCCGATGATTCCCTGCCAACTTCTCCTTCCCTACTCTCCTGCAACACCCCTTGCCTTGTTCAGGCACCCCCCCATTCTGCGGGTGGTAGCCCCCTCACCTTCTGGGGGGCATTGATGACCCCAATGTTGTAGCCAAACTGCAAGGAGCCGAGCACAGCAGAGAATACGGCGAGGACCAGGGTCCCAGTGACTCGCTGCTGAGGGGGCTCCCCATCCTGGGCAGGCGGAAGCAGAGAGGAGGCATGTCACATGCAACCGTGGCTTCTTTCCTTCCTCCAGGGGCCCAGGGCCAGTGGGAGCTTTAAGGTGCTGGGTTCCATCCAACATGTTGGGTGAGGGAAAGTGGGCCATATTAGGAATCATTGGAAGATCTCAGTGTAAACAAGAGCAGGAAGAACCCGAGAGTCCCAAGGCATGGAGGAGAAACTGATGTGAGTCCCGCAGGCAGAGAAATGTTTGAGGACCTGAGTCTCATAATTCCTCTGTGACCTTGGGACACGCTTGGCCTTAAGAGATCTGAGTTTGGGTTTGTGTGACCTTGGCTAAGTCACTTCCCTACTCCGGACTGGGGAGATAGATAGGGTTGGTGTTGCCTGCTTTGCCTACCTGTCAATGAAAGTGTGAAAAGCGAAATCAAATGTTAACAATGTTAACGGCATCCCCAACAACGCTGGTTTTATAAAGTGACAAATTCATTATTGTCATCAGCCTCTGTCCTCTTTTCCTCTTTTCTGCTGGCTCCTGGAAGCCCCCAACAGACTCAAGAAGGGCAATTCCCAAAAGGACATCACGGTCGTTCCTCCGGGCCTGTGTTCTTGTCTGTCTCCTCCCTGGCCTCCCTTCCCCCTCTAAGCTCCGACGAAGGGCAGGGGGCCATGCCGGCTTTTGCCTGGGAGAGCCTTGCCCAGGGGATGGGGGCGGGAAGGTGGTGTGAGGGGCGGTGGCGGTGGTGGCTGATCGCTGGCGGCACAGACTGTCTCGAAATGGAAACCTGAGCTGGGGGAGGGAGGGCTGACACTCCCCTCTAACCCTCCACCAACCATGGGGCCGAGGGAAAGTTCAGTGTCCTGGAGGACTGCCAAGAGTGGGGGTGGGGGTGCCTACGGAGAGCCTCCGGTCCTCGAAAAACTGCGGGCGATCCGGGACAGACCGACAGCTTCTGGAGGGCAAGACCTGCCGGGGTCTGCTTTCTCAAGCTGGATCAAGGGCAGGGTGTTCCCGATCCTGGCTCAGCGCGCCGCAAACTAGAGAAGCGGGCGAACCCTGGACTTGAAGAATCCAGCTACGGCCCGTGTGTCTCCGAATGGTTCCCCAGACCCACTCTGTCTCTTGGAGGTATTGGAATCCGACAGTCACGGGTTGTCCTGCCCTGGTATAAATAGCCAGTCCTCCACCCCCACCCCCTGGGCCTGAGCAAGGACCGCCCCCTAGCTGACCCCAACCGCGACCCCAGCCCGAGAAAAGCGGGACCCGTGTCCCCGTCCCGCCCCAACATGCTAAACCCTACTTCGGAGCCGATCTGTTGAAAGCCCGATGGCATCTTGTCTTAGGAGCTGGAGACGCCAAGAGCTGCCGTAGACAAGAGGGAGGCGACTGGGGGTCTGCGGCCCCAGGCTGGCGGACAGAGGGCGCGGGGGCGACGGGGGTCCCGGAGCGATGTGCGGAGGGCCGGCCCGGCGGGACCCACTGTCACAGGCCGAGAAGCCAGAGAACAGCTCCTGGTTTTCTGGCCGAGCTGGGCTGGGGGCAAAAGACCCGAAGAGCCCCCGCAGCCCCCAGGGCCACGCCTTTCACAGCACCCATTGGCCAGGAGCCCGCACACCCCAGAAGGCCACTCCCCCCCGAGCTCGGGTCTGAGAGTTTGGCAA